>NC_090925.1:1186912826-1188162826 GCF_040938575.1 Ambystoma mexicanum
GGATGGCGGTAAGGATTTACCGGTACTGGTAAAATACCGGTACCGGTAAATCCTTACCGCCTTACTACGAGGTCCCTTTGCGGGTTGGGGGATTTAACGCCTGCTTTTTGCAGGCGTTAAAAACCAACCCGCAAAGGGTCCCAGGGAGCTAATTACGGTACCGCAATTTGCGGTACCGCAATTAGCGCCTTCCCCATTCCCATTATGCCCTATGGGGCAAAAATGGGAATGGGGAAGGGCAATGGTGGAAGGGGGAATTACCGCCCCGCCAACCTTGGAATGGGGCAGTTATTCCCCTTTCCGCCAAGGCGGTGCCGGTATTTTACCGGCATGAACCATGGCGCTAATAGCGCCATGGTTCTCCGCCATACGTGTAATGAGGCCCTATATCTTTTGGTACATTAACTGAACTTTAAGAACTGTGTTGGAACTTTGTGGCAGACCAGGAATTCCTTTTTTTCTTTTGAACTGTGGAGCAAAACCTTGCTCTGATATGGAGAAAGGGAATTCACCCAGGTTATGAAAAGAGACAATGGTCATATTGTGAATTTGATTGTATGCTGTATATATTTGCTGAATTGAACTGCCATGGATTTGCTTATTGCTTTACTGAATGTACAAGCGTGAGGGACATATATCCTTTAGTTAGAATGTTTCCTTTAGTTTATTTTAAGAAGGGAAATCCTCATCAGGGTGGAGATAATGAGCTGTTTATCCAATCTTATTATTTAACGAAAATGACTAATTTTAAAAACTCTTTACAAGTTGTCCACCTCAAATATCTGACCCCTCACAATATAGAACTTTCATGATGTTGAGAATTGATCAATTACCAGTGCTATCTATTTTGGGCCCATGATTGGTCATCCCCTATCAAAACAGGAGCGGCAGGCTCTGTTTAGATTGGTTACAGCTAAGTGCATGCCTCTTAATAATTGAATGCTGACACGTTAAGAATCTTCGAGATGCTTATTTGAGGATATTTGTGTACAATTTAGATGTCATTCAGACCAAGGACCCTTGGCTTAGATGCCTGGAAGGTAACCAACTGTCTCTTTCCCTTGCTATAATTGCATTATGGTACAAAATAGAAAAGAAACTGGTTCAAATGTAATGTGTACTAGTGATAAGGGAGGAAAGGAAATGTATGCTTTGTATATTATTCAATTATAAAACGATAATATTATTTGAAATATAGATAGGAATGTGATTAAAGTATAATCTGTGCCAATTAATCAATTAATATGGAAATGTATTTTTTATGTATGACATGTTTCGGAAACCATTTCAAATAATGCTAAGAATTGTATAGAATTATTTATATGTCTGTTATTTTAGAGAATAATGTGTACTTGTGGCTTGCTGCATCAACAGGGGTTCCTGGGAATCCCTCTGCCGGACACTAGTCCAGGTTACGAGAGCCTTACCCAGACTCTTAAGCTCACTATCTTTCACAGAGTATCCTGATCTGCAGTGCCTGCTCTACCAGTGGCACAGAGCACCTTCAGATGACACAGGTGCCCATTTGACAGTTGCAGTGACAGCCTAGTCTCTGTAGCTCTAAGGCTGCAGTCAAGATATACATCCCTGTATCAAAACTATGATGATCATACGTAGCCCATACAGGTGAAAAAGTAAACTTTTAAATAAACTATGCCTTAGTAAAGGCATGGTGCATGACCCAATGTATAATCATTGCAGTCACAACAATTTGATATCACACATGTCTGCTCCTGTGAGCCAGCTCAGCAGTGGAAGGTGATGTGTATTCTGGCCAGACATGATAATCCTGCCAAATTGAAAGGACAGGGACCTTAATGCCCATGCCTCTTCTTTGATGTCTTTGAGGGGATAGGTAACACCCTCCTCCAGGGACAACCACACTATAGGCAGCTGTCCTGGACCCTGGCATCAGAGGAGCACTCTCATTCAAATGGAGTAGCCTGACACCTGGGTGCTGCATTTCTAAAGATCTTTGATCCTAGTGAGAGGGGAAAGGGGCAGGTTAGTGTAGACAGGAGAGCTCTGTGCAGTTTGGGAAGACTTCCATAATCTTCTTTCTCTCTGCCTCTCTCTCTCCTTTCTGTCCCCTCCACTTCCTTTAGAACAAATTACTTTGGTTTTTATGCCATAAGGACAAAGTCCACTTCTTTCAAGTACAGGGATTTGACCACTAAGGCAGGCTAGCTTTAGTCCAATCACATGTAGGCCTTGACCTATAAAAGAAGTCGTCTCCAACCATTTTATATGTCATCTTCGAAATCATCTTGAAGCATCTTTTGATGGTGATTTGAGAAGATTTCATTGGATCCTTCTGGGAGAGCAGTCCTTTCTGAGTCCTTCAGTTGTGAGGTGAAGGTGGGTGTTCCAAAGCAGAGGAGAGCTCTGTCACTAACTTTCCAAAAGGGAACATTGGGTTGACCTGCTGCCATTCTGACCTTCCTCTCTGCCAGCCACAGTGGTGCTCAAGACCTCACCATGTTAGAAGACTGTGGCAGTTGTGTGCCATCTTCCACAGGTTTTGGAGCACCAGAAAAAGGACCCATGGATCCCTGAGGCCCTTGATAGGGGTCACAATACCTGGATCCTGAACAAGGATTCCTGTGTTTTCACCATCAAACCACTTCGAGCCTTGATTTAAGTATGTTGGACACCATTAGAACCAGCAGGCCTCTCTGGATCTTCCTTTGACATTCTTCATTCTTCGATACTCAGTTTCTGCATTTCGGATCAGTTTGCCGCTGGACCATGCCTGCTGAAGCTCATCGCAGCCTCAGCTCAAATCAGGAAGTACCGATGCAAGCGCATTTGCTTGAACCGCTTTCAAACCGCCACCTGCTTCATTACTGCCACTACAGTAAGCCAATGGATACATGGTGTCCCTCTAACTTCAACCTTTATGCTTCAGCATCGTACCAACTCGCCTGCATATCCTAGCACCAGCTCACCGCCATCGAACCTCAACCATCAAACCGAACCTTGTTACCCATGATCTGTATCCAGTAATGCTTTGATCTGAAGCTACCTTCCTGTTCGACCGCAGCCCTGAATTATTTACTAATATCTCTCCCTTGCATCCAACATTGGGCCCTGGAGACTGGATATTTCAGTTTAATCCCTTTTACAAGTTCACTACACATCCTTTTGGACACTGTGTTCTTTTAATTGCCTTTTGTCCCCTGCCTCATTACGCAGATTGTTGCACCTATTCTATCTTTGCATATTCTGTGTTCTTTCTCCAGGGGTGGTAGGTTTTTTACAGTATTTTCTAGTTAGTTTATACTGTGTATGGTGTGTTTGATTAAAATGTATATTTGTATTGACCATTGATTGGAAATTCTTTTATTTTGGACTGTTATACTTTGCTGTTTGGTTTGCTACTGAACCACATTCACACCCCTTCAGAGTGTAGCCTTCACTCTGCCCACATTATCACAAAAGGCAAAGGAGTTATATCTCTTAACTGTGCCTGTTTTATTTGATGATTGTGTTGGCTCTTGGTTTGTAGAACCATGAGGGCTGAGTGGGTGCTTTATCTTCTACTCATCCTTGAACTGCTGCAAGGCAGAATCTGATTTTGTCACAGCAGGTGTGGCTATGTTCTGAACGTGGTTGCCTATAATAAAGTAAGCTGCAATGATATGGCCTGGTTGGCATTGCTCAATTTGTGTATGTGTTACTCTTACCTTGTCTCCAGGGGTGAAATGCGTCCTGGGGCTGCGCTCGCCTTCGGCGCCGGTGACTGCGGTAGATGCTTCTCAGGGTCACGCACCTGCATGAATACAAAGTGTGTTGAGGGATGCTTGCTGCGACCTTGCATCCTTCTGTCCCTTCCTAGGAGCGTACTCCCTGTATGCACTTGTCCCGGAAGGCTCACCTGATTATTAATGTCGGTGGCACTCTGTTCGGCTACCTCTGGCAGGGGCGATTAATTGCCATGGACCGAGTTCCTTCACTGGTCCTTTGCGTGCGATAGTTCAGTCCAGCTGCGACTATCCACTTCTTCTGGTAAGTAGTGTTCTTGTTCTTATCTGTCTTCCTTTGCGTGTTTGTTTTCAGCCTTCCCTTGTTTGTCTTTTGTATTGTTTGTCTCCCGTTACTGTTCGTTTTAGTTCGTTCCTCAGTATGTTGTCCATTCTGTGTGTTATTGTCCATTCCTTCTTCAATCTTGTTCATTTGTTCTTCCCCCGTGTAGGTGGCGGAAGTGGGGCCCTGGAGCTGCGGAGCGTGACTGCTGCAACCAGAGCGGTGAAGAACTGGATCCGCGGCTGCAGGTAACAGGTATGCTGTATTGTAGAGTTGCGCGTGTGCTCTTAAATGCGGTGCAGCTTTTCAGTTGGTGAAATGCTCTAACCTTGTCTTCTTCTTTTGCAGTGACCAGGCTCGTGGAAGAAGTCTGCCATGGAGAGATGACTGAGCGGAATAGTCGGATTCCAGGGCGAGTATTCTATTCCATATGCAGGTTCATGCATTGGGAAGCGTCACGTTGCTTTTAAGTGCAAGATAACGTGAAGCACTGGCTTCGAGGATGAAGCGGCTTATATAGCTGGGCTCCCTGGCCAATCCCATTAGCCTGGTCTGTCTGCCACACCCAGTAGCTGGCACGTGAAGTTGGGCCAAGAAGGCCACGCCCAGCAGTTTGTATGTAAAAGAGGCCTGTAAATAAAGCAGCCCAGTGGAATTAATGCAACCCAATGTTATCTCTCTACATGAGCCTGGTGCCAGAGGCGCCAGGACAGAGTCCAGCGGGGGCCCCTGTGTCTGTGTTTCCCGAAGGGGTATACATGGGTCATTCCTCGGCATGGTCTAATGGCACCCACCATCTGGGGTGTTTGTGCATGTGATCCTGGGTGTGTGGTCGTGACATTATGGGCCTCTAACACCAATTTCATTGATTAATTATATTTTTGAAACTTTTGAAACCAGGCCCAGAGGTAGGGTGAAAGAGGTTGAACTGGAGCATGTAGGAGAGGCCCAAAAAGGATGGCTACCCTCCACCACCCTGTTGGTTCCACCAATGTACCCACATCTTTATGCAGGCAAGGACAATGTTAGGAAAGAGGACAGGTGGAACAGGAGCTCTGGGGTCAGGTAGGGATCACACATACAGTGAAATAAAGAGAAGGATATGGAATTTATAACGTGCATGTACACACATGTTTCTCGGTGCCATAAGACAAGGGAGGGAAGACAGAGGGAAGACAAAACAAACAATCCTACTAGGACTTGTGTCATTCGGGCGTGGAAGTTCGACAGCGAGGAGTGCAAGGGAAAGGGAGAGGGGGAAGCGCAAGGGAAAGGGAAGGGGCAGTGCGAACAGTATAGCTTGGCTCTAAGTTAGTGCAGCCAGGGCAGCGCAGCTCTATGTAAGTTCAAGGAGGTAGGGTGTTTGTAGGGGTTACAGTTTCCATCCCCTAAGTGCGTGGTAGGCCAGGAGGCAGTGCAAGGAAGACTGGTCTTGGTGGAGCCAGGTACCCAGTGACACTCTGAGACTCTGAGGGTACCATGCAGCCAGACGGCACAGGACAGGTAAGTTAGCAGGGAAGGGAGAGTGAGAAAGCAGAGGTGAAAAGGAAGGTCTTGAGTTGCTTCCGGATCTTCAGGCGGTCCGGCTCAAGTCTGAGAGGGGCAGAGAGGCAGTTTCAGAAGGAGGCACCTGCAGAGGAGAGAGATCTACCCCCACTCTCTGTCTAGAGACACGTCTGACCCTCAGAGAGTTGGCGGTAGCAGGGCGAAGGGATTTAGAAGGAAGGTATATCGGCAGAGAGAGTTGGATGTAGTGCAGTCACCGGCCCCAGAAAGCTTTGTGGGTGACTTAAAGGGTCTTGAACTTGATCCTTGCAGCCACCGGGAGCCAGTGGAGAGATTGCAGGGCTGGGGAGATACTGTCCCTGGGCTTGAGACCAAGGATGAGTCTTGCAGTCCTGCTCTGGATTAGTTGCAGAGGGGGAAGAGTAGAGGCATGTAGATTGTGAAAGAGGCTGCTGCCTTAGTCCAGCCTGGGGAGAACCAGGGCTCTGGAGACAGTGAGCTTCTGGGGGAAAGTGAGCAAAGATAGAATACTTCTGACGAGGTGCAACTGGAAATGAGCCTTTTTGGCAAGGTCTGTGATGTGAGGAGAGAAGGAGAGAATGGAGTCAAAGATGACCCCAAGGTTTTTTGCCTCACAGGAAGGCGAAAGTAGAGGGCCCAAGGAGGACAGCCAGAGTGAGAGAGGGAAAGTGGGAGTGGGGGTCCCAGTGAGAAGGATCTCTGTCTTACTGGCATTGAGGCAGAGATAGTTGAAGGCACACCAATTCAGAATCGCAGACAAACAGTCTGGAATGAGCGAGAGAGGAGAGGAGACTGAGGGCAACCTGAACGAGAGCTGGGTGTTCTAGGCATAACACTGAAAGTTAGAAGAGAAGGAGGAGATCAAGTGGCAAAAGGGGCCCGATAGACATTGAAGTTCCAAGGTGAGAGGATAGAGCCCTGGGTGACACAACATGTGTAGAGAGATGTGGTGGAGAGAAAGGACCCACGTTGGGCCGTGGAGGGTCGGTCCAGGACGAAGGAAGTCAGCCACACTAGGGCCTGATCAGTGATGCCCAGGTTCTCACCGAGTCGATTAATCAGGGTGGCGTGATTGACCATGTTGAAAGAAGCAGAAAGGTCAAAGAGGATAAGGACAGAGGGAGAGCAGGAATCAAGATTAGAGAGAAGATCTTCACAAGTGTTCAGAAGAGCAGTTTCCATGCCTCTGGCTGATCTTAAACCAGACTGGTGGTAGTAGAGACAACCAACAGATTCAATGTGAAGAGTAAGCTGGGAGATGACCAGCTTTTTAAGGAGTTTGCCTAGGAAAGGAGAGATAGAAATCGGGTGATTGTTTGCCGGACAGGTTGGATCAGTAGAAGGCTTTTTAAGGAGGGGGTACACAAGGGCGATCTGGAGGAGAGATGGGAAAGATCCAGTGGCAAAAGAGTGATTGCAGAAATCCGCCAAGGCTGGAACAAATGGTGGAAATGTGGTCCTTGAAAGTTCTGGAAGAGCAGGGGAGCATCTGTTTGGATGACCCTTTCATAGATCGGACTTGTCTACAAACATCGTCAGGTGTTGTCAGAGAGAAGGAGGAAAAAGGAAGAGGAGAGGGAGAGATGGCCAGAGGGGCCCTGAGAGAGGTAGAGGAGGAGGAAGAGGAAAGTGAGGACAGGATGTCTTGAGTTTTAGTGGTGAAATTAGAAGCCAGCACTGTGCAAAGGGCCTGGGAGGGAACATAGGTGGCGGAGACTGCAGTAGGGTTGGACAGCTCCTTGCAGATTTTATAGAGTTCGACCAGGTTGCTAGATACCGCAGAGACACAGGCTTGGATATGGACACTCTTCTTGGAGAGGACAGAGTGTCTGTATTGCCTTTGGAGCAGGCCGCAGGACAGTTTGTCAGATGATGCTCCCAAAGCTCTTCACTTCCTGTCAACCACCATGCACTTGCGTTTCAGGGTGGCGAGGACAAAGTCATACCAAGAGTTGCACTTGGAGGTAGGCTTCAGGCGGATTCGCATGACAGGAACAAGGATGTCCAGAGTGTTGGAGATAGAGAGACGCAGGTTAGAGAGGGCTGTGCCAGAGTGTGAGCCAGCCGCAGGAGCAGGAGGGGTAGAAAAAGTAGAGGTAAAGGCTTCCACTGACACTTACTTCATGGGCCGAATGACCGAGAAGGAAGGTGGCAGTGCTGGTGTAGGCTTTGTCTGCGGGACAAGACAAGAAGTTTCTAGTGAGAGGAGAGAAGACAGTGTTTAGTACAGGAGAGAGGAGTGTTGAGAGGGTTACAGAGAGGTGAGGATAATTACACAATACCTCCATGCCTGTGTTTTTATTGGGGTGGGGCTCAAAAGATCAGTTCTATAATGTAACAAGATGTTTACCTACCATCATTTCGTCCTTATCTATATAGCAACATTACAGCTCTATAATGTAACAAGATGTTTACCTACTATAATTTCCTCCTTATCTGTATAGCAACATTATTTATATGTTTGCCAGAAGTGAAAACCCATTTATAGTCCAAGCTGGCCCCAAAACAGCGCAATTTTAGCTAAATAGCACACCAACCATCGACATTCAACGTTAAAGGTGCGACGTTTATTTATTTGTTTGGGAAATCATGACATTTAGTTGGTCATCACAATATGATGGATACTGGTAAAACCACTGGTATTTGCACAATGTCATGTGTTTTACTTCCTGCCTCATTACATGCTCAGAGATATAGACATGTCAAGGCCCTTTAGAAAATACCATCTCAATGATAGGGTTGATTTTGACCCTGAAATTCCACATATTTTATTTCCTCCTCATAGATTGAAGTAAACATTGTAAATGTTCTCAGAATTGTTTTACTTTTTTGTTTTACGTTACAGGATGAAGGCACAATCGCTTGCCTTCAATAGAATAAAACACCTGTTGTCTTAAGGATATTGGAAGGTATCTTTGACATATTATGTTAGGTTACAAAGCTTTTGAATTTTTCAAAATTACCACTGTAGCTGTCTCAGGGCACCTGGCTTGTCGGGAAGTGGCGATACTGGGCCCCTTCTTGGGTGTATACAGACCTAAGTCTATGGAGATAAATTAGAATGAAAAGATAGGAGGATGGGAAAGCAGGTAAAAGAGAAACATTATATTGGAGGAGGTGATGTAGAAGAGAAAAGCAATGTTTGTGATAGCTTGAATGCATGTGGATTCATTAAGGTGGGTTATAAGTGGCGCTCAAGCTACCCAGTTACATTTTCCTGGCTTTTGGCCCAGGATTATCATTCAATTTTTCCACAGCGGAAAACCCTCCAATAGAAATTGAGAGAGCTGCCAAACCTGGATCACCTAAGCGTTTCCCAATTTGTAAAAAAACTGGCACTCCTTTGTGTGGGGAGTACTGATGTTCATAATGTCCTTTCAGGCAGAGCTCAGCTAATTCTGATGTAAGTATGGCCATAGTTAGTCCCAGATACCTTGCTACATTGCCCATCATATGTTTGGTGCACACCCGCACGACCTCCGGTCTGCTGGACGGGCAGAAGAAGCCTAGCCACTCTATCCGTGCTGGTGCTTGCTTCAGCAAGGCACGTGGGGAAGAGCTTCCAGACTAGCCACACCTCACCTGTGGCATGATGCTCCTCCCGCATCCGCGTCTGCCATGGCGGATGCTAACACTGGTGGTGGGCTGGTCCGGAAACCCATGATTCTGGCGCTCTATGCGGCTGGGTGGCGGCATCTTGAATCAGGAGCGCATGCTCAGAAACATTGCAGCATGGCCTGGCACAAGCACCTAGGACAGCAGGAAAGACTTGCTAGACAACTGATGATAAACAGCCTCGTTCCCCACCCGAGCCCATAAAACCCCAGAAGAGGAAATGATCAGCACGCCTCAACTTCCTTGTTGTTTCACGCTACTGTATTCTTCCTCTGCTTCTCTGGACCCTGTTCTGGGGGGTTCTTGCCTTGTTCCTTGTCTCCCTCTCTCTCACTCTCCTTGAACCTTCTCTCTCGTCCTGCCTTCTCCTTTGACTTCCTGCCACCTCCTCTTGCTCTACCTTGGCTTTTTAGTGACTGCTATTCCGCCATCTACCATCCGTGGTGCCCCAGTCCAGTGCCTTTCACTGTCCCTGCACCGCTATTATCTGGGGCTCTATGTGGTGGTGCAAGGAGAACTGCCCGATGATCTTCCCCTGAATTACATTCTCGCAGGGCAGGATTAGGGTGGTCCTCCTGTGTCACTCTAAAATCGCCCAGACCTTGGACGAAACCATGGCTTTTCCTTCTCGTCATACCTCGAAACCAGGTATGCAATGTCAGAGTTTGGAATTGCTTCATAATATATACATTCTGGGTAAACTAAGGGGCATTGCCACAGGTGTTTATATATGTCATGTTATGGTTTGCCATTCTCCCATCTGCGAGTACTAAGACCGCCAGCTGCCCTGCCCAGGAGTGAGGTTGCCACAATGCCAGACCCAAGAGCAAGATCACCAAAATATAAAATATGATTTAAGAAGCTGCACCCTAAGCGGATAGCAGGCAACCATAAGACTTTGGCAGTTCTAGCACAATTTAATAATTCTAAGACCTCAGTTATAAGGCATGACAACAGGGGCATTTGGGCAAGGGTAAACGTTGAGATTGAGTATAAGTGGAAAAAGAAAGCTAATAAATGCAGTGTCTTAGCTTCAGAGAATGTCCCCAGGCCTCTGAGGGGAAGCTGCCTCCTGGAAATTACGCCTGAACGGGAAGACCTTGGATGAAAGAAGGATCTTGGGCCCACAGCATCGAAAGCATCCCCTCTCTCCGACCCCTCATAACTCTCATTCCTGAGATTGAAGAGAAGCTATCACGCCCATGTCCAAGGCACCACACCATTAAGCCACGTGGGTAACATTTTTTTAAAAAAAGTTGTTTTGAAACCGAAGTTCCACGGTCAGTAACATCACAATAAGGATCATTGTACATTTTAACATATAAACCCCAAACCACCAATTTGTCTCAGATTAATGCCAACCCTGTGTGTGCGGATTGAGTGACAAAAGGGACTGCTCAAGGAGTGTGGAAGAACTTCAGAGCTGCAGGCTATTGGAACATGAGGGTGGTGTCCTGCCACACAAATTCTTATGAATATTACTCTGCATTCTAATTTACTGCAAAGATTGTACCATTTAACATGCCAAGTATCAAATAAACTGTATACTTATGTTTGATGGAAGTGTGAGCAAGAAAACATATATATATAGTGACTATTAGCTTGTGTATTTAGCTGATGTCCAATGAACATGGGTTTGGTTTCCCATAGTATTTTATAGTTTTTTTGAACAACACCTGCCTAATATTTGGCAGACATATTGGAAAAACAAGAGAACAGAAAAAAAACAAACATAGAAATAAATTCAAATTACTCATAAATGAACATAGATATGCCAATAAATATACATAAATGTAGGGCAATTATTCATCAATGAATGCTATCGGGGTTAACCTCTATACAAGTCACATCTAAATAATGTTTGTATAGAGTAACGCCCTATGATCACATAGCACTTAAAAAGTGAATTTGTAAACAGTGAACTGGAGCTAGTCTTCACAAGTGCATCCTAGTTGTTGTTTCCAAGGTGTGCTGGATATTGCGAGGTAACCAAGTCTTTGGCAGTTGTAGCGCAATTTAATAGTTCTAAGACCTCAGTTATAAGGCATGACAACAGGGGCATTTGGGCAAGGGTAAACGTTGAGATTGAGTATAAGTGGAAAAAGAAAGCTAATATATACAGTGTCTTAGCTTCAGAGAATGTCCCCAGGCGTCTGAGGGGAAGCTGCCGCCTGGAAATTACGCCTGAACGGGAAGACCTTGGATGAAAGAAGGATCTTGAGCCCACAGCATGGAAAGCATCCCCTCTCTCCGACCCCTCATAACTCTCATGCCTGAGATTGAAGAGAAGCTGTCACGCCCATGTCCAAGGCACCACACCATTAAGCCACGTGGGTAGCATTTTTTAAAAGAAACCTTGTTTTGAAACCGAAGTTCCACGGTCAGTAACATCACAATAAGGATCATTGTACATTTTAACATATAAACCCCAAACCACCAATTTGTCTCAGATTAATGCCAACCCTGTTTGTGCGGCTGGTAAGGTAAGTCCTAATTTCATTGCTGCTAGACTTAGAATCCTTCCAATAAACATTAAGTATGGCACAAACATTAAAAACAATGAGGATATCATTCTGTACTGGTTGCATCAAAGCCAAACAGCGAGTTGAACCCTGAGGGGCGGGAGGTGGGGGGATATCTAAACCAGCCTACATCACCCACAGGAGCATCGTAGCGTTGGGCGTAGAGAGGAAAGGAAAGGCAATGCGAGGAGACACAGTGGAAGGAGAGCTCTGGGAGAAAGGGTATGGAGAGTAAGAGGTTTACAACTGGAGGGCTCATAGGGAGGTGAGGGGAAGGCTGCATAAAGTTGCCCTATGAAAGGCTAGCTGGGAGGTAAGGAAGTGGTGGATAGGGAATGAGGTGCAGAGGCAGTTTTAGTGAAAGATGGTGCGACCAAGAAGCAATGAGAGTGCCTGAAAAGTTATTTCACAAAGATGAATATCTATAAACTAGACTTGGAAACAAACCTACTAACATTGAGATCCTGGCCCCTGCTTTCTCCTAACCACACAGAATGAATAGTCCGTGGTTTTCTGTGAAAGCAAGCCATGTTGGAATAGTCAGTGCCTAGCACAAAACAACACGCCTACACATATGCACCCGGGTAAACCAGTGCACAATGTCAAGCAAACCCACATTTCACGCCTCCCCTAGCCCAACATACTCATGTGGCGCACTACTGATTGCACAACATGGACCCCTCCCCACTGCACCATGACTGAGCATTTCATTCACCTCTCACAAATGCCCCCCACCAAACAAAAGGCAGCCAGGTAGGCGCAGAATGGGACAATGGGTGTGGCACACACAAAGCCAAACCCACCAGGTGAATCAGAGACAAACTCTCCCACACCCCTCGCTCATGACATGTCTCGTCTCAAATGATCACTGTAACCTCCACCCACTAACTCCCTAAAACCACCCTCTCCAGCTCCTTCCCAGCCCCATTCCATGCCGGCCCATTCGACAGGACGAAGCACAGTCACTACCACCTACAAGAAAGCTGCCAATCTGCAGAACCACTGGTGCCAAGGAAGGTGACTAAGCCAGGAGAGTGGGAGAGCCCACTCCCAGGTAACATCACAACAGAGGCCAAGCAAGAAGCACATTAATGTCTGTCCTGGCCCTCAAGAAGGGGCCAGCAGACTGGTTACACCTACCCCACACACCATAGCCTCTAAAACTCTCCTATTCAATGCCCCCATAACTCACAAAGCTCTCCAATCTGTGAGCAATCCACAACTGCCTCAGTATCCATTCCCCCAGTGCCCCACTATTCCCAGCACTGGCCTGCAATGGCTGTACAACATGGGCCGCCACCTCCTTTCACTTCACCTGCAAATTAGCCCACCTCCATTCAAGTCCTTAAACTACCTCCTGTCCATTGCTCGATAGTGTGCTCTCCCGAATCCAGTTACCACTGCACATTTCCAGCATCGACTCCATCAAGTCACCACAGCATCATCCAAAGCCCTCTGACCACTATGGCATCCACTAAATCAGAAACAAAAGTAGTGTCTCCTGTCGCAGTCACACAATGCAGCTCGTGTAGACTCCAGTGCCCCTACCCCATGCAATGCAATGCCTGCCAGGGGAGCCCCAAAACTGACCACCTGGGGCTAGAAAAAGAATGTGCCTTGAACACAAGCCCACGTCCCCACCTTCATGTGGAAAGATGTTGTGGGATGTATCGACCCACTCATCCAAGCCCTGCAACATCACTGTGCGTTGCTGGCAGCAGAAACATCATAATGGCCACTGGAAAGCATGCTGCTCGCTAGAAATCACCAGAAATTGCACAATGAAAACCTGAAAAATAGGCCCACATCCACTTTTGCCTATGTCAGTGGTAACACAGGAGACCTCTGCCAAAACCCACCATTGGGCTACCCACAAAGTAGCCTGAAAACACTTGGAAATAGCAATGCTGATTGAAAAAGAAACACAGAGCTGTTTGAAAATCCGTTTTCTTGATTGACAAAAATTGCTAATATCATGGCTCACAAATCACCTAAAAGATCCAACCTCTTTGTGGGATGTTCCACATCATTTACTGCAAGAATTCACATCAATACAATGTCAGCAAGAATCATATGTTCTCAGAACAAAATCATATTTTAAAGATACTTGAGGGAAAGACAGCTGTCAAAAATGGGTGTAATAGCATTGCTCACCTCTACCAGAAAGCCGGAGTTTTAAAACCATTTGTGTAAAGTTGTACAATTGAAACCCAAACTGTGCCAAAGAAGAGAATTCCAACAAAATGCCATCTAAGAGTGCCACACAGTGATTTCATGTTGAAAAAGACTTGATTTAAGGATATGCTGCTTATTTTAAGTTTATAAATGTTATTTTGTTCACAAGGAACTATGTTACAATTGATCAGAAAGTAACCTGATGCAGTTAAAATTCCAAAAGGCTTGCTTCCCCTGAGAACCCTTCACACCTTTTGCCTGGACAAAGGAAGCTTCCCCTGCCCTTGGCCAAGAGATTGACAGGCTGGTGTGACCAGGTACTAGCAGAGGCACCCTGGCCTGTTGCTCTCAGTCAAGACAATGGATTCTTTGGGGTGAATGAAAATATGCTAAATTCGGGTCTAACTGTCAACAAAGTGTTGGCAGGAAACAAGACATGTGACCCTCTGAGTCAGCCCAGCTCTAGGAGGTGGACCAGACTGAGATGTGAATTGAATTGAAAGCAAATGTATGTTTTATAAAAATGCTTATAACAAATTGTACCAAGCTGACAAAAATGGGAAACTTTGAGGTTCTTAAAAGAAAAATTCCCTCACGATTTAAGACTAAGCTGGATGCTGTGCGATGTTTTGAGACCAAACCCCGGAATTTATTCATATTGCAGCTGCTGGGTTGTTGCTATGAACATAAGAAATTACAGTAATATGCCCAGAAAGGATATGAATGCATGTCTAAAAATGGGTGCAGAAATAATATTGGGAAACCCACCAAAAGCGCAAAAAGTGGTATTTTCTGAACCAAAGCTCCTAGGAAGATAGGAGTGGGACAGAAATGTACCTTAGGAAATCTGTCATGCAACTTAGGTAGCATTAACAAGTTGTGTATATTGTCAATATGTGTTTCATGAAAAATCAGATATGCTGTACAGGCACAAAGGGGAGTGTTTTCACCTAAGCCATAAACATGACACCGGGTGACACGCTGATCCTTGCTCCAGTCAGGGGATAGGGAATCCTTTGACCAATCAAATCCTTAGAGGTTTGGGCATAGAGAATCAGCCTCCCACCCACTTTGGAAATACATAAATAAGGACTGCTAGGACAGACAGGACACACACATTTTTCCACTACTCAACTGATGTCATGGCGCAGCACCCTGCAGGAAGACTCCAGACTCCAGATCTAGAACCAACTCCAGAACCAAACTCTAGAACCCTGAAGCAGAGGCCTAACCCAAAACTGAACTCTTTGAAGCAGGCTTCAGAACTTAGCAACTTGATTCTAACCCCTAAACTTCCACGGGGCCTAACTAAACCATTCAACAGACTGGCTGAGCTGTTTTGCTTCTAGCTACGAACCCTGTGCTAAAACCAGATCCAGAACCAGAGAGCAGCGCTGTATCCAGAACCCGTCAGATCCAGTTCAAGAGGCCGCCCAGACCGCAGTGCAGTGCTGAGAGCAGAACTCAGAGTGCCTGAGACCTGTCCGGTAGCAAGAGTTAAGCCAAACCCTTGACCAAGCCTAGTAGTGAGTATCTAGTCTAGAACTGTCCATAACCAATCTCTTAGTTTAAAGTAATCCCCTTCCATCCATTTCAACCTGTCTAGAACTGCATTATACAATCTTGTGTCCATCCTGTTGATTCCAAATCTGTAAAGCGCAATTTGTCATTTTGAAATCTTGACTTTATTTCTGAAAATCTACCTTCACAAAAACCTCTGTAACTTTTGAACCGCACGTCCCAGAACCGAAATGTAACTGTCATTTTGAAGCTAAGATCCTAATTGCGTTTCACACATGTGGAAAAATTGCAGCAAATTGCAATTTAGCTCCATTTCACTGCATGTCAGAATAGCTGTTTCTTGATTTCAACTGCTGAAATTTTTACACATGGCCGTAAATGGTCACTATGGGCTCGTACCCGGTTATGCGGTACTCGTGCCCGCTTGAGTGGTATTCTTTGGAGGAGCAGTTCCAAGATGGACGCCCATAGAGACCTTCGAGCGGACGGTAGCGGTTCAGTCTTCCTACGTCCCTGCGAGACACCGCAGAACGCTCACGTGACTCTATTTCCGGACTCGAAGCCTATGGATCTTCGCGTCGCTTCTGCTACTGACGCTCCGTTAGTTTGCTCTCGCCTTTCTTGCCTATTTGCAGAAAATTCCATACTAATCCTTTCTTATTCTTCTGATTCTTTGTTTCTCAGTCCTTTTCTGCAGTTGCTCTGTTCAGCCCCCATTCCTTGCGAGTGCAGACCAGTCCAGCTTATCCATCATTTTCCAGCCGATTCGAGAGAAGTCTCTCCGGCTTTCATTTCCTCCCAGAAGCCCTCGAGGGTAAGCCCTGTTTCCTTTGAACTCCCCGTTCTTTGTTTCTATCAAAACACTTACCTATCTGTTCTTATAGCGTTCCTGTAACTTACCTGCAAACCTTTTGAGTACCCATCTCGTCAAGTCCAAGCCTTTCTAGACTCTATCAACGGTGAGAGGATCCTCCTTCCGCCCTTTACTAAATCTCCAACTTCCATTTCCATTCTAACCCTCTTCTTATCTTCCTTTCGTGTATCAAGAGGAGACCTCCCAGAGGACATCAGTTTCTACAGAACCTCAGGAACATCTTCACTCCACACCCGCCAGAACCTCGAGACTCCAGACTCATCCAGGGTTTTCTTCCCATTAGAGGGTTTCCCTGGCGGTCCTGTCCTCTCCCCTGATTATTCTATTTCCAGGTAGGGGGGGTCAGGGTTGCCTCTGGGGAATCTTCACAGCCGCATTTTCCTCTTCCATATTGGATTCTTCAACTTGTGAAGGTGAGCGAGTTGGTAAACAGTTGCTCTTTCATACCGTAGTTTAAAACCATAACAGTAACATAACAGTAAGCGACGCCCAGTATTGACAAGTCGATATCCTCATGGAACAACAAATGCAGCAATTAATGGCGGCCATGCAAGCCATGTCTTTAGAGATGCAATCATTGAAACAGGATAACGCTCAACTGCGACAGCAAGTCACAAGGGCTTTTTCAGACACTCCCCCAGCCTCCCTACACACAATCATGTATGATGGTAATCCTTATAAACTTAAGGAATTCCTCGATAGTTGTACTGTACAGTTCCTTTTTAAATCACGCTTTTTCCCTACAGACAAAGACAAAGTGGGATATGTGATTTGTCATCTTCCGGGCCCTGCATTAGCTTGGGCCACTCCTTTAGTCACCTCTAACAATGCGATTCTGGACTCCTACCCAGCCTTCGCTAATAGCCTTACATCTATGTTTGGCAGGAAGGAAATAACAGTTGCCACACAAGGAAGACTCCTTGATCTTGAACAAGGGAGTAAGGATTTACTAGGGTACATCACCCAATTTAAACAATTGTCCTCGGAATTGGGTTGGCTGGATGACGGACTTCTTACCCTCTTTCGTAGAGGATTAACAGATGAATTTAAGGAAGAGCTTTCTAAAGTGCCCCGCTTACCAACTTGGCTGATATGATTGCTTTAACTATGCAGATAGACTATAGGATGCATGAACATTCCTACGAAAGAAGAAAGGGCAAGGGACTGCGATCACATAGTGATTTTTCCTCTATAGGGAATAAAACTCTCCCTCAAAATGAAGAACCTATGCAAATAGGGAACATAAGAGGACCGTTATCAACGACTGAGAGGGAAAGGAGAAAGACACTTGGATTATGTATGTACTGTGTTCCTCCTCTCATGTGTTAAAGGATTGTCATTTGGTGCCCCCACGTCATAGTACTAACACCAAGCCGTGAAACTCCAAGACCCTACCGTCAGGGGAAGAACGGTAAGGAGACAGAATCCTCCTTCCCCATGTCAAACCAATATGTCTCTAGACAAAGCCACAAATAACCAGACGATGGTGTTAGTATCTCTATCTATGATATTATCCGAACATTTACTACCCGGCATTCCCGCGTTGATTGACTGCGGTGCAGCAGGTATTTTCTTGGATCAAGATTGGGCACAGAGACACGGTATTCCCCACATAACCAAGGCATTTGTTACTCCCATCCAAGGAGTAGATGGGAGTCCTTTAAGCTCTGGTCCTATCAAAGAACGAACTAATCCAATTACCTGCATGATAGCTAACCATAAGGAAACCCTAGTTTTCGATCTGATCAAAACTGCACATTTTCCTATCATCTTGGGGCTTCCGTGGCTGAGACTCCACAATCATTTCATTAACTGGTCAGCAGGTACTCTTTTCCTTGGGTCAGAATATTGGGTACACCATTGTCTTTCTCAGGATTTGGTAGGTTTACATATCCCCTCTGAAGAGGCTCCTAATCCTTCAGTAGCAACTATCAATCTACTAGAAACTGTCCCTAAATGTCATTGGAAATTCCGAGCTATCTTTGAAGATCCCCATTTCCCTACGTTACCTCCACACCGGAGAGATTGTTGCCATATTGATCTGCTTCCTGAACAGCCCATTCCTTTTGGCAGGATGTACGTACTCTCCCAACGTGAGAAGAATGTTTTGAAAGAATACCTTCAAACCAATTTACGAAATGGCCTTATAACCGAATCAGTGTCACCGGCGGGAGCGTCTCTGTTTTTCATCCCCAAAAAAGACTCAGATGAACTCCGCCCTTGTATTGACTACCAGGGTCTAAATAAAATAACCATCGCTGACAAATACCCCATGCCTCTCATAACGGACATCATCGAAGCTGTTAGAGGGGCCACTCTCTGCACAAAGCTTGATCTTAGAGGTGCTTACCATCTCATACGACTAGCTCCAGGAGATGAATGGAAGACGGCCTTTCGCACACCTTTTGGGCATTTCGAATATCATGTTATGCCGTTTGGTTTGGTTAATGCCCTGGCTATCTTTCAGCGGTTTATGGACCATCTATTTGCCAACATTTTATTTCACTTTGTCATCATCTACTTGGATGATATCCTGGTGTATTCCAACAACCCTGAGGATCATATACAACATTTTAATACAGTTTTGGAACGGCTTCAATCAAATAAACTCTACTGTAAAGCCGCCAAATGTGAGTTTCATGGGGAACAAGTTAACTATCTAGGCTTTGTTCTGTTGTCTCAGGGAATTTCTATGGACCCGTAGAAAGTATCAGCAGTTTTGGATTGGCCATCTCCTGCTAGTGTAAAGGACGTGTAGCGGTTTTTAGGGTTCGCAAACTTCTATCGGAAGTTCATTCCCTGTTTTTCCGAAATCATTCTACCCATCACCAGACTTTTGAAAAAAGGTAACACGTTCTCTTGGAACGATTCAGCTCAGAAAGCATTCCAAACTTTAAAAGAAAAGTTTACTTTTGCTTCCATTCTTATCACACCCGATCAATCTAAGCAATTCATTGTGGAAACAGATGCATCACAATATGCTTTAGAAGCCGTACTTCTACAAAAGACGGAGCAGGGGGAAGAACGACCAGTGGCCTACTTATCTAAAACCTTCAATGCAGCAGAACAGAACTACTCTGTACTTGAGAAAGAATTGTTGGCTATTAAACAGGCCTTCAAGGAATGGAGTCATTTACTATTAGGATCTACCCATCCTATTAAGGTTCCCACAGACCATCAGAATCTCAGAGTGCTCCATAATGCTTACACTACTAACAGTCGACAAGCCCGTTGGGCTTATTTTTTTCTTCCCTTCCGGATCCAATTCTCCTTTCTGCCAGGAAAACACAATCAAAGGTCAGATGCTTTATCCCGCAAGGACTCACCTACTTCTAAATTCTGTTGGGCGAAAATGTTTCCCAATGCTCAATTCATCGCTGTCATAACGGACTTTCTTCAAAAAGTGCAAATTGCTACAGCAAAAAAACAATCATTGTGTGAGAGTATTGCTTCCTCCCATCAGCTTACTAAAGAAACGGGTTATTTCTTTCATGGGACGCAGGTTCTGATTCCCACTCCTCTGTTTCAACTGGAAGTTCTACAAATGTGTCATGATTCACGGGCTGCGGGTCACCGTGGGGTTCTTTCCACGTTGGAACTTATACAACGACATTTCTGGTGGCCAAATCTAAAATCTGATGTCCGTGATTACGTTGCAGCTTGCAGTGTCTGTGCTCATGCAAAGACTCCACGAACCCCACCATTGGGATTACTAACAAGGATGCCTATTCCAGACCGACCTTGGCAAATTATATCCACTGATTTTGTGTCTGATCTACCTCTATCTGAAAAAAAAACAACCATTATGGTGACTATTGATTATTTCACTAAATTAGCTCATTTTACCCCTTTAGTGAAGTTACCTGGAGCAACATTAATGGCTAAAATCTTCCTCTCTGAAATTTTCTCTTGCCACGGTCTACCAGATACCATCGTTTCAGATCGGGGTCCTCAATATACCTCCCTTTTTTGGCAAAAGATATGTCAAGTCTTAGGGGTCAAACGTGCCCTCACCTCAGGATACCATCCCCAAATTAATGGGCAAACGAAACGTTTGAATCAGACCCTAGAAGGATATCTACAATGCTTCGTATCAGCAGCTCAGGATAAGTGGGTGGAATTGCTTCCATTCGCTGAATTTGCCTACAATAATTCTTTCCATTCTGCTCTCAGGACCAGTCCTTTTCATTGTTCTTATGGTTACCATCCCTCTTTTGTTCTTACTGTTTCGACTTCTACTTCCAGCTGCCCGGGACTGGATAGCCTTATTGCCGACATTCAGGAAGGGCAGAAACTGGCTAAACAATCTCTTCTAGCAGCTCAAGACCGTGCTAAACAATCTTCAGATCTTCATCGTCGATTAGCCGCGACACTTACTATCGGTGACTCTGTTTGGTTGGCATCCCGCTTCCTTCCTCGCCACCTTGTCCCCTCAAAACTCTCTCCAAAATACTTTTGTCGTTTAAGGTATTGTCCATGGTGGGTGCAGCGGCAGTCAAATTGGCTTTGCCTACCTCCTGGTCTCGTATACATCCTGTGTTTCATCTGTCTCAGATCAAATTGGTTGTGCGAGATCGATTTCACCGGAACAGAGGTGCTCCTCCACCTCCTGTCCTTACGGACTGTAGTCCAGAATTTGAGGTCACCGATATTTGTGACTCTCGTTATCGACAAGGCAGATTGCAGTTTTTGATTGAATGGAAGGGCTATTCCCCGGCGGAAAGAACATGGGAACCGGCCTCTGGTGTTCATGCACCTAGGTTGGTGCGCCAGTTTTTTCGTCTTCACCCAGGTAAACCGGGGGCAACCAACAGCAGAAGGGGGTATACTGTTACACATGGCCGTAAATGGTCACTATGGGCTTGTACCCGGTTATACGGTACTTGTGCCCGCTTGAGTGGTATCCTTTGCAGGAGCAGTTCCAAGATGGATGCCCATAGAGACCTTCGAGCGGACGGCAGCGGTTCAGTCTTCCCACGTCCCTGCGAGACACCGCAGAACGCTCACGTGACTCTATTTCTGGACTCGAAGCCTATGGATCTTTGCGTCGCTTCTGCTACTGATGCTCTGTGAGTTTGCTCTCGCCTTTCTTGCCTATTTGCAGAAAATTCCATACTAATCCTTTCTTAATCTTCTGATTCTTTGTTTCTCAGTCCTTATCTGCAGTTGCTCTGATCAGCCCCCATTCCTTGCGAGTGCAGACCAGTCCAGCTTATCCATCATTTTCCAGCCGATTCGAGAGAAGTCTCTCTGGCTTTAATTTCCTCCCAGAAGCCCACGAGGGTAAGCGCTGTTGAAAGAGGCCTCTAGGGGACCCTCACGTCTATGGAAACAAGGCGGGTCACCACACACGATAGAGACGCCAGACACGAGGTTGTATTCCCAAAGCTAGGGTTTTTTTGCAAAGCAAAAGTCTCAGTTGGCCAACTCGGTCTCACGCCCCGCGACGGATGCAAGAGAGCGAATTACGTACATCAGTTACATATATACAAAATGCATATCAAACAATCAGCTATGACATGTTTAACACCCCCCTTTATTGGGTTTCTTGGAACTTGGTGTGATGATGGACATCTCCGACCACTATGACACTATGACACCTTCAAACATCTATTCTAGTAACAATTTGTAATTTGTGAGTGCGAAGGCATCTTTCGGTTATTGAATGGAAAATGGCGCTTCTGTTCTTGGAAGCGAACTACATACGGGGGGTAGTTGCATTCCGGACCTTGCTATCTATCAGGTGCTATTCGCGTCCTGGGAGCTGACATGCTCTAGGGGGCACAGCAAAGGAGGGCCGTAAGAAAAGCATAATTCAATCCTTTAGCGGTATTATTCTAACATATTCTACCATATAACGAGACTGGCTGGCAGCTGTGAAATGATTAAATGCCCTCCAGCTCTGCTTCAAGGCTACATTCGGGAGGGAGCCGGGCATTCTTCCTGGTGCTGCCTACGTTTGTGTTTCAGTGAACTCTTGTTATCCTCATGGCCCTGCAGCCTCGTCCTTTTCACATACAGACAACAATGTTTCACAGTCGAGCATTGTAAGCGGAAAATATACTGCGAAGCAATAGGAACAGAAAGCAATGAGCAATGGTTAGAAAACAAAATGGCGATTCTTGTTACATCAAAAAGGCCGTTCATTGGCAAACTCGAAAACCTATATTTTGTCATATCGTGCATGAGACGGTTGGCCCACGGCCACCAAAATGCATGTGCAGTCTCAGAGTAGAGGTATCCGTATTTCTAGACTGACAAACCCTCCTTTGGCCGTATGCCAAACGTCTCATCTATTTATTGAAATCTCCTCTAGCGATGATGAATCTGAAGTACTTATGTCTGAGTCTTGCATGCTATCGTGGACATCATTATCTTCATCAATATCTATTGCCATCAACTCTTTTACTGTTCTCATCTCATTTGGGTCTGGGCTAGTTCGATCATGAGATTGTTTTTTCTTTGTTATCATATGCATGCATCCTTCCGTACATCCCTCAGTTACCTCAGCGCAAACTATGGGTAAACAATGTATACAACAACAGCACGTTAGGAATATTCCGAATACCACTACTAATATTGAGATCAACTTCCATCCCCAAGATCGTGACATTCCCCAAAACCAAGATCCTATTCCCCAGCTTCCTTCTCCAGTAGGGAGTTCAGAGCTTAGAATGTGCAATTTCTTTATTGCTTCAAAGATCGTGGGGGAATAGTCATCGACATAAACGCAACATGCTGATCCCACTATTTTGCAAATTCCCCCACCATCAACCAGGATCACATCGAGAGCCATTCTATTTTGCAGCGTCATTGACCTGATTCCTCTTTCTTCCAACGTCATGTTAAATAATATATCTGTTGTTGTGTTTATTGTATTCTTTAGGATTCTGGACAGTTGCCTTATATTATAGGAGTTCACTATCTGTCCTAAGAATGGAATTAATGATTTCGCTACATCAGTTGCTATTAAAACACCTTTGTCAGTCCTTTTGACTCTCATTTTGGATAATCTGGCCATGGCTGCTGTTTCTAAGAGGAATACTCCTGGGAACAGTAGCCCCAGGTAACATGTACCTCCCCAGTTTCTGGGCAACCAAGGGTATGCTTTCTCTCCACATATAAAATAAACTGATCACCTACATATACTGGTTCTATTTCCCATCTTAGTACGACTGTATTCATACAACCAGTATATGTTCTGACTGAAAAAGAGCCTTTCTTTTTTAGACAAAAAAGGGACAGTTCTTGGGCTATAATTCACCGTGTAAAATGGGGGAATTGCATCTTTGTCCCCTTCTGTTCTCACACAAAACGTCATTACAGATGTTTTTTCTGGCGGGGACAATCTATCTCGTCAATTTTGTTGTGTTATCTTCCGTGTACTTCTCCTCGTGGGCTCTGGGGCTATTACTTGTGCTTTATGGAAAATGGAACAACCCACAGGCTTCATTATTATCTCCTCAAACTCATTCATGTTGGTTCTGGCTAAATGACCCGTATTACTCTCATTCCATTTCCCATAGAACATTGATTGCACCTAAAGATGCACTACATGCAGAACTTAATGGTAATGGCTGCACATACCACCCTATCCCTTTTCCGGCATGCTGTGGTAAATGGGCACATACCCAGCAGTTTGTTTTCTTCAGGATTGCATGTGTCATGTTCATTATCAGCAGTAAGGTGTTATTTCCAAAACCTTCCTTGTGTTTTTCTTCCATTGGGGGTAGGGTATAAGTGATCACCTGAACCGGGCTTTCAGTAGTGGATATATTAATTATTGGTAAAAACATTTCTAATGGGTGTATTGTTTCTACCCACCATAATATTAGGGCTGTCGATATTGGTGCTACCACGCTCATAAAGCACATTATTATCGTTAGTACCAGCATACAATTTGTTTTACCATGCGTTTTTCTTAAACTTATAGTCTTTATAACTGACTCATTGTCAGCGGTGCTGGTGCAGGAGGAGGCTGGAACCGGTCCCGGCATGTTTCTCGTCGTCCTTCTTCTTCCTTATCACAGTTCGTTGTGGATATCTCTCTTCGTCGCGCTTGCCCTGATGTTTATAAGTTCAATGGAATTGTCACAGTTCAGTTCTGCCTGTCCTTTTTAGCCTGGATTCGATTATTCGTTTTTAGGCGAGATCACTTGTCCCCTCTTTCACTGCTCAGAGGACCTTTGATTAGTTATCTTATCGCCTTAGTATCATGTGCGCCCAGCTTGTCCGCTCTGGTTCCGGCCACATGTACTGTTAATCAGTTATCTCATTTGCCATAGTACCATGTGCGCCCAGCTTGTCCGCTCTGGTTCCAGACACATGTACTTTTTATGATCGCACCGAGGAGCAGCGAGTCTTGAATTGTCCGACTTGCACAATGTTCACGCTTCTCCCCTCTACACCTCTGGTTCCTTCTGCGTCCATAAGCTGAACCAGAGGTTGACATAAACACCAAAAAGACTGCGGATCACTTTGTCTTCCGAGGCCGCAGGTTGTATCGCCTTGCTCCTGGTATCGTATGATCCGTGAACAGTGCCGGTGCACTTTCAGATTTAGGCTTGAAGTCAGCCTGTGGCGCTACTGCAAGTCATGGTGTGCGCCGCGCCAATGATGCAGATCTGTTTTTTGGCATGCTGGCAAGTGCTGGTGGGCGCCAAAGGGGTACACAATTTGGTTTTGCTGGTATCTGCAAGGCAGATTTCGCGTTGGTCAGCAGGGATGTCAATTCTGCTGGGCTACGTTGGGGCACTCTTTGCCCTTCCCCCTCTTTGGCAATCGTCTCAGGCTTTGTTTCGAGTTTCACTTCTCGTTTTGGCAGATTAGGTGGCTGCTCACTGGCAACAGTTTCTTTTGTTTCTGGGACCGCTGTCTCTTTACGGTCATCAGTGTCAGGCAAGACTTTCAGTGCAGTTGGAATCTTCTTGGCATGGTTGGCATGGATCCACGACTTCCTTCCATCCACCCGTATTGCCGTCTGCGTCGCCAAAAGTACTTGATGGGGCCCGTGCCACCTGGGTGCTAATGATGACTTTCTTTCAAAGTTTTTTAGCAGCACCCAGTCTCCTGGCTCCACTGCGTGCCCCGGACCGGTGTATCTCACTGGTAATGCCTCCTGCACCTGCTGATGAATCAAACGCAATTTCTGCATTAAAAGGCCACAATAAGTACTAAGCACAGGATGTTCTATCTCACTAAGTCGTTTTGGCTGAGGTGCGCACCAAACATTTGCCAGCCTCCTCATTACGATTTTGTACGGGGAGAGCCCAGTTTTAGCCTGTACAAACATACGCATGCATAATAGTGCTATTGGTAATGCATCCACCCAACTCAACTTGCTTCCCGCACAAATCTTGCTAATCTTTGATTTAAGAATCCCGTTGTGCCTCTCCACAAGACCGGCAGAACTCTGATGCTTTGAACTATGGAATCTCTTATCAATCTGGAGACCAGCACATATCTGTAATACCACTGCACCCACAAAATGCGGTCCATTATCAGACCATAGGACCCGGGGCAAGCCAAATCTGGAAAAGTACTCCTTCAACATTACTTTTGCTGTACTCATTGCTGTGCAATCTTTCAAAGGATATGCCTCCACCCACTTACTGAATGCACAGATCACCACCAAGACGTATTTCAATTTTTGGCACCTCTCCATCTCTATGAAATCAAAATGGATTACCTCAAATGGCATGGAGGGCGGGCCAAAACTGCCTGTTGGAGTCACTGTTCCCTTTCCTAAATTATGTTGTAAACACGTGATACAGTTCTGTACCAACCTCTCTGCATTCTTTTTTATGTTTACATTCTGCCATACTGCAGAAAGGTGCTGTATTATTTTTTTGGCACAGATGTGCGTAGGGCTGTGGGCCATTGTGACCATTGCAGTCACATACGAATTTGGCAACATCCAGTTTCTAGTTCCCTTGTCTACCCAACAACCCTCCAGACCCAACTCAGCAGATCCCTCTGCCCATCCCTGTATTTCATCGGCCGTAGCCTCGGCCTGTATTTCTTTGACAGTCGCAACTCCATCTTCTATCATACAGGGTACTTCCTCTGTCTGAACCGTCATCATCTTGGTATTCAAATCAGTGGCAGTTTGTTTCGCAATTCTGTCTGCAAACGCGTTTCCCTCTCCTACTTTGCATGTTACTTTTTTATGTGCCTCGCATTTCACTATTGCTAGGCGCTTTGGAAACGTGAGTGCAGACAGCAATCGTACAGTCAAAGCGCCATGTTGAATTCTGGCACCATGTGATGTCAGGAACCCTCTCTCAGCCCAGAGTCGACCAAAGTTATGAACCACTCCAAAAGCATACTGACTATCAGTATATATATTCACATTAAAATTTTCAGAAATCTCGCAGGCTCTGGTCAATGCTATTATTTCCGTGGCTTGTGCTGAATTATAGGGGATTCTTTTACTTTCTACAACACTCTCTAGGGTAGTGATAGCGTATGCGACAGTTGTCGTGCCATCTGGTAATTTAAAACATGAGCCGTCACAAAATAACTCTCCATCCGGCTCTTTCCATGGAATATCACTTAAATCAACTCTTCCCTTGGTTTCTTCCTCAGTGACCATTAAGCAATCGTGGGGGGGTGATTCATTCTTCCCAATTTCTTTTAAGGTCAGTGGCATTAATTCTGCAGGATTCAAAGCGTTACACCTCATAATTTGGATATTGGGCACGAACAAGATAATCTCATATCTTGTCAATCTAGCAGAGGTGAGGTGTTGCGTCTGTGTCCTATTTAATAGAACGTCTATGGCATGTGGCACCATCAGAATTAAAGTGTGCCCCAATACCATCCCTTCCGTTTGTTTCACTGACGCAGCAGCCGCCACGACAGATCACAAACATTGTGGTAGTGGGCGCGCTACAGGGTCCAGCGCAGAAGAAAAATAGCTGCACGGCCTATTTCTTCCACCTTGTTCCTGTGTCAAAACCGCCAATGCACATCCTTCACTTTCACAGACAAATAGTCTAAAAATGTTCTCATAGTTCGGCGTACCCAAAACTGGAGCCGAGCATAATGCAGTTTACAATCCATAAAATGCTCTCTGACATTTCTCATCCTACTGCAAAGGCATAACGGCATCCTTTCTAGTTAAATTCACTAATGGTTTCACAATTAACGCAAAATGACCAATCCATTGTCGGCAATATGAAGCCATGCCTATTATGGCTCTGACTCCTTTTTGTGTCTTTGAAATGGGCATACAAGAAATACTTTCTATGCGTTCTGGCATTAGTCTTCTCCCTCCTTTTGAAAGTAGGTAGCCCAAATAAGCCACCTCCTTTCGATTATACTGAAATTTCTTCAAACTAGCTTTATGGCCATGTGCCGCTAGGTATAACAGTAGTAATACAGTGCTTTCTTTACAAATCTCCTCTGTGTCTGCAGCCACCAATAGATCGTCTACGTATTGCAAAAGTACACAACCCATGGGTAATTCCAGCATTTCTAGCTGTACTTTTAATGCTCTACTGTAAATACTTGGACTTTCTGTGTAACCTTGCGGAATCCACGTAAATGTAAATGATCGTCCTCCTAATGTGAACGCGAACAAATATCTACTGTCCTTGTCCACTGGAATACTAAAGAATGCATTTTTCAAATCTACTACACTAAAATATTCTGCTGAAACAGGTATCATTGTCAATATTGTAGTGACGTCTGGCACTAGAGGAAATTGCGGATCTACTACCTTATTCAATGCGCGTAGATCAATTATGAAACAGTATGGTGCCTCATTACCTCCTTTTTTATAAATGGGAAGAATCGGGCTGTTGCATGTACTGCCTGTGATTTCCTCGATTATCCCTAATTTCACCAAATCAGTAACAATACTCTTCAATCCTTTCTCACCTTCAACCGAAATTTTGTATTGGGGTATTCGCGGTAGGGTAACACCTTCTTTCAAAATAATCTTTAGTGGCTCTATCTTTAAACATCCCACATCATTGTCATGCATTGCCCATATACAGGTTGGTACTTTAATTAGCTCCCCTGGTAACGATTCAGACATGAATTCTGACACAGGGGCATCGTGTGGCCATATCGTTAGAAACACTCCGTCTGCCGGGCAATGTATAACAGAACCTAGTTTTTTCAACTAATTTAATCCCAACAAATTTTCTCCACAATTTTCTGTTAGAAGGAAAGGACAATGTTCAGTAAATGGTCCTATGGTAACTGGGACTGGTTTGGACACTTGGTTTATGACTGGTGTACCTGCGAACCCTACGAAAATATTCTTTTGCCCTGACAGTGGTATTTCCGGAACCAAGTGATGGTCTATTGAACACTTCTGTGCTCCTGTATCTACAAGAAAGCGGTGCTCCTCATTCCCGACTCTCATTTCTACGTAGGGTCCTCTCTGATTCACGGGAATAGACACTGGTTCCGGCCCCTGTCCTGGGCTGTCCTTTTGGGGAAATAACACATTGTCCGATGTGTAATCATTACTATTACTGTAATACGTGTTTGGCTGTGTATCGAAAACATTTCCACTCTTCCCTCTATTTCTCCCACTCTGATTTCCATATTGTTGATTTTGCTGTGCCTGACTCTGGTTTGGGGCATTTTGGTTTTGGCTTTGGTTTTGATTACCTCCATTATTATGATGCTGCTGCATACTATTCCTATTTGGTCCATTCGCTCCTGGGTGTCCTCTATGCTGTCTCCTCTGACCAGACCCATTTCTATTCTGTAGATGCGGGCATTGCGCTCGCCAATGTCCTTCCTCTTTACAATATGCACACTGATTCGGTCCCACTGTTCCCCCATGCATATTCGAACTACTCCTTCCTTGTGCGTTCCCTCACCCTCTATTATGTCCTACTAGTTGCTGCGGTTTATGGTCATAAAACCGAAATTAGAAATCTCGAAAAAAAAATCACGAAAAAAAAGGCCGAAAAAAAAAATATCGAATTTTTTTTATGATGTTTTTTTTCGAAATGGGGGGGTTCCCCCTCAACCCCCCTTTTTTCTATTTTTTTTTATTTTAACCCTTTTTTTTACTTACCTGACCCAAAAAATACATATATATAAAAAAATAATAAATTCGATATTTTTTTTTTCGGCCTTTTTTTTCGAGATTTTTGTTATTCAGGATTTTTTTTTCGCCCTTTTGACCGACCACCAGTTGGCTGCATTAATACTCGTGTCTTTAGATTTACCCTATCCCTCTCTTCATTTTCTTTTCCTGCAGTCACTCTGCGCTCATAATATTGGGCCATATGCAGTACTTCGCCCAACGTTTTTGCTTGCCATGCACTCTCTGATGTCATTATTAGATCCTGAATTGGAAGTTTTAACCCCCTCACATATTTGTCAACAAATAACCTCTTTCCTACTCCTCAAATCTATTAATATAATCTGTAGCCAACTCATCTTTGCCTTGTACACATGCAGTCAATTTGTCCCATTGGATTCTTTTCTCTGGGACAATTGTTTTTAACTTCTGTACTATACGTGCTGGTAACGCCGCCAGGTTCGCTCCTGGTGTCCCTCCAAACGCTTTATTTCTATCTTCTATTATCAAGTCCGCCCATGTGGCACCAAAGGCCGTTGCGTCCTCTACCTTCCTTATTTGTTTCCATATGTCTGCTGGCAGGATCACCGGGAATATTAGGTCTATATCACCCATGGTAAGCACGGATGATTGTAGGCAGGACTCTACTTCCTTGTAAAACCCTGCAGGATTCTTTCTTATATCAGGAATCGTCTGCTTTATGTTGTTCACCTCCTGTCTGGAAAAGGGGACATGCACATATTGGGCGGTATAAAGGGCTGGCGTTACCTGCGCCGCTACGGTGCCCACTGCGGGAACCTCCACTTTGGGCACAAAGGTAGGTGGGACCTCTCTCATAGGAAATGCCCCACTTACCGTCCCCCCTCCTTTTCTTAGATGTAACAATATTCCCAGATCCAACGATAGGGCTGTTTCTTCTGTCCCTCGCTCTAGTGCTCTTCTATATACTGCCATTATTTCAGGTGGGCTGGCCTTATCGTTTTTTACATCTTTGTCTAATAGATGTTCAACCATCGACTGTAGCTCTTTTCTTTTCATGGGCATGGAATATTCATCAAATATCTCGTGTATCTCCATTGTGGGAATACTAGGATCTGACATCCATCTAAACGCTTCTCGCATACATACTTTTAACTTGTCGCCCCTTTGTACTGACAACATCGAATGTCGTTGTTGTATATATGGCTCTACAGTTTCCTTCCTATTTCTCCCGATATCTCTACTCCTGTACCCAGGTGCAGTAAACATTCTGGCATAATCATTATCTAATTCATCTTTAAGCTCAAAAAGTCTATATACATGTTCTCTCACTTCTTCATCCCTCTCCCTACAGCGTGCTAATGCATTAAAATCTAACAATTGCTGCGGTGGTAATTTCCCAATTAGCTGTTTCCATTTCTCCACCAAATTTTCACCCATGCATTCCAACACTACCTGTCTTTCGTTGCTTCTACAGAAGTCATATATCGAAGCCAATGTTGCCGTCCCATCATTCCCGTCTATATACATCTCTGCCTGTTGCTGCAATTCCACCTTCCTTTCTCTGCTGATTGCGCTGTGGGTTACCCTCGTGCACCCCCGTTGATCAGTCCCCCCTCTTGCTCCTGCAGTTTCAACTTCAACCCCGGGAGGAACGGACGGTACTGAGTCTGTGTCTAAGGCAGGAGGTGTGGATGGGACAATGGGAACAGGGATTGTCTGTTGTGGGCCTAATTGGCTAATAGGAAGTGTTACGTGCGCGGTCTGTGGCTGTGGGAGGGCTTGAGCTACTGGAGGGGGAGCTAGAGCTACGGGCAGGGTCTGGGCAATAGCTACTGACGTGTCTGGTCTTACTTCTGATCTTGGGCCTTGTTTTGTATGGGTCAATATATTTTCTATCAATTCATCTGCTATGTGTAATTCTCGTTGTGGGTATATCTTTTCTATATTCAACTGGTCACGCCTACCTGCCCTTCTTAGACTCTCAGTCCACTCCTCCTCTTCTTTTTCTTCCGCTACCTCACCTTTTGATTTATGCCTGCGTGCATGCTTTGCTCTGCTTTTAAATCGGAGCATTGCTTTCTTTCTCCAGTCTTTAATAGTCTCAAATGCTGCAGGATGCGCTTTCTTTCTTATTAAAACCCTTTCCAGGTTGTCTATCCTCGCTATCTCAAAACTACCATTAATCGGCCACTGATGGTCTTGTTGGTTTCTGGTTTGCCTATGCCAAGTCTCACAGAATATTATCGCATCCACTCCATACTTCACATACATCTCATACGCCGGCATTCCCCCAGGTGGTGCACTTTGGCCATCTTCCAAAGATTGTCTACCACAGCGGAAAAACCCCGCTAGGGTGGACAATACCCCAGGCATGTTTCAACCTTCCCCCTGGTTAATCAACCTTACCTAGGGCGTTTGATTTTGCAAAGTCAACTCTCAACCAATATCAGGATGCTTTGAATCGGGGAATGACTCACCTGATAAATCAAGTCGTCTCTATACTGACGCACCAAAGGACGTCGGTTCTGCGTTTCTTGGCTTCCGCATCGTTTCGGGACCCTCGCCTCCTTGTTCTCTAGCCAAGCACGTCAATCAGGGATCAGATGTGTGCAGATCTGCAAAGGAGTCTCTCATCACTTTTACAGGGCGCCCCGAAAACCTCTTGATCCCGGCTCGATCGTCCCATCCCCGCCGTTCTCTGCCTTTCTCAATTACAACGTTACGCGGTGGAACAAGTGGGGGAGGGTCCCTATTCGGGCGCCATCTTGAAAGGGGCCCCTAGGGGACCCTGATGTCTATGGAAACAAGGCGGGTCACCACACACGATAGAGACGCCAGACACGAGGTTGTATTCCCAAAGCTAGGATTTTATTGCAAAGCAAAAGTCTCAGTTGACCAACTCGGTCTCACGCCCCGCGACGTGTATCTCTAGACCTCGAGGGACGCAAGAGAGCGAATTACGTACATCTGTTACATTTATACAAAATGCATATCAAACAATCAGCTATGACATGTTTCACACCCCCCTTTATTGGGTTTCTTTGAACTTGGTGTGATGATGGACATCTCCGACCACTATGACACCTTCAAACATCTTTTCTAGTAACAATTTGTAATTTGTGAGTGCAAAGGCATCTTTCTGTTATTGAAAAGAACACGGCCCTTCTGTTCTTGGAAGCGAACTACATACGGGGGGGAGTTGCATTCCGAACCTTGCTATCTATCAGGTGCTATTCGTGTCCTGGGAGCCGACATGCTCTAGCGGGCACAGCAAAGGGGGGCCGTAAGAAAAGCATAATTCAAGCCTTTAGCGGTATTATTCTAACATATTCTACCATATAACGAGAATGGCTTGCAGCTGTGAAATGATTAAATGCCCTGCAGCTCTGCTTCAAGGCTACATTCGGGAGGAAGCCGGGCATTCTTCCTGGCGCTGCCTACATTTGTGTTTCAGCGAACTCTTGTTATCCTCACGGCCCTGCGGCCTTGTCCTTTTCACATACAGACAACAATGTTTCACAGTCGAGCAGTGTAAGCGGAAAATATACTGCGAAGCAATAGGAACAGAAAGCAATGAGCAATGGTTAGAAAACAAAATGGCGATTCTTGTTACATTAAAATGGCCGTTCATTGGCAAACTCGAAAACCTATATTTTGTCATATCGTGCATGAGACGGTTGGCCCACGGCCACCAAAATGCGTTTGTGGTCTCAGAGTACAGGTATCTGTATTTCTAGACTGACACTGTTTCCTTTGAACTCCCCGTTCTTTGTTTCTATGAAAACACTTACCTATCTGTTCTTATAGCGTTCCTGTAACTTACCTGCAAACCTTTTGAGTACCCATCTTGTCAAGTCCAAGCCTTTCTAGACTATCAACGGTGAGAGGATCCTCCTTCCGCCCTTTACTAAACCTCCAACTCCCATTTCCATTCTAACCCTCTTCTTATCTTCCTTTTGTGTATCCAGAGGAAGCCTCCCAGAGGACATCAGTTTCTACAGAACCTCAGGAACATCTTCACTCCACGCCCGCCAGAACCTCGAGACTCTAGACTCATCCAGGGTTTTCTTCAAATTAGAGGGTTTCCCTGGCGGTCCTGTCCTCTCCCCTGGTTATTCTATTTCCAGGTAGGGGGGGTCAGGGTTTCCTCTGGGGAATCTTCACAGCCGCATTTGCCTCTTCCATATTGGATTCTTCGACTTGTCAAGGTGAGCGAGTTGGTAAACAGTTGCTCTTTTATACCGTAGTTTATAACCATAACAGTAACATAACAGAAAATCTTTCATGAATCATTGCTAGTGTTGACGTGTAACAATCCAAAGTAATTCTCCCTAGTGCTGAATCTCCTTTAGTGAATTAAAATCATTCAGGCATATTTTCCCATTCCTTGCAATCACTTTCAAAAGCATTTTGACCTATTTTAAAATTATACCTGTTTTCTCTACGCTTGCTGGAGGAACTGGGATTAAACTGCATTATTGATTGTATACCTGAAACCTGTGTGCCCTCATTTCCGTCTCTTCATATTGCATAGTGGGGGGAGTGAGTAGTCACAGGGGAAAGAGTGATCATATTGTCTTTTGATTGAAACCATATCAAGTTTATTTCTGTGTTTCATTTTCCCATCATTGCTTTCCTGGAACCCATACCAAGTATTCTTTGCTACCTTATCCTTTCTATTCCTACTCCTAAGCGATTAAAGAGTTGTTGATATTGTAATATTACCCAGTACCGATTACTGTTCATATTCATAAGTGTGCTATTCAGATATTATTCTATTAATAAAAGTGATGTATATATATATTGTTCAATTCTTCGAATAAACCTTTTAATTTTAAAAATAAACCTACTTCTTGGCTCAGTGAGGTCGGGGAGATTCAAAGAGAGGGGCGTTATATAAGGGTTCATCATCCAGATTTATAGAACTGTGACTTAAAATATATAAATAAGGGCTTCCATTGGGCATCCCAAACTAGGCATTGACTTAGTTGGAGTGCTGGATTGAAGTCACTTACAATGTCAACATAAAAGAAATAGCTAGATGGAGCGAAGAGCAAATCATTACAGAGTAAACGGGTGAGGGTACCCCTAGGTAAATAAGAGAAGCTGTAGCTATAGATGGCTAAATAATAAGGAAATACAAGCAAGATTCGTCCCTGGGTCCAGGGGCTCTAGCTGGGTACACTATTGAAATGGTCTTAGGCCCACATCAGCTTGCAGCTATCCATGCCCTCAAAGTTCTTTTTACAGAGTCAGTCCTGTGTACCTATGGGCACAGCTGAAGGAGAATGTATTTGCACCTGTATTGTGTCCACTTCAGAGATGGGTCTCCCAGTGCTGTAATTATGGGTGCATAAGGGACCCAAAACACCATGGACGCAACTACACCTGGGCCTTTGCAGTGCTGCTGATGGTTCAGCTGGTCGTGCACCACTAGGACTAGCAACTGCCTTCCAGGGACCGAACGTCACCCCCTCCATCTGGTTCCTGACAAGTCATTCCCCAGGACCATTCCCAAGCAACTGTGCAGCCTCGAGTCGCCCATGCTTTGGGAGAGTTGGGCCCGAAGTGCAGGCTGCTCCGGCTGCCCTAGATGCTACTGATCTAACAAGAAACAGCAGCATCAAGAGCTGCAGCAGCTAGCCCCCTACCCCCGCCTATCCCGATTCAACCCCGTGGACCCCCTCTCCCTCCACAGTCCCTTAACCAAATGCTCCTCACTCAGCAGCCCAATGGCCCCGTAGCTTAGAGATAGAGTGCACACTGTGGCCACAATTCTGAGTGTGCTTGTAGTTGCCATATTATGTTATGTTATTGTGCTTATACTGCGCCAAAGCCCGTAGGCATCCAGGCGCTGAAAGATAGAGTGATGAGGAAGCTGAAATTGGATAGTTTGCTAATTTAAGAGAACCGTTTTCAGTTGTTTACGGAAGGTACCTGGCTACACCTGGCAGATGTACCTTCCCATGTTCGCCCAAGCAGTTGCAAGCCACTGGGTAAAGCCAACCACCATGGCCCAACAAGATGAAATAAAACCAACACCAGGGACTAAAATTAAACAAAGTCCACAATTAAGCATACATCAATACACAATGCAACAAAGAAACACTCACTGTCAACCAGACAAGGACATCTGCATAAATGGGTCAGACGACAAAGCTTTAACAATAATCATGAGCCAATCTCTTGCCTTTGCTCAGGAGCTCCTACAACACAACCTTAACTGACAGCCATATTGGATAGAATGTCCAATGCCGGAATGGGTTCAAAATGGACTCACTGAACCACTACTGTACATTATCCATTACTAACATAAATATGAGAGTGGAAATTGATTGAAACATAGAAAATGACAGGAAGTTGTATCCAGAAATACTAAAGGTGATGTTCCAGAAATACCATTATGTTTCCATTGGGCCGATAGTACCTCTGTAATTGGGCATACGTTTTTCAATACCTACAGTGGTAGTTGTAATTATCAATAGATTCATACCTTGGAACAGTATGAATCTGGGGAAGCAAAAAAATCAACCCAGAATATAATGAGACCCTAATGAAACTTGCATGAAGTAACTATTTTTTCTGAAGCCAAAGTAAATATTGAGCATATTTATTTTAGAAAATAGAACGTACCTTCATTTTATTCCTAAATAATCACACAGGAAGGGAATGTGCAGAGCTCTCAAGGTGCCCCATCTCTGGCATGGGTAGCCCGTCCATTGCTCCATGCGGGAAGGTTGATGTTGCTCATGATGATCAAGCAGGATGTTGGTTGGCGAGCACTTGAGTTTTAGATCTAAGTCAAAGAAGAAGAGATTGGGGTGCCAAGTGGGTGATATACGTGGAGGAGAGTGAGAGGGAAGGGAGCATGGAGTTGGACAGCTGTGTATTTAAAGGAGCACAGAGTGAAGCTAGAGAGCGAAGTGGGGCTACTGGCACAATCTTACTAATCATGAGTTCAACACCACCACATTTTGTGGGAGTCACGGGCAGTGGAGAAAAAAGTAGCCAAGTCAGTGTATAGGACAGCAAGGATTGCTCTGTCATGTGGACACCAGGTTTCAGTGATGGTCATTGCAGAGAGTTTAGAGTGGTGGGAGGAGAAGAGATCAGTGGTGAGTTGGGGGTGAGGGAGAGGGTCGGGGAACAGCTGTGGGACGTTAGACAGGATAGATTAGGTTAGAATGGGTAGTGCACAGGAGAGAAGAGCTGACAGGGAACTGTTCAGAGGAAGAATAAGGGATAGGCACAGTTGTCACTTTGTTCTCTCATTACCTATCAAATAAACTCCAAGCTATTCAGATGGGCACCTTCAGATCCGGCCTCCACTCGGTTACCACTGAAGTTTCACAGTGCTCAAAACTCTCGCCAGTGATTTTCAAACTGTACATGGAACCATTTGGTTCACTTCTCAGTGCTCCAAACATCTCTCTATACTACTATGTTGATAACCCAGCTGTAGCCCACAATGAACTGCTTCTACGACACCATGTGCCTCTTGAAATGCCTTGACACAATGCAAAAGTGAATGTTAAGTGCCTACCTAAAACTCAACCCAACCAAAATGGAATTTGTTCTGCTTCGTCGCAAATGCAAACAGGAAATCGTCCCAGGATAACTGAATGACCACTCAGCCCTCACACTGCTACAAACCAAGAGCCAACACAATCATAAAGGTAAAGCAGGAACAGTTATGAGATATTCCTCCTTCACTTTTTGTGGTAATGTGTGCAAAGGGAAGGCTATTCTCTTCAGACGGGTGTGAATGTGATTAAGTAGTGACCCAATCAGCAATGTATAACATTCCAAACTAAAGGGAATGTCCAATCAAGGTTATATATAAAAATAGATATGCTTTTTGTGATGAATCTAGCAATATCATAACTGCCTCTCCGGGGAAACTCACTCCCCATATTGCAAGGGAAGAGCATCTGCTACCTGATCATGACCCATGGGGTGGCTGTTTGAGGGGGGCCCATTTGTGGGAGACAATCCTCACGGAAGGGAAAAAGGGACTCGCTAGCTGGAACATGGTATCCACCTTTCCACTCAGATTTTGACACTAACCCCTTAATTTCCCAATCCCCTATGGCATACTGTAATATAAAACCAGAACATCGAGTCTGGACTGACAACAAGGCTCTTTCATGCCCTTGTAGTAGAATAACTGAGAAGAAGAAGAGCACTAGAGCAATAAAGAGGACTGAAGCCGGTAAGCCAAAGACTTTCTCTAGTTGTTGGAAGGATTCAATAGGTGCCAGGACATTTAAAACCATCAAGCATCAAGAAACATGGAGAATTGCTACTCCTAACACAGGTCAGGAAACCGAGAAGAAGCAAGTTGCAGCGGGGAGCAAGGAACCTCCTGGAGGTGCTGCAACAAAAGACTCAGAAGCCTGAGGTTTGCCATGCAGAGACCAAGAGCAGAGGAAGCTGTGTAACAAAAGCTGAGATGTCGTGGGTACTGGAGAGCCGATGAGATGTCTGCAAGAGTTGGAAGCAAGCCGCTGTGAGAATTGCAGTCCTTGGAGAACTCTGAAGCAGCAAGAAAAGAGCGGTGAGCCTAGAGAGAGGTGTTGGGATGTCGGTGTGCTTCATGGCATACATAGCACACCATTGAAGGAAAATTACATGAACTGGGTGAAACCGAGCAGGGAAGCTGGGACGCCAAGTCAATTGTGAATATACCATTGAAGGAATATTATATGAACTGGCTGAACCCGAGCAGGGGAGCTGGGATGCCAAGTCAATTTTTGAATGAAGCAAGTGAATGCGGGTTGAGGATCCAATGATTGAGTGAAGAAAATATTAAAGCTTGTAACAGTTACACGTTAAAAAAGTCCTGGCAGGAGAGTACACAAGGCAAACTGATTGCACGTCTGGGACCTGGACCCAAATACAAGTGAGCAAGTTGAGAAACTCCTGGCAGGAGAGTACAGCAGGCAAACTGAGTAACCCACACCCAATTGTGTTAAGACAAGGGTTGTAAGAAAAGGAGGATAGTGTACCAGACTGACAGAGGAGGATCTGGGACTCACTCTCATGCTTGCCAAGAATCTACATATAAACTGATCAGATCAAGAGGAGGGAGTCATCCTCTTGAGCGTGCGAAATCCAGGAGAAGGTAGTCATTCCCCCTGGAGTTTGAACTTGAACATTGTGAGTAGGGGAAGAGAGGCATTCCACTAATGATTGGAAATTGTATACTGTGAACACTGCAGCCAGGGGAAGGGAGTCATTCTCTCTGATATTGTTGGAAAACTCTGGCGCCAAGAGAAGAGAAATAACTTCTTGGCATTGTGAATTGTGAACGTGAGAAAAAGATCAAGGGAAGAACCATACCTTTTGAAACTGTGAACTGTAAAGAGCCTGAGAAACTCAGGGGAAGGGAATCGTCTCCTGAGACTTGTGGAACTTTGGTTGTTTATTTCCTTTTGCACCTTTTGGAACTTTTTGTTGGAACTTTGGAAAAGAGCTGCAGATGACCAGTTTAACAACTATTTCCCTTTTCACTTTATCTTGAGTTTAGCATGTAAGGGTCAGGTTAGGATTTTAACACAGCCCAGAGACATTCTGACACAGGCATCCTTTAGTTTTCGTTGAGACAGGGTAACCCCTCTTAGAGTTATGGCGGGATAGGGCATTCTCCAACCCTCTTTTTACTTTAATAAAAGTCAATATCAACCACCACAATGCCCTTGTGTCTGAGCCTTACTCCTTGTTCCTTACATGTAATAAAACACACCAAATGCAAAATTAAGTAAATAAAAAAAAGACTACACAAAACCCAACTTGAGGAAAGAAGAGAGAACAAGCAAAGATAGCACAATGCAGCACTCTGAGTCATGAATCAGGGGTGTAAAGCAAGTAAACCACAATGTTCTTAAAAAGGATATGGTTCTTGGAAAAAGGTGAGAAAGTGACCTAACCAGTGTCTAGGGCCCAAGATGGACCAAGGGTCAGTTATGGGTCAATAGTAACTTGTTTCCGTTCTTTGGTGGGTCGACAACATCAACCCCTGCTTTGAGCAGTGGATCAGGCTCAGTTCGGGTATGGTGGCAGTGAGGTCAGGCTGGGTCGAGTCGGGTTGTAACCACTGGGAAGGGTCGATGCGTGAAACTCAAGCGGTTCGATTCGGAGGGCGGTGATCCTGTTGCTCCAATGAGCAGTTTAGTGAAGTAGCAGTTTTGAGGGGTGAGTCAGGTCGAGTCGTGATTTGTGTTAGCGAGTGACTATCCAGTCGTGTGAGTGGGGTCCCATTTTCAATGATGCAGCGTCAAGAGGATCAATGTCCAAGCGATTGTTTGAATGTTTGGTGGAGTGTCAGAAAGTAGTACTTGAGGGACCCCTCAGCATCAATGTCATCAAGTTCGGCTTCAATGGCAGTCACAATGGTTTAGAGGCAGCAGAATGGGGAGCATTAGCAGACATGCTTCACCAGATGCTGTGAGACCCAATTCAGAGGATCGAAGACAGGAGGAGCCCCTAGAGAGCCTGCTTTCCATGCCCTGGGAGATTCTGGTGCAGAATGTCAGGTACTGATCCACAGCAAGTGTCACCCCAATGTGCCCTGCGATTAGGTGGGGGCAGAGCTTGCCACTGCCTTGTATGGCTCCTTCTTCACCTCAGTGGTTAAAGGCTTGTAGAGGGCCAATGAATCCTTCTCAGGTTTCTGTGTGTCCCACTCCAGAAACACAGGAACAAGATGAGTCCTTGGTCTGGGGCTCCCAAACACAGGGCAGGCTGGCACACAACTGCAGGGGCCCTTCACTATGGTGAGGTCCTGGGTACCGCTGTGGCTGGAAGAGAAGCAGGGCTTGTTGGAGCAGCAGTTCACTCCCATTGGTCCACGGGGATGGTTACAGGACAGAGCTTCCCTCTGCCTTGGACAGTCTTCACATCACAGGCAGAGGACTTTGGAAAGATCAACTCTCCCAACAGAGGTCCAATGAAATCTTAAAAGGTTGGATTCCAAAAGATGATTCAAAGAAGTGATGGAAGACCCCTTCTTTTAAAGGTAAAAGTCTGCAGCTGAGTGGACTAAAGCTAGCCCTCCTTAGTGGTCCAATTCCTGTTCTTGAAAGAAGTGAACTTTGCCCTTCTGACATCACACCTAAAGGGTTTTGGATGGGACAGGAAGTAGAGAGAGAGGCAGAGAGATACAATCTTGAGGACGTCATCCACTGAGCAGAGCCCTTCTTTCCCCTCTTCCCTTCTCACTATGATCAAATGCTTTTAGTTTTAGAAATGCAGATTCCTGCTGTGAGGCTACTCCGTTTCAATGCTCCTTTGATGCGTGGGACCCGGACCGCTGCCTGCTGTATGGCTGTCTCTGGGGAGGGCTTTACCTTTCCTCACAAAGAGATCAAAGAAGAGGCATGGCCATTCAGGTTTCTGTCCTGTCATCTGGAAGGCTATGCCTATCTAGCCAGAATACACACCACTTTCCATAGCTGAGCTGGCCCACAGGAGTTGACACATGTGTGATATCAAATTGAATGTGACTGCAATGATCAGTAGTAGTGCCATGCACCATGCCTTAACCTAGGCATAGTTTATCTTTAAAGCTTACCCTTCTACCGGCCTGGACTAGTTAGGATTAACAAAGTTTTGGTACTCGGGTGCATATCTTGGTGGGGACATACTAATGAAGACTCTGTCAAGCACAGGGAAATAGGATCTATAAGAAAACGAGAACAGTGAGCATGGAAGCTCAAAGTTCATCAATCAAAATATGTCTATTCTGACCCCTGAAATGTCAATTTCACCAAACTTCATCCTCTCATCTCCTTTGATCCAAATTCCATCCACCTATCCTTGGGGCATTATGAGTCTGCAGAACATGGAACATAGTTCTTCTCTTTCAATCCTTTCCCTTAAAGGGGACGTCATCCCTGCTGCTTGCTGGGTTTTCTTGTGTGGACATCTAGACCTCATGGTGGGAAGGGCTATACCATTCTCTATGAATAAGGCTCCTGAGCAGAGCTCATTTTTGAGCCAGAAAACCCTAAACACATGTGCGTAGCATTAAAAGTCCCATATACGAGGATCCACTTCATAGTAGCAGAAAATGTTTTTGAGCTGGGACGGATCACTTGGAATATCAGTGCTTTCATTGCAAGGCATGGAAGTAGGATTGTTAACAAGAGGTTCCACAGGGTCACTTGCAGAGGTGTGTGAGATGTGGAATGCTGAGAAGAATAAGCGGTGGAATCTGGGCACCAAAGATTCCTTGGTATTTAGGAGGTCTTGGAATGGAAGGTGTACTAATGTAGGGCAGATGGGAATGGGCCTGCTCGATGTGCTCAGTGGGCTTTTTGATCTGCTGTCTCAGTGGCTATTTGATCTGTGGGCACCAGTTGCCTGACAGGATCAGCAGCAATATATGGCGCAAGAATCAGGACAGCTGTGGGGTGTTCATCTCTCCTAAAGGTGAGCATGCTCAGACTAAAGAACAACTTGCCTCAAATGGATTCTACAATGACAACCGGTGAATGTAAGATGGTGGATGAGATTACAGAAAGACACAGAGGTCCCTTGGGCCTGATTACACCTACAGCCATGTGTCCTACATCCTCGCACTCTGGTCTCCCACTGGCCGGGATTTGGATGCTCAATTCCTGTTTTCTCAGGAACTCTGCTATTCAATGCTCTGATGGTTGAACTTGAAAAATTTGAAGAGGGAGTTTTCACTCTCCGCTCCCTTTCAACCATTGGTCATGAAGGATGTGAAGAGTCTGAATTCGGGCGCTACTTGTTTTTAGGAAAAATGATGAAGAGAGGAGGCCTGGTACTCCTCCAACAGGAGAGAGCAGATGAATATAGATAGAGGTCTGCTACACATCTCCCTGCAGATCAGTAATCGGGCATTCATGTCCGTATGGAGAACAGGATGGTCATATTCTATGTAAACAGAAGAGAGAACTTGGTCATCTTTTGTTGAACCATACCAATTGCAGTGGTATTGGCGGGGATCTAGCCCCTCATTTAAGTGGCTGGCCGCACAGACCCATTATTTGCAGGAGGACTGTGCTGTCTGCCTCTTGGCAGGGGCTTGTCCCCCGCTATGTTTTATTTTTTGCTTTTTGAATTTAGTGCCCAAAAGGGCTTCACATTAAGTGCAGAGATCAATGATAGTGGCCGGCGTGGCATAGGAAGGTCATTCCCACTGCCTCTCATTATTGTGCTACGAGCAAAGGAACAGAGCTAAGTGAAAATGTGTTGTGTATCTTGTGTAATGTGTTTTTATGTATGCATCCATGCAAGTGGGGTTGTCTGAGTTTGTGTGTGGGCATGTGTCCACATGCGAATGTTTGTTTACATGTATGTCTAAGTGCTGCCTGAATGCATGGATGAACGAGTGAGTGTATGTTATGTGAATGTACGAAAGTATGGGTGAATGAGAGTGTATGCTGTATGAATGTTTGAATGCATAGGTGAATGAGAAAGTGTACGTTGTGTTAATGAGAATGCACGGGTGCCTGTCCTGTGCTGAGTGTATGAGGAATAGACAGCCTTTAATTTGGGGGGGGGGAGTGGGCGTGAATGCTACTGTAACATGGAATATTCTGGGAATCAAGGGTAGAGCAAACATGATGAGTACTATTGCACAGCTAGACAGGCATATTTTGTTGGACATGGTATTTTTTATTGGGCATCAAAGGTAAAGCAACCCTAAGATTGTTAATACATAGCCAGAATGGCATACTTTGTGGCAGCCAGTCTAGTTATCCTTTCAGCATGTCTATGTATACTTTCTTACTGGGGAATGGAATTTGCACTGGGTATCAAGGGCAAAGAAAGCGTGATGAATGCTATTACATAGCTAGGCTGGCAAACTTGGGTTCAGCTAGTCTAGCTATACTGTCTAATGTGGCATAGATTGTTTTTAATGCGCATCAAGAGTAAAACAAACATGATCAATGCTATAACATAGGTAGACTCGCATTCATGGGTTGTCAGGCACCTCCGTGGCTGCGCGCCTTGCCGGGTACTCATCTGGGGGACTACAATCCCCAACAGGCCAGGCACAGAACCACAGAGCATTTGCGTCAGCATGCACACAAGCATACAGTGAAAAGGGTGATTTCCATTTTCACTGGTGCTTGCAATTGAGAAACATAGGGCCTCATTACGAGTTAGGAGTTAAGGGAAAAACGATGCCGGTAAAGGATTACCGGCATCGCTTACCGCTCCGCACCATTACGACCCGCCAACCCGCTGTTAGCGGCACCATACATAACGGGACCTCTAATAGTGGCATTGGCGCGGACACACAACCCTACATGCCGGCAATAGTGGCATGGTGTAAACAGGAGCTGAACACAAGTCAAGCTGACATGCAAATAACGGCCTACTGAAACCCGAAAAGTACCTTACGGGCATGGAGCAAATACCGCCATCGCGAACCACCCGTAAACGGCCATGTGCAGTGTTCCCAACTGCCACAGGTACACACAATCAGCACAGGTGGAGGCAATGTAGACTGGGCCAGCACAAAAGGAGCACACCCCACCCCTTACCACACCCAGTCACACACCAAAATGATACCAATACTAGCAGCTATATTGGGGCTAGAGGACATGATTGCAGAGGAACTCCAGCAACAACTACAACAACAACAGGTAGCACAGAGGAGACGCAGGAAGAGAAGGAGGGTGAGGCAGGCACAGCATGCACCACCAGTGCATGCAGTTGTACCACACAGGCAGCCCCCAATCCCTCGAATCAGAGCCAGTCCATTCAGCCTAACCCCTGAGCAGATCCACACCCTGTACCGTCTGGACCGGGACACCATCACCACCATTGTGGACATGATACATAATGACATTGCCAGCCTCATAGACATCCGTACCGCCATCCCCCTCTAATGAAGGTGGTGTCTGTGCACCACTTCCTGGCTACAGGCACCTACCAGCACACAGTAGGGCAGATGCATGGCATATCACAGCCATTATTCTCACGTACGCTGAACCAAGTGCTCGATGCCCTCCTGAAGCACACAGGTGACCACATATTCCTACCACGGACTGCCCAGGAGATCTCAAACACCAATGTTGGCTTCCATTCACTGGCAGGCTTTCCAGGTTGCATCGGTGCCATCGACTGCACACATGTGGAATTGGTGGTCCCACATGCCATGGAGGTAGTGTACCACAACCGTAAGTTGTATCACTCCATCAACATGCAAATGGTATGTGACTCAAACAAGATCATCACACATTTTTGTGCCCGATTTCCCGGATCAACTCATGATTCAATGGTCATGCGGAACTCCACGATTCCGCGCTACATGGAGCGACACGCAAGGCAACGATCCTGGCTACTCGGTGAGTTGCTTGTCATGATCATGGCATTGTGATGATTGGGAGGAGGGATGCATACTTCACCTGGCTGAGAAGGGAGGGGGAGATGTATACTTCACCTGGCTGAGAATGGGGGGGAGAGATGCATAGTTCACCTGGCTGAGAAGAGGGGGGAGAGATGCATACTTCATCTGGCTGAGAAGGGGGGGAGATGCATACTTCACATGGCTGAGAAGGGGGGGAGATATGCATACTTCACCTGGCTGAGAAGGGTGGGAGAGATGCATACTTCACCTGGCTGAGAAGGGAGGGGGGAGATGCATACTTCACCTGGCTGAGAGTAGCTGTGAGGATGAACCATGGTCATAACCCAAAGCAGGCCAGACTGGACCTGACATCTGACACCTAAATGCAAGATCTAAGCTGCACTACAATGTAAATGCACTGCTGCAACCATTCCACAGCCATCAACATGTACACTGCACATAATCAGACCGTAGCCCCTGCAACACAATGCAGCGACATGCTGTCAGTATGGCCAATGCACATGAGCTATTGACATCAGCAAGAAGGATAGGTGTCCATAAGTGCGTACAAAGGAGTCACATGAGGCCAAAATACATGATCCTACTCCTACACCAACAAAGAGGTCCAGCATACCAGCATGGCAACATCAGGCGTGGAAAGTGAGATCATCTAGAGTCTGGCATCAACGGTGACAGGATAACAGCATACAATAAACTGCACATCACCTAGAACATGGGAACAATCGGCGTGGGCAACCACAGTGCATGAGTACTCATAAAGAATAGGACACCCCAGCGCCCACTAGACGATGGCACACACACCAGTCAATAAGATGGATACACACATTGTAGTTCCATTGAGTAGCTCTCTTCATACATGGATATGAGGATGCAAACGGGAAAGAAATGCATGCTATTGTGTCATTGATACAGGTCCCATTTGATGTAACCACTTACACATTACCATTGTTGCACACATGTAGGTGATGCTGGCTATCCCTTGAAGAGGTGGCTCCTTACCCCTGTCCGGAACCCACAGAACAGGCACGAAGAGGACTAAAATCGTGTGCAAACACGTAACCCGTGTGGTGATCGAGCAGACATTTGGCCTTTTGAAGGCACGGTTTCGCTGCCTCAGCAGGTCCGGTGGGGCACTCCTGTACGGGCATGAGAAGGTGGGCAAGATCATCATGGCATGTATCATGCTACACAATATGTGCATCAAACGCAATGTGCCTCTGCCCCCTGACGTTGAACTACAACCACCTGACGAGGTAGGAGATGGGGCTGCACATCAGGGGGGTAGCGATGCACAGGAGGGACGTGCCGTGTGCCAGACTTTGATTGACCAATGTTTCTAACACACATGGATGCGGAGTGTGCAATGGAGGTGGGACTCAGGGCACTGGGTGTGTCAGGGACATGGACACTGTACACTGTTCACCAATAAAGCACACGTACACAATAAGAAATGTCTGGACATGTGAATTCTCATATCACAACAGGTGTATTGAACATATAGAAAATAGAATATGCACAAGCCCTCCACCCCACCCACCCTCTCCCCTGCCCCCACACCCCTCAACTACTCCACACACCCTCTCCCCCTCCCCCCAACTACTCCACACACCCTCTCCCCCTCCCCCCAACTACCCCACACACCCTCTCCCCCTCCGTCTCCCCCGTCAACTACCCCACACACCCTTTCCCCCCTCCACCTCCCCCCTCAACTTCCCCACACATGGTGTGCACTTGCATGCACCATTAGTCTTCAAGAGTTTGGAATGGCAGGCTGCACCTACACCCCTTTTCCACTGCCAGCATCGGGTGGACCCCTGTCTGACCTGTGCAAATTCCGCCCAGACATACGCAGGGGACTGGTCTGTCTGGAGCTGGGATTTGAGGAGGTTCTTGGTTGTTCAACCACCTGTGCGGCACGCAGGGCCTCCAGGGCTTCCACCATGCGGGTGAGGACCTGCCTCACAGCCGCCAATTCGCTGCCTATGTCTCTAGATGTGGACTCAATTGGCAGCTTTGAGGGACACTGCACATTCCCTGAATTCCTCCCTTGCCTGGCCACTTTATATGATGTGCTGGGTCACCAGCCCAGTCAGCTCCTCCTGGCGCTGTTGGACTACCGTGTTCCCCTCTTGCCTGTCCCGGACACTGGCGAATGTCGAAGGGGCATGTGACATGGTTGGTGCTTCATGCATGCTCCCTGTGGGGCTGAAGCTCCCTGGCAATGACTCCACAGCAGACAGCTCATGGCTGCTAGTATTGTGTATGCTGGGTGGGGAGAGGTGGGGTGGCTGCAGGGGGCCTGTGGCGGTAGGTGTTCCGGGTGTCAGAATATGTTCTTCATCATCAGACACGGCTGCCGTGGCAGCTGACTTTCCTACAGTACTGCTGGCAGTGGATACAGTGCCTTCAGCCACTGGCTCCTGTGTGGTGGTGGCTGGTGTGGGTGCTGTGGTTGTGGACCTATTGCACAATGGTGGTGTAGGTTCTTGGGGTGTGTTGGGTTTCTGATGTGGTCCTGGTTTCACTCTTCCCCTTGATGTTGAGGGCCTGTTTGTCCCCTCCATGCCCCTGGACTTCTTGACTGGTGTCGCAGTATTCTCCCTGGGGTCCTCATCATCGCTGTCAGATTGTGTGCCTGTGGGGGACCAAGAGAGGGATAGCATTAGTGATGGGTCTACGTGCATCAGGCATGCATTGGAGTAGCTGCATTTCCATTGAATGGCAGGTATTTGCCGTTGGAGTACTGACATATGGGTTGCTGGTCTTTTGGGTGGGTCATGCAGGCATGAGTCTGGTATGACACATGTATGGGGTGCATCATGCATGTGGATAAGATGGTGCTGTGCACTGCCTGTAGGCAGGGTTGCGCGCATGTGTCTGGTGGACCCTGCTTTGCATCATTTCACTGTGAGTTCGGGGGGACATCTTCATGGTTTGCAATACAGTGGTTTATTTGTGACTCCTACCTGCATCAGCCGATGACAGGGCTCATCGCTCCATATCCCCCACTCCCTCGATTGACACCATTCCGATGGTGATCGCACAAATCTCCTCCCAGCGATGCATCTTTATGAGTGAGCTGCCTCCGCCATTTGTTGCCATTCCCTTGTTACGGTTTGCTGCGAGGATGTTCCTTACACGTTGGCGCACGTCATCCCAGTGCTTCCGGACATCTTTCACCATGCGTGGGGTGGTTCCTGCAGCACTCACTTTATGCGCTACATCCGCCCAGATCTCTTTTTTGCGCAACAGTGCTGGTCGACGCATATCAGTAGAAAACACTACATCTCCGTGTTCAGCCAATGTGTCCGAGAGCATGTTGAGCTCTTCTTCCGAGAAGCGCTCCTTGCGCAGGCGTGCAGCTCCTTTTTTAAGTGCCTTGGGCATTCTTATATGATGCAGAATTATTTCGGGACAGGTGTGGTGTTGATGTGGATCCTAGGTGCAGAGGATGGCAATGGATTGTGTTTTTCAAGATTGCCGCTGTGCTCTTTCCCGTTCCTGTGTGATGACGCGGCTTCTGCTATTTGCGGTCTCCTTTGATAGCGGTGACTGCTAATGCCGGAGGCATCAATGGCGGCGTTGCTATCTGCGCTTCTTTCAATGCCGCTAAGGGTGATTTTTGGGTCTTTTAGGGCATGGCGGTAAGGTCCTTACCGGCATGGCACAAAGCTTGTGCCCGTGAAGTCGTAATGGCCCTCTAATAGCGGGCTCTTTGCAACACGGACACGTTATTTGCTCCATGCCGGTAAGGACACTGACTTACCTCCAAACTCATAATGAGGCCCATAGTCTCTGCTGGGCTTCGCTGGGCTGGTTTTAAAGCACTATGACCTGGGTTGTCCGGTGTATGGACCAAGTTGGTGTGAAGAAACATCTTCCAGCCTGGGTCGTGGTGGGGAACGGACCAAGTTTGTTCAACAGAATGACTTTCCAGCCTGGGGTGCGGCAGTGATTGGGCTCACGTGTGGGTGTGAGGCAACACCCAGGGTTCCGCAAATTCAAGGCAACTTTTAAGCAGTGCCGCAACTTCCTCTAAGCACCTGCAACTTTCCCGTTTTTTATGCAACAGACATTGCAAGAATATTTGGATGTGCTCGCGATAATCTACATTGGTGACATTTTGATATGCTCAAATACAGTAGAGAAACATCAGGACCATGTAAGAGCGGTATTACAAAGGTTGAGAGAACATCAGTTTTATGTTACATTGGAGAAATATGTGTTTTAGTCACCCACATTGTCTTTTTTGGAATACATCCGCTTTCTAACATGGACTCTGTAACAAGGCTCTCTTATGTAAAAGCTCATATCACCTATCATGCTTATAAAAAAGAAATAAGGCTGATTTCTATGGAAATCGCATTCTTACTGCCTCATGCTCCACGTGGGTGTTGTTCAGAGTAACTAAGGAACTGACCACTCCTGTAAAAAGTCCTCTTACAACCTTACTTACTCAGGTTCAATGTGTTCATATTGCTGCTTTTTTTAGAGACAAGATTCTTAACATCAGACAACTGATCAGTATAGAAAGGCTATCATTGATTGACTCCCCTGTGCTCTGTGCTGCGACAGAGGAATCCTTGCCTAGTACCTTCCAATTCAATGCAGAAACAGAAAGTATGGTTTCCTCTGCTCTGGCCAAACTTCGATCTGCTTCTCCCAGGGACCCTATTCCACTTGATGGGCTCCAAGAGGCTTCCAGTGACCTCACTGTTCCTCTCACTGCTGCACTTGATTACTATTTTACCATTGGTCATATTCCCTCTTTCCTTAAGCATGCAGTGACCTCGACCCCGCAGTAGCAGAAAACTATCACCCCATATCTCTACTCCCAGTTTTGATGAAACGTATAGAATCAATTGTGACGCTCCAACTTTCGGCTTTCATGGAGGCCAACTCTCTCCTCCATCCTTTTCAATCTGGTTTTCGCCCCAGGATGGGGACTGAATCTGTAATAGTGGCACTGCTGCATGGCATTGCTCTCCTACAGGACCGTGGAGAGGTGGGAGCTATGATTCTTTTTGATCTCTGTGTGGCCTTTGATACTTTTGTATAGAAATGTGAAATCCCCCAGGGCTCTGCCCTATCCGCACTGCTTTTTAATCTTTATGTGCAGGCTCTAGCTAAACTTGTCGCCAGCTACGGAGTTCATTTTTTCTCCAATGCGGACGATGCCCAGATTCTGTTTCATCTTAACACGCCCTCCACTGATCCACCAAATAAGCTGAAAAACTGCCTTGCTGCAGTGGGTGACTGGATGGGTAATAAATGGCTGAAGTTAAATGGTGACAAAATGGAGATTCTCTTAGTTGGCTCCAATGTGAATGGTCAACTATGGACTAGTGATTACTGGCCCTCTTCTTTTGGTCCATGCTTGAGCTTCTCCCGTGGTAAAAAGTCTTGGAATTAAATTCATGTCCAAGGGAACCCAGGAAGCTCAGGTCTCTGCGGTCTGCCAGATGGGCTTTATAAAACTCAAGGTTTTAAAAAAGGTTCTCCCCCTTCTTCTGGCCACCCTGAGATCAAAAGCGGTTGCAGCCTCTATTATGAGCTCCTTAGATTATTGCAATGCTATCTACCTTGGGAAACCTGAGAGGCTTCTCCAACGTCTCCAAATTCTCCAGAACGCTGCCCTTGGAGCCTCCAGACTTGCCCACTCTCGAGAACTGCTGCACCAAATCCATTGGCTCCCTATCAGAAGTCGAGTCAAGTTTAAGGTTCTCTGCATTGTTCATTGTGCTATTAATGGAGTTGGAGCTGAATTTTTACGCTTCATGATTCAGCTCTATATCCCCAATTGCCTTCTGCGCTCAACAAAAAATGTGCCTGCTACGTGTTCCTAGGTTTTCTCGGGCCAGAGCTGGTGGGAGATCTTTTTCGGTTCTCGCCCCTATGCTCTGGAACTCCTTACCTTTTGACCTCTGTAAGCCTCAAGAGTTCTTTCCATTCTGTAAGGCTTTAAAAACCCATTTGGTTTCAGCCTAACCCTCTTGGCTTCTCTCTCACCCATAGCGCCTCGATAACTTCTGGTCTTTGTGCACTCTATAAATGTCACATACAATACAATAAAGAGGGGGTGGTGATGGATCAGTTGAAAGTGAGAGCATAGTGGACTGGCCGAAACGGCAAAAGGTGAAAGACCTGCAGTCCTACTCGGGATTTGCTCATTTCTACAAGTGGTTTATTCCTTCTTTTTCTGATGCCGTGTGACCCAACACCAAGTTGTTACATAAAAGGGTGAAATAGGTGTGGGATCAATTGGTTGACAAGGCCTTTACCAAAGCGTTGCTATTGCAACACCCAGACACTTCACATCCCTTTCAAGTTGAACTGATGCAGCCAGAGACGCTATTGGAGCAATATTGTCACAGAAGGATGCAGTAGACATTTCCCACCTGCTCGCCTATGGCACTTGCAAACTCACATCAAGTGAACGCAATTATGCCATTGCCGACAGGGACCTGTTGGCAATTAAAGAAACCCTTTTGGAATGGAGGTACTATTTAATGGGAGTTCGCCACACAATCACTTTTTGGACTGATCATAAGAAAATGAAATACCTACAGACAGCTATAAGGTAGAGTGGCGGTCAGTTGCGTTGGTCTCAGTTCTTTGCAGGATTCGATAATATCAGGGGTCTCTTACCTTTTGCAGACCATGAGCAAAATGTGCAAATCAAATGGAGCGGGGGCAACATCCATAATTCGGTGTAATATATCAGCATTCAGTTGCTGGAAAAACGATTGCAATGCAAAGTATGACTTATGGAAACTTAATATTTCTAAGAGGATGTGTTAATGTGCAGTAATTAACAATAATCTAGATGATGGTTATTTATGTTCTAGTTAATTTAAAATGGTCTTTAACTTAATTTGACGCTATCTGGTGGTGTACAAGGAATGTTAAGGACATTAAGTGGCAAGCACACACGAGGCATGTAAAATTGTTCACAAACGTTACAGCACTTAAGACATACTACAAAGTGCTTAAAGGTCTACACTAGGAATGTTTCTTAACATTTAGTGGAACATTTATTTTAACAAAGGACGTTTGGACAGTAAAACTGCTGAAGCGTTGGAGCATTGAAAACAAAAAATCTAAGTGGATTTTAGGGTTCTCCCGCAAGGGATTTTCGAATCTACCTTGTCAAATAGTGTATTTCTATGAATGCAAGTGAACGCAAGACTAGTAACACTGGTCAAAACATTTTAGAAAGTAAAGGTCACTTGACCGTGGTTTGGGGAGTTATTCCCCCTAAGAATTCTTCTGCCTTTTGCTGAATTGCATTGTAGTATCCCAGTAAAGATGGGAGGAATAATACCAAAATTGTACACTTTTTGCCTAGTATAGTTCAATAAGGATTTATATATTTGAGTGACACTATTGGTATATATAATTTTTAAGTTATCTTTATAAGGCAGAGTATTGTTGAAAGCCAGACATGTGGGTGAGGAGGGGAAATGAGTCATGCTAATTTTCCCACAATGTGGCAAGAGAGTTTGCAATCCTGGACACTGGTGCAGTTATTTTCCTCTAACTGTGGCTGCTTCTCAAGGCACAAGTAAAGGACAGATGTGGGTGGACAGCAGAACTTTTCTTCAGATGGCTGATGCAACCCCTTGATCTTTTTGAGGTTGGCAAGCCTGCTCAAATATTTGTCTACCAGGATTTTACTCAGGTTGTCATGTTCCCAGTGCCGACGCTTACCCACAAGACCACAAGCATTTGTTTCCTATTGGGATATAGTTTTCCAGGGAATATTTGACAACAGATTGCTGGGTTTAAAGGTGAGCACATTTCATACTTTTCTAGCATATTTATTGGAACATTTCCTCTCCCAGGTTATTTCTCTGGTGTCCATTACTATTTTTAAAAGTCCAGTGCTATTTTGTCTTTTGTACTTTCGTCTAAGGAGTAGGTCTCTTGAACTACATTTGTATATTTCACTTTAAGATATATGTTCCCTTGCTGTGCATGTATTCATGGGTGCCAGCTTTTGATTTTATCAATGGGGGCAAAAGTACCTGGGCATATGTCATTTGTGCAGCTGGTATTTGTTTCCCTTTTGCGCCGTGCTTAAATACGGTTATTTGGCGATGTTGGAGTTATCACAACAGTCACCAAGAGACCGTCCATAAAACAAGGAGCTTATAGCATGCTGCTTAACCAAAGTGTGTGATCTTTCAAAAATAATTTTATTGCACTGGGCATTAGCAAAAAACATTGTGATTTCTCAATGCCTGCAATCTTTTATACATAATAAGGGAATAGAAATGCTTACAGCAACAATGACATTGGGGTTGATAAATCACTGGTGACCCGGGTCTCCCATCCATGCAGTAATCAGGACCGATGCCTACTTAGCTTCAAAGCGAGGAAAAGACAAGTCCACTCAGGCCATGGTGCCTAGTAAATTAGGCAAAGTTACAAGACCACTTAGAGCAACATGGCATGAGGGGGCCAGACCCATCCTCACTTTGAAGTTAAGCAGTGTTGGTTCTGGTTACTTCATGGATGGGAGACAGTCCACAGCCTGGTGCTGTGTGTTGTCTTCATTTAAATATCTCATAACACACTAAGAAAACATATGGCATCCCCTTTTCTTGTCTTAAGCCGTACTACTGTCTATCCTTGAAAGTATTGCACTCAGAGACCATTTGTTTCCTGTTGCTGATTTTGCATTCTGGTATTTGTTCTGCCAGTCAAGAGGTAGTCCGGGTAATGGCATAATTGTACACTTTTTGCCTAACATAGTTCAATAAGGAAAAGTGAATGATGACTCCAGGACTCCGCGCCCTTCAGTACATGTAGTGTTGATTTTAATGCTCAATCAAACAACAAATGCCCTCTTCATGGTGATTACATGTGTGTTGGCTCTCCTGAGCCTTTATCAAATCATGGCTAATGTTATGAACATATAAATATAATAACATAAATTAACACAACAGTCAATAATACAAACAGGAGAATGGAAAAACAAATCATAACAATAATAATCCATTGTGACGCCATATTACCATCAAACCCCATGTTATCGCAATATTAGAAACAAATAAGAATATATTTTTGTTCCAACATGATAATAATTACATCGCATTCTTGACTTTTTAGCATTAGAGATATTAACTTTCTAGTTCACACAGAATAATTGGTGAACCGAACAATGTTAGTGCTTGCAACAGTTTTGAATGGCAGCGGCAACCTGCAGCAATGGCGGCCGTATTAGTCAGTATTGGTTGCTCTAAGGAGTGTGTGCAACATGGCAGCGCATCACCATGTTGCCATGGTGACCATATAACAACAGAGTTTCTAAAATGGCGTTGGCTGCCGAACACTTGTGTGCAGCCGACGTGTGTGACCTAAAGCAGAATGGTAAGTTCTCTTATCCTGTTAGCATTCTTATGCGGTTTTTCTACAATAACCAGGTATGATTGAAATGGATAAGTGCATTGCTGAACCTCACTGTATTAAAAAGTATGGCGATCCGTAGCTTTTATAGATCATGATGGTAATACAGATTACACGTAATGAGTGTGTTTGTCAATAGTAGCGTTGTGATCATTAGTTGTTCAAATGCTTTTTACACCCTACACGATACCGGATGGTATTTCCATATTTCCATTTTGGATATTTGCTGGATAATACTTCTAATTTGGAAACTAGCAATTGGGTAATACTGTGCAGATCCTAAGGACTTCGATCAGCATATCTATAGTAAATGATGTGCAAACATTAATATAGGAACTTGCGAAACGTTCTATTACAGATTATTGAATTTGGGGATCTGACACTGCTATTAGTCACCTGACAACAGCTGTATGGATTTTTTCATGTTTATTTCGGGTAAGCAAACCTAGAGGTTCTTGTTGGACACATTATACTGTGCTTAAAGTTGAGAATCAGATACACAAATGATTGAACTAATGGCATTCTATGTTTTTTCTCCTGTGTTTGTGACATTTGTTTATTATTGGATGTTTTCTCAACCCCTCTCAATCCTCCCCATTGCCAACCCTCTTATTTCTGTCTTCTATTTTATTTGTTTCTAATATTGCCATAACATGGGGTTTGATGGTAATATGGCGTCACAATGAATTATTATTGTTATGATTTGTTTTTCCATTCCACTGTTTGTATTATTGACTTTTGTGTTAATTTATGTTATTATATTTCTGTTCATAACATTAGCCCTGATTTGATAAAGGCTCAACAGATCCTTTATCAACACTACATGTACTGAATGGCGCGGAGTCCTGGAGTCATCATTCACTATTAGTTAATCAATGACAGTTAGGACAGTTAGGGCCTTATTACTCTCTAAATCCAGTGACCTGCGACTTTTTAGGAGCCTATGCAACAAGCTTTTTGGCCAATATTCATGCACTTCGTATGAGGAATTATAAGCGATTGTAAGGAGTCGCCTGGCAGAGTAACTTGCAATAAAGCCTATTTTTACATAGTTCAACAAGGATTTATATATTTTAGTGACACTATAGAATGTGTGCTTTGCAAGTTATCTTTATAAAGAACACTATTGTTGAAAGCCAGACATGAGGGTGAGGAGGGTAAATGATGATAGGGAAAGTAAGTCATGAGGGCAAGTAATCACGATGTGGCAAGAGAGTTTGTAATCCTGGACACAGGTGCAGTTATTCTCCCCTGATTGTGGCTGATTTTCAGGATACACATGTGGGTAAACAGCATAACATTTTTTCAAAGGACGGACACAACACATGGAGTTTTTTGAGGTTGACAAGCTTGCTCAAGTATTTGGCTAACAGGATTTTACTCAGGTTGTCATGTTCCCAGTGCAGATACTTACCCACAAGACCACAAGCTCTTGCTTCGTATTGAGATTTTGTTTATCAGGGAATATTTCACAACAGATTGCTGGGTTTAAAAGGTGAGCACCTTTTATACTTTGCCAGCATATTTACTGGAACATTTCCTCTCACAGGTTATTTTTTTGGTGATCATTACTTGGTTGTACAAGTCCAATGCTATTTTGTCTTGCACACTTTCGTCTAAGGAGTAGGTCTATTCAACTACATTTGTATATTTCACTATAAAATATATGTTCACTTACTGTGCATATATTCATGGGTTCATATATTCATTCGTTTGATTTTCGCTACAATGGCAAAAGTACCTGGGCATATGTTATTCTTGCAGCTGGTCATTTTGTTCCCTTTTCCGTGCTCCTTAAATGCGGTTAGTTGGGGTTGTGTGATGTATCACAACAGTCACCAAGAGACCAGTCATAAAACAAGGGGCATATAGCACGCTGCTTAAACAAAGTGTGTGATCCTCTGCAAATAATTTAATCTCACTGCATATTGCCTAAAAACATTGTGCGTTCTCAAAGCCTGCAATCTTTCATACACAACAATACCACTGTCAAAAAAGGTCAAAATCTGTTTGGGATTGATGATCATCTTGAAGTGATGGGTTGCAAGTGTTTTAAAATATAGAGTGGCCGTGCCCAACGGCCATGGCCAAATGCCTAAAAATGTTCTAAAATATACACAGGGGACAGCCGTAGGCCATAGATAGTAGCTGGTTAGTGTTGTATAATACACTGTGGTCATGTCCGAAGTCCATTGCTTAAGGCTCGTTAGTATTTTAAAAAATACAGTGGACATGACCAAAAGATGTACAAATGTCTGATGGTCAAAGGCCATGGCTAGTGGTCCACTTATATATTAGAATATACAGTGGGCACCCCCAAAATTGTGGATATTGGCCAGTATTATTCTAAAGCCTATGGCGAGTGGCTGATTAGTGTGTATGATATACAGTGGACACAGCTGAAAGCTGTAGCCACTGGTGAAGGCTAAAGTCTATGTTTGGTGGCATGTTAGTGTTTTAAAATGTACAGTGCAAAAAGGTGAAGACTTGGCCAGTGACAATTACTGAAGGCTATGATCAGTACCCATTAATGTGTTGAAATATATTTGACCTTGCACACCGACCATTGCTGAAGGCCATCCTTAATGCTGGTTACTGTTGTGATGTAATTAGTGGTGTCATCAGTGATCAGTGATGTGATCTGTGATGAGGTCATAGGCTGTGCAACATGGGGCACGAAGTTGAGGTGGCTTTTCCTGAATATCTGGGGTTTTGTTGCAGAAAGTTCTCACCTTAACGTCTATGCAGCTAAAGATTTTTCCTTGAATTTCACTTTTTTTTTGTACAATTGATTGCTCACTTTAACATCCCTGCAACTAAAGTGTTTTCCTTCAATATATATATATATATATTACACAGCCACGGGCAAAAAAAGTATATGGCCCACTCTGAATTTTTTTGCAAAGATTGGTGATGTTTGGTCCGGGGGGGGGAGTTATAGGGGGGTCCCAAAACATCTTTTTTTCCCATTGACTGAATGGGGGGAAATGTTTGTGCACGCCTACAGCCCAAACCGCTGGACGGATTTTCACCAAATTTCCAGCAGGATCTTGGTCCTGAAAGCGTGCTTTTGTAAATTTAGTGAGAATCCGTCCAGTAGTTTTCTATAAAACAACCAAAAAATATGTCTCAAAAAATTAGTGATATCATGTCAGCTCCGCGGTCACACTTCCCTGTTCGCTCCGCGGACAAGATACCGATTGGCTAATCTGTAGCATCATGTCCGTGGACATGTGACGCGTTCACTGATTGGATGTTGAAGAGCGTGAAGTGCGTCAGATTGTTTCGATGCGCCCGCCATCTTTCATTTGTGTTTTGGTGTACGCGGCCATCGCTGTTAAAACATATAAAACAACACAACATTGTACATGTTAAACTTATGAAATACTGTCTCGGAAGGTGAGTGTTAATGAGGCTGGGATGGGATGTGGCAGCAGGAAGTCAAAAAGTGGTGTTTTTTTGTCACCAAAGTCATACGGTAAATTGGAAGTTGTTGCTCAATATAATGTCCGTAAAGTACAGGCGAAGAATTTCTGTGTATTTGTTACAATGGATTTAAAATAATATTTCAGTCAGACTGTCGCCCTAGAGTTTGAAATCTTAGGCAGCCACCTGCAGTGTTTGATGGAAACAGCGGGTCTGCAAGTCTATGGGAGTACCAGTTCTCATAAATGCATTGAGACATGTTGTTGCAAAGTCTGAATGTATTTGGATTCTGAGTGAAGGTCACTTGCTTTGCTTTTTTGGTTGCGAGCTCAGTAGGCCCACGCATCTGACTGAACCCATAAGGGTCAATTGTTGTTTGACCTTGAACGAAAGGGAAAATTCAGTAAGAAAGCAGGGAGTGAAAGTTTGCAAAAAAGACCATTTGATAAGGTTATGCATTCAAAAAGTTTGTAAGGCACATGTAATATTAGTTCATGAAGAATCTTTGGTGCAAGCGCATTGCTCTCTGAGTTTCACGAAGACAATGGAGACGGTCAATATCGTGTACGTTTCCTTTTGATGACTGTACACCGGAACGAGATTACATTTTTTATTACCTGAACATTAATTTTGGCAATGTATCTGAAGTATTATCTTTCTGTGTAGTTGTCATTTTGTTTTAGTTATAGAGTGTTCAAATTCTCTGCATTTGTAGGCTATCACTAGATTCACCCATGTTCAATGCTAATATTTCTTTAAAATGTCATGTATGACCACATCGATTTGTGTATCAGTTTCCACGTTCTTTTTGTCTTTTTTGAAATTGTTTGCTAAAGATTGGGTATTGATATGTATTTTCTGTTATGTTTTCCAAATAGCTACATCCTGCCTTACTGCGATTGCCATGGATTCCAGATGCCAAGTGATGGATTCTTTGCACGCCAGATGCACGTACTCGTGACCAGCTGCCTAACCGTGACTGTTTTGTGGGACGATCGCGCAGGACCCATTTGTCCGTACGCTGCAGTGGCAATTAGGAGTAACATAACATATTTTATGGTGGTCTAGGTCCAAGTTCATGCTGATGTCCTGGAATTCACTGTGCGACCGAAGCGGTTGCTTTATCGAAAATGAATACTTTGTGTATGGGAAAAGAACAACGTTTGCCTCACGATTAACATTTTAGATGACGACCGAAGAAACAAAGTTACAATTTGATTGAACATGGGAATAGTCTGATGGTCTCGGACAGTTTATTGTGAATTAAAAGTACTTTACAAATTGTAAAGTGTTCATGTTTTCTTTTAAAAACCAGTTTATTATTTCAAAATGTGACGTGCTACGTTGTAAGTCGTTGTGTGTTCATTTTCAGGTTCTGCGTCACGGCATGTAGGTGCTTATGGGTGCATTTGGCTACACTGGAGAGGAACGTCATCCAAACAAGGTGTAGAATATAAATAGGGTTGGTTATGTGATGGTCAGGGGCGGCCCATATGATTTAGTGATGTCAGGGCAATTTATGTTAGGCAGATGCAGCAATGGACAAGACTAGTGATTGCGAATGATTTTACAAAGTTTGTAGGAATTTTGTGCACACCTAATATGACAAATTATTTGTGTATTCTTTTGACAGTTTTGAAAAAAAAAAACGTGGGTGGATTTACAGTAAATTTGCGTAAGGCTGATTGGCAATGACCGAAAAGCATGGTGTTGGAGATGGGGGAGTGTTTCGTATTTGAGAAGTGTCATAATGTAGTTAAAAAAAATAGCGGTATACCTTTACTGACTGAGGGGTAGGCTGTAGCCATGGGGAGTGGGCAGAATGTCGGGGTCTTGGTATAAGGTCATGAGCCGCACAATGTGGCTACTGGGCATGACCAGAAGGGAGAAAAGATAGGATTAAAGTGTACATGTCCACCTGGGACTGGCTTTGTGGTAAAGTTGCTCAACATTAGGATACATTTGAAAGGGAAGAAAAAAGTGCTCGTGGTAATATGTTAACAGGGTTTCCTTTTTGCTTTTTGCAGGCTGCCATGGAAAGCGAAGAGGGGCACTGTATGGAACACCAGCCTTCCCTTTCTATGGTGGCCATCTTGGAAAAGGATTTTGTTTCCTAAACCGGGATGCCACAGGCGTCCCGGTTTAGGATGAAAAATCCTCTTTTTAAGTAGCACGGGTTACCGCTTTGGAAATCTAGATTGTTAATGGAATTCATCCCCCATTTTAGGGGCTGAAAGGGGGGGTAGTGATCCAGAGATCTTGTTATGCACTCTCGCTTTGATTGGGTTGATAACTTGGCCTGCTGGTCCTTTATTCAATGTTCCAGTCCCTGGAACAGCGGATGAATGCTACAATATTCCCATTATCATAACACAAACTGCAAATATAAATGTTGGAAAATCCTATTGCGTCTATGTACTTTACTGAGAAATATAAAGCAGATGGAGTCTATGCAATTTTTTTTTTAGTTATATTTTTTAACTGTGAAAGGTGGTTCTTAAAGGAACATTTATTTTGTTTACGGATGGATTTTTTTTGGGAGGACAGCTAAGAACGAAAGTTGCGGACGTAAATGAGCAAAGAGGCACCAAACAGTAATATGGCGGGGTAGGTGGACGGGGGAAAATGTTGTTGTGTGTTATTTGTAAGGTAGGGGCAGTGTTTCTCATGCGCCTTCATTACAGCAGTGGTGCTGTTTCTTGGGGAGTAGGGATGGCCTTAGCTCATGTCGTTTTCAGATAAATAGTACTTTTGCTAAACGTATGTACTGTGTACTAGATTGTTATTGGCTGAGTACGAATAGGTGTTGGAGCTGTGCAAGGGAAATGTTGAAGTTGCATGCTCCTACATCAGTAGAAAAATGTAGTTCGACACTGTCCACGAGACATACATCTTATTCTTAAGTGTGTATGGGTTCTCGGACACGTCAACATGCTGTGCGCCAGCATATGGTCATGTGGCATTCTCCGGAAGGTGTGCAATGAAGTCAGATGTTCGTTAACAATATGGTCACGTGCCACTACTAGAAACCTAGGAACTTCAGTAAAAAAACTTTGTTAAAGGGACGTTATGGTTAAGTTGTGCTACTAAAAACCTATCAAATTCAGTAAAAAAAACGTTGTTAAAAGGACGTTATGGTTAAGTTGCGCTACTAAAAACCTATCAAATTCACTAAAAAAAACTATGTTAACGGGACATTATGGTTCCAAGTAAAACCGAAAAACCCTTGAAATTCGCCATTTATGGTAAGATAAGCAACCATAAATCGCGCCACCACTGTGCACTGCTACGACTAACACCCAGGACATCAAAGATGAAATCACAAATGTCATTGATGACATCACTGATGACATCACATGTGCATTTACTTTTCATGAAAACTCTGTAGAAGGGATTCTTATTATAATGTTGACCAAAATGTGTCAAGCATCATTGGAATAAATATCAAGTGCTAATTAGTGCATTAAGCAATGCATTGATATGAATAGCATTCTATTATGAAATTCTATTCAGTATACTAAGCTACTCATGTAGAAACATAGGCATTGCGTGCAGCATACATATTGGAGGTGCAATATTCATAATCTTGCCATTTTGAATAGTGAAATGATAACTGTTTTCTTATTAGAGTTTTGCGTATTGTGAAACATGTGATAAGTAGGTAATAAACCCACTTACTACATAATTGCATTATTATAGACAAAACACAAAGAGACAACAACACATACAAATATGAGTATATGCAAGGAAATTGAAGTAAGGAAAAAAGCAGCAGTAGTAGCAGACAGTGTTCATAACCTAACTGATTACCTTTATGCAGAGAAATGATTGCTCTGTTTCAAAGCTGCTACTTACCCTATGCATATGTATCACATGATTTGACTGGGCCCTAAGGGAATTACTGTAAGAACATACTTCAAGGATAAGTCTACAAATATAGTACCTTTTCCATTTTTAATTCCTGACTGTTACTGAAGAAAACAATGTGGCCTAGATATGTCAGTAAAGGAAAAAAAAGGGGAGCCAGACATGTGACGTCATCAGTGATGTCATCAATGACATTTGTGATGTCATCTTTGATGGCCTGGGTGTTAGTCTTAGCAGTGCACAGTGGTGGTAGGGGTTATGGTTGCTTAGCTTACCATCACTGGCAAATTTCAAGGGTTTTTTGGTTTTACTTGGAACCATAACGTCCCGTTAACAATGTTTTTTAGTGAATTTCATAGGTTTTTAGTAGCGCAACTTAACCATAACGTCCCTTTAACAAAGTTCTTTTTACTGAATATATATATATACATATATATATATATATATATGTGTAAACACTGGCGCCAGGCTGCTGAACACTGGTAAAGTTTTATCGCCACACCAAAAACGCCCAGAAAACAACCCATGCACACATGGGGTGAGGTTAATTACTTAATTTCATCATAAAAACAGACCAAACATCACCTTCATAGGTCTGTGATTTAAAATCATGGCAGAGTACAAAATTACACCCACAGGTAACAAAAAGTCACCACACGTATATATATGAATAAATAAACTTGTCACCTGGGCAAACTATCCAAGTATTGCATTTACAAATAAGGGAAATTGGATTTTTTTAATTGTGGAAAATTGGGCATTACTGTTACATATTTTTTCTTATGTACTTGCTATTCGTCTGCGAATAGCCACATTGCAACCTTTTTCAGAGGAACAGGAGAATGATTGGTTCATTGTAACAGTTGCAGCACAGAGCCATCATCTCAACTCCTGATGCTATGTAGCTCAAAGTGATTTAGTGATTATAGGGTGGGTCAGGCTCAGTAAGTTTTTAAGGATTTCGATCAGGCACACACCCGGGTCTCGCCTAGCATGTAATGCACAAATGAAATACTTATTTATTATGTCTATAGGTTCAATATTCTGAGTGATATACCACTCATATCACACCCATCTCAAAATACCCCCCAGGTCACAGTGGACCAGGAATCAAGCTGGTTGATAAAGGTAAATATTTATTTATTTATTTAAAATTCTAATCAAGCAAAATTGAAATCACTTATAGTAATGCAGAATAGAAAGCACAGGAAAAAGAACAGTTTTGGCTTGTGAAAAGATAGCGCTTAGGTTAAGGTCTCCCCCTGCACAGTTCTCAATTCACAAATGAGCAATTCTACACAGATGTAAGTGAGCAGCAGGTAGTCAGGATTGAACAACAGAATACAGTGTTTGAATATAATCTCCCCCCCCCCAAACAAGAGAGAAAATGTTTTTGGACATTCGACACTTTAAACTGACAGTTGAAAATGGCTCTGTGAAACAATGAAAAATGTGCAAAAATGCTTACATTGATAAAAATAATTCCTATGGGAGCAACACTAAAAAGGTTCTAATAAATATAAGCTACAAGATGAGGAAGAGAACACACTTTAGGTCAGAATGGAAGTTAAGAAACACTTTGAATGGGAATTTACACGTGTAAAACCTTTGCAAAATGTGAATTTGCATCTAATTTTCGCTATGTGATTTTTAATACAAATACACTGTTTTGCAATATAAAGACACGAAAATGAAAACAGAAATCAGTTTCTACAATGACAATTATGCTCTAAACTAGGGTTTTCAGGCTGGTTACCAGCTCAAACCACGGTAAGCCCCAGAGTGGTCTCTGGAAACCAACCCCAGCACCTCTGTGTCCGCCTTGGAGGACTCAGTCGGATTACCCATGGGATGATATTAAGGGTTTGGGATTTTCAAAAGACAAAAGGATTTTCAAGAAATTATTACTATTACAAGAAATCAAAGCAAGATTTCAGACTGGTGTGACACGACAACAAGTTATTAAGTTAAAGAGAGGATGGGTTGAGATTGGGATAGGACAAGGCAATTTACTATGGGTTACTATGATTCCTGTTGATACTTACAGTCCACTGTAAATTAAGATTGGAACATCAGGGTTCTGTTCATCTGGATCGGGACTATCGGCAGCAGGGTACTTCTGGAAGGATGGTCAGCTGGGGGGTTCGGGTCAATTGGACTTGCACCTCAGACTGGATTTGGATTGGATTGGCCCTTCTGGTCACTGGACACGGTAGATTAGTGGGATTGAGAGTTCAGTAGGCAATGGTAGTAGAATGGTAGCAAGCCAGACTGGATCAGAATTATTCTTTCCTGAAGTTTGGGATGCTTCAAGAATTGGGCCTAGCTGAAGAAGCGTTCAGCAATTGATGGGCCTTGGTTTTGCAAAGTTATCTGGATCAGGACAAGATGAAGAGTTTTGGAACAGAGCGCTGCACGGAAATGAGGATGAAGTCAGGAATCAGTGTGTGTGTGTGCGTGTGTGTGTGTGTGTATGGTGAAGTTCCTATATTTATCATGCCAAGTGACATCACAAAGTTTATAGTAGGGGCAAAATTTCAAACCACACCACCACGGCTGTGATAGGTCAAAGGCACTTGCCTTTTTCTTGTTGGAAGTCAGAAAGAGCTGTCATTTTTTTAATGTGATTTGCGAACTCCCACATTGATTTGAACCACAATTTAACTTTTGCGCAAATGCACCTTTCTATAAGTATGCCCTCTACTAAAATCGGACAAGGGCATTACATATTTGATGGGGTATCTTTACATTCAATTCCCATCTCAGTGAGAGCTGTCCTTGTCGTTCTGTGTAATTTTGTTAATTTTAATCATAATGGTATGGCCTAACAATTCCTAATTAAGTACATATCTGGGCAATCATCATTAGAACATGGGTATACAATATTAGACTTGCAGCATTAATAGTTGTAGTGCAATCAGTGTTTTTGTGTATCTTTCATTCCTTATGCAGTACAGGGTTCACTCACGTCTCCAAAGAAAGGGCATACAATTAGATGTATAGCTATCAACTTTTAGTTTTGTCCTCCTTCTTGTGGTAAAGTTAAAGAGTTTCAAAGCTTAATCACAAATAGGCATTTAAACAACAGATATCTTTTAGCAGTATTTTTCTCTCCTTACAACAGGCAACAGCTGTCACATTTCTTTGATCAGGGTGGGTGTCCTCTTCCTCAAGAAGAAATATCCCAGCTCCCGGCCCCTCCCCTGTAGGGATCAGTAGGCAGCCCATCATTGTCCTTGGCTGGGCCAGAGACAAATGTCTAATCAGTTCATTGTTGTCAATATGTGAGAACCTCCAGCATCAATTAAGCCTTCCTGTAGCAGCAAGGTGTTAACATGGAGTGTCATCTTTCCCAGACTGGGCACTGTCAAGTCAGAATTAATTATGTAATCCCAAACTGGGTTTTGACTTTAAAGAATTACCTACAGCTTTCATTACAACATATAACCTGAACACAGTTTATAGGTAGATTTTGATATTTAAAGAATTAGGCACTTCACAAAAACATTATTTCAAACAGGCACATTTTTGTACTTCTCTGAAAAAGCACTTTTAAATTGAGTCTTTTAAATCCACTTTTCTTATGCAGATGAGCACATACACTTTTAATTCAGCATTATTTCTGTCCTTGAGTGCTGGGCTTTGTGTTGCAGTCTTGATATATGCATCCAGCCTTTGTTTGGAGTGTTCTCTGTACAGTTGAAATTGTTATATGTTACCACTTTTAGCAGCATCTTTCCTGTGTAACTGAAAACAAACTGTTGCTGGACTGGTTTTTCATAAAATGCATTTCTTAGCTGCTGTCAGTCAGTGAGGCCCAGTTTCTTTGAGCCACCTGGAAGATCTGTGATTTCAGTAAACTTTTAATTTCAATGGCTCACTGGAAAATGATTGAATCTAGCGTCAAAACAGCACTGTGAAGGTTGCAAAAGCTGCATTTTAAAAGACATTTTCTTAGCCGAATTCTGTGGCTTTGCTTCATGTTAACTGTAACAGCACCCACTGACATTCTCCTGCAGTGAGAATTCTGTTGTCACCCCAACTTTGACTGTGTGGCAGGGGTGTGCACCCTTTGGTGAGTGTGACCCATGCACAGTTTTGCAGATCTTCGCACGCACAGGTGTTAGCGCATCCATTTTTGGCTGTTTATTTCGCCATTTGTAAAATGAGGCAGTGGGGCTCATTTGTATGGGTTAAAATATTCCACAACCTGCCCCCCTGACTTCCACTTGACTTCCAGGTGTTAAGAAGTCGGGCACGTGGGATTTTTCTTTCTGTCCATGTGAAGAAATCCAGTTGCTTCTCCTGTCAGTGATTGATGCGACACACTCTCCTCGCTGGTTCTGGTTGGAATGGGAACAATACTCCCGTCTTATCTGATGCTTTCCTTTCCAGTGTGGAGCGACACTCCAGATTTCTTGGGTTTTTCCTTCCCGGGTCCCCGAGGAGGTCCTCCTTGGTGATTAGGTGTACTTGGTGCAATACTAGAAAACAGAACATAGCACGGTTATGAAACATTTCCCACTACTGTCCCCAGGGGATTTTAGCAGTGGGATAAATGCATACATTTAATGACAATTTACAATGTTCCTCGCATGTATACAATGACAATTTAACAATTCCCTAGGAATCCGGATTCTCTCCCTCTGGGTTTTCTGTAGGCTCTTCTATTTGACGCAAAGCATGCCTGGGATGGCAACTCTTTAGCTGGTTGATAGGGACCTACTTGTCTTTCAGCCAGCAGGTCACCTCTGGGAATGCGGGTACTGTAGGTGAGGCTTGGGATGGTGACCTCTCCTCCATCTCTGAATTCCATTTCCTACCGTAGCACTATTGCTGACTGGAAGGCTTTCTTTAGGACTGCCAGAACCCTGAGATTTACTCTCCAGTTGGGACCGGGCTTGGCAATAACTGGGGTCCAAATTAATCTCGAGTAGGTTGAGGAGGTGCCTGCTCATATAAAAGGTTGAAGGAACACCTCACACGACCCAACAAGTATGTACTATACTTTTGTCATCCCTAGAAATTTTGATTATACAACTGCTAAGCAGAAGATGTTTACAATGGGGAGTTTCCAGGTCCTATACCCATTGCTGCACTGACTCTACGGCGGGTAGGATATGGTCTTTTGGGAGTTTCTTGAATAATACTTCACTGATGAAGCTTTCTTTGCTATTCAAGTCAACTCGGGTGAGGACAGACTCCTTCCCATCATTTAACTGAATCGGGAGGAAGAGCTGTTCACCCTTCTTCAAAATGCCAGCTAAGCTTAGTGCTGGTTTGATATCAATTTTGGCTATGGAATTGGGATTTTCTGATTGTGAATTTGTATAGAATTTCAGAGTATTTCCTTCCAGTGTGGAATGCCACTTAAGACTGGAAGGAAGTTTGATTTGCAGGAATGGAGATGAGTTGCCATCACCAGTTTGTTGTCCCACAGCTATGATGGTAACGTCGGGTATGTCACTGTTTTGAAGGTAGAACTTAATTTGGTCTGGTTTTTGTTCTACCATGTGGCATGTGCCATTTAGACTAACATGGTTGACACTCTGTTTTAATTTGTTTGGCCTGTGAGTCTGGGTCCAGAGTACCTCATTCACGCAGTCTATTATGGGAGACAACCTTCGCAGGATGTCATTCCCTAATAGACAGGGGGTTCCCTCTGGCACCACGACTATGGCCGGGTGTTTCATTTTGTGTTACCCAATTTTAATCTCCAGCTCTACAGACCCCTCAACACGAATTTAATTCCCATCGAAGGTCTGGAGTTGTCCAGAAAGAGGGATGAGAGGGATCTGGTATCTCTTCCCCTTCCTGAATTCAGCTGATCAAAGATCCTCTTTGACAGCACAGTTGCTTGGGATCCAGTGTCCACCAGTGCTGGAATTGCACATTGCGCTTGCACTTGGATGGAGGCGTAGAATCTACCTTCTTTCTCCTCCAATGGGCAAAGTTAATGGGTGTTCTTGGTAAGTTGGATGGTCAATTTACTTATTTCTGACTCCGACACTGGGATAGTTGGGTCAAGAGTCGGTGTTGGAGTTGTGGAATCCAGCAGAGCATTTTTGGGGACACACCGCTATTTGGGGAGTTTCGGGCTCGCCTTTCTCTGACTCTGGGCTCCCCCCCGCATTTCTGGACGCAGTCAACAGAAGTGGTAGGTGAGGTTTGGGGTTCCTCTTGTGCTGGTTCTGGGCTGCACCCCCCTTCTAGGAGGCTGTCCCCCGAATGGAGTTGGGTGATTTGGGAATCTGAACAGGCAATTTCACACTCAGGGATTTGAGGAGTCACAGGCTCCTCCCTTTCTGAATCGGGGCTGTCCCGCCTTTTTGGACACAGTCACCAGAATGGCTTTGGGGAGCTAGGGAATCTTCTTTCTCTGGTTCTAGGCTGACCCCCTCTTTTTGGAGGCAATCACCAGGATGGTTTTGGGGAGCTGGGGAATCTGCAAAAAAAATAGGACAGTTGCATATTGGGGGAGCTTTGGGCTCCCTTGTTTCTGGTTCTGGGCCGCCCCCCCTTTTTGGAGGCAGTCACCAGAATATTTTTGGACATGCTGGTTTTCTGGCTTATCATTCTGGGGTTCAATGATGGGAGGTTCTAACTCAGTCCCCACATTTACCCAGTCTTGATTAGCATCTCTCGGGACCCATTTTTCTTTGGGAGGAGTTCCCCCATCCCTGAAGGAGAAGATCCTTTTCCCAGAGTCCTCTGAGGATCCCTCTCCTTCAAATGGACACTAACCTCCTCCAGAAAATGGGTCTTTTTAGTTTCTTTATTTCTCCTACCCTCCCTCTGTTCCTTGGGTTGCAGACTTTCTGGGGCAGGAGATTTTGGTTCCGGTTCTTGGGTTTCCAGGTGATTATCACAAGTGGGGAAGGAAGCTTCCTCTAAGGCTTTACACCCCCCTTCCACCGTGCCTCCTCCTTTGGAACTAGTGAGTTGTCAGGATTCTCTCCCGTCATTGCTCTGGAGAACCAGACCCTCAGTTTGTGGAGTTCTGAGCCGCCATGTTCAACTGAGGGTTCTGTTGAGCCCTCAACATGCGACCCAGATCCTGGGACAAGTTCTGAACCTGGCGCTCCTGTTGGGGACCCGCTCTTGCTGGTACGGGGGTCTCTGGTCCATCCTAGGCGGATCACGGGACACAGGAAGGGTAACTGTCCCTTCTCCCATAATACCCTGAATTGGGATAGTTCTGGTAACCCTCCGCCCTTGGCCTCCCCTCTCCCGGATTGGGCTGTCTGGGCTCAGGAAAGTGGGGAATGAAAGGAGGGTTGTTTTGTGGGTTGAAGTTTTGCGGGTACCGGGGAAAGAAACTCAACACGTCATTTGGGGGATTACTGCCCTCCTGGGGAAAGCTAGGAGGATAGTTTCCTGGGATGGTGCCTACCTGGTTGGACCCCCCCCTGGTTTGGGGGAATCCACACATACCCAAGGATGGGTTTGTTGCCCTTGTACCGGGGGCAAATATAATCAGGGGAGTTAGGGGTCCCATTATTGGGATTACCTCCCTGATTACCTGTCTGGGACTGGCCCGTGGGCCTCCTGGTTCTTTGGCTGGAAGGATTCTGTACCGTTATATTTTTAGGCCCCCCCCCATCTCCACATCTAAAATGTGGGTAACATTCACCTCCACCACCTTAGCAGCAGCAGGGGTGTTGGCTGGTTTGGGGTTTTTATTGGTATTTTTGTTCTCTACAGGTTTCTGCACTTCATAAATACGGGTTGCCTGTTCAATGACCCAGTCCAGTGATCTCTTCTCATGAAAGTCCCTCATGAGCTGGGTAATGATATATTTAGGGAGTGCATGAAAGAAGGTGTTAATGAACTCCCTCCTGTCTTTGCACACCCTCCTGGTGCTCTGCGCAAAGGCACGTTTCAGTTCTTGCACAAATTCTTGTGGGACCTGATCTTCCCCACACTGCAGATTGTAGGCCACCTTGCGGGCCTCTTGGGGGTTCCTATGGACAGAAAAATGTTTTAAGATGACCGCCCTGTAGGTGGACCATCTTGAGTGGTTCTGATCCTCCAGCCCTGCAAAGAAGCTAGAATACCCTGGGGAAAATGTCCATTTTACATATTGGATGCAACTCTGACTATCTTTCAGATGAAAGATATCCATCATCTGTTCGTATAATTCCAGATGTTCCCAGACTGAATACTTGCCATTTTTCTGATAGGGAGTTATAACACTCCTAATGGCTTTGAATTGTGCTTCAGGGGATCTTTTAATAGAGCCCTCTTAGTTTTGTTGCTTTTTTTGGTCTTAGTCACCCGAGTCCACTCATCCTCTGACTCAGAGGCACTACTACAGGAGGTGGCTATCTGATCCTCTAGGCTCTCCCTGATTCTGCGAGCTTGAGAAGGGCTTGCAGAATGTGGGGGCCTAGTTTCCTGATGCCCGTGGCACTCAGAAGAGTCTTCTGACTCTCCCCTGCTCCCAGGATTGGCAGAGTACCCCGCCCCACTGCCATAGCTGGGAAGAGGTCTTTAGGATACTATTTTTGGGCTTGATTTCCTGGAGTTCCCCACCAAATTTGACAAACTGATCCTTTGGTAGGCGGTAGTTTTGTGGACCCAATTCCCTGATTCTCCCCTCACAGGAGTCTTCCTGCTCAGAGAGGCTAGCCCTAACATTTAGGGATCTGTAAAGAGATGCCCGTCCCTCAATTTCTCAGAGTCGCTGATCTAGCAGTCCCATGTTAGGAATTCTGCTGAACTCTACCATCCCTATGGCCCTTGGTTCAAATGAGCCAGTGGACATGAAGCTGGCAGAGTCCATGGTACTGAAGGGGTTAGAGTCCCTGATTGCAGGAGTCCTGATGTTATGCTCAGGGGTTTCTCTGTCCCTCCCTACCTCTTCTCTTTCAGCCCCTATTCCCTGCTGATGTGCCAAAATCTGACTCTTTTGCTCCTCAATTAAGGCCTTACTGGTCTCAATGATTTGTTCTTCCATGGCTATCTGTTGGCGGAGCCTATCATTCTTTTCAGAGAGAGCCTCATTGTCTCTCTATGCTTCCTGTCCGGTCTGAAAATACTGGGCCAATTTCTGCTACAGGAGACTCACCTCCTGAGTTTTATCATTATTGGTCTGGGTGTCTTTTCCAGAGCCTCCTCCACCCACGTGGTGGGATCTAGTAGCTTCTCATATTCGGTTTTTACCTCACTGGGCTCCTGGAGGGCTAGCTTTCTTTCCTCTAGCTTGGTTTTTAATTGGCTGACTTCCCGGCCTAAGACGTCCCTCTCCTGACTTAGGGTGCCCCTCTGTTCAGCCAGGTCGTCCCTTTGTTTTTTAAGTGCACTAGATTTCTGGTGCTTCTCATCAAATTCCTCCTTAGTGTGGAGGTCTTTAATAATTAATTTATTGTTTTACACTTTTAATTTGTCTATCCGGTCTTGTAAGATAACTACCTGTTCTGCGCAGACTCTGTTAAAAGTTAATTGTTGCTCCAGTTTCTGTTGACTCTGTTGCAGAGAGTCCTCCCTTTTCCTGACATGCCTCTTGCAGTGTCTGTAATTGGGTATCTTGCTCTGCCTTCTCTTGCTGTAGGAGAGCCTGATCTTCCTTTAGTTTTGTCAGATACTGCCTAGCTTCTGTCTCTGATTGTTGGCTCTTCAAAACCTTTGATTAGTTTGGATTTTCTATAGTGTTTCTACTTGCTTCTTTGCCAGAACAATGTTTTCTCCATGCTTTTCATGCATTACTCCAATGTGGAGGTATAGGTAGGCCGTTATTCTGGTAATGTTTGTCTGCTCCTCCTTAGCTTTTGGGGTCATGTACAGTTCACTAAGAGCTTGGTGTAATGGGCCCTTGTCCTGCCATTTATCTAGGTCGATGGCAGTGACCTGTTCTTTGATTTCTTGTAGCCAGATCTGCTCATTCTGTTCTGGCCACTCACCCCTGACAAACAGTTTGTGCAGGGGGCGCTCCCTAGCCATATTCATTTCTACTGGGACCGCCATTTTGGAAATATCAATTTCCTTATGACTTATTTTAGGGTGAATTTACTTTTCTAAACAGGCCTGATTTTTGGAGTATTTATTTTGAGAGGTGCGTGTACAGTCTAGCACAGTACACAAACCCAGCAAGGTGTCTGTACCCTGCAGGCTAGTATACTTTGTTAGACTGTCACAGGTGGTAACTTGAACTCAGAATCACGGCACAAGCCCCGAAAATCTGTTAAAGATTTCAATCAGGCAATACACCTAGGTCTCGCGTAGCATGTAGTGTGCAAATGAAATATTTATTTTTTAATGTCTATAGGTTCAATATTCTGAGTGACATACCACTCATATCATACTCATCTCAAAATACCCCCCAGGTCACAGAGGACCAGGAATCAGGCGGTTGATAAAGGTAAATATTATTTATTTATTTAAAATTCTAATAAAACACACATTTTGATATATACATATGAAGCAGCAATCAATAATGTGGTGACAAAACAATTCAGAAATTAAGTAAAGCAATTGAATTCACTTATAGAAATGAGGAATAGAAAGCACAGGAAAAAGAACAGTTTTGGTTTGTGAAAAGATAGCACCTAGGTTACGTTTTCCCCCTGCAAAGTTCTCAACTCACAAATATGCAATTCTACATAGATGTAAGTGAGCAGCAGGTAGTCAGGATTGAAATACAGAATACACTATTATGGAATGTAATCTTCCCTCCCCAAACAAGAGAGAAAACATTTTTGGAACTTTGACACTTTAAACTGACAGTTGAAAATGGCTTTGTGAAACAATGAAAAGTGTGCAAAAATGCTTAAATTGATACAAATTCCTATGGGAGCAACACTAAACAGGTTCTAATAAAAAATGAGCTACAAGATGAGCAACAGGACACACTTTAGATCAGAATGGAAGTTAAGAGACACTTTGAATGGGAATTTACACATGTAAAACTTGTGCAAAATGCAAATTCGCGACCAAATTCTGCTATGCCATTTTTAATAAAATGGTTCAAATACACTGTTTCACAATGCGGTTTTTAGTTGTGGATGTAGGTAAGGGTCTTAGTTTTAAGTGAGAATTGAAATTATGTTTCTATCTATAACATTGAAGAAGTTATGCATGTTTGAATAAGAGGCATTTTTGAAATTGAAGACGCGAAAATGAAAACAGAAATCAGTTTCTACAATGACAATTATGCTTTAAACTAGGATATTCAGGCTGGCTGGTTATCAGTTTTAAACACAGTAAGCCCCAGAGTGGTCCACGGAAAACAACCCCTGCACCTCCGTGTCCGCCTTGGAGGACTCAGTCGGATTACCCATGGGATGATATTAAGGGTTTGGGATTTTCAAAAGACAAAAGGATTTTGAAGAAATTATTACTATTTCAAGAAATCAAAGCAAGGTTTCAGACTGTGGTGACACGACAACAAGTTATTAAGTTAAAGAGAGGATGGGTTGAGATTGGGATAGGATAAGGCAATATACTATGGGTTACTATGATTCCTGTTGATACTCACAGTCCACTGTGAATTATGATTGGACCGTCAGGGTTCTGTTCATCCGGATCGGGTCTACCGGCAGCAGTGCACTTCTGGAAGGATGGTCAGCTGGGCGGTTCGGGTCAATTGGACTGGCACCTCAGACCGGATTTGGATTGGATTGGTCCTTCTGGTCACTGGATATGGTAGATTAGTGGGATTGCGAGTTCAGTAGGCAAACGTGAATGGTAGCAAGCCAGACTGGATCAGAATTATTCTTTCCTGAAGTTTGGGATGGTTCAAGAATTGGGACTAGCTGAAGAAATCAGGATGAATTCAAGAATCAATCTGTGTGTGTGGTGCAGTTCCCATATTTATCATGCCAACTGACATCACAAAGTTTATGGTAGGGGCAACATTTCACACCACACCCCCATGGCTGTGATAGGTCAAAGGCACTTGCCTTTTTCTGGTTGGAAGTCAGAAAGAGCTGCCATTTTTTTATGTGATTTGGGAACTCCCACATTGATGTGAACCACAATTTAACTTTCCCACAAATATACCTTTCTATTAGTATGCCCTCTTCTAAAATCGTACACAGGCATTACATATTTGATGGGGTATCTTTACATTCAATTCCCATCTCAGTGAGAGCTGTCTTTGTCGTTCTGTGGAATTTTGTCAATTTTAATCATAACAATTCCTAATTCAGTACATATCTGGGCAATCATCACTAGAACATGGGTATACAATATTAGATTTGCAGCATTCATAGTTTTGGTGCAATCAGTGTTTTGGTGTATCTTTGGTTCCTTATGCAGTGCAGGGTTCACTCACGTCTCCAAAGAAAGGGCATACAATTAGATTTATAACTACCAACTTTTAGATTTGTGCTCCTTCTTGTGGCAAAGTTAACCAGTTTCAAAACGTAATCACAAAAAAGCATTTAAATACAGATATCTTTTAGTCGTTTTTTTTCTCTCCTTTCAACAGGCAACAGCTATCACATTCCTTTGATCAAGGTGGGGTGTCCTCTTCCTTGTGAGGGAAGCTCCCAGCTCCTCCCCTGTTGGGATCAGTAGGCAGCCTGCCATTGTCCTTGGCTGGGCCAGAGACAAATGTCTGTTCAGTTCATTGTTGTCAATATGCGAGAACCTCCAGCATCAATTAAGCCTTCCTGTAGCAGCAAGGTGTTAACATGGAGTGGTATCTTTTCCAGGCTGGGCACTGTCAAGTCAGAATTAATCATTTAATCCCAAACTGGGTTTTGACTTTAAAGAATTACCTACAGCTTGCATTACAACATATAACTTGAACACAGTTTATAGGTAGATTTTGATATTTAAAGAATTAGGCTCTTCACAAAAACATGCTTTCAAACAGGCACATTTTTGTACTTCCCTGAAAAAGCACTTTTAAACTGAGTATTTTAAATCCACTTTTCTTATGCAGCACATACACTTTTAATTCAGCATTATTTCTGTCCTTGAGTGCTGGGCTTTGTGTTGCAGTCTTGATATATGTATCCAACCTTTGTTTGGAGTTTTCTCTGTACAGCTGAAATTGTTATATGTTGCAACTTTTAGCCACATTTTTCCCATGTAACTGAAAACAGCTGTTGCTGGACTGATTTTTCTTAAAATACATTTCTTAGCTGCTGTCAGTCAGTGAGGCCCAGTTTCTCTGAGCAACCTGGAAGATCTCTGATTTCAGTACCCTTTTAATTTCAATGGTTCACTGAAAAATGAATGAATCTAGCACCAACACAGCACTGTGAAGGTTGCAAAAGCTGCATTTTAAAAGGCATTTTCCATTTTTAGCCCAATTCTTTGGCCTTGCTTGATGTGAACTGTAACAGCACCCACTAGCATTCTCCTGCAGTGAGAATTCTGTTGTCACCACCACTTTGACTGTGTGGCAGAGGTGTGCAGCCTTTGGTGAGTGTGACCCATGCACCGATTTGCAGATTTTTGCACGCACAGGGGTTAGCGCATCCATTTTTGTATGTCTCTTTCGCCATTTGTAAATTGAGGCAGTGGGGCTTATTTGTATGGGTTAAAATATGCCACAACGTGCAGATTCATGACTGTGTATTTTTTCATATGGATTACAGCAGCCATTTCGTGGGCTTCACTGGGATGTTCAGGCAGACGTAATTTCCGGGCCTAATGTACACATCAATCCATGCCTCTCTTGGTCTGTTTGCATATATGCTCAAATGTGCCAAGCAGTGTCGGGGCACCAGTAGACTGTTTCTTCTGCTTTCAACAGCACTGTTGTGGTCGTCTGGAGATTTAAAATCATCTCAGCAGCCTCCTCAATGCTCCTTTTATGCTTTAAACCTATCTAACCCTCTCAAGGCCTTAGCTCACTCTACTGATGCCTCCACAACTAATGGTATATTGTGTATGCCTCCCAGAGAAAGTGGTCTGGTTAGCTTTCCCGCAAAGTTCTGGCTCAGACTACACTGCCATTGCTGTCTCATATGTACAGTGCCTCTTTCTTGGCCTCCACACCATGGTCAGCAGCAACTGGCGAGCAACATTTTAGGGTGCCACCAGCAACATGTTGCTTCTGAGCTACACGTTGGATATCACTGGATTATTTAATAACATATCATCATGGAACCTGTAATTGGAAGGCAGAGGCACTGTCATGATATTATGAGGAAGACAGTGCAGCCACTGCATTAAAATCTATCACATGCCCTGAAAGAGTTTTAGGGGCATTGTCTACTGACATGTTAGAGGTTCTATGATAAGTATGACTTGGGAGGAGAAAGAAAAGTGATGTCAGCAAGAGTATTCTAGACATATCCAGGAAGGATTACCCTATCAAGACATGAAGATGTATGTTTTCACATCAGAGATACAAAAACAGATAATCCTGTGGTACCGTAAGTGGCCATTAGCAGGAAATCCTGGAGAACATAAAACATTGCTAGCATTACAAAGACATTTTGGTGGCCTCAGTTGCTACTTTGGATTTGCCACTACGTGCATGGGTGTGAGATATGTGCTTGCAACAAACCACACACCAGAAGCCTATGGGGCTATTAAATCCCTTACCTACACCTGAATCAACATGGGAAGACGTGTCTATAGATTTGGTAATGGATTTACCAAACATTCAAGCATATGACACAGTGTTGGTAGTTGTGGATTATTTGACCAAAATGGCTCATTTAATACCTAGCAAAGGTGTCCCACTGCATGAAATATGGCTCTGTTATTTGTAAAGAACTTAGTGAGATTACACAGAATACCAAGTCAGTGGTGACGGACAGGGGATCGCAATTCACCTCCAGCTTCTGGAAAGCCTTTTTCAACCAATTGGGCATGACTATACAACTATCAGCCAGCTATCATCCACAAATAGACGGGCAGACAGAGAAGGTAAATCAGAGCATTGAGCAATATTTACGTTGCTTAATTGCCCAACAAGAAAGTCATTGGTTTGGAATTTTGTAAATAGCGGAATTGTGTTAAAACAATTTCGATCATGGATAGTTACAGATGTCCCCTTTTTATTGTGCGTATGGTAGACAACCACGTATATTACCAGAAAAACGGCCCCTTGTAACCACTCTTATGGGAGTTTAAGAAGAAGTGCAGAAATCCAGGTGGTTTGGCAGAAGGCTTGGCAGAACCTTGATGAAGCTAAAGAATCATACAAAAGATATGCAGATACAAAAAGAAAAGATACACCTGAATACAAGGTAGGAGATAAGGCATGGTTGTCTAGCAGACATTTGAACCTGAGGGGACCACACAAATTACTGCCTCACTATATACACCCCTTTAAGCTATTATCAATTTTGAAAGTAAATGTGGGAAAACTAAAGTTAACTGAAGCAATGCAAATCCATCAGGTGTTTCATGTGGCGGTGTTGAAACCGGCCCATGCTGAGATAACAACCCAGTTACCACCTCCATGTGAAGTAGAGGATGCAAAAGAATATGAAGTAAAACAAATGTTTTACTGTCAACTGCAGAAAAGGACATTCTGGTATTACATGGACTGGCTAAGTTATGAACCAGAAGAAAGGTCATGGAAACCTTTCAGAAATGTACATGCACCATTGAAAGTGAAACAGTGTCATAGATGTATTCCTGAATGACCTGGCCATCTCTTTGGGAGAGGAGGTACTGTCAGGCCCTTACTGGGTGGTGCCCTTGGCTGGGTACTTGTGGGGAGGACTACAATACCCAAGAGGCCAGGCCGGGACCATTGAGTGCGTGCATCAGCACACATGTAAGCACACCGTGGTTGTGCTTTAGATACATGCCTCTGCAGGGCTACGGTGTGCTCGTTTTATAGCACTACTGCCCGGGTTGTGGCAGTGAATGGACCAAGTTGGTGTGAAGAAACACCTTCCAGCCAAGGTTGCGGCAGTGAACGGACCAAGGTGGCGTGTGGAAATACCTCCTAGCCCAGGGGTACGGTGCTGATTGGGCTCTCATGTGGGTGTGATGCATGGACTCTATTATGGGGACAATTCTATGCAAAAATCTACAAGGGAGGGGTGATATGATTTTGGAGAGTAAAGTGTACACTCAAGAAAACATAGTTGCAGCTATGTTATGTTATTATTTGTGCTTGCATTCATGTTATATGAGAGTCAGAGGAATGTCATTATTCTGTCATGGGTTAGTGCATGACTTCAGGTATGAGGGAGCCAAGTGTTCATTCATGATTTGTGCACTATCCCAAGGAAAGGGCATTAGCACAAGGATATGCTGTTATAGTAGTCAACAACTTTGGATGTTATAAGAGATTTGACAGGGATCATGAATACTGAGAATGTAGAGGTTTCGTCCTTCTATGTGTGAATCAATGCACTGCATCAGCCTTTACTCATTTCCACTACCTGTCCAATGTGTCTCCCTTAACCTCTTTCCAGTTACCCGCTTTCCCTGTGCCTATCCACAACCTCTTACTAACCCTCTTCCCCAATGGCTGCCTCATGGTGACGTGTGTACCCAAATAGGAATCTCGTGCCAACCAAGGTGGGAGGGTCGTGTGCATGCAGCTTCTGTGGTTAAGTTGAGAGTGTAGATCGCACTTACGACACAGACACAGTAGTCTAGTTATACTTTATTACTGTGGCATGGCATTTATTCTGAGCATCAAGAGTAAAGTAAACTTGATGAGTCCAATTGCATAGCTAGAATGGCATACTTGGTGGAGTGTCCCTGTGGACTACCTTGTCTCCAAGGCTTCTCACGCTTCGCTTTCACATACAAACAAGCGGAGGTGGGAGACAGGGTGCAACACGTCTTTATTTTATCAGCATACAACTGTAACTGCTTACACAACGTCCCACACCAAACTCCTCCCCTTCCCACTGCCCCGTGTCTTCCTCCACGTGACAGGAGCGGATGACGACATCACACCCCCCTGATACTAAACATGCAGCCAGGGTTCAGTTCATTTCTTCGATGAGCCTGTGCGGCTTTTTCTGAGTTCCTTGAGGTTGCGGGTCTGTCTGTTCCATGTTCCTTGGTGACATCCAGAGTAGTGCCTCATTGCTGGAGTCTTTCTTGTCTCCTTCATAGGGAGCGTCGTGTTCGTGGTAAGGGCCTGATGAAATGAGGTTGACAACTGGTACGATTCTGGGCATCCGTTTGAAATGTGAGGAGTTTCTTGTTGTGGTCTTTCGGTCACCCTCCACACTGAGGAGAGATCCTTTCACTTCAACGACAGTGAGAGGTTCTTCATTGAACGCGGTCATGTTCTTTTGGCCTTGGGGCTGCTTCACGATGACTACATATCCGGGTTCTAGGCCATGTCCTTCAGCTCACCTTTTCTCATCTGCTGCTCTTTTCATGTCAGCTTTCCTTTGTGCATCTTGTTCTGTCATTTCTTGATCGCCCTTGTATCTGTCCTCTTCTGACGTTAGGTGAGGGAGGCGAGTTCTTATGTTTCTTCCAAACATCACTTCAGAAGGTGTCTTCCCTGTGGTGCAGTGTGGGGTGTTTCTGTAGTCTTGCATCAGCTGACACAGTAGCTTTTCCACTGGTTCCCTGGTGAGCCGTGCAATTTGGGCCATGCGCTTGATGTTGCTCATGAACCGTTCTACGGTGCCGTTTGCTTGGGGACACAGAGGTGTTATTTTGCGATGGTGAAATCCCATGTATTATGAGAATGTTTTGAAGTCCTGCCCTGTGAATGGGGGCCCGTTATCTGTTTTTATGACTTTGGGGATGCCGTAGGTGGCAAACATTATGTCTAGCACAGGAATGGCGTGGTACGCCGAAGTGGATGGCACGATCGGCATGTGTGGGAATCTCGAGTATTCGTTGACCGCCACTAGGATGTGTTCTCCTCCTTCGAGTGGCCCAAAGTAGTCCACCGACATTTCCTCCCATGTCCCTTCGGGTAGTGCTGTCATGCACAGGGGCTCCGGTCTGGTGTGCGGGTGTATGACAGTACAGGTGGGGCAGTTTTTGATCAGTTCTTCCACTTGAGTGTCGAGATGAGGGAACCACAGTTTCTGCCTGAACATCCTTTTGGTGGAGACCATTCCCATATGCCTCTCATGTGCTAGTTCAAGAACCTTTTGTCTTAGGCTGTGAGGGATTACAAATTTGGTGCCTTTTAAGAGGAGTACTTCATCTGACTTGGCAAGTTCTTCCTTTACTGCCAGCAAGCAGGTGATGTCTTGTCTTGCTTCTTCCCCCACTTCTTCCTTCAGGTGCCTTACATGCTTCCAGCGACCAGTTTCCAAACACCTCAGGATGATCTGCAATCCTTGATCTGCGCTGGATTCTCGAGCTATCTGGTCTACGTAGAGACCTTGTGGTATATTTCCTTGAATTACATATCGGATTTATTCGTCTGCTATGATGGATGGGCTTACCGCACTCTCCTTGCTTGGGTGCCTTGATAGAAAATCCACAGGGTTCTGTTCCTTAACAGGCCGGTGGATTATGTTGAAATGATAGTCTTGCAGCTGTAGCGCCCACCTGGCAATTCTTGGGGGCATCTTGGCCTGCGGGTTGCCATAGATGAACAATAGCGCCTGGTGGTCTCTGATGACCATGAAAGGTTTCCCATATAAGAATAGGTGAAAATGTTTGCAGGCCCAGATCACTGCTAGGCCTTCCTTCTCAGCCTGTGAGTATGCATGTTCTGTCTTTGACGGCTTCTGCTTGCGTATGATACGATGTGTTTGGAGTGTCTGTCTTTTTCGTCCAATTGGGTCAAAATGGCTCAGAGGCCTTCTGGGCTCACATCCACTATTAGTTCAGTGTGTTTCCTGGGGTCGAAGTAGGCCATGTTTTTGGCATCAGCTATGCACCTTTTGATGAGTTGGTTCGCTTCTTGACATTTTTCTGACCACCTGAATTCGGTTCCATGTCTTAAAATCGTGGCAAAAATGGCCGTGAATACAAAATATCGTGGCAAAAATGCAGTGGTTTTGCTGCCACAATCATGTAAGGATGTGGGGGACAGCCCCTGCAAACCCTGCACCCATTATACCATTTAAGAGGAGCGGGGGACACCCCCGCAACCACCCCTCCCCTTTAATGATATAATTGGGTACACCTTTACTGGGTCAAACCACCTTTACCGGTGACATTTTTTCCATGTTTTTATTACCTGATACCCTGAATTCAGTGTTGAGCTTGGTGAGTGTCCTGAGGGGCTCACTGATGGATGCAAAATCCTTAATATATCGCGTGCAATAACTTGCTAGTCATAGAAAGGATCTGAGGTCGGACGTGGAGCTGGGTGGTTCCGCATCGGTGAGAGTGCTGACTTTTTCAGGGTCAGGTGTCATCCCTTGGGCTGAGAAGATGTGACTGAAAAATCGAAGTGTTCTTTTCTGGAATTCACGCTTTTCTTTGTTTAAGGTGAGCTGCGCTTCCTCAAGAGCCATGCATACCCGGGGGTGTCATCATGTTGCTCTTGCGTTTGGCCAAAACTAAGATATTGTCACTGTAGTTGAGACAGTTTGGGACGTTTTAGATTACATTGTGGATCTCTGATTGGACATTGTTTGCTGCCGATGAGACTCCGAAACGGAGTCGTTTGTACCTGTATAGGCCCAGGTGGGTGGCAAACATTGTCATGTATCTGGACCGCTGACTAAGTTCTAGTTGATGGTACCCTTTGTTGAGGTCCAGTTTCGAAAAGATGCTGGCCCCATTTAGAAGGTGCACCATGTCGGTGATTCGTGGGGCTTGATGCCATTCTCTCATGATGGTCATTTTGCTGTCGCATGTTCACGAATATGCAAATGTCGGATGAGTCTCTTTTGGGTACTGGGACTATGGGTGATATCCATGGTGTTGGGCCTTCTGCTGGCTCAATGATGTCCGCTTCCAGCAGTTTGATTAGTTCGTTCCCCACCTGCCTCTGTATGTTGATAGGGATTCCCCTGTAATGTTGTGCTACCGGGGTGATGCTAGTGTCGATGTGTAATTCAATTTGTCGGTCTTTCAGTTTTCCTAGACCCTTGAGCAGTCCTGGAAATACTGGTTCGATGTTTGCAGTGGGATCCAGGTATTTGTGCATCATGAGTCTATAAAGAACATGGATGAGGCCCATTTCAATGGCCGCTTTGTAGCTCAAAATGCATCTGCTGCCGGTGGCAGCTTCTGGGATGTGCATGCGTATGTCCTTGGTGTGATCCTTGTAGTTGCGTGACGCTGTCAAGAAGCCTTTGCAAGCTAAGGGTGACTTTGATCTGTAAGGAAATATGAGTGCCTTTGCAGGTTGTAGTCTGGGAGCATGTGGTATGCTGTTGTATACCTCCTCACTGATCACGTTGACAGTGACCCCCGTGTCCACCAGAAATTCGACCGCTGTCTTGTTGACTTGGATGATTAGCGTTGGGCTGTGCTCTTTTGCTGTTGGGTTACCTAGTGCGTATAGATAACCCTTTTTCCATGGCTCTTCTTTGGGTCTTTCCTTTCTTCTGTCTGGCTGGTCCTCCCAGTGTTTGCGGCGGGCGTGGTCATGTGGGTGGTTTAACGTGCGGGGAGGAGTTGGTTGTCTTGGATCTCGGTCTGGTGGCAGTCTTCCACTTCTCCCGGGTGCCACCATTTTGCTGCAGAATATGAGGCAGACAGCTTTGTAGTGGTTTTCTCCCCCACACGCGGAGCACTGTTGGCCCACTGCAGGGCACTGAACTTCCTGTAGATATTTGTGGCCACACCGGTAGCAGAAGGGGTCGCTGTTGTTTTTTAAGGTCCCTTCAAGCCTATTTAGGCTTTCTTGTTTTCCATGAGTGATCTTGATGTTGTCAAGTCCTTCTACCTGAGACGCTAGTGCCGCATCTGAGCGTGCTAGGTGCAGGATCTCTTCGAGGCAGCACGGATGTAGCAGTCATTTTCTGAAGTCTGCACTCTCACACCCGACTATTATTTGCAAGCGTAGTGCCTCTTCATCTGAGTATTTGTTGAAATCACAGTGTTTCATCTTTAGTCTTAGTCTCATTACAAATGCGCCCATGGTTTCGCCCTTGCTTTGCTTCGTGGTGTGGAATACGTGTCTCTCATAGTCTACATTTGTGTGGGGCGGGAAGTAGTCTGTGAGCACTGTTTTCAAGTTGGTGTATGTGTCCGTATCAATTTCGGGGAGCTCATCCACAATGTCCCTTACGTTTGATCCTATTGCTTGGGTTAGCAGGCTGTGTGTCTTCTCATCATCAATGGGGCCAACCGCTCTGAGGCAGACTTCAAAGTCTCTCAGCCATCGCTTCACCGTGGTCCCAGAGTGCTGGTGTCACTGAGATTAAAGTTGGTGGGTAGTTGAGATAGCAGGCTGGTGGTCAATCTGGATGGGAGTGTGCTGGCAGGCGTTATTTGTACAGTCAGTAATTTTTCCTCTGACATTGTGGTGAGCTGGCTTTTGGATGGGAGGCTTGTTCCTTTTCCACAATTTGGTGCTTATGGCGTGGGCTTTGTGTGCCTGCCCTTGATTTGCTCCGTATGGGTGAGGCCTGCCGTCTTCAATGAGGTGGGCAAAAGGGAGCTGTCCCAACCTTGGAAATATTTGACAGTGGGGGTTTCCTTGCACTTCCCCACTGAAGGGAGGTGTGCAGTTCTTCTACAGTGGCCAGCGCGTATGGGTGAGTTCTATGGGCTCATCTGCAACCAGGCGACACCACGTGTGTGATGTGGTTTTCTTTTAGTTTTAGTTATGAGGTGTAATTCACCTTGCGCTAATGTTGTGAGGTCGGTGCGGGTGATCGTACCTTTTTTTTGTTGCTGGCCTTCGATTTGTCCGTGGCCCACAGCCGCCACGTGGTTGCTGTATCGCTGCAGCCGTTAATGATGTGGGTGGGAGTCCCGGTCGACTGCCAGGGGTTTATTTTTATTCTGGAAAATTTGACGGGGAGCGCTCGCGCTTTGACCTGCAACACACGGAGCTGCCTTTGGCGGGAGCTTCCGTGCTCGCACCGCCCAGAATTGTGTGAGTGGGGATGGGCGTGTCATTACTCCGGTAGGGATTCACTTCGGGCTCACCTCTGCCTCTTCCACTCTCCATTGCTGGAAGCAGTTTTCCCGCCTTCGCCGGGGTCCTTCTGCCACTCCTCGAGTGGCGCTTCTTGTGACACGAGCGCTGTCTTTGCAGGGGCTGCGGTTTGCAGCCTCCTCATTTCCAGTGTTGTGTCCCTGTGGACCACCTTGTCTCCAAGCCTCCCACGCTTCGCTTTCACTTACAAACGAGGCGGGAGACGGGGTACAACACGTCTTTATTTTATCAACATACAACTGTAACTGCTTACGCAACTTCCCATAAGAAACTCCTCCCCCTGCCACTGCCCCGTGATAGGAGCGGATGACAACATCACACTTGGGTTCAGCCAGTCTAGCTATACTTTCTTAAGCGGCATGCTATTTTTTTGTGTACAGCCGTGGTAAATGAACCATGATGAGTGCTATTACATAGCTGGACAAGCTGGGGTGTGCTTTTAAAATCGAATTTGGGTGTTTATTTGCATTACCTGTGCACCAGCTGCATTACATTGTTTGCTGCCTCCATTTAAAATCAAATTTGGTGTGTGCCTTTAAAATTGAATTTGTGTGTTTTTAGCATTACCTGTGCACCATCTGCGTTGCATTGTTTGCTACCTCCATTTTAAATCGAATTTGATGTGTGCCTTTAAAATTGAATTCAGTGTTTTTAGCATTACCTGTGCACCATCTGCATTCCATTGCTTGATGTCTCCATTTTAAAATCGAATTTGGGGTGTGCTTTTTAAAATCGAATTTGGGGTATGCTTTTAAAATCGAATTTGGCATTTTAAAATTGATTTTAGGTGTGCATAGTTTACACATATTTGTACCACTTATCTAATGTAATTCTATTCTTTCTGGGTTTCACTTATTCTCTCCGACTGAATCTACTAGGCCTCCTAGTGAGTTAAGCCAGAACTGTGCAGTGCTGCCACTCCGCTCTCATTCCCTGGCTAAACCTGTGCCTTCTTATGGCTCTCTCCATCTCTCTGATATTCTCTAACTTGTACACTACCACCTATCCCCCATCTCTCTCCAAGTCCAGCAGGAAAAAGCACAAAAAAGACATCATGAGTGCAAACCCTGGACTTCCCATTGCAGACACCTATGTCAGTTCTTCCTCTAGAGAGGTTTTCGCTGATATCCTTTTCTCTGTCCCCTCTCCTGATCTTTTGACCCCCCACTTCATCTCCACTCTGTCTCCTTCTACACACTTCTCTTTTAACAGTGGCACCAAGTGGGAAGTCATCTTGGCCGGTTTCGCATCCTTCTATTCTCTCTCTCTCCCTCCTCTGAATGGTGTACCACGCCCCTGTACCCTACCTCAGAAAACCTTGAAAAAGCACTGACCACCTCTACCTGGCGACTCTTAATGCCAGCTCAGCCAACAAACACTCCTCTGACATCGATCTCCTTCTTGAAATGAAATGAAATTTTATTTATATTGCGCTCGTACACAAGTGTTTCAGGCAAAGGGAGGGGAAACAGGGGAGAACAAAACAACGATCTTACTAGTCCCAGTGACATTGAGAACACGCAAGTGCAAGGAAAAAGGGGGAAAGTGCATAGAAGGGGGAGAATTGGAAAGTGCAGAACAGAGGAGAGAACAGAATACATAATAATAAGTAAAATGAAGACATTGGCCTCGACATTCACACTCTTACCGAGATATGGTTCAATGCCAGCTCAGTCACTGCTTTTGACTCTCTCCTCCCTGATGGCTTCAAGATCATCTCCAAGCTTTGACGACACTGCACTAGCGGGAGGGCTGCCTTAATCTTCTTAGAGTGGGTTTCTGCTTCCATCTTACCTACCCAGCCCTATTCCTCTTTTGAAAGCCTGGTTTGCAAGTTGGTCACTTCTCCCACCTCCACCTTGACCATTGCTAGCACCTACCGGCCTCCAGGCGCTACCGCCATATTCCTTTCTGAATGGGCTGATTTCTGCTCTTTAATGTCATCCACCTCTAAATTTCTCCTCCTGGGGGATTTCAACATTCAACTGGACTCCCCAGGCTCTGCATCCACTCTATTTACTGACCTCTGCATCTCACTTTCCCTCTCCTTTACCCCTTCTGAGCCAACCCACACAGCTGGACACACTATTGATGCCCTCATACACTCTCACCTCTCTCTCTCACCCCATTAGTCACCCCTTTCTCCTGGTCAGACCACTCTCTCTTCTCCTCCCATCTGTGTCCCATTGGTTCTCTGACCGCCCCCCCAAAAGTCCCACCAACCTTGTTCAGTAACATCTGCCCAGTGAAACGAGTGACTGCCGCTGCCTTCGCCTCCACCTTCACCCCCACTAACCCCTCACCTCTGACTCTGCCCTCAGCAACCTTCATCTTTCCATCAAAAACAGTCTTGACATTCTTGCCCCAGTGATGAGGATCCGTCTGAAACCTGCCTCAAAGTGTCACATTTGGTACAACATCAAACTTGCAGCCCTGAAAAGAAAGTGCAGGACACCAGAACAGAAGAGGGTAACCTCAGGCTCATCCTCTCACAAACTGGCCTGTCGCCTGCTTCAAAGGCAATACAGACTCGCCACCCATGCAAATAAAAGAGCCCACATTCAGGCATGGGTCTCACACACTTCCAATAACTCGGCTGAACTTTTAAGAATCTTCAGGGAACTAGCCATCCCCTCCGCAGTCTCCTCCTCCCATTCTCCTTCTCAGGCCCTCTGCAATGCACTGGCCTCACACTTTGCCACAAAAAATCAGGACATTCTATCCACCTTTTCTACACTCCCTCACAACCCATCCCACAACCCCACCAAACTCCCCCTCCCTACTTCTGCCTCCTTCTCCTCCTTTGCTCCTGTCACACCCAAAGAAGTTACCAAAGTTGTCCGCTCAATGAAGGCCTCTTCTAAACAGGTCTCCCCTTGCTTATCCAGGACCATCATGGATAACATTGGCTCTCTTGCTCCTGCTCTTGCCGATTTTTGCAATCACTCATTTGTCTCTGGATCTTTCCCCTCCCTGCTTATGCACTCCCTTGTGCACCCACTCCTGAAAAACCCATCCTCTGACCCTACCAGCTATCGCCCTATCTCCATCACCCCCTTCATGGAGAAGCGGCTTGAGAAGCTGGCCTTGCCCCAACTCAACTTTCACACTTCACTTGTTGGTGACCTCCATGACCATCAATCTGGATTCCGAGCATCCAGAGGCACAGAAACTGCTCTTCTAAACACCCGCAAAGAACTGCTCGCATCTCTGGACTCCAACTCCCCTGCTGTCCTTATCCTTCTCGATCTCGCCTCTACCTTTGACACAGTTAACCATTCTATCCTCATACGAAGGCTCCATGATACACTTGGTATTTTGGAATGGGCACTGGATTTGCTGTCCTCTTTCCTCACTAACCGCTCTTCCTAAGTAATCCTGGGCCCCGTCTCCTCTCCTACTTCCATCTCCACCTTTCTCTCCTTGCATGCCTCATCTCCTGTTTCTCCTCCAACTTGCAGTGTTATACAGATGACACACAGCTCTTCTTCAGACTTCCTGTTGACCCTCTTGCACCATCCATCATCCCTGGCTGCCTATCTGCCATCCAGTCCTGGTGCGCCTCCAATGATCTCTGCCTCAATGCCTGTAAAGCTGAGATCCTTCCCATTGGGAACCCTGCTCCCTCCTTCTTCCCCTCACTCTGGCCTTCCTTCTTGGGCTCTCCCTCTGTGCCTTCAACTCAAGCCAGAAATGTTGGAGTCATCTTCGACTCCTATCTCTCCTTCCTCCCTCACACTCAGGACATTGCCAAGAAGTCCAACTATTAGCTCTTCCTTCACAAAGGAATTTTACCTTTTCTCACTTTCCCTCAGAGGCTCAATGTGACTCAAGTCCTGGTTCGCTCTACATTTGACTACTGTAACATCGTCCTCCTGAATCTTCCTTCTTCCACTCTGTGACCCATCCAGCTTACCCAGAATAGGGCAGAAAGACTTATCCTTGGCCTTAAGCCCAGGGATCGCATCTCTCCTGTACAAAAAAGTCTTCACTGGCTCCCGGTTGCTGCTTGGATTAAATGCACAAATCCCTCTGCATCATCCACAAGGCTGTCTGGGCCCATGGACCACACTCTCCTCAACTTTATCTCACTAAATACTCTCCTTCTAGACCACTTTGTTCCTCTGGCACCAACTCTTTGTGTGTAAAGCAGTTTGCTAAACAAAGGGCAAGGGGTCGCTCACTCCTCTCCGGGCTCCCTCCTTTGGAATAGCCTCCTCCTGGCCCAGCTCCTTGAGCAGGATCTTCTCAAATTCTGGACGCTCCTTAAGACTTTCCTCTTTTACTCCTCCTTCCCTCCTTCTCTCCTCTGCTAATCCCACAGTGGCTGAATCGGTGTCCTTGGCCCTTATGCATCCTCGGGGCCTTCACATTCCACACCAATCCATCCCAGCTCCTGTCTATCCACAGCACTTTGCATCTGCACACCCTTTGCTCTGGAGGCTTGCACTTACACCTACCACGATCCAAGCTGTGTAGCACTCAACATTCCTAGCACTTTGTCTATGGCTCAGCCACGAGCTCGGACTCCCCAGCACTTACCCCCTCTTCCCTCTTTCTTTCTGCAATTGCATGTTCTGAATACTCACAAGGCATAGTAGGTTTGTCCCTCCCCCCTATGCTCTTAAATATTGTGTTGTAATGTATTTCCCACCCTCGCTCCCTCCCTGCCCTGTGGGTGCTTTGAAACAGTATTTTCTTATTGAATAGGCGCCCAACAAGCAAACAATAAATAGCCAGATAGATAGATAGATAGATAGACTTAGATTCAGCTATTCTAGGTAAACTTTTTCTACCATGGCATAGTATTTTTTGCTGAACTTCCAGGGTAAAGCAAGCATGATAGGTGCTGTTACATAGCTAGACTGGCATACTTTGATGCAGCCAGTCTTGCAATACTTTCTTGTTGTGGCATGACATTTACACTGGGCATCAAAGGTAAATCAAACTTGATGAGTGCTATTATGTAGCCAGACTGGCCTTCATTGGTGCAGCCTGTTTGGATATACTTTCTTCATGTGGCATGGCATTTCTACTGGCAAAGTCACCAGGAGAACATTCTTATATGGTAATGGTGGCATATATAGGTGTAGTCTACATGGAGAACCCCCCTCACCTCTATCATTTGGTTCAGTCTCTCTCGCTACGCTCCGCGCTCCCTCATTTTCGCCCCTGCAATTAAACAATTCACCAGCAGTAACTTGTCAGTTGCTGAAAGTATTGTGAAAAAGAAACACAAAGTTATCTGAATACAATCAGTATTCAAAATACGAATCGAAATACTGCACGCAATTTCAGGAATACATTATCATACTGTGAAGCATATTAAAATTAAGTCTGATGAGTGAGGAGAATTACTGAGAAGGAGGTCTGAGGAGAAACGAAGATGTCCTAAAATGGAACAACCATTGCACATTTCAGTGCAATCAAATTCTTCCTCTCAAGCCTCATTAATCCTCCTCACTCACCAGTTTAATTTCCTGTTTTTAGCGCGTGAAGGTGCTAAAAATAAAAATGAAAGCTGTGAGTGTGGTTGACTGAGGGGGTGAGAAGGAGGTGTGAGGAACATAGATGGTGATGCCCTAAAACGGGCACACTTGTGTCCATTTAAGGACATCCTGATTTCTACTCCTTAATTACCAGACTTTATTCCAAAATGTTTCAAGTTAATGAACTGCATTTATGAAACTGTGCACAGCATTTAATTTAATAGAATTCAAATATTCTGATAGTATTCAGAACATGTTGTGTTTATTATTCAGAATACTCCCAGAGGTTGACATGTGTTTCGTGCCTTGCAGCATGGGAAATGTTGCATAAGTCTTGAAGAGGAACATTACGCTGTGAGGTGTGAGAACGGTGGACACCAACTAATGACTGAGGAGTATGAATGATGCATGTACAGGAGGGATGGAAACTGAGGAGGCGGATTGGTAACTAAAGAGGAATAGTAATGACTGACACATGAGTTCTGAAGAGGAGCTTTAAAGTGTGAGGCGTAGGGTTTGATGAGGACAGTTGATGGCATAGGAGGAGGAATAAGAAACCAAATACGACGTGTGAGCAGGAAAGTTTTAGAGGAGGAGTGAGGGGTGAGCAGGAGGAATGGAGATTGATGACTGTTGTGTGAGGATGAAGACCTGGGGCACGAGACGAACAAATCATGCATCAAGAGTAATGTTGAAGAGGAGATGAACTAACTCCAGCAACAACAAAAAAAGGGACAGAGTTCTCCGGTATGCCGTATTCCCTGTGCTGTAGAGATGGTGACATCTTAATCATTCAAAATAGACCTTTGCCGAAGTAGCAGCTCTGCAGTAGTTCTGCCTGAAAATAATGCTACTTCCATATTCCAACTGGGCAACACAGGGTAGAAGGGAAAGAACATCGCCCCCTCTGTGTGAGTGCTACACATCGTCAGGAGTATTCTATAATACAGAGTTGCCTGGGCTCATATGAAAAGGCCTTCTTGAATAACACAGTTCAGGCTCTTCACTTCACTGCCTGGAACAAGGCCAGAGTCCAGTGAGACGTGCCAAGAAAAGGGTTTGTTAATGTACTATTATAGTCTTACATGGAAAGCTCTTGTTGGCAACGAGAGGGAATGTTTTAGGTATGTCAAGCACACATTCCTCACGTTGCCTTTACAGAGATATATTGTTATAAGTTGAAGTCTATTCTGAACAGAGTGAAGAATTAATTGAAGACTTGTTTAAGGGGATTTCTCTGCATTTACTTGTCAGCATTGTAAATTGCCCATGCTTCCTAATGAAGAGATTTTGCTCTGACTTTATATGCATGGCTAGGAATTTTGAATAGACCATTAAAAAAAGGGAAAAAAGAAACATGTACTTTAGACACTCAGATGTCAAAGCTGGCATTTAAAGCAAGCAGTTGAAATGTACTGCAGTCTGCACAGTGAGCACCCATTCATTAGCAAATGCTTATTTTAGGTCTGTTTGGAGCACGTATACTCTCGCGGTCTTTGGTAAAGAAGGCTTAAGCTTGTGGCAGGCAGTTCTGTGGCAAATCTTTCCCGTAATGAAGATTTTAAGCCCGTCTGGGAGCCTCTCAGGGGATTGTCCTGATTGGTAGGGCTTTCTCTTCCTTCATTTGCAGAATGCTTCGCATGCATTTATATGAAGCAGCACCCAAGACTATAATTTAAAAAAAATAAGTTTCGTTCAAATGTACCCTCATTAGAAGTTTGGTGATGAGAACAAAGTGTCAATAAATCCGCTACTGCCACTTTCCCTGCGCCGAAAAATTATAATGTTGCCAGATTTACCATTGGCAGAATTACCGTGCGGTAAATCCGCCGATTTTCCGAGGTAAAGTGGCGGATTCACCAGCAGTTTTTTGCTGGAGGTTCAAACCTCCACTTTACCTAAAACAATCGGGGGATTTACCGTGCGGTAATTGAACTGGCGGTACATTCACCAAAAATCCCCATTGAGTTGTGACGAAGGGGCAGTAAAGGTATTTGAAATTGGCAGTAATTTGGCAGAATTATTACTGAATTGCTGCCAAATTCGTATATATACGCTTAACTTGCTTCAGACACTTTTCCTGCTTCTTCTACAATGTATGCATGTCAAAAGTATGTGCAAAGCTGTGCTGAAACAATTACCTCAGTAGAGAAGGAACATATGACACCACCTGAAACCTGGAACCATCATTGGGAAAGAAGCACATTGGGCTGTTTTAACTTCAATGGCGCACACTGGTATTGCAGGACAGGGCACAACCTTGTGGGCGTGCATTCAAAAGGTGTATTTGCTCATTTGCACGTGGGTTTACCCAAGAAAAATGCAGGAATTGCAACTGCTTTATAATACCAAATCATGAGCTTGTGCAGCCTGGCTCACGGGGCCTCATGTTCCATTAAAACATAATGTGACGGTCGGGGCCTGTTATGTGTACACTGTAAACGCCAACCGCCATAGTACATACACTGTGACTGCCAAATGTTTGTCATTTGCACTGCAGGGTGAAAATGCGAAGGGCAAAGGAGGAGTTTAAGCATGTTCGCTGCCTTTTGCCCTTCACATTTACACTCTGCAGTGCAAAGTGAGTAAACGCAGCCTGGCATGCTGGGATATCAGACAGCATTTACTTTTCATTGGGGGCTCTGTTTGACCCACTCACAGAGCAAGCAGCACTTACAATTACAATGAAACCCTCAGCGAGGGTTTAATTTCAATTGTGAACACTGCTTACTACGTGTACATGGTAAGCAGTGTTCACAAATATAATTAAACCGTGCTGACATGTGAGCAGGAGGATTCAATTGTAATTGTACACGCTCCCTGTCATACTCGAGTGGAAGGGAGTGTGTACAATGGAAGCCTACGGGATTCACCGCCTTTATGCTGGTGTATAAAGCAGACGAACCCAGTAGGGATCTCCAGCATTTGGGCCGATATCAAAATCCCTGCTGGTGCAGATGCTGGAGCTTTTGCATGACACTGAGGAAGGGAGCGTTGGAAATGCAAGTTTCATTCTGCCCATCGTCTCCGCCATACAAATGCTTGAAAATGAGCGGTATAGTGAATATAAGGTGTTAAAGCCTTAGCCGAGGCTTTTACGCCTTCCATTCACATTACGCCTCTCATGATAATGAGCCCCGTGGTGCGCGCTGCATGCATGCCTCCCAGGTCGTGGCAGACAGACAGCATGGCCCATATGGGTACCATTGAGAAGGGGTGGGGGTCTGAGGTACCCCGAGTGCGTTCCCTCTGTGGGGAGATAAAAACTACCTCTAAAGCCACTCAAATAGGGCCCCTTACCTCCATTCAAATGGTGCCTGGAGCATCTTTGCTCCAACTGAAGGCATGGTCGGAAGTGAACTCTCAATATTGGTGACAGCATTCCAGGGGAATATGATTTTCCAGAGTGGCAGCTAAACCTGCTGCTTTGTAGAATGATCTATGCAATCCCTGAGCACTGGGAGTACCTGTGTGCGCTGGGGTCCCTGAATCCCACTGCACTTAGTATCACAAAGGCCCCTTATGCCTTATCACTGCTCATTGCATGAGTTTCATGCCAGTGGTTCAGTTCAACAATGTTATAGCAACATAAGTGTGGGAATATTCACAAACCGTCCATGATATTCCTTGGGCCTCATTACACGGAAGGTGGTAAACCATGGTGCTATTAGCACCATGGTTGCCGCCGGTACTATACCGGTACCACCATGGAGGAAAGGGGAATTACCACCCCATTCCAAGGTTGGCGGGGCGGTAATTCCCCCTTTCTCCATGGCCCTTCCCCATTCCCATTTTTGCCCCATAGGGCATAATGGGAATGGGGAAGGCGGTACTTACGGTACCTACACCAGCCGTTAAGGTCGGGTCCCGCAAAGGGACCTCGCAGTAAGGCGGTAAGGGTTAACGGTCACCGGTACCCTTACCGGTGACCATTAACCCTTACCGCCTTCTGTGTAATGAGGCCCCTTGACTGGAGAATGAACTGATCTAAAAAACGACAGCAACTAAATACAAGAAACAATTTACTCAAAAGGACAGAATCATAAACACAATGGACTGGATTCATATACATCAGGGCAGATAGCAGATTGGTATATCTGTGCGGACACTGCAGAATGGTGGGTGTCCTTGAGTCACAAACAGGACTTCTGTATTCCACGGCATCAGCTGCACAGTGCAAACTTGCACAAGGAATTCAAGCTTTCAAGAAGAGAGTGGTCTGCCAGTCTTTCCCTGTCCTCTACGCTGCTGACAACTAATGGCCACATAGTCATTCACCCCAGTCTCTTGGCGTTTAAGTGCCCAACATTTCTTTCTTGCTTAATGTGGTTAGTTGCTTGATTTTCATACACACTGTTGTGATTACATTCTTTTTAACCTCAGTGGTCTGTGACTTCTGCATGTGCTACAGGCATCAAGACTTTTTGGATCTTGATGAAAATATTGGCCATCCTAGTGTTTGTCAGGCTCAATCCAGTGGGTGCTGGGCGTATACACTGCCACAGTCTCTTCAAGTAATTGGGTCTCAACCATTTTGCTAGCTTGTTGCTTCTTGTTTTGGGGACCACCTCCTTCTTGTCCTTGTCTCCTTCTGAGTCCCCCTCCTTCTCACATATCCCTTTTTTCCTCTCCTCCCCAATGCCTTGCAATACCCCGATGTTCTCCACCTCCCCAAGTGACATTTTTCCATTTAACTTGTCATCACATGGCCTTGTTGTCACCCCTATCCTCATCTCCTTCCTCTGCGTGTCTTTCTCCTCACTTGCACTTCCCACCTCATTCTGATGACTCCTCACACCCCTTCACCTCCTCTGCATTCCTCTTATTCTTTACCACCTCCTTAGTTGTTCTCTCCTCCTCCTCCTTCCGAGAGGACTTTTTACCCTTCTTCACCTCCTCTCTGCCCATCTTATTCTACTCCACATTATCTATGCTACACTTACTCTTCAATGCCTCATCTCCACTCATCTTATCCTCCTCTTTCTCCTCATGTTCCCTCCTCTTCATCACCATCTCTCTGCAATTAGCTTCCTTGACACACCTCTGCACCTGCACACATGTCTGCTCTCTGCACATCTGTAGAGGAGCAGTTACATGCCTCCGCAGGAAATCCCGTCACTCTACCTCCTATATGTTAGAGGCCTGATATTGTGCCATGTTTGACACCAGCAGTTGTGCCAATACCGCAGTGGATACTCGAAATAAGTTATCCGCTGAGAAAGCCCCATCAAATGTATCCCCAAAGAGACAACAATCTGAGGGAGGAACTCCCTGAAGGAATATGAAAAGGAGCAAAGAGAGAAGTTAGTGACGTCACAAGAGACATGCGTGATGCCTCAAGAATGCAGACTGAAGAGAATGTAGGGATCTTACAGAAACTGATGACGAAGTTAAGAATCGAGTAAAGATTCATATGCAAAAAGAAGATAGCACATGTGCGAAGTGCTGCAGAAAATCAACCGTTCAATAATTGTACAGATGCTAAAATGCAAGTAGAGTAAGTCATCATAGAAGCTGGCTATATGTAGTGATTAAACTGCAGGCGAAGCCGCCATTGTATAGGAGCTGGACATCAGTGTCATGAATTAAGTAAGCCCGGACCCATAGAAAGGAAAGGCAGTGAATTGTTTTGCAGCAAGAATAAGCTGAGACTGTGGAAGTGCCTGGCGAGGATGTCTGGCCTAGTATCAAAACTGAATCAGCCGAGGTCGGTTATCTGTTCTTGAAAGCAGTGAATGTGCAGAGGAGGAATCATCCCTTGTTGAGGTGCAAAGAAAAAACACCAAGAGTGCCAGGTTGTATTCATTTAAGACATTTAAATGCTGCAAAATGGGGTCTCCTATCACATGAGCCAAGGATGGAAACAGAGGTGAGCTTGGAGTCCTAGAGCAACGATAGTGAGAGCCTGCACTCCCATATATTCCCACAGACAAGGATACTTTGCAAGGCCAATTTCAACAACAATCTTCATGGCAGAAGGCATGGGTGATGAGAGATGTTGGGCTAAGTGAGTGGGGAGGTAATGTTAAGTCTAGCTCCTGGCACCTGGGTTTGAGCTCACGTGTGGCTAAGTGAACCAAATGTTCCAGACATGCCACGAGCATGCCAACCAATTGTAGAGGGCCATATAATGAAGGGCCTTATAGTGTGAAGACCAATGATAAACTGTGTTAAAGATGTCATGTTTTTAGTGGTAGGCATCAGTTGTCCACCTGACAGTTGGCAGCCAATTACAATCCTAGTACCTATGCAATGTATACTTAGATGTTCCCCTTAAACCTATCACAGCATTTGGTAGGTTTTCTATTATTTTCCGCATAGTATGATGGCACTTCTGACGTATCTTTTGCATAAAAGTATGTTTTTATGAGCAAATCATCGAGAGCCTGTGTGAACCTCCGTTGATGTCCATTGTAACCTCCCTGTTTTAGATAATTGTTAATAAAACAGTACCTTTGCCATCTTCCTGAGTTGGTTTCATTATTTGGACTCAGAATTACTCTGTGACCCCATCCACTGCATGCACATTAGTAAAGGGCCATATGGTAGCGTGTTAGTGGTGCGAGTGGTTGAAAAAGACCCAAACTAGTTTGTCTCCAGAGTTTAGGACAATCAGGCACCCACCGCAATAAGCTGGAAGATCGCAGGGTTTCCTGTGGGGAGCGGCAGATAGAAATAAACTTGCAAGAAAAACCAAGACAGTGGGCAGGTCCCTCTTTGATGAAATCCTTGCCCGGTTTCCACAGGCATTCTGCAGACAGAAGACGAAGTGGTCGAATTGAAGGAGGAGTCGATACCGAAGGCCTCGAGTCGATTAACGAATAATGAGTAGACTAAGGGGAATGACAAATAAAGGGGATGGGATTGTGATAATTCTTTGATTAATAGGAAATATTGTGAAGAGAAAAGGTAGCGCCTAGGAGTCCTGACTCAAGGGAGTTTCAGAAGGAGACGCCTCAAATCCCAACGGGGTAGAGCATAAACATAAAACGGGTAATCAGGATTACGTAATGTGATGTCTCAAACCTTGTATAGGGTATAACATAAAGGTGAGAGAAATAACTTTATCACCATGTTTGTAAATGTGTAATGTCAATTAGTCTGAATGTTGTTTGTCGAGTAAAAATATCAAAGAGCAATAGACTTATGAATACATTGAAAAAGTTGAGGAACAAAAGTGACTGAGCTTAGCAAAGTGATTGGCGCAATCAAGAATATAGATATAGCCAATTCAAGAAATATATATATCGAATAAGAAAATAGGTACATTGTTGAAATTAGAAGCTTGAGCAGCGATTGATGGTGCATGCTCATATTTTTTGTTTTAAAACGTTGAAAAAGTGGTGATTTAAGCAAATGTATGAAGGTTATTTAACAGTCTGGTAAGTATTGACAGTCAAGTGAGACTTGTCATTAAGGGAGACACTCCGCTTATGCACTTATGCAAAACATTACCAAAGCACATGCCCAAGCTCAAACAGTATAGTGTGGAGTGGGTGAAAGATAAAATGTTCATGCTGTGGCCACAGGGGGGATTATTGTCAAAAGTGGTATTGCAGCACATGACCACATACTTGCACGCTGCGTAAACAGGGAAGAAATTAGAGGAATTATTAGCAATTCTAAATCTCTGGAAGATGTACCAAGAAGAAAGAGAAGAAAGAGAAGATCTGTCAAGTGAAGAGTGGATGCTTAGTCAGCGCAAGGAGGAAGGTGTTGAGCACTCAGCTCCCCTTACCTCACCCAGAAGCAAAAGGTGCCAGTACAGAAAAAATAGGTTTAAAGCCTTTAAAGGAGTTGAAAGCGGTGGCAGGGTATAGTAATCTGATATACCAACCCCCCGCTTACAATAGTGATGATAACCCAGAGGAGAATAAGAGAAAAGAAGAGATCTACAAGACAAAGAAGAAAGGAGTGAGCAGTTGAATCTGTCGATAGAAATATACAGGGAGATTAAGAGATGGAAAGGAGAAAAGGATAAAGCTGAAAATATAGCGCTCGTGCAGAACGAATAGATGGGAGGACAGATATTACTTAAAATAGATGGGGAAAGTATCGAGGAAGTTAGGCAAAGAGAAGATAAGGATGAACAAGAAAGAAAAGACAAGTGAACATCCAGCTCTTAAATAGGTAGCATATCGTGCAGTAGATGGGATGAAAAGTAACTCTTACACCAAATAATCAAACCAACTCAGGATGAAGGCAAAGTCACTAACTGTTTTACAGGGTAATTCATGGAATAAATGTGCGCCGAAAAGGGGAGCGCAAGTGTTAAAATCGCAGCGCACGCGTGCGAAAGCCACGCATGCAGCCGTTCGTCGATTCATGGAATGCGCTGCGCGTGTAAACCCTGGGATGCCTAATCCGTGGGTGGCGCACATGGGTGCGCACGTCATTAAACGCTATGCGCGACGCGCACAGCGAAAGCGCCAATGTGTAGCGCACACAAGAAAAGGGGGCGTAACACATGAAATGGGGAATAACGTGTGAAAATATGGGCGTTATGGGGGAAGTACCGGAAGCAAATGCTCGCAACGCCGACACGCGCACTAACAACACGTGTTCATGGAATCGAACAGGGGAAACCCGTGCGCCAAAAAAGACACGCTAATCCGGAAACACGTACGCCAGCAGGAAGCGGCCCCACGCAGCATGAAAGTGCACGCAAACAACAAACAAGCTCATATGCTATGATTAATATACAGTTCCTCGCAACAGTAGTCGTGGGACACCGCAGGAGGAGGAGGATAGCCAGGCCCTGCATTTTTTTACCCAGGACCAGCCTTTTTGGGATGCCTGATGACCAGGTCTATGGGAGGTACAGGTTTTCACCACTAATAATCCTAGAATTGGTCAGGGAGTGGGAGGATGACCTCACATCACCCACCCTGTGCTCACAAGCACTGAGCCCCTTGGAAAAGGTGCTCAATGTACTGCATTTCTTGGCAACTGGGTCATTTCAGCGGACAAGAACCATAGTTGGGGGTGTCTCACAGGCCACGCAGTCACGCTGCCTACACCAGGTGTTGGCGATCATGACTGCACACACCTCAGTCCGCACAGGTACATATACATGCCCAGAACACCTGCAGAAAGGCAGACCGTCGTCCAGGACTTTTATGGGGTGGCACACTTCACCAAAGTGCTAGGTGCCCTTGATTTCACCCATGTGACTCTACATCCTCCCATGGCCACTGAGCACATCTATCGAAACCGCACGTACTGGCATTCCATCAACGTGCAGGTTGTATGTGATGCAAAGGGAATCATCACCTCAGTATATGCCAACTATCCAGGGTCCAGCCATGATAGTTTCATATTCCGAATGTCACCCCTAAACCGGGACCTGGAAGCTGGGAGGCATGGTGACACATGGCTTATTGGTGAGTATAAATGCCTCTGCACATGCATGCATGTCAGACACTGAGAAATGGGAAAACCTAACTAATGACAACCATTATCACCTCTCCAGGGGACAGTGCCTACCCTCTGAGCACCTACATGATGATGCCAATACGGAACCCCACCACACCACCCGAGGTAACATACAACACAGCCCATATTGCAACCCGGGGCATAGAGGAGCGCACATTCAGAGTGCTGAAGTCACGCTTTCGCTCCCTTGACTGCTCTGGTGGGCAGCTGCTATATGTGCCCCCAGTAGTGTGCAGGATCATAGTGGCAGCTTGTGTTCTGCACAACGCTGCAACCCAGCGGGGCGTGCCAGTAGACATGGTGGTGCCCCCACATCCCCAACCACATGCACGGCCGCTGCGAATGGGAGGTGAAAGGGCACATGGTGAGGCAGACCGTACCCAGCTTGTGGCAAATTTCTTCACCTAAAATCCCACCCCTGAGGAGTGCCCACAGGCCTGGCACATACCAGCTGACAAATATTGATGAGAAAAGGGACAGTCAACTGTCACAATCATACCACCCTGAGATTGTTTACCTGGAAGTCCTACATTGTGTGCATACCTAGCTACTTAAACACACCCAATGCTGTGTCAGTAAAAGGCACACATTCATGCAGCATGAAGGATTACCCCCTTGCAAAATACTACAACCAAATAGTGGCATGTCACCCAACCCCTATCTAACCCCATCTCAGCTACCCAACACACCATGGCATGCAATGTGAAAGCAACCAAATGAATGCACAACACATGACACAAGTGTCACAAAGTGCACCGTCCCAAATGGTAACAGGCCACAGACAATTTCCTCTCACTAATGAAAAAAAAACACACATTAACAAATACTTACCAGCAAGACAAAACATCAGTACAGGATCCAACAGTGGCAACATATGACAGTAAAAAATGAAAGTAGTGCAAGTGTCACAACCTGACAAAGGCAGCACATCGCCACCTTCCAATTGCAGTGTGCTGCTGGTAGGCAAATGTGGTAGTGTACTGCATACAACATAAACTGCATCTGCAATGGAGACGGGCTTGTTAAGACATGAAGAAGCCACATGTATATATGCAAAGAGTCCTGTATGTAAAACCATATACAAATCCACCATGCAGTGGAGAAATCAAGAGCAATCCCCACTAGGGATGTATGCACAGTTAAACAGTTTGGACTACAAACTGCCCACACAACCTATGGGAGCCCATTACCTCTGTGTAAGTTACTGTCACTTGGTCACACCCTTTGCGAGCACATGGAAAGGGGAAGCAGGAGGGGCATGTGTGTCAGGAAACCAAGTTTCTAACCCAAAGACAGGACAAGCCTGCATGTGCCCAGCTGGAATACACAGTGGATGCATACGGGAGCCACACAAAGCAACACACTGTAACATGAATTCACAATCTGAAAGAAAATGGTTATGAACAAAAAAGTAAATGCAAATTAAATAAAGAAAAAGTAAATGTAAAGTAAACCAAATAAATAAAATAATACAGTAAAAATCAAAATACAATTTAAATTAAAAAGAATCTATGAAAATGAAAATAACAAATTAAAAATGAAAATAAAATGAAAATAATAAATAGAAAAAAGAAGGTGAAAAAAAGATAATAAATGAATTAAAGACTAATTCTATTTTGCAATTCGGAATGAAATAAGAAAAAAACAAAAGAAAAAAATAAATAAGAAGGAAAAATCAAAAATGGCCATGTGTGGACCAGGGGGATGGTGGGGGGCACCCAGGAGGGCGGAGGTACAGGGCGCACCCCAACACCCACATGCGTTGATGTTGAGAAAAAAAAAACCCTCCATGGGCTCATGGCCTGCACGGCTACCCCACAGTGGGAGAACTGCCGTCGATGTCATCACCTTCTTGTGGTACATTAGAAGGTGGGCATGATATGTGAGGCAAACCACGCAAATCCCTGGCATGCTCCTCTATGGCAGCAAGCATGCGGGTCTGAAATGTTTGGTTCTGCAGGATGATGGTACGGAGATCCCCATGTAGCACCTCACGGGTAGCACACATTTCTGCCTGCAAGGCCTTGCGTGATGCCCGGATCTCCTCACGGGTTGCCTGGAGCTCAGCTGAGAGTGTGCGTGTTAGCTGATCCAGCTGCTGTTCTGACCTTGTACTCTGGGACACCTCAAGTGCACCCAGAGTATCTCTGTGGGACCTGTGTTCTAATCTCAGGGCATCCCTGTGGGCCTGTGACTCTGCAGATTTGGCTGTGCGCAGTCTCCAGTCCAGCCCATCGGTCCCTGTTGGACGCCAACTTGTCCTCCCTGTGTGAGCGGCACATGGACTCTATTGCCTGCTGCGGAAGCTCCACCTGCCTTGCAGGGGGGAGAATGGAAGTGGCCACCCTATCCGTGGCCTGAGCCATCATCTCGCACGATGCCCCCTGTTGTGCTGCAATAGTATACATGGAGTTCTCCCACACAGTATTGCCTGGTGGCGCACGGCCACCGTGTTGGCGGGTACCAGAGCTGTTTGGGGTAAGGTGATGTGCACCTTGCTGTGCAGGCACTGCCTGAGGCTGTAAGATTACATTCCTCCTTTGAGCTGCTGGCCCAGGAACAGGAGCAAATATAGTGGAGTGTGACCCTGCATCCGTAACCAACACAGGCAGACTTTCCAACACTGAATGGCCAATAGAGGGATCTACCCCCAGTGCAGGTGGGTTGGACAGAACAGCATCCCTGCCAGAAACACTCACCTGCGACGGGGCATTTGTCTCAATGTCAGATTCAGCACCTGATTCATAGAGGTCTCCGGAGGTGTACCCAGAGACCTCCGTGGACAGGATGGTCTGTAGGAGTAATGGATTTTCACCCACCACCACCCCACACCCTCCACTGATGCCTGGTTGCGACTGTGAGTACTCCTGCCTCTGCACCATCTCCTCCTCCTAAACAGCATCTAGTGCCTCATCACCTGCAAAAACATAACAGAAAAGTAATGAAAAGAGGCATGAGCACTATAGCCCACACACATAGGCATGACGAGGTAGACATTGAATACATAAATGACACATGAAACACATGAAAATAACTCTGGCATGCATGCACTGGCAATGAAGTGGAAGGGGAGCCAAAAAGCAGACACTGAGGACTCCAAGATGGAAAAGCAACACATGTGCTGCATGCTGCATAGCACCTGCATCACATTTCAGCCTGTGAGTGGCATGGACAATCCACATACATGACACATGCCAGCACACAGATGGCACGTAGCATAGCCATGGCAGATTTGACAAGGACACCCAGATGGTAGCAAATCAGTACCATCACCCATCCATGTGAGACTAACATCATGAAATAGAACGTGAAAAAGAGTGTGACAAAACATGCATGTGCCACACGCTGCAACAAAGCCAGTGTTCACTAATGTAGTGATGGTAGGCACATGGATACATCAATGGTTGGTCACTTGGACATGACAGAAGACAATTGCCATGTTCAACATTCAAACAGGGCCCCGAAGTGATTGTGTACAGGGCATGTGTAGGTGCACAATACTCAATCAGCCCAATTGCTGAAATCACTCCCATAATAAGTAGAGAAATGTGGGGCATTGTGGGGTGTAATCTATGTCTGAAGTATGTTAAATTTGGGGCACAACGGCACAAAAATGTGTGTTAAACATGTAAAGGATTCCATCAATCAGGCAGAATGAATAGGAAAACAGAATGAACAATGTTGTGGCATGATGGCAGTTGAAGGGCAAGTGCAGTAATCAGGTGGAAATTGTTAACTGCGATCAAAGGGATACTGTAAAACCCAAAACCAAGGCCGGGGGATGGTTTGGAGGCACCACATGGGTGACCCATAGCTGTCATGACTACACAGACTCACCTGGCACTCAATCAGAACACATCACCCAAGCAACATACACATGGTTTGCACACACATGCATGCCCACTCGCCGGACATTGCCTCAAGATCTGGTCGGTCTCCCACGCCTTGTATCTGATTCTCTGTGATGAAGCCTCCAGCGATTGACTCATGTTCTGTGAGTACTTCCTCCTCTGGTGGAGACCCACTGCCAGTCACCAGAGTAAAGGCATGATTGGAAGCGTGCTTGTTCTTTTCTCTGTGTTTGAGGTCATTCCACCGCTTAGAGCACTCATCAGCTGTGCGCCTCACAAATCCAAGGGAACTAATCTGGTCCGCGATGCACTGCCAGTGGGCCCTACGTTGAGCAGTCGTAGTCTTGCACCCTGCAGTCACCAGCATTTCGCGGCCATGGGCCGACACATAGCCCACAAGTGCGTCTAGTTCCACATCATTGAAACTCTGCTTCCTTGACGTGCCGGAGGGGGGAGCCGTGTCTGGGGTCCCAGCCTGAGGTCCCAGCCCATCCCAGCCTGTAGGGGCTGAAGCACAGGTGGACTGGGCACTGGAAGTAGCCAAAGGCACGATGACCAAAGGTCTCACTGCAGGCATTGGCTGCTGGGTGTTGTTGGTAGGACCAACCTTGGTGTGATGGTCTTGGACCAACACTGTCCCGGCTGGGTAACTCAGAGCTGGGGTGGATTGAGCTGCAGCTGCCCCTGCAGCCTCCTCACCCTGGCTACTTGGGGCAGCAGATGACATTGCTGCCCCAGATCCACGTGGCTTGGTGACAGCAACTTTCACCGCCACACGTGGCTTTGACTTGGTGACACGGAAGTTGGCCTGTGAGTCATCCTGTGCCGGTTCGGCCAACAATATGGGCCGGGTTAACAAGGACTGAGCTGGGATGGTGTCAGCTGCATCTTCCCGACCAATTGGGGGGGGCATAGGTGTCCCTGATTGGTCCTCCACACACTGGCCTCTCGGGCCACCTGGCGCATCCTGGCCACGTCCCCTACCACGGACATCTCTTGTAGGTCGGCCACCTTTGCCTCCCTTACCACTTGGTCACCTCCCAACCATGGCACTGATGTTCTTTTGCGAATGGGAGGTGCAGTAAACAATTGTCCTGGGCAATTGGGGTGAAAGGGGCAAGGTACTAGATGGAATACATACCCTAGTGCTCTAGCAAGGCTGTCTGTGACCCCTGGGGGAAGATGACGGGTCACGCAACACTCAGGCACCCCGAAAACAAAATGTAACATGCACGCAACCCCTGGTAGCCCACATGCGTGGAATAAAGAACCCGCACTACACTGTGGCACCCAGAAACACAAAAATAAGCGTACGCGTGGAGCACGCAGGCTACAATGACCTCTGAATGGGAATGCGACACACGGGGGCAACCACAGTTGAAAAATACGTGCGCGACTCACCGCCTGCCTGGAAAAAGAATGTGAAAAAGATGCGTGTGCGTGCGTTGGCAACACCCCTGCCAATAGAAGAATTAAACTGAGCATACAAGGAGTACGAACTGGAACCGTTGTGAAGTAATCGCGTGTGAACCGACAAGAAGTACAAGAATCACCCGCTCGCTCTCCACAAAAAGCACATCCAAGAAAATGCCCTCCTACGTGTACCTTTTAACCCAGCCCACACGTGCGACATCACTTACGCATATACGCGCTAAAGGTCTTTCCTCGAATTACACGCAGTGACACCCGGAAGTGCAGTTTTTGCACGTGTACAATCAACATGCACCCGTGTGGAGGAAAACGCCCGTGCATGTTATGCCACAGATGCGCTTACGCGCTAAGGGCCTTTCCTCAAATTACATGCAGATGTGCTATTTTTTCACGTGCCAATTCACTCCATATCAAACTGGCCACGCGACAACACATGGAAGACCATGCTCCTGCCCAGAAGGCCATTTTCCTGCCCCCCAGAGACCCGAGCACGCTCCCACCTGCCATCTGCTGCTGCCTGCCTGCTTGCTGGCCACATGCCCTGCTATTTGTTGCCTGCACATCAGCCATCTGCAGGGGTCCAGTTGCTGTGACCACCCCTGCTAGAACTGAAGACCTCCGACTGAAGTTCCATCGCTCCACAGCCCAGCACCAGGACCCAGTTGCCCACCCACACCTGCCTCGGGGGTTGCCATGTCGGGGGGAACACCATTGGAGACCACTGGCAACCCTCAGCCAGAGAGGCAAAGGGCTACCAGCTTCAGTGCCGCAGAAGTTGGTATCCTGGTGGAGCAAGTCCTGTTGTATTATGATGCCCTCCTCGGAAGTTCACATGCCGACAATTAAGGATGGAAGAGGATCTGGAAGGACATTGTGGCTTGCATCAATGTGGAGGGGGTGGCAGCCCGCGACATGCAACACGTCCGGAAGCACTGGGAGGACTTCAGGTCCAGGACCCTCAGCAAGGCCCGGCGCCTCTTGAAGGCAGCGCATGCAGAAGGGTGCTGGGTCCACCTTACCAACATCCAGATGAGGGTCCTGGAACGCATACATCCAGCACTCCACCTCTAGGTCCTTCAGAGGCAGACCCGTCTGGAGTCGAGCGGTAAGTGTCCATGCATACTGATTGGACGCAGTGCATGTTGAGTTGTGCCAGGAGTATGCAGGTTGGACATATGTCTTGAAAGGCCCATGTATGGATGTGTATGGACAGGGACATGAGCCTGCCGCATGTGAGTCCAGTCATGTGTGAGGCACATCAATGGTGTATGTGTTCAAATGCATGATGCCCAAATGCATGTGTGGGTGCACACATGTTTACATTTCTGTGTATGTACTGTGGCATGGTTGTGGTGTGACACATGGATGCTGGTTCCACCTTCATGTATGTGCACAATGTACATGTGCGTGTGTGTGTGTATTTGACATGTGTGCCACTGTGATACACCATGGATGCATGTGACACCGACATGTAGGAGGCTGATTGGCAGATGTGACATGGATGCCGATGATTTCAGTGCAACAGGTTTTGGAATGTACACATGCATGTATGTCTGGTGGCGTGTGTGCATGTGTTCGGCACTCCCTGTGTTGCATGTGACATCAGACTAACCTTCAGATGCTCATGCTGTTGTATGTGTATGTATGGTGCTGCCTGCTGCAACATTCCTGTTGATTTGCGCATGTGTGTGGGTTCAAATGATATGTGTGTTGGGGAGTGTGATGCCATGTGTGAAGTTTGACACTGCCACTCATGTGCAACTATCATGTGTGTATCAGACCATTGTACAGTGCCCTGATGCCTGTGTTCTGTCTCTCCCTGTCTGCAGCGTCAACTGATGAAGAGAGCGGAGATGGTGCTGTGGAGCACAGAGGCAGGGATCCCACCGCCAGCCAGAGACGCAAGGCCCAGCTCCCCTCCCATGTTGTCATCTCGTCGGGGAATGAGGAGTCTGTTGCCACATACGCGGCCGCAGCTGCCGAGGGTAGGTCCAAGAGGCAGAGGTCGGAGGTGGACTCCTCGGCAGCAGAAGGGGCAGCTGAGACCCCACAGGGGCCTATGGAGGAAGATGGTACAGAGTCATCCAGGTTGGTGGGGGGTTTGGTTGAGGAGGAGGCCGTGGAAGGCCCAGGCATGGGGTCGGAAGGGGGGATTCCACTGGGGCTAGTGGTGCAGTCCAGGGGCAGAGACAGGAGGCAGCACAGGTGGCCGTGGAGGTGCCTGTGTGTAATCCTGTACCCGATCCTGTGACTGCATCATCCTGCACCAGTAGGGATGCCTTCGTCCAGACCCGTTTTCAGGGAGGGGCTGCGCGCACAACAACTGGCCTCTCTCTCCCTGAGGACATGGCAATCCGGGACCATGTTGAGCCTTTCCTGGCTGTGGTGGCGTTGTGTCAAATTGGCATTTGGGATGATGTGCAGGGTTCTCATGAGGACACTGCACGTTATTTTGGATGCCTTGTTGACCGCGTCGTCCTACTAGGACGGGTCACCAGTGCTGGGTTCCTCTGTGTGCTGGACCTTCTACCGACCCCCTCCTCAACTGAACCCCCTATGTGCCAGTCGTCCTCTGTGCCATCTTCCTGGCCAAGTATCGCCTGGGCACCCTGTGGAGCTGCCCCTGACCCAGTGGCCAGGCTGGTGGATGACACATCCCTGCCACAGTCGGGAGTCAGAGGTCCAGCAGGGGTGGCCACCACAACAACTGGACCCCAGCAGGAGGAGGACGTGCAGGCATCAACAGGCAGGGCACATGCACAGCAGAAGCAGGCTCAAGGTGGATCAATGATGGCTCGGGGCTATCAACATTATAGGGGCAGGCATCGGCCGGAGGGCAGGAGGACCCTGGATTGGGAGTGTCTTCTGTGTGGCAGCGGTTGGGCTGGCAAATAGATGCGGAGCGGCTGCGGGCGTAAGAGGCACGCCTCACTATGGTCAGGGTGGAGAACTCCATGCGCAGGGTGTTGAGGCAGGCTGAGTGCCTTGAGGCAACTTGCAGAGAGTTGGAGGAGGCCATGGCTGCATCCCTGCGAGACCTCGGGGCCAGGGAAGAGGCCCGCCTCCGGGACGTTGAAGAGGAGTTTGATGATGCCCTGGCCCGGAACATCAACAAGTGAGCCGTTGGACTTGCCCGCCGCTTTTGTAAATAGTTCTGTAGGTGTAAGTTTCCTTTACATTTTTTTTCCTTTGGGCACATGGACTATGCCCCGCCTTTTTGTATATAGTCATTTATTAGGTAGGATTTAGGTTAGGTTTCCTTGGGACTGTTGGGCTCATGGACCCGTGGATGTTCATTTGTAAATAGTTTTGGACCTGGATTTAATTTTCTTGGACCCATGGTGGAATACTTTTCTTTTTTTAAACTCTGATTTTTGTTTGATGGACGGATCCATTGGAGCCATTTTCGTTTGGATTTTATTGATTACAGCATTCATTTTTTTTTCTTTTTTGGACTTCCAGACTTGGAATATAATTTTTTATTATTGTGTGCTTTTGTTTTATTCATTTGGTTTATTCTTCAATACACTTTTTTTCTATACTTTACTTGTGTGGCCATCTATCATTTGTTTTGTGCATGTCACTATGTGGTTTTTCACAGTCATGTGTCGCCATTGTGTGGGTCTGAGGAACAGGTATTCATGGGCATGCTGGTTATTTATTTTCTATCATGACAGGGCATTTAATGTGGAGTGGATGGAATGATTGGTTGGGTGTTTGGACTGGGGTGGCGTGGGGTGGGATTTGGGTGGCCATAAGGGCCATGGGTCTGGAGTGTGATGATGTGTTGGGTGGGGGACATGAGTCGGGCCTGCTGTCAGGTGCCCGTCAATGGTGGGTGGGTGTTTGGGGGACATGAGTCGGGGCCTGTTGGCTTGTGTCTTTCTATGGTGGGTGGGGGACATGAATCGAGGCCTGCTGGCAGGTGCCCGTCAATTGGTTGACATGAGTCGGGGCCTGCTGGCAGGTGCCCGTCAATGGTGGGTTGGTGGACATGAGTCGGGGCCTGCTGGCAGATGCCTGTCAATGGTTGGTGGGTGGGTGGGGGACATGAGTCGGGGGATTGCTGGCAGGTGCCCGTCAATGGTGGGTGGGTCAATTCGGGTGGGGGACATGAGTCGGGGCTCACAAGTGTGCTCACAAGTGCATGGTGCCATGTAGGCTGCCTGTAGGGCATGGTGAGGGGGGAAGGGCACACACGGGAGGGGCCAAAATGCTAAATCGCATATTAAACTCCCCGTACACCCCCGAAATACACGTACCCTGCTGGCACAAGGCCTATCGCGTGTGAAACTTCCTGTGCACCCCAGAAATACACGTACCCCACTGGCCCAAGGCATATCGCGTGTGAAACTTCCCGCGCACTCACGAAATACACGTACCCCGCTAGCCCAAGGCCTATCGTGTGTGAAACTTCCCGCATACCCCCGAAATACACATACCCCGCTGGCCCAAGGCCTATCGCGTGTGAAACTTCCCACGCACCCCTGAAATCGCTGGCCCAAGCCCTATCGCGTGTGAAACTTCCTTCACACTCCCGAAATACACATAGCCCGCTGGCCCAAGGCCTATTCCGTATGAAACTTCCCGTGCACCCCTGAAATACACGTACCCCGCTGGCCCAAGGCCTATCGCATGTGAAACTTCCATGCACCCCCGAAATACACGTACCCCGCTGGCCCAAGGCCTATCGCGTGTGAAACTTTCCACGCACCCCTGAAATACATGTACCCCGGTGAACCAAGGCCTATCGCATGTGAAACTTCCCGCGCACCCCTAAAATACACGTACCCTGCTGGCCCAAGGCCTATCGCGTGTGAAACTTCCCGAGCACCCCCAAAATACACGTACCCAGCTGGCCCAAGGCCTATCGCGTGTGAAACTTCCCACGCACTCCTGAAATACACATACCCCGCTGGTCCAAGGCCTATCTCGTGTGACACTTCCCGCGAACCCCTGAAATACACGTACCCTGCTGGCCCAAGGCCTATCGCGTGTGAAACTTCCTGTGCACCCCCAAAATACACATACCCCGCTCGCCCAACGCCTATTGCGTGTGATACCTCCCATGTAACCCCAGAATACACGCAGGCACCCCAACCACCCTGGCATGCCCCACAGGCAGCCCACACCACAGAGGGTACTTATTCTACACAATTTACCTGGCGCGAGCGGGTATGTGTATTCCGAGGGGTGCGCAAGTACATTTTCACATGTTTTGGCTGCCTTGAGCGGGGTACGTGTAGTATTTTCACGCGATTACAGTGTAGCGGCCCTGTAAACTGGTCCAGAGTTAGTGTGGCCCTTTCTGCTGCTTTGGGGATTTCAATGGCTTTTCCTTGCGCAAGGGGCATTCTTGGGGGTGTAACTGGCGCTGCGGGATGTTCGCTGCGCCAGCGCTCAAAATGGCTTGGAAATTCTATGAATATGAGGTGCGCCAGAATGCTGTTTAGCGCACACGGCTGGCGCACGCTCCCTCTCTGCGCTGCTTGCATGCACTGCCTCTGTGCTGAAATCTATTAATTACCCCGATATTATCAATTGTCTAAAACTGAGAGTTACAACAGACATCAACAGACGTCACACAGCATAATCTCACTCGAGAACTCCAAGCATTTCATAAAAAATTACATTCATATAGTAAAAGCTCATCATACGTGAGGTCACACTAGGTAGCAAACAAGAAAAACCTATGAGGGGTTATGATAGGCTTAAAGGGAACATTTACGTATACTTTCTATAAGGGACTGGATTGTGATTGTGTCTCTACAGACAGGTGGACAACTTATGTGCACCCCTAGTGCAATTCATCGTCAACAGTTATAAGGCTCTTCGTTATATGGCCTTCTATAATTGGTTGGCATGCTTGTGCCCTTCTGGAACATTCAGCTCATTAGCAGCACGTAAGCTGGTACCCCAGGTGTCAGTGGGTGGACTCTGACCTTGTCTCCCCACACAATTAGCCCAACATCTGTCACCGTCCATGCCTTCTGTCATGGAGATTGCCTTTGAACTTGGCCTTGCAATGTATTCTCACTCCTGGGAATATATGGGAGTGTGAGCACACACTATCTTGAGACTAGAGCTGCATACCCAACTTCTATTTTCATCCATAGCCCACGTGACAGTAGACCGCAATTCGGCTAATTTTCTAGCTTTAATTGTATTAAATGAATAAACCTTGGCACTCATGGGGCCTCATTACAAGCATGGCAGTCCAAGAACTACGGTACCGGTAAGCATTCCAGTACCGTAGTTCCCGGACCCCATACTATGAGCTTTGCTTGCGGGTGCCGTTTCACCCACCAGGTCTGACCTGGCGGGTGAAATGGCACCCGCGAGCAGAGCATTTCGGATGCACCGGCACCATTGTTGACTGTGCCGGTGCATCCAAGCTTCCCAAGGGGCCAAATGGGGATGGGCAGTCCCTTATCTCGGGCACCTGCAAATGGGCAATTACCGGGTCCGCCGAACTCGGCATGACCCGGTTCTTGCCCATTCGTGGGTGCCAGAAACCTTGCAACTCTGGCAGCAGCCATGTGGTTTTACCAGCACGGCTACCGCCAGAGTTGTAATGAGGCCCAAGGTGTTCTTTCTTGCATCTTAACAAGGGATGACACAGCTTCTCAAGTTCACTGTTCTTCAAGGAGAGATAACCTGTTCTTGGCTGATCCAGTCTTTGACACCAGGCAAGACAGACTTTCTCAGTCCTTCCTCGATTCTAGCTGCTTTCTTACTGTGACACAACTTTCAGTTATCTTCTCTGTGGTCTTAAGCTTACTAAAATGATGACACCGAAGTCTAGATTCTGTATAATAGCGGCACCGCCTGCAGTCTTTTCACTACATATAGCCAGCTTCTATGATTACATAGTCTACATGCATTGCTGCATCTGTAGTTATTAAACGGTTTGCATTTTCTGCAGTGCTCTTCACACGCGCTATCTTCACTTTGCATATGAAAGTTTACTTGATTCTTTACTTCGTCATCAGATTCCATAAGGTTTACACATCCTCTTCTTCAGCCACTCTTCTCAGTGTGTCACGCTCATCTCTTGTGATGTCACCAGCTTCTATTTCTTTCGTCTTCAGATTCCTTCGGGGTCCTCTTCCAAGAGATTGTCATCTCTACGGGGATACATCAGACAGGGTTTTCTCAAAGGCTCTCCGCAGAATAGTCATAACCACTGGTGTTGTGCATGCCACGATTTCAGCCTTCCAGCATATAGGCAAGAGCAGGGCGGGACTTCCTACAGAGGTATTTGGCTGCTTCTCTATACTCCCCCCTCTGGCTGATTCATCAACCACACCTACATCAACCTCCACATTTTGATTTCTTCTCTTGAAGAAGTGCTTCTTCGGGGTCCAAATCTTTACTACTCCCTTCAGGGATCCTGCTGATTTTTTATGTTCATCTACACTTCAGGTCATTTAGCTGCACTGTCCATTCAGATTACATACTTCTTGTGATTCCTTGGATGCAGGAACTTTGTTCCCTCGGTGGGTACAATGCCGGCCTCTATATATTTTCTGATATCTTCATCTGTCAACTCCTTGGGTCCAAACCCTGATTCGACATCAATCATGATCTTCATTCCTACTGCCTTCTTTGCTGTCTTCTTGCACTGTGTAATTATTATCTTGATCACACAGAATCCAAACATTATCATCACTAATACTGCTCCAAGAAACTTGAAGATGTTTGCCATCCAGTGTGGCATCCATGAAAAGATAGTCGCAATCCAACCTTCTTCTGCAATGGCCCTTGTCTCATCTTCCATCTGATTGTGCTGTTTTTTCAGCAACATTATGACCTTTGTCAAGGTCCTATTCACGCTGTTGTGCGAAGATATGAATGTGCAACATGATGGCCTGATTTTGGTGCAGACTCCTCCATCCATCACCGTGATCATGTCAAGAACATATCTATTCTGTAGGATCATCAGTCATATGGCCCTCAATTCTTCTTTGATCACATTGAATCCCTTTATTTGTAACCATTTAGCATTCACCATTGTCTGGATTTCTGGCATAAAGATAGTTGTGAATACTGCAGCAGTCTCACTAAACAACATGTGCTCATATGGAATTGCATCAAAAGCTTCTATTGGTTTAACTGAGAAGTAGTTTGCCCTCTTTGTTCGATTGAGAAATTTGAGTGCTCGTCTCCTTCTTAAATGGGCATCCGCTTTTGGAAATTCACGAATGTTCAGATCACTCTCTGGAATCACTAATGCTGGAACATGATATGATATGATATGCAATTTATAACGTGCCTATACACAAGTGTTTCAAGGTGCGACGAGGCAAGGAAGGGGGATCTGAGGGAAGTCAAAGACAACTATCCTACTAGGGCAGGTGTCATTCAGGTCTTGCAAATGCATGGGGGGAAGGGAAAGTGTGAGGGGTAAGGGGAAGGGGAGAGTGCAGTACATGGGATACTAGAATGAATAACAATAGGTGAAAGTACGGCCAGCTGGTGGCAAGTGTCATGGTAAGTGCAGACATTGGGTGTCAAGTGCTGGAATTGGGACTGAAGGGATACAGAAGGCAGTCACCAAGTGCGGGGGTTTCCCGGGAGGTAATGCAGGAGTGCGACTGGCGAGGGAGGGGACCTCGGCCCGAGATCAGAGGGTGGCCAGGTAGCCAGTGCAGTTTCAGTTTAGCCAGGAATTCAGCAAGGGAGAGGAGGAGAAAAAGCAGAAGCAAAGAAAAAGGTTTTGAGATGCTTCCGGAATCAGAGATGATTCACCTCAAGTTTCAGGGAAGCAGGGAGGCTGTTCCAAAGGGAGGCCCCAGCCGAATAAAGAGATCTACCACCAACTTGTTGCTTGGAGAAGTGACAGACCCTGAGGGAGTTGGAGGCAGATGAGCGAAGAGCTTGAAAAGGAAGATATCTAGGAAGAGAGAGTTGAAGGTATTGAGGCTCCAGGCCCCAGAAGGCCTTGTGGACAATGCAGAGGGTTTTGAACTTAATCCTCGCAGCCACTGGGAGCCAATGCAGAGATTTCAGTCCTGGATAAGCACTAAGTAACACATTCCTCCCCAATCTTCGGGCAGCTTCATTTAGGCTCTAGACCCACAAGCTCAATATCGATCCATCCGGATGGCAGTCTCAGCTCCCATTCTAGTAACGTCAACTGTAGTTTTGAAGCCTTGGTTATTTCCCACATGATTCGTTCCTTCTCTTCTAAAGCATAATGTTGCATTTGCTAATGGGATCACAACCACTGGACCTGATTCATCCTTGACCCACTTCAGTAGTTTGGCACACTTGACCCATGACTTTGAACATTCATCGTTCACTTTCTGTACTTCTCGTATATATTCATTCTTCAGTAAGTGAGCTGTACAGGACATCATCCCTTATTCCCATCCCTTCTTGGATTTCACTTCTCCATAGACTAGCCAGCTGAGATTGTTCCCAGCATCCAGGCAACCAATGTATTTCTGTTTTATCAGGACAGTTCAGTCTCTTCATCTCTGCAATGACTACCTCTTCCTGTGCTGTCACCAGATACATAAGCATTTTACTTTTCTATGCAAGTTCCTTTTCCATCTGTGTAGTCTTTATATAATCATCCTGGTATGGAAACAACCATTTTGCTCTCCATCGTAGGTTGGCCCAACCTCCATGAAACTGTCCTGTGGTTGTACATGCTGCAAGATGAACAAACATCTGGCATTGTGCTCTGAAATTTCTCTAGAGATGAATGTTTGTGCAATATTCATGGCATAGGGCATGAGAAAACAGAAGTAGCAACTCTCCTTAGATGTCCTCTCTCCCACCTTTTTAATGTGTTGGTACCATATGTGATTACCCAGGTGTGCTGCAATATATGTATACTGATGTATCCCATCATTGTCTTTCTCTGCACTTCTTTACACAAGGGGTTCTGGCTCATCGGTAATGGACAAATCAATAATAGTTCCTGGAGTGGGGAGGATCAAGGGGACATCTGTCTTATTTGGACCAATGAAATAGAGAGTGTGAACCAAGAGAAACAGGAAGACAAAGCTAGAAATTAAACATGCATATATTATACACCAGAATATTAACCTACGCCATTTGTGGCATTCTGGAATCGGTTGGGCTTGCTCATTCCCCAAAATCGTACTAGCTTCAACAATCCTCATTTTTATTTCAATTGTTTAAGGAAAAAACACTTTTACTCCAGCAACTGCAATAAATCTGGCAACTGCAGTATTTCTTCTACTATTGCTACAAGCAGCCTTCTGATTATAGGGCCATTCCTGAATCTTGTAAAAAGGTGTAAATATCAACTTCTCTTCTGATAAGAGCAGGATAAGCTTGAAGGATAAATACAAGAACAGGGAGAAGACGTCTGTGGGCATCTCCGTTTGTAAGGACTATAGATTCAACCAAATAGAAACTCAGTGAGTATGAAGTCTGGAAATTGTTTGTGTTTCCAGTCTTTAAATTCAAATTCTAGATTAGGCATATTTGTGGCACATCAATAACTTTCTAACTCTAATTTTTAAAAGATTCCTGTGACTCTCAGCACTGGTTGGACGCCTACTACAATATCTATAAGGAGTGTTCAAACATGTCACAGTCCAAATACACAATCTGCATTTATTAACTTGTTGCCTTATCGTCCTTCTTCTTCGTTATTGATTAAGTCTACACATTAAATTCTTCTTCTTGTCTTGCTCCTGGATCGACAGCTGGGGGTGGTGCGGTCTCGCCGGTGTACAGCTTCACATCGTTTAAATGAAGCCACGCCCATCTGCCTTGGACTTTTACTGCAGAGGGAGTGACATTTTCAAAACAAAAGGGGCCATTAAATCTTGGCTCGTGCCACTTCCTAGTGACGTTTCTGATTAGCACAGTATCGCCAACAAATAGTCTAGGTGCTGATAGTAATTCAAGAGATCCGGTTGCTGAGTGGTTTTCATCTGTGTTCTGAGATCGACCCCCCTGACACTTGAGTTGATCTGAAATCAGAAAGATGCTAGAGGTCAATCATGTCAAATAATTGTGCAGGCATTCTCATTCGCCTCCCTGTTACTAGTCTGTGGGGTGTGAGGTGGTGGTCTGGCCCAGGCTGATTCCTTAGGGCATATAAAGGTAAGGGCAAACAGTATAGCCATCCCTTTTTCAATGTTAGCTTAAGCTTGGCAATCCTTTCCTTAAGGAGGCCGTTGAGTCTCCACATTTCCCGTTTGCTTGTGGGTGATAAGCAGAAAAGAACTACTGCTTAATGTTTAACAATAGTCACATCTGTTCAAACACTTAATTGACAAAATGTGGCCCATTATCAGATCTCAGCACTTTACACACTCCCCATCTTGGAAAGACTTCACATACTAAAAACTTTTCTCTGCAAGTGGCATCAGGGTGTGTACCTGGACCTGCTTCAATCCACCTAGAGAAGGGGCATACCACCACTATCAGATGCCTGTATCCACTACATACTTACAGCATATCAACATAGTCAATATGTAAATGCTGAAAAAGACCATTTGGTCGAGGAATTACTCCTCTAAATGCTTGCAGTGTATGCCCAGCGGCAAAGTTTTGACATACAATGCAGTTTACTAGATAAAATGCAACGTGTTCTAACAAATTTGGAGCAAACCATTCTTCCGCAATTGCTGCAGCAAGACTTTCCCTAGTTAAATGTGCAGGGTAATGCAGCTGCTCAAGCACTACAGTTAAAAAGGCTACTGGCATCACTGGGTTTCCAGTGCTGTCCTGTCACCAGAATGCTTCAGTGGGGGATAACAAACACCGCCTTTGCTTCCACAATTCCTGCTCTTACTCTGGTGCACTTCCTTGAATATCTATTAATTGTGTTCTTAGTAAATGATTAAATCCTTCTTTTAATACCATAATTGTGACTACCTCTTTGACGTGTGGAGTATCAAAACTTGAAATATCTGGTGAGTACACAAACCTTTTGACTTCTGCATCTGTGGCTTCATTCCCGCAAGAAATATAGTCAGTTTGCTTCGTATGCACTGCACATTTAAGTATCGCTATGGCTACTGGGAGTTGTAGTACCTTAATAAGGCTGTCCAACAAAGATGCGTGCTGCACTGGAGTGTTGTCCGCACGGAGGTAGCCCCTCCTTTTCCAACATGCTAGCCATGCGTATACGTCTAACATCACATAGGGAGAGTCACTGTATAACATCACTTCCTGCCCTTCATGATTTTCAAGCGTGAAAATAAGCACTACCAATTCTGCCGCTTGTGGCGAAAAGTGAGACATGGGGGTCATTACGAGGTTGGAGGTAATGGAAAAATGATGCCGGTAAAGGATTACCAGCGTCACATACCGCTCCGGGCTATACGGACCCAAGACCCCGGTATTAGCGGTACCATTAATAATGGTGCCTCTAATAGCAGCAAGTGCACGGGCACGCGGCCAATCATGCTGGCAATACCGGCATGCCGCTAATGGGAGGAGATCACAAGTCGGGCGGACATGCAAATACCGGCATCATGCAGGTGCTAATAGGGGTTACCGGCATGCCGGCAATACCGGCATCGTGAACCAACCATAAAATGCAATGTGCAGTGTTCCCAACTGCCACAGGTGCACACAATCAGCACAGGTGGAGTCAATGGAGTCTGAGCCAGCACAAAAGGACCACATCCACACACCACACCGCTTCCCACACCAAAATGATTCCTCTAGTAGTAGCAGTACTGGGGATGGAGGACATGCTTGTATTGGAACACCAGCAACAATAACAACAAGAACAGCAGGCACCATAGAGGAGACGCAGAAGGAGAAGGAGGGTGAAACTGGCCCAGCATGCCCCACCAGTACAGCCAGTGATACCATGCAGGCAGCCCCCAATCCCTCGCATCAGAGCCAATCCATTCAACCTAACGCCTGAGCAGATCCACACCCTGTACCGTCTGGACCTGGGACACCATCACCACCATTGTGCACATGATACACGACGACATTGTCTGCCTCATTCAAATACGCATCGCCATCCCCCCCTCCACTGAAGGTAATGTTGGTGCTCCACTTCTTTGCCACAGGAACCTACCAGCACACAGTGGGGCACATGCATGGCATATCACAACCCTTATTTTCTCGCATTGTGAACCAAGTGCTGGATGCCCTCCTCAAGCACACAAGGGACTACATATCCCTACCACGTACTCCCTAGGAGATCTCTGATACAAAGGTTGCCTTCCATGCACTGGCAGGCATGCCAAATTGTATAGGTGCCCTCGACTGCACCCACATGGAGTTGGTGGTCCCGCATGCCATGGAGGTGGTGTACCGCAACCGCAAGCAGTACCACTCCATCAATGTACAGATGGTATGTGACGCCAGCAAGATCATCACATCACACATTGTTGTGCCCGATATCCCGTATCAACTCATGACTCAATGGTCCTGCGCAACGCCACGCCACTACGCTACATGGAGTGACATGCAGAACGACGTGCCTGGCTGCTTGGTAAATTGCATGAAAGGCACATGGCAGTGAAATGGGGGGAGAGATGCACACATGGTGTCAATGTTGATGTGACAGCACGATGTGCACATCCCAAAACACTGTGCTCCAAAGCATCCCAAACAGAACATGACAATCAAATCCCATAGGACTGAAGTAAGGTCGACACCTCGACACCTAGCACAATATGCCAAACAGTAAACCACCCCACATCCTACAACATGTGCACCACTCATCAGCGGACCTCCCGTCCGTAACATCATCCAACAACATGCAGTGAATATGCACTATGTTGCTGTCTCCAGCAAATCACCACACAGGACAAGCATCCATGGGAGTGCATTGAACAAAACCACCAAGGGAATCCACTGTCTGTCACAGGGCCGCCACAACCACAGGAGTGCAGCATGTCACCATGGGAAAAATCTTTGCAGAGCCTACTGCCAACGCACCCAGTCAGAAAATCTTACAGAATACAACACATCACAAATTTGACACAAACACACCTGTATGCGTCCACAATGCATGAGCAACATCAAGGCAGTGCACACCGTGTATCATCTTGAAGATGCAACCCACATCATTAGTCCATGGCACAGGACACATTGAGGGCATGAAATGGCATGCATATAACCAGGGACATGTGCATGTGATCAACGATAATCTGCAGGCATGTGTGACTAGTACAGCTGTCCATCATGAATCGATTCACAAATACCTTTTTTTTGCCTCCCATGCAGGTGATAGTGGCTATCCCTTGAAGCCGTGGCTCCTCACCCCTGTCCAAAACCCACAGAACAGGCACGAGGAGGACTACAATTGTTCCCACACCCGTACCCGTGTGGTCATTGAGCAGACCTTTGGTCTGTTGAAGGCACAGTTTCGCTGCCTTAGCCGGTCGGATGGGGCACTCCTCTACAGACATGAGAAGGTGGGCAAGATCATCATGGCATGTGTCATGCTACACAACATGTGTATCCGACGGAACATGCCCCTGCCCCCTGACATTGAACTGCTACCACCTGGTGATGATGAACGGGATGAAGAAGATGTGGCTGCACATCATTACAGTGCCGATGCACAGGAGGGATGTACTGTGTGTCAGTCAGTGATTGCACAATATTTCTGACACACATGGCTGCAGAGGCTGACATGATAGTTGGACAGAGGGCACTGGGGGTTGGAGTACATGTTCACTATGCACTGTATATGAATAAATGACACATGCACAATGAGTAATGTCCACCCAAGATATTTTTCTCACACAACAGGTGTATTTAACTGTCAAATAAAGATGAAAGTGCACTAACCCTCCACCACACACACCCCCCTCCGCCTCCTCCCACAACTCCCCCATACCCTCTCACCCACTCCTAATCCCCCCCACAACTCCCCCACACACCGTCACCCCCCTCCCCCCTCCACCACAACTCCCCCACACATGGTGTCTGAACAATTGTCTATTGCCTTCATCCGGCTGGCCAGTTTACATCCTGCCTATCCCTGCACCTGGTGGCAGCATGTCCGGGCGGCGCAGGGTGCGCGCCGACCTGCGTAGTGGGCTGGTCTGCGTAGAGCTCGAGTAAGATGGAGTGGCCGCCTGCTCCATTTGGGGGGCCGGACGCTCAGCCTCCATTGCATCTGCTATGCGGTTGAGGACCACCACCTCGCACGGTCTACTGGTGATATCTGCAATGATCTTTCCCAAGGAGGTGGTGTTCTCGCGCCACTCCTGCCTTGCTTGGGCATTGTCAGTGACAAACTGTCTCCCCAGGGCAGTTAGCTCCTCCTGCCACTGCGAAGCATGCCCTGCCTGCTGCACCCCCACCGGTACACCAGTGGAGGTGGAGGGTGCTTGTGTGTCATGCTCAAATTTGATTGGGTCCTCTATGGGACTCATGCTCCCTTGGATGTACTCCCCACCAGACTGCTCCGGGGTGGTGCCGTTGTCAGAGTTGGCCGATGTGAGCTGGGGGGATGGTGCCAGACTTGGTGTGGCAGGCAGTTCGGGGTAGTCGTCCTCCACGGGCACACACACCTGTCCCCGCATGTCGTCATCAGTCAGAGGTGATGTAGCTGCCACCTCCCCAACAGAACTGTTCTCTGCAGAGAGTGCACACAGTGGTGACGGGCCTTGGCGGCACCAGTGCCGTGGCATCCTGAGGTAGTTTGCTCTTCGGTGCCTGCCGTGGCTTGTGTGGGGCTTTGGAGGTGGAAGGTCTGTTGCCTTTATCCCGGGCCCTCTTCCGGGGTGTGGTCAGCTGTGGGGGTGAGTCCTGGGCCTCGCTGTCAGGATCTGAGCATGTGGGGGTCGAAGAGAAGGACGGCATGAGTGATGGTTTGAGAAGCATCATGCATACATTTGTATAATTGCTCATTTACACAATAGAGGGGAATTGGCAGTGGAGTTTGGGTGATCACGTTGCTTGAAATGTGGGTGGGTAATTCAGGCATCCGTTGTGGTCACTCATGTTGGGGCGGACGTATGCTCTGTGACATGCATATCTGTTGTGTCCTGCATGCAGTGTGATTTATGCCATTAACATCTTAGTGTGGTTTGTGTACGGTATGTCATTGCCTTGCTGCAGGCATCTGCATGTGTCTGTGCTGCGGACGACAACTAGGCTGGGAATGTGTGTGTATTGGGGCATGGCTTGCCTCTTTAGACAGACACATTGGTGGACTATCATCAGACTCTGCATCACAATGTTTTCTTAGGACTCTCACCTCCTTCCGCCAATGAGGTTGTGCCACACTCCATGTCACCCACGCCTTCGATGGCCTCTATGCCGATCGTGCTGACACATATCTCCTCCCACCGGGACAGCTTTATCGGTGAGCTGGATATTCTGCCAGTTGCCATGGCTTGGCTCCTGTTTGCAGCCAGGATATTCCTGGCAGGCAGGTGCAGGTCATCCCACCTCTTCCTGACATCCTTAGTTGTGCGCGGGGTGTTGCCAACCACGCTGACTCTTTGTGCAACTAGTGCCCAGATCTCCTTCTTCTGGATGACTGCCTCCCTCTTGAGGCTCGGAGCAAATACAACATTGGCATTCTCAGCCAGGGTCTCTGACAGCATGGTGAGCTCTTCTTCATTAAAGCGCTCCTAGCGCAGGCGGAAGGTGCCTTTTTTCACTGCCTTGGGCATTATATAGCTGTTGTGGGTTGATGTGGGTACACAGCAATATACTCCAGGTCCTGGGTGCTGAGGATGGCAATGGATTGTGTTTTTAAAGATGGCCGCCATGCTCTTTCCCATTCCTGTGCGATGACGCTACTTCCGGTTCCGCTTATTTGCGGTGACCGTTATTAGCAGTCACCGCTAATAGCGGTGACCGCTAATGCCGTCTTGATTCATGCCGGTAGTGCTATCTGCACTTTACATGATGCCGCTAAGGGCCATTTTCTGGATTTTAGCGGCATGCCGGTAATGTCGTTACTGCCATGGCGCAAAGCTCGTGCCCGCAATAGACCTCTATTAGCGGGCTCTTTACTACTCGGACACAGTATTTGCACCATGGCGGTAAGGACAGTTACTTGCCTCCAAATTCGTAATGAGGCCCATAGTCTTGCACTCGCTACAACTTCAAACTCGCCATTTGCTCTGTGCCTCACTACATCTCCACCAGAATGCCTTTTTCCGCTTGTTTCATTAATTTTCAAAGAACCATCAATAAAGAGAATTTCCCCTCCTGACAACGTATTTTCCTTTACGAGCGGTATATCATCATAAACTCTGCATAATTCGCACAGTCATGCACATGCTCGCCGCCTGCCACTGGCTCAGCTACAAAGGTGGCAGGATTTACTTTTTTACATATAACAATTTTAATCTCTCGGTTTGCAATTATCACTTCGTAAACAGAATCTCTCTGGGATGTCAATGTACCTTTAGGTTTCTCTAATATGGCAAACAATGCATGTTCCACAAAAAGTGTCATAGAGCAGCCCATTACAATGCTTGTAGATTTCTCATTTGCGAACACCGTGGCTGTCAATGACTGTTAGCAAGGAAATGTGCCTTCATAACTGGGTCTAGAATCCCACTTTAATACACTTGTGGTCCTCTGTGTAAGCACTGCACTCAACACTGTCCCATTTGTGTGCGAAAATAAGAAAAACTCCTCAGCATAATTGGGAATTCCTAAACCAGGAACTGTACAAATTGCCTTCTTCAACTCTTCAAAATCTTCCTCCATTTCCTCAGTCCATTCTCTTTTCTCCTTATTTGCCTGTGCTTTCTTCAACGCCTTCAAAAGGGGTCTTGCGTATGAACTGTAGTCAAACACTCAGGCTCTTACATAATTACATGGTCCCAAAAACTTTTGCATCTGCTTTACCGTATGTGGTTTTTCAGTCTTCATAATCGCCTTAGCTCTTTCAAGTGTCACTCTCTTTCTGAATTTGGAAATCAACTGGCCTATGTATAACACCTCTTTTTGACAGTGCTGTAGCTTCGTTGTCTACCTTGTATCCTTTGTCTGCTAAGATAGTCATCAACTGAATCAAGTCCTGCCTGCGCTCCTCTTCTGAGTTCCTACAAATGAAAATCATCTACGTACTGTATCACAGTACTCTTCAAATCAATATTGCCCACGTCCATCTGTAGGACCCTGTTAAAGATTGATGGAGACTCGCAGTACCCTTGGGGCAAAAAAGTGTGTTTCAGATGAGTCTGGTGGGACGTAAATGAAGTCAAGTCTAGTGAGTCCTTATGCAACGGGATTGAGAGAAATGCATTTTTCAAATCAATCACCACGAAATATCATTCTTCCACTGGGATACTGCATAGTATCGTCGCCGGATTAGGAACTAAAGGAAATTCTGCTTGGTTAATCTGGTTAATTGGTCTCATGTCCTGTATGAATCTCCAAGACCCTCCATTTGATTTTTTTCACAGGATACACCGTGGTATTGCACAATGATTCTGATAGCACCAGAATACCTTGTTTCATCAGCGCTGAAATAGTCTTGAATGTACCCTCATCGGCCTCTCAAGACATGGGGTACTGTTTTGCTTGAGGTAAAATTGCCCCTGGCTTCAGCTTTATTTTAACTTCCCCTATTCCCTTCAGTAGGCCTACGTCATAAGGGCCTGTGGTCCATAGACACTTGGCTCCTTCTCCAAGTCTTCGTCAAAAAATGCTGGACACTGGTGCATTATTGCCATCTGTTGTGGAATTTCCCTCTTCTCTATTCTTATCCAATATGCAATGCTCATTAGGAATACTACTTCATCATCTGTTGGATCATCTCTGAACATATCATCATCAGTAATGTCAGTCAACCTGCACCCTTTTTTGAGAGCTATCACTGTTCTCCATGGTTTGCCTCATCATCTGGTCCTTCAAGCATCACCATTTCCCTCCGTATTATGTCTGCTTCTAATTCTAGAGGGATAGTCTTTCCCCCCTCTTTGTCAATAGGTATCTGTGGTCTAAATAAACATTTTTCAGTTATCCTCATAGTTTTTCCCACTAATACCAGGTAGCCATGTCAATAAAATGCTCATCCCATAAAGAATAAACTCTGGCTTTACTGGTACACCTCGCAGAGCTACTTGCCCTGTGAATGCCAGTGTAAATCCACCCACATCCATTAGTGTATTCCAGGAGTGGAACACACTATCCCTTCTTCAGTAAAAGAAATTGTCATGTTGTTTTGTCATCAAATCTCTTCCCAAAATGTTAACCGGTGTCTGTCGTGAATACAATAATGGAACAGACATGTCACACTCTCCTATTGAGTCTGGCAATTCATCAGTAAAAGGAACTCGACTCATAGCTCCAGAGATCCCTTGAGCATTCATGGCAATTGCCAACATTGGATATTTTCCTTCTCGTATACATGAGCGAGTAGCCCCAGTGTCTACTAAAAAAGAAAAAGATTTGCCTCCTACCGTCACATCAACTCTTGGTTCCTCTTGGGGGTCTGGTGTCACTGATAGTACTGAAAACATTAAGTTGCCCTGTGACTTGTCCTATTGAGGGTATATGCATACCTCTTTACCTGTGAAATGATTCCCTCCCACTACAGTGGCACCTCCTATTCTAGGTGTCAGTAATTGTCCCTGTTTGCATATTGTTGTTTCTGCATAGGGGCCTGTTGTGGCTACCCTTGCAGTGGATTCATTTTCACTTCCTGTGGTTGCTGTGTCTGTTGCATTCACAGTGCTTGTGTCTGATACACTGTCTGATCTTGGGCAAACCATTTCCTAGTTTTTGTGCTATATGGTGGAGGATAAGTTGTCCCCCTCTTGGGAATTGGCCATTCTGTACATTCCCTCGGCTCCCACATACACGTGCAATGTGCCCTGTCATCCCACAGGACCAACATACAGGGGGAGGCTGACTGTCTAGTCCCCCTTGGTTGAATCCTTCTTGCGCATTCTGATTCTCATTCTGTGCATTCCGAAAACCACCTTGATTAATTTGGAATCCACCCTTCTTCTATAGTCCATGCCTCTCCATCGTGGCATGAACCCATTCCCTCCTTGGTCCATTGGGCGCTGATTATTCGCCTGCGATGCACCCACTGCTTGCTGTATTCCCAGCCCTTCTCTGCTTGTCAATACTGCCCCTTCTATAGCACACTTTGACAAGTTCTTCTGAACTAATTTAGCTTCCTCAATTTTCCTTGCCTCATCTTTCTTCTTGTTTTTCTCCTGCAATAGCCAAAAGTGATGTACTATTGTCAGCTGTATTTCAGCGCATGACTTTGCTTCCATCCCCACTTCCTTCTTCTTTTGCCTCTGTACTTGCTCGGGCAAACCATGACATAAAATGTGGTAAAATAATGCCACTGTTTTTTTTCAAGGTTCTGTTGTTTCAAGAGTCCAACACTCTTGAATGCCCTAAATGTAAACAATAGGGTCTTCATCTTCCTTCATTTTAGGTGTCATAATTGCACCCATATTTGACATGTCAGGATACTGTACTCTGCGATCCCTCCAAACATTTGCTCTGCAATTATAAAGCGGCGCTCCATCGTGTGTTGTGTTCTATGTTTCCAATGAGGGAAATTGAGTGAACCCTAACCCGCAATCGGCTCCCATTATCTGCCTATACATGGCAAGGACATTGGTCCCTGACAGTCTCCTCGCTGATAGCGACCTTAACCTGCTCACATATGGCGGTGATTCTCCTTTCTCACTATACAATCATCCTCTGGGATGCTCTGGGTATGCAGTGGGATCTGGCGTCCTTTCCTTAGGCTGCTTTAGATCGGACCATCATACTTCCTTGTTTGTCTGCAGGCTTCCCTCGGGGGCACATGCACCTCCTCCATCTTCCCCACAGATCTATTCTCTCTCCTCATCTGACAAGTCCAGTCCCCAACTAGTGTGAATCTTGTCCCCTTCACTCTTATATAAGTTCAGTCTGCTTAAGGATTAGGCTCTGTGTTTGAGGCTGAATGGATTGTCTCCGTAATCTCGTAATTGAAATACTAGGTGTTGAACTCCCTTCCCTTGGCTCCCCAATTTGCTACTTTCCTTTAGTTCTTGAAAGGCCTTATCGATCCTGTCCCTGATACTCCCTATATCAAAGTTCTCTTCATCTAGAGCTACTCTAGATGCCCCTAACGTTGCTCCCTTTAAGGGCAGGAACTCTTTCATTCTGTCCCATCGTATTGCTGGACTCTGCTCCATTAGCCCTTTTTAAATGAGGTTAATATAAAGCGCCCTTTGTCTCCTCTTACGTTGTAACTCTTCATCCAATTCTCTTTGTTTTCTCGCCTCCCTTCTAATTTTCTCTTCCTCTTACCTTTGTTCTTCTCTCCTTGCTTTTGCTCTCCTTTCTACCTATTCTCTTCGTCACTGTATTCTTATGTCCCTTAATTTATGTGCTTCTTCCTCTTCTCCCTTCCTTTCTTGTCTGTTCCTATATTCTATTGCTCTTTGCCTGTTTTCATACTTCCTTTGCTCCTCTTCCCGTTCTTGCTTTTTCTCTTGCTCCTCCTGATACATCTGTTCTCGTCGCTCCTCGCTCTTTCTATTATGTTCGCTGTCATGTTCCGCTCTTGGAAGCGCTGGCACAGATGAAGATTGGGTGGTTGTGTTCACTTAAACCGCACGTGGCGGTCTAGTGTTCCTCCAATATGGCGGCCGGAGGTATTTAGGACTTTACTTCTGGATACGCCTTTGCGTTGTATCCGTCTGGAACCCACTCCGTATGTTTTGCTTATTAAGATCCCTGCAATAGCTACTTTGTTATTCCGCCATTCCCTCTTCTTGCTATTTTCTATTTGAGCTATTCTCGCCTCTCTCGGTTTCTTTGTCATTGCCTTTTTAGATTTGCCTCTGTTTGCGTCCGTATTTCTTTTATCTGTATTAATTTCTATTCTTTTCCCTTAACCCCTTTTTATTTTATAATTTTGTTATCTTGGTGACGCTGTGTTACTTACCTCTTTAACTCCTACTATTTCTTTCGTCTACCGGTTCTTACTTCGGTACGCTCCGGTAACCTTTCTCCTTCTGCCATCTTCTAACTCCTCCCACTTCGGTCCGTGCCTCGGTACGTTCCACTTTGAGCTCTTAATTTCTTCTATATGGAATCTACCTTTTACACGTACTTCGGTATGTTCCTTTCCGGGTAGTTCTGTAACTGCTCCTTCTGTGTTCCGTACTTCGGTACCCGACTATTTAACTTATTCTTCTGACACTTTAGTTGGTCTTCTACTCTTGTTGTGGGTTCTTACTCCTTGATCCATTACCTGTTTCTTTCCTTCCTTCTATATTGCATTTGTTTGGTCTTTCATGTAGCTTGTAGTTTAAATCCTTTTGTGTATCCTTTTATTCCTGTTTTCTATTTTTGCCTTGAGGAGCCTATCCTAAATATATTTTTACTTATTTTTTGGAAGTACTTTCCGTACTCGCTGCATCCTGGTACATTAATGTGGATTTATCCTTGTGAAGAATTAAGACGTTCCTCTACTCCTTCCCCAAGGAATAAGAAGCCTTTATAACAACTACCTGAAAACTACAGAGATCTCCATCTTACCCAGGGTTTTTTGCGCCGTTCAAGGGTTTTTCCCTGGAAGTTACGGAGCTTGCTCCTAGCGGTTCCCCTTGGTCCTGTAACCTAATAGGTCAAGGTGGCCTCCGAAGGAGCTCACCCCTATTTACACACAAAAAAGGAAAAGAAATCTAAAGAGACTAAGAAAGATCGAAGAAAGAAGCTATCCAAAGAATCTAAGTGTACATCATACGAATCAGGTGAGGAGGGGGATCAGAAGAGTACCTTTAAACGTGACACTCGCCTTCCTTCAATTTTATTTCTTGTTCCCTGTCTTTGCTATCCTGTTTGTCCTGATCTTCTCTTTGCCTTACTTCCTCAATGCTTTTCCCATCTAGCTTCAGCAATATCTGTCCTCCCAAACCTTCATTTTGCACGAGCATTACCTCATCAGCTTTATCTTTCTCTCCTTTCCATCTCTTAATTTCTTGTTCTATTTCTGTCGATACATTCGATCGTTCACTTTTCTCTTCCTTGTATTGTATGATCTTAAAGATATCCTCTATTTTTTTACTCTCCTCTGGACAATCGTCACTGCCATAAGCAGGCGGTTCATATATCGGGTTAGCCTGTCGCTGCTTTCAGGTCCTTTAAAGGATACAGCCCTACTTCTTCTATATCAACGCCTTTCACTTCAGGCGAAGTAAGGGGAGCCGAAGGCTCGACACCTTCCTCCTTATGCTGGCTAAGCATCCACTACTCCGGTGGTAGATCGTCCCTCTCTTCCTGGTAGATTTTCCAAAGCTCTAAAATAGTTTGCTTTTTCTCCAATTTCTTACCTGTTTACGCAGCGTGCAACTATGTGGTCATGTTTTGCAATACTGCTTTAGACAATGATCCCCCTTGCGTCCATGGCATGACCATCTTATCTGTCATGCCTTTTACCCATTTTGCCCTATACTCTCTGAGCTTGGGCCTGTGCTTTGGCAGTGTCTTACATAAATACATCAGAGGAGTGTCTCCCCTTGAGACAAGTCTCAATTGACCGTCAATACTTACCAGGGTTTATTAAAAAAACATTACCAAAAACAACAAATATGAGCGCGCTCCAACAAGCGCTGCTCAAACCTCTATTTTTATCTCAGGATTGGTACCAACCACTTCCCTAGACAGACAATATAACTACTCGACTTTTATCTCAATTCTTTCACAACATATATCCTCTTTAGACACCTTTCCTTTACACAAATACAAAGACAGAGTAGTCAACTTTACATATAAATACCTCAGTGATCACCCTTTTCCTTGTTGCCTCTACTCAATACTCTGATCACAGAGGTTAGCTCATCTACTTATATGAAACCTGTTCAGACGTACCCTAGGGACCCCCCCTGGGATGTGAGACTACATCTTCTGGATCCCTTGTTTCAGTATTCTCAGGCGCTATATCTCTCTTTATCTTTATACAATATTTCCCGTTACTCCCGTTACTTTTAAAATGACCACAACCCTGTTGGCTTAGTTTGCCAATCCTCTCAGTCTACTCACTCATTTTACTCAAAACCTTTGGTATCGTCTCCACTTCCAACTGACCACCTTTGCCTTCCGTCCGCACAGCGCCTGTGGAAACGAGGTAGGGATTTCATCAAAGAGGGACCCTGCCCACCAGGATGTCTGATCATCCGAAATACTGCAGTTACTAAATCGATGGGTCTAACCATCCTCTGCTACCAAGTAAACATATAGCTCTTAAATAGGTAGCATATTGTGCAGTAGATGGGATGCAGAGTAACTCTTACACCAAATAATCAAACCAACTCAGGAAGAAGGCGAAGTTGTTAACTGTTTTAATATCAATTGTCTAAAACCAGACGTTACAACTGACATCAATGGACGTCACACAGCATAATCTCACTAAAGAACTCAAAGCATTCAATAAAGAATTACATTAATATTGTAAAAACTCATCATTTGCGACATCACACTATGTGACAAACAACGAAAACCTATGCAGGGTTATGATAGGCTTAAAGGGAACATCTAAGTATACTTTCTAAAATGGATCCGGTTGTGTTTGTGTCTCTACAGTCAGGTGGACAACTTATGCCCACCCCTAGTGCAAGTCATCTTCAACAGTTATTTGACATACAGCTCATCACTGACTATCGAAATATAAGGCTCTTCAATATATGGCCTTCTATAATTGGTTGGCATGCTTGTGCCCTTCTAGAACATTCGACTCACTAGCAGCATGTAAGCTGGTACCCCAGGTGTCAGTGGGTTGACTCTGCCCATGACGCCCCACCCAATTAGCCCAACATCTCTCAGCGTCCATGCTTTCTGCGATGGAGATTGCCTTTGAACTTTGCCTTGCAATGAATTCTGGGAATATATGGGAGTGTGAGAACATGCCATCTTAAGCCTAGAGCGGCATGCCCAACTTCTAATTTGGCACTCATAGTGTTCTTTCTTACACTTTAACAAGGGATGACTCAGCTTCTCACACACACTGTTCTTCAAGGGTAGATAACAAGTTCTTAGCTGCTCCAGCCTTTGATACCAGGCAAGACAGCCTTTCTTGGTCCTTCCTCGATTCCAGCTGATTTCTTGCTGCGACACAACTTTCAGCCATCTTCTCTGTGGGCTTGAGCTTACTAAAATTGTGACACCGAAGTCCAGATTCTATATAATGGCAGCTCTGACTGCAATCTATTCACCACATATAGCCAGCTTCTAAGATGAATTAGTCTACTTGCGTTACTGCATCTGTACAGTTATTAAATGGCTTGTATTTTCTGCAGTGCTCTTCACACGTGCAATCTTCACTTTGCATATGAAAGTTTACTTGATTCTTTACTTCGTCATCATATTCCATGAGGTCTATATATACTCTTCTTCAGCCACTCTTCTCATAGTGTCACGCTCATCACCTGTGATGTCACCAGCTTCTCTTTCTTTCATCTTCATATTCCTTTGGGGTCCTCTTCCAAGAGATTGTCATCTCTATGTGGATACATCAGATAGGGTTTTCTTAGTGGAATAACTTTTCTAGAAGGCTCTCTGCGGAATAGTCATAACAACTGGTGTCGTGCATAGATTTCAGGCTTCCAGCATATAGGCAGGAAGGTGGGCGGGACTTTCTGAAGAGGCATATGGCTCCTCCTCTATACAAGGAACAAGACAAAAGATTGAAAGCGGATGAGAAGAAAAGGAAGAGCACGGAGCAATGAGAACAGATATATCAGGAGGAGCAATGGAAAAAAGAAGAACAGGCAGAACAAAGACAGTTTGACAATAGACAGAGAGCAATAGAAGATAGGAATAGAAGGGAAAGGAAGAGAGTAGAGGAGGAAGCGCAAAAATTAAGGGACAAAAGATTACAGAGACAAAGGGAAGAAGAGGAAAGAAAGGTAGGAATAGGGAGAGGAGAAGAACAAAGGCTAGAGGAAGAGAAAATTAGACGGGATGCGAGAAAGTAAAGAGAAATAGATGAAGAAATGGAACAAAAAAGGAGAAAACAAGGTCTTGATACCAGTCTCTTTCATAAGGAACCAATAGGGCCAAGCCCAGAAACATGATGGGATGAAACAGAAGAGTTCCTTCTGATAAAGGAAGCAACGCCAACAGCATCTAGAGTAGTATTGGAAGAACAAGGTTTTGATACGGAAAGCATTGGGGAAAGGATCAACAAGGTTTATCAACAGTTAAAGGAAGGTAGAAAGTATGGGATCCAAGGGAAGGGTGATCAATCTGTAGCATTTAAATTATGAAGCATAGAAGAAATTCCATTTAGTCAGAGAAGTAGAGCATTGTCTCTAAGTAGACTGAATCTGGATAAGGGTGAAGGGATGATAGTCATGCTAGTTGGGGAATAGACATGTCGGACGAGGAAAGAGAGTCCAGTCTTGGGGTAGAAGGAGGGAGTGCGTGCACCTCTGAAGGAAGTCTGCAGATTGGATAAAGAAGTGAGATGGTTATATCTGGAACAGCCTAAAGATAGGATGCCAGATCCCATAGCATATCCAGGTAGGTCGTCCCTGAGGACCATTGTATAGTGATAAGAGAGAGTCGCCACCATATGTGAGCAGGATAAGGTTGTTACGCATGAGGAGACAGACAGGGATGATGATCCCTGCCATGAATAGACCAATGATGGGATATGACTCTGGGAGAGGTTTCACTCAGTTTCCCTTATTGGCTAAAGGGGAAGCAATACCACAGTATATCCAATGGCCACAGATGGACAAGGATAATTTAAGGTGTAAGCTCCCGAGTTTGACTTCAGGAACTGGGAAATGGATATAAGAATTAGAAAAAATGACAGGAGGACACACGTTGGCCATAGGGGACATAAAAGGTCTCCTGGTAGCTATCTTTGGGGAGATGGCTGATGACATATGGAGAAGAGCAGGATATTCAAGTGTGACATCACAGAATACAGCCCATGATGGAACGCCATTTAATAAATGTTGAACAGACGTTTGGAGGGGTCTCAGGGTACAGTACCCCGATACATCAGATATGGGTGCAATTATAACACGAAAGATGAAGGAAGATGAAGACCCTATTGCTTACATTCAGGATATTCAGGAGAAATGGCAGCTTGAAACTTGTGAGCTGTGGGAAAAGACAGTGGCATTATTTGACCACATTTTATGCCAGGGGATGAAAAAACAAGTGGGGATGGAAGCGAAGTCATGGGCTGAAATAGAACTGACAATAGTCCATCATTGTCCATTATTACAAGAGAAAAATAAGAAGAAAGATGAGAATAGTCAAATCGAGGAAGCCAAGTTAGTTCAGAAATTTCTTTCAAAATTTGCCATTTAAGGGACAGTATTGACAAGTGGAGACGGATTGAGAATGCAGGAAGCAATCGGTGCATCATAAGTGAGCCATCTGCACCCGATGGATCAAGGAGGATATGGGTTTGTAACACGAGGCAGAGGCAGAGGTACAGGATATAGAGGGAGAGGAGGTGGATTTCAAAATAATCAAGGTGGGTTTCAAGGTATGCAGAGTGAGAACCAGAGTGGTCAAGGAGGATATAACCAAGGAGGGCTTGTCAGACGAGCACCCCTGTATGTTGGACTTGTGGGATGAGAGGGCATATTGCACGCATATGTGGAAGCCAAAGGAATGCACAAAATGGTAAATTTTCAAGAGGGGGGCAGTTTATCCTCCACCATATAGCACACTAGAGAGAGCTTTGTCCAGGATCACACATGTTATCAGATACAAGTGCCACAAGTACAGCAGGTACAGCAACAAGAATGAGTGCAAATTAATCCACCACCAGGGCAGTCGGAACAAGCCCCTATGCAGACACAGCAGTATGCAAACACAGGCCAAATACTGACTCCCAGAATAGGAGGTGTCACTGTGGTAGGAGGAAATCCTTTCACAGGGACAGGATGAGCCTGTACCCACAATAGAACAGCTCACAGGGTGACTTGATGTGGTCAGTACTATCTGTGATACCAGACCCCCAAGAGGAATCAAGGGTCCTTGTGACGAAAGGAGGCAAATCTTTTTCTTTTCGTGTAGACACCGGAGCAACTCGTTCGTGTATATGGGAAGGAAAATATCCAATGTCAGGAATTTCCATGAATGCAAAAGGGTTCTTTGGAGCTATGAGTCGAGTTCCTTTTACCAATGAATTACCAGTTTCTATAGGGAAATGTGACATGTCTGTTCCTTTGTTATATTCATGACAGACACTGATTAACATTTTTGGAAGAGAGTTAATGACAAAACTAAACATGCCAATTTCATTTACTGATCAAGGAATAGTGTGCTCCACTCCAGGAATACACTTTTAAACATGGGAGCTCTGTTAGACGTTACAGTAGATCCAGAGATATTTCTATATGGAGTGAGCATTTTACTGACATGGCTACCTGGCTTGGTGGGAAAAATTGTAAGGATACCTGATGAGTTTTTGTTAAGATCGTAAATACCTATGGATGAAGAGGGGGGACAGACTATCTCTATAGAATTGGAAGCAGCTATAGTACAAAGTGAAATGGCAATGCTTGAAGGAGTAGGTGATGAGGGTACACCATGGAGAACAATAATAGCTCTCAAGGAAGGGTACAGCTTGACTTACATAACAGAAGACGACATGTTCAGGGCAGACCGAACAGATGATGAAGTGGTGTTCTTTATGAGCATAACATACTGGATAAGGATAGAAAAAGGGCAAGTCCCACAACGAATGGCGATAATGCGGCAACGTCAAGCAATTTTTCAGGAAAATTTGGAAAAGGTGCCAAGCGTTTTTTGGACCATAGGCCCTTTTGATGTAGGATCATTAAAGGGAATAGGGGAGGTTAAAATAAAGCATAAGCCAGGAGCGATTTTACCTCAAGCAACACAGTACCCCATGTCTCGAGAAGCTGATGAAGGTACATTTCAGACCATTTCAGCACTGATGAAACAAGGGATTCTGGTGCCATCAGAATCATCATGCAATAGCGCAGTGTATCCTATTAAAAATTCTAACGGAGAATCATGGAGATTTATGCAATATATGAAACCAATTAACCAGATTGTAGAGGCAGAGTTTCCTTAACTTCCTAATCCGACGACGATACTGTGCAGTATCTCGGTGGAAGCTCAATATTTCACAGTGATCGATTTGAAGAATGATTCTTCTCGATCCCGTTGCACAAGAACTCACAAGACTTGAATTCTTTTACGTTCTGACAAACTCGACTGAAACACACTAGGCTGCCGCAAGGGTCCCCATCGTGAGTCCCCATCGATCTTTAATAGAGTCTTACAGATTGATTTAGTCAATGTTTATCTCAAGAGTGCAGTGATACAGTACATAGATGACATTTTAATTTGTAGCAACACAGAAGATGAGTGCAGATAAGATTTTATTCAGTTGATGACCATGCTAGCAGATAAGAGCTATAAGGTAGACAACGAAAAGTTACAATATTGTCAAAAAGAAGTGTTATGCATAGGTCAGTTTATTTCACAAGAAGGAAAAAAAGTGACACCTGAGAGAGCCGAGTTGATTATGAAAACCTCAAAACCAAATACAGTTTTGGGGTTATGCAACTATAATAGAGCCTGGGTGTTTGATTACAGTATGTAAACAGGACCTCTTCTGCAAGCTTTTAGCAAGGCACAAGTGGTGGAACTAAAAATAGAATGGACTGAAGAGATGGAGGAAGGGTTTGACGAGCTGTAAAAAGGTATTTGTGCAACCCCTGTTTTAGGAATTCCCAACTATGCTGGGGAATTGTATTTATTTTCACACCCAAATGGAACATTCATGACAGCACTGCTTACACAGTGAACTACATTGGGATACAAACCTTTAGCGTATTACAGTGGGATTTTAGACTCAGTTATGAGAGGACACTCCCCTTGCAAACAATCTTTGTCTGCTACAAGTATTGTCATGGGCTGCTCTGTGACTCTCTTCGTGGAGCATGATCTATTGCTATTTTAGAGAAACCCAAGGGCACAATAACATCCCAAAGAGCTTCAGCGCATGTAGCAATGATTTCTAACCCACCAATTAAGATGGTTATTTGTATTTTGTAAAATAGTGAATCCTGCCACATTTATAGCTGAGCCAATAGAAGAAGGTAATCATGTGCATGACTGTGCTAACTATGTTGAATTTTATGATGACATGCCACATGTGAAGGTAAATGCTTTGGCGGGAGGGGAAATTCTATTTATTGACGGTTCTTCAAAAATGTATCAAACTAGTGGGGAAAGGCATTCAGGGACTGCAGTAGTGAGGCATAGATTAAATGGAGAATTTGAAGTTGTTGCAAGTGCAAGGCTAACATCTCACTTTTCAGTGCAATAGGCAGAATTAGTAGCACTCATTGTCATGCTTGAGAAAAATCAAGGACAGGAAGTGATGGTGTACAGTGACTCCGCCTATGTGATGTCAACCATACATGCAGGGCTAGCACATTGGAAGAGGCGGGGCTACCTCCACACAGACAGCACTCCATTGCAACATGCATTCTTACTGGATAGGCTTATTAAGGTACTACAACTCCCAGTGGCCAGAGTGGTCGTTAAATGTGCAGCACAGCGCATACTAAGCAAACAGATGAAGAAACAGAGAGTATTAAAGAAAAAGTAGTCACAACCATGCAAGTGCATGAGCGGGTTAATAAGTTGTCAATAACCCAACTAATGGAGATTCAAGGGAGAGCACCACGGGAAGAGCAGGAATTGTTGAAACTTAGGGGGTGTTCTTTATCCCCCACAGAAGCATTATGGTGACAAAACAGCACTGCAAAGCCAGTGATAGCAGTAGCATTATTAAAGATTGCGCTTGAACAGCTGCATTACCCCGTGCATGTAAATAGGGAGAGTCTTGCTGCTATGATTGTGGAAGACTGGTTTATTCCTAATCTGTTGGAGCACGTTGCATCATATATGGTAAACTGCATTGTGTGTCAAAGGTTTACTGCTGGGCATATACTGAGGATGATTAGTGGAGTAATACCATGACTGAATGCTCAGTTTTAGCATTTACATATTGACTATGTTGCTATGCTGCAAGTATGTAATGGATATAGGTATCTATTAGGGGTGGTGTGTCTCTTCTCTAGGTGGATCAATGCAGGTCCGTTTACACACCCTGACTCCATTTACACGGTGAGGTTTTTAGTGTGCAATGTTTTCCCAAGGTGGGGTGGGTGTGAAGTGCTGAGATCCGATAATGGGCCCCATTTGTTAATGAGCTATTTGAACAGAGAGGGCTTCTATTGAGTATTAAACATATGTTTTCTTCTGCTTATCACCAGCAAGCGAATGGCATATGTGAGAGACTCACCGGCCTTCTTAAAGAAAGGATTGCCAAAATTAGATTGACTTTGAAGATGGGATGGCTATACTGCCTACCCCTAGCCTTATATGCCCTTTGGAATCAGTCAGGATCAGACCACCACCTCACACCTAATGAACTAGTGATGGGGCGTCAAATGAGAATGCCCCTTACACCTCCATCTAGGTATATAAGTTGTGCCCAGAGTGTAGCTAAAACTTTAGGGGATGAAATGCACGTCTATTTGACTTGTATGACCTCTAGCATTTCTTTCATTTCAGATCAAGTCAAGAGCAAGGGGGGTTGGTCTCAGAACACAGAAGAAGACCATTCAACAACCAACCCAATTGAACTATTACCAGCACCTAAGTTATATGTTGGAGACCTAGTTTTCATCACGAATTAGACTAGAAGGTGGCATGAGTCACGTTTTAATGGTCATTTTTGTGTTGAGAATATAAACCCTTCAGCTCTGAAGGTCCAAGGAAGGCGAGCTTGGCTTCACTTGAGTGACGTAAAGGCCTACAAAAGTTGCTGATCCAGAAGCAAGAAAAGACAAGAAGAAGAATTTCAGCATGTGCAGACTCGATCGATGACAAAGAAGACGGAAGATAAAGTAACCAGCGGTTGATACAGATTATGTATTGGACTAGAATTCAGTGGACACTCCTAATAAATATTTTAGCAGATAGTGCAAAGACTTGCAGAGAATTCTAGGAATTTTTCAATGAACTTTTAGAGACACATTCAAGCATCAGTGTTATGCCTAAACATCAGCTCTTGATTAGAAACTGTACACAAGATCAGTATCCAGATTAATTTCTTGGAGAATAGCGGTTCTATGCAGCAAAACAAATGGTACTTACCGATAGTGATGTTCACTGACTTGTACACGCTGTCTTTGTGTTTATACTTCAAGCTTACCCTGCTCTTGTGAGATGGGATGTTGATCTTCGCACTTTTTTACAGGATCCTAAAAAGGGCCCCATGATAAGAAGGCTTCTTATTGCAATTATCAAACAGATTTTATAGTTGCAAGAATAAAGAAATGTGATTATTGTATTAAAAATTATTATTAAAGAAGAGAATTGCATGGTTCTAGGCAACAAACAAGTGCAACGAGTAGTAGGATGGCACAAGGGATGGAGCCCTATGTGTTTATGCATAATGTACATTGTACGATTACTTTCTTTGTCTTTCTGTTCCTCATCTTTCACAGTCTCTATCATGTTAGTGCTTCAACTGAGGCAGAGGTCCCTATGGTTCTTCACACTATGGGAACTTCTTTTAACATACTTCATGAATGGTAAAAGGCTTCTAAAAGACACAAGAGAGATGCAAAGGAAGACAATGAGGGGATAAATGCATATCTAGATAACACAGCACACTTGGGGAATAACATGTGCTACCAGCACATGAGAAATGTGGGGGAGAGATAATCCAAGGAGAGTTGCTACGTCTGCTCTCTCATCCCCTATGCCATGAATACAGTGCAAACTTTCATTGCCAGAGAAGTCCCAGAACACCATGCAAGGTGCCTCATTCATCTTGCAGCATATATGACTAGAGGACAATTTCAGGGAAGTTGGGCCACTTTACAATGGAGATCAAAATGGTCGTTTCCATACCAGGATGACTATATCAAGACCGCACAGATGGTAAAAAACAACCCAGATGGAAGAGCAAGATGCTTGTGTATCCTGCAGCAGGACAGGACGAGGTGGTCATTGAAGGGGTGAAGAAAATGAACTGTCCTGATGTGACAGATATAGCTGGATCATCTGGATGTTTGGAGCTAACTCAATTCTTAGTCTATGGATGAGTGAAGTCCAAGAAGGGATGGGAAGAAGGATTTATGTCCTGTGCAGCTCATCTACTGAGGCTAGAATATGTACAAGAGGTGCGAAGGGTGAACAATGGATGTTTGATGCGAAGGGCTAAACCTGCCAAGCTTCTGACATGGATGGAAGATGAATCAGGCCCAATGGTTGTAATCCCATTAGAAAATGAAACATTGTGCTTCCGAAGACACGGGAAGAATCGTATCGGAGACAACAAGGAATGAAAAACTACAGTTCACGTTTCCAGGATGGAGGAAGGGACAGTTGTCCTCATGGATCGATATTGGGCTTGTGGGTCTAGAGCCTACATGAAGTTGCCCAAGGATTGGAGTGGAGTATGATCCTTGGTGCTCCTCCATGTTCCAGCATTAGTGATTCGTCAAAGTGATATGAACATTGGAGAATTTCCAAAAGCATATGCCCATTTGAGAAAAAGAAGAATGCTTGAACTTCTCAATCGGACCAAAATGAATTACTTCTTAGCCAAATTAATAGAAGCATATGAATTCCGTAAGAACACAGGTTGTTCAGCAAGACTGCCTCAATATTTACAACTATATTCATGCCTGAGATCCAAATGATGGCCAGCGCCAAGTGGTTGCAGATTATGAGATGGGAGCTTCTGCAAACAATCAATACCACCATAAAGGGATTTAATGCTAGCAAGGAAGAGCTGAGGGCCATACGACTAATAACCCTGCAGAACAGATATGTCCTTGACATGATCACAGTGATGGAAGGAAGTGTTTGTGCCAAAATCGGTTTTTCATGTTGCACGTTCATACCTTCTCATGATGACGTGAATGGCACTTTGACTGAGGCCATAACGTTGCTAAAAATTCTGCGTAATAAGATGGAAGACGAAACAGAAGACATTGAGGATGACAGTTGGTTTGCCTCCATATTCTCATGGATTCCGCAGAGGTTGGCAAACATATTCAAGATTCTTGGAGCAATATTGGTGATGGTGATGTTTGGATTCTCTGTGATCAGGATAGTGATCGCCCAGTACAAGAAAACAGCAAATAAGGCAGTAGGAATGAAGATCATGATTGATGTTGAATCTGGGTTTGGGCCCAAGGAATTGACGAATAAAGATGTCAAAAAATATAGAGGCCAACATTGTAGCACCGGACAGAATGTAGTTACATTAGCCAAATAATTAAGTACGTGGGATGATGGGTCTATTGGAATCCAAATGGAGAATGCAACGACATGACCTGGAGTGTAGATGAACATGTTAAATCAGCCGGCACCCTGAGGGGGGTGGTGAAGAGCTGGACTCCGAAGAAGCACTTCTTTAAGAGAAAATATCAATATATGGAAACAATTGAGGAGGTGGTCGAGGACTCAACCAGAGGAGAAAGGAGAGGAGCAGTTACAGGCCTCTGCAGGAAATCCCCCCCACCTCCTGTATGTTAGAGGCCTGATATTGTGCCATGTTTGACACCAGCAGTTGTGTCAATACTGCAGCGGATATTCAAACAAATGTATCCACTAAGAAAACCCTCTCAAATGTATCCCTGAAGAGACAACAATCTGAGGGAGGAACTCCCTGAAGAAATATGAAATGAAGCAAAGAGAGAAGCTAGTGACGTCACAAGAGTCATGCATGACGCCCCAAGAATACTGGCTGAAGAGAATGCATGGATCTTACAGAAACTGATGACGAATTTAAGAATCGAGTACATTTTCATAAGCGAAAAGAAGACTGCATGTGTGCGAAGTGCTGCAGAAAATCAACTGTTCAATAATTGTACAGATGCTGAAACGCAAATAGACCAAGTCATCAGAGAAGCTGGCTATATGTAGTTATTAGACTGCAGGTAAAGCCGCCATTGTATAGGAGCTGGACATCGGTGTCATGAATTTAGTAAGCCCGGACACTTGGAGAGGAAAGGCAGAGAATTGTGTTGCAGCAAGAATAAACCGAGATCAGTGTAAGTGCCTGGCGAGGCTGTCTGGCCTGGTATCCAAACTGAAGCAGCCAAGGTCGGTTATCTATTCTTGAAAGCAGTGGATGTGCGAAGGATGAATCATGCCTTGTTGAAGGGCAAAGAAATAACACCAAGAGTGCCCGGTTGTATTCATTTAAGACCTTTAAATGCTGAAAAATGGACCAAATCGTGGTCTCTTATCACATCAGCCAAGGATGGAAATAGACTTGAGTTTGGAGTCGACAGTGAGAGCCTGCACTCCCATATATTCCCATAGACAAGGATACTTTGCAAGGCCAAGTTCAAAGGCAGTCTTCATGGCAGAAGGCATGGGTGGTGAGAGATGTTGGGCTAGTTGGATGGGGAGCTAAAGTTAAGTCCACCTCCTGGCACCTGGGTTTGAGCTCACGTGCTTCTAAGTGAACTGAATGTTCCAGCCATGACACAAGTGTGCCAATCAATTGTAGAGGGCGTATAACAAAGGCCCTTATAGTGTGAAGACCAATGATAAAACTTGTACTTAATATTGTTAAAGATGACATGTTTTTAGTGGAAGGCACAAGTGGTCCACCTGACAATGTGCAACCAATCACAATCCTAGTCCCTATGCAATGTATACCATTGTAACTTCCCTGTTTTGGACAATTGTTATTAAAACCGTATCTTTAACATCTTCCTGAGTTGCTCGATCATTTGGACTCAGAATTACTCTGTGATCCCATCCATTGCATGTATGTTACCAAAGGGCCATATGCCCACATCTGATTCGAAAATACATCACCACTCTAAACAATTATGCACTCCTTTATTAGCCCTCTGGTCAGCTGCTGACTCTGTAATTGTTTGATTGCCTTCAGCTGGGATTTCAATTCATGCAAACCTTATGAATGGATGACTCATTGTAGGACTATGAAACCCTCATCTATCTGAGTCATATGCATGCAGCAACGAGGGTCTACTGCCTGAGGACTTGATGAACGAGGCCATCCATCTTGGATTTTTTCTATCTATGCTTGTTAAGGTGCTACACTGGTGATGCTTGCAATCCATTTCCAAAAATGGGTCAGGCTTTAATATCCTCGTGCAAAGATTTTATCTGTGAAGTGCAACAAGGCAGGCTTGCTAGCAAATGTGCAGGGAGGCTCATTGTCCCAATATTGTCTCTGCTTGAACCAGTTACACAACAGGTATAACCCTTTATTTTTTGTTAACAGGGTGTGTGTGTTGAACAGGGATCAATAATACCAAAACACAACAAACAACACACACTACCTCCTCCTCCTTTTGTTATAATTTCAAGCAGTTACCTCGCAAACTTTATAGCACATAGAACCTAGTCACTACTCATAGGCCTCCGACTGTTTGTAGAAAAATATACGAATCTGATTGTTATTCTCTTCTCTGGAACATAGGCATTTCTCTTTTCCCTTTAAACGATTATCGTAAAAAACCAAAACCAAAACATTTAATACAGATTTAAATTTTATGTGCAAATGGGGTTGGTAAATGTGCTTCCTGTGCATCATACATTACATTTAAATATTATCAAGCATATTACCACATGGTTGGACAGGTAGTATGATATTTTTCATATACTTTTTTGACTTTTACAATACAAAAATGAGGTATGTTCATTTGTTTGGCTCCATTTAAATGTTCAAAACCACTCTCTCTTGTTTAGTATTTTTTCATCATGTATTTTACAACTTCCCTCGAGATAAGTTATTTCTCCATATATTTTATGCTTCATTAAAATGAAAAAAACATGGATTGGATAAAAACAATTTCGACACCAGAGCGTTTCGGCCCCTTACAATAAGTGTCATGCGACGCATTTCCAGCTGGCGTCTGTGGCCTCGTTTGCGTCTGTACGCTTCATGATTCCTGCCACGCTCAGCACTACGTGCACTCAGCGGTCTAGTGTTTACCCACTTGAGTGCACGTAACGCTACTTAGCCACACCCCCCTTTCCGCTCTGTGCGTTGCAACCGTGGTTTTTGCCAACACTGTTTTTCTGCTCCTTAGCGCCTCTGACTAGTTCTTCTTTTCCCCTCAGTGCTGCTCCTTTTCCTGCTTCCTCGCCCCGCTCTTGCCTGCACTCACCGGGCCCTTTTCTCTCCCGCTCCATTTTACTCCTCTTTCTTTTCCTCTGAATAGGCTAATTGAGCCTTGTTGCCCTGTCTTTGTATTGGAGTCTTTGCTCCCTCCAGCTCCTGTGTTCCTGTTTACTACTCTGGATTTCACGTTTTCCTGCAAGCCAAATTGCCATCAGGAGACCTGCCGGGCCCTCGTATACAGTGTTTTTTTTTTGCCTATAGTAGGCTTTTTATCACCTTTCTGTCCCTCCTGGGAGGGGGTCACGGCCAGGGCGTGTCTCACCACTCTCACTGTGGCTTCCTCTTGTGGGGGACGCAAGCAGCAATGGAAAAAAAAAGACTACAGAGTTCATCGAAGCCTCAGCCCAGTGGAAGAAGACTCAGACACCTCAGGTGAGGAGGTTGAGGAGGGAAGTGGGGTTATTAACACCCTAAAACCAAAGGCGGCTGATAGTTTGCAACGCCCCAAGATGGCTACTGCTGAGCAAGTGCAGGAGTTAATAACCGTGGTACAGAATCCTTCCCTTGAGATGCAGAACATGAAAGTGGAAAACAATCTTCTTAAACAGATGGTGGCTGCGCGTGAGCCGCCCACCACAGATTTGCCTCCATTGTCTCTGTCATCAGGAAAGTACGTTGGGTCTCCCAAGAATTCCTGGATGCTTGCCGGGTGTATTTCTCTTTCAGAAGCCGCACTTTTTCGTCCGACCATGCTAAAGTCGGTTTCCTAATATCAAACATGAGAGGGAATGCCATTACTTGGGCCACCCCTCTCGTCACAGGAACTGACCCAGTGCTCCAGAATTTTGATGCTTTTGTAGACTTAGTAAAACGCACCTTTGAGAGGCCCGAAATATCCATGGCAGCAGGAGAAGATTTACTGGACATTTGTCAGGGGAAATCCGATGTACTATCCTATATTTCTTCATTCAAAAGGTTGGCGATGGAGACCGGTTTGTCCGAACAATCACCTATTTATTTTGTTCCACCGCAGTCTCAGAGAAGAACTAAAGGATGAGTTGGCTCACTTCCCTCGTCCTTCTACCCTACAGGAATTAATGACTGCTGCATTACAGATGGAATTCCGGTTTCAAGAAAGGCGTCAGGAGAGACGCAAGTCACGTGCCTCTTTTACAAGGACCTCCTCACCTCCTTCACCCACGTCCAAACAACACGATGAGCCCATGCAGATCGGAGCCTCTCATCGGTCATTGGCCTCTGAAGAAAGAAAAAGGAGAAGAGAACTAGGCCTATGTGCTTACTGCGCTTCAGATCGTCACACAGTTCGGAAATGTACTGAACTACCCCATAAACCGTCGGAAAACGAGAACCCTCGATCCTACAAGGGACGTGCTGTCGAGGGAAATCATCTAGTCCCTATGTAACCATGTCAATTGATTCCTCGGATACCACAGAAGACTCCCATCTTATGGTTATGTCAGTGAAGGTTACCATCCATGGCAACCAAGTAGAGACCCTGGCTCTTCTAGACTGCGGGGCTGCCGGAAACTTTGCTGACACTCTCTGGGTGGACAAGGTTGGAACTAAACGGATTGATCATAGACACGGCCAAAAGGTCGAAGGGGTGGATGGTAAACCTTTGAGTTCAGGGCCCATTGTCCAGAGTACCAAACCTCTATCACTGACCATTCTCCAGCATTCAGAAGTCAGTACTTTTGACATTATTCAAGCCGCCCACTTCCCTTTGATATTAGGCATCACCTGGCTGCGTCAACACAATCCCAGCGTGGACTGGAAGTCGAAGTGTATGTATTTCAACTCCGACTACTGCCAAGCCAATTGATTTCAAAAAACACATTACCAGGAAGTAAAAGTCTCCTCTACCTCTCTTCACACGGCCATCAGTGTTCATTCCTTGGACAAAGTTTTGGAAGAGCATTCTACAGTGTTTACAGAAGTTGTTGCTATGACATTCCCTCCCCACAGACCCAAGGACTGTGCCATCGATTTGGTTCCCAATGCTCTAGTGCCCTTTGGCAGAATGTTTGCATTGTTAAAGGTGGAAAAGGAAGTACTACGGAGGTATTTGGACGACAATCTATGTAACGGTCTTATTAGACCTTCAAAATCTCCAGCGGGGGCCCCATTGTTTTTTATTCCCAAGCAGGATTCTAAAGACCTCAGGCCCTGCATTGACTACAGAGGACTAAACAAAGTCACTATAAAGGACCAGTACCCCATGCCACTAATCCCGGACATTCTGGAATCAGTCCAGAGTGCAACAGTTTTTTCAAAATTGGATCTGCGCAACGCTTATCATTTACTTAGAGTACGTTCGGAGATGAATGGAAGACTGCGTTTAGGACACCTTTCGGACTATACGAATACCACGTGATGCCATTCGGCCTGGTAAACGCTCCAGCCATCTTTCGAAGGTTTATCGACCGAATATTTTCAGATCTGTTATTTATGTCGGTAGTCGTATACCTGGACGATATACTGGTTTTCTCTCAGACCTTATCAGAACATCTACTCCACCTCACGGAAGTACTGAAGCTCCTTAAAGAGCATCACTTAATGGTCAAAGGGGAGAAGTGTGTTTTCAGAGTTTCATCTGTCCCCTACTTAGGGTTTATTCTTTCATCCCATGGAATACAAATGGCTCAAAAGAAGGTAGATGCCATTCTTCACTGGCCAGCTCCTACCTTCGTAAAAGAAGTTCAATGATTTTTGGGCCTGGCAAATTTCTATAGGCGATTTATACCAGGCTTTTCTAATATCGTCTTACCCATTACAGGTCTGTTAAAGAAATCGGCAATGCCTTTCATTTGGAGCTCTCAGGCTGAAGACAGCTTCCAACTTCTCAAAAAATGTTTTTGTAGTGCTCCTATTCTACGCCAGCCAGATCAAGGCAAGCCTTTTATCCTGGAAACTGATGCCTCAGCAGCAGCCATTGGAGATGTTCTACTACAGGAGTATGACAATGAAGAACACCCTAAAGCCTATTTGTCAAAAACCCTCAAAACGAGTCAACAAAACTATTTCCGTCATCGAAAGAGAGCTCCTAGCCATAAAAAAGGCCTGTGAGGTATGGAGACACCTTTTACAGGGAAGCCGTCAACCCTTTCTGATCCGGACTGATCACAAGAACTTACAAGTTCTGCAAACAATGGATTGTATCAATTCCAGGCAAGCACGATGGGCACACTTTTTCTCCCAATATGATTTTCGCATCACTTACATCCCGGGGAGCCAAAACACCTTGGCAGATGCTCTGTTGAGAAAGAAGTTTACTTCTCATACTGCCTCCTTCTTTCCAGAAAAACTGTTCCCAAGGAACCGTATCGTAGCTACAATTTCCTCTTTTTTTCAGCAGATCAGAGAAGCGACCTCCTCTCCTCCGGAACCACGAGGCATGATTAAAAAGGATGACTTGTTGTTTAGAAAGCAGAGGAAATGGGTACCTTCTAGGGCCCTTCAAGAAAACATTCTGTCTTGGTGTCATGACCATAAAACGGCAGGCCATAGAGGACAAGCCAGTACATTGGATTTAGTGTGAAGAGCCTTCTACTGGCCAGGCTTACTGAAGGATGTCAAACAATATGTCATAACCTGCGGAGTATGTAATCAGAGCAAAAACAGTATGAAACGACCCATTGGATTGTTACAGCAGGATGCTATCCCCGACCGCCCGTGGAGTCATATATCCACTGATTTCATTGTTGACTTGCCACCTTCACAAGGATGCACATGTATAATGGTGATCATGGATTCTCTCACCAAGATGGCTCACTTTTCCCCGCTCCCGGGTCTTCCGAACGCTGATGGAATGGCATCGGTTTTCATAAAAGATGTCTTTAGGCTCCACGGTTTCCCAGACAAGATTATATCAAACAGGGGCAGTCAATACGTGTCCAAGTTCTGGAAATCGCTTTATGCCGCCCTTAACATCCAGCGAGCTTTGTCCTCCGGCTACCACCCTCAAAAAAATGGGCAGACAGAGTGTTTAAACCACCCTGGAACAGTATTTACGCTGTTACACTAATCTGGAGCAGGATAACTGGGTGGGCCTGTTACCAACGGCGGAGTTTGCCTATAACAATGCCAGCCATTCGGCTAGTGGGATGTCTCCCTTTTATTGCTCGTATGGTTATCATCCAAGAGCCATTATTCCTCTGTCTCCTCTTCAACCTGCACTTCCCACGGTAGAAGAAGTTCTGTCTCGGATAGAGGACGTGCAAAAGAAGGCAAAATTAAACTTGGCAGACAGTCTTAAGGCCTACAAAAAGCAGGCCGACCAACACCGGCAGGTAGTTCCTGATTGGGAAGTGGGCTCTAAGGTATGGCTATCTACTAAATACCTTCCGAGATGGTCTCGCCCATCTAAGTTGTCACCTCGGTTTATTGGTCCTTTTCCTAACACCGCTAAAATCAATCCTGTGGCTTTTCGTTTGAAATTGCCTCATACCCTAAGGAGAATCCACCTGGTGTTTCATTCTTCACTTCTAAAAAGCGCTGACCAGTCTCGCAGGGCTAGACCTTTTCCGTTTCTCTCTCACTCCTCAGACACGTCAGAATATGAGGTTTCCCAGTTATTAGACTCTAGGTACCATAAAGGGCACCTGGAATATCTTGTCCATTGGAAAGGTTTTTCCCATGCAGAAGACTCTTGGGAATCCATATCGCACATCCATGCCCCGGTCCTTCTTAGGAAATTTCACCATTTACATCCTGGTAAACCAGGGGGTTTGCGCCTTGGGGGGGGGGGGCATACTGTCATGCGATGCGTTTCCAGCTGGCGTCTGTGGCCCCGTTTGCATCTGTACGCTTCCTGATTCCTGCCATGCTCGGCACTACGTGCACTCAGCGGTCTAGTGTTTACCCGCTTGAGTGCACGTAATGCTACTTAGCCACACTCCCCTTTCCGCTCTGTGCGTTGCAACCGTTTCCTCTGTCAGCTGTTCTTCGCTCCAGCTACCGCGGTTTTTGCTGATGCTGTTTTTCTGCTCCTTAGCGCCTCTGACTAGTTCTTCTTTTCCCCTCAGTGCTGCTCCTTTTCCTGCTACCTTGTCCCGCTCTTGCCTGCACTCACGGGACCCTTTTCTCTCCCTCTCTGTTTTCCTCCTCTTTCGCTTCCTCTGAATAGGCTAATTGAGCCTCGTCGCCCTGTCTTTGTATTGGAGTCTTCGCTCCCTCCAGTTCCTGTTTACTACTCTGGATTTCACGTTTTCCTGCGAGCCCAATTGCCATCAGGAGACCTGCCGGGCCCTCGTATACAGTGTTTTTTTTTCCCTATATTAGTATTTTTTTCCCCTTTCTGTCCCTCCTGGGAGGGGGTCACGGCCAGGGCGTGTATCACCGCTCTCACTGTGGCTTCCTCTTTTGGGGGACACAAGCAGCAACGAAAAAAAAAAAAGAAAAAGACTACAGAGCTCATCGAAGCCTCAGCCCAGTGGAAGAAGACTCTGACACCTCAGGTGAGGAGGTTGAGGAGGGAAATGGGGATATTAACACCCTAAAACCGAAGGCGGCTGACAATAAGACCTGCATATCCACTGCAGTCTCCTTGTGATAGATATCTAGGCCTTCATCAGGACAAGAGTTGAATGTGTGTATGTCTTGATCAAATCTCTCAAAGCCCTGGGCTAATTCATCACATCTATAAAAATATTGGAAAATCAAAATCAAAAGGAGATTCACATTAATGATATTAACCTCACCATCTTTATATTCGTGAGCTTAACACTGACGTTATTTTTTCATTAGGGGAATACAGCCTTCTCTTTATTGCTGCATTTTTTTTTAATCTTTCCTATTGCCGTCTCTATGGGAAAATATAAATGTTTTCCTGGTTATAGGGCTGTATCGAAGCATCTTGAACTCTCATCCTTATTTCACATTTTATTTTCAAAAAGTATTGAACATTACCTTTCCTTTCCTTTGTATGTATGTGTCAGCCTTCTCCGTTTCAGGGTGTCAAACTTGATGTGTCGCCTGCATGATACTATATATATGTATGATGTATAATATATTTCTTTCTAGTCACACTTAGTGGTGTACATTATTCCTGGTTTTTGCACAGCCATGGGCAATTCTACCCCATCTTGATTTTACATAGGTCAATTCTTCTCATTGTGTGCAGTGTATTGTAAAATGGAGCTGCCTTCGCACACTAAGCCGTTTATCCACAGCACCCAAATTACCTTCAACTATGCCTACGTAAATACCTCCCCTCAAGAGCCCTTTGCTCCTCTTCCTCTTATTCCCTCAGGGTTAGTCATTTTTCAAAGAAACAAGCTGGTGGCAGATCTCTGTCTTCGATGGGGTCCTCCCTCTGGAACTGCCTACCCGCCACCTTGAAACTTGAGGAGAACCATCTACGGTTCCGGAAGCTCCTCAAGACTTTCCTCTTCGCCTCTGCCTTTGCCCCTCTTCTCCCCTGCTAATCTGCTTTCACTCTCGGCAATGCTGCACCTGGCCACCCTCTGCCCTTCAGGCCCAGGTACCTGCTCACCCTGCCACTCTCCTGCACTGCCTCCTGGGGCCTGTATCTGCACCCAAACAGCAACCCCCCACTCATCAGATACTCTCTATGTGACTAGCCTGGCACTTAGCCACTCATAGGCTGCCCCACCACTGTTTTTGATCACCTTATTTATTTATCTACTTATTATTTATCTTGTCCTCTTTTATGCTCTGTGCTTTCCAATTTCTCCCCCCTCCCATGCACGTTCCCCCTTTTCCCTTCCCCATGCACTTGCACGTTCTCAATGTCACTGGACCTAGTAAGATTGTTGTTTTTGTTTTCTCCCCTGTTCCCCTCCCTTTGCCTGGTCGCACTCTGAAACACCTGTGCATGAGCGCAAAATAAATAAAATATCATATCATATCATATCACCCGTCCACATGACAGGTCGCTTTCGATGTTCACATTTATTCTTTTTACTTTTTTTGAACCATTTGCGTTTATGTGCATCAAAATGTGTATGTACTGGTATGCTTCAGCACTGGAAACATATTGGGCTGTTTGTTGCCCCAGTGTTAGTTTACATGGCAACCATCCATAGGACAGGTTGCTTGTGTCTTTTAAATTTGTTCCTGATGCATGTGCCATGCGTAGACATCGTATTCGCTTTGGTGTGTACCAATTTCTCTCCCGGGCCGCTGCAAAGAGCACCAGTGTTTCTATTCACACATATTCCTAAATCTCTTATCTTAAAGCTGCTTTTTCGCTTAGCCCGGCTGCCACGATCAGGGCCTTCTCCTGTATGGTTCCTCTTTAAGCTAGTTGCCTAGTAAGCATACTAAATAGCTGCAATCACGTCTCTCCCTCAAAGTGTCTGTGCTGGGCACCATTTTTAAGAAGGTTGATTGTATTGAAATTAATGTGTTAACCCTTGTTATGCATTTTATTTCTGTATGGCCAATTTCTGCAATCACTCTTTTGCCACTAGAACTTTCCACTCTCCACTCAAGAACTTTCTTGTGCACCCTTCCTTGAAAAAGCCTTCTGCTGATTCATCCTGTCTGGCAAACTATCGCCGATCTCTATCACTCCTTTCCTGGGCAAACCCCTGGAAAAGCGGGCCATCTCCAGGCTTACTCTCCACACTGAATATGTTGGTTGTCTCCATGACCATCAGTCTGGCTTCAGAGCAGACAGAGGCACATAAACTGCTCTCTTGAACACCTGTGATGATTTGCCCACTAATCTTGATTCTAGATTTCCATCTGTCCTCATCTTCCTTGATCTTTCCTCTTCTTTTGGCCTGATCAAATGTCTCCGTGAGAAAATGGACATCATGGATGAGGCACTGGCCAGGTTGACCTCCTTCCTCCAGGACCAACCTTCCCAGGTCCAACGTGGGTCCTTTCTTTCCACCACCTTTCTCTCCACATGTGATCCGCCCCAGGGCTCAACCTCTCACCCTGGCTCTTCAATGTCTACTTGGCCTCTTTGGCCCACCTTATCTCTACCTGCTCCTCTAACATTTGTTGTCATATGGATGACACTCAGCTCTCCTTAAGGCTCCCCTGTGCCTTCTCTCCTCTCTCGCTCATTCCAGACTGTCTGTCTGCGATTCAGGAATGGTGTGCATCCAACGATCCTTGTCTTAATGCCAGTAAGGCTCAGATCCTTTTCATTGGGACCCCTGTGCCCGCTTACCCTCCCTCACTCTGGCTGCCCTCCTTGGGCCCTCTTCCTTTGCCTTTCATCATCAACTCCACTCTCTCCTTCTCTCCTCACATCACTGAAGTTACCAAGAAGGCCCACTACCAGCTGCACCTCCAAAGAGGTATTCTTCTTTTTCTCACTTTCCCCCAGAGGCTCACTGTCTCCAGAGCCCTAGTTCTCTCTAGGCTGGACTACTGCAACAGCCTCTTTCTCAATCTGCCTTCCTCTACTCTCCACCCTCTGCAACTAATCCAGAACAGGACTGTGAGACTTGTCCTTGGCCTCAAGCACAGGGACTTATCTACCCAGCCCTGAAATCTCTCCACTGGCTCCAAGTGGCTGCAAGGATCAATTTTGAGACACTCTACATCGCCCATAAGCCTTTCTGGGGCCGGGGCCTGCAATACATTCATCTATTTCTTCCTAAACACCTTCCTTCTCAAGCCCTTTGCTCAGCCACCTCCAACTCTCTGAGGGTCAGGTGCTTCTCCAGGCAGAGAGTGGGGGATAGATCTCTCTCCTCTGCAAGTGCCTCCCTCTGGAATGGCCTCCATGCCACTTTCAAACTTGATAAATATTGAGCAAAGAAGTTCCTCTTTTTTTCGGGGACTAGGGTGATTGAGGATGTAAATATCTATAAGAGCACTTTCACCACTAGCTTCCCACCTTCCCAACACGTCGGCCGTGGGGTAACTACTTCTTGGATGAAGATAACTTTCACTCAACTATATGTGTCAACATCAATTCGGGTATCAGAAAGACATATTTTAATAGGTATACAACAATATGTAAAAACAAATCAATAAAAGGCCTCTTACAGGCCATGTGAGCAATCAGCGTTTTTTTGAAGACACAAAATAAAAAGAATCACAAGAAGGTAGTAATGTCATCCTCCATACATGAGGTAAGTCAACAAACAACTTTCTACATTCAGAGGTGTGTGGTGTTAGTAACACAGGTGATTTAAGCAATCATGAATAGATTTCTATACATCATGACACATCTACACTAAATCGTGTTTCTGTGAGTGGAAAAACACCCAAACGGGTTAATTCCTGATGTCAATGTGTTATCGGCCCCCGTCGTCAGGACGCTAACAAACGTTACTACTAGGATCCATTTGTCTATCGGCACTGGACCATGTGCACAGCCATTTCTGCCTAGGAACAAAATAAAACAATGTTTTAAAAACTTGTATACCAATATATTACTTATTTCTATAACACACTTAGGGGGAGGTAATTGTCCGACTGACCTGCCACTTTCAAATTCTTTCAAGTGTGGGAGGAGTTCAAGTTCAAATATTACTGTGCAAAACACTTGTGCATCCGAATGAATCCATAGCTGCAAACCAGAACAAACCTTTAATAATTTCTTCTTGTCTAAGTTACAAAGTGATATATTCTGTCTTTCATTTTCATTTAAACGTATGTTAATCATCAGATTTACCTTTTCAGCTAGAATAGGATGTTTATCGCAGTTGATGGTGTCGTTCTTTTGTTGATTTTTATTCATCATTCATTATTTCTGGGAGTAGGACACATCAGGGATAGGACTGCATTGCCCATAATCCCTCAGTGTTCCATCTAAAATTAAAGACACATATGGAAGAATAATTTCAATCTCTAGTGGGGAAAGGGCACATTGTAAATTGTCATATTCATGGAACTCACTTACTTTATCAATTTGCTATCTTTATATGATGATATGCGCCATGGCTGTTCCGCTGTGAATTGCAGCATTGAATGGCAACTGGACTTCGGCACCTTATAGCATTCCCTATTCATCCGTACACAAGGTCTTTCAGCAATCCTGCAGATATGTGTACAATAGTCTATGAAACGCCATCTATTACTTAATGATTGCGGTCATCAAAGTTTCAAAAACGGGCAGACACTTACTTGCATACGTGCCGGACTGATTCCCGTTGTGGAGCCTAGTTCAAAAAACACTGCGCGGTTTAGCGGATGTTATGTTCTCTCACAGGAGAACTAACTAAACGCTAGTCATACTATACCATTTGCATATGCATTCAACTGGCCGCTATCTTGTGTGAGTACTTTTTTGCATGTAGATGCATCTAGAAGTAGGCAAAAGAATGCATTAACCCGGACTCAGCTATGGGCCCAACACTTTTTTAGTGGGCAGTTAACAGCCGTCGTAGCTAGCCTTGCTTTATATTATTGTTGGGTAAGTGACTTGATTCATATCTGCTTATAAAAGATATTCATGTATATGAAAAAACTTGAGCCAGACCACCTGAAGTTCTGGAAGCAGCTGAAGACCTTCCTTTTTGCTTCTGCTTTCTCTCTCCCCTGCTGACCGACTTGTCTGCTGCGCTGACTGGTTGCCTAGCTACCCTCTGAGTCTAACTGGTAGCAGGCTCCCCACAACCAGTTGCCCCTACATTGCCTCAGAGCCGACTGCGCACTTAGGGGCTGTCTCTGGGACCCTACAGTCCCCTGCCTCCCTGCACTTACCCAGAGCCACGCTACCCTGGCTGCAGTTACTCAGAGCATACCTGCCCTGATTGCACTTACCCTCCCCATGGCAATTCCCCTCTCCTCCCTGCACTTTTGTGCATCGCACTTGCACGATCTGAATGACACAAGGCATAGTAAGATCTTTTGTTTTGTCCTCCCTCTGTCTTTCCTCCCTTGTCTTGTCTAGAAACACTTGTTTACAGGCGCATTATAAATGACTTATCATATCATATCATGTGTTGAATAACTGCATCTGATTTGATTTAGCAGACTTATTTAATCACACATTTATACGGGCACAATTTTTACTCCCGCTTGTCGGTTGTCACATTTATGTTTTTAACATTCTTGATATTGTCTTTGTTACATCAACACCATTTGGAGCTTTTATTTCTTCTAATGGGTTTTGTTACTGAGGACCCAGAACCTGAGTCACTGTCAGCGTGTATTGATTGTTATCCTTTAATACAGAAACATCATGGATCCATACTTATCTTACTAAAATGACACACTGTACTGTTCCTTCAACGAATCTATTTCTTAAATGTGACTCAACACTGATTGTTGAAAAACAAATCCTTTCTATTGCATGTGAGGACGGGGCATGTCAGTACTGAAGAGTGTGGCACCGCCTTCTGTGCTGTGAATCATCCTCTTTCCAAAATCTTTTATGCATGGCTGTCTACTTTAGAATAACAGACCACATTCAATACTTTATCTGTGAAGTGCAACTAGGCAGGCTTGCTAGCAAATGTGCAGGGAGGCTCAATGTCCCAATATTGTCCCTGTTTGAACCAGTTACACAACATGTGTATCCCTTTATTTTTTGTTAACAGGGGGTGGGTGCTGTACAGGGATCAATAATACCAAAACACAACAAACACTGCACACTACCCCCTCATCCTCCTTTTGTTATAATTTCAAGCCACACTTCGCGAACCTTGTAGCAGATAGAACACAGTCACTACACATAGGCCTATGACTGTTTGTAGAAAAATATACAAATCCGATTTTTATTCTCCTCTGGAACATATACATTTCTCTTTTCGCAATAAACAGTCATCATAAAAACGAAAACATTTGATAATGCAGATTTCAATTTTATGTACAAATGGGGTTAGTAAATGTGCTTTGTGTCCATCATACAGTACATTTAAATATTATCAAGCATATTACCACATGCTTGGACAGGGATTATTTGTTTTACAATTCAAAAATTAGGTATTGCTTGGTTCCATTCAAATTTTCAAAACCACTCCATCTCATAACACAGTAAGGGGCCACTATCTATGGCCTTCAGCCATGGCCAGTGGCTACGGCCTTCGGCCATGCCCACTGTACATCGTACAACACTAACCAGCCACTAGCCATGGCCTTCAACCATGCACTAAATCCACAACCTTGACCATGTCAAAGGCCACAGCCTAAGTTGTTTTTTAGTTAATCAAAGCTTTTATTAGCTAAGTCATACCTTATATTATGTCTGATGCTATCGCAGATGTAATCAGTGGTGTTATCAATCATGTAAAACAGTGATGTCACTGGTGTTTTCTCCAGTGATTCCTTCAGTGATGTAATAGATTAATGTAATTAATGAAGCCACCAGGGATGTCATCTGTGATGTCATCAGCCTGGTCATAGGTTGCACAATAGTTAAGTTAAGGTGGCTTTAGCTGAATTTCAGCAGTAGTTTTGTTGTGTTATGTTCTCACCTTAACGTCCCTGCAACTAAAGTGTTTTCCTTAAATTTCAAGGGTTTTGTTATTCCACAGATTTTTGCTATACCTTAGGCTGTGCCTACTGTATATTTTAAAACACTACCAGACCAATAGCAATGGCTTTCGGCTGTGTGCACTTTATATTTCAAAACACTACCAGTCAACTAGCCATGGCCTTCAGCCGTGCCCACTCTATATTAAAACACTTACAACCCATTGCTCAAAGGCATTCATCAATCATAGACTGATTTTGACCAGTTATGACAGTGGTATTGTTATATATAAAAGATTTCAGGCTTTGAGAACTAAAAATGTGTTTAGGCAATGCACAGTGAGAGTAAATTATGTGCCAAGGATCACACACTTTGGTGAAGCAGCGTGCTACAAGCCCCTTGTTTTATGGCCGGTCGTTTGGTGATCTTTGTGATACATCGCATGACTCCAACTAACCGTATTTAAGCAGCACAGAAAAGGGGAAACAATTGCCAGCCAACCTCAAAAAAAACAAGGGGTTGAGTCTGCCTTCTGAAAAAAAGTTATGCTGTCCAACCACGTGTCCTTTACTTGTAACATGAAAAGTAACCACAATCAAGGGAAAATAACTGCACCAGTGTCCTGGATTGTAACTTATTTTGCCACATCCTTGGCAAATAGTTATGACTTACTTGCACTCTCATCATTTGCCCACCTGGCCCCCATGCCTGGCTTTCAACAATACTCTGCTTTATGAAGTAAACTTGAAAAATACACATAGCATAGTGTCATTCAAATATATAAATCCTAATAGAACTATGTTAGGCAACGGTGTACAATTGTGGCATTATTCTACCCATCTTGACTGGGAGACTACACATACCAGAATGCAATTCTGCAAAAAGCCAATACATTGTCTCTCAGAGCTTTCAGAGACCACTGGGAACACAGAAGATCTTTAAACCATATTGCGGCATACTAGTGCAAGCTGGATTTGCAATTCTCCATGTATTCACAGCTCTTTACCGAGAGATCGAAGTTCCCTACATGTGAGCCTCATGACAGCTTGACCTTTAAAATGCAATACTTTCAAGGACTGACAGTAGCACAGTTTTTTTTTGTTAAAGAATGCGGATGTCATGTGTTTTCTTAGTGTGTTAAGAGATATTTAAAACTAAGAAAACACACAGCATCCAGGACTGTGGACTGTCTCCCATCGGTGCAGTAACTGGACCAACCCTGCTTAGCTTCAAATCTAGAAAGGGGATGGCCCCCTCAGGCCATGTTGCTCTATGTGGTCCACTTTTTTCCATAACCACGACTATGGGAAGTAGGCTGCAACTTTTTTCCTGATACCTTTATTTTTTTTACACACGTTTCCCCCACTTTGGATCCTGGGGGCGGGGCGCATCCATTATTGTCTACAGAATTTCAGCCAAATTCATCACACAAGTCGAATGTTATAAGCAATTCATTTTTTGTGTTTCCTACGGGAATCCGACTCACTGTAAATATAGGGTGGCGATAGCTTAACAGTCATATAACCATCTGCTCCCTCGTTGAATTTGTCCTCTCTTATCTATGAAACCCTCATCTTTCTTCTGCAAGTCATGGTCCATGCGATCCAAACAGAGGAAGTTATGGTGACTTCTCCTGCCTTGACCACTTCACTCCCATACATTCGCTTAATGCTATGTGCGGGCACTGCTCAGAAATGTCAGGGGTACTTGGTAATCTTGCAGGGGTCCCACAGAGCTCAGGCATTGTTCCCCGATTGTGTGTGTATTCCATCAGTGCCGGCAATCTGTAGAAAATGCGTGTTGAAGTCTAAAAGCTGACCCTCCCATTGTAGTTTACCTTGCCAGCTAGTGTTGCTTGCATCAAACTGATATGAATCTCCCAGTGAATAAGCACGTACACTGCTGTTTGTTTCGGGGTCCCAAACCTTTGAATAGAGAAGGATATCACTGCAACATCGGGGAGGGGGGTGTCTATTGCATGGCGTACATTACAGCTGCAATGTTCATGGCAATGGCAGATGCGCAACCTAGCAAGTTGCTTTCTGGTACTTATCCTTGAAGAACGTGAATTTCAAAGGATACTTGTCTTCCTTTGTAATGGTGTGTCGTGAAGAAATTCCCATGATTTATCACAGGACCCTTTGCTGCCCATTGAAACACCCTTAATTTTGATGGTACAAATCGCAGTGGATGAGCCATCTTGCAGAACTCCGACACACACATGATGTTTAGTGCTCAGTCCTGTCTTCTTCTTCTTGCCTGGATCAATGACATTTCTACTATTGAGATGCCACACTTGGAGTTAAGTCTACATGTATGAATATTAAACAAACAAAAAAAAGGTCAGTTCAGATGTGGTCACACTTGTAGAATGTTCAAAGCCTGCTGTGGACATGGCTTGCTCCAGTTACAGAACTAAAGATCTGAACTGCTACTACCTAAACACGCCAAATTATTATACTTTAGTACAGGCAGTAATCAATTTAATCTGCAGTAATGAGCTATTGTGCTGTTAATAGAAGGCTAGCGCTGTCCAATTTTGTCACAGCCTAAAACACTTCTTCACATGGTGCAATATTTGTGGCTGAGCTAAAATACAGTCTTGCAGCTAAAACTGACCATGAGAAGTTTTGCTTAGGCTCAAACGACCGGGCTATGAAGAAACAATGGTCAATAAACATCGTTTGGGCATTGGCCAATCTGGATTACTCCCCAATTAGCAGTTCCCCCATACTTCAATGCAACCAATGTGTATTAGAAGAAACCAACCTTGCTCCTTCTGTTAAACATATAGACCATAACTTACAAGTACCCTCTGCCAGGTGCCCTATAAACTAGGGCTCGGCTTTTTGGCCTACCAAATTCTAAAATCCCATTGGGTTTTCAGGATTTTCACAATGAACACATATGGCCTAAACGTATCAATGGTGATTTTTGCATACTTTTTGTCAAGTATCTTTGGCCATCTGTCTGGCAGAAGCGAATTGTGTCTTCAAAGAGTTCACCATTCACCAAAACACTATTATGAATGGGATATGCTCCAATTCTACTCAGGTTCCTCTAGAGCGCAATGGGGGTCCGTAAATATGATATTGTCTGAATACACCATCTCACATATATGTAGATGACCTCATTCTAGTCTGTATGCCTTCTTTTATGTGAGCCAAACATCTAATGTGTTTTTTTTATTAAGGTGCTCTTGGGTTGCTGATTAGTGGCAACATATACCCCGTCCCCCCCAGGTTAATGATAAAGAAGTTATAATTTAAATGTACTAAGTTATATAAACAGAGAGAAGAAGGACTTACAAATATTGTCTGCCGGACAGACAATATACTGATTCAATAAATGCATAATGGTACTTATGGCTTATTGACTTGACTTTCCTGGATTGTGGTTTAGCCCAAGCTAGGGTTTGTCCAAGATAATGCAATAGAAAAGAAACAACTAAGGAAGTAAATGGCTTCATCATAAAATTCTCCTATCACTGTACTTAAAGCCTGGTTATGTTTCTGTTGAAATGGATCCCGAGAAATTAGCCTACAAATATATAAGTATGTGTTTCTGCTTTCACTGATTCTTTTTAATTCTGGTGCCGTTTTAAAAAAAAATGAAACCTGAGTTTATCAGGTTTTTCTTGTTTGTCCCGTCTGAATCATTTGAGATAAATGTTTTTCCAGTGCATGCATAAGATATGACTGTTATTACTGCATGTATGACATGTTGAAGCAGGGAATACAGGGTATACAAAGTTATTTGAAAATAAGTTCTGCATGAGAAAAATACTGCTTTCATTGTAAGTATAATTTCTAATTTGGCACTAGCTTCACAATTCTGTTTGGCTCTCCATTGGTTTGGATTTGCTTCAACAAATTTAGAAAACCTACAGATCAACTTCACTGCTGGATTAAGGAAAAAATAGTCTCTAGTTTTCTGCAGTTTCACTTAGACTGTAGACCTGTCAGTAACATTTAGCATAAAGTGTGCAGTAGAGGAATTGCCATTTGGAGGGAGGGTGGCTGTGCTGCCTACGGGAGGGTTGGCTGGAAAATGTGAATATGATGTTCTACAGTGAAAGTACATTAACTGCAGAACTGAAAGGCAAAATAAAAACAGCATTGATAGCCTTTCCTACAAATAAGCTGGTGCGTGGTCCTGACATGCTGTGTTTGACACTCAACATCATTCAGGCATGCTCGCAGCAGTCTCCATTTAGCACCACCACTGTTGCAGGTCTTCTGCAGTAACAATTGCAGAAAATGTAAAGCACTCAATAATACACCCACTAGGCATTACAATAGTGTTTTTTCTGGTTTCCACTAAAAAGCAAACATTGATTCCTGGACTGGTTGTGCCTGTTAAACCTAAATCTGGAAAACCCATTTATACGAACACAAGATTATGTTCAAGGTTATGCTATGATTCTAATCTGCCAAGAAGCAGGATAATGGACATTGTGATAGAATAAATACAAACACTACAATGACTCTGATAAAACATCTAAACAGAATAGGATACTATGAAATGGGTTAGCACCAGTTGATTGAAATAGGTCACCTGGACTTGGTAGCATCCTATTATCTGACTTCTGCAACACATGCATCCTATTTCCAAAAAAATAAAGACTATGTATGCCCATGGTGATTTTCGTAAAAGTGTAGTAATGTCACCACTTACCATCGGGTTTCCACTTAGTGTTTTTCTCACTCATTGTATTAAGTCCTGAGTCTGGACCAGTAATATTCCATGAGCCCATGTTCTCTTGATAAAGAATTGCACAGGATCACTGATATTTCAATTTCAATCTGTAAATCAAGCTTGGACCTGAAACAGCATGCCAAAGGTTTGAGTTGTCATGTCGTAAAAATAGAAATGTAGAAATGTTTCATACAGATTTGATATGTGTTTGAGTGAGTGCTGCAAACTACTTAAGCAGTATGCATATATTATGAGGTTTGACTTTTTTTGTCAAATTCCAAATAAAGTTGTACAAATACTGAATGTGAACTCTGGAGTCTGCTCTTGCAGACTACTAAATTGACACCTCCTGCCCGATCCAATCTAGTCTATAAAGTGGTGGATTGCACACGGTGGAACTGCTTTACTATAAATTGGATAATTTGTATAGGGACAACTAATAAGAATGATATGTTTTCAAGAAAATCATCAAATTGCTTATATTTTGTGCATTTCTGCATTTCATCATAAACAGTCCCTTTGTTGAGCCCTTTCACCATCTGTAAACAAGCAATGACCAAATCAATAGTTTGGTATTGATATGTAAAATATTGGTGTCAGGTCTACAGGTTCCAGCAACATTCGATAACTATGGCCATCAAATGCCCAAGAAGTACCATCATTTGTCAGGTATTCCTATGAAATGCCATGTAATGCAATCAAAGGACCAGATGTCAACAGCATTTCAAGGTTTTGGTTTACAAATCTAAAAGACTCACACAATTGGCAAATATTGTCTTCAGCGTGCAAGTATTTGAACCATTGCCATCCAATTCCGAGGAACTGGTACCATTGTTATTGATATGTGTAGCTAACAGAGTAGTGCCAGGTTCCATTATCCCATTGGCATGGCAGTGTCAGATTCCATTATGACAAGGTAGCACAGTAAGGCCACATTCCAAAATGGATAGATCTCAAAGTAAAGTCAGGTATCAACATCTCCATAGAGCATAGTAATCCTAGATTCCAGTAAATCCAGTTATCTCTTTGAGGCCAGGATCTATGTGGTTGTATTTATGTGTATATATTTCCATGTGTGTGTGTGTATGCATGTGTATATGCTGTATGTGCTGTTTTGTATATAGTGCACACCTAGCTGTGAATCAACAGAGCCCTATGCAGGGGGATACAGGAAGAGGGTATGATAATATGGATATAATTAGAAGGGTAGGTTATTGAGGGTACACTTGGGAGAAGATGGATGGGGGATACAGAGTGTTTCAGGCAGAGGATCAGAGGATACAAGTTAGGATACAAAGGCCGACCTAGTCCTCATTAATTATTTGGAGGATCTGCAGATGGGCCTTCATTGTAGCATATTATGAGTTTCACTTATGACCATCCTATATAATGTTTCAGTGTTTTTCTCAAAGATTCCACACTTCTGATTATCATCATAATATTTGATTTTCAATACATTTTAGTTGGATACAATCAGGATAGTTTGTGTGGCAGTGCCTAAGCAGTGCTAGGGAAATTGTGTGTGCAGTGCTATGAACGGTGTGTGTATGTCTGATGTGTATGCAGTTCTAAGGATGGTGTGTATGTGGGGGAGAGCGGAACTGTTCTTAGGCATGAGTGTGTGTGTGTGTTTGTACATGCAGCACTAGTGTGATGTGTGTGAACAGTGTAGTGCTGGGACAGTGTGTTTGTACATGCCAGTGGCATTGTTTTTTGTGCAGTAATGGGGGTGGAGTGTGGTTGTTGTTATATCGCTGTTTACAATGCCGGGGCACTATATGTGTGTTGGTGTGTGTGTGCAGTGCTGAAGGCAGTGTGTGTGTGTGTAACTTCACCTGCACTTAATGTATAACATAAGTAATTATTTTGAAAAACAAATACTTTTTCGTGTTTGATGCTTCATGGTATAGAAGTAACCATTGTGTTAGTCTATGAAAATATCCATTCCAACATGGCCGCTCCATCTGCCAAACCTAAGCAATAACCACATAGCTATCGTCCATGTATCTACACTCTTGTGCCAATAGTTTCTGCTCTTAAATGTTGTGTTGCAAAACCTATGGTGCAAATCTAAAAACAAGCAAACTCTTGCATGATCATTTCTCACTCGCAGAAGTGCATTGTTCTAGACTGCAGAAATGTTTGTATTTTTTTTATATTTTTCTAAAATTACAGTTTATATTCCAGAATGTGTCTATGATTTTCATCTCCTGGTGCCTACGGTGCAAAGGTTCTGAGCAATCTGACATAGTCACAGAGAAATGCCATGGACTTGGTGGTGTCTTGTCATGATGTCACAGCATGTAGACAGCCTCAAATGTCTATATAAACTGCAATGTATATTTAATATGTGTCTAAGCTGTATAAATGCTAATCCTTGTAATGTATACTCAACCTGTATCCTCCTGTAACTAAATTCCCCTCAAGTAACAGCGCCACGATGCCCAAGGGCTGTTTGTGTGCTATACAAATGTAAACATAAATACATAAATAAATAAATGATGCGCCCCTCTAGTGCCATAGGCGTTTTTTTGTGAGACATGACAAGCCAGGTTCTAAATGGACATCATTAGATGTGCTAGTATGCATTTGGTAATCATACTGATGAGTATGGAGATTCTTGGGGCATGCCACACGAGGTTGGGTAGTATCTGTTTCATGACAGGTCAAGGCACTTGATAAGGAATGGTCTACCAGCACATTGCAAGTTTCTGCAACCTGTGGCCCTACAAATGCTTTAGACTATGACTTCCATTCATCTCGCCATTGCATGTGCTGGAGAGGACTGATGAGGGTTGTAGTTGAACACACCTGCAGCACCAAGGGTTGCAGACTCCTTAGCTATGGTATAACTTCTGTGAAAACGTAATGCTTAACAAAGTGAGGGAACGATTCCCATGTTCTCCATGCCTGCAAATCAATTATTTCATTGAACCAAACTGAGAGAATTAGAATAATGCGACTTCAAATACCAGTTCCAAATGTGTCTAACAAGAAATGTAAGAATTGCCCTATAAATGCATTCTTGGTTTGTTCTTAGAATTGTAAAAACACGTGTAGGGGGATAAAGACTACCATGGAACAATGCACCGTGCCATCTATTGGTTTCAAACGATACTGACATACATGATTGGACATGGAACTAGCAGTGTGGCTGTTCAAGAATACAGAATACACTTTTGATTGCAAATAACTTTCGGTCCCATGTCATACATGCATCAGGGTTGAAGGTTTTAGATGTGGGTTTGTATTGCATTCCAGTGGTATGCGAAAGCCCTCTCTCTATGTGAGTAGCCCTCAAAGGAACGACTGCCATCTTAGAAATACTGAGATCCATCCCTGCCGTCTTTGTCATTGGGCCTCAGGTCAAAACATGTTGTGCACTTACACACTTACTACGCATAACCTCTTGCAGGTGCACATTGAAACCATTGTTTAAAAAAAAGAAGGCAGCGGTCAGTCCTCAGGTTTAACATTTTAATAAATTGGAATAAAACTTAAGACAGTGAAATACAAGAACATCAAAAAATGAGAATTTCAGGTGCCAGGAAGCCATTTAAGATATTATGTATGTTGTTTTAATTTTGGATCCAGCCCAATCCATTGGCAAATGAGCCATAGTTCACGTCCCCACTCTATTCCCAGGAATCCACGTCGAAACTTAAAGTCGCTTATGGGGAATACAGTAGTAACAGCGTGGTCTGCTGTTGCCATATCGCTAGACACAGATGAGAAGCTCACTCGGGCCGAGCGTTAGGCCTTTGACAGGGCATTTTGGATGCGTGCAGTTTGTAGAGGAAAGGCAGAACTCGAGCCTTTGCCTCCTACAGTGCCCACCCTTCTGCATGTTTATGTGAATGCCAGTCACTCCCAGTCCGAGAGTTCTGTGGTCTGTTCCTGCACGTAGTGCTAAGGCTTATGTTCCTGCATCGAATGGAAGCACTGTTTAAGCTTTAAATATTTTGTTTTTTTGTAAACATCTCCGTTCACCATCGCAGACACCTTTCTCCGCGTGGTTGTGTTTGCTTTTTGGAATGCATCACCACCTAATGTGAAAATAACCCGCTCCCTGCAACACTTTAGAATTTTTAAATGGACACGTATTTAGTATTTGGCGTGGAATGGTGAATTATTTCAAAATGTATATTTTTGGTGAAACCTTTCTTTCAGATATCTTTATAAAGGGCCCACGAGCTCTGTCTTCAGTGCCTTCGTTTACCCTGGCATATTTCGAAAGACCCGAGCTCAGGGGAGTTGCTAGGTCTGCAAAGGACCCAGGGCTAAGCTGATGTCGGAACTGTTGGGACTGGGGGCTAGCTAGTATTTTGGCTGTAGGTCCTGAGATTCTATCCGGGGCTACAACCAAAAGATCAGGGGCTATAGCCCCCCTAGCCCCCCCCCTAGCAACGCCCCTGCCCGAGCTGTCTCCTGATCTGCCAGGACGAAGGCACTAAACTGGAGGTAAAATTCAATGGGCTGAGTCAATGGGTCGTCTCCGCTCAATTGGTTCCGTGTTTTCATGTTTTTAAACGTTAACACTATGTAAACCTTTGTCACATTATAAAATGACTAAGTGCATGAAGTATTTACATTTTCCCATTCCGCATAAGCGGGCATGTGGAAAATAATGAAATCCTAAAACTGGGATGTACATTAAATAGACATGTTCTTTAGTCAGCTGAATTGCATTGCTTGTGGGTTGCTTGCCAGAGCCTGCGGCTGTTAGCAAAATAATGACAATATGCGCGAGCCTGGCTTCCCTCTATACTTCATGATGGAAGTGAAGTGTACACAGCGTGTTCAGCGCCAGGCTCTTACTCCCTGCAGTCCTCTGGCTCTCCCCTGCAGGGGGAAAAGGGGCGATGCAATCTGAAGGCTGGCTGCACCCCACATAGAGTAGCAAGGTATGCTTCCATTCCATCTCCCAGCCCAGGTCAGGCTCTGGCGCGCCGGTACAGCAGCAGCCCGTATCTCCTCGCAGTACCTCACACAACGCTGCCGCCCGGATCCGCTCCCCTCCGGGGTCTCCCTGCTCCCCTCAGACAGACTGCGTCTTCCAGGGGCTTCTGGTTTCGCGCAGCGACCTGTCGTAGTAGGGCAGCGACGCGAAGGACGAATTTCTCAGTTGGCAGTTAATAAAAAGCACAATGATGACCACAGTCAAAAAGAGGAAAACGAACAGGACGACATAGGTGACCAGGTCCGGCTTGTTGATCTCGCCTTCCTTCAGCACCCTGGCCGTGGACATGTAGAAGACAGAGCTGCTGGCCGTCCTCTGCGTGCTGCCCAGGTAGGGGGTGCTGCTGGCCAGGACCATGAGGTGAGCTTCCGTGGCACTCGTTGAATTTAACAGCAGGTCACCATACATGTTCCTGTCTGAAGGTCCCTGTGGCGATGGGAAGTGGGTCTATCCCTGGGGTTGCATCGGGACAGGTCCCAAGTGGAAGGCATCACAGCACCCCATTGTATGCAGTAAAAATGGGGGCGTGCTGCCAATGGCGCGGCCAGCTTCGTCCATTCTCTGCTCCTTGCAGGTAGCACTCGCGGCTCCCGCGGAAGATTCAGCAGCGAAGAAGTGGCGAGAAACACATAATCCCGCTCGCCCCAGCGCTCACGGTAACAGGTAGGCTCGCGATGGCCACTGCCGCGGCTTTTTTCAAGTCGTCAGTGTTCATGTGTCCAGAGAAGACGCCAGGAGTTGGCCGGACACGCTTCACGTCGCGGCGAGCAAGGTGCCCGTCTGTGCCCGCCGCAATCGCCTCGCGCTCCAAACGCACCTCAGACAGCGAGGGAGAGCCACGGCAATGCTGTGTTTTTTTTTTTTTTTTTTAAATGAACACTCCTCACTGATAAACGCCGGGAGAGAAGCGCAATAGTTGCATTTCCAGGTCTTTTAGTCGAAGTCCAAAGATTCTGAATTCAATCAAACCGACGTCCAGCGTCAACACCTTGCAGCTCCGTGGTATTTAAGTAAAGCCCCCGCGGCAGAGGTTACACGCCGTCCCCGGGTCCTCCGCTTCGGTGCGCAGCCTCTGAGGTATCGGTAGACTTTCTGGATTCAGACCAACTGAGAGCAGACCCGAACCTCCAGAAAGCAGCCGGCTCTTCTCCTGTTTGCGAAAACAATATACATCGTTTTATTTTTTAATATTTTTGCAGAAGTTTCTCTTGAGCGTTTTTTGTTTCTTCTCTACTGCCGCGCACGGATTACCCAGATCCTGACAAGCTTTTTCACTGGAGTCGGATTCTCTCTGAGCCTAAACGCGCAGACCACGTGACTTTATGCTCCTAAACTGTAGCTCCTCCGCAGCGTCATTTGCCACGGGCTGCGCGGGAGGCAGGCGCGCGCCCTGGTGCAGAATCTATCCGAGGGCTGTGGTATGTTGCATTGGCTTGGCGTTGAAAAGAAGGGGGAAACAAAGGTTGCTCCTCGTGATTCATTCTGAAGAGGGATCACGGCTCCACATCAAAGGCCTGCAGGATGATTGCTATTTGTAATAAACAAGTTCTGTATTAGCAGGGCGAAAAAGTCAGTCGCACCCAGCTCCGGTCCCCCGTTATGCTTTGCATTATTGGAACGGGCTCTTCCAGAGTAAACAGGCTATGTATGCCTCAGCACCCTCTGCAGCTTGGCAATTAGCATGTTAATTCATTTCATCAACGTGCTTTTAGACTGCAATTAGCTGCTGGCTGGTTGCCAGGTCCCCTTTTTGTAAGTCATCACTCCTGCGCGTTCACGATACACCCAATACACAGTCCTGACATTTAAACAAAAAACTGCACTACTGGTCTGTGCACTGATAGTTAAAACAAACCCACTGTCTGTCCTCGAGATAATGCTGTTATCAAGGTGGTTCCTAACAGCTTGCAGCCATGTATTCCCCCCTCATATGCAGGGGGCATGCTTCGTAACATTGAATCTTCGAGACGTTGTTCATTTCACCACTAAGTAATTTGCCATTTGTTAAGACGGATTTCTGAACTCTGTCCTGGTGGCGCAGAGGTTCAGAAGGCCAACCTAATTACTTGGAACAGGGTAACCTCTGGACAAGCCAGACCAATCAAGGTAGCGATCGCGGCGGTCAAGACTAGGTCTCAAGAGGGGTGAGGGTGACTGAAAGCCCGCAATGAGCACACAAAGCAAGAGCGCTTACAAACTACTCCAAACAGTTGTTTATATCAAAAATAGATACACATTTATTATAAGGCCTTGAAACTAATAACCACAGTAAAAGCAGCAATATACAACGATATTAAACCAACACATACACTATCCACCCAATATATATACAGAATACACAGTTTCACAGCATTAGCAGCACGAAATATGTTATCCACCTGCAGGGGAAGGAAAACAGGCAGTGCGAACCAATGCGAGTGATATGTCCGCCTTCTGAGGCCCCTAACTGGATGGTAGTCCAATCCCTACGAAGAGTGGAGCCTAGCGCTCAAAAGTACCTGCACACGCCGGTGCCAATGGGCAGAAGGTGAAGCTCTTCGGAGGACGTTGAACAGCTCTGTAGGGAGCTCTAATGAAGGAGAACACGGTCCGCGACTCTAGCGCAGCCTCCACTGTGAGGCAGAAGCAGGGCGCGAGTACGGACAAGGGGTGCTGTATTCACAGCGGGGAAAAGCAAGGGGCACTGCAGGAGGGCGACCAGATCCTAGCTAATCTACTCACCGGTCCCCGAAGCAAGCAGGCCCGAGCTTCTCCTCGATAGATGCAGCTTCTGGCAGGTTCTGAAGAGCAGGGAACGTCTCGTCGTCGTGCAGAGTAAAAAGACGTCCCGATCGAAGAAACAAGCACAGTTTTGTCGCCACAGCAGGGCAACGGAACGGCCGGGTGTATTCAAGCCAAACGAGCACTGCTCACCTCTAGCTTAGGACTGCTAAGCAAACGAAGCGTGTGAGCATGCCCCGGACTCAGAATACCACCCAACCTGTCGGCGATTACAGAGCAGGCCTCCTTAGTAAGCTGGTCAGTCAACTGGATGGCCCAGAGACACTTCCGAAGGCTTACAGCAGGAGTTGATGAAGGTGCCGGGAATAGCTGGTCCTGCTATTCCAATAGGTCGAAGCGCCAGTACAGGCCTTCTTGTTCGATCTTAGGTGGAAAGGGCTTCACCGGACGACAGCAATGAGGAGCAGAAGTTCTTCAGGGGGTCACCAGCGATTCCTCGGTCCAGCCTCGTGTTCGCAGGATACTTGGCTCCTGTATCCCTGGGTTCGTAAGAACTCAGGAGATCGACATGGTAGTGGTGTTTCCAGCTCCCTCTTATCCACGGTTCCCTTCGCGCCAAAACGGAGGGGAGCCAATGGGAGATCCGCTCATCAACACACATACCATACGTGGACCAATCACGGACCACGGTGGTCCCAGGCATTCGCACCACCCTAGACTCTCTGGCACCCAGGATGTGTATTGGGACCAGACAGCCCAGCCCACATCCTGGGGGCACTCAAACGACATGTAGAAGCCCGCGAACGCAACCGTGTTTCGCGGGAAACTACATGCCCAAATAAGGAAGGCCCCGGGTCGCCTGACCCGGGGGAAGGTAAAGGGAGCAAGACGGACAGTGGACTAGACAAAGGAGCCTCGTGGTCCGGCCATTTTGTGTAGCCGGGCCACCCTTTTGTGTTCGCGGCAAAAACGTGCTCAGAACGGCAAAAGGAGCTCAAAATAAACCAAATGATCGCTGCCACCAGCCCAGTCCCTGAATGACTTGCACCGATCCAAAAACCATCCTACAAGAGTGTCTAGGGTCTGTAGAAGGCTAGAGACCCAAGAGAGCTGTAACTTAGGTTACAGTGCCCTCTTGTGTCGTGTTGCTCTAAAATGGCGACACGATAAAAGAAACTACGGGAAACAGCGTTCCCCGGTACTGACTGTCTTAAGGGCATGTCAGTTTCCCCGTAAGAAAGGAGCGAAAGCCCAGAGGAGTACAGCAGAAGGCTGCACTTCTCTGGCAAAGTCAAGAAAACAGGTTGAAAACAATAGCAAAAAGTTTAGGGGTTGCCACATGGAAGGAAAGTTCCCTACAATAACGAAATCTTTCCTAACACTCGCCCCTCCCAGACTATGGACAGGGGGAACTAATCCACCCCTGGATGAGTCTCTTGTTCAGGTCGGTAAAACATTCTGGACAACCCATCAGCATTGCTATGTTGGACACCTGGCCTATGCTCAATAGTGAAGTCGAAGCCTTGTAGACTTATGGACCACCTAAGCAACTTTGGATTCTCCCCCTTCATGTTCATTAGCCACTTTAACGGCTTATGGTCAGTCTGCACAGTGAAGTGGGTCCCATAGAGGTAGGGCCGCAGCTTCCTTAGGGCCCACACAACAGAGAAACATTCTTTCTCTACCGTGGACCATCTGAGCTCTCTGTCCTTAAGCTGGCGACTAATAAAACCGATAGGGTGTTCCTTACCCTTCTCATCTACTTGTGATAGTACAGCTCCTATCCCAGTGTCAGAGGCATCCGTCTGCACGATAAAAGGTCTTTGATAATCAGGGGCCCTGAGCACAGGGGCCTGGCACAAGGAGTCTTTCAAGCCATTGAAGGCCTTCTCACACTCGTCAGTCCAAGTTACCTTCTTGGGTTTCTTCGGAGTTGTGAGGGCAGTCAGAGGAGCAGCTATGGTGCCATAGTCTGCCATAAAATTGCGGTAATAACCCGTGAGTCCTAAGAAGGCTCTCACTTGGGTTTGTGTAGTGGGGGTAGGCCAGTCTTGTACTGCTTGTACTTTACTGGGGAGAGGCTGTATCCTTCCTCCACCTACTTCATGCCCAAGGTAAACCACTGAGCCTTGTCCAATCTGGCATTTACTCGCCTTTATGGTCAAGTGGGCTTTCTGAAGAGCCTGGAGCACAATCCCGAGGTGTTTCACATGGTCTTCCCAGGTGGCACTGAAAACTGCTATATCGTCCAGATATGCAAGACAGAATTCGTCCAACCCATTCAACACATGATTCACAAGCCTCTGGAAAGTGGCAGGTGCATTCTTCAATCCGAACGGCATTACCCGGAATTGGTAAAGCCCGTCGGGAGTTGAAAATGCTGTCTTCTCCTTGGCATGTTCTGCTAAAGCTATTTGCCAATAGCCCGCAGTCAGGTCAAACGTGCTGAGGTACTTGGAGGCACCCAAGGTATCCACCAGCTCGTCAGTTCGAGGCAAGGGGTGAGCGTCTGTCTTGGTGACAGCATTCAGAGCCCTGTAATCCACGCAGAACCTCAATTCAGAAGTGCCTGCTTTTGGAACCAGAACCACAGGACTGGACCAAGGACTACTAGAGGGTTCAATCACCCCAAGGTCTAACATCTTGTTGACCTCGGTCTTAATATAAGACCGTACTTTATCCGACATCCTGTATCCCCTACTTTTGGTAGGTACACTGTCTCCTGTGTCAATGTTATGTTTGCACCAAGGTGTCAAACCAGGCGACTGTGAAAACAGGGGGGAAAACTGCCTAAGCAAACTTTTCACCTCAGCCTGCTGATCAGAAGTCAGGTGAGGGGCCACTCGGACACCCTCAACGGAGCTATCTGAAGGACCGCTTTGGAACAGGTCGGGAAGAGGTTCTGACCCCTCTTCCTCAACGTCTGACGCCAGTAGCAGTGCTGCGATTTCGACTCTTGGGACGAAAGCCTTCAGCCTATTTACGTGGAACACTTTTGGAGCCTGTCCAGGCCTTCCAAGGTCCACTAAATAGTTCACCTCACCCAGGGGCTCCACCACTGTGTAAGGGCCTGACCATTTGTCCTGTAAAGCGCGAGGCCTTATAGGGTTCATGATCAGGACTTGCTGACCAGGGGTAAAGTGAATTAAGGAAGCTTTCTGGTCGTACCAATGTTTCACCAGCGCTTGTCCGGCCTTCAACTTTTCACTAGCCAAGCCCATCAGGAGTACCATCCGTTTTCTGAGCCCTAGCACATAGTCAACTACATTGGTAGTAACAGGGGGAGTGGGCATCTCCCATCCCTCTTTGACGATGGCTAAGGGTCCCCGTACGGGATGACCGAACAGAAGTTCGAAGGGGCTGAAGCCAACACCCTCCTGTGGTACCTCTCTGTAGGCAAACAACAAGCATGGTAAAAGAAGGTCCCATTTCCTCCTCTGGGGCTCCTCCAGAGCCCCAATCATGCTCTTTAGCGTTCTGTTGAAACGCTCCACCAGACCATTGGTCTGGGGGTGGTATGCAGAAGAGAACTTGTAGGTGACCCCACATTCTTTCCACATAGCCTGCATATACTTCGACATAAAGTTGCTGCCACGATCTGACACAACTTCTTTAGGGAAGCCAACCCTAGTAAATATGCCGAGTAACGCTTTTGCAACTGACTTGGCAGTTACAGTCTTTAATGGGATGGCCTCAGGATACCTGGTTGCATGGTCGACCAGCACCAGGATAAACCTATTGCCTGAGGATGTTTGCGGGTCAAGGGGACCAACGATGTCGATCCCTACCCTTTCAAATGGTACCCCCACAACTGGGAGCGGTACCAACGGAGCTTGGATTGTCGCGCCAACCTTACCAGACAACTGGCAGGAGGCACAACTCCTGCAGTGACTTTCTACTTGCACCCCCATCTTGGGCCAGTAGAAGTGCATAGATAACCTTTGCTTGGTCCTCTTCATTCCAAGGTGACCAGCAAGGGGAACTTCATGCGCCAACTGCAGGAGGAAGGGTCTAACAGAAAGGGGAACCACCAACCTCCTATGGTCTCCTTCTGTAGACTCTGTGGGCTCACTGTACAGGAGTCCACCTTCCCAATAAATCCGATGCTTCCCAGGAGGTTCACCCTCAAGCTGGGAGCAGGCCTGTCTCCTTAGGCCTTCCAGAGATGGGCACTCACGTTGGCCCTTACTGAAGTCGTCCCTATCAGGACCTCCTTCAACTAACAAGTCTTTTAGTTCAGGATGGTCGTTGGGGTCGAACACTTCAGGCATCGCCACCTCCTCGTCAGGCTCGGGCGATTGACCAACTCCCTCCACCGCAGTGGTAGGCGAGTTCGGGGGAATATTCTCTTTCCCCCGTCGGGACTTGTTGACTCCTTTCGCCTTGGGTTTCCCCTTCGGCTGGGGCGGCGTATTGGACTTGGCCAATGCTGCCCGTGCTTGAGACCGTGTGTAGGGTCTTTCGGCAGTGTCTCCTACGAGCCCTAGAGCTCTGAGATCATTGCCCAACAAGACCTTTCCCGGGACGTTTCTCTGAATGCTCACTGGAATCCTAACTGCTGTACCATTTAAAGTTAGATTAACAGGGATCACGGGAAACATACGGAGGGGGCCGTCAGCCAACTTAGTGGGCATCAGAGTAGCTCTGGCAACTTCCTCTGAGTCTACCAAGGTAGAATCCACTACAGTTCGACTGCACCCACTATCCCTAAGAGCTGGAGTATCCACTCCATTGATCAGCACACTGTCTTTAAAGTAGTGCTTGGTATTATCCGGAATCCTAGCATACGCCTCTGCGACTTTAGGCTCCCAGGAACCCAGGGACACTAAAACTACCTCAGCCTCTATTCCGCTGGGAAATGAGTCTGAGGAGAAGGATGCTCCTGTAATCTCTTCTTCCTCGTAGGAGGAGAAGGCCAGATTAGCGGAGTGGACCCCCAAAGGTCTAACCTTACAACGGGGATCCCCCTTCACATGGTCAGTTGCTCCACAAGAAAAACAAGCCCCATTGGGTCTGTTTACGTAGGGAGGCTTATTATAACCAGAGTTCTGTTTCGGAGGCGAACCTCCACTACCCTGTGAGTTCTCGGATGGCTTACCCTTATTTTTCTTTTTGTGGCCCTTATGGGAAGAAGATTTAGCAGATTCCCCACCCTCCACATCTTTGGACTTTTTCCCTTCCTCCTGCTTACCAGGATGAGTTTTGTCCTTATGGGACACTCGATGTGACACCCATAAATCTGCTGCAATGGCCAGCTTCTTAGGATCTATCTCCTTCGAATCGGCCAAATGCTGCTTAAGCTCCGGGGAAGAAGAAGCAAAAATGTGTTCCAGCATGACCAGATTGATCATGCCTTCGAAGGTAGAAACCTTATAACCTTCAACCCAGCCAGTCAAGTTTTTCAGGGACTCAGCTACATACGACACCCAAGTACCACCTTCCTTTTTCTTATACTCTCTAAACCTTTTCAAATATTGGGTCGGAGTCTTCCCAAACTTTAAAATGAGAGTCTGCTTCAACATTGCAAAATCAGCGCGCTCAGCCTTCGACATTTCCATAATGGCACTGCAACCAGAATGGGGCAGTCTGCTGAGTAACCATGCAATCTTATCCGCATTATCAACCTCTTGAACCTCGCATGCATACTCAAACGCATTTAACCAGTCCATAATGTCATTTCGTTCCTCATACACACTGAGCAGATCTTTTGGAAACCGTGGATGAGAGGAAGCCCCAGAACCATGTCCAGGACCCTTGGACCCATTTGCGAACTGAAGCTTGGCCAGTTCCAACTGGTGATCCCTGTCTTTTTGTTTTTCTGCCTGGTCGATTTTCAGTTTGGCTATGCTGAATTCAAGCTCCTGCTGCCTAAACCGCAGCTCTTGCTTCTTGAATTCAAGCATAGCCTCCCCATCAACACTGGCAGAGGAAACGTTAGACATTACATCCTCCCTGTCCTCGTGGTCGTGATGGATCAGTGCAGCGGCAGAACCGTCGGTTCTGCCAGTGAGAGCAGCCCCACCACCTTCTGCACTGTCCTCGGAAGTTATAGCGTCAAGCTGCGCTTCTTGCCACGCCACGATTCTCTGGATCATTTCCAATTTAGTGCCTTGAGAGGAAACCCCTCTCTCCGCACACATCTTCTTCAATGTTTCAGATTTCGAAGCATTTAAGGTTAATAAAGTATTCGTTTCCATACTGTCGATAGGACTATGGCCTTTTTAACGTTATATTCAATACTTTACTGCGTGTCCTGGTTGGAATAACCTGAAAACGCCTTAGCTCGTGCGCAACACTGGATACCTTCAGTCGTATCCCACCGCTGTACACCAATTTGTTAAGACGGATTTCTGAACTCTGTCCTGGTGGCGCAGAGGTTCAGAAGGCCAACCTAATTACTTGGAACAGGGTAACCTCTGGACAAGCCAGACCAATCAAGGTAGCGATCGCGGCGGTCAAGACTAGGTCTCAAGAGGGGTGAGGGTGACTGAAAGCCCGCAATGAGCACACAAAGCAAGAGCGCTTACAAACTACTCCAAACAGTTGTTTATATCAAAAATAGATACACATTTATTATAAGGCCTTGAAACTAATAACCACAGTAAAAGCAGCAATATACAACGATATTAAACCAACACATACACTATCCACCCAATATATATACAGAATACACAGTTTCACAGCATTAGCAGCACGAAATATGTTATCCACCTGCAGGGGAAGGAAAACAGGCAGTGCGAACCAATGCGAGTGATATGTCCGCCTTCTGAGGCCCCTAACTGGATGGTAGTCCAATCCCTACGAAGAGTGGAGCCTAGCGCTCAAAAGTACCTGCACACGCCGGTGCCAATGGGCAGAAGGTGAAGCTCTTCGGAGGACGTTGAACAGCTCTGTAGGGAGCTCTAATGAAGGAGAACACGGTCCGCGACTCTAGCGCAGCCTCCACTGTGAGGCAGAAGCAGGGCGCGAGTACGGACAAGGGGTGCTGTATTCACAGCGGGGAAAAGCAAGGGGCACTGCAGGAGGGCGACCAGATCCTAGCTAATCTACTCACCGGTCCCCGAAGCAAGCAGGCCCGAGCTTCTCCTCGATAGATGCAGCTTCTGGCAGGTTCTGAAGAGCAGGGAACGTCTCGTCGTCGTGCAGAGTAAAAAGACGTCCCGATCGAAGAAACAAGCACAGTTTTGTCGCCACAGCAGGGCAACGGAACGGCCGGGTGTATTCAAGCCAAACGAGCACTGCTCACCTCTAGCTTAGGACTGCTAAGCAAACGAAGCGTGTGAGCATGCCCCGGACTCAGAATACCACCCAACCTGTCAGCGATTACAGAGCAGGCCTCCTTAGTAAGCTGGTCAGTCAACTGGATGGCCCAGAGACACTTCCGAAGGCTTACAGCAGGAGTTGATGAAGGTGCCGGGAATAGCTGGTCCTGCTATTCCAATAGGTCGAAGCGCCAGTACAGGCCTTCTTGTTCGATCTTAGGTGGAAAGGGCTTCACCGGACGACAGCAATGAGGAGCAGAAGTTCTTCAGGGGGTCACCAGCGATTCCTCGGTCCAGCCTCGTGTTCGCAGGATACTTGGCTCCTGTATCCCTGGGTTCGTAAGAACTCAGGAGATCGACATGGTAGTGGTGTTTCCAGCTCCCTCTTATCCACGGTTCCCTTCGCGCCAAAACGGAGGGGAGCCAATGGGAGATCCGCTCATCAACACACATACCATACGTGGACCAATCACGGACCACGGTGGTCCCAGGCATTCGCACCACCCTAGACTCTCTGGCACCCAGGATGTGTATTGGGACCAGACAGCCCAGCCCACATCCTGGGGGCACTCAAACGACATGTAGAAGCCCGCGAACGCAACCGTGTTTCGCGGGAAACTACATGCCCAAATAAGGAAGGCCCCGGGTCGCCTGACCCGGGGGAAGGTAAAGGGAGCAAGACGGACAGTGGACTAGACAAAGGAGCCTCGTGGTCCGGCCATTTTGTGTAGCCGGGCCACCCTTTTGTGTTCGCGGCAAAAACGTGCTCAGAACGGCAAAAGGAGCTCAAAATAAACCAAATGATCGCTGCCACCAGCCCAGTCCCTGAATGACTTGCACCGATCCAAAAACCATCCTACAAGAGTGTCTAGGGTCTGTAGAAGGCTAGAGACCCAAGAGAGCTGTAACTTAGGTTACAGTGCCCTCTTGTGTCGTGTTGCTCTAAAATGGCGACACGATAAAAGAAACTACGGGAAACAGCGTTCCCCGGTACTGACTGTCTTAAGGGCATGTCAGTTTCCCCGTAAGAAAGGAGCGAAAGCCCAGAGGAGTACAGCAGAAGGCTGCACTTCTCTGGCAAAGTCAAGAAAACAGGTTGAAAACAATAGCAAAAAGTTTAGGGGTTGCCACATGGAAGGAAAGTTCCCTACAATAACGAAATCTTTCCTAAACTCTGCAGCTTGGCAATTAGCATGTTAATTCATTTCATCAACGTGCTTTTAGACTGCAATTAGCTGCTGGCTGGTTGCCAGGTCCCCTTTTTGTAAGTCATCACTCCTGCGCGTTCACGATACACCCAATACACAGTCCTGACATTTAAACAAAAAACTGCACTACTGGTCTGTGCACTGATAGTTAAAACAAACCCACTGTCTGTCCTCGAGATAATGCTGTTATCAAGGTGGTTCCTAACAGCTTGCAGCCATGTATTCCCCCCTCATATGCAGGGGGCATGCTTCGTAACATTGAATCTTCGAGACGTTGTTCATTTCACCACTAAGTAATTTGCCATTCAATGCAGGTGGCAGCATGCGCTTCTTAATGCACAGGCCTTGGCCACTGGCACGCTGCGAGTGGGTGAGAGGGTGATGTTGGCTTTCTTTTAAGCATATAGGTATTCAGATCTCTGTCACTCTAGCAGTGGTGGCAGCAGGGTTGCACACCCTCCTGATTTTCCAGGTTTCGATTCCAGACTATGGTTTGCACTTGGCATGAGCCTCATAACTGGTCAAAAACCTCATCAATCAGGTGACCCTTCAATGCATTGGATTCAAGGATTTGGCCTGCCAACCGCTTTTATATTCTAACTTGTTTCTCGTGTTTCCTGCAAGGATCATTTTCAACGGCAGTCTTTCTACAGTGCCTTTGGTTCCCTCACTGGAGTGGGCGGACTGGCCTTTCAAATAGGCATTTGTACGCGGAGCGCGCGGTGTGCGCAGTGTGTTTCTCGTGTTTCCTGCAAGGATCATTTTCAACGGCAGTCTTTCTACAGTGCCTTTGGTTCCCTCACTGGAGTGGGCGGACTGGCCTTTCAAATAGGCATTTGTACGCGGAGCGCGCGGTGTGCGCAGTGTGTTTCTCGTGTTTCCTGCAAGGATCATTTTCAACGGCAGTCTTTCTACAGTGCCTTTGGTTCCCTCACTGGAGTGGGCGGACTGGCCTTTCAAATAGGCATTTGTACGCGGAGCGCGCGGTGTGCGCAGTGTGTTTCTCGTGTTCCTCGGGGAGCGAGGAAGGAGCAGAAATCAGGAAAACGACTAAAGGTACTGTGAAAATCTTCCTTGAAACACATGGAACCTGGCCATTAAAAATGCTTGCTTCTGCTGGACTATCTATGGCAAATATTAAATAACTAGCGTACTTGCCTGATTAAAGGAAGGGAAGCTTGGGAGTGAGAGAGTTATTATTGCCATAGCCCTCGATTCCGCTATACACTATTGCACAGACCCTGGGAGTGTGATAGATACTCTACCATAGCCCTCGGTCTGCCCTTAATCTACCCCGGAACCTCAGACAATTGACTCTATTGTGAGCCGAGTGCAAAACTAGATTATTAGCACATAACTAAGGGAATCATAAGCTCTGGTATAAATCGCCCAAAATGCCGGGAAAGGCGGCAAATCGTAATAAATCTGCGGCGGCCAGGGCGAAGAAACCTTATGGCTTACGTTCAAACAAAGAGACCGTGGACACATGTAATAAAAAGTCTCAGGAACGTGGGGGACCAAAGGAACTTGGAGATAAGCCTGAGGCCCCACCAAAGGGACCGCTAGATGCTTACTTCCCAAGTAAAACGAGAGAAGGAGAGGCTGATGTTGCACGGAATAAAAACAATGTCTCACAATTGGAGGGAGAAGGAAGCTATCTCCCTCTGGACTTGGATAATGACTCCCTTTTGCAATTGTGCTATGCACTACAAGAGCGAGTGGGAACTCAAGAAGGGACCCAACTAGGAGTAGAACAGTTGGAGCTCCCACAAATTGGTAACTCATTTGTGGAAAAACCGGCTGAAAATACAGAACGGGTGCTCGTACATGAGAATTTGGTGGCTAGTCATGTACTAAGGGGAAATGGATCTCCCATTTTGATATCCTCTGCATCACAAACTGAAATTACCCCCTATGTTTCCATACCTGCCGCCACAATTACTCCTGTACCAAAGGCACCAAGGCTATCAGCGAGTCCCAATATGGTTTTTGATTCAGCAAATCCAACAGAAGACCCCATGCATCCAGATTTCAGTGTACATGAAACTTCTCAAACTGGAAACGCGACACTGAATTTTGCCATTAAAATCCTATTAAAACTCTGTGGAACGATGCATGAGGACCTGAAAGCTCAGGGGAGGGTGATCTTAGCCCTACATAAACTCCTAAAAACAACTAACAAAATACCTAGTTCCCCCTGTACAGACCGGAGAGGCACACCGACATTTGAAGATTCGCATGAAGATTTGGACAGAGTAAACGCAGCCCAGATGGCGGAAAAGATGCCAAATGACCGAGATGAGAAGAGATCAGCGGGAGAACAGGAAGAGGAACCCGAAATAGTGGGTCTATTAAGCAGGAAACAAAAAAGAACAGCGAATAAAAGGGCAGAGAAAACAACTAACCCCCCCCTCCCCGGAACTCCACTCCTTGCCCCCCCCCCCGGGCAAAAATATCTCCAAAAAAAATATCTCCAAGAAGCAGCGCAAACGTGCGGCACGTAAGAAAAGAAGATCTGCCCAAACAGTGGGCACTTTGACGAGCTGGCTCATGGAAGAACAACCGGTGCACGCAAATCAGAACTTGGCAGCTCAGTCGGTCTCCTCTACTTCATCTGACCCGGACTTATCCCTCAGGAGGCCAGAACCAGTACCCGAGCTGGAACCCACACCGGGCCCACTACAAGAAGGAGAAATCATGGAGGAATGTGGGAGTGTTGAGCCACCTAAGGTGGACATTAAAAACGTGATTATATCCCCGGTTGAGAATGGCAAAACTGGCATACAGCTGAATCGATCTAGACTCTTTGCCTTATTTGCCAAAATACCGTCACTAAGAATCTTAAATTCTGATGACGTAGATTTTGTTGAACCCTCACACAGTAAAGAAGGGAAACATACAATCATCCACTGCTACCTCCCGGAAACTGCTGCTATAATAAGGGCTAATCAGTCATCTATTAAATATCTAGGATACGAGTTGGACGTACCTATTATTGAAGAGATGATTGATGAAAACTGCCAAAAATGCAAGTGTGCATGTTCTACTAGCCCTTTAACATTAAATACAACAAAAGCCACCCAAAGGCTTAGTGATGAGCAAGGTTGGGAATGGCTCCATGAAAGGCTTGCGCAGAAAAAAAGTGGTTGAATTTCAATAATATCAAGCTGGAATACAAGGGGATTTAGTCACTGGACGAGTGAGGGCCCTGCCCGGGAACTACTTTTGGCCAATGACTTATTCCTACTCCAAGAAACGTGGTTAACCTTTGATCTGGAATTTGATGGATACGTAACTTATCAAAATATGGCCATCAGGGGAGAACGGGGAAGACCGAAAGGGGGATTATTAACTAGTGCTAAAACAGCATACAACCCTAAATTGATCCATCAGGATGGCCCTGGAGGTAATATCCTAGCAATTCAAATAAGCCCACCAGGTGGCTGGGCGGGAAGAAAGAAGGTCCTCATAATAAACATCTATGATCCACCTGGGGACGCGATCACTGAAGCATTGGGAGATAAGTTGGACTCACTGTTAACCACCTGGAGTTTGGGGGAAGAAGGAGCCGCTATCCTTCTGGGAGGTGATATAAATGCAAGATGCCGGGATACAGAAGGGTGTGGGAACTACCCCTTTGTACAGAATATCTGCGAGATACCTACACCGCAGAGTAATAATAAAGGCAAACTATGGCTAGAAATTCTTAAGGAATGGAATCTTACCATACTAAATGGACGGACAAGGGGGGATATACCGGGTAAAGATACTTGGTTGGTAGGAAAAAAGCATTCTGTTCTGGATTATATAGCCATCTCTGAGGGCCTGCTGAATCACGCACTACAGTTAAAGGTTACCCTGAATAACTTTAGCGATCACGGCATGTTAACTTTAAGTATGGAGGGTGGTGGAGATTTGGCAGGGGATGGCATATGGAGTGAAATTAGACCTAACGAGGCGGGAAATAAGATCAGATGGTCCCAACGAAATATCGAAAAGATGACATGTATCACCTTCCCAAACGGCATTAACATTAAACAGCTATTGAGGGGAAAGAGCCCGGAAGACATTGAATGTTGGATCACACATCTGACTCACTCACTGTTTAGGGGTACTCAGGGTCCAGGATTGAGCTGGAATAGAAGGGGAAAAACAAACTTTGATATTAACATAAGAGACCAAAAACGTATTATGCGCCGAGCCATTAGAAGCATCAGAATGCACAAGACTATCCATAGTAATGAAGAGGAGTACAAGGCTGAAATGGCTGCAATAAAAAGAAAATACCACAGATGGCTCAGAATGTACCGGCAAACTCAAAAAAGAAAACAATGGCAGAATTTTGTAGTAGCTTTATGTAGCCGGAATAGCCGTAGTGTTTGGCAGATACTGGCCCAGGCGGGGGGTGAACAGAAAATGAGAGTTCTTAATCCCATTGCAAGGGATACGTGGGTTGAATACATTTCTAACAAATTTTATAAAGAGACCATGAACATCACTAATAGCTTGGGTTGTGTAAAAATATGGCCCCTCCCCCTTAGCTATAAGATTATAAAACAATGTATTCTGAATTTAAAAACATCAAATGCCCCCGGCCCAAATGGCCTTGCTAACGCAGTCTTGAAGAAAGACCCACATAATTGGGCACAACTTTTACTCACCTTGTACTCAAGAATTTGTAGAAATTGTCAGATACCGACTTCCTGGAAAAAATCTATATTAATACCGATATATAAAAAGGGGGAGCGGACTAAACCTACTAACTACCGGCAACTCTCTATGCTAGACGTCACCAGTAAAATCTTTAATACTTTGGTTCTTAAAGAAATAGAAAGGTGGGTTACTGAAAACTGCATTTTAAATTATGCACAAACGGGCTTTAGGCCGGGAGCTAGCACTATGCATAACATCAGGATACTGGACCAAATAATCAACAACACCACGAGCAGCAAAGACTCTACGCTATACATCGCTTTTGTAGACTTTAGTAGCGCCTTCGATTTGGTGATACGGAACATATTATGGTCTAAATTAAAGGCGTTGGAATGTCCGATGTGGATTCTAGATATATTAATTGCCTTATATAGCAATACATCTACCAGGGTGCGCCTTAACGATCAAGGAGATACTACGGATAATATCAATATCAACATGGGAGTCAAGCAAGGTTGTATAACCGCACCCATGCTATATAATATATATATAGCTGACCTGCTCGATCATATGGCTACAAAATCAAACTGCCCCCCGAAACTAGGTAACACTCCCGTAATAGGAATGCTATATGCGGACGATTTGATTCTTCTAGATCGTACGATGTCCGGTATACAGAATATGATGAATGAGTTAGGGGAGTATGCCACCCAGATAGGACTTGTAATTAATGTGGAAAAGACAAAAATAATGACAATAGCACGAAAGGGACCTCATCGCACGGGTATAGATACCAAGGTGGGTAAAATTGAGGTTGTAGAACAATATCCCTACTTGGGTTTGGACTTTAAAGCACCCACAAACTATGACGCCATAATAAGACACAAGACACGGAGAGCAAAACTACTTTCACTTCAGGTGGGTAAATTCGCTAAGGGTACGGCTGGCTTCAGTATGGCTGGTATATTGAAACTCTACCTTCAATGTTTTGTGCCGACAGTTCTCTATGGTTTGGAGGCATTGGCCATGCAAGACCTAACCTGGCTTAACACTTTGGAAGGCCACTTCTGGCGTATGGTGCTGGGACTGGGTCCTTCTTGCTCGATACAATATCTCCGCCTAGAACTGGGCCTCATCTCCCTGAGAGGTAGAGCACTTCGGGCCCGAGGTGCGTTCTACCTAAAATCGCGTGCAGAGCCCCATTGTAAACTGCTGGGCCTGGCAGGAAAAAACTACGACACGGAAAGGCACCTACGTGGCACTAATTACAAAGACCTGAATGAAACATTATTTAGGGAAATTGATTGGTCCTATACAAACTTGAGCAAATTACCATACATCCATCAAAAAAAGGCATTTGAGGAAAAGTTGAACAAATGGGACTGGTGTGCAAACCTAGACCACTTGTCCAAATTGAAGGGATATGAGGCGGTTAGATATGTCTCACATAGATATTTAAAAGTGCAGCCATATCTGTTACTATGCCCGGCCCCTGAGGTGAGAAATTTCTTGTTAAGATTACGAATCAACCAGTTGCCTGTATTGACTATCATAGGACCACGACTGAAAATACCTGGGGAGGCCAGGATATGCCGTATCTGTCAAGGGGCAGGAAAATCGGAAACCACTAGACATGTGCTAACCCTGTGCCCTAAATTGGGCCCTATATATATGAATGCATATGATAAATGGGTCCATAATTATGAGGCAATTATTGAGGATGACTTTTGGTATATGTGTTTAAATACTGAATCTCTTAGTTTGCAGTTGTCCCTTTTTAGAGTATGGACACAAATTATGCCCTTACTATCACCAACACAGGAATAGCAGTAACAAGGACATCAACTAACAATAAATAATAATAACAATAACATCAGTAGAATTAGAACGCACCTTTCGTATTGTAATTATGATTATAAATGTGATTCTAATGGTATTATAGTATACTGTTGTGACATTACCCTGTCCTGTGCTTTTATATTTTAACTTTTGTATTTGATATATATTTGCTACATTTTTGCATATATTTTTATTATACTTATTTCTTTATATAACCTATATTAGTATACATTTTATATATGGATAAGTGATGTAACAATGAATGAATGTATTTAAAATGTGTTGTGTAAAATCCATTTCTTGGATTATACCACAATAAAGTATTATATATATATATTCTAACTTGTTCATTAATTTGCACATTATAAACCTGCAGTATTTATTGAGTATGCAGTGCTTTAGGGTTTCCCGTTTTCATTTGCCTCTGCCTTTTGATGTGTTTTTACTATAGATATTAATATGTCCATATTGCTATTGTATTGTAGTTGCCTTTTGACATCAAAGCAACAAACAAAAATAGGCCCATTTCAAAAAGGCAAGGGAGCAGATGGGAATCAAGCACTTTCTCCTGACCACCGGAGGAAACCCTCTTGCTGTTTCACAACTACTCCTGTGACAGTGATCCGTGGAAAAACATAAATGAGCTCCATCCCATGCCCATACATCACAACGTACCCAGTTACAAATCGAAACTCAGCTACAAAGTGACAATGGCTTTCTAGTGCTCCATGTTATGGTACAGTACAGTGCATATCCCCCCTGCCCCCCACCTCGCTGACACAACCAATGCAACCCATCCATCAGCCTTCTCACACTAGGTAGCCAGAACTCTCCCATGCAGGCAATCAAACCCCCCGGGGATTCAGATAGGCCGGCGATCAAGGGGACTAGTGAACAATGTCTCTCTGGAGGGCTGGGCATGGCAGGAGGACAGCAATGGCACAGACAACACGCTTGATTTCCTAAAATGACTGTACATTATCTGCACCACGCCTGAAGCCAACCCAGTAGTGCTTTTTTTTAAAAAAAACGTTATCAACGTTTTCAAGAAACAGTAGCGAATAGAATAAACGTAATGCTATTCTCTGCAACATGACAGAAATCATAGTAAAAGGCATAATGAGAACTACAATTCAACAAAATCAATACATAACAGAAACAACCCCACCCCAAATAAAAACAAATAGAACCACCCAAAAAAACACACAACAATCAAAACCATTTGTGCACAATCACATAGCCAAGAGCCATAACAGAATCAGCTGCCAGAGTCACCCATGTAATTTGTTGAATGGTGTCCAGATATTAGCATAGTCCTCAGAGAACTCACTTTTTCTATACATCACCTTCTCATATCATCATCCCTAACTCTTATGTGGACAGTACAACCAACTCACTCAGCCAGGTTTCTATTTTGGCTTTTTCCTTGTTTTCCATACCATTCGATTTTTTTTCTGTGCAACGACTGATGCTCTGACAGCCCACATTGTCAAATGAAAGCTCACTCCCTTACAACACCCACTCAGCCATAATAATGCATATCTGGGGCACCTCAAAACCCCAGCATTACCAAACAGTTCAATTTGGTCAAGGACTTCTCTCCAAAACAACGCAACCCTTGAACACCCCCATGACATGTGCAGTGGGGTCCCTCCTCCATCCCCACAAACCCAGCAACAATGATCATCCTGGAGACCTAACAATTGCTTTCTCTCCAGAGTCCAATACAACGTACATACCATTTTCCGTTTTTCGGCCGTTTTAATCTAAATTTAATATCAAACTTTCCCAAGGTCACCTCTTTAGACATCTTTCCCCATTCACAGTGCGACAACTCACAGTTCAACTCAGCAGACCATTTTGACCTCAAAATTCCCAACCATCACCAACCACTGACCGAACCGGCACGAATCTATGAAAACTGAACACAATGCTGTGTGTGCAATCATAGATCTTAAAGAGTCCTGGCCCATCAGCCAACAAGATATTAGACATATCCATCCTTTGACACAATAAGGACTTCAATTCTTCAAACCTCTATCTGCCCCTACTCGGCAGCCATACAACACCTGCAATCTCTCAAAACAAACAATCTGATCTGCTTAAAAAATGTCACCTATATACACTATACCCTTTGACACCCTGCTCATCCAATACGTTTTGTTATTCAACTGAAGAGCCGATTTATTCCACAAAGGATCCTCCTTATGTAACCAGATAATTTGCTCATTCTCAGTCAAACACGCAAGCAGCAAATCACTAGTCATCCGTATAGGGGGCAAATAATAGATCTCAGCATCTTACACATCGAATAAACACTTGCAAGCCAGAATGGAGATATTGCCCAAGCCTCCAAAGTCACCCAAATTGGTGTATTCACATCATTCAGCGAAAAATACAGCCTTCTTAAGGGCAAAGCCCCTATAATATTTATCCAGATCTGGATAACAAACCCCCCCAAATTTGACATCCAGATCTAAGACATATTGAGGAATTTGTTCAGTTGCTTTATCCTGGCATAAAAAATCTTTGAAAACGTTATCTATCTTATTCAGCAACTGTTTCGAGAAAGGTAAGGGCATGACTGAATAATGTACAACACTTTCGTTAATAATGCCATCTTTAACACACTAATTATTCCCCCATATACCCAAAGAAACATCCCTCCACTTCTCAGCATCTTTCTTTATAATAGAAATCCCTCTCTCCACATTAACCTTGACTCTAACTCTCCTTCTGTCGTCATTCTTCTCGATCTGTCTTCTGCCTTTGACATGGTAAACCACAACATCCTGATCTCCCATCTCCGTGATACCCTGGGCATCACAGATCGGGCCCAGGTGTGGCTTGCCTCCTTTCTCTCTGACCGTCCTTCCCAGGTTGAACCTAGTCCCTTTCTCTCCTCTATCACTGTCTCTACTTGTGGTGTCCCCCAGGGATCTAACCTATCGCCATGGTTCTTCAATGTCTACATGGCACCTCTGGCCCACAAGATCTGTACCTTCACCTCTAACTTTCAGTGTAATGCGGATGACACACAGCTCTCTTTCAGACTACCCTCAGCCTCTTCCTCCACTTCTCTCATTCCCAACTGTCGTTCCACAATTCAGTCTTGGTGTGCTGCTAATGATCTCTGCCTCAAGGCCAGTAAGACAGAGATCATCCCCATTTGGACCCCTGCTCTCGCCTTCCCAATCTCTCACTGGCTGGCCTCCCTTGACGCTGCGCCTCCACCTACCAGTGATGAAAAAAATAAATATGCGGGTTATTTTATACTCCACTCTCTCCTTCTCTTTTCACATCCTGGACATCTCCAAAATGTCCCACTACCAGCTGCACCTCCTCAGAGGTATTCTACCTTTTCTCACTTTCCACGAAAGGCTCACCATGTCCAGAGCCCTGGTTCTCTCTAGGTTAGACTACTGCAACAGCCTCTTTCTCAATCTTCCTACTTCTACTCTCTGTCCACTACAACTCATCCAGAACAGAACCATGAGAATTATCCTTGGCCTCAAGCCAAGGTGCCGCATCTCTCCAGCACTGAAATCCGTTCTCTGGGTCCCCTTGGCTGCTAGGATCAAGCTCAAGACCCTCTGCATAGTCCACAAGGCTTTCTGGGGCCTGGCCTGCACTATCTACAACGCTCTCTTTCTAAATACTCTCCTTACAGAGCCCTCCGCTCATTTTCCTCCAACACTTTGCGCGTGAGATGTTTTTCAAAGCAGAGATTTGGGGGTAGATCTTTATCATCTGCAGATGCCTCCCTCTGGTACAGCCTCCACTGCCTCTCTCCGCCTTGAGCCAGAACTCTTTAAGTTCCAGAAACTCCTCAAGACCTTCCTCTTCGCTTCCTCCTTCTCTCTCCCTCTCCCCTGCTAACCACCTTCTCTTTTTCTCTCCTTCCTCACTCCTCCTTCCCTTTCCTAACTCTGTTAATTTTTTACTGACTGGTTGCCTGGTTCACCTTCAGAGACTCATAGGTCCCAGGCTACCCCACCCATCTTTGCACTTGCCATCAAGCCTCTGCACTATGTTCAGACTACTGAACTTTCAGCGTACACTCCATAAGAGGTGTAATCCCTCTGCAATTAACCCAGGGCCCTTCTGGACTGGGCGCACTTACCCCCACATCCCTCACACGTCCGTCTGTACACTTGCATGACACAAATCTACTAGGATAAGTACGTTCTGTCTTGTCCCCACCCTTTGTCTTCCCTCCCTTGTTTGGTTGCGCCTGAAACACTTCATGCACTTGCACTAGGATAAATGCCGTCAGGCCTTGTACGCTAGTTACTTTTTTTGTTAGATCATTCGGAAACTTCAAGGCCTAAGAATGCAGGTCAACAGGATTTTTAGTTAGTCTAAGTATGTTACTCTACCATGAATCGTCGTGTTTTCAGAAGTTTGCGGAATGTCCAGAAGGATGCATCGGACCTTAGAGAAGGTGGTAAGGCATTCCAGCGTTTCGCCACTAGCACTGGAAAACCGTTGCCTCCTGCTTTCTGTAGTTTGAAATTGGGGATAGAGAGGAGGCACTTCACGTTGCTTTGTTAGATTTGTTCAATGCAAATTTGTTGGATAGGTATTTGGGAGCTGAAAAAGTGATGCATTTGTGAGTCAAGGAGAGTCTTAAATAGGATGCAGTCATATACTGGCATCCAATGGGCAGAACGTCTTGCCTCACTAAGATGGTTCTTCTTGGGAATGTTCAAGGCTGCTCCTAGTGCATTATTTGGAATCAGTTGTAGTTTTTTATGATGCTTTTATTAGTCCCCATGTAGAGGGCATTGAAATAATCCAGTCTGGATAGGATTAGAGCTCTGGCTAGGGTTGTGCAGTTGGCTGTGGAGAGGAAGGCTCTACAAGCGATAAAGAGGTTGTATACCTAGGCAGCCACTCAGGCTATAGCATTAACTGGTCTCTTTAGCGTAAGGGCTGAGTGAAGATAGATGCTCACGTTTTTTACTACCTTAGATACGTCAATGGTGTTGCCATCAATTGTAAAGGAACTATAAGTGTCGTCAAGTTAATTTATTTGGTGATGTGGGCCAATGAGGAGAAGCTCTGTCTTTTCAACATTGCAACAGAGGCCGTGTTGGGCCATCCATGCCTGCATAATTTGGTAGATTTGGTTTAGGGATTTGGAGTCAAGGTCATGGGAGCCTGTAAGGGGTATGAGGATTTGGGTGTCATCTCCATAGTTGGTATAGGTGACACCCAAATCATCAAGGAGGTTGAACAGTGGTTTTTTGAATGAGGGTTTCTTGCAATAAAGCAACACCCACCCTCCTCCTCCATAACTTGTTGACAATTTTGTTTTTCTTTAAAGCACAATTAACTCCCCTCACATTCATAGTAAACAAAAGTGAATTTACTCATGAACAAAAAAAAAAAATATATGTATCACTTTTCGCATCAAAGGTCCATGTACAAAAAACAAATAATTGTACACGTAGTGATTTGCGCATTCCAGCTAAATGTCACATTCACATATTCAATATTTGACTACGCACAACAGACAGTAACCGAATATGCAACATAACAAAAAAGATAATAACAACAATAAGACACACAAAACATACAATTAATTATAATACACACAATCCTGCTGTTAGCAGAATTCAGGAAAATCCCTTCATTTATAAATGCATAAACAGAGATCAGAACCATATACCTCAAGGTGCTCCAACCAGCAATACTCGTTAGCTAAATTGCCTCCCATTGGCTTTCCCAACTTACATCAATTAAATGACATAAGAACAAAACCCAGTTTTAACAATCATAAACCTGTACAGTTTCATCAGATGCCTCCTCACCCAAAAGAGAAAGAAAAAAGAAAACATTAATGGGCGACATATTGACCAATTGCCTGACACATCAAAACTAGGTATGATAGATTGAAACAAGGGTTACTCGGCCCAAGTCTACACCGAGAAATACGGATTGGCCTGCAGTGGAATAGTTGTTGACTGAATTACCCTAAGACCACTGATCTTTTCAGAGACCGGGGCCATTCGGCATTTGGTATTTTGGCCATGCATGTAGCGCTGGTAACCCCCATAGCTCACGTCTGTTTTTTCATTCAATCTGCACTAAGCACACATGGTGCACAGTGCACTATTTCTAGTTATCTCCATATGTAGATGCTACCTGGACTTCATTCACTGAAATGACGATGTTCCACACAAGTTGACTGTACACCTTTCATAAATTAACTGAGCATTTCAGAAACCTTTTGGCAATTTCACCCCTGTTACTGGCATACGCGATAGTATATGTGTGGTGGCGTTGACGCACATTTGTTACACGACTGAACAATGTACACACAATTTCAGTTCCCGACTTTACAAGAAGAAATGTAAAACGCATACTGTTCTTAAAACATAGCCACTGTTCATCCACACAGCCTCACCACTTGCCTATCGGGCAACATAGTGTCACTGACATAGTAGAAGGTGGGGAAGAGCACAATAACCAAACACGTCGTAGTTCCAGCATGCCAATGTGGTGTGCTTCATCATCCAAACTCACTCATGTTCCCGGAAGTCCAGGCAAGCATACAAAAGTGACACGTCACACAGCACATGCAACAGGGTCCTTTTCTTCATGAACCGCAGTCCCGGGAGGCCGTAGAAGAATCCTATCACAGCCGGCCAATGTTGCAGCGCAGCATTGGACTCGCTCCATAGTTTAAAAAAAATAAAAATAAATGATCAACTGGTCCACATATAGCAACCAGTAACTAAATAATAAAGAACAAAATCTGTAATGTAATAAACATACTTACACTGTTTTGTATGCAAATCCAGCCTCTTACCCCTCCTGATAGGGGGGGTCCCTTAAGAAGATGTAGCCTCCATTGACTCTGTTTCAAAATCCTTTAAATCGGACAAGAAGGCTTCAGCTTTGACATGGTCATTAAAAGAGTGTATTTGATAATTTTTCCTTTGCCAAGGCGAACAGCTTCCTCTTCTCCACCACATCTCTGCTAAGATCTTCAAAGACCATCATTTTATGACCATCCCAACACAGGTCACTCAACTCTACTGCATGTGTCAGCACCAATTTCTTTATGGGAAACTTCAGGAATTTCCCAGTGAAGTGCTCTGGCCGCTGTGCCAATGAGGGTTTAGGACCCAAAGATCTATGAGCCCTCTCAATATTCACAAAATGCTTTGGGTTCAAATCCAAAACTTTAGAGATGTTCTTCTGAATAGACTCTGTAGGATTTCCACTCTCCGCATTTTCAGGAAAACCAGCTATGTGTATGTTGTTTCTGCGGGAGCGATTTTCCTGCTCAGAAATGTTTTGACTGAATCTCTCATTCTGTAGCTGCAGTTCTCTGATAGTATATTCCATTCTCATAACTCTCATGTCCAAATCATTGTTTCTTGTCTCCAGTCCATCAATTCTCATGGCCATCTCTTGACATCTTTCCTCTGAGATGTACAGCTTAGCCTTAATTTCAGAAATGTCAATTGTCATCTTGGTCAACATAGCCAAGATCCTTGCATCTCTCGCCTCCTTACTAAGGGCTTCAACCTCTTTTTCATCAGCGTTAGGTCTCTTAGCAGGCTATGAAAGCTCAGGATTTTCAGTTTCAGTGTTGTTTTTTTCAGTCTTTCATTTGAGGCAGGAGCTCTGCTTTCAAGCTGCCCTCCTTGAAGCTGACAGTTCTAGAACCAACCCAGCATTTCTACTCCAAGAGTAGACAAGAGGACTCACTCAGGGTGCTATATTTGTCCTATCTCACTTTCTGCATGTTAGAAATTGAGGCAGGTATCCTGCACATAATTAACAGCAGAACCCTCAACTGTAGACAGTTGTTCTAGGGGTTTTACAGGCTTCTCACCTCACCCTTGCCCTCTCTCGCACGTCAGCCCATAGAATACAGCTGAGTCCCATAAAAAAAAAACAGTCCAGCTGTCATATAGTCACTGACACAACATTCTTCCCTTTGCTTTGTCAATATGAGCTGCATGAACATTTACTTTAACGAGTCGTCTCTGTTTATCACCGATTTGGCATTTTGCACGCGTTGTACAGCTACTGTCATTTACAAGTTTGGCCAGAGCACGGTCATCCGAAGAGTGTTAATCCCCCACAGGACTTTGAGGGCATACCAATGGCAGTAGGCACTACACAAATATAAAATAACATAAGATAACGTGGTGCTGCTGTGCTGACAACACATTCAACAACATTCTTGGATGTTACAGCATGGCTGAGGAGGCAGCACTCACTTTTGTATCTTGCTTCTTGCTATCTCAATGCCAACCTCCTCACTTTAATTCTCTTGCAACAATACCTATTACTGATCTTATTGCAGAGCGGCCCATTCAGACCTGACTTTAAACTACTCCCCTGCCATCGACTTAGTAATTGCCCTTTAATGGAACCCTAAAGTTGTTAGTGGTCTATTATTGAAACACCATTGCGACAGCATTTAACAATCGCCTCCATTATCCCAATTTTGTGCCCCACCTCTTGCTTTTCCTGCTAAAGCTGCCTTCCAGCCACTTTTCTTTTGATGCTGGTCAGTTTGTGCAGCCGGATCAAGGTCAAAGGACGTCTGCATCCCCCCCACCTGCTTAGCCTCATTCCTTTCCTTTCTTTCTTAACTCTCATATCATAGGGAGTCAATCACCCGAGCGTCCCAAGTGAAGGGCAAGTGAAGAAAAGGGCAATACCAGTTCGGTCATGTTAGGAGCCTGAGAAGGCTGGAACCATTGATCCATCTATCCAAGGTAAGCAAGCAGCATGTGCACCAAATCTCACTCACTCCTTTACTTCCCCACCCTCACCCTCGAATGCAGACATTCAGTCTGGACCCCACACACTTCTAGCCCACAGAGCTTCATCCACATCCGCTTCAACACCACCCATAAATCACATTTAAAAAAGAAATTCAAACTCATGCTCATCAATGCTCATTCCATAGTATTAAATGCAGCAGACATTGCTGACCTCACCCCTCAAAACCTAGATGGACTCTTTATAACAGAGACATGCTTTACCCCCAAATTCATACCTGTTCTGGATTTTCTCATCCTCACATACTACAGCATCCAACACAAGGACCACAAAGAGGAGACAGACAGAGGACTTGTTATTAATCATAAGACTTAATGGACATGAACCCTCCAAGAGCAAAACATATGTATTTACAGAACTCTTGACTTGCCACTTCCCACTCACACATGCTGAGACTGCTACCATCCACCCGATCTACCAGCTACCCCAAACCAACAAATCCTTTCTTGATGAAATCACAGACATTTTGAGTGAACAACACAATTGACATCTTCCTGGGAGACCTCGGTCTGCCCGGGACCCAAGTCACCAAGAAAGAAAGAGACACTACGCAACCTACCCAAAAACATGGACATCAAGCAACTTGTCACAGAAGCAAACCACAACAAAGGCACACACCCAGGCTGGTATTCACCACCTCTGCATCCATCATATGCCTTCACCCTACCTCTGGTCTGGAAAGATTGCACAGCAATATCTATTCGGCTCCACCACACACCTCTCTAACATCAGAGTAAACCCAGACATGCAAAGAAACCTTACTTCTCTTTCAAGAACGTTCACATGGATGCAATAGAAAAAAACCTTATCCCCTGGCCTCAATGTCAGACCCTTTAGGGAATGTCAGTGCCCAGCTCAGCATTCTCAACCACACTCTAAATGAAAACACCAACATCCTTGAACTGAAATGTTGAATCAACTAACATACACCCTCCCCACCATGGTACACACAGGTACACATAGACAATAAGCAAGCCATCTACAGAAAAGAAAAGCTCTGGAGAAATTACCACAAACTATCAGACCGCATCACTCAGAATACCATCCAATAAGCATGTGGGGCCCTCATCATATTTAAAGTGAACTCCTACACAAAAACTATCTTTGAAGAAGTGCATTGGATTGACACAAGGCACTGTAATACCACAATCTACTGACAAATGCAACACCACCAAAAGCTTTTTCGTAGACAAGATAAACATGATACGTTAACACATTGACAGCTCCAAACTCACCACAGAAATCCCAAACATACCAGCCTGCAACATAACAAGATGGTCTGAATGAATTCAAGACAATAACTCCAGAAGGCCCGTCCAACAATCCTGGCCTCAAATCAAACTACACATACTAAATTATCCCCATTTCCATCATCAAGTGTGAAACACACACCTTCTCAACATCATCAATGCATCCCTTACACAAGGCACCTTCCCAGATGCACTGAAAATGAGACAGATCCTCCATTGCTAAAGAAACCCACACTCAAACTAGATGACTTGGCCACCGTTCACCCTATTTTGTGTTTACCCTTCCTCTGCAAAGTGATTGATGAGACCATTGCCATTCAGTTGAATGAAAGAAACCCTCAGCACAATCTCCTACAGGCCTGCCAATCCAGATTCGGACCATGATGCAGCACAGAGACTACCACCATCCAAGTTTTGAATGATTCTCTAAACATCCTGGACCATCAGAACCCCTGCTTACTCATCCTTTTTGTTACCTCTCTGCTGCCTTCAATTCTGTTGACAATGAAGCCCTCCTCAATATAATTGTCAAGCTCATGGGCTTCAATGGAACAGTTCTGCAGTGATCTTTTCTCATACTTCTCCAGCAAAGCCCAACTCATCCTGATGGCTCCAAACAGATCCCAGTATCACCCATAATCAGAAGAAATCCACAAGACTCCATCCTGTACTTGTCTTCTTCACCCTCTACATGAGTACTCTAGGAGCTCTCCTCAACATCGAAGATGTCAAGATATACCAATATGCAGAGAACAAACTGATCTACCTAAAGAACAATTGCATCATGCACATCCATCAACTAAAGCACTGCCTGTCCCCTATGAAAGCTCCTAAAAAGAACAAATTAATTCTCCTAGAAAGCCCCTCCCAGCAATCCCAAGTATAGAACTGGTGGGCTGACATGCAGCTCAATGCATTCCTGCCTCAACTCTCTCCCAGTACAAAATATCTCTATCGACTGTGACCTTTCATTCAAAACACACATCACCAAGAAGACCGAACCAGCATATTATCACCTTGCGCTCATTACCAAAATGAATAGATTCATGCCTTCCCAGAGTTTCAGGACATTGTACAAGCCCTGGACATCACCTACATGGACATTGGCAACACCCTAATTGATAGCATGCCAGATGAAGACGTCCAGAATGAAACAGCACACCTCATCACAGGGCTATAAACATGCTACCTCATTACCTCATACTTAAGGAGCTGCATGGAATACCCTTACAAGCACGCATCATTATCAGGATTGTCTGCATAACCTACAAAGCAGTCACAACCAAAACACAAATCTACTTGAAAGAGAAACGTACCATCTCCGGAGGCCTAAGCACCACCAGAAGCCACACGGATGCCAGTTTTTATTTTTTTAAAACTCTTTATTGATTTCCAACATTTATCAAACAACCTTAACAACAAAAACAAACATTATACTACAACAGGCACTTTGGCTTGCCACTTTCCTTGTCTGTCCATCGTGCATAGTTCGATCTTCCGTGGCACCTGTGTTAACCCCCTTTCGGCCTGTCAGCAGCTCCCTCTCAGTTTCGCTGCTCAAGTCATCGCTGGAAGTTCAGTCCTCCTCCGGCTCACTGAGGCCTGCCATGCTTCGCCCTTCCGTGCTGTTAAACAGATCATGTATGGGAGAGTTCCATGCAAGAAGTTTGGCCCCGCCCTCTCCATCCCCCCTCTGTGCCACTGTGGTCCATACTGATGTTTCCGCTATAGTCCATTTTTTCAGGTTTGCTCACCACATTTCAGCTGATGGTCCTTTGCTCGAATTCCATGCCATTGCTATGCAGCTATCGCCAGTATACACATTAGGTCTTTGATTTTTGCTATATGTGTTCATTGTCTGCCACCCCTCAGGAACAATCCCAGGAGGTAAGATTCTGACGTCCATGCTGGATCACCAGGTTAGTTACATATAACTGCTAGAGGGAAAAACAGGAGACATACCTTCTCGTGCTATGCAATCAATCTCTGGAACAAGTTACCAATGCAGATAACACTGACCTTCAGAAGACCAGTCTTCAAGACCAGGAACAACCTGAAGACATTCATTTCAGGAAGGACCTGAAGCCCCTAATCATCAAAGAATATCTCACCAATCACTGATTGCACCACTCAACTCTATTCTCTCCCAGGTGCCCTCCCCTTCCCTGCTTCTCTTATCAATCCTCTGCTAGGCATGCAAGCTACTTGTCTCCCCTGGGTATGTCCCCTTTGTACAGTACTCTGTTGCCTCCCAACTAGCTGCACACATTATAAATTCCATACATACACACATACATAGCTACATTCATACACACATTTGACCTCTCAGCCAGGCACCAAGCCTTCCAGTTTTCCAACTTCACATTAGGCCATTGCCCAGTAACTTGTAGAGTCCAACAAGACTCAATACTATCCAGAGTGTTCTTTAATCTATATGTGGAGCCATTGGGTTTGGTTCTTAATGGTCCTGACATCTGCCTCCAGCAAAACAAGGATGATAACCAATTATATCTAATAGTCAGTTGTGCCCAGTGAATCTCATACCTAATGAATTGCCTTGCCTCCATCCAATCCTGATGAAAACATGAAGCTCAATCCCACAAAGACAAAATGTGTTCTATTCACCCAGCCATCTAAGTATGATACCAGATAAGGATATCTTAAAACATGCACCTTAATGGCATCAAACAACACCTGGTGCTGACTGGCAAATCACTTGGGTTCAATATAGACAGTAGGTTCTCCTTCTGACAACATATCAATAAAAAGGACCAAACTGCCTGGTGCCAGCTAACCCTCCTCAATAAGATTAAACCCTTCCTATCCCCCGAGGATTTAAGAGCCATAATCCAGGACCATGGTATCTTGCACAGCAGTGGTGGAACTACCCTCCTCACCAATGTATTGGAGGCACTCCTGGCCCTTATTAGAATCATATAACACACTGTGGCACGAGTCATAATGGCAAACATGACATTTAACCAGATTTATCCCATCCTAAGGGAGCTTTATTGTATTCCCATTTCAGAACGAATACTCTTTGAACATCACATCTAAGTCAATCTCCACTCGCACACCTGCCTACCTAGTTGCAAAACGCTGTAGCTCAGGTGCGTTATGCTCCTCTAAGAACCAGGCCACCCACAGGCTAAAAACCAAACTTGCACACAAGTAAACAGGAGAAGAAAAGCCTTCTCTTGCTATGAGGAACACTTTCCCAGTGTACTATGGACTGTGCCAATGCTGTTGCAGAGCAGGAAAGTACTCCAAACCTTTACTCTTGTCAGTACATTGGTTCCATCTAAGCTACTTGCATGCTGACATTAGATCTCCCCAACCCTCACAGAAACATACATGCCACATATTATAACTGCCTTACCTCATTTGATGCCCTCAATGACATGCACAGTATTCAGTTGCCTCCTAGCTAGGTTTGCATGTTATTACATTCAAATACAACTACAAATCAATGTACAGTGTACACCATACATCGCTGACAATGCCAATCTATGACAAATCCTGTCTGTCACTGACTGTTACAGGCTCATCCTGCTCCCCCACAACACTCCAGGCACTTGGACACAAATAATACGCAGGAGACCAAAAGTAGAGAAAAATGGGCTCTAATGCAAACAGACTAGTGCCTGGCAGGGCGGCTTTCTGCTCTACCCGCCCAGGCCTGACTCATCATTATGTACAAATGGAGTGGCTGAATACATTATCCAGCAATAAAACAGCACATATAATGCATGCATAATAACAAACAGGTCAATTTCGGAGAAAAGGGGTTTGGAGTATCACCTGAAGTTGTAAAATGCACGGTCATATCTGCAAGCCAGCCACTGGCCTTGGGGATTTGATCCAGCAGTGTCATCAGCTGTGTACTTCTCAGGAGGGGCACATGGACAGGCCCGAGCAGCCTGAGACATCCCGCACTCCACAGCTCAGCTCTGCTCTGTGACCTCACTTGGCATGGGCGTTCAGCTGTTGGCCAGTCTGTAGGCCAGTCTCACTGCATCCGATGGGCCTCAAAGAAACCAAAATAAAATGCAGTATCAGAGTTGGTAACATGCCCAATTTTATCAATGAACCATTATAATTGCTGTCCAGAGACTTGCACTATGTCTACATAAAGCACACTGCAATACAACTGTTCTGTTATATACATACTCTATAAGCAGGCAATTAAAAACATTATCAAACTAATTGATGTCCAAACTCATCTAAAGCCGTACATTCTCTACATTGCACTGCATAAACACTCCCCTATCAGCATCAACCAATATCTAGGGTGCATCTAATGAAACAAAACCGTCATGACTACATGTCCCTCCCTTTCTATCTCTGAGCATCCCTGTCACTCCTACATCCAACACCACCTCCTTCATGTGTCTTTTATGTTTGTGTGCACTGTCCAAGTAATTATTTGTCTTAGTTTCAAGTATATAGTCAGCCTCTAGTACGTCCCAGTCCTTAGACGCACCAAAGTCAGTGTCAGTAACAACTTGTCTGCTTGGCATATTTCTCGCAAATAGCAACTTGCATAGTAAATAACTATTTGCTGACCACTCTCTCACTCATAGGCCATGGAGAAAAAATGACAGCCAGTCATCCCACTTTGTGCCTTTCCGATCCATCTGCTTGAACAGCTCCTTTTTTAGCTCCTCTTTCTGTTTTTTCTTCCAACAAGTGACACAATTGTCCACGTTCTTCTGCCAATCCTCTATGGCCATTGGCCACCAGGACATCTCTGTCAAACATTGATTACTCATTGTCTTGCTCTTTCTCCACATTAATATATAGCATCATTTGTTCATCCCTCGATTGCCGGTTTACCATGAGCCGTTCACATTTCCTTTGACCTTCCTTCTTGCTCTTCTTTAGGATGATCTTCGTTACTTCAAGCTGTGGGCCCTTCATCACATGTCACTCCTTATCGTCTATGGATGCCGTTGACTGCGGCTGTAGGATATTGTCAGGTGTTATGGGCCACTCTCGCTCTGATGGAATTATCTTCTTTCTTCGCAGATTCAATGCCACTGATTGCAATTCACCACACTGTGCTCTTTCCCCCCAAACACGAACAAGTCATGCATCCACTGACCACCTCCTTTATATGTGGGCCTGTCAATGTCGATCTATGGTGCACATGCCCTCAAAACGTCCTATTGTGTTTTGACAGTCTCTGATATACATTCATGTAGTTCGCCTGACACTACTCCTTGCACTGGCATTGTGTTCACTGCCCTGTATAAGGTGCACACTGCACAGTCACCTGTCCTTTACCTAAATGTCCCTGGTTCGATCCTGGGTTTTGGCATCATGTATGTTACAGGCTCTTCCTGCTCCCCCACAACACTTCAGGCATTCAGACACAAATAATATACAAGAGACCAAAAGTAGAGAGAATGTGCTGTACTGCAATGCAAACAGATCAGTGCATGGGAGGGCTGATTACTCCATTCTCCACCCATAAAACTGCACATCTAATGCATGCATAATAGCAAACAGGTTCATTTCAGCGAAAAGGGGGAAGGAGTATTGCCTGCAGTGGTGAAATGCACCAACATATCTGCAAGACACCCTCTGGCCGTGGGGAGTGGATCCAGCAGTGTCTTCAGCTGTGTAATTCTCCGGAGAGGCTCATGAACTGGCACGGGCAGCCCGAGGCATCATGCATTTCCCAGTTCAGCTCTGCTCTGCAACCTTTCTTGGTATTGGTGTTCATCTGTAGGCCAATCATGCTGCATCCAATGGGCCTCAAAGAAACCAAAAGAAAATCAAGTATCAAAGTTGGTAGCACTGTGTTTGTGCCGTTCCCCTCACTCTCTGTCTTGCCATCTATTCTGTCACTTCCTGCTACTTTTTTTCTGCTACAGTATGTATTGTATATGATGATGTGCGTTCATTTTCGAACATCATTTTTTTTCCTTAAAAGAGGCCCCCCAAAAGTCAGCAACTGTCCAAATGCTAATACAGGAATTCAGCTCCACCATTCCACTCATAGGCACAGCAAATGCTTTAATCTTTTATGCCTTCTTTATGTTCTATCACTGTAAAGCATGTTGCTGCAATTTATAGCGCACATCTCTCTCTCTCTCTCTCTCTCTCTCTCTCTCTCTCTCTCTCTCTCTCTCTCTCTCTCAACAGTTTGTCTTTCTGATCCCTCAGTCTCTCTATCTTTCTCCATTTCTTCAGTCACTCAGAGTAACACAACCTTTTTCTGCATACAGCCCAAGTTCATAACAGCATATCATGTCAACATATATTACTGTACAATGGACCAATGGCAATGCCAAGCTCTGCCTATGACACACACATACTCTCTGCTTCTCGCTATCTCTGTTTCACTCTATTGTCTGTCAATTCTTGGAATGTTTTCTGCTACAGAATGTACTGTATCTGGTGATGTACCCAAATATTCTAACACATGTTACATTTTCCTTAATAGAGGCCTCAGAGGAAGGTCTTCAATTTCAGAAGGTGGCAGCGATGGAGGGCCTGCATCATGTATGCAGAAGACTTTCTCAGAGTTGGAGTGCCACTCGAGGCTTTTGCAAAATCTTGTCTTTAGAGTGTGCTGGATCAGTGACAATTTGAACATGCCGGTAGTGAGCAAGGTGGGGTGCCGGCTCCCAATTTTGAAATAAAGAATGCAGATAAAATTCAGGAAGACCAGTTTGAAGCCACCAACATTGCAACACTTGCCTTGAATACATCCTTTCACACCCTCGTACCCCATGCCTTCTCACCCGCACCCACTGCAATAGTCCTTGACTTAGCCGCGGCCACATACATCTTCGCAGTCCATATCTTATGCTCACCCACTAACACTCTTGCAGTCCCTGCATTCTCCTCGCACATTCCCGCAAAGGCCTCACCAGCTACTTTGGTACCACTACTAACTATCAGGTGCCTTCATGTTTGATGCCCCATTTGACAAGCATCACCCACTCCCATTCAGTGGCTCAGAAGAAGAAGAGTATTGGTCCCCTGTTGCCTGTTTTGCACTGAAAACCATCTCAGCAGAGAATAGGCAAGTGATTATTAATAAATGTAGATACAGCTCAGGTGGTATGGCATGCATACTGTTCAAATATTTGGTCTCTTTTAGCAGCATGAGCAGTGGCACAAGAAAGTGAACTGTGATGTGTCAGACAAAAAAGTGGACCGTATTTTTTTTAGAATTTAGAATACCACCATCCTCTTTGTTGTGCATGCAAGGTTGAAGGGCATCCACACTCAGCTTTATAAGACTAACATGAATGCATTCTTGCATATGCAAAAGTAGAACCCATGATTCCACCTTTGCCCTCCCTCTCCTTACTGTGAGAAACCTGAAGGTGTTTCACTATTCCTCGGGGATCTGTCATCTGGTGGCCAGGACAGGGCCATCGCTATTGGATCCAGTTCCTGGGGGTGGACCAGTGAGGGAGGATCACCTGGATGGGGGGGTCCTCGGGAGTGGAAGTGGGACACCGACAGACTTCTTCTAATACATTTTCCCCACCTGGCTATATGGGAAGCTCAGAAATTCTACCCCCACCCCCTTTTAAGACACAACCACTTTCGCACATTATGAAAGATGACAGACAAACACCAAAGCTGTTTACCTAACATGTCCCAACACAAGGGTCAGGCAAAGTCAGGCAATTGACCAGGATCACACACACCTGACGGCCCTTTCCCTTACCACAAGGATAAAAGGTGGAGCACGAGAGCACAAGACTAGCAAGGCAGACCTCACGAGGAGACAGCTATCCAGGCATGGCAGTTCAAGAGGAAAAGAAGGGTGGCGAGAACTTTAAGGCTGACACAGAGAGAAGCAACCTTGCCCTTTCCGAACCAGAACCACGAGACCTGCACAGAAGGAATAGTAACACCACGGACAATAGCTCAAGTTTGTTGCAGCAGATGTCAATGGCACACAGAGCATGCCTACGCTGATAAGCAGGACTGGGGGAGACTCCTGCTACCGTGGTACCAGCCTTGACTCCAGAAACAAGGAAAGCCAATCGGTTTATCATAGCCAGTGAGTTGAGGGGAGAACTGATAAGAAACCAAACTGTGTTAAATGAAAGTCACAAAGTGGCACATAGAGAAAAGTTCAAAGAACTGTAAATTGTTAAGGGAAGACCAGCTGCAGAGGGAATCAGCACCACGTGGGTGTTCACTCGAGAGACTCTGGTTAATCCCATGTTGAATGAAACTACTGATACCAGAAGGCCGTAGGAGAGCTGCAGAGCAAGGTCGAAGTGGTCATACAGGGGTCTAGCAAAAACCCCATACAGTCGAAAGTCTTTGACCGACAAACTGTTGAGAAAGTAAGGGAAGTGAACATCCCACATTAACAGAAAGCAAAAAGAAATATGAAGTGGCAAGAGTGAACCCGAACGAGTGATGCCAATAAAGAGGAGTGAAGCCTAAAGTCCCAAGATATAGTGTGTTGACAAAAGTGAACCCGGCAGAGGGAGGTCCATGGGAAACTGTTAAAAAAGACATTAAGATTTGCGAATGCCAAGGAGAAAATATCTATGCAAATGCCAGAGTGAACCCGACGTGGGGTGGCAAACGTTCGAAAGGGATCTGAGCCCAGAAGAGGAAGATCCAAGAGTGAGAAGTCATCCCCCCAACAACATGTGAATGCAACCGAGAAGTCATTTTTTAATATAGGCTGGAGTGAACCCGATGGGAGGGAGGCTGATATCCAAGACGAGTCTTCGCCAAGAAGAGGGGGACTTGAGGGTGAAGAATCATCTTCTGAAGAGTAAATCCAAAAGGAACTTTTGATTATATTTGAACCTATCAGGCCCTCAGAAGCAAGAAAGTCTAACGCGAAGCTCCTGATAGTGATGAGAACTGTTTAAGAGTCTGCGCCCGGAACAGAGGGATCCAAGGGAGACAAGCCAACACCCAACTTGCATTTTAAAAGGAACTCTTTGTTTGTTATTTTGGAGCCTTTCAGGTACTCTGAGGCCAGAGACCTTTCTGTAGAAAAGAGACTTAACCATTGATGGCCCTGATACCCGAAGCAAAACTGACGTCTTGTGCTGGAAAAGCTCGAGCGGGTGCTGTGCTCAGAAGTCCCACCTTGTCCCATGCTAAAAAAGTGGGCAAGGGAGACCCTCGGCTACCCCATCCTAACTTATCATTTATGAACACTTCTTTCTTTCTTGTGAATCCTATCCCACACTCATTTTGGTATTTAGTTGTAAGGATTGGCAATAGGCCCTTTTATTTTGACAAGACACCACTAGGACTGCCTTATTTTGATTTGGTTGTCATAGCTTGCTCCCAGCTTAGATTTAGGTTTAGATTAGACATTTTTCCTCCCTACCTATACACCACTAGGAGTGCCTTATTTTGATTTGGTTGTCGTAGCTTGCTCCCATCTTAGATTTAGGTTTAGATTAGACTTTTTCCTCCCTACCTATACAGTTTAATAAACACCCTTGAACTGCGATCATTTGTGTCTGTCTATTCTTGATACCATGCCTTCCTTACATTACACACAAACCTCAGCTTAGTTCTCCATCAACATTCCAACCCTGTATCCCACCTACTACTCCTGCCCTTGATCCCCAAAACGAGTGGAAATGGGAAACGTCCCATCTGTACCACATCCACCACTCCTGTTCTTGACCCCTGAATCTAATGGCAGTTTGTCACCTTTTCCGATTCCATACCCTCTGCTCTGACATTTGCTCCCAGCACCAGTGGCAGCCACTGGACCTCCTCCCCTGCTGATTTGACTGTTCCTTCACTGTCGTCTTCCTCAGTTACATGGAGTAGACAACTCTTCACCTTTACTGAACACTTAACCATACTGTGCTGGACTTGTGTTATAATGTTTTGTAGTAGGAAATCTGATCAGCTGAACGAAGGGGGCATATTTCAGTACATTTATATATTGGTCGCTGCCCTATTGTGCTCTACACCCAACGGAAGCAGTTTCTGAATATGGTTTATCATCCTTGCACAGATATCTGTCTTGAAGACGTGTCATCAAAATTCTTGAGGTGCTACCCAATAGTTCTGTCTTGCTAGTTGTCTTATGGTTGCACTTCAGATAATCTTCACATTGTGCCAAGATCAACTCAGTTGGATTTAGGTCAGGAAATTCCAGGGAGATCAAGCCCAAGTGATCTCCTGTTCCATTGTCAAGGAAGTAACAGATGAGTGTTTGTGGATCATTGCCCTCAATAATGCGGAATTTGTGGAGATCCTTCAGGTACTTCTCCCTCACAAAGGGAAACATCCCCTTCATGACTATATCTTTAAATTAGGCTGCATTTATTTGGTTCTCAAAATATATCAGGGCTGCTGACCCCTTCTTGGGGATGACAACCGAGACATGCACTTTGATTGGATGCTTTGGGGAAAGCTTGCTTGAAACATGTCCTTTCCTCTTGTCTGCTATACTGTTGAATCTCTCTAGAGCAACTCTAGTTTCACGGGTGAAAAGGCCATCCTCAAAAGCTTTCATTGTCTCTATCTCAATGTTCACATGGGCACCCATCTTTCCTTGTTGATGTCACAGCTAATAAGACTGGCACAAGACATGGTAGTAATACATTAAATAAACACTGCCTTCTGGTGTGGAATAGTTGGTACATTGTGTGAGTTGGAGTGGGGTGAAGAAGGATGGGGAGAACAAGAGTAAGATGTGGAAGAATGGGGTGAAGAACAGTGTTATAGATTATAGGGGTGAGGTTGAATGGATTAGTGGGAGATGTAGAGTAGGTGAGTGGGGTGAGGTAGAGTGGCTTGATGCAGAGTGGTGTGAAATATTGTGGGGAGACAGATTGGGGGAGTTGAAGAATGGGTGAGTGGAATGACAAGATTGAGGTGAGGAAGAGTGGGGTAAGTGGGATGAGGGGAAATGGGGTACAGTTGGAGAGATGTACAGGGGGCAAGTGGAGAGAGGTAGATGCATGTGAGTAGAGTAGAGTGAGGTAGAAGGGGTAAATAGAATGGGGTAGAGCAGAGTGGGGTTATGTTGAGTGGGATGAGGTAAAATGGGGTGAGATTAGGGAGTTATAGTGGGGTGAGGTAGACAAAATACAGTACAATAACTGACCTTTGCGAGGGTGTAGGAGTAAGAGAGCATGTTGATTGGAAAATACTTGTCTTAATAAGAAAAATGGGGAACGTTAGAGGAAAACCTAACTGACCCTATCTCTAAGAGGTATTTATTTCCCTGCCTCAGCAAAAATAGCTAATGAAAACTCTCTGTGTCAGAATGTCCCAAGGCACATTTTTCCATCCTGTGTCCAAGTCATAACCTATCCCTCACAAGCTAACTTAGTGTAATGCGTTAAAGGAAACGTCTCTTGGCTATACGCCTGAAGCCCAGCTTTGCAGTTCACAACGCGCAGTTTGAAATGGTGTAGAAAGCAAACACAGGTTCCAGACGACTCAAGGAGTTGATTTCCTTTCACCAGAGTCTTTCCAACTCTATCCATAATAGTCAAAAAGTGAATAAAAGTTCCACAAGACTCCAGGGGTTGATTCCCTTTCCCAAGAGTCTTTTCAACCTTCTTGCTAGGACTCACTCACATGCCATGTGAAACGATAGAATGGTCTGGACACCTTTTCCAAGCCATCCTAAGGGCTCCAGACCCTTGTGAGCAGACCTGGAGCCCATGTACTGCGACAAAGAAGAACAACGGGGATGCCTTTTACAAGCTGTGTTGTGGGTACTAGATTCTTGCTCAGTACCCCCTTCTTGGTCTATTCTACTGCCAAGTGGGGTACTCAACAATTGTGTTCTCACTGCCTTTTCTCACTGACTTCACTTCTACACACAGCCTTGGTTTACTCTCCTGCCAAGGTCTCTGAGTGCCAATCGTTCATGTAGGCTTTGTGTTTCTCTTTTTTACTATCAGGAGTGTGTCTCCGCACCGTGGGTCCCCATACCCGTTTACCTGGTCGCCTTCACAGTTCTCGTTATGCCCCAGCCTTCGTTTACGCACCTGCTAAGGTCTGGTAGCACCATTTGCAAGTGTACATTTTGTATACTTTCTTATGGTTATTTGGGATGCATTCTGTCAATAAAAGTCCCAGATCCCCTTCACCTCGCTGCTGTGCGTTGGTAAATGTTTGTACGTGTTAGTCCTTCTTTTACTTAAGACTTCTTGCCTTCTCTGGGTCTGCCCAACCTTGGGAGTGGCCACCTTAATACCTGCAGGGTCTTGGCGCTTGCCTTTCGTTTGCCTTCAGGTCTCCAAGGATATTCTGCAACTTTTACAGCTACCCGTAGCCTTCTCTGGTCATTCGCTAGCCTCTCCAGCAGCCAGACGGTGGGTTTTCTGAGCTCTATCAGTCTCCATTCTGGGTAAGAGTACTTCCTCCTCTCCGTAATCTTCCTGCTTTATGGGACCTTTGCAGCGCACTCCTCTCTTCGAATCCGTCTGCTTCTCTAGTCTGACCTTCTGCACATAGCTTGCCAAGCTCCCGGTCCGTGCTAAGAGGTAGAAGACTTCGATTGATTCGAACAACTAAACCGTATGCCCTGGTTCTCAACATTGATCCTCATTGCTCTTGACCTCTTCCACATGTCAGTACTGTCAATGAATACCTTATGGATGTTTTACTTCTCAGTGGTCTCTACCTGAGATGTGCAATAAATGTATATTGGGACAGCTGCTGGGGGGAGATCCAGTTTTACAGGTAAAGTGGGAGGGTTCAAGCGATACTGCACATTCTCCCAAGATAGGCCCTACTCTTAATGGTGGCATTACTCTCAATGAGATCCTCCCGCTAAGTACCACCACCAGGTGGACTATCAGGTAGTGGCTTCACCTCCCTGGCCTCATAGGAAGGAGCTCCCCCATCAGAAGCAGTGACAATACCGTGGGATTTGTCACACCTTGCAGTCCTGCAGTTCGAACCCAGACACCAGCAAGCACTAGAGATGAGACATATCCCTTGATCAGTCAAAAGGTTTGCCCCAGCTGTCCTCTCATTGTGTTCCTGGAACAGCATATCTATGATCCTGCACAGAGGCCTAACGTGAATGATTTAAAAAGGGAAAATGAAAGTACTGTACTCTACTGTAGCCTAAGATTATCACACACTTTCATTAAGCAAATGTCTGATACTTTCTATTAAAGTTGTCCATGAAAATAGAGTAACAAAGCGTTCTATAAGGAGTATTTGCTATGTTTTCAATTATAAATGTGCTTCCAAACTCACATCTGCTTATTTAGTTAGAAACTATTGAAGAGTGTAGAAAAGAATGAACAGACTGTAGCCAGGCCTATATAAAACTGGAAAAGACAGGAAAATGAGGCAGAAGGAGAGGGAGTTGCTGGAGATATTTAATATTTAACCCGTCTTGATGATTTTTGATCCTGATCTTGTTCTGTGGGTGTGCTTTAACACTGGTGTGGACATAAATACCTGCATGCAAGGGTAAAATCCTGTGAGTGATGTGCCATTGCTGGATTTCCATAATGGGACAGCCATCAGCACAAATGCATGTATCCAGGTCATGTCAGTAGAGCTCACACTGCTTGTTTGGCCTTGACCAACAGACCATCATGTAACCTGGAGCCAATGGTCAGCGTTCTAACACCATTCTGCTAATACTGCTAATGAGTGTTTTGCATTTTTGTGCACTCTACCAATTAAATGGGCATCTTCCCCAACTCTTTACAGCTTAAAACTAAATGTGGGATGACATGGGTGGAGATGTAGCCTGCTTTTAAATTGAAAACGAGGACACAAGAAAACCTCGGCTCAAATTCCAGGTTTCCCATTTCACCAAATAATATTCAAATCATTTTACTACATTTGGTATGTGTGCTCGGATCAACAAGAAACCACGGTGCTTCCGTGACGACTCTGACTACCGGGGCTGATGCGCCCGGCAGGGTCACACCTGTCTGGGGCATCATCTCCGGCAAGCAAACTCGTAGTTTGCCAATGCAGAAACAAGGGTGTCAGTGAGCTTACCGGCACCCTTGTTTTCAGACTTGTAAACTCATAATGAGGCCCAGTGTTGAATAAGAGGAATTGATTATTCCTGGTTTGGCTTTTTGCTCAAAGGTTATGTCTGAGGGTGAGGGAAGGAAAAAGACAGGACAATTGTTTTCTCTAAAAAACAGACTGTTATATAGAGGAGATGTGTGACCCGGCGGGTACACCCAGGTCACAAATTGTAATCCCCCAAAGCCATAAAAATATGGGCCTCATTACGAGGTTGGAGGTAAGTAACAGTCCTTACCGGCATGGAGCAATTACTGTGTCCGTGTAGTGAAGAGCCCGCTAATAACGTGCCATTACGAGTTCACGGGCACAAGCTTTGCGCCATGCCAGTAAGGACTTAACCGCCATGCCGCTAAAGTCCCAAAAATGGCTCAAGGAAAGCGTTGATAGCACTACTGCCATCAAAGGAGCTAGCTTTAACGGTGACCGCTAATAGTGGTGACCGTAAATAAGCAGAACCGGAAGTAGCGTCATCGCACAGGAACAGGAAAGAGCACGGCGGCCATCTTTAAAAACACAATCCATTGCCAACCTCAGCACCCAGGACTTGCATCAGCACAACAGCAGCCCCAACTTCAACCTAACACCACATCAGAATGCCCAAGACGGTGCCGCTAATAACGGGTTGGCGGGTCGGAATAGCCCGGAGCGGTAAGCGATGCCGGTAATCCTTTACCGGCATCGTTTTTCCCTTACCTCCAACCTCATAATGAGGCCCATTCTCTTAGAAATCGCTCATTCACAATTGACAAGTGGGCATTTAGGAACTGTAAAAACTCAGGCCCAGATTTTGAATATATTCTATTGGCCAGGCATGTATGCTGACATAAAGAATTTCGTCAGTACATGTGTGCCTGAAAACCAGTACTCAAATTCCGCCTCCAGTCCTGTTACAACCCTTACCTATTATACACACCCCTTTTTCAAGAATAGGGATGGATATAATATGCCCTTAAGAAACCTCGAAATTGGGTAACAGATAAATATGGGTTATTTTGGATTATGCAACCCGTTACCCTGAGGCCTTCCCATTAAGAAATAATACATCCCAACAGATTTTGAAACATCTACTTCCATTCTTTTCTCGAATAGGTTTTCCAAAAGAAATGTAGATGGATCAACGGTCAACAGTTATGAGTAAGCTTACGGCTGAAGTTAAAAACATTCTTCAGATTAAAAATGTACGCACTTTCATTTATCATCCCCAAACTGACAGGTTAAGGGAAAGATTTATTCCAACTTTAAAACACATCTTAAAAGACCAGTGGAAGCAGATGGAAAGAAATTGGACATTATGATGCCTTGGGCCTTGTTTGCCATTAGAAAACTCCACAGTCATCTAAAGGAGTTTCCCCCTTTGAACTATTATACGGGAGAAAACCTAGAGATGTATTGGATATGTATTGGATATGAAGAAAGAGAAAGGGCTACCATACCATTATCTCAGACTGCACAAAGACTGAAAGAACATAAAACATATCACAACAGGAGATGCCCAGACTCTTACTATCAGAACCCATCCTGGCACTACAAGGCACTGGCCTGCAAGATATTGACTGGCTAACACTCTCCCAGAATAAGGCAAACCATGGATCATTCCAGGAACCAAATTTTGGTTCATCCCAAGATGGAAACATACTCTCAGTGAACACTGCAGGCTTAGATAAACGCATAGAAGATTCAACCTGGTCTATCTTCATTGAGGAGCATGATCTCATATGTTTCCAGGAGACCTGGGTGACCGAGAACCGCAACTTCAAAGGATATGCCACCTTCGAAATCCCAGCCATTAAGGGCAAGAGGGGCAGACAATGGGTGTTCTGCTGATCTGGGTGAGTTTACTACTCAACTGGATAGTAAAACAGCAGGAATCCAAAAACTCAGACCGTCAACTTTTGAATATTGTAACTGTAGGGGAGCATCCACTTCAATGTATTTAACATCTATAATAGGATCACAGGGGAGTTCCCCCTGAAATGTCTAAATCTGATGAATTACCTGATGCAAACCAGTTTACCCCGGAACCTTGCAAGCAACCTCATCGTGGTAACAGGGGACCTCAACCTACAATATGAGCTGTTGATGTCACTGGATGATATTGTTAGGCGATCCCCTGCACACCAGTCCACTCCACGTCAGAACACTGCACACATTCCCCCAACATCTCCTCCCACGGTTCGAGGCTCAAGTGATTCGGTGAACCCAAAGGACCGAAAACACCGTACCAGCTTTGGTGTACGGGCTCGATTGCAACCCTTTCTGCATTGGCAATTGCCTTGGAGAACTTATAGCAGAAGGGGCGGCGTTACGTCTTCACGTTGGTCACGTGATCCAGTGTGGCGTTCCTCACGTGACCTTGGTGGACGTCACATGACCCAGAGACGTCACATGACCCAGAGACACACAGTATAAAGGTCTGAGAGACAGAATGCTCATTGCTTCTCAGCTGTCTTCAGACCCTGTTTGGCGTTACAAACTACTCCATGTTACTTTGATCACGGAACTCTACCTCGGACTCCTTCGGACACCCCTTTGTACCTTTGCTTGGAAATGTGTACCTGTTGCCGGATTTTGGACTTCACCTCGACCTGTCTTTGGATCATCCCTTGATACCTTGCTGAACTACTACGCCATTTCCCTTCTGGGATTCAAGTCAAGCCCTCTCTCCTACAGGTGGCTAACCCCCCATCCACGCTCACCTGCGGTTCTACTATTCCAGGGACCGCCGCATCATCTGAGTCTCGAACCTCTCTACTAGGTTACCTGGGTTTCCCCAACACCAGATAGGTAAGACTCTTTGGATCCTATCGTTTACCTGACTGTATTGTAATTGCCTGGTACTTAACCTCGTTCCCTTTTAACAGCAGCATCGGTGTTCCAGAGGTTCCGTGGATCTGGGAAGACATCTCTCACCTGTGGCCTCAAGGGTCGCACAGCGGGTTTCTATTAGTTCCCCTGTGCGTCACTTGGGGACGGAGGTCTCATCGGTCTACACGACTCTCAAGTCAGAACAGATATCTGGGAAGACAAAGTAGCAGTCTGGGGGATACCACAACTCACAAGTGACTACCCTAAAAAGATCCACCATTTCGCGATTAAGACAGCATGTACAATAACAATATAGTGACCTGCAATGGCCGGTTTCCCAATGATCAACCGGCTATGTCTACATTTCGTGGGCACAATGGTACCAGCAAGATTGATTATATTCTGATCGACATGGCCCATTGGGAGTGGCTGAAATCTTTTGAAGTGATGGACTGATTCGAGAGCGACCATTAACCTTTAGTGTGTGCAGTTTCTGCTTTGAAATCTGGCATCCTCAGTGTATGTGTGTCACAGCAAATCATGTTTACCAAATTACAAGGTCGACCAAGATAGGGTGTGAAGTGGTCAATGATTCTCGATCACAACCTTAAATCCGAATCTATCGGGCAGTAGTAGACCATGTTGCTTTAATATGTGATCCCGTGAATGATGCAGCTTTGATACTAGAAGAATTCTCATCTATTAAGCATAGTCTGAAACCACTGCTAACAAAAAAAAAGAAAAAGCATATGCAGCACTACTTATCTAGGCAGCCCTGGTTTGATGAGGAGTGCAGGAAATGCTGATTAGCTCTAACTTCCTGTCTAAGACCGAAGCCTGCTGTCGAAATAGTGTATCTGACAAAAACTCAGAGCGATCTACAAATCAACTATCAGAACCAAAAAAATATGTTTGCAGAGAGAATCTGGGAAACCTTAACTGCAGCATGAAGAAACAAGGATTCCAATGCTTTCTAGAAGGTTGTGGCCAGCAATGACTCCAGCCATAGAGATGACAACATTGTAACATCGCACCCCAAACCTTGCAAAGCCACTTTGTGACATTATATCAGATAGAAGAGAGCAGAAATGCTTTGATGCTGGAGCCTGCAAGAGTACTTTCAGCAGACACAAGCTTTAGAGTTGATCCCGAGGAGGTGAGCAGGACAATAGGAGTCATGAAAGGTAGGAAAGCTCCTGGCTCAGACTGTTTAAGTATCGACATGTACAAGGATGAGCCAACAGTCTGGGACCCAGTACTCACTCGAGTGTTTAATGCCATCAATGAATTGGGCATGGCCCCTCAGAGCTGGCAACAGGCTATAATAATACCCATCGATAAAAAAGGAGGGATGAAGATGCCAGGTAATTATCGACCCATCTCCCTCCTCGATGGAGCCGGGAAAATCTATGCTAAGATTTAACTGGACCAACTGTAGAGCAGGGCTGATTCAGAAGGTATACCCAGGTTTCAAGGATGGCATGGGAACAGTCGAAGAATGTTTCTGGCTAGATCTGTTGGTAAAATAATTCACAATTATTTGCAACACCAAACTTTAAGCTATTTTTGTGGATCGCTGTACCAACTTTGATTCAGTTTCACGGAGCAAGCTATGGTCTGGTTTGGCAGCCTATAAAGTACCACCAGCATGTTTCAGCTCAATACAAGTGCTCCTCAAGGACAGTTAGGCTGTAGTTCGCTGGGGTCTGAGAGTTGAATGCAGCAAGCAATTTGCAGCCAACGAGGTATCAGACAGGGGCGCGTCCAGGCTCCATTACATTTCTGTCTCTATATTAACAAACTTATCGAAGAGTTAGTGGCTAAAAGCCTAGATGCAGCAATGATGGGAAATGTTCAAGTTCTAGCATTACTCTTCGCGGATGACACTGTGCTGCTTGAAACTAGCCCCATGGGCAGCAAGCTCGCAATGAGGACCTCTGCAGAGAAGTGTAAGACATTGTGTCTGGACATAAACTCAGCCAAAGCAAAGCTGCTGATTTTCAGACACAGATCAAGTAGGATAATCAAAATCCACATTGAAGCCAATGGAGCTCAGCTCGAACAAGTGACTACCTATGATTACTTGGGTCTCTGCTTCGCAGAGAATGGTCTGTGGTCAGAAGAAGTAGTGACAGCGAACTTGAAGTGGAGATGTATGGAGGAGGAAAACAGAGGTTTTTCTCATCGCATTGTAGGGGTGCATTATCGCCAGCATCACAACTCTACAAGCTGCAAGCAGTTCAAGCGGCTCTGTACGTGGCCGAACTCTGGGGATAAGCAAACTCAACAGACCTATGCGTTTCCTAGAATAACTTTCTAAAATACTTGCTTTTACAGCCCAAAGGAGCCCCCAATGATATATTACATTTGGAATGTGACATTTGTCCAATTGAAGTAACCTTGTCCATAAAGGCACTTCTTTTTTGGGTTTGCCTTTGGACGTCTTCTGTTTTACCAGACTTTAGATCAATGCTTAACGAGTTCATATCACTAAGTAGCAGTGGCGCAACTCCGTGGCTCAGACATGTCAAGTACTGGAAACGCAGGCTCGGCTTGCCTGACCTTTGGGACCGGCCATTAAATATGATTAGGGGAAGTCTGTGCCTGATTAAGAAAGCAAGTGTGAATGTGAGCAGGAAGTTATTGGTAAGATTGTTCTTAAAACGTTCCTGCGGCGAACAATATTTGGATTGAAATCAGGTTTTCAGGTATGAACCTTATTTATATATGGTAGAACCCCCTTATGCACATTCTCTTTTTCTGAACCTACGAACTGGCACTTTGAAAACAGCGCCATATACAGTGAAATGGTCTACACAAAATGCACTTGTTCGCTTAATGTGTGGGGCTGTTGTGGAGTCAGTCCCTCAATATCTGCTGCTATGTCCCTTAAAATCACAGTATGTACTACGTATGTTCAGAATGCATGATATTCACAGGGTAGCGGATGCTCTTTATATTTGTATTAAAACTGAAATTCAGAAATTTGCTAAATACTTGCACAGGGTCTGGCTCAAGAGTATGAGAATTCTTAAAGAATCGGTTAATATAGTTTACATTTTATAGTTATCTGTTCTTTTTCCTTTTTAAATATTTTTTCATCATGATGTACTGTTTTTATCTTTTTAATCATTTTCAAGGACTTCTAATACTCTGAATTGTTTTATGGACTTTATCTGAAGCAATAGCGATGCAGATTTTGTGATATGTGCTTTGATGATTTTATATCCTATTAAACGTGTGGATGATGATGAAAGAACATATGACAGTGGTTCAAAATACAGTCCAAACTAATATGGCACAAATGCAGGAACATTAAAAGGAATATAATAACAAGAAAGCTGCGATGAGTTATTTTTCTGTAGGTCAAAAAGTGTTGGTTTTGCTACCATCATTCTGAAAATAAGATGCTTTCCAGGTGGCATGGTCCTTATGAAATATTAGAACAGATGGAACCTTACAACTATAAAGTCACTCAACCAGAAAGAAAAAGAAAAAAGTATAACATCAGCATATTAGTTTGCTTAACAAACATGTGTCATTTATATTAACAAGCTTGTTGACTGAGGAAAACGATACCAACCAATTAATTTCCTCTCATTTACCTCAACATCAGAAACAAGATCTGATGGACCTCCTACAACAGTTCCCGTAGGTGTTTAGAGGTGAACCAGGGAGAGTGAAACGGGTATACCATCATATTCGTACTAATCCAGGGAAGGGTGTTCATCAGAAACCTCATAGAATACCTGAAAGTTGGAAACACATTATTCAAGAAGAAATAGAGTCTGTGTTAAAATCAGATGTAATTGAACCTTCACCGTCCTTCATCCTCTCCTATTGTGCTGGTTGCTAAACCCCAACAATTCATGGAGGCTTTGTATCGACTTTAGGAAAGTTAGTGAGGTATCACAGTTTGACAGGTGCCTAGAATAAATGACCTGCTTAATAGATTGGGAGATGCAGTATATCTTTCTACCATTGACCTAACGAAAGGTTATTGGCAAGTGCCAGTCAACCCCATAAACAAACCTAAGACAGTCTTTTCCACTCCGATAGGCTTATTTCAATTTAAGGTTTTACCCTTTGGGTTGCGTGGCATCCTCCCATCTTTCAAAGACTCATGGACCATGTTCTTATATCATACACTTCATTTTGTGGTGCATACATTGATGACATTAGTATACATAGTAAAACAAGGTCAGAAGATGTGTCACATTTATGTAAGGTTACAAGGGCCTTGAGGAAATTTGAACCTACTGCTAATCCAAAAAAGGGTAATCTTGCCAGATCTGACAACTATTATAAGAGGCGTGAGGGAAACCTTACCCCCAAAGCGATCCATCAAATAGGTTAAACCACCTTTAAATACAGACAACAAGGCCCTTGGGAGCTGATTAATCTGTTACTTGGGGAATTAAAACCACCTGAACAATGGACAGAGAATCACAGAGCATCTAGCTAACACTCAATACAGCAAATCATTTTATACAATTTTTATTAATATTAAATCACAAGTATAAAACATAACACATTTCATCAGTAATATTAAACCACAATTCAATTGTTGGTGGTTAACACAGTGCAAAAAAAGCAGACAGTTTAGACAGGAAAGGATACAGACTGATAACTTCCTCTTCTTTCCCTAAAGTGTCTAGCGCTGTGCAAAAATAGTAATACAATGAAACACATCAAGCACTCCATTCCTGCTAGTCACATACCAATCATACCAGTTCATTCACCATACAAAAAACCCAACATGTTTCTTTCCAACGTACTCGTGTCTTAATAAATACAGGAAATGTATCAGCGGCTGCCTGACTCAAACAGATTTGCACTCTTGTGTAATTAAAAAACAATGACAACCGAGTCTGATTTCCAGTTTTCAAACAGTTTGCTAATCAAAAACACATTTTTGCTGTGTTGCCGTTTCATTTAATAGGATTATCATTCCATTCTGACCAGCAATAGGGACCATCCACTGTCACAGAATAGACATTGGTATCGATTTAACCACACGTCATATATTGACACAATGGGCCTCATTACGACCCAGGCGGTAAGTTACCGCCTGGGCCGTGACTTTACCACCATGGCGTAAACTACGTTTACGCCATGGTGGTTGGCGGACTTACCGCCCCATTCCGACCTTGGCGGGGCGGTAAGTCCCCAATCCCCATTTACCCTTACCCATTCCCATTTTTGCCCCATAGGGTATAATGGGAGTGGGGAAGGCGTTAATTACGCCACCGTAAATTACGGTGGCGTAATTAACTCCATGGTCCCATTACGACCCAGGCGGTAAGTTACCGCCTGGGTCGTACCTTTACCACCACGCCATGGTGGTTGGCGGACTTACCGCCCCATTCCGAGGTGAGTGGGGCGGTAAGTCCCAATTAACCCGTTTACCCTTCCCCATTCCCATTCCCATTTTTGCCCCATAGGGCATATTGGGAGTGGGGAAGGCGTTAATTACGCCACCGTAAATTACGGTGGCGTAATTAACTCCATGGTCCCTTAGCGCCATGGATTTTAACACCTGCTAAAAGCAGGTGTTAAAAGCGCCATGGCGCTAAGGGACCTCGTACTCAGGCGGTAAGGGTCGGCGCTGTTAACGCTGCCGTAAACCCCTTACCGCCTGGGTCGTAATGAGGCCCAATGTAAATGTTACTATCATCACCATTAACTCAAGATCACCAACAGTATTTTGAAACCACCAAAAAACATTGAGCATGCTACATGCTCCACGGTGGAGTTGAAGTCAATACAAAGAGCAATGGGGCTCGTATGGCCCATCATGACTTGACACCTGATTTGGCATTACACTATTCACACCCTTCACAAAACCTTTTACAGCAGGGAGTCTTGGTTTACCAATCTCGGCCACGTAAATTTCTAATCTGAGATGTTACAGGCATCGTTATGCAATATGTCAGCCCTTATGGGCCTCATTACGACCCAGGCGGTAAGTTACCGCCTGGGTCGTACCTTTACCACCATGGCGTAAACTACGTTTACGCCATGGTGGTTGGCGGACTTACCGCCCCATTCCGAGGTGAGTGGGGCGGTAAATCCCCATTAACCCATTTACCCTTCCCCATTCCCATTTTTGACCCATAGGGCATAATGGGAGTGGGGAAGGCGTTAATTACGCCACCGTAAATTACGGTGGTGTAATTAACAACAAGGTCCCTTAGCGCCATGGATTTTAACACCTGCTAAAAGCAGGTGTTAAAACCTCCATGGCGCTAAGGGACCTCGGAATCAGGCGGTAAGGGTCGGCGCTGTTTACGCCGCCGTATACCCCTTACCGCCTGGGTCCTAATGAGGCCCTATGTGTTTCAAACGCTTGCACAATTCTTTCTGCTCTGGATCAAGAAGCACTCTAAGAGACAGAAAAGGAACAGTACTTTACCAGTCTGTCTGCACCTCTTGACGGGTTGAACGACTCTGATTATTAAACCGGATGTAATCCAGAGTATCCTGCGTGTGCATATGCACACATATGCTTACACTCATGAAAGTAGACAGTTTGGAAAAACGCAGTCGGGGTCCATGTCAACTGCTTGACTTCTTCAATCGGGGTACCACTAGGAGCTGCAAAAGCGTTCATGCCGCATCGTAGGTCTCAAAGTTATATTCCAACCTATGTCAGATACGGAAGAGATAGTAGATATATCTCAGTGATCTATAGCCCTTCCACGCTATGACTTAATTGCTATGGCTCCTGATTGAGCTTGCTAACTACAACATGTGATTCTCTCTGGTTACCTGCATCGTCCTCAGCACCATTTAGGAATGGAGTCTCTTCCTAGGTTCCAGGGTGAGAGTCCACTAGAATCAACTTGCGTAGAGTATGGTGCTCAAATGCGTGTCCGGATGCTGACTTCTTACAGCACTTCTACTGCGCCGGGTTGTAAATACCTAGCTGGCTGCTATTAGCCTGCAACATAAAAGCACAAACAGAACCGTGAAATACTGAATTCATTTGTGCTTCATTCGGTCAGAGGAACTCTCTACCAGGCTCACCTCGCTATCTTACCTGATACGCATGTGCTTTCGAGACTGCTCGGTGACCATGCAGTAACCGCAAAACCGTCACTTCACACCTGATTTTAACTACTGCATCACTTGGGGCATGCTCTTCACCTATTGGATGTCTGAAAAGGACATGCGTGGAGCCAATCGGTTTCTGTTTTGCAACCTCTTGAGGTGTTAGCAAATAGGTGTTGAATACAGGCGAATTGCTATGTGTATTAAGAAAGCTGATAGCACACACACCCGAATCGTGCTACGTAGAATACAGCATACCCAAATTGCACTAGCCAATCAATTTTGTAATTTAGACCTTTCTGCGCACTTCTGGCCAAAATATTAGCTGTTGTTCTTTTTTTAACAGGGTAATTTTATCTCTGTTCGTATCCATGCTAGGTTTGATTTTATAAATGATGGACCATTTTAAATCTTCAGGTGAGTGTATTTTTTTGATCCTGTGGTCCACCATTGGTGCGTTCTGTGTGCGGTTTTTTAGGCAGCTCTTTTGTTCACCTATTCTTATTTGAACTTTTTCTGTCAGTCTTGCCAATATAGATTTTTTTACACGGGCACCAAATAATGTATACCACCATGGATGAATTGCAATTGGTGTGTTGTTTTTGTTTCCAATGTCGATCTCTGTACTCCTGAATGCATATTGGCAATACGTGCATTGTCCACAAGGATAATGCTCAAAACATCCATCATGCCCCATTGCTGTGGCAACGTTCTCTATTTTAATGATTTGACACTGACATCATTACATGTGAGGATGTCTTTTAGGTTTTTGCTTCTTTTAAATGCTATAACCGGTTTATGTACCGGCTGCAGGGTTTTCTCCAAAATATTCAGATTTTTGGAGGTGATCTTTTTAATCGCATTAGAGGTGTGGCTGAATGGGTTTTATCCTTTTCATTGTCCAATGGCTGATCCTTATATTCCAGTAAGGCTTCTCTATGGTTGTTGTTGGCTCTTTTTAAAGCTTTCCGGTGACCTCGTCTGGGTATCCTATCTGGCACAACCGTTCTTTCATTTTGGGCGCCTCTCTTGTGAAATCTGCTTTTTTCGACAGGAGAAATTGTCCCAACGGAGAGATCATCTCTCACGTGTTTTGGATGGAAACTAGTTTAGTGCAGCACCAAGTTTTTATCTGATCCACAGGCAAAAATCCTGTAGGTCTGTGGACGTCCCATTCCAATTGATGAAACTATTGTCAATGTACCGCCTTCAGGCTCGAATGTTCTTTGCATATGGGTTATATACGTTCATAATCTTACTGCATTCAAAATCCTCCATATAGAGATTGGCTATACTGGGTGCCAGGGTAGCCCCCATGGCAGTCCCATGAATTTGTATATAGAAATCTCCATTGAAATGGAAATAACTTTCCATCAGGCCCATTTCCGCACACCACATAATGAATGAGAGAGGGGTCTTTTTTACCACGTGGTCTTGAAGTAGCTTTTCTTCTAGCAGCTCAAGGGATGCTCTCTGAGGAATGCTAGTATAGACAGCCACAACATCAATGCCAAGACGAATGTCTACTGCTGGATTGAAAAACACCCCTTCCGTTTCTTTAATAATTTTTGTGGTGTCCTGTACAAAGGACGCCATTTGGCGTACCTTTGGTTGAAAAAAAGCTTTGACGAACCTCGACATTGGTTCAAGTGCCAAGTTGACACCTGAGACGATCAGTCTCCCGGGTGGATTCTGCATGAATTTGTGTATTTTAGGGAGTGTGTAGAATTGTGGAACTTGCAATTTGTCTTAACAAGGAAGTCCAATTCTTTAGATGAAATCCGCCCCCTGTTTTTGGGCCTTAGCAACCTTCAAGCTGATTGTGTCTTGAAATCTTTGAGTTGGATCTGTTTGGATGGGTGTGTAGCAATTTAAGTCTAAGAGTTGTCTATGGAACTCTCTTATATATGCGTCTCTGTCTTGAAAGACAATGGCTCACCGCTTGTCTGCTTTACCGATGACTATTTTGTTGTTCGAGAGTAGATCCCTCATTGCTTCGTTCTCTTCCTTGCCCATATTCACAAAGGTGCTCTTACTCTTGCCAGATCTGCCATAAAATATCTACGCTTCTTTGTGGAGAATGCATTGGTTCAACCCCAGACTGAAAAGGTTAGAGCCGTTAAAGAGACCCAAACTCCCAAGACTAACAAAGAACTGCAAGCCTTCCTGGGCCTAGTTGGTTATTACCGAAGGTTCATCCCGTATTTATTTTCCATTACTTCCGTTCTTACAGACAAACTTAGAAATGCAGAACCCCAAAAGTTTAAATGGTGTTTTGAAGATCAAGTATTTTTTGACAAATTGAAACAGATCTTCTGTAGTGAACCTGTCTTTAAGGTGGCAGACTTCGATAGACACTTTATCCTACAGCCAGATGCATCACATACTGGTCTTGAGGCTATATTATCACAAGTACATCACAAGTACATGATGGTATAGAACATCCCATTCTCTACATTTTTAAAAAATTGTTTCCTCGAGAGAAGAATTACGCTACTTTGGAACTTGAAGCCCTAGCCATCAAATGGGCTATAATCTATTTAAAATACTATCTGACAGGTCACAAGACTCAACTGGTCACTGACCATGCTCCCCTTAAGTGGTTGGGTTTGAAAAAAGATACCAATGCTAGAGTCATGCGCTGGGTTTTAGATTTAGAGCACTATCGTTTTTAGTTTGAGCATTGTAAAGCAATGGAACAAGGTGATGTTCATTTCCTTTTATGATTCCCAATATATGCTGTGAATTAGGGGAAGGGTATGTGATGAATCAGAGGTGATTCAACCACAAACTCTGGCCTCGGACACTTCTCATGTGTCCACGAAAAGGCTGACGCTTGCTGATCCTGGCCCTGGGGGTGGTGTTCTGCACGAGGATCACATGGTGGAAACCAGGTCAGGAAAAAAGGGAAAATCCCCGTACTAACTTCCCTAGAAACCCTACAATCTTAATGGCCTATTTTGGAATTGAAAGCTTTAAAAGAAAAGGTAATCGGGACATTGGGGAATTCAAGTCCCACAATGCCCCAAGTACCGTGACGAGGAAGAGGGACTCAGAGGCTCTAGAATACAAGATGCAGTCTAGTGGTTCTAATGACCGACACCTGAGTGGGACATTTGAATATATAAAGCCACCTCAGGTGCAGGCCATTATAACAGCAAAGAGGAGTTGCAGAGGTCGCCAGCAGCAGTAGTTGCAGTGGAGGAAGAAGGGAGATGCTGGAGCCACCATTATTGTTAATGCGGATGTTGGTCCTGAGAAGGTCTCCACAGCTGAGGGCCTTGAATGCAGAGGCTGCACAGCGGGAAGCATCATGGTAGCATGCCTTCCCCCTGAAGAGCGAGGCTCTCCTAATTGCGCATTGTGTCCCGGTTGCTGGCAAGCACCAGTGTGCATTGGGAGTGAGGAAGCTCTTTTACTGGTTGGCTTTGGCCGCAAGAAACCACAAGCGGTCTGTTGTGTGAAAGGCTGCAGAAGAACAGAATGAAGCGTGGCGGCGGATCGAGCAGACGCTTTTGCTAACACCATTGAGTTTACCATTAAGAAGTAATCCCAGTATGCTTTGTGATCGACCGCTGGCCACCGAAAGCATTTTTGAATAACGAAGTAATATCAGGAAGTTAAAGAAGTTGGTATAAGCAGAACTTGTTAAACACACTAAAAAAGGAAAGGTTACAATCATTGCTATCTAAGCAAGTACTATTGCCAAGACAAAGAGAGTCCAACATTTAATCAGGCTTATTATAAACCCCATTGCTAAGGTAATGAAGGGGCAATACTGAAGCCAGCCAATTACAACCACCATTGCCAAATTAAAGAGGGGGCAATTCCTCAAACAGCATGCAGACCATATTGGCTAAACAACAAGAGAACATTGTTACAGAGGGATTGTAACTATTGTGGCCAGAGTGAGAAGAGAAAATAGTTGAACAAGTCATAAACAAGCATTGCCAAAGCTAAAGAACGGCAAAGGTGTTAAAGAAACCTTGTCATAAATTGTCTGATGTAAAAGTGGGAAAACAAGAATGACAGGAGGGACCTTCCCCTGAAAGAGGGTATCAAGTTGGAGAAAAGTATAATCTGCATTGCAGGTGGAAAATACAACAGTGGAATAAACAGCACCAATGCCTCTCACATCTTCCCAGGAGAAGTTGTGAATATTGATGTTCTTGGAAGTTAAAGACTGTTCCTCAAAAGTTTTAAAAAATTCACCACAGAATACTTGTAGTCGTGTTATGAAGTTTTAGCCCTGGCAGGCAAATATACCAGGGCAGGGACCTTTCAGTGGTAGTCCTGGTAGTAGACCAGGAAGAAATCATTGAAGTACTACCTTGTTGTTGAAGGTTGTGGATAAGAGGAAGTGGCAAGGTCACTAAAGTGTTTTATGTATTGCTGCAGATTCATCCTGACAAAACTTTGCTGTTGCTACGGAATAATTGTAAAATTATTTAGTTTCTCAAGAGATATGAATTGTTGTAGAATCATCCTGACAAAACCTCTTCTGGTGATACACAGAATTGTATAAGCGTTTTTTGTTTCGCAAGGGGAAGAAGTTGTGTTGAATGATTTGCTATAAGTGAGGAGATAAAGGGGGTCATTATGAGTTTGGAGGAAGCCATGGCGCTACTAGCGCCATGGCTCCCTCCAAACCCGGGTCTGGGTCTGGTCTGTCTGAATGGGGATTTACCGGGTCCTTCCGACCTTGAGGACCCGGTAAGTTCCCATTCAGTAAACCATTCCCCATTCCCATTTCAGCCCCCATAAGGCTCAATGGGAATGGGGAAGGCGCTTATAACGGGCCCGCAAATTGCGGGCCCGTTATTAGCTCCAAGGTCCTTTAACGGGACCCGCAGAGAACGGCTGGTCAGACCAGCCATTCCTGCTGGAACCCGTTAAGGGACGTCGGAATAGGGCGATAAGGGTTTACCGGCACGGGCATCCTTACCGGTGCCCATAAACCCTTACCGCCCAACTCGGAATGACCCCCAAAGACTTGTCGTCTAATTGAACTGTTGGTTAAAGTCCAAGTGAAAGACTTTTGGAGCAAGAAGAACTTTATGATCCAAATTTAGCTACAAAGAGCAACTTGCTTATTTGAATTTTAAGTTAAAATCCTGCTTTGAATCTGGGTAAGGGGATCTTGCCCAGGTTACAAGGATATACAGTTAATAGGCCTATGGTGAACTTAACAGTTATTTCTGTTACATTTGAATTGCCATAGATTTCCTTTGTGAGTTTGATGTATGTATAAGTGTGAGGGACAGATTCCTTTTGTTAGAGGGTTTTCCTTTAGTTTATTTGATAGGCAGGGGAAATCCTTGTTTTGTTAGGGATAGTGAGGCACTTATCAAACCCTGTTGAGTTAATATAAATGGCTTCTTGTGAAAAACCTTTACAATAGCTTATGATGGGGGAAACTCCTGTACACATTAACATTCGATTAGGGACACAGCGACTCTTTGGCGTATGCAGTTATGCCTCCCTGAGGTGGGGATGGGACCTGTGGCTGAGACCTTCTTGGCTCTCGTGCCCCTCTCCTGATTGTGCATACAGCCTGACAGAGACTTTGTGAGGACTCGGACAAGGCGACCCGATGTTGTAAGCCTAGTGACAGTTGAGCGTGTAGTGTAGACGTTGAATTCTTCCCTACAATGCAACTCCCAAAAAGACGGAAGGACTATTTGGAAGGGGAATTGTTTGGAAGAAGGTAATCACCCCGGGACACAGCTGGCTGCGTGAACAAAAATAAGATGTCAGTGTAATTGTAACATGATATGAGAAAACAATGTCAAAAGAAAGATTCACTAGAACTCACGTAGTGTGGACCTTTTCTGTGCCACTGTATACTGGCATTGACTGGGGTGTTACCCTGTAGTAACATAAAGCATGAAGGAGGTTTTGAGGTCTGAGCAATTGGCCAAAGAAACAATGAATAACGAGAAAGGGCACGTGATCTTACCTAAGGTATCTGGCAGGTGGGAGATGAAGTGGACTGGGAGTCCAATGTACGGTGAAGAAATCAAAAGAAAAAGGAAAATCGCAGGAAAAGAAAAGGACCTACCCCGCCGGCATGTTGACGCCTAAGGTGTGTATAGGAAGTCTCTAGTCCACATACCTGCAATCAGCGTAGGGTAAATGGACCTACCCCGCCGGCAACGGATGCCTACGGTGTGTATAGGAAGTCTCTAGTCCACACACCTGTAATCAGCGTAGGGTCAGTTCCTCCAAAAAATCCCGGGAGTGGAGAGTGGGAGGTGGTGGCATTTCCAGAGAAAAACGTGGCACACAAATCCTGACACAGAAGAAAGTTCCGACGGTATTCCGTGATGAGGGAGGAGCGGGGAAGCAGAGATGCAAAGCGAGACCAACAAGGAATGTGGATAGTGATCCAGGAGTTGGCAAAGTTCCGAGGAACAAACACAGCAAGACATAAAGCGAAAGGGAAGCGTGATTCAGAGTTCCGTGGTCCAAAAGCCCAATAATCAAGCCAGTTCAACAGATCCCAAGGGTAAGGCAGGAGCAAATCCGTAAACAAAATCCAGGTCAAAAATATCCAAAACAAGAGATCGGGTACATAGGCTCAAACAGAGAATTCAGAAGCAAAGTCCGTAGCTATGGGCGGTGCTTATAAGGGAAGCATAACGTTATACGGCGGGATGCCGAGAATGCCTTGCACCAGTACGTTGTTAACCCGGCAACCAACGTTTCCATGCAACCCCCAGCATTGTCTAAATGACTAGAAACGCGTGGGTAGGGTGCACCGGGATACGTTCTTATGCTGCAACCTAGTAAGAGCTTTAGAGGCTGGAAAAGGGGCAGATAAATGGGATGAAGCACCAGATCTTTCATGAGTGCCTTCCATGCCGCATGACAAGTTACCTGAGTTCCTGACAGTACCCACCCCCAAAGATGCATTCCCCCCCCGAGAGGAGAGAAAACGGGCCAGCAATTCTGGGGCATGCAGATTAGACTCAGGCTCCCAGGTGCGATCCTCTGGACCGTAACCCTTCCAGTCAATCAGGAAGAGCCGAGCCCCCCGAGAGACCTTGGAGTCAAGGATGGCCTGAACCTCGTATTCCTCATTGCCCTGTACAATGACTGGAGGGGGGCGAGCTGGGAACCTAGTACCCTCCGTACAGGGTTTCAAGAGAGACACATGAAAGACAAGGTGGATCTTCCAGGACGCAGGCATGTCCAGTCTGACTGCCAATGGATTAACGATTTCTTTGATAGGATAAGGACCAACAAACCAAGGTTTCAAACAACCCCGCATGGGGATACGAAGATTTTTAGTGGACAACCATACTGACATGCCGGGATGATACTCAGGGGCAGGAGACCGATGCCGATCTGCATACAACTTGGAGTGTTCCTGTGCCTCCTTCAAACGGCAATGCACTTGATGGTGTAAGGCAGTGATATCACAGAGACTGTCCTGAACTGCCAGTTTGTCGGATAACAGGGTAAGGTCAGTGGGTAATGATCGGGGATGGTGACCATACAGTGCGAAAAATGGAGTAGACCCCGTGGAGGTATGTACCGAGTTATTATAAGCAAACTCAGCCGCCACCAAAACCGATAACCAGGTTTCTTGATGTTGCATAGTTAAACAGCGGAGATACTGCTCAAGGGTGGCATTTAGGTGCTCCGTTTGTCCATCGGTTTCCGGATGGTAAGCACTCGAATATCGTCCATCAATACCCAATGAAGTAGACAGATGTCGCCAAAAACTAGATGTAAATGGCGAGCCTCTATCAGAAACCATGATCTCAGGTAAACCAAAAAAACGAAAAACATGACGTAAGAACAGATCTGCCAAGGCAGGAGCTGTAGGTAAACACTGGCATGGAACAAAGACCGCCACCTTGGTAAAGGAATCCGCGACAACCCATATGGTATCGTAGCCTTGGATAGAGAGTAGCTCAACAATAAAGTCCATGTAGATCATGGCCCACGGCTTGCTCAGAATTGGGAGGGGACACAACAACCCCATAGGCTTAACAGTGTTGGACTTGCACTGGGCACAAATGGCACAAGTCGAGAGGTACTGTATAACGACTCGGCACAAATGGCACAAGTCGAGAGGTACTGTATAACGTCCTTATGCATTGAAGGCCACCAACACCACCTTTTTAACTGCTCTAGAGTCTTCTGCCTACCAGGATGAGCCGCCACTACGGAATCATGGCACCACCTTAAAGCGGTCCGTCGAGACTCCGTATCTGGGAGAAATAGACGACCATTGACATACGGCAAGGAATGGACAATGTCCATTTTGTAGGTAGCTATCTCTGGAGGGCAAGTCTGCACCCAGTCCTGAATGGTATTTTTCAACGAGGGATTTAAAGTGCAGGCACACACTACCTGGCTAGGAAATAACAGGTTACCTACCCCAGCACGCATAGTTTTCTGACCAAACATCCTTGACAGTGCATCGGCCTTGGACTGCAACGAGCCCGGCTGATCTGAGATCACAAAATTAAATTGTGAGAAAAACCCGTGCCACCTAGCATGTCTTGCGGTAGTACATTTTACAGACTACAAGGCGAGCAGGTTTCGATGATCAGTATAGACTTGGACTGGAGTATCCGTACCCAAAATGTGATGACACCACACCTTGAAAGCGTCAGGCACGGATAATAATTCACGTTCAGTGATGGTATAATTGACTTCATACTTCGTGAGTTTCCTGGAGTGAAAGGCAACAGGGTGCAGGAATCCAGTGTCAGAGCAAATCTGAGACAGCACTGCACCAACTGCCTGATCCGAGGCATTCGCCTCTACATAGAAAAGCAAGGTAGGGTCCGCATGTTGGAAAACCGGAGTTGACGTGAACGCAGTTTTCAAATTAGCAAAAGCGATCTGAGCCTCTTCAGTCCACTTAAACGGATTCTTTGGACTAGTAAGGGTAGTCAATGGTGCCACAGTGGCTGACAATGAGTGTATAAAACACCTATAAAAATTAGCAAATCCTAGGAAGGACTGTAATGATTTTATAGACGTTGGGGCAGGCCACTCCAAGATGGCCTTAACCTTAGAATTGCTCATACTGACCCCTTTATCTATGATGTTATAACCTAAAAATTCAACTTGTGTAGCATGAAAGGTACACTTCTCCAGCTTAGCATAAATATGATGATCTCGTAATCTTTGTAGTACCGTGTTTACATGTTGGACATGGGTCTCATAGGAAGGGGAATACACCAGTATATCATCGAGGTAAACTATGACATATTGGTCAAGTAGATCACTGAACACATTGTTAATAAAATACTGGAATGTGGCTGGGGCACTGCATAAGCCGAACGGCATAACTAAGTATTCAAAAGGACCAATCTTGGTCTTGAAAGCCATCTTCCACTCGGCATCCTTACAAGGTTGTATGCCCCACGTAAGTACAGCTTGGTAAAAATCACTGATGAACCCAATTGGTCTAAAAGTACTGAAATGAGTGGAATCGGGTACTGGAATGGTAACTGCATTCAAAGCGCGGTAATCAATGCAGGGGCGTAACTCGCCCTCTTTCTTCGGAACAAAGAAAAGAGGCGAGGCGGCCGGATAACGAGATGGTCTAATAAAGCCTGAAGCCAAAGACTTCCCCAGATAGTCCTTGAGTACAGCATCCTCTTTCTGCGTTAGAGAATACACTCGACCAGAGGGTATAACTGCATCTGGAATCAAATCGATAGGGCAGTCATACTGCCAATGGGGGGGGAGGACCTCCGCCCCCTTCTTATCAAACACGTCCTCAAAGCCCTTGTATTCTATGGGTAATACAGTTGAAGTGACCGCCCCGATAACCGGCGCAGAATCCAATAAATATGTACTGGGCCCAGGTGTGGTAACGCCTCCAGTAAAACAGGACATGGCGCAGTGATCCGAGAGAAAGCCATAGTACCAGAGGCCCAATCCACAGAAGGATTATGCTTTTTCAGCCATGGTAGGCCCAGACTAAGCTTGAATTGGGTCGCAGCAATGACATCGAAAGAAATCGTTTCAGTGTGGCCCACTGACATGGTCATGACAAGATCTACAGTCCGTTCAGTGACGAGTCCCGACAACAATGTGGTTCCGTCCACAACGTTAACCAATTTGGGACATGCTTTGGAAACCAATGGAATACCGTGGTCCCGGAGGAAATGTGCATCAACATAGTTCCCCGTTGCTCCAGAATCCAGGACTGCATGAACAGAACAGGTGGTAATGGAGGTAGAAGAAATGTCAACAGGGACTGAAAACAAGGTCATCGAACCGGAGCCCAAGTTAGACTGACTCGACAAAGGGGCTCCTTCTATCGCCGAGCTTTGAAGTATCCCTGTTTTCTTGGTTTCTTGGGACATTGTCTCAAGAAATGCTCAGAAAAACCGCAATAATAACAGAGATTATTCTTTCTACGATTCTCCCTTTCTTCAGCAGAAATAGGACACCTGAGAGTACCGACCTGCATTGGTTCTGTGGTAGTGGGGGATGGTTCTGCAGAAGCAGCAGGCAGAAAAGGAACCGCCCTCCTTTCCCCCTTACGTTCTGTCCTACGTGCATCAATTTGTAGAACTAAATCCACTAACTCCGCAAAAGCAGAAGGTACTACCGGGACGGTGGCCAAAACATCCTTCAAAGTGTCAGAGAGGCCTTATAAAAAAGGGCCCCCTTCTTTTCTTCCGCCCATCTGGTTTCCGCTACTAACTGGTTAAACTTAGCCAAGTATGCTAAGAGGGACATGTCTTTCTTCTGCAAGGAGAGCAACTCTAAATCCAAGGCCTGAGACTTATAACTGGTGTCAAACACTCGTGACATGCCGGAGATGAGAGCATCACAGTCGTACAATAGATGACTACCCTGTTCCAATAAAGGGTTAGCCCAGACAGCAGCTGTCCCACCTAGGTATGACAATACAAAAGCAGCCTTGGTGGTAGCATCAGGGAAGGAAGTCGGACGACATAAAAAATGTAGCCTACATTGATCTATGAACGTTCTGAAAGACTTAGGATCCCCCATGAAACGTTCGGGGGGAGCCGAGGGGAACTGCGCTGTCATATACACAGGAACGTTCTCCTGTCGTGGAGGCGCTCCACCCGAAGCAGAAGCAGAAGAGGACACAGTCGCACCCCTCCAGAATGCAGATCAGTCTGTAACACGTTATTGCGACGTTGAGTTGCTTCATGTGCCACACTCATGTCTGCGCAGAGTCTGCCACCAACTGAACCATGGCTGCTAAAGGATCTGCAGCAGACTCCATGGTAAGTTATATAAGAAAGCTTCTGAATATGTGAGGACTCGGACAAGGCGACCCGATGTTGTAAGCCTAGTGACAGTTGAGCGTGTAGTGTAGACGTTGAATTCTTCCCTACAATGCAACTCCCAAAAAGACGGAAGGACTATTTGGAAGGGGAATTGTTTGGAAGAAGGTAATCACCCCGGGACACAGCTGGCTGTGTGAACAAAAATAAGATGTCAGTGTAATTGTAACATGATATGAGAAAACAATGTCAAAAGAAAGATTCACTAGAACTCATGTAGTGTGGACCTTTTTCAAACAGGAAATTCAGAAGCAACGTCCGTAGCTATGGGCGGTGCTTATAAGGGAAGCACAACATTATACGGCGGGACGCCGAGAATGCCGTACACCAGTACGTTGGTAACCCGGCAACCAACGTTTCCATGGCAACCTCCAGCATTGTCTGAATGACTGGAAAAGCGTGGGTAGGATGCGCCGGGATACGTTCTTATGCTGCAACCTAGTAAGAGCTTTAGAGGCTGGAAAAGGGGCAGATAAATGGGATAAAGTACCGCATCTTTCACGAGTGCCTTCCGTGCCGCATGACAAGTTACCTGAGTTCCTGACAGACTTGGAATAACCAGATCATTATTGGTCGACACACCACGTCAAATTGCTCTACATTTGGGTGGGAATGCGGCGCCCAGATGAATTAATTCAGCTGACATGCCCCTCTTCCTGCCCCCAATTTACAGCTCGTTTGGTAAACGGAGGTCCAAGGTAGTCGAGGACACCTAAACGACCACGGTCATGTCGCCCGTCCTCAGCTTAACCCACATGACATACACGAGACTCATACCAGATAGGAATCGCCTAATTATCAACAATGAAACTAACATTATGGTTGCCCATAGCAACCACATTAGTCCCACATCAAGATGGCCGAGTGGGCTATGCGGCACAATTGCACATGTGCAATGGTGTCCCAGCAACTCTATATACAACCTGCAACAGACCTGCGCGCAACTGAGACTGTCGGCTCTTTGCGCTTCGTACATACAGGCAGGTGAGTACATGAACAGAGTGATTCACAATGATATTACTGGGGAATTATGCTAATGCCTGAGGAGATGAGATTTGTTCATACAGAACCTTGGCGGGATGGCGTACATCAGCTAGTCCCTTAAGTTAAAATATTCTAATGGTTGTTACGATCCACAGTTTCAGATCCAGTGATCTGTACAAGAGCAATAGAACCTTGAAAGAGGGCACCTACGGCTACCCCTCATGACTCATTCTGAATATGCACTATATGGATTGTGCATAACACAGTACCTGTAGTACCCGATTACGTCGCCTTTCCCCATTTTCCTTACAACACAGCGGTTACCACTGCACTTGATATGACAGCCGACTCTGCTCTTCACTGGTGAGCACCACTTATGAGGAAGCCGGGTGAGTAGAGATCATGTTTTACTGGTCGAGTTACACATAGTGAGGATTATGATAATATATGGTCAAGGACCTAAGGAGACTGATATCATTGCTCTTAACACACAGGTTTTGATGACAAAACTCAGAACAACTAACAAAGGGACCTAAGGTCAGTGCCTTATCTCTTACAACTAGCACTACTAGTTATATTACTCATTCAGTCAACATTCCCTAAGTTACCAGGGCAATCCAGACGTGGAACCCTTGCTCACTGTTCTCAGTGAGGCACAGCTTCACCTCACTGATGATGCCCAACAAGGCTGAAACACGTGTATAGGGTTGCTGTTGGTACTCTTGTTCAGAGGAGAATTGCTTAGTATTTCGGTGCTGGACTGCCACTGGGCAGGACAAAGACTGATATGCAGGGAAATTCTTCTCTGTGAAAGGGACAGTGAGCTAAAGACTTGGTAGAGTCTCTCCCAGGGTTATTCACCTAAGAACAGGTCACTGGGCTGTGTTCGTGCTGGTAGAGAGATTCCCAGACCCCCCATTGTTTTGCATAAATTAACTTTGGGTCTCACCCTAAATTAGCTGGGTGATCCAGATGTGGACTCCTTGATCACTGTTCTTAGAGAGGCACAGCTTCACCTCGCTGATGATGCCTAACAAGGCTGAAACGCGTGTATGGGGTTGCTGTTGGTACTGTTGTTCAGAGGAGAATTGCCTAGTATGTTGGTGCTGGACTGCACCTGGGCAGGACAAAGACTGATATGCAGGGAAATTGTTCTCTGTGAAATCTCCATTGAAATGGAAATAACTTTCCATCAGGCCCATTTCCGCACATCACATAATGAATGAGAGAGGGGTCTTTTTTACCACGTGGTCTTGAAGTAGCTTTTCTTCTAGCAGCTCAAGGGATGCTCTCTGAGGAATGCTAGTATAGACAGCCACAACATCAATGCCAAGACGAATGTCTACTGCTGGATTGAAAAACACCCCTTCCGTTTCTTTAATAATTTTTGTGGTGTCCTGTACAAAGGACGCCATTTGGCGTACCATTGGTTGAAAAAAAGCTTTGACGAACCTCGACATTGGTTCAAGTGCCAAGTTGACACCTGAGACGATCAGTCTCCCGGGTGGATTCTGCATGAATTTGTGTATTTTAGGGAGTGTGTAGAATTGTGGAACTTGCAACTTGTCTTAATAAGGAAGTCCAATTCTTTAGATGAAATCCACCCCCTGTTTTTGGCCTTAGCAACCTTCAAGCTGATTGTGTCTTGAAATCTTTGAGTTGGATCTGTTTGGATGGGTGTGTAGCAATTTAAGTCTAAGAGTTGTCTATGGAACTCTCTTATATATGCGTCTCTGTCTTGAAGGACAATTGCTCACCGCTTGTCTGCTTTACCGATGACTATTTTGTTGTTGGAGAGTAGATCCCTCATTGCTTCGTTCTCTTCCTTGCCCATATTCACAAAGGTGCTCTTGCTCTTGCCAGATCTGCCATAAAATATCTAAGCTTCTTTGTGGAGAATGCATTGGTTCAACCCCAGACTGAAAAGGTTAGAGCCGTTAAAGAGACCCAAACTCCCAAGACTAAGAAAGAACTACAAACTTTCCTAGGCCTAGTTGGTTATTACCGAAGGTTCATCCCATATTTCTTTTCCATTACTTCCGTTCTTACAGACAAACTTAGAAATGCAGAACCCCAAAAGTTTAAATGGTGTTTTGAAGATCAAGTATTTTTTGACAAATTGAAACAGATCTTCTGTAGTGAACCTGTCTTTAAGGTGGCAGACTTCGATAGACACTTTATCCTACAGCCAGATGCATCACATACTGGTCCCGAGGCTGTATTATCACAAGTATATCACAAGTACATGATGGTATAGAACATCCCATTCTCTACATTTTTAAAAAATTGTTTCCTCGAGAGAAGAATTACGCTACTTTGGAACTTGAAGCCCTAGCCATCAAATGGGCTATAATCTATTTAAAATACTATCTGACAGGTCACAAGATTCAACTGGTCACTGACCATGCTCCCCTTAAGTGGTTGGGTTTGAGAAAAGATACCAATGCTAGAGTCATGCGCTGGGTTTTAGATTTAGAGCACTATTGTTTTTAGTTTGAGCATCGTAAAGCAATGGAACAAGGTGATGTTCATTTCCTTTTATGTTTCCCAATATATGCTGTGAATTAGGGGAAGGGTATGTGATGAATCAGAGGTGATTCCCCCACAAACCCTGGCCTAGGACCCTTCTCATGTGTCCACGAAAAGGCTGACGCTTGCTGATCCTGGCCCTGGGGGTGGTGTTCTGCAGGAGGATCACATGGTGGAAACCAGGTCAGGAAAAAAGGGAAAATCCCCGTACTAACTTCCCTAGAAACCCTACAATCTTAATGGCCTATTTTGGAATTGAAAGCTTTGAAAGAAAAGGTAATCAGGACATTGGGGAATTCAAGTCCCACAATGCCCTAAGTACCATGACGAGGAAGAGGGACTCAGAGGCTCTAGAATACAAGATGCAGTCTAGTGGTTCTAATGACCGACACCTGAGTGGGACATTTGAATATATAAAGCCACCTCAGGTGCAGGCCATTATAACAGCAAAGAGGAGTTGCAGAGGTTGCCAGCAGCAGTAGTTGCAGTGGAGGAAGAAGGGAGATGCTGGAGCCACCATTATTGTTAATGCGGATGTTGGTCCTGAGAGGGTCTCCACAGCTGAGGGCCTTGAATGCAGAGGCTGCACAGCGGGAAGCATCATGGTAGCACGCCTTCCCCCTGAAGAGCGAGGCTCTCCTAATTGCGCATTGTGTCCCGGTTGCTGGCAAGCACCAGTGTGCATTGGGAGTGAGGAAGCTCTTTTACTGGTTGGCTTTGGCCACAAGAAACCACAAGCGGTCTGTTGTGTGAAAGGCCGCAGAAGAACAAAATGAAGCGTGGCGGCGGATCGAGCAGACGCTTTTGCTAACACCATTGAGTTTACCATTAAGATGTAATTCCAGTATGCTTTGTGATCGACCGCTGGCCACCGAAAGCATTTTTGAATAACGAACTAATATCAGGAAGTTAAAGAAGTTGGCATAAGCAGAACTTGTTAAACACACTAAAAAAGGAAAGGTTACAATCATTGCTATCTAAGCCAGTACTATTGCCAAGACAAAGAGAGTCCAACATTTAATCAGGCTTATTATAAACCCCATTGCTAAGGTAATGAAGGGGCAATACTGAAGCCAGCCAATTACAACCACCATTGCCAAATTAAAGAGGGGGCAATTCCTCAAACAGCATGCAGACCATATTGGCTAAACAACAAGAGAACATTGCTACAGAGGGATTGTAACCATTGTGGCCAGAGTGAGAAGAGAAAATAGTTGAACAAGTCATAAACAAGCATTGCCAAAGCTAAAGAACGGCAAAGGTGTTAAAGAAACCTTGTCATAAATTGTCTTGTGTAAAAGTGGGAAAACAAGAATGACAGGAGGGACCTTCCCCTGAAAGAGGGTATCAAGTTGGAGAAAAGTATAACCTGCATTGCAGGTGGAAAATACAACAGTGGAATAAACAGCACCAATGCCTCTCACATCTTCCCAGGAGAAGTTGTGAATATTGATGTTCTTGGAAGTTAAAGACTGTTCCTAAAAAGTTTTAAAAAATCCACCACAGAATACTTGTAGTAGTGTTATGACGTTTTAGCCCTGGCAGGCAAATATACCAGGGCAGGGACCTTTCAGTGGTAGTCCTGGTAGTAGACCAGGAAGAAATCATTGAAGTACTACCTTGTTGTTGAAGGTTGTGGATAAGAGGAATTGGCAAGGTCACTAAAGTGTTTTATGTATTGTTGCAGATTCATCCTGACAAAACATTGCTGTTGCTACAGAATAATTGTAAAATTATTTAGTTTCTCAAGAGATATGAATTGTTGTAGAATCATCCTGACAAAACCTCTTCTGGTGATACACAAGAATTGTATACGCGTTTTTTGTTTCGCAAGGGGAAGAAGTTGTGTTGAATGATTTGCTATAAGTGACGAGATAAAGGGGGTCATTATGAGTTTGGAGGAAGCCATGGCGCTACTAGCGCCATGGCTTCCTCCAAACCCGGGTCTGGGTCTGGTCTGTCTGAATGGGGATTTACCGGGTCCTTCCGACCTTGGAGGACCCGGTAAGTTCCCATTCAGTAAACCATTCCCCATTCCCATTTCAGCCCCCATAGGGCTCAATGGGAATGGGGAAGGCGCTTATAACGGGCCCGCAAATTGCGGGCCCGTTATTAGCTCCAAGGTCCTTTAACGGGACCCGCAGAGAACGGCTGGTCAGACCAGCCATTCCTGCTGGAACCCGTTAAGGGACCTCGGAATAGGGCGGTAAGGGTTTACCGGCACGGGCATCCTTACCGGTGCCCATAAACCCTTACCGCCCAACTCGGAATGACCCCCAAAGACTTGTCGTCTAATTGAACTGTTGGTTAAAGTCCGAGTGAAAGACTTTTGGAGCAAGAAGAACTTTATGATCCAAATTTAGCTACAAAGAGCAACTTGCTTATTTGAATTTTAAGTTAAAATCCTGCTTTGAATCTGGGTAAGGGGATCTTGCCCAGGTTACAAGGTTATATAGTTAATAGGCCTATGGTGAACTTAACAGTTATTTCTGTTACATTTGAATTGCCATAGATTTCCTTTGTGAGTTTGATGTATGTATAAGTGTGAGGGACAGATTCCTTTTGTTAGAGGGTTTTCCTTTAGTTTATTTGATAGGCAGGGGAAGTCCTTGTTTTGTTAGGGATAGTGAGGCACTTATCAAACCCTGCTGAGTTAATATAAATGGCTTCTTGGGAAAAACCTTTACAATAGCTTATGATGGGGAAACTCCTGTACACATTAACATTCGATTAGGGACACAGCGACTCTTTGGCGTATGCAGTTATGCCTCCCTGAGGTGGGGATGGGACCTGTGGCTGAGACCTTCTTGGCTCTCGTGCCCCTCTCCCGATTGTGCATACAGCCTGACAAAGACTTTGTGAGGACTCAGGCAAAGCGACCCGATGTTGTTAGCCTAGTGACAGTTGAGACATAGTGTAGACATTGAATTCTTCCCTACAATGCAACTCCCAAAAAGACGGAAGGACTATTTGGAAGGGGAATTGTTTGGAAGAAGGTAATCACCCCGGGACACAGCTGGCTGCGTGAACAAAAACACGATGTCAGTGTAATTGTAACATGACATGAGAAAACAATGTCAAAAGAAAGATACACTAGAACTCATGTAGTGTGGACCTTTTCTGTGCCACTGTATACTGGTATTGACTGGGGCGTTACCCTGTAGTAACATAAAGCATGAAGGAGGATTTGAGGTCTGAGCAATTGGCCAAAGAAACAATGAATAACAAGAAAGGGCACGTGATCTTACCTAAGGTATCTGGCAGGTGGGAGATGAAGTGGACTTGGAGTCCAATGTACGGTGAAGAAATCCAAAGAAAAAGGAAAATCCAAGGAAAAGAAAAGGACCTACACTGCCGGCACGCGTACACCTATGGTGTGTATAGGAAGTCTCTAGTCCACACACCTGCAATCAGCGTAGGGTAAATGGACCTACCCCGCCGGCACGCGGATGCCTACGGTGTGTATAGGAAGGCTCTAGTCCACACACCTGTAATCAACGTAGGGTCAGTTCCTCCAAAAAATCCCGGGAGTGGAGAGTCGGAGGCGGTCGCAGTTCCAGAAACAAACGTGGCACACAAATCCTGACACAGAAGAAAGTTCCCACGGTATTCCGTGATGGGGGAGGAGCGGGGAAGCAGAGATGCAAAGCGAGACCAACAAGGAATGTGGATAGTGATCCAGGAGTTGGCAAAGTTCCGAGCAACAAACACAGCAAGACGTAAAGTGAAAGGGAAGCGTGATTCCAAGTTCTGTGGTCCAAAAGCCAAATAATTAAGCCAGTTCAACAGATCCTAAGGGTAAGGCAGGAGCAAATCCGTAAACAAAATCCAGGTAAAAAATATCCAAAACAAGAGATCGGGTACATACGCTCAAACAGGAAATTCAGAAGCAACGTCAGTAGCTATGGGCGGTGCTTATAAGGGAAGCACAACGTTATACGGCGGGACGGCGAGAATGCCGTACACCAGTACGTTGGTAACCTGGCAACCAACGTTTCCATGGCAACCTCCAGCATTGTCTAAATGACTGGAAACGCGTGGGTAGGGTGCACCGGGATACGTTCTTATGCTGCAACCTAGTAAGAGCTTTAGAAGCTGGAAAAGGGGCAGATAAATGGGATAAAGTACCGCATCTTTCACGAGTGCCTTCCGTGCCGCATGACAAGTTACCTGAGTTCCTGACAGACTTGGAATAACCAGATCATTATTGGTCGACACACCACGTCAAATTGCTCTACATTTGGGTGGGAATGCGGCACCCAGATGAATTAATTCAGCTGACATGCCCCTCTTCCTGCCCCCAATTTACAGATCGTTTGGTAAACGGAGGTCTAAGGTAGTCGAGGACACCTAAACGACCACGGTCATGTCGCCCGTCCTCAGCTTAACCCACATGACATACACGAGACTCATACCAGATAGGAATCGCCTAATTATCAACAATGAAACTAACATTATGGTTGCCCATAGCAACCACATTAGTCCCACATCAAGATGGCCGAGTGGGCTATGCGGCACAATTGCACATGTGCAATGGTGTCCCAGCAACTCTATGTACAACCTGCAACAGACCTGTGCGCAATTGAGACTGTCGGCTCTTCGCGCTTCGTACATACAGGCAAGTGAGTACATGAACAGAGTGATTCACAATGATATTACTGGGGAATTATGCTAATGCCTGAGGAGATGAGATTTGTTCATAAAGGACCTTGGCGGGATGGCGTACATCAGCTAGTCCCTTAAGTTAAAATATTCTAATGGTTGTTACGATCCACAGTTTCAGATCCAGTGATCTGTACAAGAGCAATAGAACCTTGAAAGAGGGCACCTACGGCTACCCCTCATGACTCATTCTGAATACACACTATATGGATTGTGCATAACACAGTACCTGTAGTACCCGATTACGTCGCCTTTCCCCATTTTCCTTACAACACAGCGGTTACCACTGCATTTGATATGACAGCCGACTCTGCTCTTCACTAGTGAGCACCACTTATGAGGAAGCCGGGTGAGTAGAGATCATTTTATACTGGTCGAGTTACACATAGTGAGGATTATGATAATATATGGTCAAGGACCTAAGGGGACTGATATCATTGCTCTTAACACACAGGTTTTGATGACAAAACTCAGAACAACTAACAAAGGGACCTAAGGTCAGTGCCTTATCTCTTACAACTAGCACTACTAGTTATATTACTCATTCAGTCAACATTCCCTAAGTTACCAGGGCAATCCAGACGTGGAACCCTTGCTCACTGTTCTCAGTGAGGCACAGCTTCACCTCACTGATGATGCCCAACAAGGCTGAAACACGTGTATAGGGTTGCTGTTGGTACTCTTGTTCAGAGGAGAATTGCTTAGTATTTCGGTGCTAGACTGCCACTGGGCAGGACAAAGACTGATATGCAGGGAAATTCTTCTCTGTGAAAGGGACAGTGAGCTAAAGACTTGGTAGAGTCTCTCCCAGGGTTATTCACCTAAGAACAGGTCACTGGGCTGTGTTCGTGCTGGTAGAGAGATTCCCAGACCCCCCATTGTTTTGCATAAATTAACTTTGGGTCTCACCCTAAATTAGCTGGGGGATCCAGATGTGGACTCCTTGATCACTGTTCTTAGAGAGGCACAGCTTCACCTCGCTGATGATGCCTAACAAGGCTGAAACGCGTGTATGCGGTTGCTGTTGGTACTGTTGTTCAGAGGAGAATTGCCTAGTATGTTGGTGCTGGACTGCGCCTGGGCAGGACAAAGACTGATATGCAGGGAAATTGTTCTCTGTGAAATCTCCATTGAAATGGAAATAACTTTCCATCAGGCCCATTTCCGCACACCACATAATGAATGAGAGAGGGGTCTTTTTTACCACGTGGTCTTGAAGTAGCTTTTCTTCTAGCAGCTCAAGGGATGCTCTCTGAGGAATGCTAGTATAGACAGCCACAACATCAATGCCAAGACGAATGTCTACTGCTGGATTGAAAAACACCCCTTCCGTTTCTTTAATAATTTTTGTGGTGTCCTGTACAAAGGACGCCATTTGGCGTACCATTGGTTGAAAAAAAGCTTTGACGAACCTCGACATTGGTTCAAGTGCCAAGTTGACACCTGAGACGATCAGTCTCCCGGGTGGATTCTGCATGAATGTGTGTATTTTAGGGAGTGTGTAGAATTGTGGAACTTGCAACTTGTCTTAATAAGGAAGTCCAATTCTTTAGATGAAATCCACCCCCTGTTTTTGGCCTTAGCAACCTTCAAGCTGATTGTGTCTTGAAATCTTTGAGTTGGATCTGTTTGGATGGGTGTGTAGCAATTTAAGTCTAAGAGTTGTCTATGGAACTCTCTTATATATGCGTCTCTGTCTTGAAGGACAATTGCTCACCGCTTGTCTGCTTTACCGATGACTATTTTGTTGTTGGAGAGTAGATCCCTCATTGCTTCGTTCTCTTCCTTGCCCATATTCACAAAGGTGCTCTTGCTCTTGCCAGATCTGCCATAAAATATCTAAGCTTCTTTGTGGAGAATGCATTGGTTCAACCCCAGACTGAAAAGGTTAGAGCCGTTAAAGAGACCCAAACTCCCAAGACTAAGAAAGAACTACAAACTTTCCTAGGCCTAGTTGGTTATTACCGAAGGTTCATCCCATATTTCTTTTCCATTACTTCCGTTCTTACAGACAAACTTAGAAATGCAGAACCCCAAAAGTTTAAATGGTGTTTTGAAGATCAAGTATTTTTTGACAAATTGAAACAGATCTTCTGTAGTGAACCTGTCTTTAAGGTGGCAGACTTAGATAGACACTTTATCCTACAGCCAGATGCATCACATACTGGTCCCGAGGCTGTATTATCACAAGTATATCACAAGTACATGATGGTATAGAACATCCCATTCTCTACATTTTTAAAAAATTGTTTCCTCGAGAGAAGAATTACGCTACTTTGGAACTTGAAGCCCTAGCCATCAAATGGGCTATAATCTATTTAAAATACTATCTGACAGGTCACAAGATTCAACTGGTCACTGATCATGCTCCCCTTAAGTGGTTGGGTTTGAGAAAAGATACCAATGCTAGAGTCATGCGCTGGGTTTTAGATTTAGAGCACTATTGTTTTTAGTTTGAGCATCGTAAAGCAATGGAACAAGGTGATGTTCATTTCCTTTTATGTTTCCCAATATATGCTGTGAATTAGGGGAAGGGTATGTGATGAATCAGAGGTGATTCCCCCACAAACCCTGGCCTAGGACCCTTCTCATGTGTCCACGAAAAGGCTGACGCTTGCTGATCCTGGCCCTGGGGGTGGTGTTCTGCAGGAGGATCACATGGTGGAAACCAGGTCAGGAAAAAAGGGAAAATCCCTGTACTAACTTCCCTAGAAACCCTACAATCTTAATGGCCTATTTTGGAATTGAAAGCTTTAAAAGAAAAGGTAATCAGGACATTGGGGAATTCAAGTCCCACAATGCCCTAAGTACCATGACGAGGAAGAGGGACTCAGAGGCTCTAGAATACAAGATGCAGTCTAGTGGTTCTAATGACCGACACCTGAGTGGGACATTTGAATATATAAAGCCACCTCAGGTGCAGGCCATTATAACAGCAAAGAGGAGTTGCAGAGGTTGCCAGCAGCAGTAGTTGCAGTGGAGGAAGAAGGGAGATGCTGGAGCCACCATTATTGTTAATGCGGATGTTGGTCCTGAGAGGGTCTCCACAGCTGAGGGCCTTGAATGCAGAGGCTGCACAGCGGGAAGCATCATGGTAGCACGCCTTCCCCCTGAAGAGCGAGGCTCTCCTAATTGCGCATTGTGTCCCGGTTGCTGGCAAGCACCAGTGTGCATTGGGAGTGAGGAAGCTCTTTTACTGGTTGGCTTTGGCCGCAAGAAACCACAAGCGGTCTGTTGTGTGAAAGGCCGCAGAAGAACAGAATGAAGCGTGGCGGCGGATCGAGCAGACGCTTTTGCTAACACCATTGAGTTTACCATTAAGATGTAATTCCAGTATGCTTTGTGATCGACCGCTGGCCACCGAAAGCATTTTTGAATAACAAACTAATATCAGGAAGTTAAAGAAGTTGGCATAAGCAGAACTTGTTAAACACACTAAAAAAGGAAAGGTTACAATCATTGCTATCTAAGCCAGTACTATTGCCAAGACAAAGAGAGTCCAACATTTAATCAGGCTTATTATAAACCCCATTGCTAAGGTAATGAAGGGGCAATACTGAAGCCAGCCAATTACAACCACCATTGCCAAATTAAAGAGGGGGCAATTCCTCAAACAGCATGCAGACCATATTGGCTAAACAACAAGAGAACATTGCTACAGAGGGATTGTAACCATTGTGGCCAGAGTGAGAAGAGAAAATAGTTGAACAAGTCATAAACAAGCATTGCCAAAGCTAAAGAACGGCAAAGATGTTAAAGAAACCTTGTCATAAATTGTCTGATGTAAAAGTGGGAAAACAAGAATGACAGGAGGGACCTTCCCCTGAAAGAGGGTATCAAGTTGGAGAAAAGTATAACCTGCATTGCAGGTGGAAAATACAACAGTGGAATAAACAGCACCAATGCCTCTCACATCTTCCCAGGAGAAGTTGTGAATATTGATGTTCTTGGAAGTTAAAGACTGTTCCTAAAAAGTTTTAAAAAATCCACCACAGAATACTTGTAGTAGTGTTATGACGTTTTAGCCCTGGCAGGCAAATATACCAGGGCAGGGACCTTTCAGTGGTAGTCCTGGTAGTAGACCAGGAAGAAATCATTGAAGTACTACCTTGTTGTTGAAGGTTGTGGATAAGAGGAATTGGCAAGGTCACTAAAGTGTTTTATGTATTGTTGCAGATTCATCCTGACAAAACATTGCTGTTGCTACAGAATAATTGTAAAATTATTTAGTTTCTCAAGAGATATGAATTGTTGTAGAATCATCCTGACAAAACCTCTTCTGGTGATACACAAGAATTGTATACGCGTTTTTTGTTTCGCAAGGGGAAGAAGTTGTGTTGAATGATTTGCTATAAGTGAGGAGATAAAGGGGGTCATTATGAGTTTGGAGGAAGCCATGGCGCTACTAGCGCCATGGCTTCCTCCAAACCCGGGTCTGGGTCTGGTCTGTCTGAATGGGGATTTACCGGGTCCTTCCGACCTTGGAGGACCCGGTAAGTTCCCATTCAGTAAACCATTCCCCATTCCCATTTCAGCCCCCATAGGGCTCAATGGGAATGGGGAAGGTGCTTATAACGGGCCCGCAAATTGCGGGCCCGTTATTAGCTCCAAGGTCCTTTAACGGGACCCGCAGAGAACGGCTGGTCAGACCAGCCATTCCTGCTGGAACCCGTTAAGGGACCTCGGAATAGGGCGGTAAGGGTTTACCGGCACGGGCATCCTTACCGGTGCCCATAAACCCTTACCGCCCAACTCGGAATGACCCCCAAAGACTTGTCGTCTAATTGAACTGTTGGTTAAAGTCCAAGTGAAAGACTTTTGGAGCAAGAAGAACTTTATGATCCAAATTTAGCTACAAAGAGCAACTTGCTTATTTGAATTTTAAGTTAAAATCCTGCTTTGAATCTGGGTAAGGGGATCTTGCCCAGGTTACAAGGTTATATAGTTAATAGGCCTATGGTGAACTTAACAGTTATTTCTGTTACATTTGAATTGCCATAGATTTCCTTTGTGAGTTTGATGTATGTATAAGTGTGAGGGACAGATTCCTTTTGTTAGAGGGTTTTCCTTTAGTTTATTTGATAGGCAGGGGAAGTCCTTGTTTTGTTAGGGATAGTGAGGCACTTATCAAACCTTGCTGAGTTAATATAAATGGCTTCTTGGGAAAAACCTTTACAATAGCTTATGATGGGGAAACTCCTGTACACATTAACATTCGATTAGGGACACAGCGACTCTTTGGCGTATGCAGTTATGCCTCCCTGAGGTGGGGATGGGACCTGTGGCTGAGACCTTCTTGGCTCTCGTGCCCCTCTCCCGATTGTGCATACAGCCTGACAAAGACTTTGTGAGGACTCGGGCAAAGCGACCCGATGTTGTTAGCCTAGTGACAGTTGAGACATAGTGTAGACGTTGAATTCTTCCCTACAATGCAACTCCCAAAAAGACGGAAGGACTATTTGGAAGGGGAATTGTTTGGAAGAAGGTAATCACCCCGGGACACAGCTGGCTGCGTGAACAAAAACACGATGTCAGTGTAATTGTAACATGACATGAGAAAACAATGTCAAAAGAAAGATACACTAGAACTCATGTAGTGTGGACCTTTTCTGTGCCACTGTATACTGGTATTGACTGGGGCGTTACCCTGTAGTAACATAAAGCATGAAGAAGGTTTTGAGGTCTGAGCAATTGGCCAAAGAAACAATGAATAACAAGAAAGGGCACGTGATCTTACCTAAGGTATCTGGCAGGTGGGAGATGAAGTGGACTTGGAGTCCAATGTACGGTGAAGAAATCCAAAGAAAAAGGAAAATCCAAGGAAAAGAAAAGGACCTACACTGCCGGCACGCGGACACCTATGGTGTGTATAGGAAGTCTCTAGTCCACACACCTGCAATCAGCGTAGGGTAAATGGACCTACCCCGCCGGCACGCGGATGCCTACGGTGTGTATAGGAAGGCTCTAGTCCACACACCTGTAATCAGCGTAGGGTCAGTTCCTCCAAAAAATCCCGGGAGTGGAGAGTCGGAGGCGGTCGCAGTTCCAGAAACAAACGTGGCACACAAATCCTGACACAGAAGAAAGTTCCCACGGTATTCCGTGATGGGGGAGGAGCGGGGAAGCAGAGATGCAAAGCGAGACCAACAAGGAATGTGGATAGTGATCCAGGAGTTGGCAAAGTTCCGAGCAACAAACACAGCAAGACGTAAAGTGAAAGGGAAGCATGATTCCAAGTTCTGTGGTCCAAAAGCCAAATAATCAAGCCAGTTCAACAGATCCTAAGGGTAAGGCAGGAGCAAATCCGTAAACAAAATCCAGGTAAAAAATATCCAAAACAAGAGATCGGGTACATACGCTCAAACAGGAAATTCAGAAGCAACGTCCGTAGCTATGGGCGGTGCTTATAAGGGAAGCACAACGTTATACGGCAGGACGGCGAGAATGCCGTACACCAGTACGTTGGTAACCTGGCAACCAACGTTTCCATGGCAACCTCCAGCATTGTCTAAATGACTGGAAACGCGTGGGTAGGGTGCGCCGGGATACGTTCTTATGCTGCAACCTAGTAAGAGCTTTAGAAGCTGGAAAAGGGGCAGATAAATGGGATAAAGTACCGCATCTTTCACGAGTGCCTTCCGTGCCGCATGACAAGTTACCTGAGTTCCTGACAGACTTGGAATAACCAGATCATTATTGGTCGACACACCACGTCAAATTGCTCTACATTTGGGTGGGAATGCGGCACCCAGATGAATTAATTCAGCTGACATGCCCCTCTTCCTGCCCCCAATTTACAGATCGTTTGGTAAACGGAGGTCTAAGGTAGTCGAGGACACCTAAACGACCACGGTCATGTCGCCCGTCCTCAGCTTAACCCACATGACATACACGAGACTCATACCAGATAGGAATCGCCTAATTATCAACAATGAAACTAACTTTATGGTTGCCCATAGCAACCACATTAGTCCCACATCAAGATGGCCGAGTGGGCTATGCGGCACAATTGCACATCTGCAATGGTGTCCCAGCAACTCTATGTACAACCTGCAACAGACCTGTGCGCAATTGAGACTGTCGGCTCTTCGCGCTTCGTACATACAGGCAAGTGAGTACATGAACAGAGTGATTCACAATGATATTACTGGGGAATTATGCTAATGCCTGAGGAGATGAGATTTGTTCATAAAGAACCTTGGCGGGATGGCGTACATCAGCTAGTCCCTTAAGTTAAAATATTCTAATGGTTGTTACGATCCACAGTTTCAGATCCAGTGATCTGTACAAGAGCAATAGAACCTTGAAAGAGGGCACCTACGGCTACCCCTCATGACTCATTCTGAATACACACTATATGGATTGTGCATAACACAGTACCTGTAGTACCCGATTACGTCGCCTTTCCCCATTTTCCTTACAACACAGCGGTTACCACTGCATTTGATATGACAGCCGACTCTGCTCTTCACTGGTGAGCACCACTTATGAGGAAGCCGGGTGAGTAGAGATCATTTTATACTGGTCGAGTTACACATAGTGAGGATTATGATAATATATGGTCAAGGACCTAAGGGGACTGATATCATTGCTCTTAACACACAGGTTTTGATGACAAAACTCAGAACAACTAACAAAGGGACCTAAGGTCAGTGCCTTATCTCTTACAACTAGCACTACTAGTTATATTACTCATTCAGTCAACATTCCCTAAGTTACCAGGGCAATCCAGACGTGGAACCCTTGCTCACTGTTCTCAGTGAGGCACAGCTTCACCTCACTGATGATGCCCAACAAGGCTGAAACACATGTATAGGGTTGCTGTTGGTACTCTTGTTCAGAGGAGAATTGCTTAGTATTTCGGTGCTGGACTGCCACTGGGCAGGACAAAGACTGATATGCAGGGAAATTCTTCTCTGTGAAAGGGACAGTGAGCTAAAGACTTGGTAGAGTCTCTCCCAGGGTTATTCACCTAAGAACAGGTCACTGGGCTGTGTTCGTGCTGGTAGAGAGATTCCCAGACCCCCCATTGTTTTGCATAAATTAACTTTGGGTCTCACCCTAAATTAGCTGGGGGATCCAGATGTGGACTCCTTGATCACTGTTCTTAGAGAGGCACAGCTTCACCTCGCTGATGATGCCTAACAAGGCTGAAACGCGTGTATCCGGTTGCTGTTGGTACTGTTGTTCAGAGGAGAATTGCCTAGTATGTTGGTGCTGGACTGCGCCTGGGCAGGACAAAGACTGATATGCAGGGAAATTGTTCTCTGTGAAATCTCCATTGAAATGGAAATAACTTTCCATCAGGCCCATTTCCGCACACCACATAATGAATGAGAGAGGGGTCTTTTTTACCACGTGGTCTTGAAGTAGCTTTTCTTCTAGCAGCTCAAGGGATGCTCTCTGAGGAATGCTAGTATAGACAGCCACAACATCAATGCCAAGACGAATGTCTACTGCTGGATTGAAAAACACCCCTTCCATTTCTTTAATAATTTTTGTGGTGTCCTGTACAAAGGACGCCATTTGGCGTACCATTGGTTGAAAAAAAGCTTTGACGAACCTCGACATTGGTTCAAGTGCCAAGTTGACACCTGAGACGATCAGTCTCCCGGGTGGATTCTGCATGAATTTGTGTATTTTAGGGAGTGTGTAGAATTGTGGAACTTGCAACTTGTCTTAATAAGGAAGTCCAATTCTTTAGATGAAATCCACCCCCTGTTTTTGGCCTTAGCAACCTTCAAGCTGATTGTGTCTTGAAATCTTTGAGTTGGATCTGTTTGGATGGGTGTGTAGCAATTTAAGTCTAAGAGTTGTCTATGGAACTCTCTTATATATGCGTCTCTGTCTTGAAGGACAATTGCTCACCGCTTGTCTGCTTTACCGATGACTATTTTGTTGTTGGAGAGTAGATCCCTCATTGCTTCGTTCTCTTCCTTGCCCATATTCACAAAGGTGCTCTTGCTCTTGCCAGATCTGCCATAAAATATCTAAGCTTCTTTGTGGAGAATGCATTGGTTCAACCCCAGACTGAAAAGGTTAGAGCTGTTAAAGAGACCCAAACTCCCAAGACTAAGAAAGAACTACAAACTTTCCTAGGCCTAGTTGGTTATTACCGAAGGTTCATCCCATATTTCTTTTCCATTACTTCCGTTCTTACAGACAAACTTAGAAATGCAGAACCCCAAAAGTTTAAATGGTGTTTTGAAGATCAAGTATTTTTTGACAAATTGAAACAGATCTTCTGTAGTGAACCTGTCTTTAAGGTGGCAGACTTCGATAGACACTTTATCCTACAGCCAGATGCATCACATACTGGTCCCGAGGCTGTATTATCACAAGTATATCACAAGTACATGATGGTATAGAACATCCCATTCTCTACATTTTTAAAAAATTGTTTCCTCGAGAGAAGAATTACGCTACTTTGGAACTTGAAGCCCTAGCCATCAAATGGGCTATAATCTATTTAAAATACTATCTGACAGGTCACAAGATTCAACTGGTCACTGACCATGCTCCCCTTAAGTGGTTGGGTTTGAGAAAAGATACCAATGCTAGAGTCATGCGCTGGGTTTTAGATTTAGAGCACTATTGTTTTTAGTTTGAGCATCGTAAAGCAATGGAACAAGGTGATGTTCATTTCCTTTTATGTTTCCCAATATATGCTGTGAATTAGGGGAAGGGTATGTGATGAATCAGAGGTGATTCCCCCACAAACCCTGGCCTAGGACCCTTCTCATGTGTCCACGAAAAGGCTGACGCTTGCTGATCCTGGCCCTGGGGGTGGTGTTCTGCAGGAGGATCACATGGTGGAAACCAGGTCAGGAAAAAAGGGAAAATCCCCGTACTAACTTCCCTAGAAACCCTACAATCTTAATGGCCTATTTTGGAATTGAAAGCTTTAAAAGAAAAGGTAATCAGGACATTGGGGAATTCAAGTCCCACAATGCCCTAAGTACCATGACGAGGAAGAGGGACTCAGAGGCTCTAGAATACAAGATGCAGTCTAGTGGTTCTAATGACCGACACCTGAGTGGGACATTTGAATATATAAAGCCACCTCAGGTGCAGGCCATTATAACAGCAAAGAGGAGTTGCAGAGGTTGCCAGCAGCAGTAGTTGCAGTGGAGGAAGAAGGGAGATGCTGGAGCCACCATTATTGTTAATGCGGATGTTGGTCCTGAGAGGGTCTCCACAGCTGAGGGCCTTGAATGCAGAGGCTGCACAGCGGGAAGCATCATGGTAGCACGCCTTCCCCCTGAAGAGCGAGGCTCTCCTAATTGCGCATTGTGTCCCGGTTGCTGGCAAGCACCAGTGTGCATTGGGAGTGAGGAAGCTCTTTTACTGGTTGGCTTTGGCCGCAAGAAACCACAAGCGGTCTGTTGTGTGAAAGGCCGCAGAAGAACAGAATGAAGCGTGGCGGCGGATCGAGCAGACGCTTTTGCTAACACCATTGAGTTTACCATTAAGATGTAATTCCAGTATGCTTTGTGATCGACCGCTGGCCACCGAAAGCATTTTTGAATAACGAACTAATATCAGGAAGTTAAAGAAGTTGGCATAAGCAGAACTTGTTAAACACACTAAAAAAGGAAAGGTTACAATCATTTCTATCTAAGCCAGTACTATTGCCAAGACAAAGAGAGTCCAACATTTAATCAGGCTTATTATAAACCCCATTGCTAAGGTAATGAAGGGGCAATACTGAAGCCAGCCAATTACAACCACCATTGCCAAATTAAAGAGGGGGCAATTCCTCAAACAGCATGCAGACCATATTGGCTAAACAACAAGAGAACATTGCTACAGAGGGATTGTAACCATTGTGGCCAGAGTGAGAAGAGAAAATAGTTGAACAAGTCATAAACAAGCATTGCCAAAGCTAAAGAACGGCAAAGGTGTTAAAGAAACCTTGTCATAAATTGTCTGATGTAAAAGTGGGAAAACAAGAATGACAGGAGGGACCTTCCCCTGAAAGAGGGTATCAAGTTGGAGAAAAGTATAACCTGCATTGCAGGTGGAAAATACAACAGTGGAATAAACAGCACCAATGCCTCTCACATCTTCCCAGGAGAAGTTGTGAATATTGATGTTCTTGGAAGTTAAAGACTGTTCCTAAAAAGTTTTAAAAAATCCACCACAGAATACTTGTAGTAGTGTTATGACGTTTTAGCCCTGGCAGGCAAATATACCAGGGCAGGGACCTTTCAGTGGTAGTCCTGGTAGTAGACCAGGAAGAAATCATTGAAGTACTACCTTGTTGTTGAAGGTTGTGGATAAGAGGAATTGGCAAGGTCACTAAAGTGTTTTATGTATTGTTGCAGATTCATCCTGACAAAACATTGCTGTTGCTACAGAATAATTGTAAAATTATTTAGTTTCTCAAGAGATATGAATTGTTGTAGAATCATCCTGACAAAACCTCTTCTGGTGATACACAAGAATTGTATACGCGTTTTTTGTTTCGCAAGGGGAAGAAGTTGTGTTGAATGATTTGCTATAAGTGAGGAGATAAAGGGGGTCATTATGAGTTTGGAGGAAGCCATGGCGCTACTAGCGCCATGGCTTCCTCCAAACCCGGGTCTGGGTCTGGTCTGTCTGAATGGGGATTTACCGGGTCCTTCCGACCTTGGAGGACCCGGTAAGTTCCCATTCAGTAAACCATTCCCCATTCCCATTTCAGCCCCCATAGGGCTCAATGGGAATGGGGAAGGCGCTTATAACGGGCCCGCAAATTGCGGGCCCGTTATTAGCTCCAAGGTCCTTTAACGGGACCCGCAGAGAACGGCTGGTCAGACCAGCCATTCCTGCTGGAACCCGTTAAGGGACCTCGGAATAGGGCGGTAAGGGTTTACCGGCACGGGCATCCTTACCGGTGCCCATAAACCCTTACCGCCCAACTCGGAATGACCCCCAAAGACTTGTCGTCTAATTGAACCGTTGGTTAAAGTCCAAGTGAAAGACTTTTGGAGCAAGAAGAACTTTATGATCCAAATTTAGCTACAAAGAGCAACTTGCTTATTTGAATTTTAAGTTAAAATCCTGCTTTGAATCTGGGTAAGGGGATCTTGCCCAGGTTACAAGGTTATATAGTTAATAGGCCTATGGTGAACTTAACAGTTATTTCTGTTACATTTGAATTGCCATAGATTTCCTTTGTGAGTTTGATGTATGTATAAGTGTGAGGGACAGATTCCTTTTGTTAGAGGGTTTTCCTTTAGTTTATTTGATAGGCAGGGGAAGTCCTTGTTTTGTTAGGGATAGTGAGGCACTTATCAAACCTTGCTGAGTTAATATAAATGGCTTCTTGGGAAAAACCTTTACAATAGCTTATGATGGGGGAAACTCCTGTACACATTAACATTCGATTAGGGACACAGCGACTCTTTGGCGTATGCAGTTATGCCTCCCTGAGGTGGGGATGGGACCTGTGGCTGAGACCTTCTTGGCTCTCGTGCCCCTCTCCCGATTGTGCATACAGCCTGACAAAGACTTTGTGAGGACTCGGGCAAAGCGACCCGATGTTGTTAGCCTAGTGACAGTTGAGACATAGTGTAGACGTTGAATTCTTCCCTACAATGCAACTCCCAAAAAGACGGAAGGACTATTTGGAAGGGGAATTGTTTGGAAGAAGGTAATCACCCCGGGACACAGCTGGCTGCGTGAACAAAAACACAATGTCAGTGTAATTGTAACATGACATGAGAAAACAATGTCAAAAGAAAGATACACTAGAACTCATGTAGTGTGGACCTTTTCTGTGCCACTGTATACTGGTATTGACTGGGGCGTTACCCTGTAGTAACATAAAGCATGAAGGAGGTTTTGAGGTCTGAGCAATTGGCCAAAGAAACAATGAATAACAAGAAAGGGCACGTGATCTTACCTAAGGTATCTGGCAGGTGGGAGATGAAGTGGACTTGGAGTCCAATGTACGGTGAAGAAATCCAAAGAAAAAGGAAAATCCAAGGAAAAGAAAAGGACCTACACTACCGGCACGCGGACACCTATGGTGTGTATAGGAAGTCTCTAGTCCACACACCTGCAATCAGCGTAGGGTAAATGGACCTACCCCGCCGGCACGCGGATGCCTACGGTGTGTATAGGAAGGCTCTAGTCCACACACCTGTAATCAGCGTAGGGTCAGTTCCTCCAAAAAATCCCGGGAGTGGAGAGTCGGAGGCGGTCGCAGTTCCAGAAACAAACGTGGCACACAAATCCTGACACAGAAGAAAGTTCCCACGGTATTCCGTGATGGGGGAGGAGCGGGGAAGCAGAGATGCAAAGCGAGACCAACAAGGAATGTGGATAGTGATCCAGGAGTTGGCAAAGTTCCGAGCAACAAACACAGCAAGACGTAAAGTGAAAGGGAAGCGTGATTCCAAGTTCTGTGGTCCAAAAGCCAAATAATCAAGCCAGTTCAACAGATCCTAAGGGTAAGGCAGGAGCAAATCCGTAAACAAAATCCAGGTAAAAAATATCCAAAACAAGAGATCGGGTACATACGCTCAAACAGGAAATTCAGAAGCAACGTCCGTAGCTATGGGCGGTGCTTATAAGGGAAGCACAACGTTATACGGCGGGACGGCGAGAATGCCGTACACCAGTACGTTGGTAACCTGGCAACCAACGTTTCCATGGCAACCTCCAGCATATTCTAAATGACTGGAAACGCGTGGGTAGGGTGCGCCGGGATACGTTCTTATGCTGCAACCTAGTAAGAGCTTTAGAAGCTGGATAAGGGGCAGATAAATGGGATAAAGTACTGCATCTTTCACGAGTGCCTTCCGTGCCGCATGACAAGTTACCTGAGTTCCTGACAGACTTGGAATAACCAGATCATTATTGGTCGACACACCACGTCAAATTGCTCTACATTTGGGTGGGAATGCGGCACCCAGATGAATTAATTCAGCTGACATGCCCCTCTTCCTGCCCCCAATTTACAGATCGTTTGGTAAACGGAGGTCTAAGGTAGTCGAGGACACCTAAACGACCACGGTCATGTCGCCCGTCCTCAGCTTAACCCACATGACATACACGAGACTCATACCAGATATGCACATGTGCAATGGTGTCCCAGCAACTCTATGTACAACCTGCAACAGACCTGTGCGCAATTGAGACTGTCGGCTCTTCGCGCTTCGTACATACAGGCAAGTGAGTACATGAACAGAGTGATTCACAATGATATTACTGGGGAATTATGCTAATGCCTGAGGAGATGAGATTTGTTCATAAAGAACCTTGGCGGGATGGCGTACATCAGCTAGTCCCTTAAGTTAAAATATTCTAATGGTTGTTACGATCCACAGTTTCAGATCCAGTGATCTGTACAAGAGCAATAGAACCTTGAAAGAGGGCACCTACGGCTACCCCTCATGACTCACTCTGAATACACACTATATGGATTGTGCATAACACAGTACCTGTAGTACCCGATTACGTCGCCTTTCCCCATTTTCCTTACAACACAGCGGTTACCACTGCATTTGATATGACAGCCGACTCTGCTCTTCACTGGTGAGCACCACTTATGAGGAAGCCGGGTGAGTAGAGATCATTTTATACTGGTCGAGTTACACATAGTGAGGATTATGATAATATATGGTCAAGGACCTAAGGAGACTGATATCATTGCTCTTAACACACAGGTTTTGATGACAAAACTCAGAACAACTAACAAAGGGACCTAAGGTCAGTGCCTTATCTCTTACAACTAGCACTACTAGTTATATTACTCATTCAGTCAACATTCCCTAAGTTACCAGGGCAATCCAGACGTGGAACCCTTGCTCACTGTTCTCAGTGAGGCACAGCTTCACCTCACTGATGATGCCCAACAAGGCTGAAACACGTGTATAGGGTTGCTGTTGGTACTCTTGTTCAGAGGAGAATTGCTTAGTATTTCGGTGCTGGACTGCCACTGGGCAGGACAAAGACTGATATGCAGGGAAATTCTTCTCTGTGAAAGGGACAGTGAGCTAAAGACTTGGTAGAGTCTCTCCCGGGGTTATTCACCTAAGAACAGGTCACTGGGCTGTGTTCGTGCTGGTAGAGAGATTCCCAGACCCCCCATTGTTTTGCATACATTAACTTTGGGTCTCACCCTAAATTAGCTGGGTGATCCAGATGTGGACCCCTTGATCACTGTTCTTAGAGAGGCACAGCTTCACCTAACTGATGATGCCCAACAAGGCTGAAACACGTGTATGGGGTTGCTGTTGGTACTCTTGTTCAGAGGAGAGTTGCCTAGTATGTCAGTGCTGCACTGCCCCTGGGCAGGACAAAGAGTGATATGCAGGGACATTTCTTCTCTGTGAAAGGGACAGTGAGCTAAAGACTTGGTAGAGTCTCTCCCAGGGGTTATTCACCCAAGAACAGGTCATTGGGCTGTGTTTGTGCTAGTAGAGAAATTCCCAGTCCCCCCACCCCTTGTTTTGCAAGTTTATGGAGAAGTTTGATCATCACCACTGAAGCCTTTGAGGGCCCTTTAAATCAGTAACACGTCATACTCAGGATGGGATGTAGAATAAATCTCACAACAAATAATAAAACTGACTCAGGAAGTTGGCAAAACGTCTCCCCTGACTGTTTTATTTTGAATTGTCTAAAACAGGGAGTTACAATGGACATCAACAGATGTTCGCTAGAGCTCTCAATACATTTTTCATAAAAACACACTTATATACTACACATTTGTCATACATGTTGTCATATTACGTGGCAAGCTAAGAAGACCTATGGGGGTTGTGATTGGCTGAAGGGGAACATCTAAGTATATTGTATTTAAGGGATCAGGCTGTGATTGGGTTTCTGCAGTCATGTGGACAACCTATGGCCACCCCTAGTGCACATCATCTTCATCAGTTACTAGATACATGGTACACCATAGGCTACCAAACTATAAGGTGCTTTGTTACATGGCCCTCTATTATTGGTTGGCACCCTTGTACCCTTCTAGAACATTTGGCTCACTAGCAGCACGCAAGCTGGTACCCCAGGTGCCAGTGGGTGGACATGACCTTGTCCCCCACCCATTTACCCAACATCTCTCATCACTCATGTCGTCTGCCATTCGGATTGTCTTTGAACTTGTCCTTGCAAAGTATCATTGCTCCTGAGAATAAAAGGCAGTATAGGCACACTCTTATCTCTGCATACCCAACTCCTATTTCTAACCCTAACTCCCGTGACAGGAGACTGTATTTCGGCCTTTTTTGCAGCACATAATTGTCTTGAATTAGTAAACTTGCCATTCATGTTGTTATTTCTTGCACCTTAACAAGGGCTGATTCAGCTTCTCTCGTTCACTGTTCTTGAAGGATAGATAACTGATTCTTGGTCGCTCTATCCTTTGACAACAGGCTTGAACGCTATTTCAGATCTTTCCTCGATCTTCAGCTGCTTTCTTACTGTGACACAGCTTTTCAATCCTTCTTTCCTCACAGGTATGAGCTTACTAAATGAGTGACACCGATGTCCAGATTGTAAATATTGGCGGCACCGCCTGCAGTCTATTCACTACGTATAGCCAGCCTTGATTATTACCTAATCTACTTGCATTGCTGCATCTGTAAAGTTATAAACCAGCTTGCATTTTCTGCAGTGCTCTTCACACATGCAATCTTCATTCCGCATATGAACGTTTACTAGATTCTTTACTTTGTCATCAGATTCTATAAGGTCCAAGCATCTTCTTCTTTGACCACTCTTCTCAGTGCATCATGCTCATTTCTTGTGACATCACCAGCCTCTGTTTCTCTGATCTTCTTATTCCTTCAGGGATCTCCTCCAAAGGATTATCATCTGTAGGGGGGGCACATCATGTAGGGTTTTCTCAATGGATACCTTTTCTCGAAGTCTCTCCATGGAATAGGCACCATCACTGCTGTGCATGTCGTGAGTTTCGGTTTCCAACATATAGGAAGAATGGGGTGGGACTTCCTGCAGAGGCATTCATCTGCTCCTCTACACCCCCCCTCTGGTTGATACATCAACCACTCTTTCACCATTCTCCAAATCCTGGGACCTTCTCTTGAAGAAGTGCGTCTTCGTAGTCCAGATTTTCACTACTCCCTTCAGGGATCCTGCTGACTTTACATGTTCATCAACGCTCCAGTTCATATAGCTTTATTGCCCATTCGGATTATAGTAGACCCATGTTCCCACTTATTTCATGGATGCAGGACTTCGTTCCCTTAGGTGCTATGATGCTGGCCTCTATATATTTTCTGATCACTTCATCTGTCAATTCCTTGGGTGAAAACCCTGACTCGACATTGATCATTATCTTCATTCCTACTGCTTTGTTTGCTGTGTTCTTGCACTGTGCAATTATTATCCTAATCACACAGAATCCAAACATTATCATCACCAATACTGCTCCCAGGAATTTGAAAATATTTGCCATCCATTGTGGAACCCATGAGAAGATAAACGCAAACCAGCTATCATCCACAATGTCTTCTGTCTCATCTTCCATTTTGTTGTGTAAATTCATCAGCAATGTTATGGCCTCTATCAAGGTCCCATTCTTGTCATCATGATAAGGTATGAACGTGCAACATGATGGCCAGATTTCGGCGCAAACTCCTCCTTCCCTTGCTGTGATCATATCAAAGACATATCTGTTCTGGCGGGTCATTAATCCCACGGCCCTCAGTTCTTCCCTGATAGCATTGAATCCCTTTATGGTGGTGTTGATTGTCTGTAGGAGTTCCCAGCGAGTGATTGGCAACCACTTTGCATTGGCCATTGTCTGGATCCCTGGCATAAAGATAGTCATGAAGATTGAAGCAGTTTTGCTGAATAGCATATGCTCATGAGGAATTGCATCAAAGGCTTCAATTGATTTTGCTGAAAAATAATTCTCCCTCCTTGCTCGATTGAGGAACTTGAGTGATCTTCTCCCCTTCAAATGGGCATCCACCTTTGGAAACTCTCCAATGTTCATGGCACTTTGAGGAATCACTAACACTGAAACATGAATGGGTACTAAGGAACACATTCCTCCCCAATCTTTGGGCAGCTTCATGTAGGCTCTGGACCCACAAGCCCAATATCAATCCATCAGGATGGCTGTTCCTGCTCCCATTTCGGAGACATCAACTGTAGTTTTACAATCTACATTAGTTCCCACATGCTTCTTTCCCTCTCTTCGAAAGCACAGTGTTGAGTTCATCAGTAGAATCACAATCATTGGGCCTGATTCAGCTTTTAACCATGTCAGCAGTTTGGCACATTCAGCCCATGACTTTAAACACTCGTCATTCACCTTTTGTACTTCTCACACGTATTTGGACTTCAATAGATGAGCTGCACAGGATATCAATCCTTCTTCCCAACCTTCTTTGTCTTTACTCATCCATAGACTAGCAGCTGAGATTGTTCCCAGCATCCCGGCACCCACGCTGCTTCTACTCCTTCAGGGCAGTCCATTCTCTTAATTTCCTTTATGACTAAAGCAGCTCTATGCTGGGGAGGAAACACAAGGGGCCTTGCTAATGGGCAAATCTACATGAGTTCCTGGAGTGGGGAGAATCAAAGGGTCTTCTGCATTTTTTGGAACAAAAGTATAAAAAAAGATGAATCATGAGAAACAAAAAGACACAAAGCATAACTGGGCATATGTATATCGCGAACCAACATAATAATCCCCACCACCTATGCCACTCTGGAACTTCTTGAGTTTGGTCATTCTCTGAAATTATGTTAACTTCAACATTTCTCATCTTTACTGGAATTTAAGGAAGGAAAAACACTTTTACTCAAATAACTATAATACATTAGGTATTTGCAGTAGTTCCTCTACTATTTCTACAAGCAGCCTTTTGAATACAGGGCCATTCTTAGGATCCTGTAAAAAATATGGATGTCCACGTCTCTTCTAACAAGGGCTGAATAAGCTCGAAGAATAAAGACAAACATTGCAAGCACAATAAGATGAACATCCCTTTCCGGGAAGACCATAAAGTCAGCCACACAAATATTCAGTAAGAAACAAATAGGGGCACTGTTCAGGCTTCCAATTCTTTATCAAATGTTGTTGTTTAGGCATAATCATGATATATCAGCATTTCTATAAAGTTCATCTTCAAAGATCCCTGTGGCTCAAGCAAAAGAGTTGCATGCCTGCTAAAATATCTATCAGGAGTTTCCAAGCTGAGCCATAGTCTAAATGCAAATCTGCATTTATCAATTAGTTTGTAACCATATCGTCCTTCTTCTTTGTCATCAATCGAGACTGCAAACACTGAAATTCTTCTTCTTGTCTTGCTTCTGGATCAATGGCTGGGGGTGCTGCGTCCTTTCCCGTGTATAACCCGATGTCACTCAGGTGCATCCACGCTTGTCTGCTTTGAACCTTAATGCTGAGGAAGTCATGTTCTCTACAACAAACGGGCCATAAAACCTTCCTAGTGAAGTTTTTAATCAGCATGTTATCGCCAGCAAAGAGTCTTAGTACTGATAAAAGTTCAGAGGTTTTGGTTGCTGAATGATTTTCATCTGGGTTCTGTGATCGACCTCCCTGGTGCTTGAGTTGATCTGAAATGAGAGAGATACTATCGGTCATACATGTCAAATAATCACGTAACTAATTTCCTTACATTTTTGCTGTACTATGGGCATCGCTTCTACTCCTCGATGGACTAGTTATAGGCATTCTCATTTGCCTTCCTGTCACTAGTTTGTGGGGTGTGAGGTGATGGTCCAAACCAGGCTGATTGCTTAGGACATGTAAAGCTAAGGGCAGGCAATATAGCCATCCCTTTTTCAGTGTCAGCTTAAGATTGGCAATCCTTTCTTTAAGGAGACCATTGAGTCTCTCACTTATCCCGTTCACTTGAAGGTGATTAGCAGAAGAAAACCTGTGCTTAATACTCAACAATAATTCTATCTGTTCAAACACTTAATTGACAAAATGTGGCCCATTATAGGATCTCTGCACTTCACACACTCCCCATCTTGAAAAGACTTCATGTACTAAAAACTTTGATGTGCAAGTGGCAACATGCTGTATACATGGCCCTGCTTCAATTCACCTAGTGAAGAGACACACCATCACTATCAGATACCTGTATCCACTAAATACTTGCAGCATATCAACATAGTCAATATGTAAATGCTGAAAAGGACCATTCGGTCGAAGAATTACTCCTCGAATTGTTCACAGTGTATGCCCAGCAGTAAACATTTGACATACAATGCAGTTTACTACATAAAATGCAACGTGTTCTAACATATTTGGAACAAACCATTCTTACTCAATTGTTGCAGCAAGACTTTTCCAAGTTAAATGCGCAGGGTAGTGCAGCTGTTAAAGCACTAACCTTAACAATGATACTGGCATCACTGGCTTTCCAGTGCTGTCATGTCACCATAATGCTTCAGTGGGGGATAAGGAACACACCCTTTATTTCCACAATTTCTGCTCTTCCTCTGGTGCACTTCCTTGAATCTCTACTAATTGCGTTCTCAGTAAATGATTACATCCTTCTTTTGCTACCATAATCGTGACTACTTTCTCTTTGATATCTGGAGTATCAAGACTTGAAATATCTGGTGAATACACAACCCTTTCGACTTCTGCGTCTGCAGCTTCATTCCCACAAGAAATAAGGTCAGTTTGCATAGTATGCGCTGCACATTTACCTATCAATATGGCTACTGGGAGTTGTAGTGCCTTAATAAGCCTGTTCAACAAAGATGTGTGCTGCACTGCAGTGCCATCCGCATGGAGGTAGCCCTCCTTTTCCAACATGGTAGCCCTACGTGTTCGGTTCACATGACATAGGCGGAGTCACTATACACCGTCACTTCCTGCATTTGGTGATTTTCGAGCACGAAAATAAGTGCTACCTATTCTGCCGCTTGCGCAGAAAAGAGAGACGTAGTCTTGCACTTGCTACAACTCACACTCGCCATTTGCTCTGTGCCTCCCTCCAGCTGAGAAGAATGCCTTTCTCCACTCGTTTGATCAATTTTCAAAGAACCATCAATAATGAGAATTTCCCCTGCTGACAACACATTTTCCTTTATGAGCGGTATATCATCATAAAACTCTGTATAATTCGCGCAGTCATGCACATGCTCGCCCTCTGCCACTGGCTCAGCTACACAGGTGGCAGGGTTCACTATTTTACATCTAACATGTTCCAGTTCAGGGCGTGGTGGTACCCCGAAGAACGAAACTGCACACTTATCCTTCTGCCCAGAATCTATTTCAGAGGGCTGGCACCCTTTTTTGCCATAAGATCCGCTGCTTTTCAGCCCAGTTCCACTGGCAATGGAAACTGCCATAGAAACAGGCTGTTGCCATGGCAGCTACTTCCCGCAACACATCAGGACTACATTTCCCATCTCTCCTGCATCAGCTCCCTGATGCCTCCAATGGGAACCCAGAGCCTCACTTTGAGTTCCACAAAACACCATGAAGGATGCGGAACACTGCTGCCAGTTGAAGTTGCTTCAGCGCTTTTCCCGTGAAGTTCCGTCTTCATTTTGCTTCAAATCCAAATCCCATGTGTACCAAACCTCCTGCCTTCATACACGGACTACCTTTGAATTTGTTTTGTCACATTTGACGCTTCCTGTGTACCATACCTCCTGCCTGCATACACGGACTGCCTTTGGATTTGTTTTGTCATGTTTGACACTTCCCGTGTACCAGACCTCCTTCCTGCATACACAGACTGCCTTAGGATTTGTTTTGCTACGTTTGATGCTTCCCATGTACCAGACCTCCTGCCTGCATAAATGGACTGCCTTTGGATTTGGTTTGTCACGTTTGACACTTCCTGTGAACCAGACCTCCTGCCTGCATACACAAACCGCCTTAGGATTAATTTTGCTAAGTTTGACACTCACCGTGTACCGGACCTCTTGCCTGCATACACAGACTATCTTCCTGATCATGTCTTCTTTGGAGCACTCCACAGCAAGTATTATTCTACTCTTGTTTGTTACCCTTACTCAATCTCTCTTCCCGCTCGTGTTGTCCTCACCATTCTATATTAAACGCTCCTCCTTGTGAGCCATCCTCTACGCTGCATCAGTTTTCTAATGGACTTCCATCTGCACGTGCACTTGGGGACGCTCTGCAGCAATGTGCACACCCTAACCCTAGTGTGCTCCTCGTTCCATCAGGGTAGAACCTGAACTAACCTCGCCTCTTTTAATATTTTATCCCAGTCGTTGTAGTGCATTTTGCTTTTCTTACCTTCTCTGAACGACACGTTAAGAACTAGCATACCATTATTGGGGTCTTCTTCCCTTCTATGTATATAGACTGTTCTCAGTCCCATCCAACAGCCAGGTAGTTATTCATCCTCTCTTCTCTAGGGTGGGGTTTCTTATAGGAAGATCAAGCGACCACATACTTCAGGTATATCTTAGTCCTATGCAATTGCATTACCCATTGCTTTCACCTAAAAATACAAAACAGTGTTTATTCCTTTACTGCTGGTGGTCGTAGCTCTTTTAAGTGATCAGTATCACTTGACTGTCTATCTAGATCAGTCGGCGGGCATATCACTGAAAAGAGTTCTATCCCTTAACACAGAGGAGGCCCTGGTTTAGGTCTAACTAGGGCTCTGCAATCAAGTCAGGTTCAGATCCCTACAGGATTATCAGGCATTCGATCCGGTGAGTGAAATAGCAATTTTAATCGCTCGGTTTGAAATGATCACTTCATAAACAGAAGCTCTCTGGGATGTCAATGTACCTTTAGGTTTCTCTAATATGGCAAACAAAGCATGTTCCACAAAAAGCGCTATACAGCAGCCCATTACAATGCTTATAGATTTCTCAATTGCGAATGTGGCGGCTGCCAATGACTGTTCACAAGGAAAGTGTGCTTTCATAACTGGGTCTAGAATCCCACTTTAATACGATTGAGGCTTATACCCCAATGTGGTCCTCTGTGTAAGCACTGCAGTCATGACTGTCCCATTTTTTGTCAAAAATAAGAAAAACTCCTCAGCATAATTGGGAATTCATAAAACAGGAGCTGTACAATTTGCCTGTGCTTTCTTTGAAGGCTGTAAACGAGGTCTTGTGTATGAACTGTAGTCAAATACCCAGGCTCTTACATAATTTAATGGACCCAAAAACTGTTGCATCCGCTTTACCGTATGTGGTTTTGCAGTCTTTGTAATCACCTCAGTTCTTTCAGGTGTCACTCTCTTTCCCTCATGTGAAATCAACTGGCCTATGTATAACACCTCTTCTTGACCGTACTGTAGCTTCTCTTTGTCTACCTTGTATCCATTGTCTGCTAGGATAGTCATCAACTAAATTGAGTCCTGCCTGCACTCATCTTCTGTGGTGCTACAAATGGAAATGACATCTACTTGCTGTATCACAGTACGCTTCAAATCAATATTGCTCAGGTCTATTTGTGGGACCCTGTTAAAGATCGATGGGGATTCACCCTTGGGGCAGCCTAGTGTGTTTCAGACGAGTAAATGAAGTCAAGCCTTGTGTGTCCTTGTGCAATGGGATTGAGAAAAACACATTTTTCAAATCAATCACAGTGGAATATTGAACTTCTACTGGGATACTGCATAGTATCGTTGTCGGGTTAGGATCTAAAGGAAACTCTGTATCTCCAATCTGGTTAATCGGTCTCATGTCCTGTATGAATCTCCATGACCCTCCCTTTGATTTTTTCACAGGGTGCACCGCTGTGTTGCACAATGATTCTGACCGTACCAGAATACCTTGTTCCATCAGTAGTGAGATAGTTTTAAAAATACCCTCATCCGCCTCTCGAGAAATTGGATACTGTCTTGCTCAATGAAAAATTGCACTTGGTTTCAGCTTTATTTTAACTTCCCCTATCCCCTTCAATAGGCCTACTTCATAAGGGCCTCTAGTCCATAAGGCGCTTGGCATTTTCTCCAAGTTTTTGTCAAAAAGATACTGGGCGCTGCCACATTATCGTCATTCGCTGTGGGATCTCCCTTTTCTCTATTCTAATCCAATATATGATGCTCATAAAGAGCATTACTTCATCATCTGTTGAGTCATCTGTAAACATGTCATTGTCAGTAACGTCAGTCTACCTACACCCATCTTCAAAGGCTATCAGTGTTCTCCATGGTCTACCGTCGTCATCCGTTCCTTCGAGCATTGCCATTTCCCCTCATACTATGGCTGTATCTAATTCTATTGGGATGATCTGTCACCCCTCTTCGTCCATGGCAATCTGTGGTCTAAACAAAAATTCATCAGGTATTCTCATAGTTCTCCCCACTAAGCCAGGTAGCCATGTCAGCAGAATGCTCACCCCATAAACAAAACCTCTGGCTCTATTGGAACACCTTGCAGAGCCATTTGCCCTGTGAGTGCCAGTATGAATTCATCCACTTTCATGAAATGTATTCCAGGAGTGGAATATACCATCCCTTCATCAATATAAGAAATCGTCATGTTGAGATTTGTCATCAAATCTCTTCCGAAAATGTTAACTGGTGTCTGTCGGGAATACAACAATGGAACAGACATGTCACACTCTCCTATAGAGACTGGTAATTCATCAGTAAAAGGAACTTAACTCGTAGCTCCAGAGAACCCTTGAGCATTCATGGCATTTCCCGACATTGGATATTTTCCCTCTCGTATACATGAACAAGTAGCCCCAGTGTCTACTAAAAATGAGAAAAAAGATTTGCCTCCTATAGTCACATCAACCCTTGCTTCCACCTGGGGTCTGGTGTCACTGATAGTACTGCACACATCAAGTCACCCTGTGAGCTGTCCTATTGTGGATACATGCATACCCCTGTATCCGTAAAAGAATTTCTTCCTACCACAGTAACACCTCCTTTTCTAGGTGTCAACAACTGTCCCGTGTTTGCATTCTGCTGTATTTGCATAGGGATGTGCTGAGGATTCATTTGTGCTTGCTGTGGTTGCTGTGCCTGTCGCATTTGTGGCGTCTTTGCCTGGTACATTGTGGCGTCTGTGCCTGGTACATTGTCTGATCTTGGGCAAACTCTTCCCTAGCTTGTGAGCTCTGGAGGATAATCTGTCCCCCCCACTTGGGAATTGACCATTCTGTACATACCCTTGGCTCACACATACGTGCGCAATGTGCCCTGTCATCCCGCAAGTCCAACATACAGGAGGAGCCCTTCTAACTAGTCCCCCATTGTTAAACCCTCCTGACACATTCTGTTTCTTATTCTGTGCATTCTGAAACCCACCTTGATTGTTTAGGAATCCACCCCTTCCTCTATATCCCATGTCTCTACCTCGTGGTACAAACCCATTCCCGCCTTGGTCCATTGGGTGCTGATTTTTCACCTGAAATGCACCTGTTTCTTGCTGTACTCCTAGTCCTTCTCTGTATGTCAATACCACCCCTTCTATGGCACATTTTGACAATTTCTTTAGAACTAGTTTAGCTTCCTCAAGTTTCCTCGCCTCTTTTCTCTTCTTGTTTTTCTCCTGCAACAGCCGACGGTGTTGCACTATAGTCAACTGTATTTCTGCCCATGGCTTTGCTTCCATTTCCACTTGCTTTTTTATTTGCCTCTGTACTTGCTAGTGCAACCCTTGACATAGAATGTGGTAAAATAATGCCACTGTTTGTTTTGCATGACTCCTTAGTTTCCGTGGTCCAGCGTTCTTGATAGTCCTGAATGCAAGCAATAGGATCTTCTTCTTCTTTCATTTTATGCATCATAATTGCACCCATGTCTGATGTGGCAGGATACTCTACCTTGAGAGCCCTCCAGATATCTGCTCTAAAATTAATAATGGTTCTCCATCATATGCTGTGTTCTGTGCTGTCACACTCGAATAGCCAGCTCTCTTCCATATGTCATCAGCTTAATTTCCCCTATGGCTAGCGTGTTTTCTCCTGTCATTTTTTTACCAATTCATGAATCCATTTTCCTGCACCCAATGTCAAACTCTTAAGTTTGCATCTTAAATTGTCCTTGTTCATCTGTGGCCATGAAATATACTGTGCTCTTCATTTTCCAATAAGGGAAACTGCGTAAACCCTATCCCCCAAATGGCTCCCATTGTTTGCCTATCCATAGTACAATCATTTCTCCCTGGCAACAATCTGTCACAACCGCGGGCTCCTGGCGTTTGTGGAAGAGGTGGAAACATGGCGGCCGTCAGACTGTGCCGCCACGTTATGCTCCCAAACGTCGCTAGCGGTCTAGTCATTTCCATTATGGCCACTGCCGAGTGTATTTACCAGCTTACGCTCGGCGGCTCTACGCGTTGCAACTTTCGGATTTTCTCCTTTGTTGCTTGCGCTCCTGTTCAGCTCACTTGGCGGTGATCCGCCCCTGTCCTCTTGTCCTCCCACTTGCCTCTCTCTCTCTCCTAGTGTCTCCTCCCCTTGGCCACCGTATCTCAATAATGGCTCCGTTCCCTTCTCTCCTCTTGTTCTCGTACACCCATTTGTTTCCCTCTCAGGTTCTTTCTCTCCTTGCCCGCTTCAGTTCCCATATTTCCCTGCTTCTAGTTTTGGCTATGTTTTGCTTACCTGCCCGAGTCTTGCCAGTCTTCTACCTACTCGGTTTGGATTGCCTCCGCATTTGTTCCTACACATCGGATTCCTGCACTCTGAAGGGGTTTTTGTGCCGCAAGACTTTTCCCCTTGTCTCGCTTGTCTGTCGCGGGGGAAGGTCACCGTTGATTCTTTCACAGAGTCACGGTGGCTTCCTTCCGAGACCGGCCCTATCTACACAAGAAAAAGGGAATTTCTACACGTCGATCCCGCGGAAGAAAGTTGGATTTCTCATCATCATCAGGTGAGGAGGAAGGGGAGCTCGAAGACTCTCAGGACTCGAGTGGGGTGGAAGATATAACGGATATCCCAGTTGGTACGTCCTCACAGTCAGACATCCCTGATAGCTTGCAACGGCAGAATACAGACATCGCTACTCCCCAGCAGCTTCAAGAACTGGTAGCGGCAGTACAAAACTTAAACTTGGAAGTACAAGCCCTTAAAACTGCCAATACCGCCCTCCAACAGAGAGTTACCGCCAGAGAACAGCAGGCCACTGATCTACCCCCTCCACCTTTGGTGTCAGGCAAGTTCGACGGATCAGAGAAAAGAGTAAAAGAATTCCTGGTGGCTTGCAATATCCACTTCGCTTTCAGACAGAATGCCTTCTCCACTGATCGCGCTAAAGTGGGGTTCATGATCACACACATGACCGGAAATGCTCTAGCGTGGGCTACTCCTTTGGTGTCCCAGTCTGACCCAGTGCTACAGAACTTTGTTGCATTTAAGGATTTACTCAAGCACACATTCCTTCGTACTGAAAGTGCTCATCTAGCTAGTGAAGACCTCTTGGACGTATGTCAGGGTAGTTCTGACCTGCTCTCTTACATATCCTCCTTCAAGAGATTGGCTGCAGAAGCCAGTTGGCAAGAAGAGGCCCAATACACCAACTTTAGGAGGGGTTTGCGTGAAGAGCTGAAGGACGAGCTTGCCAGAATCCCTCGCCCCGACTCTTTCTCGTATCTCATCAAGGCGGTTGTAAGGATCGATTTCCGGTTCACCGAACGGAAGAATGAAAGACGAAAGACCCGCAGTTCTGGTTCTTTCCTAGAGCCCCATCCCGCAACCTCCTCACCTGTCTCTCGTCCATCACCCCGGGAAGAGCCCATGCAAATAGGAACAACCAGAGCCCCCTTGACAGCAGAAGAAAAAAAGAGGAGACGGGAAAGCAACCTTTGTCTGTACTGCGGATCTGCCTCACACCTATTGAGAGACTGTCCGGATGTACCCCCCAGACGTCCAGGAAACGAACGCCCTCGGTAATTGGCAGGACGGACTACCGAGGGGCTTTCCCTAGTTCCTACGTCACTCTTTCTGTTACCTCAGCCAAACCCTCGGAAGATTAATGGTTGATGGCGGTATCCATCCAACTTCAGTTCAGAGGAAAAGAAATGGAAACACAGGCCCTGCTGGATTATGGAGCTGCTGGGAACTTCCTGGACACCTTATGGGCCGACAAGGAGGGCCTTTGTAGGGTTGCCAAGAAGGAAGACCAGAAGGTAGAGGGTGTAGACGGTACCCCTCTGTGCTCTGGACTTATCACCCATGCCACAGAGAAGGTACGGGTTTCCATTCAACAACATTCGGAGGTATTGAGCTTCGACATCATCCGCGCAGCTCATTTTCCGGTTATTTTGGGTATTGGCTGGCTCCGACGACACAACCCGACCATCGATTGGACTATGAATCTTCTGAGTTTTCGTTCTACTTACTGCCAGGAGAAGTGCCTTCCTGCACCCTTGTGCCAAAGTTTCAAAGACGGCGTGTGCCCCTGAGAGGAGCATGATCCATTGCATTCCAGGCTGCCTTCAGGAATACGCCACGGTTTTCCAAGAACAACAACCCATGGAACTTCCTCCTCATCGTCCGGAGGACTGTAGGATAGACCTGGTCCCTCAGGTCTTGGTTCCGTTTTGCAGGATGTATCCTCTTTCCCTGTCTGAAAAGGAAGTTCTTAGACACTACTTGGACGACAACCTGGCCAACTGATTGATCCGACCTTCCAGATCACCAGCAGGAGCATCTCTATTCTTCATTCCAAAGAGGGACTCCAAAGAATTAAGGCCATGTATCGATTACAGAGACCTTAACCAAATTACCATCAAGGACCGGTATCCCATGCCTATAATCTCTGAGATCCTGGAGGCTGTTCAGGGCTCTGTGATTTTTTCCAAATTCGACCTACGCAATGCCTATCATTTACTTCGAATCAGGACCGGCGACGAATAGAAGGCGGCTTTCCGCACGCCCTACGGGTTGTTCGAATATCAGGTTATGCCGTTCGGACTGGTGAATGCTCCTTCGATCTTTCAAAGATTCATGGACCGCATATTTTCTGATTTGTTGGGCCAAAACACCATTGTCTACTTAGACGATATTCTGGTGTACTCTCGTCAAACCGAAGAACATACTCTGCATGTTAAGGAAGTACTACACAGGCTGCAGCAACATCATTTGTTAGTCAAGCCAGAAAAGTGTGCTTTCGCCCAATCCTCTGTATCCTATCTGGGGTTTATCTTATACAGCAAGGGAATCAACATGGACCCCAAAAAGGTTGAAGCCATACTAGCCTGGCCTTCCCCTTCGTCTGTTAAGGAGGTTCAGAGGTTCCTTGGTCTGGCGAACCTCTACCGGAGGTTTATACCCGAATTCTCCAGACTTATTTTACCTATCACCTCCTTACTGAAGAAGTCCTCCTTACCCTTTCTCTGGTCCGAGGAAGCGGAGGAGACCTTCACCGGTCTAAAGACCAGGCTCTGTTCTGCTCCCATTCTCAGACAGCTGGACCAACAGCTACCTTTTGTTCTAGAGACTGACGCCTCCGCTGGTGCGGTAGGCGCCGTTCTCCTGCAATCCCACCAAGGCCGTGAAGATCCCATTGCCTATTTTTCCAAGACTCTTAACCCGGGCCAGCAGAACTACTCAGTCATAGAAAGAGAACTCTTAGCTATGAAACTGGCTTGTCTGGATTTGAGACATCTGCTCCAAGGAAGCCTCCACCCGTTCCTCATACGTACTGATCACAAAAACCTACAGATTCTACGTCAACAAGAATGCTATAACACCAGGCAAGCTCGATGGGCACATTTCTTTGCCCAGTTCCATTTTCTCATCACATACATACCCGGTACCCAAAATCAGGTTGCTGATGCTTTATCTCGAAAGGACGAAACCTCTCCGAGATGTAGGAAAGAGCTCATGTTTCCCCATACCCGGACCATATCTGTGGTGTCATCTTTCTTGGAAGAGGTGAGACAAAAATATTTTTCCCCAGAAAGATCTCCCTTACTCGTAGGGAGAGTTCCGGTGGATCAGAGAGATGGTCTGTACTTCACAAAAGGGAGACTTATCCTTCCGTCACAAGACCTCAGATTACAGGCTCTCCAGTGGTGTCACGACTCGAAGGTTGCAGGCCACCGAGGCTTACGAGGAACTTTAGAACTGCTCCAGAGGTCCTTTTACTGGCCTAACATGAGAGCCGATACTCAGGCATACATCCAGACCTGTCTTACCTGTATGCAAAATAAACATTCTACACGAAGACTCTTAGGCCTGCTTCAACAAGCCTCTATTCCTCCTGGTCCTTGAAACACATATCCACAGACTTCATTGTGGACCTACCGGTTTCCCAGGGCTGTACCTGTATCATGCTGACGGTGGATTCTTTCTCAAAACTGGCTCATTTCTCCCCCCTACCCAGGATACCCTCGGCCTTTGTCATGGCTAAAGTCTTCTTGAAAGATATTTTCAGGTTTCATGGTCTCCCCAAAAAGATTGTGTCGGACCGTGGAAGCCAATACACCTCAAAATTCTGGACTGCTTTGTGCAAACTACTGGGCGTCGAGAGAGCCCTGTCTTCCGGGTTCTACCCGCAAACCAATGGACAGACAGAAAGGTAAAATGGGACCCTCGAGCAATATTTACGGTGTTTCATCAATCAACTTCAAGATAACTGGGTTTCCCTTCTACCCACTGCTCAGTTCACCTATAACAATTCTGTACACAGCGCACTGGGTATTAGCCCTTTCTTTTGTACTTATGGTTACCATCCTCAATCCATATTACCCATCTTCTGGACTGAGACTCATACTTTCTATAGAACCCTCCCTGGCGGAATTAAAGGAAGCCCATAAGATTGCCAACCAAAGTCTTCTAAGGGCCAACATTTGGAACAAACTACAAGCCGATAAACATCGGAGACCTGTACCTGCTTGGAACAGAGGTTCTAAGGTCATGCTGTCTACCAAGTTTTTGCACTGCTGGGTACGCCCCTCCAAGTTATTTCCCCGATTCATTGGTCCCTTCGAAGTCCTGTCCAAGATCAATCCAGTTGCTTATCGCCTCAGATTGCCAAAAAATCTAAGTCGTAGTCATCCGACCTTTCATTCCTCTCAATTGCGTACTTTTATACCTGGTGACAGAAAGCAGAATACCCCCAGATTACACACTTTGCCGGCTCCTACCTCGGTTGAATATGAAGTCTCCCACATTCGGGATTCACGGTACCACAGAGGTCGCCTTGAGTATCTGATACATTGGAAGGGTTATCCTTCATCAGAGGATACTTGGGAACCCCGGACCCATGTACATGCTTCCCGTTTGTTGTGTAAATTTCACAGATTACATCCCAGTAAACCGGGAGGAGACCACCTTGGAAGGGGGCATACTGTCACAACCGCGGGTTCCTGGCGTTTGTGGAAGAGGTGGAAACATGGCGGCCGTCAGACTGGTCCAGCACGTTATGCTCCCAAACGTCGCTAGCAGTCTAGTAATTTCCATTATGGCTGCCGCCGAGTGTATTTACCAGCTTACGCTCGGCGGCTCTGCGCGTTGCAACTTTCGGATTTTCTCCTTTGTTGCCTGCGCTCCTGTTCAGCTCACTTGGCGGTGATCTGCCCCTGTCCTCTTGTCCTCCCGCTTGCCTCTCTCTCTCCTAGTCTCTCCTCCCCTTGGCCACCGTATCTCAATAGTGGCTCCGTTCCCTTCTCTCCTCTTCCTCTTGTTCTCATACACCCATTTGTTTCCCTCTCAGGTTCTTTCTCTCCTTGCCCGCTCCGGTTCCCTAATTTCCCTGCTTCTAGTTTTGGCTATGTTTTGCTTACCTGCCCGTGTCTTGCCAGTCTTATACCTACTCGGTTTGGATTGCCTCCGCATTTGTTCCTACACATCAGATTCCTGCACTCTGAAGGGGTTTTTGTGCCGCAAGGCTTTTCCCCTTGTCTGTCGTGGGGGAAGGTCACCGTTGATTCTTTCACAGAGTCACGGTGGCTTCCTTCCGAGGCCGGCCCTATCTACACAAGAAAAAGGGAATTTCTACACGTCGATCCCGCGGAAGAAAGTTGGATTTCTCATCATCATCAGGTTAGGAGGAAGGGGAGCTCGAAGACTCTAAGGGCTCGAGGGGGTGGAAGATATAACGGATATCCCAGTTGGTACGTCCTCACAGTCAGACATCCCTGATACAATCTTAACCTGCTCATATATGATGGTGATTCTCCCTTCTCACTATACAATCGTCCTTTGGGATGCTCTGGATATGCTATGGGATCTGGCGTTCTATCCTTTGGTTGCTCTAGATCAGACCATCTTACTTCCTTGTGAGACTGCAGGCTTACCTCGGGGGAACATGCACCTCCTCCTTCCTCCCCATGAAAGGATTGTCTATCTACATCTGACATATCTAGTCCCCAACTAGTGTGATTCTCGTCCCATTTAACCCTCTTTAAGGTCAGTCTGCTTAGGGATAAGGCTCTATGAACAAGACTGAAAGGATGTTCCTCTTTGCTTCATGATTGGAAGACCAACGTGTGATCTCTCTTCCCTCGACTTCCTGGACTTCCTGATTTACTACCTTACCTAAAATTCTTTATAGGCTTTATCAAGCCTGTCTCTGATGTTTCTTATGTCACAATTCTCTTCTACTCTAGATTGCCCTGATGTTGCTCCCTGTAATGGGAGGAACTCCTCTATACTGCCCTATTGTGTTGCTGGACTGGGTTCCATCAGCTCTTTTTGAATTAAGTTAATGTTGCACTCCCGCTGTCTTCTCTTTCATTCTAATTTTTTCTCTCTCCTTACTCCTGCTCTCCTTTCTTCATTTTCTTTGTGTCTCAATATTCTTCTATACTTTAATTTCTGCACTTCCTCCTCTTCTCTTTTTCTTTCTTGTCTATCTCTTTCTTCTATTGCTCTCTGCCTGTTGTCATGCTTCCTTTGCTCCTCTGCCCTTTTTTCTTTCTTTTGGTGCTCCTCCTGATACATCTGTTCTTGCTGCTGTCTGCTTTTTCGTTTATGATCATCTTCCTTTAATCTCCTTTTTCATTCCATGTCTTTTTTATACTAGTTGTCCTGATGGTCTCTTTGCCTTACTTCCTCAATTGCTCTTCCCGTCTAGCTTGAGCAAATCTGGCCTCCCATCCATTCGTTCTGTACGAGCGTTACCTCATCAGCTTTATCCTTCTCACCTTTCCATCTCTTAATTTCTCGCTCTGTCTCTGTCGATATATTTGATCGCTCACGTGTCCCCTCTTTGTCCTGTAAGATCTTAAAAGTCTCCTCTTTTCTTTTACTCTCTGCTGGACTGTTGTCACTGCTATTAGTGGGTGGTTCATACATTGGATTACTATATCCTGTTGCCGCTTTCAGTTCCTTTAACAGTTACAATCCTACATCTTCTGTACTATCGCCATTTACTTCAGGCAAGGTAGGGGCAGCTGAGGGCTCAACACCTTCCTCCTTACTCTGATTAAGCATGCACTCTTAAGGTGGCGGATCCTCCCTCTCTTCCTGGTACATTTTCCAAAGCTCTAAAATATCTAATCTTTTTCTAACTTCTTTCCCGTTTATGCAGCGTGCAAGTATATGGTGACAAAAAATTGAACCCAAGGGTTCTAGGTTGAGGCATTACAGGGGTAAGGGAACTGAGCCTCTATATTACTAATGAATCAAACCAAAATAATGCCCCCTATCCGTGTTTATCCACTTCAAAAGTGAATCACTCAGTTGTGTCACTCTACTACTCAATGAGTGCACAATCTTGTTTCTTCCTTGTCCTTGCTTTTAGCATCAAGCAATTAAGGACAAGGGAACTATAAGTGAACTTTTCACACTTCTTATACTCGTCTTGTCTGAGTCATATAGCGAAAACAGACAAGTTTAAATCAGACATACAGTTATATATTTTTAATAAGGTAAAAATCAGAAAAACATATAATACAGCAACAATTATTCACAATGACATATACATAAAGTGTAAACAAAAAATCACATTCATCTTCTGCTTTTCAGATCTCAATCAAGAAAAGTATATATTGCAACACCAATTATTCACAGTAACATATACATAAAGTGTAAACAAGGAATCACATTTATCTTATGATATTCAGATCAAAAAATCTCCTGAATCATATCAACTGTAACTTATTGTACAACCTATTATTCCAGAAAGCAAGAGAAGAAAACATTTTACATGCTGACATATGCTTCTAAAATGCACACCTTCCCAAAGTCCCAAGTCCTTTGTATTTTTATCAGAGATATCTAAGCTATCCTCCTGGTCCATATGATATGTGGAGTCTGGGTCTTGGATTTACAAGATATCTTTGTATTGCCTACGTGCCAAGGTCAAAGTCTCACACTTTGTGGAAACTGGCGTCTTAACCAGATTTGTCTTCAACGTTTCCCTTAGTGTGCTCACGTTTCGGTGGGTCATGTAAAAATGTACAACCACCTTCTTCAGGGTGTCCTGTTGGTAGACCCTGTTTTTAATGTGGAGAAAAAAGAAGTGCGAGTGGTTTTCAAACTAGAATGCTGGTGGAAACTCGCATGTAGGTAACTAATCATTTAGACTCAAGTTACCAGCTATATTTCACATGAGTCGGTAACTGGATCCCAAGGTCCGTGGGCCATTCCGGAACGGGAAGATCAGAGTTAAATGCTCTGTTGTCTTTGCCAGATAAAGTCAGTATTGTGCTGCTTAGATTTGCAAACTGGGTGTCGGTGGTTCTGTTTGTATAGTTCTGAATGAAGAAGGACAGAGAAGAAAGAAGTAGAATATCATTCATGTTCTAGTTTCCTGACATGTATGTATATGAGGAAACCATAAAAAGGATTTATATGTATATTCACCTTTGCTCCAGGCTCCCTGGCTGGCAGATGGTCTTTTCCTGTCATCCTGGGTATGCCCAAAGTGGGAGACCTCCTCTGTTCGTCGGTCTCCTTAGTGTTTATCCATATCTGCATATATGAAGGTAACTCTCAGTGGAATTATATACCTCAAATTGTCTCAGCTGTGGAGTTAAACTAACCAGGACAAAAAAGGTGTGTAGCTGCATGCAGGAAAACTGTGGGGGCCAGAGGGTTGCAGGGCCATGCTTCTCACCAGATTCTGCGTGCAAGTATGTGGTCATGTGTTGCAATACTGCTTTCGACAGTGATCCCCCTTGTGGCCATGGCATGAACATCTTATCTGTGGTGCCTTTCACCAATTCTGCATTAAAGGCATCAGAGTAGAAATGTCTCCCATTGTGACGAATCTCAATTGACTGTCAATACTTACCAGTGTTTACAAAATACCTTTATAAAAACAGCAAATATGAGCACGCTCCAACAATTGCTGTTGAAAACCTTTATCTCTTCAATTTTCTCTGTCTACGTCTGGATCTGCACCAATCACTTCCCTAGATAGATAGTATACTTTTTTAACCTTGTCTTAGTTCTCCTACAATAGTTTGTCTCGCTCCTCGACAACTTAATTCAACATATATACATAAACAGACAGACAGGTCGACTCTTTACACACAAAAAACTTAGTGATCACTCTTCCTCTCTGCCCCTAATAATACCCTGATTTATAGAGTTTAGATTGTCACCTTATGCAGACCTGTCCTGCACGTTAGCCTAGATTACTCCCATTGGAGTGTGAGACAATCTCTTCTAAAACCCCTTGGGTTAGGACTCTCGGGCATTCTATCTCTACATTAAAGAAAATCTCCCGTTACTCCCATTACTTTTTCTCATTACTTTCCTTACTACCTTTTTTTAATGATCACAACTGCATCTCCTCAGTTTTCCATTCCACTTAGTCTACTCACCATTTGTTTGTTCCGCTCGAAGCTTTCAGTATCAAATTCCTCCTCCAATCGACCACTTTCACCTTCCGTCCACAAAGCGCTGGTGGAAACCAGGTAGGGATTTCGTCAAAGAGGAACCCTGCCCACTGTCACAATTGTACTTACAAGTTTTCTATTTGGCCGCTCTCCACAGAAACTCCACGATCTTCCGGCTAGATGGTGAAAGATGTACGATCTTCCGAAGCTCTGGAGTCATGAGGTCGATGGATTTAACCATCCTCTGCTACCACATGAACCCTCGGGGGGCCCTTTTAATCAGTAACTGTTACGCTCACCTGGTTCCCACAAGGGCATCGATCGAACCTGGACAGCTGCGGTCTCCACCAACGTGATGTGTAGTGAAGAGATGACAGTCTGGACTGGCCTGCCTAACCTTGTCTGCTGGACTCGTAGAAGTATTCTCCTGCAAGTGGAGAAAGGGATTTAGCCACCCGTGGACTTAGTGATGGCCCCCCAACAGTTCTCGTTCTCCCCACTAATCACCTCTGATATTCCCTTTGGTAACCTCACCTTATGTTTTTAAATGATGAGCTCTCCATCCTGCATGGCATGCAGGGGCGCGTAGATACCAGTTACTTCACTGGGTTGAAGGTACTGGAGGAGTTCCGGAGGAATATTGACTCCAGTGTCTATAAAGTTCAGAGTTCAATATGTCCGATGTTCACTCTGTTCCATTCCCTCGTTAGATTGCAGCTGGGTCCAAAAGAATATTGCTTGGAGGCAGCTGATGGCGTTCAGGTAAGAGTCTGTATTACCAAACACTGTCCGGTAAAAGTTGCATGAGTTTAACTTGCTGTTTTCTCTCCCTTTATAAGTGCAGCATAGGAAGATGCGGCGAATTAAAGAATAATACCTTCGGTGGTAAAGCAGGTAAGTCTATGGTGGCAAAGAGATTGTCCTTGTTGGTTTTCTCGGCTCACCTTGTTATTCCTTTTGTTTTCCCCCCAGGTGCTGGGTTTCGACGAAGAAAATGATGGAGGCAGTGCCGAGTCGAAAGATGCGGTGGACTGGTGAGTATAACGCGGCGCTGCTGCTGGCGAAGTGACGCATGCTGAAATAATGTCCTTTCCAGGCTCGGAGATGTGCTGGGTCCGGAATCAGGTAAGGAATCAAATAATGTCTGTGATCTAACCTCTTCTGCTTTCTTTGCCTTTTGTCTAGGAGCTCTGGATTTGAGGCGGGCGTGGCAGAAGACTGGATGCTGACTTGCAGACACGGTGAGCGTCACGCTGCTGGATGCAGAATAACGCAAAGCATGGGCTGCTGTTCGGGCGTGGTTTAAATAGCCTGCAAAGTAGTCCCAAGTAAGAAGTTCCCCAGAACCACACCCGAGTGAAAAATAGTCCCTGTAATAAAATAGTCCCATCCAGGCCTCACGTTGGCTTGGACTCATTTGCAGCATGGTCTGCATAAGGTAAGTAAAGTCTATGAGCCTGGCGCCTATGGCGCCAGGACTGAATCCAAACAGCCCCCAGCCGGGGCTGTTGGGGTTTTAATGAGTATCTGGATGCCTGATGGACTCGATCCGGATGCCGGGGGGTAGGCATCATGACAGTAACACATCATACAAGGATGGGGATGCAGACTAACTCTTACACCAAATAATAAGACTGACTCAGGAATTTGGAAAAATGTCTCCTCCAAAAACAGGGAGTTACAGCAGATATCAATGGACGTTCGATCGTGCTCTCAGCGCATTTCATAAAAAACAATGTTTATGTAGCAAAGATGCATCATACATGACGTCATACTACATGGCAAACTAAGAAAACCTATGGAGGATTGTGATAGGACTAAGGGGAACATCTAAGTATACTTTAAGGGATCGGGTTGTGATTGGGTATCTACAATCAGGTTGACACCTTATGTCCACCCCTAGTGCAAGTCATCTTCATCATTTACTAGATACACGGTACACCATAGGCTATCAAACTATAAGGCCCTTTGTTATATGGCCCTTTGTTATATGGCCCTCTACTATTGGTTGGCATGCTTGTACCTTTCTGGAAAATTCGGCTCACTAGCAGCACGTAAGCTGGTACCCCAGGCGCCAGCGGGTGGACTTGACCTTGTCTCCCCACCCAATTAGCCCAACATCTCTCATCGCTCATGCCTTCTGCCATTCAGATTGTCTTTGAACTTGTCCTTGTAAAGCATCACTGCTCCTGAGAATAAAAGGGAGTATAGGCACACTCTTATCGCGGTTCAGATATGTACGCCAAACTCCTATTTCCATCCTGGACTCACGTGACAGGAGACTGTATTTTGGCCTGTTTTGCAGCATTTAATTGTCTTGAATTAATGAACTTGGCACTCATGCTGTTCTTTCTTAGCAAGGGCTGATTCAGCTTCTCACGTTCACTGTTCTGCAAGGATAGATAACAAGTTCTTGCCGCTTCATCCTTTGACATCAAGCTAAATAGCTATTCCAGGCCTTTCCTTCATCTTTAGCTGTTTTCTTGCTGCGAAACAGCCCTCCGATCCTTCCTCCTTCATGGATCTAAACTTACTAAATATGTGACACTGATGTCCGAAATTCAATATAATGGCAACACCGCCTGCAGTTTATCACCACTTATAGCTAGCCTTTATGATCACTTAGTCTATTAGCATTACTACATCTGTACAGTTATAAAACGGCTTGCATTTTCTGCAGTGCTCTTCACAAATGCAATCTTCTTTCCGCATATGAACATGTGCTTGATTCTTTACTTTGTCATGATATTCTATAAGGTGTTATGCATCTTATTCTATGACCATTCTTCTCAGTGCGTCATGCTGATTTCTTGTGACGTCACCAACCTCTTTTCCTGTAATCTTCATATTCCTTCTGGGACCTTCTCCAAGAGATTGTCATATCTGCGATTGTACATCATGTATGGTCTTCTTAATGGATACCTTTTCTCAAAGACTCTCCGTGGAATAGGCACAATTACTGGTGTCGTGCACATCACAATTTCCGGTTTCCAACATATAGGCAAGATGGGGATGGGACTGCCTGTAGAGTCATTCAGCTGCTCCTCTACAACTCTTCTGCTCTACTGGCCCATTGCTATTTTAATGTTCTCCTATCTGGCATCAAAGCAAATCAATGGCTGAAATTATGTAAGGCCAAGTGGAAGCTTCACCTGTTAGCTTGTGAAGTGTCACAGTAATGGGAGATTTAATCTATTTTTTTTAATCAAGTGCACAATTACTGCATAAGACAATTAGGCGATTTCGCTACATAGCCTTTTTGGCGATTTCGTACAGTCTCCATCCATGTTGACAACCTGACGCTCCAGTCACTTGTTGTGGCTTCTGAACATGGGGTTCTGGATAGGGGGTGTAGAAATAAAGAGGGAATGAGAGTTGCAGAGGTATCCCCCAAATAATAGATAGATAAATGGGTCGGCATCGTCAGTATGCGAAGGATGGCCATTTAACAGGCAGAGAGATGCTTCACACAGTTTTTTTCTCCAGCGATGTCATAGGGCCTCATTACGACCCTGGCGGTAAGGGGTTTACGCCAGCGTTAGCTGCGCCGACCCCTTACCGCCAATTACGAGGTCCCTTAGCGCCATGGCGCTTTTAACACCTGCTTTTAGCAGGTGTTAAAATCCATGGCGCTAAGGGACCATGTTGTTAATTACGCCACCGTAATTTACGGTGGCGTAATTAACGCCTTCCCCACTCCCATTATGCCCTATGGGGCAAAAATGGGAATGGGGAAGGGTAAATGGGGATTGGGGACTTACCGCCCCGCCGACCTCGGAATGGGGCGGTAAGTCCGCCTACCACCATGGCGTAAACGTAGTTTACGCCATGGTGGTAAAGTCACGGCCCAGGCGGTAACTTACCGCCTGGGTCGTAATGAGGCCCATAATCTCACAGGATTTTGGCCGATTCGTGCAAACACGCGGAAATCACATTCATTTTCAGTTTAACATCGGCAAGGCTACACACATCGGTAAGGGGGCTATGAAAACCCCTTTTATGGCCTGCAAAAGTATTTCACAGCAGTTAAAGCGTTTATATAGGTGCGCATAGCAGCATTATGTGTAATTTGTCTTGCAATGGTTTGTTTAGTGGTTAAATGCATTGCAATTATTTCGTATGCAACAAAATCACATAGAACCAGGTGTCACAGATGGCCGTAACTACGCTGTGGTTTAATTCTAAGTGGTTGCAGAGGTTGTACCTTCTAGACACTCAAGCCCAAATCTGTCACCTTCCTTTCATGACCTGATGTTCCTCTCCCTGTATATCTCAATAACTTTCCTTTCATCCTGTTACTCTCCTGCGTACAATTCCCTCACCTTCTTTCCTCCCACAGCTTTCTTTTCTGTCCCTCCAATGCCCCTCTCTCTACAAACTACTACCACCTCCCCATATTACTCCTCCCTACTCTCTCATCTGTCACTCTTCCCACTCCACTCTACTTTTACTCTCCCCTCTCCATGCCACAAACACTCTCCTCCCCACTATTACTGTGCCCTCATAACTCCACTTCTATTCTTCTGCCTCCATTTTCCACTCTAATACTACTCTGTCCTCTACTCTGCAACTATTCACTGCATGTTCTACTCAGTCACCCTGCTTTCACTCTCAGTCACCTTTCATTCACCCTTTTCTCTCTCAGTAGCAATCTCACTCACCCACCTTACATGCACTCTCATAACACAACATGATCTCAACAACCAATACCTCAACTTCTCTGCAAATCACCTGCACACTCCTATTCATCATTGTTCCTTCTGGTATCTTGGTCTGCCACCTCCTCCTCCACTAACCTTCCTCAAATAAACCACTACTTCCTGCTTCCTGTCCCAGATTTACCGTCCTTCTACTTTTGCCATTAGTTCCCTTCCCTGGGCCAATCGCGTCCTGTCTTTTCCACCCATGATGTGTTAGTTGTCAGAATACATTAAATGGTGGCTATGTCCTGCCACCTTTTCCCTAGCATGTTCGACCGTGCCAGAGTGATGGTAGGCCATGTGTAAAAATATCCCTGTTTGTGTCAGGGAGCTGTGCCACAGCTGAGTCCAAGCTAAGTTTTAGTGTGTCAATGAGTTTAATGCGGGAGAGCTGTTCCACAGCATGTTGGAAGCAGCCCATGTCAGGGAGTCCTGCTGCAGTGGTTTGCTTGTGGTGGATGGTGGAGTAAAGCTGCCAATGCGCTGCATTACTTGCACCAGCTTATAGTGTCTGTGGCAGACACTATATGCCGCAACGTTTGAGCAGATCTTGAAACTGGAGCAGTACATTTTGATGCTCTGGTGGGGTGCTATTATGTGGGAGGTCCACCAAATGGTTGATGGATGTTGTGGCCTACAAACGAGAAAGAAACTGTATACCAATGTTATGAAGAAGTATGGTGTGGTCCGTAATGGTATTGCCCAGGCACCTGGGGGCACTTGGGGAGGGGACAGGGACTAGTGCACTCCCAACGGCCACCTTCCCCTTCTCCAACTCGAGGCTGAGAACGTACCCCATCTCCTCTTGACAAGGTTGTCACAGAAATGAACGCCTCCACCTCCCCTGTATGCTCACTCACGAGCACTCTGCCAACCCCACCCAGATGCTCAACAAATATATACATGTTAATATATATGAATGCAATTACTGGACCGTACCCTAAATGTATATTATATTTATATGTATGTACGTCTCTTTGTCATCATGTCTCCCCATTTTGTGTCATCATATTTTACCCTTGTACTCCCTGTCTGGTTTCCCCCAATATAATCTTTCAAATTATGCAGATGCACTCTAACAGTGGGTCTGACGCCACAGTTTGTTGTTTACTCTGTCTAGAGCTCCTCTGGTATAATCAACCAAATCAACATATGACATATACTGCTGGCCTGCAATTCAACGCCCTACTGTAAACCATTGTTTGCAGCCAACCATCTAACCTGCCCTCTGGATAATCCTCTGTGCGAGTATTCACTAACTGGTTACTCCCCTTCAATTGTCCTTTATTCAGACTCCTTCTAATAGGATAAACACCCACTGGCTCTACATGGCATACCTGATGCGTGCCTAAGGAGGCACTCTATAGGGCAGTGTTCATTCTTCGTAACTCATGTTCTATACATGTTAAAAATACTTTGAACTCTTCATTTGTAGCTGCATCTTTGAAAATGCATGCACATTACACAAATAACTCCCACAACTAGTCTGCACCCTTATCTGATCTACAGTCAGCTAATTGCAAAATACATTTTTTAATATATGTATTTCCACACTTATACTGATTGCGGTAATAGTCATTTAATCAAGGCTTGAAAGAATTGGCTATCCAAATGTGGCATTATAAAAAAAACATGATTCACTCAGATGCAGGGTAGTTTAAGAATAAGTAAGTTTTCATTCACGTCACCTACATTCTCAAACGACCCCCATATTGGCTGCTTTTCAGAAACCATAGTAAAAGACATTTTAGTAAGAGGTGTCTCCAACATGGAGAAAGTGAACTTTTTTATCTGATAACAGCATGCATTTAAGATACTGGCGCATTGCAGTGTATGCAGCATTAGAAACGCCTGTATCGCATGCTGCATAATCCCATCTATTTCTAAATTAGGACAACGACTCTCATTATTGCCAGGGATAATTTGATAATTTCACTAACTATAATATTCAATTACATTGTGCAAGTGAGCACATTCATGTTTAAAATATAGATGATACTTCAAATGATATTAGAGATATAACATTCCATATTCTATTGTGAGCTTTATTTTGTTATTGAATAAAAGAAATTGCATCTGATGCTGCTGCTAATAACAAAGGTTGAGAGAGGAACAGCAATGGACGTTTTATTTTCTGCAATTTTAACCTCCCTTTTATTAAAACACATAAACAGCTCTGCCTTTAAAAATGGTAATTCAGTCCGTGCAGGATGAAACCTTTCCAGTCAATTTGCTACCTCGCCATATAGTGAGAGAAAATGATTCACTGTGATTTCAGATCAATGTATGAAATTCCTTTTAGAGAGTTTTCCAGGGCAGCCATTTCTGGCATATTACTTCCACCTGCCAAACCCATAAAGACAATTAAGAGCAAAGAAGTGTGAAATGAGCAGCACTGCGAGCTGGTGAAGATCTGTATAGGGCGCAAAGAAAAATAAACCAAGGCCTGGCACCGGATACATTTACATTGAGTGCATTTAGCTGCAGCAACGACGGGAAAATGAGTTTTGCATGGGTAGGTCAGCGGGAGCTAGCAAAGTAACCCCGGTTTTGTGTCTTGTTCACCTGCACACATGCCACCTTGAACTTCACTCAGAAGCCAATGAAACGTTCTTAAGTCTTTCATCAGGAGAAAATAAACACATTTGCTGTGGCCGACCCATGAATACTAATCATTTTGATAGGAGAGGACACAGCCAGTTTATCCATAGGAACACGTTCAGTCTGTTCAAAGAATTAGATTCCAAATAAGAACATATTACTTTGAAAGATTAACGGTTTGAAAAGTGAATGTGAAAAAAGGTTTTTTTTAAGGTTGCACCTTTACCCAGAATGAGGAGGAAGATGGTACGTGGCTACAAGGTGGTAAATGGGGGTGAGAAAGGGAAAGCAGCACTGACCTGCAGGGTTTCTAGGGATTGTAGTTCTCATACTGCGGCATAGAAACAGCCCGGGAACAGGAACTGACAAAAGGTGTATTATGTATTAAGTAGTCCATTAATTAAATACAAACGTTCAAAAGTCTTGCAAAGGGAATGTAAATTCAGTAATCTGAATGGGTCATGTCCCAGGTGGATTATGGAGATGAATTTCGAGTCCCAGTTAGTTAACAATTGGTGCCCCTTGGGATTTACGTGGCGCGGTCATGACAATAATACAATAATGAATTTACTGTCGTCTACTCATTTTGATTTGCATTCACATTGTATTGATCCAAAAGGCTGTTCAATCTCATTTCTAAGGCAACGTTGGTTCTATTTCCTTTGCAAGGTAACATCCATAAGAGATTAATGAGGGTTGAACAATTGCCTTGATGAATACTGACTGCAAAAACGTTGTTGAGATTGTATACAATAGATTATATTAGTTTATGCCTCATCATTTAATAAAGATGAGAAAAGTTTTATGAACGTTTTATTAAGGTTATGATTGGATTTTCCAACATTTGCTTGAAATGCAATAGTTGTAATTTAGGTATATCCTCATCTGATCCACTTGCTTCGGTTTCATTAGATGCATTGAAAGCATTTGAGCGGGCTTCATGGAATGTTTCGATGCAGTCTCTGACTGGCATCAAAGTGGCTCTATTTTTTCTTCTTAAGTTGTATTTTATATACTACAGCGACTGCTGTTTTTTTATTAATCATTTATGAAAGCATTTTACTTTGCAAAGAGTCACCTGTCAAGGTTGTTCCATTTTTTCTCTTCTTTTTATACTCAATCTTGAACCTGTATGCAATCTGTTAGACTTGTGCCAGTAGAGTGTCGGAGGTGCTTGTGAGTGGAGTGGCTTGACGCTCAGAGGATTCCAGAGAAGCGCAGGAGGGTCCTTTCTTCAAACCACTGTGAGTACTGAGGCTCGTGATCCGGGAGATCCAGGAGGTTTATGACACATATATAGCATGTAGCTACTGCTCACCCCCCTTGGCCTGCTCTCCATCACCTGAGAGTGGATGTGTTCTAGTGAGTGACCTCTGTGACGGTTGAAAGGTGCAGGTGGGTGCACCAGTGGAAACCTGCAGGGGTGGGGCCGTTGGACACATATTTGGTGGGCGTTAACTCTTTCCATTTGCCCGTGGTACCAGTATCAGTAGGTCCAGTGGTTGCAGCCCACAGGGAAGAATGCATAGGGAATGTATGTGCTATACTAAAATAAACTTTGGCCTGTTGGCTTCCTATGTGTTAAATGCGAGCAGCAGAAAGGCCAAAGAAAAGCTACTAGCTTACTGGAAGCATAGCCATCAAGAAAACTCTTCAGTAATCTGCTTGCCCATTGCTGAGACCAATAGGTTAATTTATTAAATTGAGACACTACTGGATGATATAAGAAGTGAACTTTTTCCGGAAAGCTCAGGAAAAGGGAAGTAGGGACCCAGTTTTACAAAGAAGCCATGGATCCAGTCGAAGCAGCACTTTAGGAAGTCTACAGAGAAAAGATTGGATGAGTCATTGTTGAACTATGAGGTCTCCTGCCCCAGTTTTCAGTAAGGGTTTTTTTTTTTTTTTTACAAGTTACCATTAGAAATGCATCCTGGTTTTGAGGTTAAAGGCACATCCCTGTTTGCAGCTATAGCGAGTAACGATGGAAGGTGGTTGAAGCGGAAAATCCCTTGTATCAACCTTTGATTGCGAAAGATGTTTTTTTAACATACAGGTTTGCATACTCAACTGTGAGGCTGGGTCTAAATATAGCAACAAAGTGGTGGATTAATTCCCCCTGACAAGCAATGATAACGCTGCTGGTTTTTATATTGTCATCTTCTTCGCATATCCCCAAGCAAACTGTGTCACATTTGGCTGAAATAGGCCCAATAACCAAACAGAGACATACAACTATGGCCCTCATTATAAGTCAGGCGGCGGACCATGGTGCTAATAGCATTACCGCCCCATTCCAAGGTGAGTGGGGCGGTAATTCCCCATTCACCATTTGCCCTTCCCCATTCCCATTTTTGCCCCATAGGGCATAATGGGGATGGGGAAGGCGCTAATTACGGCACCGTAAATTACGGTGCCGTAATTAGCACCAAGGTCGCTTAGCGCCTTGGACTTTAAGGCCTGCAAAAAGCAGGCGTTAAATTGTGAATCAGGCGTTAAGGGTTAACGGCGCAGACGGTGCCATTAAACCCTTAACGCCTGACTTGTAATGAGGGCCATATTGTGAATGATTCTTAAGTTGCTCATGGTGTTCGTCTTTGACAAACGAATGTAATTGATTACCACAGAACATTACCGACATTTGAACCTTTGCTTGTGGCAAAATCTACCACTGTGCCTGACCAATTGGCTTCCTGCGGTGTGGTGTGCTCTCAACATCACAAAAGAGCGAAAACCCCACTCCCCCTCACCGGAGTTCTTATCTGAATCAAGTTCATTCTGATATTGAAATCAATTGGCCTGATGTTTCTAATAATCTGCGCTATAAAAAACAATCTGTAACAGGATGTCCTATCAACATATCCAATGCGTTTTTTTCAACGCCTGGTGTTAAGAATAAGGATCATGGAGGTGCAGATGACATCCATGTTATTATAGCAAGCCAGCTGTGGTCAATCTTAACTTCAATAACATTACCAGTAGTCACAACAAAGGCGCTGAGTATCACAAGCAGGCTTCATACCATTTGATAAGGACATTAACAAAATATGTTTTTGGCTCCTGACAATGTTTTTTGACGAATCTACCAAAGGTGAACTCTTCAAAGAGGGAATTCCCATGTGAACTTAGCAACAAATTCACCGGTTGGATCCTTTGTACTAAGGGGGGCCGCTTTATAATTCGTGAGGCCATAATGGGGGCTTTAAGGCACCCAGCTCCATCACATTTTTCATGCGACATAAGTGAATAGAATTTGTCAGGGCTCTTTTGGTAGAGGGTCCTATGAATATCGATTTTAGGACTTAGCCATTATCAGGGGTTGCCATCATTGTACGAAAGCACATTATTTTTCCATCTGATGATATCCCTGCATCATCTGTGGATCATTTTGCAAAGCTGCGTCCCTAGGATGTCCCTCAAAACAATATGAATACCCGCAACATATACACCATTATTTCTTTGGCGGACTGATAGTAATAGACATCCAAATGGCCTTGCTACCCCCTGTTGCTAAATAAGATATAGTTTCCTAGAGCATATGTGTCCATTCTGGTAAACAGGATGATTAAAGACGGCCCAATTTTATAGAGCAAGGATCCATTGTTGTTTTTTTTTCCAGGAAACATGGGATCTATCCCTTTACCTAAAGCAGTTTATCATTCTTTTGAAACCTTGATATTCACAGGCCTGAGGGGTCAGACAAGTCGAGGGCTTGGTTTTATAGGGCCTGACCATATGCAGTCGATAAGGTTGAAACTTTAATACCCTCATTTAATGTGCCTGAAGCTTTTGATGGTTCCTCCGTGAACCCTGTAGTAGCACAACCCACCCGGCCCCTCTTTAATATGCATATTTGACCATTTGGTGGCAAATTCGACTGTAGGCCTTTAGAGTTTGTTGAGGAAATTATGCGATTGTTCCATGGCGATCTAATTCTGCCATTATTATGGAGATTTAAATGTTCAATTTGATCCTCTGTTGGCCACTTGTGGCAACACTGATGACAAAGATGAGGCATTGAATATTTCAGACTTAGAAGCCAGTATTTCTTGCCTTTATCATCTGAAGCATTAAATATAGGTACAGTGCTCTTAGAATGACTGCTTAGGGCAACTAATGGAAGGCTGAGCACTGACTGCCCAGCAGCTCTTACGTTTAGAAGAGGTATACACATATTCCACTGGATCTTTTTCTTTTGCGTTTATAGGGTTGGAATCTGGCTAGTTGCTTTGATATTGTTAGTCCAGAAACAACCCTATACAGTGTATAGCATATATATATATATATATATATACATATATATATATATATATATACATTATATTGGGCAAAAACCAATCGCATCATGTGAAATACGTGTAACAAACATCGCAAATTAGGAACAGTCAATGGAACTAAAGGATGTCCATTTTGTGAAAGTATTCGCCATTTGCTTTTTACTTTCTGTCTAAACTGCTTTGCAAATGTAATCTATGATTCAAGCTCTTACACGGTGCGTGGCCACAGCTTGCATGCTGAAAGGTCAACCCAGACAGGAATGCCAAACAGTACAAAAATACATTGTTTTCCTCCCTCACAAAGTCCTTGGAGGCAAGCAGAAACGGCATTTAATCAGCGGCCCAGGTGCCGACCTGTTTTACCAAAGCTGTAGCAATAGGCAGTTAAACATGAATTATTTTCTTTTCTAGCAGTCCTCCTTCGCGGATCTGCCTTGGAAAAGTCTGACCTCTAGTTCACGAATAGAAACTGGTAGATAACATACTAAGGAATGTGTCTCTCTTACGAACATGATATCCTTGCTGAACAAGTGCTTTATGTTCTCAATAACAAAGAACTGTCTCTGCAACTGTTGCTAGAATAAGTATAATTTGATTGAACAAGAAACTTGCCATAATGTGTCATAATTGTCATGATTGTCAATCACCGAACCCTAACCCTAGAAGATACATTATGGGCGATTTGATTTGCCTTCAGAGATTGCATGTTTGTATATATGTTGTTGCTTGAGCGATGCTCGCTGTCTTGCATCTCACGAGCTCTGGGTGACACATGTTACGAGATGTTAGACCCCAATCGTCCGACTGAGAATACTTTGAAATAAACCTTATTACTTGGAAAATTGAACCTCGTGTCTGTCGTGTCACTAGTATATGGTGATTGTGCCTTAGTTTCCATATGCAGGGGTCTTCACGGCCTAGCAATATTGTGCCTATACTTGAGAGCGATCATGATCCAGTTCTATTGGAATTAACCATAGAGGGTCCCTTTGTTTATCCTGCTATTACAACCAAGCGAATCACCAGGCTTTGATGGTAGGCAGAAAGTCGAGTTGTCTAGATTCGATCCTGGCACCTGTCTCTCAGCTCTGTATGGGAGATGCCTACCATTTCTGGAGAACTATTTTATTACTGTGCTACCCAGTGGTATGGTTGATATGAGGGGACCTATGGTGATCTAAGTAAACTAGTTAGGACAACAGTTCCTGCTCTCATTCCGGTCTAAAAATAAAAGCCAGCTGTATTACGGAAAATAACAAGTATTTGACATTGAATGTAAGAAAGCGGAGACGTATATGTGATGAACTTAGAAAAAGTGCAAACTCTGATGCTGGCATTAACAGAATCTTTCGTATTCGGTATGGACTCTTGGTCCTAGTGGTGGTCAGCTGACACGTGCTTCGACCTTGTGGGTCTTTATCAAGGCTATTGGTATGGTTGGGTCTTGCACCAGGTGGGGTCTCAGTGCCAGAGTGGGTGCTCCTTCAGTGTTATCGGCAACACTGAAGGAGCACCCACTCTGGGACTCCGTCTAGACAGCCTATCAGGACCAGTGCTGTTATTACACAGGACCTACACAGACCATCACAGAGACCCCACTTGGGACAAGATCCAACCATACCAATAGCCTTGATAAAGACCCACAAGGTCGAAACACGTTATGGCTGACCACCACTAGGACCAAGAGTCCATACCGATTACAAAAATAAATCTGCACTTGTTAAAACCGCAAAGAGCGTGGAGAATCTCATTTTCCAAAAATCTGAATTGAAAAGTAACCAGGAACCCCCTTTTCCTAGCTATTATATTACCAAAATGAAGTAAGAGTCAGATATGGTAGAGGAGGCGAGGCAACCAATTCCTTTTTAATTAGTTCTGCTGTCTGGCAATGGTGTGTACTGGCTCTGTAATTGTTCCTATTAAATATAAATGGATTAGTTACTAGAACCCAAGGTCTTGATTATGATGACCTTAAGCTAGATGGGAAGAAACTAGGTATTCTGATTTATGCGGATGACATGGCAATCGTCTCAAAGACACCAAAGGGAATCATCAAGCAACTTTCGGATCCAGACTATTTCAGCGCAGAATATATGTAGGTGGTGATAGGGGCTAAAACCTATGCAATGGTATTACACAATTCCAAACTCAAATGCAGTTTAACAGTGAATGGAGAACTTATTTGTCAGGTAGAATCTTTTGAATATCTAAGAATTTGAATATCTAACATGGGTCCTGGACATGTCAGGTTGACTGCAGTTATTGTTTATTGAGACAGATGTCAAGTGCTACACTAGGGTTTATGCATACAATTGGTGGTAATGCTACATCTCCTGCATACAATGTCTATAGGAGAAGAGCACGGAACACAACTCTATATGCTGTGGAGTTATGGGGCTCTTCTTCTATAGGAAAGGTGGAACTTTGTGAAAGGAACTTCTTTCAAAGCTATTGGCCCTCCCACAAAGTGCACCCTCCATCCCAGTTCTTTTGGAAATAGGCTTTCATCCAATAAAGTATGATGCTTATTTGTAACTGTTGAATTTTTGGTTTCGTCTGAATTCAAATGAGGAATTATAATTACATAGAAAGGTATTTTGGTATTTGGCTAAAGATCTATGGAAAATGGTTTAAATGTATAAAATCATTAGTCAATTTAAGCTTTGGTTATCTTTTGCACACAACCTATGTGTTCTCTTCTGAGACACTAACTGACTTAAAATCATCTCAATAACTGGGTATGGCCTGGATGTTACTAGAAGATAAAAACAGTCAAAAACTGTGTAAGCATTTATAAATTAAGTAATTATGGTCTTTTGAACCTTATTTAATTTGGGTAACCAAACCAACCAATAGAAGATTTTAATTAACATGTTTTTTGGGCATATTTCCACTTGCCCTCTTCACCTTCAAATGGAAGTTTGATGAGCCAGATCATTGCTCTCATTGAATAAAATAAACTGAATCATTAGTATATTTCGGATTTGTGTACCCCTGGATCAGAAATGAATGTCTCAAACCTCATGTATGCACCAGGAACTAGGCAGGTTTCTGCTGCATTCTTATTTCTGAAATCTTGCTGCTCACCAGGCCTATTATTAGCAGTTGCGTGTTTTGGAACCTCCACCTGGGCTATAAGGAAGCGGTGTCCAGATTTCCTTTGTTAATTTCGTTTTTAGCACCACTTTTTCCATTCTAATTTTAATGAATACATTGGATGAATTGTTTTGTATTCATATATTTTAATCCTATATGAATCTGTATTCCCTAATTACACTTCTATTAGGATGTTCCCAGACTGCTTTAATATATTGTTTCCTTTCATTTTTGTTATCTGTTTTAACCTTTTTGGTATTGGCTATTTGGTGGCACTTTAAGCTGAAACTTTATTTATTTATTTATTGGTCATTTGTTAGGCACTTATACAGTTAGCAACAACTGTTTCAAAGCGCACACAGGGCAACAGTGGGGAAAGGGGAAGGCAGAGAGTGAGCAACAAGATAAATAATTGAATTAATAGTACAAACAAATGATGAGAATAGCAGGGAGGGGAGACAAACCTACCATGCCTTGTGAGTGTTCAGAACTATCACATTAGAGTACAGGTAGGGGGAAATGGCATGTGAGGAGGTATACAAAACTTGTGGCTGTTGTTTGATTATATAGGCACTCATTGACTCCCCATGGCCTTGCAACCCCTATGGTGATTCCAACCCACTTCCTGTCCCTACCCACCCAAAACCCATCCTCCTAGGAACTCGCTGAGATAATCTATTTCTTAAGCATTATAAAACTGTGTGCTCAAAGTGCCTGGCAGTGTTTATTTTTTGAAAGCAGTCTTCTGAAAGTTTATGACTTAATTGGAGCTGTAAACATGTTACTGGTGTAATAAAAACCCCTCAACAGGTCTGCCTTCAGCCTCTCAGTTCATAAGCACTATGCATGCCCTTCACTGAAGTCCTGTTAAAAACGAGCATTGGGAAAGCCAACAGTTGTGGCTTGTGCATAGGTATTGAGCATTGACCAGGGACTGCTATTATATGCCCAGGTAGATGGACTTGTTTGCAGTTGCTCCCATCAATGACCAGTTAATATCACTGCGGTAGTGTCTAAGGGCCTCATTACACGGATGGCGGTAAGGATTTACCGGTACCGGTAAAATACCGGTACCGGTAAATCCTTACCGCCTTACTACGAGGTCCCTTTGCGGGTTGGGGGATTTAACGCCTGCAAAAAGCAGGCGTTAAAAACCAACCCGCAAAGGGACCCACGGAGCTAATTACGGTACCGCAATTTGCGGTACCGTAATTAGCGCCTTCCCATTCCCATTATGCCCTATGGGGCAAAAATGGGAAGGGGGAAGGGCAATGGTGGAAGGGGGAATTACCGCCCCGCCAACCTTGGAATGGGGCGGTAATTCCCCTTTCCGCCAAGGCGGTGCCGGTATTTTACCGGCATGAACCATGGCGCTAATAGCGCCATGGTTCTCCGCCATCCGTGTAATGAGGCCCTAAAAGTCCAGTTCCCAGCCTATCCAAATGCCTAAACTGTTGGCATTGCCAGTGCTCACTGTATATTAGATTAGGATTGCAATTGTATTTTAATGGCTTTGCCGAATAAAGTATTAGTTTAATTAGAATTAATCATGGCATCACTGGCATTCAACTTCAGAAAGTAAAATATCTGTTTACGTAAATGCCATTCTTCTATGTATCCCAAACATTCACACCTTTACTAGAGTTCCACTTTGAACAAATGTTCTTCTGTTTCAGACGAAACTTTAGTAAATCTAAAACGTTATGCATATGGCTAAATATTTTAAGACCACTACTCTATATTATTATGGACTATATATTAAGCAGGTGTTCTGATTAAATGGAAAGCAGCCTTGACTTTTCTTATCCTTTTGGGTAAGGTGGGAAGGTTAGATTCAATTATGATAATGTTGGTTTTGGGATATGTTTTCTTGTCCGACCCACATTTAGCATGATGCCCACCTACTGTATGTGATGATTCCGAGAGGAGGTATACTGAGGATTGTCCAGAGTCCCCCTTTGAGCCCCCAGTCATCCTGTTTGATCAGCGCAGGCTTAATATCGAAAAACGTGGAATCCGCTACCTGACACTGAGGTGAGTTACGCAGGAGGTCTCTGGCATCCTCACACTCGTCTGCATTTGGTCCCGTGCTCATAATGTTCAGGCACCTGCTTTATCTCATCTGGTGGAAGATGACCACCAGAGACACCCTTCTGAAATCCTCCTAAAACCATTTCTGTCGTCAGCCCCTATAATTCCCCACTGGCCCATCCCAATCCAGTTATGGACCACATCAGCCCAGAAATCAATCTTGTCCATACCCCTTCCCCTTCAGGGACTTATATACACACACACACACACGCACGCACGCACGCACGCACACGCATACACACACGTGCACGCGCACTCACATGGTCACATACTCATTCAAACTCCTGAACACACACTCACACGCACACACACACTCACACATTAAATAGCATTCACAATATTCGAAACATGTGCACATGCACCCAGCCAAACACGTTTTAAAAAAGGAACATCCCGCTTAGTGATCAGCTTCAGAGTCCTCTCAGTTGCAAGGCTCCAATATGGCCAGCAGGTTTCACAAAACATGGCAGGCTTTAGAAGGAACACATTACCCCCCAAAGGTCTGAGCTTATCTGCCCAGCAACCTGTGGGATGCAGCAAGTGGCTCCAATATGCTGCCACCCGGTACACCTCCCAATCATATAATTAATTAATTTGAAATCACCTTTACCAAGTGGCAAACAGGGGACTGCACAGGAGATAGTAAATTCCACCTGTCCAAACGTAAACATGCTCTGTAGTTAAAAGTAGAGACAATGATGTGGATACACTGAAGTACTTCAGAATCACTGAGGGACATCCAGTTACCATACAAGTTTCGGAGTCATCATAGTGCTAAATCCATAGTATATGTACTACTGTGATACCAATAATGTTCCTGCTCATTCGGCCACTGCCTGTGCAACTGCAGAGCCAAACCCTTTGAACAGCAAAGGCTGTGGGTGCAGAATAGATGCCAACACCGTTGTCATTAGCTGGGGTCGGATTACATGTTTGCACCTATGTCATCCCACTCTGCACTGCCACTGAAGGTTTGAATTGAGAGACCAGTCATAAAATGTCATTTGCAACGACTGCAATGAGGGCACTCCACAAAGAGAACACTTTGCACAAGGTAGCCTGTGCACTTGACAGCACCCAAGTGTCTGCCACTGGTGAACTAGTGCATGTCAAAGGGTCTATGTATGCAATCTGCATCCGAATACTCCTGCTCAAGGCGATATCTAAATGAGAGTTTTAGTAGTCTGATTTCTGCATTTCTTAATTTCAGGGAAAGTCAGCTGCTGATTTATCCTAGAAGTCGTAGGTTTTAATTGACTGGAAAAGGCCCATGCTGCTCATTAAATGTTAAAGCAAGAAAAAAAAGTGTCAAGTCCATCAACAAAATAGTGCATGCACAAAGTGTGCATGCTCTGAAAACTCTTGGCAACATTGAAGAAATAAAACAGGGCGCCACCATTCCCCAGAGCGATTCATGAAATGATGAGCTCTTTTGTGCAGCGACGACCCTTTAATGCTCCCCCTTGGCAGAATTCCTAATGCATTTCTAAAAAATGATAATGAATTCATGAGGACAAGCAGGTTGCCTAATTTACTGTAGAAGGAGGCATTTGTCAATTGAAACCAAAAGATGCGTCTGCAGAGCTATGAATCACCACCTATTATTGGACTTCAAGCCACAGAAAGCTGACTGTGTCTTAAAGTTAGGAACTGGATGAGCAATCCGCGAACGTCTGCTGTGAAGTTCTAAAAATGAAGCAAATGCAATATAAATGCAATGCTCGAAGTGGGGGAATCTGTGTCTGTTATATGCTGTGTGGGCTGTGTTTGCTATGTAATGAAACATTGGTGATTTATAAATCTGTCCTTCGCTGGGCTATATATTTTTCTCTAACTTACAGGTCTTTCTCTCCAGGTTCCAGTGTAGAGGGTGGATACTGTGACCAACTTAGGCAAACCGCGTTAGGTAAATTGTTCTTGGCTTAGCTACTTCTAGCCATGGGGCTAATATCCACGAAAAGTAGCTTTCACATGCTGTATGTTTCAACGAGTCACTTATGCTGTTCCCAGGGAAAGGGAGTGCAAACAGTTAAAGTTCCAGGTAGTCTTAAGGTCAACAAGGCGATCATTGCGATTGTGGAGATTCCAGAAAATCTTGCATGGCCACACGCAATCATAGTGACGCCCTTCACTCCAGTGCATGATTCTTGGTTACACTGCAAGGTTGGGCTAGCTCGTGTACGAGAATTATACCCAAAGAATGGCTGATAGGTTGCGCTGAAGGTTTTTTCTGATGCTTACTTGCAACTATTGCAATCATCATGTCTATATCAAAGATCATTATCATGTTTTTCTGTCACTTCGTGCCTGTTGCAAGCTGGAGGCATTTCACAGTTATCCATTCTGTTGGTTTAAGGAAATTCCACACTTCAGTAACACCTAAAACCACAGCCTACACATTATGGAGTGTATTGTGTCCTTTTGCCGACAGTAATTTTTTTGTTGTACTTTACCACAAAGTAATTACTTTGAATTTTCATTGATATTTTTAGGGAATTGTGTGGTAAGGGGTCAAAAGCGGGTGGCAGGGGATTGGGGTTGGAGCAGTAATGAAGGGGAAAGGGTTATGGGGAAAACTCCCCTAAATTGAAAAAGAAATCAATGAAAACATTTGAAGTAATTACTGTTGGCAAAATAACATGGAACCTTATGGAGGCAGGGGGCACACTGGGCCTCAGGACATCTTTTTCCCAAGGGAAAATGATGGATTGGGAGTGGCATCCTGTGCACCAGATCTCTCAGTGAACTGGTGCATGGGGGACAACATGGAGATAGCTTAGTGGGTTAATGATGCAGATGGTGCATCCAGTTAGAAGAGTAAATATGCCTTAGACACATGGGTCTGCTACACATATGTGGACACATTTGTATCCCACACACATCATACAGGAATAATGCCCGACTTTTCCATGCATTTTGGGAAAGGAAGTAGCTTGTAGACAGCTCCACTGATTACACCAGGTGCCTCCTCATAGGGGGACTTGAGAGAGGTGCTTAAAAGCCTAGTGTCCTGAACATACATCTCAGAATTTGCCTTGCTGTCAATTTCTGCGGTCAAAGTTCACCAAGCTATAAACGTGAATCAAGCCCCCAAAACAAAAAAAAACAGAAGAAGGACTGCTACAACATCGCCACAGCTTAGACATTTTGCCCATATATAGGAGAATGCTCAAATGTACCTTTAAACACTACCAACACTAAGATGTTGGCACTGCAATGGAGCGAAGCATCTACCCATTTTCTGTATAGCCTGAAAGGCAGTTGTAATTAGACCCTAGACGGGTTGGTGGGAGGAGTTGTGAGTTTATGTGGGCTATGTGTTGATTGGTGGGTTGGTGCTCATCATCCTATTGGATGGGGAAGTGCCTGCGTGGGTCTGCCCACGCATTCAGTAATTAAGAAGAAGAAGAAGAATTAGACCCTTGATGGCTTGGAATCCATCATTTGGTCCAAACCGAATGCAAGTTAATACCTGAACTTGGCCATACAGTTTGGTCTCTCATGTTGGTGTACTTTTATGTTAAATCACTTTTATACCCCGCCAATAACTACTGTAGTGGTCTTATGGCACCAAATCTGATAGAAAGGTAGTTGTCAAAACAGATTCCCTAAAGTGGAGCAGGAAAATTAGAAGAGAGAGACATTCATAGTGAAGTCGATACAACTGTGGGGCTATAGAGATGATAACGGGAATAGACCACAGAAAAAAGGAGACAGGGGATGCTTAAGTGACTATGTGTAGCCATTTCAGTGGTGATGGATGACTCATGACTGATTACCAATATTAGTGACAGATGGATGTGCGATGGACCTAAGAGGTGCTCGATCATTGCCTATTCATATGTTGGTCAATGAGGCATTGTTAGATATGCCATATTTTTCCCAGATACAGGAACTTGGATCTACCAGTTCCAGTTGTTAGTGGTGATAAAACCAAACAGTGGTATGTGACAGAGATGAATGTGGGTATGTTCAAGGGAAACTGGGAGCAGGAGTTGGTGCAATCATCATCTTTCACGACCATCCTATAATGGCCTCAAGGAGTGCAGACTATTGTTGCGGTAGGTAGCAGAGGTACTATCCCTATATTACACTGAAGAATTAAGTAAGGGGATTGTAAGGCTGTTCAAATAGGTAGACATCTAATAAATTAAAACAAAGGAGTTGATGGCTGGAAGGTTTTGAATTCATCTTCACCTGACATTGCTCTGGGCAACCCTACAGACCATTGTTCTTCACCTGACAAGCCATTAGAAAAGGTGAAAGATCATATGCAAATCAGGCTTGGTCCCAACCCTTTAGAGTTAGTCCAGCCCAAACTGCTTGGTCACATGTCTTCTCCACGAGACCACCAGCATCCCCAAACATGTTTCGTCCTTGTTGGGCCTCATCAGTGAGGAGTAGCTTGGGTCTCTAAGTCTAGTAGGCACAGCACGCGTGTATGGGCATACCCGTCCCACTCGGGGTGACAAAGCAAAACAAAAGAGGTGATGGCTGGTCGTTTTTTAATTAAACTTGAACTCTGGCATTGATCTGGGGATCCCTTCAGACCATGGTTCTTCACTTGCCAAGCCATTACAAAAGGGTAAAGGCCATGTCATGTCCAGGACTAAGGAAAAAAGTGAAACATCCATACAAATAAAGGTTATCTGTCATCAGTCAGTGCGAATTTGGCACCTATGCTGTACAACGTCTATTCAAACTAAGGGCATATATTGTTTAAAGTAGGTATCAGGCAGGTAATATAGAAGAGTGAATACTCTTCCTTTGTCAAGTTAAGTTCACATTCATAGCCTTCCCTGACTATGATATGATTCATAAAAATATTGAATTGATGTTCCCCCAAAAGTATAAAGAAAGAATTAACAACATTATTTTCATGTTGATGCCCACAATTGCAGGAGGTGACAATATGTTTATTCAGAAAATGTAGAAACCCTTCAAACTAGAAATGCTCAATTAAGATAAACATTCTTTTCTTGATGTACAACTTGATCAGAGAGTCAATGAAAATATGCAACTGTGAGGAATTGCCACCTGGCAAGGGTGTAGAATCTCTGTCTTTTTTTATTTTTATTAATTAATAAAATGATGTGGTTAGTTCCACCTCTAAAAGGGAAATCTGCTGATCAGATTACCCTTTCATAAGCTCCATGCAGGTGCCTGTACCATGCTTTATCAGTATTCTGATCTGCAGCGCTTGCTGTACCAGTGGCACAGAGCAGGTTCAGAGGTCACAGATGCCCATTTGACAGCTGCAGTGACAGCCAAGTCTCTGCAGTGCAGGGGCTGCATTTAAGTCATGCACTCTTGTACAAAACCCCTATAATAATGAGTTCACTGTCCTGATGGCAGAGCCAGAGTTATGGTAGGTTGGGTGGTATTTCTCATAATTATTACAGCCACAGCGATTTTGATCCCTCACATGTATCAGCCTTTTGAACTGAGCTCAGCTCATCTGAGAAAGCGTTGTGTGTATTCCCCCAGACAGGCTGGCCCTGTCACTGCTGGCAGGACTGTAGCCTTGGTGATTGACTCTCTTTGTTCCTTAGTGAGGGCAGGTAACAGCCTCCACAGTGAGACAGCCACTCTGCACGAAGCTGTCCTGTGAACAGGAATCAAAGGGCTCACCAATTCACAACAGGATAGGCCTCACAGCAGGGTGATGCATAGCTAAATGCCTTTAATTCTATTGGGAAGGGGAGAAGGCAGGGTTAGAGTAGACAGAGGGAGCTCTTTTCCTCTGCAGGAAGGTTCCACCATCCTGTTTCTCTCTGGCTTTATCATCCCTTCCTGTCTCCTCCCCTTCCTGTAGCACAAAGCACTTTGGGTGTGATGTCATAAGGCAAAGTCCATTAATTTGAAGAAGAAGGATTATACCCTTAAAGCAGGCTTTATTTTGTCCAGTCATGTAAGGACATTTACATTTCAAAGAAGGGTTCTCCCACCACATCTTTGACTCCTTTCTGGACTTCATCCCTTGAAGAAGAATTCATTTGGACCCTCTTGGGCGAGCAGTCCTTCTCAGTCCTCCAGTTGTGAGGTGAACAGAGGTAGGCCAATCAGAGGAAAACTCTGTTCCCTCAACCATGCCCGGGAACATTGGTGGTGACCTGCTGCTTGAACAAGACCTGCTCCTCTTCCAGCCACAGTGGTACCCAGGACCTCACATGTTGAAGGAACCCTGCAGTTCTGTGCCAGCCTTCCCTTTGTTTGGTGGTATGAGAAAGGACTCCTCTTGTCCCTGGGTTGCTGGATTGGGACTCAGAGCATCATGAGAGGCATGAAACTGTATAGCAGCACAGGTGATGTACTCATGGGCCAGTTGGTGTATTCTAAGTTGTTACACAGGGCCGTAGGTTATTTTTCATTTGCAGTTACATACCTGTTGCTGGCTAGTGGGAGTAGGCTATGCTAGTTGTGTAGGTCAGTGAGCACATTTTGGTTTCTAGAATATTAAGTAGGCATTTGCAAGATTTGCTGGTAATCTCTGCTTCAGAGTAATGGAAGTATCATTGCATTCAAGCCACCCACATTTATTTTTAATGTATGCAGTATAGTGACTTGCAGTGGGTGTGGCACCAATATGGTAGATTATGCCTACAGTTGTGAAGGTTTTCTTGCCAAGCGATACTTGCCCATGTGTGAAACTAATAAGCTTGCAGTTGTTTTTGGTGTCATCTGCATTTTATCATAAATGCATTACTATTACGTATTGGCTATGCGAGTTTATCTGTAATGTGGAATGATTGTCTGAATTGCAAGTATTACATAATATGCCACGATTTGCATTTTGCACCAGCTGCTGAAATGGAATGGATTCACAGGTATAGATACATACACAATGGGGTCATTAGGGACTTGTTCCTGCACCACATGGCTGCAGAGAGTGCATGTATGTTTCCACATGTATGAAATCTGAAAGATTTCATTTATAGGTATGTTTTTGCCTTCCAGCACTTGCAGTAAGTACATTAGAAATTGTGGTGCATCTTCTTCTGTGTTTATGGTGAATCTCACCATTCCCACACAGTAGTCCAATTCCTGCCTTATTCCTGAGACACTGTATGTATTTTCCGGATTGTTTGTTGCATTTCTATGAAGGAATAGCATTTGCAAACACAACTGTTCTGTGCCGTTCAAGTAAATGTTTTGAGCAATTGGTGGTAATTGGAATAGAACATTGATGGCTACATTTGCATAGCAATTTACACCAGTTGTGTTGGAAAATATGAATGCACTAGACAGTTCTGTGTCTGAGTCATTTGATGGAACTCTACTTGCTTTTTTTGAAGAGATATTGCTCTTTGTTTGTGAAGTTGGATATGCATTTGCCTTTTCACTACATCCATCTGTTGTTGTGGTAATTGATGGAGTAGCAGCTGCTTTCAATTTCTTTAGAGGTACTGTTGGGAGATCTCTAGTTTTCTTTTACCAAATTTTCCTTTATGAGGAACAGGGTACATTTTGAGATGGGGTGTGTACAGTGCACATGGTCTATTTTACTTTACGATGGAATGTCAGCCTTGACTTTGTATCAAAATTGACTAGAAATAGTCCTTCAAGTGTACGTAGGGGTAACAGTGCTACATAACTCGTGCCTTCTTTAAAGATTGTGCTGCCAATGTCAATCAATGCCTGATCTAACGTTAGACTGTGCGATTTTTGAATAGTGAATGTATATGCAACCGACAGAGAAAAAAGTTCTCTGCGTACATACATGTCTTTGAAAATAAGTGATCGGGCTATTGAGCTTTTAGCTTCTGAAAGTTTGTCAAAGTGGATGTTGACAAACTGAATGTTGTTGTCGTGTGGGTATGTCTGGAAGCCAACAACTTTACCAAGTGCTCAAATAACTAAACCTTGCTCCACGTCAAGGTTACGCTTTAGCATTACTCTACAGTTTAAACACAATGTGAACATTTTCTCCAAACCAGCTGTGTTGGAGATAGAGTTTTCTAAGCTATTTAGTTGTCCTGTGGCTTGTTGACACATAGGCACTGTCATACCGTGCACGTCCAGTTTGTCTGTGGAGTTAATTTGCACAATATGGTTGCATTTCTTTTTTCAACATTGTTTCATTGAATTGTACATAGCTAGCTAGGGTTGGTATTAAGGAGATTCATTTTACATTTGTGTGTGCTAATTGTTCCATGACATCAGTAGCAGATGTGTTATGCCCGTATAGCTCATGGATGAGTCTGCTATTTAATATAGACTGTGCTTCCTTAGAAAGCATACCAATCTGAATGCTTTTCAAATGTTAGCATAGGTGAGGTGTGCAGACTGACACATGTTTTGAGTTAGTTCCCTGTATTGGAAATGTTGCCAGAGATTTACATTTCCTATGCTGCCAAGTGTGTTACAGCACAGTTTGTGTCCTAAGGTTTTAAAAATAGTTGCATCTTTCACTGGTGTTGAAGAAGATCTCTGAAAACAATAATGTGTTTTCCCCCAAAGAGTTCTTCATAGTTCATTTTAAGGATCTCTTGCAATCTGTGGTGAATCAAAGACAACATTAGGTTGGCAACCATGCTCACCTCATCTATTAGGAGCATTTTCATTTGTTTACAAATTCTGCGCAGCTCCATACCAGCTTCTGCTGAAAGTATGTAGTACTCTAATTTGTTTTGGTGTTCTACTGGTATGAGTAGTAATCGGTGTAAAGTAATACCACCTATGTTGTAGGCAGCTAAATCTGTGGGGGCAGTTACAGCAGCTGAAAGCTTGTTGTTTGTCAATTTCTGGAGGAACTTGCTCATTCTATTTATTAAGAATGTTTTGCCTGAACCAGCTTCACCACTTACAAACAAGAGTACAGGTTTATAGTTTTGACTGGTGCACGTTTTAGTTTTCTGCTGTACACTATGTTCAATGTCTTTAGTTACTTGCAGGAAAATGCTACACTGTTCATCATTCAGTTGTGATTTCAGTAGAGGAAAGATTTCTTCAGATTCTTCATACTGACACATGGTGTTTTCTACTTCAGTCATGGCTAATTCTGCCTCATTTACTATGGGTGGCCCTCCAAGTGTTTCTTGGCTTCCTGTAAGAGAAGGTTGACTGCTCCCAGGAGTGTCTACATTTAGTTGTGCTTGAAGTTATTCCTGTTGTTGCATTCATTGTCCATCATGTTTTGTACTGCTTGAAATGTATATCTGTTATAGTGCTTTCACTCACATTGAAAGCATCTTCATAGGAGGCATGGGTATCCAATGAATGTTCTTCTTTTCTCCATGGTTTAAAAAGTTTCAGTAGGTATATGTCATAAAGTTCTCTATTTTGAGGAGTTTTAAATGATAGCTTCATATGATTAATGAGGCTGTGTTTGGTAGGTTTTTCAGGCTGCATGCATGTCTTTTGACTATGTATTTACCTTTTTTTCTCATCTGGTTTAATATTATTTTTGTAGGAGAAATTTTGAGCTATGTTGTATAGACACATGGTTTCCAAAGCAGTACTCCTTTTTGGGTAGTTAGTGTCCAATAAATTGTTTTTCAAATGTCCTGCGTGTTGGGATTGTTTTTGGCTATTGTGTCTTTGTCTTGGTACAATTTGAGAACTCTTTTACTGGATGCAGCAGGACCAAGGCTTAGCCAGACTATGTTTTCAGATTTGCCATATAAGGCTGTGCCGGTTAAACAGTCTGCAGCTTCGTAGCAACCACATTCTCTATGGGAGAGCATTTGTATGCCAAAGCTGTATAATTTTTATGACAGTATTTTGTCAGATAACATGTCATCCCAGAGGTCTTTCAGCTCTGTTTTCTCAGCTTTGGTTAAGTAGGCTGTGACTTATCATGCAACTGCAGTGGAATTGTCTGCAATGTACTGCAAATCTATATTTGCATTCCACAAGAGGGCAATAATTGCATTGTAATAATTGATGTACTTTGATGCTTTGCTTCTTTTAATGCAGAATGTGTTCTTAGACAATTTGCCTTTCACACTGTGTCTAACAGAAGACATGAAGCTGTTTACTTGTTCTTTTGCTGAAACTGGTCTAGGGAAACCAAAGCGGCATTTGGTGTAGTATTTTCCTTTGTTTTTATTTATGCATTGACAATACTTGCCACATTTATGTCTTTGAAACCGCAAAATGTGTGCATGTAGCTCACTATGTGCGCATTCGGAATGGAATTTGCAAGTGGCATATTTGTGAATGAACTGCAAAACAGTGGCATCACTGTCATGACCAAATTTAGGAGCATCTTTTATCCACAAAAGCATGTGGATGTGTGGTGCTCCTCTGGAGAGATATTCTTTTCTCCAAAAGAAGTGTTGCACTTCTCAGAGGGGAGGAATTGTTTTATTACAGACGAAGGGCAGCATGGCAATAAATTGGTGATGGAAGTACCTTGACATTTTTACATTGTCAATAGAGCAGAGTTCTCCTGGTGTTTTCATGTCTATCCGTTCTTTGTTTTCATTTGCTATGCATAGGAAATCCTGCAAGTCTTCTCATGCATACTCTGCTCAACTTAAAGTGACAAACCATGTGGGTGGGCCAAGGTTGCGTAGCATACACTGTACATCTGCGTGAGATCGGAACCAGTATTCTTTTGTACCACGCATGTTTGTCAAGAGATTTGTTATACTTGTCTGCAAAACCTAATCTTTGTCTTGCACCTTTTGAAGTAGCAGCGTATCAGACATGTTTAAACAATTGGAACCTGCTTTCCATGTGTGTGTGCAACTCTGTAACAGAGAGTTGCTAGTACACTTTCTAACAGGAAGTGGAATATGCATTCAATGTTTTGTCTGAATCTGGAGTCTTCAGAATAAATTCCTAAAGAGCAGTATTCCAATTCTGTTATTTGTGTGCATCATACCTTCCACCTTTTCCAGTAGGAAAGGGTAGGAAAAGGCTTGTGCTTCTACACTTTTTTCTCACATGCTTATTGGAGATCGTTTGGCTTGCCGCATTTGATATATTTCTAGTGCATTATCTATACTGTATTTGGAGTGCAGTGGGTGAATTGTATGCTGGTCTAAAATATTGGATGCTGTAGTTGGATATACAATTTCAAATTGGACAGTTGATAAGGAATCCAGAATTATTAAGGTGGTTTCTCTCAGGTTTTCTTCTATGTTTATTTCTTTGTAGTATTCAATGTTCTCTTTAAGATATAAATTGCAAGGCTTCACCAACTTTGTTTATGTGTACTAGTTGTTGCCAAATTTGTTTGTCTTTTGTAGGTACACCATTCACTAGGATAATCAAAGATTGATCTATTGGCCGTTGCACTCCCAGAGTGTCTACATTTTCTTTAAGGTCTAATGGCAAATAGACTACTTTGCCACGAATGCCTTTTAGTAATTCAGAAGGAGGCAACTTAGCTGTTTTTGGTTGAAGGCATATTATAGCTTAAAATGGGTGTACTGTTTGGATTATAATGCTCTCATACAAATTAAGATGTTGGAGTGGTTTTGGAAGTGGGAATATTTCCAAGTTATTAGTGATAGCCCATGAAGGCATTTGGTTATTACCAAGCTTTGTAGTGTGTGAAAAGTATTTAAGGAATACTAATTTTGTATTTATTTTCTGCTATAAGGTAGAGAGCTAATTGGAACCATTGGAATTCTTCATTGTCTTCTATTTTGTACCCTATATCTACAGTTTTGGTGCTCTCTGTATAAAAGGTTCTATGACAACACACACATACTTGGTCTGGTACTTCAGCAGATGTACTTTTAAACTATGCTATTTCTTTTTAGTACGTGTGTATTAGAAGTTTGGCGTCTGTGAAATTGTTGCTACTCTGTTCTAAAGTTACTAGATTTTGTAAGTGCTGTTTACTTCCAAAATATTTGCTTTGGATGTGGTCTATTTCTTCCAGGAGTTCTTTGGCTGTGCCATGTAGTAGAATGTGATTTAAATGCTCCAGTGCTAAAGCAGGACTTTTTGCATAGTACATTCTCTGAACGAGTGTTTGTATGTTATAATGGAGTGTTGCTAACATTTTGATCTGGTGGAAGGTGCTTCTGCAAGCAGGTTCAGAAATGCAGGCTAAAGAATGTCCTTGCAGTCCTGTGTATTTGTTCATTGGACATGAGTCCATGGTTTGTAATATTTTCATTTTTAATTTGTTTTTGGCATTCACATACTGATTGAGGAACTGCCCCAAAGATTTGAAGGATTGTTTTAGCTCATTACACATTGAGGTTCACAGCCATTTGTAGACGGGACTGACAGCTTCGGTGCAATGGAGAGTTGACCACGTTTGTTGTGGATATTCTTTCAATGAGCATTTCTTCTGCCATAATGGTGCTGTCTACCTTTTCATACCCCCAGCCACTGCTACATACACCTTTTTCCGTTTTTCTCAGTGACTATTTTAGTTGTCTTGTTTGAACATTTTGTGCAAAGTCTCCTAGAGGCGAATGGCTTTTTTTCCATGCTTTCAGTTTTATCTGCTCTGTTTCCGTGTTGTTTTCCACAGAGTTGCTTTTGGTAGACATTCCATAAGTTGTGCAATCTATTTGTGTGCACTGTGCATGAGTGTCTGAATATGAGGGTTGTCAGGATTCAAAACTTCCTCCCCCTCCTCCTCACCTGAATCTTCAGAGGTGGACGCTGGAACAGGAACAGTCTCCGTCTTCTTACGGTCCTTCCTCTTTGTACGAGTCTTGTCCTTGGGTGTTCGGACCTTCCGTTCTTGTAGATAGGGTCTGGCCCCTACGAGGCCACCTTGGCAGAGAAGGAACCCTGTCCGCGAGGACCCCCAAGGGGCCCGCCCTAATTCCACAGAAAAAGCACAAAGGCGGAAAAAACCCTGTTTCCAGATGGGTTCGAATGGGTGAAAGTCTGTTCTCAGCTCAAATAGGTGAAAGTCTATTTCCAGTTCAAATAGGTGAAAGTCTGTTTCCAGCTCAAATAGGTGAAAGTCTGTTTCCAGCTCTGTATTTTCAATGGAGCAAGTACTGGATACCGGAGTATAAGGATTATGGGGAAATCCCACACCAAATGCTTCGTAACAATAAGTATCACAAGGGAGTACAGAAAAACTTGGAGAGGAAGGAAGGGAATGGACACAGTAAAACTTAGATACAAGAATAATTACAGACAGAGAAAAGAAAAAATGAAAAGACAGGCTGCGCCAAAAGATGACTGTAAAAGGAAGAATAGATAAGGAAAAAGGATATAGATACTGAGCACGTATGGAAAAATTGGGCTAAGTTAAGAAGGGCAAGAAAGATGCTTACAGAGCTAGGGAATACTCTGTAAGCGAAATAAGCTGTAGGCGCTGTGTTGCCGTATGACTTAAAGGTGCCGTAAACACAAAAATTTGTTCGTAACAGACAGAAACAAAGAAAGACAGAAACCCGTAAAAGGAACTAGTATGATTGTAAGGGAAAAGGCACCAAGCGGTATCAGCGCACGAGAGGTAAGGCAAAACGTAAAAAAGGAAGAAAAATAGTCAGAGAAGGCAAGATGCCGACAAGAGGCGGAAGCCGGCAGAAAGGCGAAAGGAAAAAAAGCAAGGTAGATGCTACGAGCAGACAGGGAAAAAGAATACGGGCAAACAACAGGGAACAAAGTGCCAGCGGGAGGAACACAAGGATGGCAGGAAAAGCTGTAGAAGGGAGAGTTAGCAAGATGTAGACATGGATGTAGTAACAACACGATCCAAGCGCTGAAATTACAGATACAACGCGTCGGGTTGTGGGAGGAGCCAGCATTTAAAGACATGTCCACCATGTTGGGTGAGGACTGGAATGCACGCACGGCATTTCAATGCCTCCAGCGCTTCCAGATCTTCCATTCACTGTTCCTGACAAGGGTAGGCATACATAGAGGGGTGTGTGATTGTGGAAAGGGCTGTTACTTTTGGTTGGGAAGGTTTTACTGTTATGTGTGTGTGTTCCTGTGTGAAAGGTTTGCTGCAGTGTATATGACATTGTACTCTGCCTGAAGAACTAAGGGCATTACGATGTGTTCACAAAACTAGTGGGTGTTACCATACTGGTGTTCAGGTGACAATACAAAGAGTGGACCTGCTAAGGTGCAATGAGTAAGAGTGAAACAAGTGCTGTTGGGTTGGATAAAATGTTTTAGACTACAATAAAATAACAATGAACTGCCTGAGTAACAGGCAGCACACTACTACAGTACTGGACTTACTTTGTTGGATGTGAAGAGTAGGTTTCTTCTGGGTTTTATCTTCCAGTAAAAACATCACTGGCTTTTAGGAGGCTGTTCATCACTGCAATTGTGAAAGAAGGAAGTAAGTGGGTATGTGTGTTAATGGCACAGTAATAGCACTAGGAGAACACATTATTTTAGATTTTAGGAGGGGTTGCTGGCAAGAAGAGTTAGTGTGTGTGTCCAATTATACAGCATTGCATAAGAGTGGGGACTTAGGAGCATCAGCATCATTGCTATGGGGGCCATTGCTGTAGTGATAACTGTGCCCTATGGGGCTGCACATTTGCAAGTGTGTGATATGTTGTTGCACTAACTACTTTCTTTGTAAATGGATTAGCACAAGTACTAGTAGGGTGGGAAAAAGAGCAGAAAGATGTCCAGATTGGAAAGGAGAATTTTACTGTGTTTGGAATTGTATTAAGTTTCCCACACATAGATGCTTGCTACATGAGTGCAGAAATCCTTTCCTGTTTATTTATACAATGTACAGATAGCACTGTTGCCAATGTACACAAGCCTTTCTTTGGTTTCCTTCCAATGGTGCATTTTGGGACTTTTGCAATGTATGCACTTGCCATGCTTTGCTTACATACATGCAATATCCTTTTTCTGTATGTATTCTGGGCATTTAACATATGATCTGCCACTTGAATTTGCAGTGCACATGTTCCCAATGCAGTTTTCTTTTTTTTGTTTTACAACAACAACAGAGAGAGTGCTGATACAATTGAAATAAGTGGTTTGCAGTTGTTCTGCAAGTGGCCATTAAAAGAAAACTGTGAAAGTATACAGCATTGTAAGTGCCACTTGATGTCAGGAGATGGCACAAATGAGAGTACAATTATTCAGTAGGTTATGCAGGGTAAGTGGCAGGCAGCCTGTTCACATGCATGTGTGACAGAATTGCAAATGTACTCTGCAAAATATATGCATACCTGTAGTTTGTGCTGATGGATGCAGAGATAGATGAATCTGGAAGCAGAAATATTGGAGAGTTTTGCAGTACTTTTTGATGGAGGTGCTTTTCAATTACAGGAGATCTGTACTTTGAGTGTTCAACAGTATAACTAAAGTGTTGAACTTTGATGACAGAGTTAGATGTATAGTTCTTGCATGTGATTGGTGGGTGGTTGTGTGACTGCTTAACTGTTGTCAATGAGGGAGTGCTGCAAAGAGTGAAGTTGAAAGGGAAGAAGGGCTGCCCCTGTGTTACATGGTCCGCGGACACTGTGGTAGTTTGCGGATAGGACGTGCCACATCGGGGCTTCTCAGCATGCCTGGAAGGGAAATGGGACTGTGGGGAGTAGCCAATCAGGTGTTCAGTTTGTGCTTTACAGGACAGGATGGTAATACATTTTTTCATTGCTTTGTTGGTTGTGTAGTGAAGATGGCTGGTGTTGGAGAGAGGCAGAGACTTATTGTGTGGATAGTGGGAGATTCATTTGTGTATGATCTGGAGAGGTATGTCCAGGCAAGAGGTGTTTCTGGTGATCTTGTGTTTCCAGGCCTGCAGGATTTATTGGTACAGTGTGCCTAGCCACAATCAATTTGCAGGCACTGCTTGCTCTTTGCAGAGACATGGGTATTTTTGGTAGTTCTGATGTTTTGGTGGTGCACGGTGGAGGAGAGCATTTGGGCTACATCAGTGCTCCAAGTCTGGTTCCTGTACTGAAGTTGTTGGTGGAAGAACTGATGCTTTCTTTCCCCTACTGCACAGGTTTTTTTTCTCCCAAAATACCACCTAGAGCACAATGGAACAAAGCCAATATCTTTAATCCCCAGGTGTTGTGACTTGAGTGTCGTGAAGGCAGAAGAGGCCTCCGTCCCCAAATGCTGCACAGAGAGAACCCAAAGTCACTCTCTGTGCAGCCGTTGAGGCCACAGGCAGAAATGTTCAAATCCGGGACCTCTGGGACCCCAAGATGCTGCAAGAAAATGCGGATTAAGTACCAAGCAATAAGCAATAAACCACAGTGTTAGGAAAAACGTAAAGGTCTTACCTAAGGAGGTCAAGGTAGAGATGATGAACCTAATGGGGAGGTCCGGGACCCACGTGGACTGAATTACCCCAAAAGGAGTAGTAGTTGGCTTATCCGCCTGTTAGCAGGAGTAAACTGTGGAGCTGTGAGACAAGAAGTCCAAAGAGTCGAAATGCCAGAGGGAGAATCCGTGAGGCAGTCCAAATAGTCCGTGGTCGAAAGCCAATAATCACCAAGTAACAAATCCAAGGGGAAATCCAAGAAGAGTCCAGTAGAGCAGGCCAGGTCGATTCCATGAGTAGTCAATGGTCCGAGTACGTAACGCCAAACAGTATGCAGAGCACAGCTGTGAAGCAACGAGTACCTTACAGTCCCGCGACACGGAAGCCCGATGCTAGTCCTTCATGATCCCAGGCGCCAAGGTAACTGCCAGTGAAGAAACGGCCGTAGCCTGGGAGCAGTCCTGTTACGGACCAGGCAGGGCCGCGCGCGCAAGGCATGTGAGTATCCACGTGAGTCCCGGAGAGGAGAGGGAGAAAGGGATGAGCGAGACGGGGGCGGGGGAGCGCTTTGAGACCACACGATCCCAGGCCAGTGGTGTGCGCATGGGAGGAATCGTGACAGAGCCCCCCCCAAAGGCCCACGACCCCGTGGGCAGGAAGGGTGATCCCGGTGAAAACGAGCCACCAACCGGGGAGCGATGACATCGATAGCGGCGACCAAAGAGCACTCCTCGGGGCCATAACCAACCCAATCCACCAGATACTGCAAGCACCCCCTGTAGAACCGGGAGCCCAGGATGTAGGACACCTCGTACACATCAGGGGACGCCAAGGACACCGGGGCAGCAGAGGCGCGCAAGCGGGAAGGGGCCCGGACATGGCTTGAGAAGGGAGACATGAAACACAGGGTGGATCCTCCACGACCCCGGGAGAACAAGACGGTACGTGACAGGATTGATTACCCGGGACACCACATAAGGACCCACAAAACGGGGCAAAAGCTTCCTGCAACAAACTAACCTCAAGTGACGGGTAGAAAGCCACACCCGGGAACCCACCGTGAAACTAGGGACTAACAGACGCTTCTTGTCTGCCTGGACCTTCATAGAAGACTGGGCCTCACGGAGATGCAACATGGTCTGGGCATGGATAGATGACAAATCCCTAAGACAGCCACTAGCGGCCGGATTGGTGGAGGCCGCGAGGTCAGGGATCGGCAATGTGCGGGGATGCTGGCCATAGAGGACATAGAAGGGAGAGAACCCAGTGGATGCGTGAACCGCATTGTTGTAGGCGAATTCAGCGTGTCAAAGGGCACGCAACCAAGAGCACTGCTGCTGCAGGATCAGACAGCGCAGATACTGCTCAATGGTCTGATTTGTCCTTTCGGTCTGACCATCCATCTCCGGGTGGTAGGCCAAAGAGAACCGGTCATCTATACCCATTAACCTGGTCAGAGCACGCCAGAAGCGAGAAGTGAATTGAGAACCCCGGTCAGAAATAAGGACAGAGGGCAACCCAAATAGACAAAAGATGGAATCAAAGAACAAGGTGGCCAGGACGGAAGCGGAGGGTATACCCTTACAGGGGATAAAATGGGCCATCTTTGAGAAGGAGTCCACCACCACCCAAATAGTATCATAACCCTGCACCCGGGGAAGTTCTGTAACATAATCCATGGTTAATGTATGCCACGGTCTCGGAGGCACGGGTAAAGGGAGAAGTAGGCCCAATGGGCGTCCCCTACGGGTTTTGCATTGTGTACATACGGTGCAGGTGTTGACGTAGCAATCCACGACCCTCTTCATGCCCGGCCACCAACACCAGCGTTTCAGGAGAGATAACGTCCGGCGTTGGCCAGGATGACCGTTGACAGGGGCATTGTGCGACCATTCCATGGCCATATTGCGTGTATCGGCAGTGGGCAAGAACAGGCGGTTCAACACATATGGGAGACCGTCATGGAATACCGGATCCCACTCTGATAACTGGTCGGGGTGCAAGGAAACCCAATTGCGTACCGCGTCCACTAAGGGCACTGAGGGGGTACATAGACAAATTACCTTGGTGTTGTCCAACAACGTGTCAGGGAGTTCTGGCAGAGAAACCCCCCCGGGAGAGCGTGACAATGCATCAGCTTTGCCATGTGCGGAACCAGCCCGATGTCGGATCTGGAAGTCGAATGCCGCAAAGAAAAGATGCCACCTCACCTGTCAACTGTTAAGACATTTTAGGGACGCCAAATCCTGCAGGTTTTGGAGATCTGAGAATACCATGAATCGATGTTTGGCGCCCAAAAAGTGGTGTCGCCAAACGTGGAACGCGTCCATCACCGCTAACAGCTCCTTCTCGGTCACAGTGTAGTGGGACTCAGGGGTAGTAAACTTGCGGGAATGGAATGCAACTGGGTGCAGGCAACCCGTGGACTGACATGCTTGGGACAAGACAGCACCAAGAGCAAAGGAGGAGGCGTCGGCCTCTACAATAAAACAGAGTTCTGGGTCGGGATGCTGGAGAACAGGGGCTGTAGTGAAAGCAGTCTTTAATGCATCAAAGGCCTTCTGATGTGTATCAGACCAAAGAAAGGGGACGTTAGGGCTGGTTAATGTGGTGAGGGGGACACGATAGAAGAGAAACCAGAGATGAACCTCCTGTAGAAATTGGCGAAGCCCAAAAAGGACTGAAGAGCTTTCAGGTTCGCAGGAACAGGCCAGTCCAAAACCGCTTTTACCTTGGAATGGTTCATGGACAACCCTCCGGGAGTGATATAGAACCCGAGGAAGTCAACGTTATCAACGTGGAACAGACACTTCTCCGGCTTGGCATATAAAGAGTGTTTTTGCAACCGTGACAACACCTCACGAACATGGCGTACGTGCTCTTCCAGAGATTGAGAAAAAATCAGGATGTCATTGAGGTAAACCACAACGTAGACATCTAGGATATCACTCAAGATGTCATTCATAAACCTCTGGAAGGTCGCCGGGGCGTTGCACAGCCCAAAGGGCATGACTGTATACTCGTATAAGCCGTACCGGGTACAGAAAGCGGTTTTCCATTCGTCCCCGGAACGGACGTGGACCAGGTTGTAAGCACCGCGGAGGTCTAATTTGGTGAAGATAGTAGTGTGTGTGAGTCGGTCAAGCAAGGGCGTGATGAGGGGAATAGAGTACCGGTCTTTCCTCGTGACCGCATTCAGGCGTCTATAGTCTACGCATGGGCGCAGATTGCCTTCTTTCTTGGGCACAAAAAATATAGGGCTCGCTGCCGGTGAGGTGGATGGCCGTATGTGCCCTAGGCTCAAGGCCTTCCAAATGTACTCCTGGAGAGCCGATTCCTCGGATGGTGAGAGGGAATAGATCCGCCCTGAGGGAACCACAGCGTCAGGGAGCAGATTGATGGGGCAATCGTATGGACAATGAGGTGGAAGTTTTTCGGAGGAGCCACGATCAAACACAGTCGCATAATCCTGGTAGACTTGGGGAACTTCTGTCGCTAGTAGGCCGACTACGTGATCTGATAATGTTTCCTGCGGGTCAAGCACCGTTAACTGAGCTATATCCTGAGCAGGATTATCGCTGACGGTGTCTGTGGGAAGACAGAAATGTTGGCATATGTCCGACTCAAAGTGAACCAAACCCAATTTCCAATCAATGAGGGGATTATGTTCCTCAAGCCAAGGGATTCCCAGTATGAGTCCGAACTGTGGCATGGTGATGAGATCAAAACTTATGGTCTCCCTGTGTTTGGATTGAATCGTCAATAGCAAAGGGGCTGTTTGTTGTTTTACCGGGCCTGAAATCAAATAAGAGCCATCTACAGCATGTACTGGTTCGGCCTAGTCTTGGTCACGAGGGGCAGATTCAGGGAACGGGCCAAGGAAATGTCGATGTAGTTACCCGTTGCCCCGAATCGATAATCAGGGTAACAGGATGCGTGACAGATGCTGTGGGCTGTAGAGTGGCTTGTACATGGATGGGGCGGATCCGCCCGAAAGCGGGTGTTGGGTCCGGGGTGTGAGTGATATAGCTCGATCCCGTCCCCGGTACTATGATCGAGCTGTCCGAAAACCCTGTGGCTTGAGTTTGGGGCACCGTGGACATTCTTTAACAAAGTGACCTAGTGTGCCACAATAGTAGCAGGTGTTATCCACCCTCCTACGTTCCCTTTCTAGGTGAGTTATCGGGCTCCTGATGCCCGCGATCTGCATGGGTTCTTGTGAGGAGTCAGGGGAAGGAACTGTCGTGTGAGGAGTGGTGGACTGAGCGAAACCCGCTTCCGCTCTTCTTTCGGACCTACGTGCGTCCACCTGAAGAGACAAATCAACCAGATTCTGGAATGCAGTGGGTAACGAAGGGACTACCGATAAAGCGTCCTTCATGGAATTACTGAGACCCCTATAGAACACTACTGTCTTCTTGCTCTCTGGCCAGGAGGTTTCAGTGGAGCGCTGGTTAAAACGGGTTATGAATTCAATGCGGGAACCCCTACCCTGACTCAAGTCCAGGAGTTCCAGGTCCCGGGACTGGGCTTTGTGTCTGGTATCAAAGACCCTGGACATTTCAGTGACAAGGAGATCGAAGTCATATAGGGCCGGGTTGTCATTCTCCAACAAGGGGTTGGCCCATGCAGCAGCCACACCAGCCAGATGGGAAAGGGTGAACGTTGCTTGTGTGGTGGAATCTGGGAAAGCCTGAGGTTGGCACAGAAAGTGCAGTTTGCATTTGTTTAGGAAGGTCCTGAATTTCTTGGGATCCCCATAGTATCTCTCAGGAGCTGCCAGCGGGAACGGGGTGGGTAACACCACAGGAAAGGGATTCTGAGGTGAGGGAACAGGTGGCAGAACGGGCTGAGGTACAGGGGGTGTATCTCCGAACTCCGCATCTGGGGGAAAAGGGTGTCTGAGACTCTGTATGTTGTCAAGGCGTTGATGGATAGCCGTGTTGGCTGCTGCCATGTCGGCTCGTAGCACTGTGATGGCTTGGACTATGGCAGTCATGGGATCTTCAGCGTTCCCCTCTATTGCCTACACGACAATAGGCTTCACAGTCTGTTGTGACTTGAGTGTTGTGTAGGCAGAAGAGGCCTCCGTCCCCAAATGCCGCACAGAGAGAACCCAAAGTCACTCTCTGTGCAGCCGTTGAGGTCACAGGCGGAGATGTTCAAATCCGGGACCGCAAACCTCTGGGACCCCAAGCTGCTGCAAGAAAATGTGGATTAAGTACCAAGTAATAAGCAATAAACCACAGTGTTAGGAAAAACGTAAAGGTCTTACCTAAGGAGGTCATGGTAGAGATGATGAACCTAATGGGGAGGTCCGGGACCCACATGGACTGACTTACCCCAAAAGGAGTAGTAGTCGGCTTATCCGTCTGTTAGCAGGAGTAAACTGTGGAGCTGTGAGACAAGAAGTCCAAAGAGTCGAAGTGCCAGAGGGAGAATCCGTGAGGGAGTCCAAACAGTCCGTGGTCGAAAGCCAATAATCACCAAGTAACAAATCCAAGGGGAAATCCAAGAAGAGTCCAGTAGAGCAGGCCAGGTCGATTCCGTGAGTAGTCAACGATCCGAAGTACGTAACGCCAAACAGGATGCAGAGCACAGCTGTGAAGCAACGAGTACCTTACAGTCCCGCGACGCGGAAGCCCGATGCTAGTCCTTCATGATCCCAGGCGCCAAGGTTACTGCCAGTGAAGAAACGCCCATAGCCTGGGACCAGTCCTGTTACGGACCAGGCGCGGCTGCGCGCGCAAGGCATGTGAGTATCCACGTGAGTCCCGGAGAGGAGAGGGAGAAAGGGATGAGCGAGACGGGGGCGGGGGAGCGCTTTGAGACCACACGATCCTGGGCCAGTGGTGTGCGCATGGGAGGAATCGTGACAGAGCCCCCCCCAAAGGCCCACGACCCCGTGGGCAGGAAGGGTGATCCCGTTGAAAACGAGCCACCAACCGGGGAGCGATGACATCGATAGTGGGGACCGAAGAGCACTCCTCGGGGCCATAACCAACCCAATCCACCAGATACTGCAAGCGCCCCCTGTAAAACCGGGAGCCCAGGATGGAGGACACCTCGTACACATCAGGGGACACCAAGGACACCGGGGCAGCACAGGCGCACAAGCGGGAAGGGGCCGGACATGGCTTGAGAAGGGAGACATGAAACACAGGGTGGATCCTCCACGACCCCGGGAGAACAAGACGGTACGTGACAGGATTGATTACCCGGGACACCATATAAGGACCCACAAAACGGGGCAAAAGCTTCCTGCAACAAACTAACCTCAAGTGACGGGTATAAAGCCACACCCGGGAACCCACCGTGAAACTAGGGGCTAACAGATGCTTCTTGTCTGCCTGGACCTTCATAGAAGACTGGGCCTCACGGAGATGCAACATGGTCTGGGCGTGGATAGATGACAAATCCCTAAGACAGCCACTAGCAGCCGGATTGGTGGAGGCCGCGAGGTCAGGGATCGGCAATGTGCGGGGATGCTGGCCATAGAGGACATAGAAGGGAGAGAACCCAGTGGATGCGTGAACCGCATTGTTGTAGGCGAATTCAGCGTGTCGAAGGGCACGCAACCAAGAGCACTGCTGCTGCAGGATCAGACAGCGCAGATACTGCTCCATGGTCTGATTTGTCCTTTCGGTCTGACCATCCATCTCTGGGTGGTAGGCCGAAGAGAACCGGACATCTATACCCATTAACCTGGTCAGAGCACGCTGGAAGCGAGAAGTGAATTGAGAACCCCGGTCAGAAATAAGGACAGAGGGCAACCCAAATAGACAAAAGATGGAATCAAAGAACAAGGTGGCCAGGACAGAAGCGGAGGGTATACCCTTACAGGGGATGAAACGGGCCATCTTTGAGAAGGAGTCCACCACCACCCAAATAGTATCATAACCCTGCACCCGGGGAAGTTCTGTAACAAAATCCATGGTTAATGTATGCCACAGTCTCGGAGGCACGGGTAAAGGGAGAAGTAGGCCCAATGGGCGTCCCCTACGGGTTTTGCATTGTGTACATACGGTGCAGGTGTTGACGTAGCAATCCACAACCCTCTTCATGCCCGGCCACCAACACCAGTGTTTCAGGAGAGATAACGTCCAGCGTTGGCCAAGATGACCGTTCACTGGGGCATTGTGCGACCATTCCATGGCCATATTGCGTGTATCGGCAGTGGGCAAGAACAGGCGGTTCAACACATACGGGAGACCATCATGGAATACCGGATCCCACTCTGATAACTGGTCGGGGTGCAAGGAAACCCAATTGCGTACCGCGTCCACTAAGGGCACTGAGGGGGTAGATAGACAAATTACCTTGGTGTTGTCCAACAACGTGTCAGGGAATTCTGGCAGAGAAACCCCCCTGGGAGAGCGTGACAATGCATCAGCTTTGCCATGTGTGGAACCAGCCCGATGTCGGATCTGGAAGTCGAATGCCGCGAAGAAAAGATTCCACCTCACCTGTCGACTGTTAAGACATTTTAGGGACGCCAAATCCTGCAGGTTTTGGAGATCTGAGAATACCATGAATCGATGTTTTGCGCCCAAAGGGTGGTGTCGCCAAACGCGGAACGAGTCCATCACCGCTAACAGCTCCTTCTCGGTCACGGTGTAGTGGGACTCGGGGGTAGTAAACTTGCGGGAATGGAATGCAACTGGGTGCAGGCGACCCGTGGACTGACATGCTTGGGACAAGACAGCACCAAGAGCAAAGGAGGAGGCGTCGGCCTCTACAATAAAACGAAGTTCTGGGTCGGGATGCTGGAGAACAGGGGCTGTAGCGAAAGCAGTCTTTAATGCATCAAAGGCCTTCTGATGTGTATCAGACCAAAGAAAGGAGACGTTAGGGCTGGTTAATGTGGTGAGGGGGGACACGATAGAAGAGAAACCAGAGATGAACCTCCTGTAGAAATTTGCGAAGCCCAAAAAGGACTGAAGAGCTTTCAGGTTCGCAGGAACAGGCCAGTCCAAAACTGCTTTTACCTTGGAATGGTTCATGGACAACCCTCCGGGAGTGATATAGAACCCGAGGAAGTCAACGTTATCAACGTGGAACAGACACTTCTCCGGCTTGGCATATAAAGAGTGTTTTTGCAACCGTGACAACACCTCACGAACATGGCGTACGTGCTCTTCCAGAGATTGAGAAAAAATCAGGATGTCATCGAGGTAAACCACAACGTAGACATCTAGGATATCACTCAAGATGTCATTCATAAACCTCTGGAAGGTCGCTGGGGCGTTGCACAGCCCAAAGGGCATGACTGTATACTCGTATAAGCGGTACCGGGTACAGAAAGCGGTTTTCCATTCGTCCCCGGAACGGACGTGGACCAGGTTGTAGGCACCGCGGAGGTCTAATTTGGTGAAGATAGTAGTGTGTGTGAGTCGGTCAAGCAAGGGCGTGATGAGGGGAATAGGGTACCGGTCTTTCCTCATTACCACATTCAGGCGTCTATAGTCTACGCATGGGCGCAGATCGCCTTCTTTCTTGGGCACAAAAAATATAGGGCTTGCTGCCGGTGAGGTGGATGGCCGTATGTGCCCTAGGCTCAAGGCCTTCCAAATGTACTCCTGGAGAGCCGATTCCTCGGATGGTGAGAGGGAATAGATCCGCCCTGAGGGAACCACAGCGTCAGGGAGCAGATCGATGGGGCAATCGTATGGATGATGAGGTGGAAGTTTTTCGGAGGAGCCACGATCAAACACAGTCGCATAATCCTGGTAGACTTGGGGAACTTCTGTCGCTAGTAGGCCGACTACGTGATCCGATAATGTTTCCTGCGGGTCAAGCACCGTTAACTGAGCTATAGCCTGAGCAGGATTATCGCTGACGGTGTCTGTGGGAAGACAGAAATGTTGGCATATGTCTGACTAAAGTGAACCAAATCCAATTTCCAATCAATGAGGGGATTATGTTCCTGAAGCCAAGGGATTCCCAGTATGAGTCCGAACTGTGGCATGGTGATGAGATCAAAACTTATGGTCTCCCTGTGTTTGGATTGAATCGTCAATAGCAAAGGGCCTGTTTGTTGTTTTACCGGGCCTGAAATCAAATAAGAGCCATCTACAGCATGTACTGGTTCGGGCCTAGTCTTGGTCACGAGGGGCAGATTCAGGGAACGGGCCAAGGAAATGTCGATGTAGTTACCCGTTGCCCCCGAATTGATAATCAGGGTAACAGGATGCGTGACAGATGCTGTGGGCTGTAGAGTGGCTTGTACATGGATGGGGCGGATCCGCCCGAAAGCGGGTGTTGGGTCCGGGGTGTGAGTGATATAGCTCGATCCCGTCCCCGGTACTATGATCGAGCTGTCCGAAAACCCTGTGGCTTGAGTTTGGGGCACCGTGGACATTCTTTAACAAAGTGACCTAGTGTGCCACAATAGTAGCAGGTGTTATCCACCCTCCTACGTTCCCTTTCTAGGCGAGTTATCGGGCTCCTGATGCCCGCGATCTGCATGGGTTCTTGTGAGGAGTCAGGGGAAGGAACTGTCGTGTGAGGAGTGGTGGACTGAGCGAAACCCGCTTCCGCTCTTCTTTCGGACCTACGTGCGTCCACCTGAAGAGACAAATCAACCAGATTCTGGAATGCAGTGGGTAACGAAGGGACTACCGATAAAGCATCCTTCATGGAATTACTGAGACCCCTATAGAACACTACTGTCTTCTTGCTCTCTGGCCAGGAGGTTTCAGTGGAGCGCTGGTTAAAACGGGTTATGAATTCAATGCGGGAACCCCTACCCTGACTCAAGTCCAGGAGTTCCAGGTCCCGGGACTGGGCTTTGTGTCTGGTATCAAAGACCCTGGACATTTCAGTGACAAGGAGATTGAAGTCATATAGGGCCGGGTTGTCATTCTCCAACAAGGGGTTGGCCCATGCAGCAGCCACACCAGCCAGATGGGAAAGGGTGAACGCTGCTTTTGTGGTGGAATTTGGGAAAGCCTGAGGTTGGCACAGAAAGTGCAGTTTGCATTTGTTTAGGAAGGTCCTGAATTTCTTGGGATCCCCATAGTATCTCTCAGGAGCTGCCAGCGGGAACGGGGTGGGTAACACCACGGGAATGGGATTCTGAGGTGAGGGAACAGGTGGCAGAACGGGTTGAGGTACAGGGGGTGTATCTCCGAACTCCGCATCTGGGGGAAAAGGGTGTCTGAGACTCTGTATGTTGTCAAGGCATTGATGGATAGCCGTGTTGGCTGCTGCCATGTCGGCTCGTAGCACTGTGATGGCTTGGACTATACTAGTCATGGGATCTTCAGCGTTCCCCTCCATTGCCTACACGACAATAGGCTTCACAGTCTGTTGAGACTTGAGTGTCGTGTAGGCAGAAGAGGCCTCCGTCCCCAAATGCCGCACAGAGAGAACCCAAAGTCACTCTCTGTGCAGCCGTTGAGGCCACAGGCGGAGATGTTCAAATCCGGGACCGCAAACCTCTGGGACCCCAAGCTGCTGCAAGAAAATGTGGATTAAGTACCAAGTAATAAGCAATAAACCACAGTGTTAGGAAAAACGTAAAGGTCTTACCTAAGGAGGTCATGGTAGAGATGATGAACCTAATGGGGAGGTCCGGGACCCACATGGACTGACTTACCCCAAAAGGAGTAGTAGTCGGCTTATCCGTCTGTTAGCAGGAGTAAACTGTGGAGCTGTGAGACAAGAAGTCCAAAGAGTCGAAGTGCCAGAGGGAGAATCCGTGAGGCAGTCCAAACAGTCCGTGGTCGAAAGCCAATAATCACCAAGTAACAAATCCAAGGGGAAATCCAAGAAGAGTCCAGTAGAGCAGGCCAGGTCAATGATCCGAAGTACGTAACGCCAAACAGGATGCAGAGCACAGCTGTGAAGCAACGAGTACCTGGGTTTCCTGTGTTTAAGTACTCGCGCTTCTGGTCACGTGATGAGCGCTTCTGGTCACGTGATGCGCAGCTGGGTCACGTGATCGGGCAAGCGCGTCACACGACCTTACAGTCCCACGACGCGGAAGCCCGATGCTAGTCCTTCGTGATCCCAGGCGCCAAGGTAACTGCCAGTGAAGAAACGGCCGTAGCTTGAGACCAGTCCTGTTACGGACCAGGCGCGGCCGCGCGCGCAAGGCATGTGAGTATCCACATGAGTCCCGGAGAGGAGAGGGAGAAAGGGATGAGCGAGACGGGGCGGGGGAGCGCTTTGGAGACCACACGATCCCGTGCCAATGGTGTGCGCATGGGAGGAATCGTGACACCAGGAAAAATGCTGGAAGTTGCCTTGTTAATAAAGGCATGGGTGTAGTTTTGCGACGTGCTGAGATGTCTGTTTTATATAATTACAACATTGACTCCCTCAGTGTGCACTATTTTACCCCAGATGGCGTTTCGTTGTCCATTCTTGGAAATGCTCTTTTTTTCCTCACAATCTAAGGGATGCTTTGCAGAGGTTGATGTAAGGCAGCATGGAGGAAAAGAAGAGAAAACCACCTCAAACAAAGAGAAAAAGGTGTTTTTGTATAAATAAAAGCCACCACAATAGAGGAAATCCCCTACCCTGGGTTAGATTTATCTCCCCACGCTCCCTTGATTTAGCCGATTTATCGGCGAACACTGCGGTAATTCACAGATCACACTTGCCACATCTGGCATTTTTAAGGATGGCAGGCATGGACATGGGACTGTGGAGGCCAGGGGATTGGTCAATAAGGTTCCCTGGGTGTGTTGTGCAAGGAGAGAGTGTTGCAGAGGCTCTGTTTCCTAAGAGGAGTGCAGATGGCTATGGGTATGGCTGTGTGTTTTAGGAGGCATAGTGCCTGGATTTTGGGGGACTCTTGGATACATGGGTTGCAGGTGTATGCAGAGCACTGTGGAGTGGCAGCACATCTTGGATTCCCTCATGTGGATGTGCAGTGGTATGGAGTATGTGACATGAAGTGGCTGGATTTGCTTTACCTTTGTGCCACTTTGGTGACGCAGCATCATCCAGCCATTATTATTGTTCTTTGTGGTGGCCACGTTACTGGAATCTCTCTGCAGTTTGCGATGAAGGTGGCACTTGGGAAAGTCATGGAAATGCTTCAACTCTCAAGTAATTTTTTCGTGCATTGCACAGAGACAGATGTGGCTGCGCTCTTCTTTATTTGGTCCACAAATGTAGAAAGTCAGGTGCAATTTAAACAAGGCTGTTTGCGCATTTTTGCGAGATGTTGGTATGTCTTCCTTCCACAATGAAAACATTACATTTCGTAGCACCAACATTTTCCATAGATATGGCGTCAATCTTACTGATTCTGGCAATCACTTTTTTTTGCAAAATTTCCAGAATTCTGTGCAGCCCTTCTTGCCAGTATAGCAAGCATTTGTGCAGTAGGTGTTGGCCACTTCAAACCTTCCATAAACAAAACAAAAAACAAAAAAGGCTCTTTTCAGAGCCACAATTTCCTCCCGGAAAAGAATGCAATGTTTTTGATGGCACCACCACCCACATTTTTTTCAGAAGTCCGTGGTCTACCGCACTCTCCGTCGACTTCGCAGACTGCACAGGGGCCTGAACCATTTCATTGGCACTTCTATTTTTAAACTCTGAAAGGTGGCTCTGAAAAGAGCTGTTTTTTTGTGTGTTTTCTTGTTTTATATATTTGTTGGTATTTTTTAACATGACACACGAGGAAGGGAAGGGAGAGTAGGGAAGGGTCACCAACCACAGGGACGAAAGGGCAGTTGGAGAGAGGAAGATTTTGGGTGGGCCTCTTGGAGGTAGGGGGCACTTTCCTACGTGGTTCCAGACATTAGCATCGAAAGCCCCCTGGAATTGCTCAAACCTGCAGTACTGCGTTGCAGTACATGCACAATACAGTGACCTTTGAAAGCTAAGGGTCACCTGTGGTGCGTATGGCCTACGAAGCAGACACAGGCATCCGCTGCCCCACAGGAGTGTCCCTTGTGGTGACAGGAGCAGATGCCGAGGATGCTGCAGAGGAACTCAACCTACTACCCTGTTCAAAGGGCATGACCCTCCGAACTGCTGCCTTGTGGCTCAACCTCAGGTGTCACTGCATGGTGCCGTGGCTGTATAGCTGAGGTTTGCTGCGACTGAGTACCATCACTCTGTGCAGTGAACCTTGGCCGCACAAGCCTTTGCTACCCCCAATGGTGGTAAAGCTCCTCCACACCTAAGATTCACGTTGGCAGCTGGTTGTGGGGACTTCCACTGTGTCATCCTCTTCCTCTTCTTATTCCCTTTCTGCATCACCACACCTGTTCCCCTCCCCAGGTCTTCCAGAAGATGATGGTGGTGGTGGTGATGATGAGGAGGCAGCAGCAGCAGAGGCGGTAATGGATGAAATTCTTCAGCAAATTAGAGCTCAGCAAACAGGAAGCCAGGAAGAATAAATCTGGTGCAAGCAGCAATCTGGCACAGCCCTCTGTCCTGGAAATCCAAAAACAGAATGAGGAGCAGTACTGGGGTGTGGCCTTTTATAGGGGTGCTGGGGAGTGAACACTTCGCACCCGGGCTGGGCTCAAAAATTTGCAAAATGTCTCTAGATTGCTAGGGGCATGGTCTGGGGCCTGTGCAAGGGTGAAGTTTCACAGTAAAACACCTTAGTAGTCATTTAGTCCACTGTGATCTCCTTGTATGCTTCTCTTTATTCTCAAGGTTTTCATGTAGTTTGCCATCATCACATCCTTAATAGCATCCATGTAGCTTCTTCTCATTGGAGGTTTCTAAGGTACCTCAATCCATGGTTGAGGCCTCTTCATCTGTACTAATGGAGTAGGCGAAAGTGTGGCAATTCTTTCCTTCTCCTCTTGCATCTTTTTCCTTTGGTTATAAATGTCCATATCCACTCTGCCGTTGGTCCAGTATATGGCTGTAGTGTAGAACGTGCATTTGTCCCTTTCACTAGAGCATATGTGCTTGTCAATGCTGTCTCTGTTGGTTTATTCTCTAACTCCTTTTGTCTCTTTAAAAGTTCAGCTTTTTCCATTTGTCTTTTCACTTCACCTGTAGTAGAACTTCTCATAGTAAAGGAGCACAAGCCTAGCACCAGAATCTAGTATTTTGCATCACTTTTATTACCAGAAAAACTGGGAACTTTTCTGTTGGTTGAAAACACAACAAACATTTGTTTTATTTTGAGTAGGGAGCATCCTTGAACAGTTATCTTAGATTATTAGTGTTAGGGACAGAAGTACGTTTTGGGACACAACATTGGCAGACCTTTTAGTTTCTGACTTCCTGACAATTGCAGTAGTTTCCTTTGAGGTAGGGTATCCCTTCTTAGCTTTAGGGAAAGAGAGGCATTTTTCAAACCCTCTTTTTATTAATAAAAGTCTATATCCAAAAAGCATGTGCCCATTGTGTCTGAATCTTGCTTCTGCACCCTTACAGTCTGCACTGGAAATATGACAACATGGGGTGAAATCCTAGTAGCCAAACACCTGTGCAGGCATACTTTTTGTTTTAATGCTAGCAACAGGGGCTGCGTCTGCCCTCTGAAAAATGTGGTGGGCAGATGCTGTCCACCCATATGTATCCTCGACTTTTGCCCTGGAAATCAGCACATGCCATAAGCAGAGAAAATAACCCCTCCAGCCCTGTAACATCTCCCACCACATCCTGGGAAAGTATTCATGATTCACTTGTCCTCTCATCCTTCTTCCTCCAATCCCTATGTCTGGCGTTTACCAATAATGTTTTATAAATGTAGTTTGCTGTAGTAGGTAGAATAATGGAATATGGAACTTAGAATAGTAAGGGGCTCAGCGCTCCATAGGGAAGGGTTGAGAAGGAGAAGCAGTGAAGGCAGAGGGGTGTCCATGGGGTCATTAAGATATTACATCTTAAATAAAGACACTTCAATAAAGATAACTTTAAAAGTACACCAACCATAGTTAAGTACTCACATACATATATATACATCCTTGAGGAAATATCCTAGGCAAAATGTTTACAGATGTGGCAATTGTGACATTATACCACCCTGCCACCTACCTTCACTGGAAGATGACAAATACCAGAATGCAATTCGGCAGAAAGCAAAACATGGCCTGTACTTTCATGACCTAAAGACTCATAACAAAAGGCGATGTGTGAAAAGGTTACCTGTTTGTTTTTCAATGTTTGACACAGTCATATATAACATATATTGTGAGGAAAATGTTATGTTCTACCTAAAATGAACTCTTTTTTTGGTGTGTTAAATATGAAAATGTGAAAATAAGGTAGATCAATTCAAATGGTTTATGTGTGCTATGTTTAATAGTCCTGGGGGAGTGCGCAGATTTTAGGTAGCTAACTGATGCTTTGCGTGCGCTTTCTAAATAGAAATACCCTTTGCAGTTCTTAACACAGAAACATTAAGAACGTCTTGTCAAAAACAATTGTCTCTTAAATGGGCCATCTTTTGTAAATCACTCCCACTTTAAATGCTCTTCTTGAAGAAAGAAAGTGATAAGCAGCACTTATAGGAGCCTGTAGCGTCTGGTGGGTTTCTGAAAGGGGTGTTATTTGTCTCAGGAGTGTCACAGCAGGAGGTTGAGCGGTGTCACGTTGCCGCACTAGTACAGACAAAAACGGGAGTCTCGTACGTGGAGGCAGCACAGCCCCTTTTAAAAACAATATTCACTTATATTCCCTCAATCTTCTGCAGCCAAGCCCCCTGGGGGCCTGTTTGAAGTACCTTCTGTTTGTATGTCAATTGCTTGCCACCAGCGTAAGGGCCTAGCAAAAGAGCTGAGTGGTTCCATGGAGCGTTTGTCAGTTAATCAGACTGTCCATGGCAGGGGGAAGTTGTGCCCCCCTTCTTGTGATGATATTGTGCCCTCCTCTGCTGCCATATTCCAACTAAATATGACAGGGCAAACTGTGCCTGCAGGATGTGTCCATGCCAGAGTACACAGGTCTATGTTTTTGCTGTGGTGTGAGCATAGGATAATGTGTGTGGATTAGCCCCACACATTTTCCTGAAGTCAGACTGCCATCATTCCATTCATTTAAACATTTTGTTTTAAAAAGACCAGGAGGATGGTTGAATTTCTCACACTGTCAGTAAAAAGAGAAGAAGCTGTGTGGATGTTACCTGAGTGGCAGGCAGAAGATGGGGAAGCTCAAATCAGCAGGGAGCAAACTGTGTGGATGCAGAGCACAAGTTCAGGGCTATGCTGAGGTACCGCATCAGAATATGTGGGGCTGTGCATTACATGGGGTGACAATCCCATGCATATGAGTCATTGCCTTTCATTGGGTGGTATTATTGGAGGCAGGCTGGTGGCTGTGGAGTCCCTATGAATGCAAGGCCTTAGTCAGCAGCACAGACTGCCCATACCTGGGCCCGGCTCTGATCTCCACTCTCAGTACCCCAACCACCCTATCTCCACTCACTCTATCCCCACCCACCATATCTCCGCTCACTACTCCCACCCACCTGTCATAGTCCCCCGACCCTACCCATAATCGCCTTCCCCAACCACCAAGCCTACACCCACCCACCCTAGCCCCACTCTCTCTACCGCACCCAGCCCAGTCCCACTCTCTCTAACCCACCCACTCACCCTACCCACCCACTCACACACCCCCACCCAATACCTTCTCTCTCTATCCTCACCAACCGACTCTACCCCCACTCTCTTTAACCCTCCTGACCCACACTCTCTCTGCCCCAGCCCAGCCACCATACCCCTGCACTCTCTAACCCCACCACCCTACCCCACCCGCACTCTCTCTACACCCACCCACCCTTTACCACCCCCACACACCCTGCCCTCAGACACCCTACATCCCACACTCTACCCCAACCACTGGTCCTACTGCCACCCACTATACCACCACTCTTCCATCACTGACCTGCCCTACCAACACTCTCTCTAGCTGCACCCAACCTCCACTCTCTCAAGACCCACCACCCTACCACCATTCTCTACCCCCACTCTCTCTACCAACATCCACCCACCCCAAACCCACTCTCTCTACCCCACCCAAAATATCCCCACTCTCTCCAGCCCCACCCACCCTACCCCCATTTGCTGTAATTCCCCCCACCAATGCTGCCCCCACTCTATCTACTCCCACCCACCCTACCTCCACCCACTCTTTCTACACCCACCCTAACCCTACTCTTTCTTCCCCCACCCTTCATTGTTTTTACATCTACCAACACGTGTTTTAGCAACTAGCTCTTCATCAGTGCATAGATTGTTTTTATTAATGTTAGTGAGCGTGAATAATGGTCCAATTTGTACTTTATACGATCCCTTTACTAATGTGTTTTAATTTCCAATCAACTGCTGTTATTCCTATTCTTTTCCATAATGTATTCCACTCTCATGTCCTCTGGGATCAGATTATCAAAGCTTTGCACTTGTACAAAAAAGCAGAGCAATCAAATGTTGCTTTAGATCATATGGAATTGGAGCAAACAGGCTTAGCTCCAATAGGTATTATGAAGAAATGTTTACACCTGGTCAAAATTGAAGCCGGCTGCTTTGCTTACTGCGTTTGCTGCACGACATGAAAAGAACGAGAAATACACACTTTTCGTTTTATGTTACGCAGCAAACATAGCACAAAAAAGTCTGATGAATGTTTGCCCTAGTGCAAACATTTTGAGATAATATGGATTGTGCCACAATAGGTTTGCTCCATTTTGTATTATCAAAGCATTTGCTCCATTTTTTGCGCAGGTGCAAATGTTAGATAATCTGGGCCCTGCCTGATCATTCAAAAGAAGGCAAACTGTTGCAATGCGGTTTTGTCTAATGGGTAGTTCACTAATCAGACATGTTCGTCATAATCTAGATATCTTGGTATTGATTAAACCAGGCCCTAAATTCTTATAGCCATGTTCAGGTTGCTCCTATGGCGCGTTTTAGCTACAGCAAACTAAATTGTATCGATGACCTGCAATTTTACATCTGTAACAGGCAAATTAGCACCAATAACTATGCAAATTGTGCTTCTTACACTCGTTCGTCATGCAAGTTCCATGCAATGTTTGCACTATTAAGTCATTGCAAATGGCAATGCAAAATTGCCAATCAGATGGACCAAATGGCCCCTCAACTCGGCTAAAGGGCCCCCCATTGTTGCGATGTATACGATCCAGGTATTAAAATCCTCTCCTTTGTTTCGCTTTGGACAATCCTGCTTGTCTACGACAACGCAGGCGTTCCGTTACAATGCACCCATTTATCAACATAATAGAAAATGATGGTGTGCGGACTGTGTGCTCGCTGCTCTTCAGAGGCTGCCTGGTATTTTTTTTAGATTGTATGAATGGAAAACAAAGTCATTTTTATGTTCTTTCCCCTCAGGTGGTTTTCTTGAGGACGGTGAGTGATGACCCTCTGCCGCTTGCTGACTGCTCGCCGAGCGAGGTGGGGTGCTGAGCATGGGCGGTTCCCGCCAGTGTTTGGAGTGTTCTTTTCAAACATACAATAACCACGAATACATCACTCATACACACTGCGTGTCTGGAGACCTCTGATCGAGCACAGTATTCACCACCTAAAGAGCAGGAACAGGGCAGTCATGGCATGTGTGTGCACGCGCATTTCTTTTCTGCATGTCTGATGTGGCATTGCCTCACGTTCTTGTGGTACGAGTTTGTTCTTACTAGAATCTATGGGCTGACACGAATGGCGTTGCTAAAATGACGCGTGCGCAGTAATGGTAACGTGTTTTATGTTTGTGTTTCATTTCATAATTAATAATTTGTTGCAAAGATCAACATGCCACAGTCCCTAATATACGAAGAGTGGGTCATGTACTCTGCCTCTCTCTCTTAAAAGGTATCCCATTTCGGTATAGCGTCATTTCATCGCCAGGCTTTCCAACGCCTGCATTTTAAACGTGGACAGAATAACGAAAAAAGTAAACACATTTTTGGGGGACGGGGGTCGGAAAGGGCAGACAAGTGATTCGGAGGGTCGGGTATAGGAAAAAATACGTGCGGGAAGGGGAGGTTTCGGGGGACACCCCCTACCTCCCCAAAAAAAAATGATGACGTTTTTCGTTATTCTATCCAAGTTAAAAGGCAGGCATTAGAAAGCCTGGCGATGAAATGACATAGAACCCTTATTTTGTAACATTGACCCTTGTTCTGAGTGGAATTAGGTGGCCCTCAAAGAACCATTTTCGACTACTTTGTATGGCATTAGTTTACCAGAATATTCTTTAGTGTCTAAATGCTACTTTTATATCATTTGCAAGTCACCCTTGCTCTAATGATTACTGCCTTTTTGATCCCTGCTTTAGGGATTGCAGTGGAAGCACCTGAAACTAAAAGTAAACTTCGCTCTAAAGGGCCACTAGACAGTTTTGCACCCTTTGCCTCACTAGCAATCCCTCGGCAGCTTCCTAATGTCTGCTAAAGGCCTAGGAGAGGGACAAGAGTGAAAACGCCTCTTAATACCCTCACTATGTCAGCACGCTCTGGATGCATTGTGACGGGGAGGAAGGGCCAGAAAAAGAAGTGGCACCTGAACAGTTGTCCGCAGAGTCAGAGATTCTGTCTGTGATGAATCAAATTCTGGGGTACCAGTGGTCCAGAGGTGAATAGCATACGATTAAAATGATAAACCTCCTTGTCCAATTTTGTTAACGTTGGATCATTGGTTGAAACACAGCGAAAATACAATTATTACACAATGGTAAAAGGAGTGTCCAGTCAAGATTGCATAACAATATCCCATCATTATTGTTCAAACAGACAGTCTAACAACACTACTAAATTGTAACCCACCCTGTAAAGCAATGCAGAGGACAGACATTTTCTAAGAAGGAAAAGGAATGCACCCAGGATACTGAAAGGAAGGTAGTTGGTATGGTTAATAACCACAATAGTTTGTAACGATTTCTTGGGTTCAGCAAAAGGGCAAAAGGGAGACAGGGTATTGAAATGTCTCCAGGGGCCTTCTGTGAAGGACCAAGAGGACAGAATCACAATGTACCTTTTGCTGTAGGTGTTCTTGCTGTTTGACAGGGTCGAGTAAGCTTCAGGGCGCTTTGCAGGCTTTCTGTGACAGAGTCTGAGAGGGTAGTCATCTGCAGGTATCAGGGGGCAAGATGGTTCGGCAACCAAAGCTTGACGAATGGCTGCAGCTGGCCTACATAGCGACTTGGGGTCAGGAATCGTTGTCTCAGTGCTGTTCGGCGGTTCTGAAGCCCTTGTCGAGATGTCTGAGGTTTCTTTCAGCGACTGAGGCTTGACAGCAGTAGCCCGAGGCTTGACAGCGGTCAATATTGCAATCAGATGTGGATCGAAGAACTTGATTGGCTCAAAATGTATTTGAACGTGGACGGCGGTAGATGCACTTCTCGAAGATTCTTCAATGGGCTTGGGTCCTCCTTTAAGGTGGACGTCCCTACGCTTGGGAGTTTGTTGAAGGCAGCTGCCTGGTCCTTGGTTTCGGATTCAGAGGCCTTCCGGCACTTCCTGTCCATGGAGCTTTCTGCAGAGGCTAGCAGGGCCCGCTGTGTGTTGGCTGGGTACCGCTTCTGAAGCGGCTTGATTGAGTTCTGAGTTCTTTTCTCCCTTTGTGTTCCTGGGAGAAATTAAGAGGAGGGATCTTGCTTTCCTCTTTGGATGCTTTTGGCATTCTTTCACTGGCAGAAGCTGTAAAGCAGACTGCACCTTCAGCCAGGTTCCAAAGATGAGTTTTTGTTTCTGCTTCTTGTGAAGTCTTCAGATGATCTGTCTAATAAGGCGCTCCAGCCCTCTTTTAAAGCCAAATGGGCCACAGTGAATGGTGTAGGCTGAGCCTACTTTAGTGAACCAATCTTGGGATCCCAACCAACAATGTTCTATATGTGTGAGGTCATAACCAGAGAGCTTTGCCACAGGAAAAGGTAATGGGGGTGAAACAGGAACCAGGGGTATCGCAGAATCAGTATGGCAGAAACCTCTTCTGAACAGAAAGTGCTCTGGTCCCACCCATCTTCCTGGCTGCTGTGTTCAAAGACTCTCTCTTTGGTTTATGGATCTCCCTGTGGTTCCTGATTAAAGGTACATGTCTCCCTTGAAGATGCTGAGAGACCAGACTCTCTGGCTTTCACAAACCACATTCTGGTATTTTATGAATTGGGCCCCTTTGGTGGGGCTTGCCTACTGCAACACAATACCCAGACATGCCAGTTCACTTGTCATTGATTCTGAGGGCAGGAGCTGTCTTCAGGTTGACACAGTTACATATGAAAGGTTGTTGGGTTTCCTGTCTCAATCTTCTGCAGCCATGCCCCCTGGGGGCCTGTTTGAAGTACCTTCTGTTTGTATGTCAATTGCTGCCACCAGCTGTAGGGCCTAGCAAAAGAGCTGAGCGGTTCCATGGAGCCTTTGTCAGTTAATCAGACTGTCCATGGCAGGGGGAAGTTGTGCCCCCCTTCTTGTGATGATATTGTGCCCTCCTCTGCTGCCATATTCCAACTAAATATGACAGGGGAAACTGTGCCTGCAGGATGTGTCCATGCCAGAGTACACAGGTCTATGCTTTTGCTGTGGTGTGAGCATAAGATAATGTGTGTGGATTAGCCCCACACATTTTCCTGAAGTCAGACTGCCATCATTCCATTCATTTAAGCATTTCATTTTAAAAAGACCAGGAGGATGGTCGAATTTCTCACACTGCCAGTAAAAAGAGAAGAAGCTGTGTAGATGTTACCTGACTGGCAGGCAGAAGATGGGGCAGCTCACATCAGCGGGGAGCAAACTGTGTGGATGCAGAGCACAGTTCAGGGCTATGCTGAGGTATCACATCAGGATATGTGGGGCTGTGCATTACATGGGTTGACAATCCCATGCATATGAGTCATTGACTTTCATTGGGTGGTATTATTGGGACAGTTAAAGGTGCAATTGGCATCACTTGAGGCTAAACTTGGCATATGATGATAACCCCTGAACTTGTGAATCTGTTGTTTGAACATTGTGACTGGACCGTGCATATGTAGATGGCATACACATGGTGATAGCACCTGCATGTGTGCCTCTGTACATCATATATGTTGACTATACCAAGGGTAGGAGACATACCTGGTACTGGATGACATTACTAGGGTATTTCGGGTTGCAACAATTGTCACTGGATGGCAGAACCATTTCCTAATTGCTCCTCGTCAACCTAAACTTTCTTCTCTTCTCAACCTTCTTCACTTGTCTGATGCTGTTGAAATGGTGGATCATTCTATTATTTTCTCCTCTCTAACTTCTCTTGGTCTATCTGGTTTTGTGCTATTTTGGTTTCCTTACCTGTCTAATCACGCTTACTCAGTTTCCGGGGCTTATAATTCTTACTATTCTTTACCTTCACATTTTGGGGTTCCCCAAGGCCCAGCTATTGGCTCTTTTCTCTTTTTATAAAATTCTGCACTCTTATTTGTCTTTCAATATGATGCCGATTTACAGATATTTTTCTCTTTTACCACTTTTTCCGATCAACCTCACTTCTTGCTCTTTCTCCTATTAGTTAAGAAATGTCATTATCTGCTCACAATGGTAGTGTCATTTTTCATTCCTCATTTTCCTTCTTCAATTAATTTTCTTCTCTACTTGCTGCTCATGTCCTTTCCAATCCTTACTATTCGTGAAAAGTGTCAATTTCTTGCTTTCTCTTCCATGTAAACTCGTATTCCTACTTTATTTATTGTCACAACTTGACTACTGTCCTTCTGAGCTGGTGGGTCAGCTCCACGATGCTCTTTCTCTTCTTAAATATTTTTATAATTCTTTTGTGTATGTCCTCAGTTTGCTCCCTCACCACTCTCATATCTCTCGGTCTCTCTCACTATACTTTGCAGGTTCTCTTTTCCTGCCTGTCTCCAGATTCCTTATCTAAGCATTGTTTTGGAGTGAAACCAAGGCCTTGCTCCCACTTATCTCACTTCTCTTTGTCGGTCTATGCTCCTAATTGTTCTCTTTGATCTTCTTATCTGCTTCGTATGTCTATTACACTCATTGTACTCAATCTCACGTTTGTGTATTTCCACCTCTTCCTCCAAAACTCTGGAAAGTTCTTCATCTCTACGTTCAGCTTCCACTCTTTTATCTTTTTAGTCTTCTTTAAAACCCCATCATCTTGGTACTTCCAAAATGTAAATGTAGCGTTATCTTGACGGCTTCTTCTTTTTATTACTTTTTATAACGCTATTATCATTCTAATGCTTTGGTGCTGCACTTTGGTGGAAGCGCTATAATAATTGAAAGAACCACAATAAGTATTGAGTTATGCCATATTGAACTAGGCATATGATGGAATCACCTGCACAAGTTAGGCCATGCCTTACAGACTGTGGATATACCATGTATATGAGGGATTAATGGACATTCATGCCATGGTAGTACTCAAGCATTGGAGGCTGCATATTTTGGATCCGATGGACATGTGAAGCTACACCCTTATATGATGACAATACCAGGTTATTCAGACATTATTTGACATATGTTTTCAGCAGCACTCTGTCAGTCTATAGCTTAGATGTATATGACTATAGATTAGACTCGATTAGCTTTATTTTGTTAAAAACAAAACAACATAAAAGTCATGAATACTATTTAGGCTATACTTCACAAATTACCACTAGTACCCTGGCTGGGAGCAGAGGGGACAATACTAATACATCTTCAAGGTGCAAATAAACAGTCTGTCCTCAAAGGACTTCAAGGCGCAATGACCAGTTCTCCCTATGATCTTCAGAGTGCTGGGGGTATGAAATCTTAAGTATCTGCGTGAATGGACAGGCTTGCGAACACCCTTCCCACTCCCAACAATCCATCCAAGTGTGTCACATTGTCTACCCCCAAAATCCATCTAAGTGCACCTCAATTTCTAAAATCCAAATCCATTCAAGTGTGTCACATTCCTGCCCTCAGCAATGCATCTGAGTGCAGCACAGTTCTTATTCCAAAAGATCCCTCTAAGTCCAACTAATTTTCTGCCCCCAACAGTCCATCAAATGTTTCACATTTCCTAACAGCAACAATCCATGTGTGTCAAATTTTCAACCCCCAAAATTCACATTTCCTACCCCCAAAATCCATCTAAGGGTGTCACATTTCCCACACTAAAAAATCCATTTGAATGTGTCCCATTCCCTAGCCTAAAAATCCATCTACGTGTTTGACATTTCCTACGCCAAAAAATTCATCTAAGTGTGTGACATGTCCTACCTCTCAAAAAGCATCTAATTGTGTCACATTTCATGAACCCAAAATCCATCTAAGTGGGTCACATGACCTACACCCAAAAATCCATCTAAGTGTGTCACATGTCCTACCCCCAAAAATCCATCTAATTGTGTCACATTTCCTACCCCAAAAACCCATCTAAATGTGTCATATTTCTACCCGCAAAATCCATCCAAGTGTGTCATATGTCCTGCACCCTATGTCGCAGTATAATGAAAATCACTTAAATTCAATCTTGGCAGTGCAAATAAAAAGCAGTTGCACAATAAGGGTAGATGCAGTGGGTATAAGATATTAGTTAATAAGAGTGGTCAGGTTTTACTGAAGTACAGTAAAGGGTGTACTCCGAGCCCCCACCACAATCACCTTACCAGTCACTGTAGGTTGTGTGTGTCAGGTGTCTCAAGCAAACGGACAAACACGGAGTGTGGCTGCTTAGTAGGCAGCTGCCCATTGTCTCTGGCCCTTAGCCAATGGGTGCCTGGATAAGCCTTCCCTCGGTAACCCTGTTAAGAGAACAGTAGGCCTCCCTGGAGGTCAGCCAATTACAGGGGAGGGGTAGGAGAGAAGTGGGAAACAGATAGAGGCAGGGATGGGCAAGAGGAGAAAAAGGGAGACAGAAAATCGGTAAAGGGAGAGAGACAAGAGAAAAAAGTGGCAGAGGGAAAATCAGTAAAGGGAGAGAGAAAATAAAGAAAAAGCATCAAAGAGTGAGGATGGAAAGGGCTGTTGGGTGGGGAGTGTTGCAGGCTCCTCCTGCTCCCCACGATACCAGCGCTCATCCAACTCCCCCACGCCACCTCAGCTATAGCATGCACTTGGCACTTGGACACAAATAATACAAAGGGGACCAGAAGTAGAGAGAAATCAGTTGTAATGCAAACACACACCTGTGCACTGGAGGGCTGCATTCTGCTCTTACCAGGCCTGTCTCATCCAATGGAGTAGCTAAATATCTTCTCCACCCATAAACCTGAAAGTATAATGCAAATATGATACAAACAGGTCATTATGCAGAACAGGAGGAAGAATGTACATTTCAAAACTGTAGGCTGTTTCTGCGAGGCAGGCTCTGGAAGCCTTAGGATTTGAGCCAGCAGCTTCATTGCTTTGTATGTGTCAGGAAGAGCTCTTCATGCCCGGGAGTCTGAGGCATCAGAGTATGCCACAGCTCGCTGTGCTGTGCTCTGCGACATCGCTTGGCATTGGTGCACAGCTGTTAGGGCCGTCTCTTAGGCAAGTCTGTAGGCCAGTCTCCTGGCATCAGATGTACCTCAAATAAAGCAAGAGAAAGTGCAGTATTAGAGGTGGTATCAGGGGGTGTCACTCACCTGCAACAAGGATGGAGCAGCAGGACTCAGTTACATGGGCCTGCTGCAGGATAAACACTGCCCTGGCCCAGAGATAAGCGTGGACTGTAGGCCTCCATGGAGGTAAGAAAATCACAGGGATGGGGGCCTTAAGATGTCAGAAACAGGTAGAGGCAGGAGTGGGCAAGAGGAGAAATATGAGGCAGAAAGGGAGAGGGAACTTCAGTAAAGAGAGAGAAAAGAGAGAAAAAACAGCAGAAAGGCAGAGGGAAAATTTGTAAAGAGAAAGAGAAGAGAAAAAAGGAATCAGAAAGGCAGAGGGAAAATCAGTAAAGGTAGAGAGAAAAGAGAGAAAACGCAACTAAGTTTGAGGATCGAAAGGGCTGCATGGGGGAGGCACTCACCTGCACCAAGAATGGAGTAGCAGGGCCTGCTTACATGGCCCTGCTGCAAGATAAACACTGTCCTGGCCCAATCACAGGGCAGGGGCAGCGGCTAGGGGAAGGGTGGGAAACAGGTAGAGGCAGGGGTGGACAAGAGGAGAAAAAAGGAACAGAAAGGGAGAGGGAAAATCGGTGAAGGGAGAGAGAAAAGAAAGAAAAAGCAGAAAAGAGCGAAGTTGGGAAAAGGCTGCAGAAGGGTGGGGGGCACTCACCTTTACCAAGGAGGAAGTGGCAGGAGGGCTTACATGGGCATGCTGCAGGATCAGCACTGTCCTGCCCCAGAGACCAGTGAGGACAGTAGGCTTCAACGGAAGTGAGCCAATCACAGGGGTTGGGAGGGTGGGAAGGGGAGGGGTTGTAAACAAGCAGCGGCAGGGCTGGGCAAGTGGAGAAAAAAGTGTCACAAAGGGAGAGGGACATTTGTTAAATAGAGAGAAAAGAGAGAAAAGGCATCAGAAAGGCAGAGGGAAAATCAGCAGAGAGAGAGAGAAGAGAAAAAAGCAGCAAAAAGGTATTGGGAAAATCAGTAAAGGGAGAGAAACAACAGCAAAGTGCGAGGATGGAAAGTGCTAGGGGAGGGGCGTCACTCCCCTGCACCAAGGACAGAGCAGCACTCTTCAGGCTCCCCAGTATCATAACCTTGGATTTCCTAGCATTAATCAGTAAACCATGCACTCTACAAAAAAGGTTCAATCGCTGTATAAGAGCCCTTCGGGCCAGATCCGTTTTTTCAAATAAAACTGCATCAACGGTAAGTAACGGTTATGGGACAGGTCCACCTGCTATTTTTGGCATACCACAGTTTGCCTTTAGAATATATCTCCCCATCTCATTCACAAATATAATTCACAGAAGGTGAACCAAAAGGCACCCCGATGATCCGGGTAGGATACGTGGAAAGAGCATGTTTCCCTTCTTCTGCTTGCAAACGTCACATGTGCACAGTTTTATACAATTTAAAAGACTAGAAAGAACACCCATGTTTTGAAGAAGCTCCCAAAGATTATTACATGCTGTGTTGAGGTCTAAGAATCCGAAGAGCATCTGCCATTTTATGTTACTTATTCACAAGGCGGGTGTTGGTATTTGATTCAGACCTCTCGTGGAGCGTTCCTTTTTGCGTGCATGTTTAAAAGAGAAATGGGGCGATAGAAAGCCAAAACAGACCCAGGGCCGTTTTTAAATGTACGAATATTAATATGTTTCACTATACCCGGAATGCAAAGTTTTAAATGGTTTCAGCTGGCTGTAGACTCAGGATTTGGTGCATTCACTGAATACCATTTTACCAAATGAGATTTCACTGACTATATTTCAGCGAAAATGGTAGGTAAAGTGGTCTGAAAATGGTAGGTAAAGTGGCATATGTCTAGTGCATAATAGGTGGTGTGTGGGGTAAGGGTATAGGTTAGGGTAGCGAGGGGTGAGCATCGGCTGTGGGGGGTCTCCACCGGCATTATAAAAAAAATGAAAAGTAAAAAGATAATTTCGTTTTTCAGTTAAATGGGTACGGTGAAATCTACATTGAGTAAAATATTTTCGAAGAAATCACATACACTTATGTAGATACATATCGGGGCAAATGGCATATTATGACAGCACATGAAAGTTGAGCGTATATTTAGTATACAATAACTATACATTGCACAAGAGGATATAGCTGGCATATGGGGACTGTAACTGGGCAGATATGGTTTTACTAGCATAAGAAAGCACTGCACTGGGACTATTTTGGTTCTCCTGGGTTTACCTCTGCCATTTCATGACCACGCACATGACCTATCATGCTAACACCCCACCTCAAATATAGCTTGTAACGAATGTATTCTTCTTTGTCAGCTTTAATAGCTATTTGCTGTTTGATACATCATGCTTATTTAAGATGCCATCAGGGCCAATGATCATTGGCCACCACTTCCTGTGATGCCATTGGGTTTCAAGGCCATGTGACGTCCCATTATCTGATATCAACATTGTGTGAGGTCACTTCTGCTACCCACAGTATTTTGGTGAATGGATGGCCCTGAATGCTCATTGATGCAGTGATGTCAGAAATGAGCACAACCCCTGGTTTACGGTGGCGGTTTTTACTATAATGCAACCAGTGTTGTACAATTCAATGTTTCCCAATAGCTGGCTTTGAATTGGACAATGAAAAATATGGTTATCAGTACAATAGTTTGCAGTTCGCCCAAGAAGAGGTTTCTAGGCACCCTACTTTCGTTATTCTATTTTAGTAAAGTAAGGCTGTACTGTGCACATCATAGTATGCTGGAAATACCAAACAAAGACATGTGTAAGTGACTGATTGAGTGCTCCTGCACTTACTATACTGTTTTAAATCAAACATATTATCTAGCCTTGGATAGTACTCATGAAATCAAAACTGTTTTTAGAATTCTATAATATATTGATTATTGTTTTGTCCATATATTGATATTGTTGCCTATGTTTACATCCATATATTTATATCAGTTATGTTGCTATTGCCTATGGTTAATTCCATCTATTGATTATATTGGTTTTATTCCGGCCAAGTGTTACGACCAAATGTCTTCATCAAGGCAAAGATACCTTCAAAGTGCTAAGCTACTGATGAGATGCAATTCTCGTGATGCAGTATATTCTTGAAAAAGGAGTATATCCTCTAATAGTTTTCATAATTCCTGTCATGATAACTTTCTGGAGATCATGAGCACAATATTTTGTTCATATTTCCGATAATGTCATAATTCTGTCCTCGTAAAGGTGGAAGAAATGTATCCAAGCTGTTATTCAGCAATGTTCTGGTGTACCCCGTCTAGACTAGATAGTACCTTTGACTTAAAATAGTATATTAGTCACATGAGAACTCAATCACGCATTTTCAAAAATATGGTTGAAGCTTCTACAGAGCAGACAACCTGAGGTTTTGGTGGTGCAGACCCTCTTTTTTGATTGAACACATGCTTTGCAAGTGAAAGAGTTGGTTAATAACAGTAGTTGCAGATCTAGGTTAAGGGCATAGGAAATTGGAGTCTCTGACCTTGACATTTCTGCCGCATGGACATTTGCGCCTGTTGGTACCAATAATCTTGTGATGTTGTATTGAACGGTGACCCATGAGAAGAACTTCTCAACCTCTGGCAACCCAGCCTGCCTATGCCACTTGATGCATGTTGTTATACTTATAGCATGGGAGAAACTCTTTGGACAGAACATGAAACACTCGAATTTCAAACAGTTTGAGCAGATCAACATAATTAACAGGTTTTTGATGTTCGGGGAAAGAGTTGCCATCTAGTTCGAACTCATAGTTATATAAAGTAGGTGGATCGGTCGGAACTTGAAACATTCAGTGGTTGACGATTGAAGAGGCAGGAGTCATACCTTACAGCTTTGGTTGGTTGAGGGAGGGAATCTGTGTAGTTAAGGGGTAGGTAAGAATAAGTAATAGTTTAGGTTAGAGTATAATTAAATTGCTAATAGGTCCTTGGTAGTGTCAGGGAATTAGGATTCACTTCTAGGTTGGAATGAAGGACTCCTTTTTTTGTGATGGAGGTGGACTACACCAAACAGGTGAGACTACAGTACACGATTTACCGAAAACACACACCCCTGAATGTTAATGTAGTAGAGGGCCAAAGCATTGTTAGGTGAAAGAGTTTTTGTAGGCACAGGGAAAGGTGAAAGAAGTTTTGAACACACATTTCTTTTGTTGGTGGAGGTGATGTTAGGGACATGCATGTTTTTGGCAGCCAATAAGGCCAAAGCATAGTAAGAAATACATGAATTGTATCGTTGGAGAAAGACAATGCTGTGCTGTATTAGGCACAGGTGTCTTTTGATGGTGGAGCACTAGGCCAAAGCTTCATTAGGCCCACTTGTCTGTTGTTAGTGGAGGAGAGGGAGAAGGAAGTGAGTGCTGGGAATATATGGATAGTCCAGACCAAACTGCATTCTACATCAGACCACAAGCAACCCCAGAATTTGTTTTGTTTGAAGAATTGGTGTGAAAAGAAGCAAATTGAAATCTGTAACAATACATATGATATAAACAAGCTAAAAAAGTATAACTACCCCAAATAAGAACATGCTAAAAAATGCAATTAAATTGTCAACATTTTTCCCCACCCTATCTTTTAAAAGACACCTTATCTCCCTCGAAATGCCAACTGCATCTTCGCCTAGACCTCATCAGGAAAACAGTAAAGAAATAGTTTGTTTTCTCCATGTCCTCTGTAACTTGAGGAAAAGTGCCTTTCCCACATAAAATGCATCCCAATCAAGGCTATGTTATGTAATCAGCACTTCCAGAGTCTTTAGCATAGTACAAAGTTACACCACTCATCCTTCTACCTGTGATGTACAGAGCCATGTAATGTCCATTTACTAGTTAGTCTTTAACCATGAGCAGCCATGTAGTTCCTACGCTCGATTATCCTAGTTTTTGCATTTCAGCTGTTACTACTTTCCACACTGCTCCTGTTGACAGCAAAACACTGGACAATACAAAAAAGATTCCTTGTATTGCAAATGCTCATACGAACACAAAAGAGCACACTCGAGATCATAACCCATTTACTTGTTGGCCAATGCTCCTCATGCAGACTGTACATGTCCACATTATGTTCCAGTTTTGATAGGTCAAGGTGTTTCTGTAGCTAAACACCGGCTCCTGTCCAAACTGACATCTAAAATGAACATTTCCACAACATATGGATGTCCAATTCCTCTTTGGCACATCCTTCGCTTGGACAGAAGGGGTGCCTTGCAAGTGATCTTATAAACATTGTTCTTCTTGCTGGTAAGGTTTCGTGTACAGTTTGATAACACATGTCTTTGTGCCAATGAAGACGTCTGGAATGAGACATATGTACCCAATATTTTACAACTTCGCTGTCCGACCAGAGTCATGTCTGTAAAATCAAGAATACATACCCAAATGGTCTTAAATATTTTCACAGTAAGAACATTCTTTTTACACAAATCAAATTCTTTCAATACAGTTTTAAACTAAGCCGTGTCTTTGTGGGATGTTTGTAAACATCAGTTGGAATAGTTTTATTTAATATTGCACATTTTATTTGAGTGTTTGCAGGCAGTCTTTGTACACATTTGCTACATGTGTCATTAATGCATTTTGGATATTGATTTCATTTTTTGTTGTTGTTGCTCATTAAAACATATATATTTCTTAGCATTTCTTTCATTGTTGTTGAATAGCCATGATATGGGTAGTGCTTTTTTTACTCCACATTTTAATTTCGGTCCTGTTTATGCTAGAGATGTTTGCGGATTACAAGTTAAGTAAACGCCTGTAACTAAACACGGTAGAAAGTCTTACTTTGTAGTTCAATTTGGAAAATGGCATCAAGCCTCTGACACTGCTAAACAGTTTGTTTGGCAAAGTGCAGGCAAGTGTGATGTTGATGAATTCAATGCAATTTGCATACATTATGACATAATAACAGCAATGTTCTTAGTTATATTTAATTTGTAGATAAACCTCACCCGAAGTTGGTAAATAGCCCGGAAATGCATTGCGGTAATTATTATCTACCTCAGGATATCAATATGTTTCTATGATGAAACCATGTATTTTAATATCATTAAACAACTTAAATCATTGTGTCACCTGATCAACGAGCTACTTCATTGTTCTGTATACCAATACAGTCCACCTGGGATTTAGTTGGGCACTTCCACACTTGCAGAGAAGCATGGCAAATTGTTTGGTGCTTGTTTTTAGTTTTGTCTTCTGGGTGTGATGATAACACGCGTGGCTAACACACAAATAATATTATTTTCGTTGCTGCACATTATTACTTCGGCTAATACTGTCAATCCAAGTACTTTGCTTCTTTGGAAAAGAATCCCAGGGCTAAATGCACATAACTAAATATTAGAAAACATATGACATATCTTGGAAGATTAAACATCCTACATTTTGCGCATATTCATTTATTCACTGTTGATGGCCCATTCTAATGGCTCTTAGGGCATTAGGTACATATAGAAAACACATATACATTCACATTGTGGTAGACCACAATTTCACTTGGTTTACTGTTCATAACACCATGTTGAAAACTGGGTTTCTGTGCTTAATCCTGGGACTTCCGTAACATAAAGAAATGCATTTGGCCTCCTGGATGCTGGAGACTGCTCAATATTCATTCCACTGGGTCCGCCAAGTGTAGGGAAAGCAGAACATAAACAGATATACATTAGAGGTTCGGCTTCGTTTGCATGTCTTCTTCGAGCAATCATCTGGACACATTAGTGGTCCCAGCGTTCAATTTCTATGGATGCACTGCTATATGGTTTCAGATTCTGCACACCCAAAAACAAGAGGATGGTGGTCCCCACTGCTTTCATCACACCCAAGATTTGATATGATTGGTTATTTATAGCACGCTTAATACCCAGAGGTTTCTAAGCGCGCACCTGGGGATTGAACCGGTGTTGCTCTGTGTCATCTTGCTTGTATTGCTTCCAAGGCGAGCACGTTGCACCTGAGCTATCTTCTCAAGATTTGTCTCCAACACCTCGGTAGAGACTCCCATACCATGCACACCTTTTTCCTGTATAAACAGGCAGCATTCTAAATAGAAATGTCTTGCAATATAGCACACGTTCCTGAATATTCTTGTTCAACAATGCAGTATAGAGTGATTTATGAAATACTAGTAGTCCTCACTTTCTTCAAAGTCATCTTCTTTTCATTTTGTTTACACAATGAAAAAACTGCGCTTGTCAGTAGAACACTTTGAAAATAATTAATTTGGTATTTTTACGAAAGGTGGGGAAAGTCCACAGGTATTTTTGCACACAAACTTAAAGAAAGATACAATGACTTCTCGTGCATAATCCTTACAATTATGCACCAGACAATATGTGAATGTACCACATATATCACATGTTAACACTGTAAATATGATTATTTGTCCACAGAGACTTCTTTCCACTTTCTGGTCTTCTGTCAATGGCACAGTGTTCCTTGAAGACGTTGTGTTGTCCCGTTGCTTAACAATCTGAAATGTAAACGTTGTTGTGCAGCATTTTTAAATCTAATGTTAATGAATGATGAATTAACCTTGTGATGCTTATGAACATATTGTTTCTGTGGTACTGCTGATAAGACGGTAATGTAACTTGTAATGTATTATTAATAACAGTCATTAATGTATAATACATGCTATATGTTTTTGTCATACTTTAGAATTTAACTATGAATATATGCTTAATTTGGTGTTTTTATTGCATTGATTATTTATGATGTACTAACATGCTTTGAATTGAGTTGTATGGGCACTTTGCCAGAAACAGACTTTGTGTAATCAAAGAACAGACATGCATAGGTTTGCAGAGTCCTCACAACCTAAGCAGAATCATTCTATCGAAATGACAGACTAGTAAACACGGGTCTTCCACTAAACTGTCCATAAAAACGGCACAACATTAGCCATTGTGCTGTAAGGGGGATATCATTTGGAACCCACCCTATGGTACAAGCCTCTTGTTGCTGTATGATGGGTACATTAAAAATGTTGATTTATTCCTGCTTAGGGAACAAACGTTTTTCAAAGTTAAAAGTCAGGTGACTAAATGGTTCCATGTATTTCTGCCACCTCCACATTTCCTGCATCAACGCACTGGTGTGTCAGGATCGGTCCACAATGTTCGACCCTCGGGGATCATTGGAGGATGTTCTCTCAATGTCTGTTGCTGGTGCCTGGATGTCCTGCTTCATCTGCATGAGCAGTCTTGACATTTTCCAAGCTGGCACCTGAGTCTCCCAGGTGGCCAGTGTTTTCAGACACTCCAAAGGTATTCTGAGCGTGTCTCAATGCATGCTGCTTGATGCTCCTTTCTGCTCCCCTTCAGTCTTCCCAGCGTGCTTTCCTTGTTTTTCCATCTTTGTTTTTCCTCGTCCTTGCATTCTAATCCTTCATACCAGTTACTTCGTTCCTGTTATCCTCCTTGTTGCTCACCTCTCTGCATGTGTTCCTTGGTATTCTCATGGGCTTTGCTCACCTGCTCCCTAGACTGGGGGATTCCTTCCCACTGCACCAGCCTCAGCTCCTCACCCCCTGGAATCCACGAGGGCCCAGAGATGCTAACTCTTGGGACTTCCTGTTAGACACAGCCTGAGTGCCAGTGTTGCAGTACCTCTAGAGAGCCAGGGTGGCTCAGTACAATGATCACCTATACCTCTTCTCACTTTGTCAAAACCAGCGCAAGGCGGTAAGTGAGAGGTTGGGGTCTGCTGGTTTTCGGAAGGCCTTACATGGTGATTATGTTGCCACCATGTTATTTGAGGTGGTGAATGTTGGTAAATCGCTTTCCTCTTGTGGTTTTCTTTTGTGTCTCTCTTGCAGGGGAAATCCCCCTCCAAACCCCCTCATTTCTCATTTACCTCTATCCCCCCTGTGCCGACCCACCCCCCTGGATCCATGCCTGCTGCTCAAGTGGTAGCATCCCCCTGCACATCACACCACACCTCCTTCATGCATTAAGGTTGGCATTGTTCCAGACAGCTTGGCTTTGCCGGCCTCATTTTCCTCCGAGTATCGACGCCATTCGCAGAATAAATGGAAGCACAAAATTCTGGATCCACAATAGCACATATATTTGCTTGACTTGCAAGATCTCAAGAGGTGGAACGCAATTTACTGGTATAGTTTATAGATGATAATAAACTGACCATTCTATAATAAACGTATGGGCCCCATATTGAATTAGTTGCAAATTAAGTCTGATTACCTAAGGTTCACAATAAGGCAACTACCCTAAGATATTTGAGAGAAAGATTTTCAAGGTCAAATAATGTCTCAAATGCCATGGCTAAGATTGGGCAATTACTGGTTTGGCTTTTTCAGAAGCAGAAGATCCACAGCTTATCCCTGCCAACAGTAGCATCATCTTTTGGAGGCCATCCTACCACTAACACCCAACAGGCAATCCTTGAAAGGACTGCTGGTGGATCCCGAATCCTGATTCAAACAACAAAGGATCTAATTTGTGTCTGTACAAGAGTGACATGCGAATGGAAAATGTACAATCGCCCAGAACATGGAAGCAAACATGAAATGTACTTGGTGGCACCAAAAAGACTTTAGGGACGCCAAAGGTCATTTGGTGAATACTGGACTAAAAGCGATAAGTAAAATGTTCTGAGAGTGATGAGATTGGAAGGACTGAAAAAAACAATCCATCAGATAAGACTGCCCAGGCAATTACTGATTAAAGTGTAATGACCAATGGTGTTGAACGGAAAATATAAATCCAACTAAATCAAGGAGCAGTAACACTCTGTTCAATTGACATTACTATTGACTTGATTACCCTAACAAAGAGCAATGCTGCCTGTGAATGATTAGAAGGGCAGCTTTTATGGCAAGTAGACAAAGTACCATCATGACTACCTTCGCCAGAAGCTTCGCCGCTGATGAAAGATGGAAATAGAGCAGACTCTAACCATGCTTCTTCATTAGTCGAATCATCCTGGTTTGCTTTAGCTCATGAGGAGCTGTGCCAAAACGTGACAAAGATTTTAAAAACCCCTGTCAATAAAGGAGTGATAAAATGGCCCAGGTCTCAATAATCTTAGCTGCACATGAGTCAAGAAGGGAGCCCAATTTAAGACCACAGACCTGCACAATGATAGTTGCAGTGTGTCACAGTCACAGTATTGTTATGCTGGCTATGGATGGCACCTGGTATAGAATAGTGTACTGCCCACGTTGTCACTCTGAATGAGCGCTTCAGGCTAGACAACTGGTTTTTCTTTTTAATTCTACTGTTTATTTTGTATGCTGGCTCCATAATGGATGAAGAGTGAATAGCAGTCATGTTGCTCTTCTTAGCTGGCTGCTTCTGGTGTTTCACCAGCAGCTGAAAGTTTGATTTTCTTAAAGGCAATGATCTGCTCTACAGGCAGAAACAAATGTGTTGGAAATTATTTTTCCTAGCACAGTTCTGAAAAATAACAGTAAGGAAGTACTGTATGATATGTTTCCTTCCTCTATACTCTTATTCCATGGACCAATTTTCTCTACTTGATTACAGTGAGAAGAATTCAACAAATGAAGCAGCCTCCAGGTTCATGGGACTCAGCGGGGTGTAACGGATTAGATTGACACCAGTAACAGAAAGCAAAAAGATTCAATGGACTGGAGCATTGTAGAGACATAATTAAATGGAAAATAACCACAAGTTCTCACCAGAACATTAGAAAGCAATGTCTCACATCAACCAAGTCTTGGATCGGAAGCTAAAGCCAAAAATATTGAGCAGCCACGAAACAGGTCCTGTAGTCAATTATATTAAGCAAGGTGAATGAAGTTCCAAAGTGTGCCGGGGAACGGGGGAATAAAGGCATCTTGCAATCTGAATTGACCTTAATTAAAGTGAGAGCAGGTTTAGGCCATAGTTAGCTGACCAATTCACAAGTATGTGGGTTGAGCCCACCTGCCAACAAGAGGAACATTGTCCCTGAGCAGAGGTAAAAATAGCCTAAACATCCAGCAGGGCTTAATGCACGCGGATACTCAAATAGTGTGTGATTAGGGAATTATCAAAGTCATCTGGATATGGTTCCCGGCATCGATGATTGATCCAAGTGCACCACACTATGCCTCTTTACCCATGGCAATGCGCATTAAAGAAAAGCGAGTTACTGTTTTTACTTCATTTTCCTGGTCACCGCCCTTAGCCGCTCAGTGAGCTAACAACGCCCTATCACTTGAAGATACCTCTTCTTTACCCTCCTCTCCCACACTGCCAGCAGTTGAGCTAAGAGGGGTTAACTCACCGTAACCACTCTTTTGGTGCTTCCAGAGCAGTCCGTCAGGTTTCCCAAACACACAAGAACCATCCTTTTCAGTGGGGGCGACTTTAATAGGTTGTGGTGGACTTGCCAGTCAGGGAAGGCGGAAGCCAGCTAGATATCCAGCTAAGAGAGTGATGTGGCACATGGCCCTGCGTGGAATAGTGTGGCGCTGCGGTAAAGTGGATTGGGCTCTTACCAATAGGACAGGGTTCTCAAATGCTACCCACCGTTGGTTCGGAAATGTCAACCTAAAACATGATAGCTTGTTAAGTTTATTATTTGCAATCGTGTCACACTGTGCTTTGCAATTGTGAAAATTAAATGGTGTGCCATCCCCACGAATGACATGCGTAGTATTTAGTACAAATGAAGTGAGAGTGGGGGGAGATGGGGTGCTAATTGGCGTGCCACAGGAGCCATGAGCTAATACGTTCTAATACAGCCTGAGGCATTTAATTGGGAAACTTTGGAATCAAGGTTTGTACATTGATTTCAACATGAGTGCCAGGCACATTTACGAAGGGCTCTGCATTTTACAACCGTAGCCATTAAACGATGGCCCCTCCGTATGCTACCAAGTCAGAGTTCCTAGTTCCTGATGTGCTGCGGTCGTCTCTCCTGTATTATTTTACATTGCACTCCCTCTCACGAGTATATGCAAGTCTTTGCAAGCAGCTGAGGAGAGCTCAATATCAGAACCTTTGACTTTGGAGTGATAGATCACCAGTTCGAAGACAACAGTCTCTTTTTCAGGTGAGACACATGCCCATTTGAGCATCAAGGGAGTCTTATTTTGAAAATCATTAGACATACTGCATCACAATGTAACCTTCCGACTGAAAAACTAAACGTTCTTTCAAAGTGTGGGTGCATTATTGAAGGGGAAGGTGCTTGAGGGGCATGGGACACCCCCTAACCACATACGAATATTTCTGTCACAATTGCCCTTTAAGGAAGGCGTCTCAAACCTCAATCTCTTAGTCCAGCTCAAAAGGGAAAACACCTGTGCAACTTGAAGGGTATCATTACCATATTGTGCTATTATTGCTAAACTTGAGGAGAACCATCTCCAGTTCTGGAAGCACCTCAAGTCCTTCCTCTTTGTTTCTGCATTCGGCCCTCTCTCCCCTGCTGATCTGATCTATCTTGGCACCGTGAACCTGGCCACCCTCTGACCACTGGGGCCAGGTTCCTGCTCACCCTGCCACCCTCCCGCACTGCCTCCGGACCACCCCTTGCACTGGGGTCTGTATCTGTACCCATACAGTCCCCCCTCTTTCTTCCTTACACTTATCTGACCCACCCTGTCTGCTGGCTTAAACTCACCACTTGACACTTGCTGGCTGCACTACCACTTTTGTTGCCTTTATTATTTATTTATCTATTATTATTTATCTGTTTCTCCTCTGCTTTGCACTTTCCACTTCTCCCCCCTTCCTTGCACTGTTTCCCCTCCCCCTCTCCCATGCACTTGCGCATTCTCAATGTCATTGGGCCTAGTAAGATGTTTGTTTTGTTCTCCCTTGTTCCCCTCCCTTGCCGCGCTCTGAAACACTTTTATATGAGCGCGATAGAAATAAAATATCAATTCAATTATTATGATTGGCTATTTATAATGCGCTTATTACCCAGAGATTTCTCAGGGCGGCCCTAGGATCGAATCCTATCTTGCTCTGTATCCTTTTGCTTCCAAGCCAAGCGCATTGCCCATGAGCTATCCCCCCGGTAATAAATGCTAAGGCTCACCTGAATGTAGTAACGCTGAGAGAGAAATGCCATGCAGTCGTAGTACTCCTTTAAACTGCTGTCTGTTGCGCAGAACTCAGCAATGTCTGCGAAAACAGTCGGTACGCCTGGGGCAAACGCTGCTCACTAATGAACTCAAATGAGTAGACATGGCCTTATTGGTCGGCCTGATAATCTATGGCAATAGAGTTCAATGGAAACACTGAGGCCAGGGCGTGCATAAGGAACGCTCGCTTCCCTTCTCTCTAGTGTCCGTATAATGGCTCCCACAGACAATATTAGCAGATGCAACTATCGCCCAATAGCAGAGGACTGACTGCAGACCAAGAGGTGCCTGGTGCCTTTCCGTTCTTTCCGTGTCATTGCATGTATGTGCTACTCAGCACATGAGGCATTTATATATTAATTCATCTTAAAATATTGCTGCAGCGCTCACAGTATCAATTTGTTTAATAAGTAGTGGAAATAGCGAAATGACAGGACTCCAATGGGTTGGGTGTTGGCTGTCAATCATTGCATTATCCTTATTATATATGCGTATAGCGCAAACCTAGATCGGCAGGTCGTGCAGCTGCTGCATCCATGATCTGAGCAATCTTTGACATGTAAATAACTAAACACATTTCCCTGTGTTTGCCGTGGGGCACGGGCGGGTACAAGGAGCACTGTCTTTACACTGCTTCGGTCAGAATTGAACTTCTATCTTTTTGGGACACAGCATTGAGATAAGAGTTAACGGTGACAAAGCTTGGCGTGTCCTTTGAGTGGTTCGTTCAGTTGCAGCTATTCACTCTTGATTGATGCTGGCTTGGCAGAGTCTATTCACTCTTGATTGATGCTGGCTTGGCAGAGTCTTTATGCTGGCTTGGCAGAGTCTATTCACTCTTGATTGATGCTGGCTTGGCAGAGTCTATTCACTCTTGATTGATGTTGGCTTGGCAGAGTCGGCTTTATAGAAATAAACCGAGTACACATTAGCCAGAGGCCGGTGGTATGATGTGATGTAGCCATTAAAGGTAACTAGCCGGGGCACCACACCCTCACTCTTCCAGCTGCTCTGTAATATACTTTCGGTTTCTCCACTGTCTCCCAACGTCTTCCCTTTCCAGGGGCTTCTTTTCTTCTTCTCCTCTCTCATGCTGTCTTCAGCTCACTACCCATTTTGGCAGTTGCTGTCTTCCTGACACCAGCTCTATCCGGATTCCAGTACCCCTGTCCCACCTCTCTCAGGCCATCCCTCCCAGGCTCCCGATCTGTCCATCCGTGCAGATTATTCCTCTAGCTGTCACTCCGCTCTAAAGGCATGTCTAACTTGGTTTTCTCTTCCTTTTCATTAACTTAAATATCGCTGGCTTCAGGCAGTCTGTTAAACTGTCCCTTATTTGTCATGCTCTCTATAACTATGTACTGTAGGACCTTTCCTAGGTGTGTTTTTGTAACTGCTCTGTCATCCCTCAGAAAGTCTCTGACTCTTTTCCTTCTCTAGTTTCTTTCCTGCTCTTCTGTCCTGATGGTGCTACTGAGGCCCTTCTTGAGTGGCCACCATTACGGGCGGCCTTGTGTGTCATGGCGGCTGTGGCTGCTGTGGAGTCAGCATTTCCTATGGCTCATACTGGACCCAAGAAATGGGGGTAGCACTCATGGGAATTCAAAAGCACAAGGTTTACGTTGTGCGGTAGGGAAATCAGAACTTAACATATTTCCTGTGTCCAACCTTTAAGAAGTGGGTTAGGGAACCTTGACGACTTTCCCTGTTGCACCCACCTGATGATCTCCCACCAGGAGATCATCAAACTGAGGGGATTAGCAGGCCTGGAAAGCCCTGCCTGGGCCTCCGTGAGTTGTGTGCATTTAAAATTAGTTAAAAGAAAGAAAGTTACATTGTTTTATTTTTCTTCGCGCTCCCAGCGCGTGTGTGGCCTGCTCCTGCTCCCCCCCTCCCACTTCCTGGTCTTTCCCCTCCCTCCCCGCCTCCCTGCCCGCCCACCCCCCCCTCTGATTGGCTGTGTCCTGCCTCCCCTCTGGCCTACTCGACGGCCGTTCCCCACGCTCGCTTCTTTCTCCAGCTGAGCGTGGAGAGCGGTCGCCGGTGGCCTGAGGGGATTAGCAGGCCTGGAAAGCCCTGCCTGGGCCTCCGTGAGTTGTGTGCATTTAAAATTAGTTAAAAGAAAGAAAGTTACATTGTTTTATTTTTCTTCGCGCTCCCAGCGCGTGTGTGGCCTGCTCCTGCTCCCCCCCTCCCACTTCCTGGTCTTTCCCCTCCCTCCCCGCCCCCCCCTCTGATTGGCTGTGTCCTGCCTCCCCTCTGGCCTACTCGACGGCCGTTCCCCACGCTCGCTTCTTTCTCCAGCTGAGCGTGGAGAGCGGTCGCCGGTGGCCTGAGGGGATTAGCAGGCCTGGAAAGCCCTGCCTGGGCCTCCGTGAGTTGTGTGCATTTAAAATTAGTTAAAAGAAAGAAAGTTACATTGTTTTATTTTTCTTCGCGCTCCCAGCGCGTGTGTGGCCTGCTCCTGCTCCCCCCCTCCCACTTCCTGGTCTTTCCCCTCCCTCCCCGCCTCCCTGCCCGCCCACCCCCCCCTCTGATTGGCTGTGTCCTGCCTCCCCTCTGGCCTACTCGACGGCCGTTCCCCACGCTCGCTTCTTTCTCCAGCTGAGCGTGGAGAGCGGTCGCCGGTGGCCTGAGGGGATTAGCAGGCCTGGAAAGCCCTGCCTGGGCCTCCGTGAGTTGTGTGCATTTAAAATTAGTTAAAAGAAAGAAAGTTACATTGTTTTATTTTTCTTCGCGCTCCCAGCGCGTGTGTGGCCTGCTCCTGCTCCCCCCCTCCCACTTCCTGGTCTTTCCCCTCCCTCCCCGCCTCCCTGCCCGCCCACACCCCCCCTCCTCTCCCTCTGCCTATAACCTCCCCCTTCCTGGGCAGCCCTCTGCCCGGCAGCCCCCTGCGGCTAAGGGCCCCAGGCCAAGGGCGACTCCTACAGTGCGGCTCCCTGTGTGTCTGCAGGTGTCCGCAGGGGACGCCAGGCACCATCTCCTCCGCACTCCGGCCCACCCCACCTCACCTCACCCGCATGATGCCTCGCCCCCCTTTTCCAATTTCCCGGTAAACTAGGGTGTTTCTCTCCTCTCGCAGGAATCTCAAACTTAGGTGGCCCTGACCCACTACGCATTACTGTTTGCTCTTCACTGTGTTAAACTAGGGTGTTTCTCTCCTGACCCACTACGCATTACTGTTTGCTCTTCACTGTGTTAAACTAGGGTGTTTCTCTCCTGACCCACTACGCATTACTGTTTGCTCTTCACTGTGTTAAACTAGGGTGTTTCTCTCCTGACCCACTACGCATTACTGTTTGCTCTTCACTGTGTTAAACTAGGGTGTTTCTCTCCTGACCCACTACGCATTACTGTTTGCTCTTCACTGTGTTAAACTAGGGTGTTTCTCTCCTGACCCACTACGCATTACTGTTTGCTCTTCACTGTGTTAAACTAGGGTGTTTCTCTCCTGACCCACTACGCATTACTGTTTGCTCTTCACTGTGTTAAACTAGGGTGTTTCTCTCCTGACCCACTACGCATTACTGTTTGCTCTTCACTGTGTTAAACTAGGGTGTTTCTCTCCTGACCCACTACACATTACTGTTTGCTCTGCATTGTGGTAAACTAGTGCCCTCCACTCACTTCCTGTCTGCATACTCGTGTCGTTCGCCTCCCCTCCTACTCCATGGTGCTCTCCATCTCGCCTATCTACTCTAACTGCTTCTCCATTGACTATCCTGCTCTCCTCACTAAATCCGGTAGGAAAAAGTTTAAAAAGGACATCCTGGTCTCCAACCCAGGCCTCCCTATCGCTGACACCTACACGAGCGCCTGCTCCAAGGAAACTCTCACTGACATTCTCTTCTTCGTGCCTTCATCTGACCTATGGACCCTTCACATGGTCGCTGTGCTCTCTCCTTTCTCCACCTCTCCCATTAATGGTGGCACCCGTTGGGATGTCCTCTTGGCCCCTTTCCACTCCTCTAAAGCCATCATTAATGTCTATGCTAACGGGACCGTCTTGGTCCAAGGCCCTCAGGCCAACCTTCACCTCTTTGATAGACGCTTCCCATGCCTCATCAACTTCCTCTCCGCTCCCGCTGTCCCCCCTCCTCTATCCTCAGCTACCTTGCCTCCCCCCTCCCTCCCTGCCCCCTCCCTTGCTCCCTCTTCAACTCCTTCTCTAACACCTCCGCAGGGTGTACCTCTGATCTGTACCCCTCCCCGGAAGTTTTTCAAGGGTGGCAACCTTCTCCACATTGCCACTCTAAATTCTCGCTCTGCCATCAAGCACTCCTCTGATATCTGTCGCCTTCTTGAGGAACTGGACCTCGACGTCCTCGGTCTCACTGAGACTTGGTTCACTGCCAGCTCTGCCACCAGCTTCGACACACTCCTACCTGACGGCTACAAGATCCTCTCCGTGCCCAGGCCCAACCGTTCAGGGGGTGGTGTTGCCCTTATCTTCCCTGAGTGGATTCCTGCCACTGTCACTCCTACGCAGACCTACTCCTCTTTTGAATGTCTTGTCTGCCGACTCTCTCTCTCTCCTAGCCATTCCCTTACCGTGGCTACTATCTATCGGCCACCTGGTCAAATTTCCTCCTTCCTCTCTGAGTGGGCTGATCTCTCCTCCTCACTCCTGTCCTCAACCACCCAACTCCTCTTTCTCGGTGACTTCAACATCCACCTTGATGCCTCCTGTCCCCCCACTGGTCTCTTTCGCGAACTCTGCAACTCTCTCTCACTCTCTATTCTCCCTTCTGGTCCTACTCACTCTGCGGGGCACACTCTTGATGCTCTGATCTCTTCTGACCTTCCCCTCTCCCTCCCTCTCTCCACTCCTCTCTCCTGGAGCGATCACTTTCTTCTATCCTCCCACCTCTCCCTCCCTACCCCACAGGCAAAGCCACCCTCTTCACTGCCACCCACCTTCTCGGTCATCCGACCCATGAAACGCGTGTCAGTTGAGGCTTTCGCTGCCACCTTCTCGCCCCCTCCTCCCCCCTCGGCTGACTCCCACCCCGACACAGCCCTCTCCATGCTCTATTCCTCTATATCTGATACTCTCGATATCCTTGCCCCCGTCATGAGAATCCGCCTGAAGCCCAAAGCCAAATGTAATTCCTGGTACGACTCGGATCTCGTCACCCTAAAACGCAAGTGCAGGGTGGCAGAGAGGAAATGGCGTGCTTCATGTTCATCCTCTGACAAACTGGCCTGCCGCCTGCTCCAAAGGCAATACCGGCTCTCCGTTCTCACTAAGAAGAGAGCCCTTATCCAAGCCCGCATCTCTGAGGCATCAAACAACTCGGCCGAACTCTTTAAAATCTGCAAGGAGCTGGCCAACCCTGCTGCAGTCTCTACCTCTCCTGTCCCCTCCCAGGCCCTCTGCACTGCACTGGCCTCGCACGTCATCTCAAAAACTCAGGACATCCTGTCCTCACTCTCCTCCCCTCTCCTCCCTCCCTCTCTTCCCGGCTCTTCCTCCTGCTCTCTTGCAGCCGCCCCTCCGCCCTCCTTCTCTTCATTTCCACCTTTTTCTGCTGACGAGGTTTCCAGACAAGTCCGATCTATGAAAGCCTCGTCTAAACAGGTTCACCCCTGTTCCCCCAAAACCATCAAAGACCACATCGTCTCCCTGGCTCCTGCCCTGGCTGACTTTTGCAACCACTCATTCGCCTCTGGAGTCTTCCCATCCCCCCTCAAGCACTCCCTTGTGCACCCCCTCCTCAAGAAACCCTCTTCCGACCCCTCCTGCCCGGCCAACTATCGCCCAATCTCCATTACTCCCTTCCTGGGCAAGCTCCTGGAGAAACTGGCCATCTCCCAGCTTAACCTCCATGCTGAATCTGTTGGTAATCTTCATGACCATCAATCCGGCTTCAGAGCGGCCAGAAGCACGGAAACTGCTCTCCTGAACATCCGTGAGGACCTGCTCCTGAACCTCGATTCCAACACTCCCTGTGTTCTCATTCTGCTCGATCTCTCCTCTGCCTTTGACACTGTCAACCATGCCATCCTGCTCAACCGTCTCCGTGATAACCTGGGTATCACTGGTCAGGCTCTGGCATGGCTGACCTCTTTCCTCTCCGGTCGACCCTCGCAGGTCCAAATGGGCTCCTTCCTCTCTGACATCTTTTTCTCCACCTGTGGTGTCCCCCAGGGATCCAACCTCTCTCCCTGGCTTTTCAACCAGTATCTGGCACTCCTTGCCCACCGCATCGCCGCCCTCTGCCCCCACTTCCAGTGCTATGCGGACGATACCCAGCTCATTTTCAGGCTACCCTCGGCCTCCTCCTCTCCTTCCCTCATCTCCGACTGTCTGTCTGCTATCCAGGAATGGTGTGCCGCCAATGACCTCTGCCTTAACGCCAGTAAGACTGAGATTCTACTCATCGGCGCACCCACTCCCTCCTTCCCTGCAGCTCTCTGGCCGGCCTCCCTTGGCCCCCTTCCTGCCCCTACCTGCAAGGCTAAAAACCTCGGGGTCATCTTCGACTCCACACTCTCCTTCTCTCCTCATATATCTGATGTCTCTAAGAAATCACACTACCAGCTGCACCTCCTCAGAGGTATTCTTCCCTTCCTCTCCTTCCCCCAGAAGCTCACTGTCTCCCGAGCCCTGGTTCTCTCAAGGCTGGACTACTGTAACAGCCTCTATCTTAATCTCCCTGCCTCCACTCTCCGCCCTCTGCAACTTATCCAGAACAGAACTGCGAGACTTGTCCTTGGCCTCAAGCCCAGGGACCGTATCTCTCCAGGACTGAAATCTCTTCACTGGCTCCCAGTGGCTGCGAGGATTAAGTTCAAAACCCTCTGCATTGTCCACAAGGCCTTCTGGGGCCTGGGGCCTAAATACCTTCAACTCTCTCTTCCTAAATATCTTCCTTCACGAGCCCTTCGCTCATCCATCTCTAACTCCCTCATGGTCAGCCGCTTCTCGAAGCAACGTGCTGGGGGTAGATCTCTCTCCGCAGCAGGGGCCTCCCTCTGGAACAGCCTGCCTGCCTCCCTGAAACTTGAGGAGAACCATCTCCGGTTCCGGAAGCACCTCAAAACCTTCCTCTTCGCTTCTGCCTTCTCTCTTCCTCTCCCCTGCTAAACCTGCTTAACTCCCCACTGAATTCTGCACTTAACCTGCATCTGGGCCACTCTCAGCGACCTCGGTCCAGGGCCCAGCCACTCTCCACTTGCACTGCCCCCCCTGGTTCCCCCTGCACTGTGGGACTGTCACTGTATCCCTACAGCCCCCTACCCAGCACTTGCTCTGCACTTACCTCGCACTTGCCACCAGCTGGCCCTTTTTATTTATTATTTATCATTTATTATTTTATTACGCCACTTACCTTGTACTGCACTTTTCCCCCCACCTCCTCCCCCTGCACTTTCTCCTTTTCCCCTTACCTCTGCACTTGCGCGATCTGAATGACACCTGGCCTAGTAGGATCGCTTGTCCGTCTTCCCCTTGTTTCCCTCCCTCCCTGCCTCGTCGCGCCTTGAAACACTTGTGTATAGGCGCGTTACAAATACCATATCATATCATATCATATCATATCATATCATATCATATCACCCCAATTCCATGTTGCATTGTTTCTTTGGTGGCATGACATTGGCGCCTGGGTCATATTTAACTTCCTGATAGTTTTGTGTATCCTTTCATCTGCTGTGCTAATTGTCAAATGTTTTACTTTGTTGGCACTGTTGATGGGGATTTCCACAATGTTATCTGGAGATTAGATGACCATGAACTAGGGTCCAATAGGCCAGAAAACAGGTGCAGCAGGTGGGCTGGTCCCTTGGGTTGCCCATCAGGGATGAAGGTTCGGTCCCGGATTGGGATATGTGGCTGTATGCCATCACTTGAACCGGATCAGCTCAGACAGCTGGTAGGCCAACAGTCTACTCGTGGGTCAGAAGGAGCAGCTGGTGACATGGTCAAGTTAACTTGTAATGTGCAGCAATCATGCTGGCGACCCAGCAATCTAGTTTCATATGTCTGCGTGAAACCAGGGTCCTACATGAGTGCACCCCAAATGCAAGGGTCACTCTTTCATCCTGTCTCTCCCTATAGTTCCATGTCACATATCTTTGCTTTCCTGAGACATGTTCTACTTCAGAATACAGTTCAGTGAATGATCCAAAGGGATATTCGCCAAATGTACCAAAGTGAGCCAAACCCAAAACAATGTGAAGTCCATGGACACATATTTAACAAAATGACCATGTATCACTAAGTTCCAATCAAACCATCGTGCGTGCCAAGAGCGCATTTCTATGATGACTCCTCAAAAATGAGGAAAATTGATAAAAGAAATCATTGGTTTAACCATAAAAGTCACACATTTTACAGAGATATGAGGGTCGGGATGTTTGTATTGATTTTTCAGAAATATGTTTTTTATGACGGGGGAAGTTATTTTTTACAGGATTTTATAAAGCCATATCTGTGCATTAACAAAAGAAGTGTAAAATGTAATAAAAAACTGCCAACATCCGAACTATTTCCATTGCAATGTTTTTCCTTTTTGAACACATATTTCTGGTAATGCAGTACATTACACACATATGTTTCTGATGCAGGCTAGTTTGCAAAGTTTTGTCAGTGTGCTTAACTAGGTCCAAGATCGTAATACGGGTCCGTTCTATTCGTTCTGTGAAAGTAAAGGTTATCTCCGAGGTTTCACTCATTCTCGTGGTTTGGCTTCCACAAGACACAGGGGGGATGGGGGGATGAGGGCACTGAACTCACTCACCTCAGAGTGCCGATGGTGTGGCAGAGTCAAAAACCACCAGCGACTGTCAGGAGTAAAGACAATGCTGCTTGGTATTGCCTGCTACTAACATCTTTTTGATGCCAACTTGATGCGCTCTCTCTCGACTCGACCTCCCACATAGGCTGGTAGCAGCCTTCACTCACTGCTAAAGGCACTGGGGATCCACCTGCTAGGCACCACTTCCCAGGATTTCCGCACTTATGTTTCCAGTCCATAGATTGTTCTATGTCTTCAAACTTTGGTAATGGGTGTCATCCTCTTCCAGGTGATAGGTAGGTCAGGGAGTAGGTAGGTAGGCAGTCATTCTTTGGGTGATGCTCTTCAGTGCTTGCACAGACGATTGGCATGAACAATATCTTTAGTAGGCATTGACCTATGTAATGCAAAGGGTATTGAATGAGAGGCCTGCATCATTATGTAGGGACATTTTTCACTTTATCAGAAGGTTTTCTAACCTGTAAAAATACCTAAAGGAAATGGAGTAAATTCCCATTAAAAACAGAAGTCAGGAAAAGCATAGTTCTTTACATGCTTTGTCTCACTTCCTCACTAGAAAATGTGGTTAAATGTAAAGAACGGTTACAAAAAGTTTTGGCATATTTTTCCAAAATGGTGGATGACTGGAAATCTTACAGTGAAATTGTACGAAAATTATTTTCCTTCTGTGTTAAAAAAAAAAAACATGGCCTCTGATATCTGTGTGTTTACAATGAGTCAGAACACCATCGCCTTTACCTAGTGCTGTCTTCCAACCTTAAGTGTCTGACAGGATAGAATTCTCTACCAACATACATTTTATTTATTGGGTATTTATAATGCACCTATACACAAGGTTTGTCAAAGCGCAACAAGACAGGAGGGGAAAACAGGGATGAAGACAAACATAAACGGTCCTACTAGGCCTTGTGACATTCGGATAGTGTAAGTGCAGTAACAGAAAGTGTGTGGGGGTGGAGTGCCAGTCTGGGTGCAGGAGAATAAGGTCCACATGCTAAGTGCGAGGGATGGGGCTGGAAGGGCACAAGGGCTGCAGGCGCAGTCATGTTAGTGCAGGGGAGTAGGGAGCCCAGAGGACAAGTGGGGGTTGCGGGGGCTTCAGGGGAGTACAAGTGCAGAGGTAGACTAGTCGATGAGGGCCTGGTGCCTTGTAAGAGTCTGAAGGAACCAGGCAGCCAGTCAAGTGGCAGAAGGGGACATTATCAGGGGAGGGGCAAAGGAAAGGAGGAAGAGAAAAAGAGGGTTTTGAGAAGCTTCCGGAACTTAAGGAGAACCAGCTTATGACTGAGAGGGGCAGGGAGGCCATTCTAGAGGGAGGCACTTGCGGGGGAGATAGATCTACCCCCCACTCTCTGCTTGGAAAAACACTCATCTGCAGAGAGTTTGAGCTAGAAGACCGAAGGGCTCTATCAGGGAGGTATTTAGGGAGAGAGAGTTGGGTGTAGCGGTGTCCCAGGCCCCAGAAAGCATTATGGATGATGCAGAAGGTCTTAAACTTAATGCTTGCAGCAACCGGGAGCCAGTGGGAAGATTTTAGGGCTGGAGAGAAGGAGAGATGTGGTCCCTGTGCTTGAGGCCAAGGATAGGTCTTGCAGTCCAATTCTGGATTAGTTGAAGGGGGCAAAGGGAGGAGTTAGGTAGATTGAGTAAGAGACTGTTGCAGCAGTCCATCCTGGAGAGAGCCAGAGCTCTGGAGACATTGAGTTTCTGGGGGAAGGTGAGGAAAGGGAGAATGCCTCTGTGGAGGTGCAGCGGAAAGTGGGCCTTCTTACCAAGGTCTGTGATGTGAGGAGAGAAGGAGAGAGAGGAGTTGAAGGTGACACCAAGGTTTTTTGCCTCAGAGGCGGGTGAGGGGTAGGACCCATACAGGGCGGGCCAAGTGTAGGAGGAGAGGAGGGAGCGGGGGTCCCAATGAGAAGGATCTCTGTCATACTGGCATTAAGGCAGAGATTATTAGCAGTGCATCGTGGCTGAATATAATTGCACCCCCTTTGCAAATATGTCATGTATCCATTTGCTAAAGAATTCAGAGTTCTCACATCTCTCACCAAGGAATTCCAAAGGTCAGACCTACTCAGAAAATTGTGAGCCAACTCGGTCCAAATCACTTACCTTGGGTTGCCCCTCTGGTCAAACTACAATAACCTGATTTTACAAACACATATTTAAAAGATTCAAATGAATTTAAATGTTGTATTACAAATCAAACATGTGTACGGATTGTATCTAGTTCAGATGGTTATTTGATACAAGGAAACATTTAAAATGAAGTTAAATGGCGGTGCATCCCTTTTTGAAGCACGCCTATAGACCCAGTTTGATGTCTGGTGATGACTTAAAGCACAGTAACAATTCTATGCTCTTTTACAAAGCCGTGTTTTGGTTGACCCTATAGCAGGACTTCTCTGAGGAGGTTCTTTGCCTTTCCTTAATGCTGCTCGAAAAAATAACAGTGTTTGTTTTAAACCTTTGGGATTCTGCATGTAGTTGTACAGAGGCAAAAGTATTGACGAGGACATAGATTATCTGTGATCAAGGTCAGAAAATCATTCGCGTGCATTGGGCAACAGTCATGCGCAACACTGCAACAATTGCTGAGCAGTACTGAGGCTCAGCCCTTGGGAGCAGCAATGGGGTGTTTTCCCAGGGACCCCAGCATGTTAACTCGCTCCTTTGCACACTCTCATATGTTATACCTTTAGTCACTGGCGACAACTAATGATGAGCCAGGTGGTAGGTTACAGAAGGTGGGCAGACTCTGAAGCATGTGCACATACGCACGCGAGACAACAGAAGTGGGAAGGGAGAAAGGCGGGCAGACTGGAGAGTGGGCAGAACAAGATAAAGTGAGGCAGGAGTAGGAAGACACAGGGAAACTTGAGAGAGAGAATCATGGGCAGAAGCTTGGGTAGTGGAAGGAAGATCGCAAGGCAAAGAAGCTGTGAGAGAGAGAGTTTAGCTTATTAAACCAGAAGGTACCAGTTGGCATTCAAGTTCTGCTATTTTATCCAATTGTCGATAACTGAGCCTGGATATCTGTGGTGAACAGATCTGTGGGTGTAGTTTAATATTTCAGGGCTGGCACTCTGCATGTGATTATTTGATATCTGGCCTAATAAATACAGAGTGCACAAACCTACAAAGACACAAAAGCAAATAAGCTATACACAAACACTATAGAATGTCCTTTCGCAAAGCACATATTTAACTGCATGTATGTTTGGGCAGACCTTTCTTACTTTTTAGGACCTTTTATTTAGGTAGGCATATTTTGCCCAACGCACGACCCTGAAACTCCCATCCCTCAGTCATTCACATGCTACCTACACTCTCTCTCACACCCAGTGGTGCTGACTACGTAGGGGCAGGACGTTTTCAGTACCCCCCGGAAATTGTGGGAGAGCACGACCACACCCTGGAGATGGCAATTTACAGGTGGTGATGAGCGGCTTTCATTGCTCATGCAGCATTGATTATTTTTCTATGACAGCAGACTAAGCAGGGTCATGATCTGTGTGGTGGAGGGCCATTAATAAGTAAGTAGTACAATCCCAGCTGATGATATTTACTTCAAGAGTGTAATTACCACCAGCGGTAATTCTGCTGAAATCCCCATGCAATCCTATGGACTCCATAAATGGGGACTAACACTGCCATACTGCCATTTGAATAGTCTTTGGTAATTCCGCCAGACCAAGTGGCGGTAACAGTGAATTCATTTGATGGTATCTCACAGATTTACCGCTGAGATACCACCAAACTTGCAATGAGGCCCATGGTCATGACAGTCATGTATAAAGTGCTGTCATTATATATAATTATACGTCATATTTTGTCATGTTTTTGATTTACCTCAATCTGGTAATATAATATTAATTATCTTATTTTGAATGTACCGATATATTACAGCACGTGTAGAAATCGGTATCAGGTAATATTATCCTCACCAATAATATTGCCATATATATGGTTGTGGGGTATGGCCATAGGCAATATTATTAGTGGAGATAATTTATGGGGTTATTGGGATAGGGGGGTTGCAGGGGTCCCCCGCTCTACTAAAAAAATTGTGGGGGCCGCAGGGATGTCCCCTGCAGGTTCCATGGCTTAATATCGCCGCAAAAATATGGCGATATTTTTGTATGGCAATATTTTTGCAGGGATATTAACACATGGAACCTAGAAATCAATAGGCCACACATTATCAAAACCCTGAGCGTTTGCATCATTGGCAGACTCTGTACCCACAGCATCACCAATAACTACGTTAAGCTAAATCATAACTAGAAAGAGACCAGGCTCCTTGGGAAAACATATGTTCCCCAAGTCACTTTCCTGGCCGACTACTCTCAGTCCTAAGCCCTAAGCCTACTAATTCTTTAAGAATACTGGATGTAATCCCTACCGAGCACACTCATAACAAGTACTTTTCTACCAGCCTATTTGAAAAGAAGACTGTAAAGAGTGCAAAACAGTATTGCTAGACTACTACTGCATTTCTACTAATGAAACCACATATCTCTGTCACTGTGCAGACTTCACTCCACTTCTTTGGTATCATCCACCGGGTTCAGTTTAATCACTCTGCATTGCTCAACAAGCTTTTCATGTTAATTAGACTGAGATCCTGGAACAAAAGTGAATCAGCCGCCTGCTGACATCATGACCAGCACGTCTGCTCACCGTCATGGGGGGTGGATCTTGCACCGTGCAAACAGCAGGATGCTGAACATTGCTCCCAACAAAATTCCCTGAACACCTGTCTTAAAGGTCTTAAAACCTGTCGCTCCCAGAATGAATGAGTGTAACTTGAATCTGTTCACTACCATGGCAGCCGGCCTCTGGAGCATGCCTCCACTTGTAATCCGCAAAATGTCTCACTCTCTAATGCCCAGTTGCCAAATTCTCAGAGGAATGAGTAGAACCTGTAATGCAAGCCAATCAATAACCCCACACAGAATTGTCTTCGTGTTAACTAACCATTGTCCCATCTCTCCACATCTCCCCGTGTAGCATCCCTGGCACCTCCTCACTGCCTTGCTCAACCCCTTCCTTACCAATCTTTCTTCCATCACTTTTCTCTTAACTAAATTTACTCCCACACACCATACACATACACACTCCTATGCACCACTAGCCTCAGTCGTTCTCTCCTGCCCACCACTTTCCCAACCGTGATAAATTAATTAATAACACCTTCTTTTCATGACCTAACCCCTAACAACAATGCCCAGCACTGCAGGCACATACTACAGAATAAAGAACTCACAAAGAGCTTCTTTCTAGTACCTAATGCTTTCTTCCAAGGACCACATAACTATTTCCAAGAAAACTGTTTGTAGCATCGTGAGATATTGCCGTCATCTGACGCGTCAACGGAAATAAAGGGTCATGAGACCAGATATGGTGCGCGCGCATCGCAAATAAAGTAGTTACTGCTCTGCATTTCTGGTGTCCGGGTGTTTGTGCATGCGCTGCTGCCGCGCCCGGTTCCACGCCCCTCACGTGAGGACAAGAATAGAGCCCGAACTGCTTTCAGTCAGCGTATCAAACGCCGCTTGTCACGGTATTCCAGAAGGAAGCAGATGCCTCACAGAGACGAAAGGAGGGACCGGCAAGTCCTTTGGCCCATGGGTGAGTGCACAGATCACGCATAGCCCCCTCACAAGGCCTGGAACACCCACAGATATCCCAGAGTGCCTGGGGATGCACCAGAAGAAGGAGCAGCATTGCACAGCAGGCACGGTAGGCACAGGAAGCTGCATAAGCCTGCCAGCACGACCAAAAGGGGCCATTTTACTTTCACCCAGACACACAAGCAGGGTGGTGAAGGACAGTAGGGCACCATGTCAGACCAGGATCAGAATCCGGCTGCACCTGCCCGCATACAGGAGCAGAAAGGGAGAGATGCATTCTCTGTGCCCTCAATACTGCCTTTTGACACAGTAGATACCACCAGTTTAGGTCCACCATGGACTAGGTGGATGAAGGAGTTTGATGCCTACCTGGATGCCCTAAGCCTTCAAGAGAAAAATCCTTCATTGGCCTACTCACCGTTACGGCAGGTCGAGAGGCACGTGACATCATTTTCAAGTTACCCGAAGATGTAGAATACAAGTATGATGATTTCAAGAAGATATTAAAAGAACATTTTGCCACGCACCAAAATGTGGACTACGAAAGGCACATTTTCCACACCACCACACAGCTAAAAGGGGAAAGCATGAATAAATGTGTCACACGACTAAGGGCCAGAGTAAAACACTGTGAATTCCACTTATACATTAACAAGCAAGCTATAAAAATCCCACATGATCGCAGGCTGCGAGTCACTAGGGCTAAAAAAGAAGCTGCTGCAAGTGCCACACTCTTTGCCAAAAATACTATTGCTGGTGAGGACATCATCAGCCCTAAACCTACACATCTCTACATTGAGCAAGACTCACATCACAGTGCCTGTCATCAAAGAAGAGGGGATAACAAGATGACATCACAGCTGGCCATGTGACATCAGACAGGAAAAACGTCAGTGTTTTCAATGCGGGAACAACCTTCCCCATGACGGATCATGTCCGAACATTGGTCAGAAATGTGCTGCCTGCGGCAGAGAAGATCACTATCGAGCAATGTGCTGAAATCCGAAGGCAATGAGGACCACTTCCACAGATCAAGGTCTGCATAGACATCGGTCCCCACCCAGATACCACAGGGAAGAAAGAACAAGAGGCACTGAAAGGAAATACCACAAGGAGAGACGACACACTAGAGGCAAGCACTCGAAATCCCCAGAGGGGCACAGAAAAGGGAGAATAATAATATGCAGACTATACACGTCTACACCCTCCACCAGTGTATCAGAGTCACAATCCAGCACAGACAAACGCAAACACAGTACCTATATGCCCTAGGGAATCGCACTGCATCAGAACATAGTGCCACCCCACATTGACCATGCAAAATCAAGAATTCGAACTCCTATGGATTTTGGAGCGACAATCAACACCATGCCAGAATCAGAGTACCTAAAACTTAAATGCAAGTCAAGGCTATGCAAGGCTCAAGTGGACATCTACGTATATGGAGCCAAGAAACCACTGCCATGTTTGGGTGCTTTTAGAAAGTCGTGCCACCACAAAGACAAGAAAGATAATATAACTGTTCACGTCCTGGCAACTGAGACTGCAATTAGCTGCATATTAAGTTTCAAATCCGCAGTCCAAAAGGGCCTCATCCACATTCTATACCGATTAACGGCAGGGAGCTACATGTCTCCAGTGGCCAAGGTGGCGGCACATTTTCCAAGCCTTTTCAACATATCGACCCCAAGGTGAAGCCCGTAGCAAAGCACTTTAGAGGGATTCCATTCAACATACAGTATCAGGTTGAGAAGAAGATACTGTCGCTTTTGGAAGGGGACATCATAGAGCATGCAAATGGACCCACACTATGGGTCGAGCCAGTCGTCCTGGTGCTGAAGAAAAGTAAAGATAGCCAAATAAGATTATGTATTGACATGAGGTCTCTGAACCAAGCGATTCTGCGAGAACACCACCAGAAAAACTGCATCACTGAATTGATGCACCTTCTCAACTGCACCATCATATTTTCCCGCTTGATGTAAACAAGGGCTGTCACCAGATTGAGCTCAGTGAGGAGTCACATTACAAAACAATCTTTACTACACACCTCCGACTGTTTAGATATAAATACCTGAGTTTTGGGAATCAGTGGCCAAAATATTTCAAGAAGAAACACGCAAACTCATCAGACACATACCACATTGCATCAACTACAGTGATGACATTCTGGTTTTTGGACATTCACAAGAACCACATGATGCAACACTAATGAAGGTATGTGCTGCACTGAGTGTCGCCAAACTTACATTGAACAAGGACAAATATGACTTTAACAAAAGTACACTAAAATTCTTCTGACATATTTTCTCTCAAAAGGGTATCCAACCTGACCCCGAAAAAATAAAAGCGTTGACGGAGGCTCTGAGACGTGGAACCATGGCACAAGTATGATCCTTCTTGGGTCTAGCGAGTTATTGCACCAAATACCTCCAAGATTTTGCCACCACCAATGCATCCCTGAGGGCACTCATGAAACAGGATGCCAAATTCGAATGGAGACCGGCACACCAAGACAATTTTTAAACAATACTGAGGAACATGGCTGCAGCTGTATGTCCCCTGTTATGTCTGTATGCCTCCCCATCCCTAGTCCCATGTTATGTTTGTATTGCCCCACACCCTCCCTGGTCCCCCGTAATTTTTGTATGTCCCCCACCCCCTCTCTGGTCCCCCGTTATGTTTGCATGCCCTCCCACCCCCTCCCTGGCCCCCCGTTATGTTTGTATGCCCTCGACCAGCTCCCTGGTCCCCCGTTATGTTTGTATGCCCTCCACCGGCTCCCTGGTCCCCTGTTATATTTGTATGCCCCACCACCCACTCCCTGGTCCCATGTTATGTTTGTATGTCCCCCCCACCCCCTCCCTGCCCCACTTGGTGTTTGTATGCACCCCCCGTTTCTCTCTTACCTCCCTCCCCTCTCACCCCCTTGCTGGCCCTCTCACAATGGCCCTCCCCTCTCCCTAGTTCCTGCTCTCTTCTTCCTCCCCCCTACATCTTTACTCCTCATCACTGTTGCAGGTGTTGTCTTGAATCACCTTCGGTTTTCACCGTCACCGAACTTGATGCAAAGCTTGGATTTCTCTCTTGACACCTTCTTGGTACCTCACCTTCTAACTCATACTCATGGCGACCTGACCTGTCTTCATCAACTTCTAGACACTTGACTTATGTACTTTGCCTTCTCAACTAAGTAAGCACGGTGGGACCAGGTTCATGTTTGTTCTAACTGTGCCATCCTTATTCCTTGCTTAATTCTGCTCTTTGTAACATTGTCATTACTTTCCTCTCTGACTGTTTTTCTCCCTCCCCTCCGCTCCCCATTCATTGCCTACTCTCTTATCCCCCTCCTCCCTTATCTCCTTTTTCATTTCTTTTTTCTTTTGCACTTACGCTATCAGTAATGTGTCCCTGGACCTTGCACGATAGCATAAACTGTCTGTCTCCCCTTCCTCACTTGTCCCACTCCCACCCCATGTTAGGGAGAATTCTCAAACATGCGCTAATTCCCTTCATCTTAGAGACCCCCAGCAACTTTGCTGGATTTTGAGGACTTGGTTTTTTACCTGGAAAGAGTGTGAGCCTTTTTTCCCACTCTTTCATGTATTTTGATGTGTCTTTTACTTTTGTGTTCTTTGATTATGGAGTTTTAAGAGAACTCCATAGGCATCTTTTCATGTGTGTTACACAGCACCCTCAGTGCAGTGGCACAGGGATACCTTATTAGACTTCCCAGAGGTTTAAATACCTTCTCTGGGATAGACTACTGTTTCCCAGAGAATGTAAGGTTAATTGACTTTACTAGTCTTTTTAAATTCCTAGACCCAGCACACTATTATCCTATAGAGGTCTAGAGTGGGGCTACCTAGTATCCCATGTGTATAAATACTCATGTTGCAGTCAAATGTTAACCTTTTCTATCGAAATGGCTGGTGGCAGTGTTTTTACAACAAACTACCATGATCTTTCCCAACCACAAACACTAGTAGCTAAAAATCGCAGGAGCCATGTTTTTCAAGATGGTGCATTAAGCCCCTGTGTTTAAACAGGTCCCGGTCTTATTTTTTCACCATTTCTTTTTGGAAAGGTCTTTCTAGTATTTGTCTCTGTGTGCCAAACAAGGTTTGGTCCCTTTGTTTCTATGCCTTTGGCGGGCTTCAGGGCAGGAAGTGAGGGAGGTGCCCGAAACTCCCTGTGCTTAGTCTCCTAGGAGACCCAAATGCACTCTGGCTTGATTGGCTGGCTGACTGTCCGGCAAGGACAGCCACCCTGCTGGGTGAGTGGCAGTTAGGCTAGAATCAATGTGAGAAAACTGTTTAAAAGACAAGTCTCTTGGACTGGAAAGCAGACTTGATCATTGGAACGAAAGAACCGAAGACGGGCTGGAAGAGGATGGCTGCTGCAACTCCTGGACTGTTGGTTTGCCGGGTGAAGCTCTGCCGCAGGTCTGAATTGCCAAAGCTACTTTCAACAGAAAAGCCCCTTCAAGGACGACTTCTTCCTTTGAGTTGGAAGGAACAATCAACTCGTAAGCCACCTGGATACCATTGTCGGAGCTGGTTGCGATTAACCAGGGGGAAGGGCACCAGATTGTGTGCTTGATGAATAGCTACTCAAACTGAAATGACTCCATTTTGTCAGCGTTCTTAGACAAACCCGTGCAGTGCAGGAGTCCCCTGACATCCTCCCTCTTCTCCCCATGACTGAGGCTCAGGAACAGTGAGATCTGCAGGAACTGCCAGGAACCAACGTCTTCAGCTGTATCTTTTGCTTCATACTAAGGTACTGTGTCAACCCGATTGAGAGAACTCCTCTTTCATGGTGAAAGTTTGTGGAACATTCCCAACTTGCAGGCCTAATCAGCTTGGGACCCAACATATGATTCTTTTTCGTACAAACTACTTCTGAGAACTTTGGCAAAGACTTTACCGTTTACTTCAAGAACTGCTCTTTCCTATCAAAGACACTAGTTCATTGACTTTGGCCTAGGCCTATTTAACTGATTTGTGTCCTTAAGTGAACCATAACTATTTGCACTGCCTAAGAAAGTAGTTGTGACCTATTCTGTTAACTTGTGCCTTTTTACTACCATTCAAAGTAACTGAAATGCAATTTTGCTCCTATTTCAGGGGAGCTTAATTTGTTCAGAAACCTATTGGTTTGCTATTGAAGTGAGTTTGTATATAATATTAAGTTGCCTCCTTCTAGTGAATGTTTTCTAAATGATTGTGTGATAAATGAATATGTTTCTTACCAAGAAACCTTGAGCGTTTACTTGAACGACTGTGATTGTAAGAACTCTGTGTAACCTCTTGTACTGCTCACATTCCCTCTTAAGATAAGCCTCGCTGCTCAGCTCGCTACCACAGAAATGTGCAGTACAGACTTATACCACAGGTTGGTTTTGTTTGCACCTGTAGTCCTAATTGTATTTGGTGCTCCCAGAGGGTACTGCATGCAATTCTGCCTCACACTGGTGGCAAGTGGTGAGGATAAAGTATAGTTGTTACATTGAGAGTGCTGCTCTTACTTTTGTTCAATAACCTTCACAAGGATAAGCACCACTAGAAAAGCAATTGTTTTATAATGTCAAAAATTGATAACTTCAAACAGGAAGCCCTAATCATTCTAACAATAGATCAACTGAAATATATGTGTAAAGTCAGGTCTCTCTCTGTTAAAGGCAAGAAAAATGAATTGAGAAATTGTTGAATCAACAAAGACTGAGAGGTAGAGCTATAACCACTACCCCCCTCAGAAAATGTGGATAATGTTGATGAGGATGATACTGATTTAGAGTCCAACTCTATGAGTTAGTAGAGTCAGAGGAGTCTCAGGATGTGAGCCCCACTGCACCTCTACTTGCTTTAGGTCCTCAAGCCATAACCACAGGGACCCTACCAGGTCTAGTACTGCATCCAGAATGTGTCTCTCTTGAAAAAATGAGACTTGAGTTAGAGTTTAAAAGGCTCCAAATGTAAGCTGAAAGTAAACATCAAGAAATCAAACAGAGAAATGGAAATGCACCATGCTCTTGAAATGAAGAAATTGGCCCTCATTCCGAGGTTGGTGCTAGTCATGGCGCTATTAGCATGATTAGCACCAAGACCGGTACCACCACCGACTTGGTGGTATGGGGACTTACCGGTCTATTCCGACCTTTGCGGGACCAGTAAGTCCCCATTTGTAAAGCCATTCCCCATTCCCATTTGAGCCCCCATAGGGCTCAATGGGAAGGGGGAAGGCGTCAATAATGGTACCACAAATTGCGGTACAGTTATTGACCCCGGTATCCCTTTGCGGGTCCCGTCCATAACGCCTGGTAAAACCAGGTGCTAAGGGAGGGACCCGCAAAGGGTCCTCGGAATAAGGCGCAAAAGGATTACCGGCACCAGTGTCATTACCGGTGCCCGGTATCCCTTTGCGCCCAGGCCGTAATGACCCCCATTGTCTCTTGAAAATGGTTCTACCCCAGGTCGTAATGACCCCCATTGTCTCTTGAAAATGGTTCTATCGCAGAGTCTTCTAGGTCTTCCAGTCCCTAGAGGCCTTGCATGCCAAAAGAAGCTGTGAGTATGTATGAGGTGAGACTTGATATTTCGGATTGGTTGGCTGCTTTTGAATATAACTATGGGATTCAGGGTTTTACAGGGAATCTGTTGATTCCTTGGCTTTTGTCTAGGCTCCCCCAGGTTACAACTGATGCTGTAATGGAGGTGGGGGAACTTGAAAGATTGGAGTATGAAAATGTGAAGCTAGCTTTGATAGCTAGATTTGGAAAAACTCCTTCCCAGTACCTTAAGAGGTTTAAGACCCTCAAAAAGCATGATGGTAACCCTTGGGCTACCTGGGTGTGTGAATGTTTGAAGAACTTAGATGGTTGGGTAAAGGGTTACAGAGTTTCCACTTTTGAGGGAAAGAGAAATCAAATTTTGATAGAATCTATTTTTGATGCCTGCTCTCCTGAGCTGAGACAGCACTTGGCTGACTCTAAGGAAATTGATCCAAATACGTTAGCAAAGGGTGCTGACTTGTGGGTTGCCAACAGGGCTACTCACAAGGATTCTGGGGCAACTAAAAAAAATAGATGATGGGAAGCAGCAAAAGAAATATGGCAAAGAGAATTCTAATACCTCTAATCCAAAAGGGGGCCCCAAAAATAGAAAGATTAAGCCACAAGGGAAACCGAATCAGGCTAGTGAATTCCCAAATGGAGGTCCCAGAAACCCTCATTTGTCAAGCATTTGGAAAATGTTATGCTTGTGGGTCTACTGACCATGTGAAAGGGGATCCCAGATGTAAGGGTAAATCCTCAGGGGTCCACACTGTCTCCTTAGCCTTTTCCCCAGAGGGAGAAGTACAAATGGCAAGTGGAACTTTCAATTACTGGCTGAAGACCCCATTGGAGTCTCTGCCAGTGTTTCTTTAGTGTCTCTGGGTCTGTGAGAACAGCACAATTTTGATGTTTATAATTTAATTCCAGATTACACGGACAGTGTACTTGTGAATGGTCAGGAGACCCCTGCCAATAAAGACACTGGGGCCAGCATTAAAGTGGTGGATGAATCTTTTGTCAAACCTGAGGATGTTTCTAAGGCACCCAAAGGCCTCACTAAGCTTGCTGGAGGCCATGTCCAAATGCTTCCTAGACTACCATCTGTAGTCCCGGGAGGATAGCTCAGCGGCAGCGTGCGCGTCTTGGAAGCAAGACGACACGAAGCAGCAACAGGTTCGATCCCCGGGTCCGCGCTTAGAAACCTCCGGGTGTTTAAGCGCGTTATAAATACGTAACTAAGACAAAAATAAAAAAACGCAATTACGCAACTAAGAAAAACAAACAATTCCTGTAACAGCGCCTCGATGCCTGCGGGCTGTGTGAGCGCTTTATAAATGAAAAAATAAAAAAATAAAAAATAAAAAAAAATCTGTCATCCAGTGCAACAACATGACTGTCAAGATACCTGTTAGTATACAAAGTGAGGTGCCCGGGAGAGTCCTGTTGGGGAATGACTTAAAAGCTCTTGGAGTTGTATCAAGCACCCCCAGGCCTCCCAGTAAAAGGAAGCAGGAGCAGACAAGGAAGGCCAGAGAGAGTACCGTAACTGACTCTCTAGTGGATGTTACAGAGGAATCTATAACACCCAGTACACAGGAACAACTAACTGCTATTTCCAGGAAGACGGAGACAAAGGGGAAACCCAAGATCTCAAAAGCCAGAAAGGACTCCTGTACTACCAACAAGGACATCCCTGAGAGGGCTGTCCAAAGTCACACCTGTGTCTGCTCCACCAGCTGAGGTCGAGTGTTCGAACAACCAGGAAAGGTTGAATCAGCTGCTCAGGATTCAGAGCTGGAAGAAGCCCTTGCCCCTGTTGGAGATCTGGATCCTCAAGACCATCCTGAGCTGCAGTCTTTACTGGCAGAAGGTGGCCCCTATAGGGCAGACTTCAGCTAAGGTCAAAGTGAGTGCCCTACTCTTGAAGGTCTTCGCCAACAGGCAGCTTCCCAGCTGGGTGGGCAAGAGCCAGGGAAGGATAGGTTGTACTGGGAAGATGGCCTCCTCTATGGTGAACCAACTGAGTCTATCCCAGGGGACTACAGAAGACTTGTAGTGCCTCTAGAGACAAGACATACGTTCCTAAAGTTAGCCCACAAGATTCCTTTGGCTGGTCGCTTGAGCTTCAAGAAAACCAAGGAAAAGCTTTCTCTCTATTTCTACTGGCCTAAGTTGTGGTCTGATGTAGATACATTGTGAAGGAGCTGTCACACTTGTCAGATCTCTGGCAAGAGTGGAGCCAAGAATGTGGCACCTTTAGTGCCTCTCCCAGTGGTGGGAGTCCCTTTTGAGAGGGTAGGAATTGACATTGTTGATCCCTGAGACCCTCCAACCTCTTCAGGCAATCAATTTATATTGATTGTAGTAGACCATGCTACTAGGTATCCTGAAGCTAAACCTATGAGGACTGTTACAGCTCAGGCTGTTGCTAAGGTGCTACTTGGTATTTTTTTACTAGGGTAGGTTTTCATAAGAAAGTCATCTCTGACAGGGGATCCAATTGTATGTCCCACTACATGCAGGCCAAGTGGAAAAACTGTGGAGTGACTTACAAAGTTCTCAACTGTCTTCCACCCCCAGACGAATAGGCTGGTAGAGAGGTTTAACGGTACTTTGAAGAGCATGATAGGTTCTTTAGAGGAACCCCTTAGAATTAAGTGGGAGCTTCTACTGCCATGCCTTATATTTGCTTATATAGAAGTCCCTCAGGAGGGAGTTGGATTTAGTCCCTTTGAGATTCTCTATGGTTATCCATTTAGAGGCCCCATGGCCCTAATTAAGGAGGGGTGGGAGAGTGCCCCTTCTCCCAAGCCAGTGAGAGTCACTGACTATGTGTTAGGTCTCTGGAGGAGAATGACACTCATGATGACAGAAGCATCTGATAACTTAAAAGCAGGTCCGGCTCTGGTGTAGCATTGGCATGACCAGAAGGCCAACATGGTTGAGTTTACTCAAGACCAGCAAGTTTTTGTTATGGTTCCTACAAGGCAGAGGGCCTTATAGGACAAATGCATAGGACCCTACAAGGTTGTGGGAAACCTTGGAGAGGTCGACTATCTGGTGGACTTAGGCAATCCTAAGGAGGCCCCCAGGGTCTTTCACACCAACCGTCTAAAAGCCTAAGTCTCAAGACCAGCAGTGGGAGCTTTGCTTCTAGCTTCAGCTCAAGAGGAGGAAGAGAGTGAGAATCTACCTGATGTCCTCAGGGGACAACCTTTAGATGAGAAAATAGAAGGACTTACTCTCTCTTCTAATCTGACACTGGAACAACAGGAGGAGTGCAAGTTTCTGTTAAATCAGTTTGCCTGCCTGTTTTCACTATCACCAGACTTGACCCCTTGGGATCAGCATGATATTTGCACAGGTGACTGTTTAGCTGTGAAAAACAGAGGTTACGTGATGTCAGATACGTCAGAACCCACATAAAGTAAGAGGTCAACAAAATGCTTGATCTCGGGGTAATAGAATTCTCTACCAGTCCATGGTCTAGTCCAGTTGTGCTAGTGCCAAAGGAAGGATCCAAAGAGTTGTGATTCTGTGTGGACTATAGAGCTCTAAATGCAGTCACTAAGACGGATTCACATCCTTTACTTAGGACAGATGATCTGGTGGACAAACTTGGTTCAGCCAAGTACCTCAGTACATTTGACCGAACGTCAGGCTATTGGCAAATTGCCCTGACAGACCATGCCTAGGAGAAAACTGCATTTTCAACCCCAGCAGGCCTCTACCAGTGTAAGGTAATGCCTTTTGGATTAAAGAATGCACCTGCAACATTCCAAAGGATGGTTAATCAAGTTCTGAATGGGATGGAGGACTTCTGCATGGCATACTTGGCTGACATTGCAATGTTCAGCCCTACTTGGAAAGAACGTCTTGACCACTTAGGATATGTTTTGCAGGCTCCTGAGCAGGCCCATCTGACCATAAAGGCAAGTAAATGTCTAATTGGTCAGAGCAGAGGGGTATACCTTGGACATGAGGTTTGAAGAGGTGAAATAAGGCCATTGCCTAGCAAAGTGCTAGCTGCACAAGAATGGGCCACCCCTACTATTCAAACTCAAGTGAGAGCCTTCTTAGGTCTCACTGGTTATTATAGGAACTTCATAGAGAACTGTGGGTCCATAGCTTCTCCCTTGAATGTAGTCTCCTCACCCACATTTCCTAAAAAGGTCAGGTGGAACGAGAAGTGCAACAAGGCATTTGAAGGACTTAAGAAAGCCCTTTGTCAAGCTCCAATCTTAAGAGCTCCTGACTACAGTGAAACCTTCATTGTGCAAACAGATGCTTCCAATACAGGTAAATGTGCAGTCCTGAGTCAGCTGGATGAGAACGGTAGGGAGCACCAATCTGCTTCATCAGCAGAAAGCTGAAGGGACCAGAAACAAGGTGAGCAACCATTGAAAGAGAATGTTTTGCTATTGTGTGGTCACTGAAGAAGTTCAGACCATACTTGTATGGATCTACTATTGTGATTCAGACTGACCACCAACCCTTGAGATGGTTAATGCAGATGACGGAGGAGAATCCTAAATTGTTAAGATGGTCAATCAGCCTACAGGGGTTTGATTTTACCATTGAACATAGGTCAGTGTGTAATCACCAAAATACTGATGGTCTCTCCAGAATGTTTGACTGACTCGAGTAAGGAGATTCATCCAAGGGTGGATTAAATCCTCCTGTTCTTTAGAATGGGGGGGGGGGCGAGTAATAGGGAGAATTCTCAGAAATATGCTAATTTGACACTTGACTTATGTACTTTGCCTTCTCAACTAAGTACGCACGGTGGGACCAGGTTCATGTTTGTTACATCTGTGCTGTGGGATGTTTTTAGCCATGCATCCGAGCCCTACCTCAAAACTGTGCAGTACTGACATGAAAACATCATGAGGGCCAAAGCTTCCCAGAAAATGCACAGGGAAATGCATGAAGAATAGGCTGCCACCCATTTTTGCCGATGTTATGGGCACAGAAGGACACTGCCTAAAACCACCATTGGACTACCCGCACAGTAGTCTGAAACCATTGGGAATGGCAATGCTGATTGCCAAATGCAACCTAGAATTGTGGGGAATTCATTTCTTAAATCCCAAAAATGGGTGCAGTACCAGTACTCACCACTATCCAAAAGCCGGCGTTTTAAAACCACCCTGTGTTTCTCTGAAGGCAGGCTCAAAATGCCTATTTTCAAACATTGCAACATGTGCAAAATATTCACTGAACACCAGCAGACATTTGGCAGAATGAGGTTTTGTGTGCTTACAAAATCTGGGAAATGAAGAGCCCAAAACAATGCTTATAACAAAACTGCTATGGAGTCAGCAGTTTAAGTTGCACTGGATTTAAAGACACTAAAATCGAAAATGTTTAGATTAAATGAGTGACCTATGTTTGGTGTCACATGCCTTTGTAACTGTTGAAATGTCATAGTTTTGCACTTAGAATCAGCATTCTAGCTGCATGTGTAAAATTGCAAGTTAATTTAAAAAGCAACAAAAAACATGACAGTTAGCTGAAAGTCTGGCTTAAGGAACTTGATTCTGCCTGGCAACTACCCCCATCAGGAGTGAAACTTGAGTCACAACTGTGTTCCCAGGCCTATCTGCCTTTTGCTGGCCACACTAAGGATATGCCATCTCTCTGATAATTGAATTAAGGGGAGCCCCACAGAATACAGGAGCTCTGCAGGAAATTGAACAAAGCCCTGTCTTCACCCAGGCAGATGGTTTATGACGGGAGTCGTAAATGGTCGTAAAAAGTGGCTTCCTCTTGGCAGAAGCTGGGAGGGGCACTGCCTGTGAGAGCAAGCTGGCTTGGCAGAACTGGAAAAACCAGTATTTCCACCATGTGACCTGGGAAACCACACCCCTTTGGGGCCAGAACATAACTCTAAAAAGATGAATAACTCATAGTACGGACTTGTGAAAATTATTTAAATGATACCATAATTCTTGTGATTTTTCTGCCCACATTTTAAGAGGTTTTTAGAACCGGTGGTATGTTCAGGGGGGTTTTAGCGGAAAAGTGGATATTACTCTAAATGTATGCATGTTAAAAATCTGAAACTTCATCAATTAATGTCCCTACTCCTTGCGCACATGTGTGTAAATTTGGGTCAATGTCCGGAATTGCAAAATCAGTTAAAAAGTGAAATAGGTGCCATTTCTGAATGCAAGCCCCCAGGAAGAGCAAAGTTTGGACAGGGTATATCTCCTGTGATATGTGATGTGTGCATGTAATTTTAAACCAATGTTTACCTGTGCAAATATGTCTTTTGTTATCAAATATAGAATGTGTGCAATTTGACTGGGGAGTGTCCTCTCTGCAGGCTGTAAAATGACATCACTCTGACACAACTTAGCTCCCCCAATCAAATGAGAAATGGAAGTTTGACCAATTAGAAGCTGAGAGAGAGGTAGGGTCAGTGATGCTAGAACACACCCACATTCTAAACACATAAAAGCAGACAGACAGGACAGATAGGCACCTTCAAATCCATTTGCAGCTGGAAGCTCTGCCGGGAAAATCCATACTTTACCTCCATCAATCTCCAGAGAAAGCTGTGCAGAAAGATCCAGACTTTAAATCCCTCAATCTTCAGAACCAGAGAGAGCTGACCCAGATCACTGTGAAGTGCAGAGACCAGAGTCCAGTTTCAAACCTGACCAGATCCATGACGAGGCCCATTTCACTCCAGAATATAGTGTGAGTACATAGCAAAACTGTGCAGAACCAATCTCTTAGTTAAAATAATATAATTCAATCCTATTTTAATCTAAGTAGAACTGTCTCCTAACTGTCAACTGTCATTTGTAAAGCTGTCACTTGTCATTTTCTAGTTGCAAGCTGCACTTGTCTTTTTGAACTTTAAAATTTCAAATCTGAAAAACGACCTTTATTTAATCACTCATATCTCCGCAACCGTTTGTGCTAGAGACTTGCAGTAACTTTCCCCTGAAAGCTGAGAATCGTGGCTTTCCTACGAACCTAGAACCATATTCCTACCCCCTATAGTTTTGCCGTAATCGTGAAAAACGCACTCGCGAATTTTGCCGCGATTTGAAAATTTCTCCACTTGCAAAAAGATAGCTGCTTGCCTTCCATTTGCCAGAAATTCGTTTAACCTGCTAATCATCCCTGAATCATTGCTAGTGTGAGCCTGGACTACTATTAACTAGATACCACTCACCCTGAACCTCTACAGGGAATTAAAAGCATTTTAGCATATTTTTCACTCCATTGCCAGCACATATAGAAGCATTTTGGGCCTGTGTTTTCAAAACTCCTATCTGTTTTCTTTAAGCGTGCTTGGGGGGGATTGAACTGAATTACATTGATTGCATTTCTGAGAACTGTGTGCTTTCCTCCCATTTCCTTGCATTGCATAAAGAGGGGGGGAGTGAATAGCCAGAGAAAAGTGATTACATTGTTTGGTTGAAATCATATTGAGTATTTTCTGTACTGCATTTCATCCAACATTGCATCCATCTGAAATCTATAAAGCATTCTCTACCACATTATTCTTCTGTCCCTATTTACCAGTGTGCTACCTTATCCATTTCATGTCAACTCATCATTGATTATAAAGAAGTGTGCTAGTGCCAGATTCTCCGTTGTTAATCTTTATCATCTCAGATTAAGTGTGATATTCAATTATTAATTTATTATAAAGCGTGATATATATATTGTTTAAATTATCAATTAAACCTTTTAACTTGCAAAACAGAACTACTTCTTGGCTCAGTGGGGTCAGGAGGATTCCAAGAGAGGGGTGTTATATAGGGGTAGTCATCCAGAACGCATGAACTGGACATAAAGATATATCAATAAGGGTTTTCATTCAGTATTCTAGACTAGGCGTTGACTTGGCGGTAGTGCTGAATTGAATCCTCTTACAAACTGGGGGCTCGGCCGGACGTTTGGGTTAGAATACCACTTGTGCAGCTTAATACAGTGTGCTAACTGACGGGATACATACATCCGGTCGGATCACCACGCTGCATTACGCTGTGAAGCATTCCTCAAAAGGGACACTCCAAGAAAAGTTCAGTTCTGCAAAAATAAAATACTAACTTCTGTAAGTCAGGACAGAGACCAATCTCTAGAATGACGACCTTGGTAGATATGAAAATAGCCAGAGAGCACTTCTTACATAAACTATTTGTGAGAGGTGAATGGGCTGAGCAGGGCCAGGATGCCTGGTTGCAGGCCATCACGCGACAGGTCACTGAAACAGGGTCAGACTTATGGAGAGATCAGGGTCCATTACATGTGGCCCTGAGTGAACTATATATGGCTCCTAAAGCCAAAGAGGAACACAATAAGATTGCCAGGATAGCAGCATACCTGTACCTATATATGGGAGACATGCAGGATAGATGTGCTGAAAGCCAAAATCTGGCAAATAGGCAACAGGTGGTGTTAGAGAAGGTCCAATCTGACCTCGTCTCTTCTGAGCAGAGGCTGCAGGGGAGCCAGGAGTCAGAAAATGACAGCAGGCAGTACATCATTAAAATAAAAGAGGATATGGGCATCCTACAACAGGAAAAGACAGACCAGGATACCAGATTTCTGGCCCTGCAGAAGGAGCACCAAGACAGTTTGGACTCCTTACTGCAGAACCAGAAAAAGTTGGAGCAACAGATCAATTTCAACAGGGCATGCGCGGAGCAGGTAGTCACCCTGCAAAGCCAGCTAGATAGAGAGAAAGAGGAGAGCAACAAACTAATTCTGAAAGACCTGGATACCCAGGCAGAGTTTGATCAGGAGCGCCAGGAAGCTGGTGCCTTCCAAAGGCAAAGGGACGACCTGGCAGCACAGATGCAGGCTCTCAGTCAGGAAAGAGACACCAAAGGCCAGGAAGTCTGCCATTTAAAAAGGAAAATGGAAGAAAATCACCTGGCCCTCCAGGGGCTGGGTGACCTCCAAAAAGAAAACCAGAACTTGTTAGAGCACACCAGGAGGGTGGAAGAGGCTCTGGCAAGAAAGGAGCAGGCCAATAGGGACAAAGCTCAGGAGGTAAACCTCCTGCAGCAAAGACTGGCCCAGTTCTCCAGGACCAACCAGGAAGCACAGAGGGAAAATGAGGCCCTCTGTCAACACAATGATAGGCTCCAACAACAGGTAACGATGCAGGAGAGACTGATAGAGTCTAGTAAGGCCTTGACTGAGGAACTGAAAGCACAAATGCAGGCTCTTGCATTGCAACAGGGAGCAGGGGCGGATAGAGATGAGGTTCGCTGGGAAAGGGAAACTCCGGAGCATAACCTCAGGAGCCCTAGTACCAGAGGCCCTCATACCTCTCAGTCCCTGGACTCTGCCACCCCCATGTTCCCCGGCGCACATGAGCACCGGGCCACAGGGATGGCAGATTACTATCCAGCCAGAAGCATGGGGCTCATAGGCCAGTACCTCCCAGGAATGGATGGGCGGGCATCTGGGCATGGGCACCCAAGCATGGTGCAATTCAGTGGGGAACCCCGGGAGAATAGGCCCATTAAGGGCATCCTGAAAACCACCGCCCAGTTAGGTCAGTGGAGGGGGTACCCATCAAATCCTGGCAGCAAGGAGGAATCTGAAGACTCCTCTGAACTGCACAGGACACAGGAGACCAGGTCCCCACATTCTGCCAGCCATTCCCAGGCTCGCAGAATCCGGGAAAACCTGGAAGAGCAGAGAGGAACCTCTGGGAGCAGTGCCTCTGAATCCGAGGACGAATGGACAAGGGTTACCCGAACCAAAAAGGCCAATAAGGCAAAAAGGGCCTTGCTTAAGGACCCCTTAAAGCAGATTAAGGCGATCAGGAGCGTCATCACGCCTTACCATAAGAACGCTAAGTATTCTGTTTGGGAGCACTTAGAGTTGTTTGAACAAATGATGGAGACTTTCCATTGGAAGGACAGCCAAAGCTGTATTCAATATGTAAAGTGGACCTTCTCCCCGGAATACTCCAGTTTCTTTGCGGGGCTGGAGGACCAAAATCATTTAAGATGGTCCACCTATAAGGCGGCCATCTTGAAACATTTTTCTGTTCACAGAAATCCTCAAGAGGCTCGCAAGGCAGCCTACAATTTGCAATGTGGGGAGGATCAGGCCCCACAAGAATTTGTGCAGGAGTTAAAGCGTGCTTTTGCACAGACCACAAGAAGGGTGCGCACGGATAGCAGAGAATTTATAAATACGTTTTTCCATGCCTTGCCCAAATATATCATGACCCAGCTCGTGAGGGATTTTCACGAGAAAAGATCTTTAGACTGGGTCATTGAACAGGCTACCCGGATCTATGAGGTGCAGAAACCGATAGATAGCAAAAGTAATGCCCAGAAAAACCCCAAAGCCAACAGCACCCCTGCTGCTGCCAAGGTGGCAGAGGTAAAGGTCACCCCCGTTTTGGATTTGGAGATGGGGGGGCCTAAAAACCTACCTGCACCTAATAATGCTAGGCCCAGGAGGTCCTCGGGTCAGTCACAGACAGGGAGCCAAGGAGGCAGCCCCACAAATGCGGTCCCTCGCTCTCCTGATTATGTAAGTCCCCGTTACAAGGGAAATCGACCCATCCTGGGTTATGTGTGGACTCCTCCAGCCCAAGGGGGGGGATCCAGCCAAGCACCTAACCCAGGGAACTTCCCTCCCAACTTCCCACAGGAGGGCAGAAATTCTCTAAATCCTGGGCAGAACTTTTTCCCCAGGTATCCACCCAATTTCCAACCCCAAAACCATCCATCCTTCTTTCCCCAATTCCCTGAGCCCAGACCACTGAATCCGGGAGAGGGGAGGCCAAGGTGGAGGGGTACCCAAATCTTCCCAACCCGGGGTATTACCAGAGGAGGGACAGCTACCCTTCCCGGGATCAGCCCAGGGGAGAAAACAGGGCCCCGTATCAGCCTGAGCGGGTTTCCCAGTTAGAGCGCCAGGTTCAAAACATGGTGCGGGATCTGGGTCACATACTGAGGGCTCAGCAGAACCCTCAGATCGGCATGCCGGCGCAGAACGCACCCAACTCTGGACCTGGTGCTCCAGAACAATGACGGGGGCAGCACCCCGATAACACACCGGTCCCCAGGGAGGAGGCACAAGGGGAAGGGGGGTGTAAAGCCTTGGAGGAAGCTTCCTTCCTCACTTGTAAACAGCCCCTGGAAACCCAGGAACCGGAAACAAAATCTCTTGCCCCTGAAAGTCTGCCTCCTAAGCAGCAGAGGGGGGTAGGAGAAACAAAAGACCCAAACAGACTCAGTTTGAGGAGGAGGTACAGATCTTCCAATTTGAGGGAGAGGGATCCTCAGAGGATCCTGGGAAAAGGATCTTCTCCTTCAGAGAGGGGGGAACTCCTCCCAAAGAAAAATGGGTCCCTAGGGATGCAAATCCAGACTGGGGAGATGTGGAGACTGAGCTACCGCCGCCCACCATCTCATCCCAGAACCAACAGCAAGAAAATCCCCTGGTTAAAACCCATCCTGGTGACTGCCTCCAAAAAGGGGGGGGCGGCCCAGAACCGGAGCCAGGGGAACCCACAATGGCTCTGATCTCCAGATGCCAAATTTTTCTTTCAGATTCCCAAGGCTCTCCACAGAATTCTGCCCAAATCTCTTCGCTAGCGATGTCCAAAACCAGAAAATTAGCCCACCAGTTGTCCAAAAATGTACATTATCTGTGCCCCCTTGAGGAGAAGGAGGGAAGATATTATGCCCCGGTACAAGTACAGGGACAGGGTACAATTTTGGCACTGGTGGACACTGGATCTCAAGCTACCCTTCTGTCCAGAAGGGCCTTTGATGAACTGAATGCAGGAAGGGGAGAGAATTACCAAATTCCTCTCACCTCTCTTCCTGGACAACTGCAGAACTTTGACGGGAAGGAAATTCCCGTCGAGGGGACGGCAGATTTGGACATTAAAATTGGGCGACATAAGTTGAAACACCCGGTCATAGTTGTGACCCCAGAGGGCACCCCTTGTTTACTAGGGAATGACCTCCTGAGAAGGTTGTCACCCCTAATAGATTGCGTAAACAAGGTCCTCTGGACCCAGACTAGCCGACCAATAAAATTAAAACAGAGTGTTAACCATGTTAGTTTAAACGGCACCTGCCACATGGTTGAACAAAAATCTGACCAAGTAGAATTCCACTTCCAGAACAACCAAATTCCAGACGTGACAGTAATAGCAGTAGGACAACAGACTGGTGATGGGGGGTCCTCTCTATTTCTAAAAATCAACCTTCCTTCCAGTCTAAAGTGGTATTCCACGCTGGAAGGAAACACTCTGAAATTCTATACTAATCCACAATCAGAAACTCCCACTCCTATAGTCCAGAAAGATGTGAAATCAGCTCAGAGCCTGGCTGATATTCAGCAAATTGGAGAGCAGTTGTTCATCCCTGTTCAGTTAAATGATGGGAAGGACTCTGTTCTCGCTCGAGTGTGCGTGAACAATGGTAAGAGCTTCATCAGCGAAGCCATGTTCCGCCAACTCCCAAAAGATCCAGCCATTCCCACATTCAAACTGATAGACAAATGGGAAATGGACCTGGAAGCGCCTAATTCCAAACATCTCCTGCCAAGCAGGTGTATGCTCAAAATCTCCATTGGCAACAAGAGCATTGTCCATAATTGTTGGGTCGTGCGAGACTTCCCTGCCGCCTTTTACTTAGGCAGTGACATTCTCAATCGCTTTGCCATTAGTTTGGACCTAATAAACTTCAAAGCTTGGTCCCGATTAGCGGATAATCCCATGGGCTTTGATGATCCAGAAAAAGCATTTAGGTCCGCTCAATTGCTACCTTATGCAGTTGAAATTCAGATCAAAGAGGAAGTCACCATCCCAGAAAGGACCCGACAATTCTCCCTGGAAGTGAAAGTTAAAAGGGGACAAGATTTGAAAAACCCTGATGCTTACATACATCTAAATGCTTCTCTCCAACAGCAAGGGTTGGGGGTAAACCCAACTCCATTAGTCAACATAGAACATGACACCATTCCAATAGAGGTGGATAACAGCGACTTAAAGAGTATTACTCTAGCCGCAGGCACCATTATTGGAATGGCGGTTGATGACCGACATTTCTCCCTTGATCTTGGAAATGAACTGTTAGGGCCAATCCCCAAGGACTGCTTTGACAGTGACAGTGATGACAATACAACACCAGACAGGATTTTTACCCGGCATGGGGGGAACTTCCTGGTGTACACTTCTTGCCCTTATGGTAAGGAAGATGTGACTTGTGACTTCAGGAGGGATGAGGTGATTTTCCAAGTCCATGAGGGCTGCCTTTCCCACCTGAAGCCTCCGGTCCAAATCAGCACTCTGACCAGGGACTTCTCCACCCAGCTGGAGGAGGCCGCTGAAATAGCCAAACCAGAAGTCTTTCCAGGCTTCAGGCAGATGGTGGAAGAGAGAGTCAACCTAGCTGATGCCTGTGTGACTCTGGAACAAAAGCAAAAGTTGAAACAAGTTTTCTTGGATTTCCAAGATCTCTTTGCGGTAGACTCATATGACTGTGGTCGCACTGACATCCACACAACAACAATCCCCACGGACCCTGGCATGACTCCAGTGTTTGTGAAGCAATATCGCTTGCCTCTCGCATCAGTGGAGTCCCTTACTGAAATAATTAAGAACCTTGAGTCCAGGGGAATAATCCGTCCAGTCCACAGCACCTTCAATAACCCGGTGCTGGGAATATTGAAGCCGAATGGCCAGTGGAGACTCTGTGCTGACCTTAGGGAGCTCAACAAACGGGTCCATACTTCCCGATGGCCTCTGCCCTACATTGACCAAGGGCTGGCCCAGATCCAGGGGTCACAGGTATTCACTGCAATAGACCTGACCAATGGATACTGGACCGTGCCTGTCAGTAGGGAGGACCAATACAAACTGGCTTTTACCTTTGGGGGCCAGCAGTACACATGGACCCGGACTCCTTTCGGATACCTCAACTCCGGTAATGAGTTCAATATTTTCCTACATAAAGCCATGCCCGACCTGGGTGCGAGGGGTAACCTGGCTTATGTAGATGATGTCCTCATCAAAAGTTCATCTGTGGAGGAACACATAGCGGAGATCCGTTATGTTCTGACGCAGTTGAGGGCCGCCGAAGCAAAACTTTCCTTTCAGAAAGCACAGTGGTGTAGAACCCGTGTTAATTTCTTGGGGCATGAGATTACTCCTCAGGGCCTCTGTCCCCAGGAAAAGAAAGTGGAAGCACTTCAGAAACTGAAAGACCCCACAACTCTGCGGGAACTAAGGAGCCTCCTTGGACTGACTAATTACAGCAGAAAGTTCATTGAGGGCTACGCAGAGATCACGAGACCCCTGATTCATCTCCTGAAGGGGGGGGTCAAGTGGGAATGGGGTCCAGAACAAGTAGAGGCAGTAAGACAACTCAAGAGAAGCCTCTCACAAGCGCCTTGCCTAGCTTACCCTGTCAGAAACAAGGAGTTCTTCCTGGAGACGGGGTTCTCTAATACGTGCTTGACGGCAGTATTATACCAAAAGCATGACAAGGTCAATAAAGTAATCTCCTATGCGAGCAAAACTTTATCCTCTGTGGAGGAAAAATTCAACGATTGTGAGAAGGCACTCCTGGCGACGGTGTGGGCATTGAAGAATTACCACCCGTTTATCCAGGGGGAACACATCATAGTGGAGACTCCACACCAGCCTCTGCAATATCTCCAAAGTGACAGAATCCGGGCCGGAAATGTGAGTAATTCCCGAATTACTTCCTGGATTCTGTCAATGCAAGGCTTTCCTGTGGAGGTCAGATATGGCCAAAACAAGAAGAGTCCCCTCGCGCAAGGTCTGGCTGACTTGCATGATTGTGCCAGAGAAAACTGTCTCGAGGACGAAAGTCTGAAAATCAAGGACAACATGGAGGCATACCTTAATTCCCCCCACAAAGTCTTTGAAGAAGACAAGTGTGAGGGAATGCCCACTGTGTATGTGGATGGATGCTCTTACCATGTTGACAACAACGGGGAGAAAGAACTGGTGGCTGGCGTAGGGAATGCATGGGTGAATGAGTCCCCAGAACCCTCCGCTGGATACAAAATTGGTCCCCGAAGTAGTCAGGTGGCAGAATTGATGGCTGTGCATCAGGCCATCCTCACTGCTGTCCAGCATCAACTCCGCGAACTGGTCATAATCACAGATTCGGATTATGTACGGAGTGGGTTCGTGGAGCACCTGGTTAATTGGAAAACCAGAGGCATGTTGTGTGCTAACAACAAACCCTTGAAACATGGGAAGTTGATCCAAAACATTGATGATCTGGTCACCTCGAATGAGATGACCATCTATTGGAAAAAGATCAAGGGTCATTCCAAAGTAGAGGGACCAGACAAAACTGGAAATGACTGAGCTGATCAGCTGGCCAAAACCGGGGCCATCCAAGGGGATCTAATTGAGATTGAGTCCCTGTTGGGGGAAATCCAGGTCACTGCTATCACTAGGTCCCAGACAAATGCTCACAACGACCTTTCAATTGCACAATGGAGTAAGGAGACCCCTGATGCTGATTTGATTACAGCTCAGAAGGGGGATCCAATAATTGGTAAATTTTACCAGCACCTTGAGGACCCTGAGAACTTTCCCCTGACGGATACCGATTATATTGGGAAAGAGGACCTAAGAGTGTTGATGAAATGTGAAATGTCCAAAAATGTTCCGAATCCAAGACGGTTTGCTGGTAAGGAAATCCAAAGCTGGCCACGATCAGTGGGTGGTTCCTACCTCATTCCGAAGCCTGATGTTAAGTCACGCCCATGATGCGGCCACCGCCGGTCATAGGGGGTTTCACACAACACTGGAAATCTTAAGAGAGGTTGCATACTGGCCACACATGGGGCAGGACCTCGACCAATACTTGAAGGGGTGTCTCGTGTGTGCACAATTTCAGCCATCATCCCTCACGCACCGCGCCCCTCTCCAAAAGCGGGGGATGACACTGCCATGGTCAGATTTACAAATCGACTTTGTAGGCCCTGTGATTCGCTCGGCTAGGGGAATAAGTACATGTTGACTGTGACATGCTTGTTTACCAAGTGGGTGGAATGTCTCCCAGCCCCAAATTGCAAGGCAGAAACTGCAGCTGCCTTGATGATTAACCACATCTTTTCCCGTTTTGGTCTACCTCAAAGGATTGAGTCAGACAGAGGTAGCCACTTCACCAGTGAAGTAATGACAAAGATGTGGGAGATATTGGGGGTCAAGAGAAAGCTGCATATTGCTTATAGACCAGCTTCTTCTGGGGCAGTAGAGAGATATAACCGGACAATTGCGAGCATATTAAAGAAGTTTGTGGCAGATTCTGGGCCAAGTTGGGATATCCGATTACCTCTGGTCCTAATGGCCATCAGATCTACCCCTTCATCTGCAACCAAAATGTCACCATTTGAGTTGATGACTGGGCGCAAGATGGTGCTTCCTCAGCATTTGCTCTACAGGACCCAAGAGCAGACACTGATAAATGCCTCCACTACTCATGAGTATGTGGAGAATTTAAGGAAACACCTCCAACATGCTTTTGCTTACGCTCAGCGGAATCTAGAAAGATCAGCTGATAGCATGAAGACCCACTATGACCTGAAAACTTCCAGGAAGCAATATCAGGTGGGAGACCGGGTCTATCTATACAACTTCCAAAGAAACCAGGCAAAACAGCGGAAATTTTTGCCTACATGGAAAGGACCCTTTGAGATCATCGACAAGATCTCCCCTGTGGCCTACAAAATCCACATCCCCAAAGGTCCTTTGGCAGCGGGGGAAGACAAGTGGGTACACATAAACCAGTTGAAATGTTGCCATCCCAGGCACACTCTGCAACAACTGGAGGAATCCTCTGGAATCCTAGCGGGTACTGTCTCAGATTAATTCAGTTCCAACCATAAAACATACCACATCTAGTCTCTAAAATATTGTGATTTGCATGAAACTGTCTCTTAGTTATACTGTTCTTTTTTCAAAATAAGAATGTAATGTTTCATATGATGAAATGCATATGCTGCCCCACTATCTCAACAGTGGTGGAAAAACGTCTATGAGTAGGTATTGCCGCTTTTGCTTTATCATCCTAGGAGAGATGAAACCATGGAGAATGACCAAGGAGGACGATCCGGAGACCGGGAGCAGAGACGCAACGGGCCCGGGGTACCGCCCAATATTCCCATCAGGACCGGCGAGGAGAACCGATCGATCAGTACCGGATGGAGGAAAAGATGCTGAACTGTGCCATCTACCGGAAGAAGATGAGAACTACATCCCAGATCTTGCGGGTCCCACCAGTGAAGGATCAGATGGCCACCACAAGAAGGGGGGCTTGTGGGATGTTTTTAGCCATGCATCCGAGCCCTACCTCAAAACTGTGCAGTACTGACATGAAAACATCATGATGGCCAAAGCTTCCCAGAAAATGCACAGGGAAATGCATGAAGAATAGGCTGCCACCCATTTTTGCCGATGTTATGGGCACAGAAGGACACTGCCTAAAACCACCATTGGAATACCCGCACAGTAGTCTGAAACCATTGGGAATGGCAATGCTGATTGCCAAATGCAACCTAGAATTGTGGGGAATTCATTTCTTAAATCCCAAAAATGGGTGCAGTACCAGTACTCACCACTATCCAAAAGCCGGCGTTTTAAAACCACCCTGTGTTTCTCTGAAGGCAGGCTCAAAATGCCTATTTTCAAACATTGCAACATGTGCAAAATATTCACTGAACACCAGCAGACATTTGGCAGAATGAGGTTTTGTGTGCTTACAAAATCTGGGAAATGAAGAGCCCAAAACAATGCTTATAACAAAACTGCTATGGAGTCAGCAGTTTAAGTTGCACTGGATTTAAAGACACTAAAATCGAAAATGTTTAGATTAAATGAGTGACCTATGTTTGGTGTCACATGCCTTTGTAACTGTTGAAATGTCATAGTTTTGCACTTAGAATCAGCATTCTAGCTGCATGTGTAAAATTGCAAGTTAATTTAAAAAACAACAAAAAACATGACAGTTAGCTGAAAGTCTGGCTTAAGGAACTTGATTCTGCCTGGCAACTACCCCCATCAGGAGTGAAACTTGAGTCACAACTGTGTTCCCAGGCCTATCTGCCTTTTGCTGGCCACACTAAGGATATGCCATCTCTCTGATAATTGAATTAAGGGGAGCCCCACAGAATACAGGAGCTCTGCAGGAAATTGAACAAAGCCCTGTCTTCACCCAGGCAGATGGTTTATGACGGGAGTCGTAAATGGTCGTAAAAAGTGGCTTCCTCTTGGCAGAAGCTGGGAGGGGCACTGCCTGTGAGAGCAAGCTGGCTTGGCAGAACTGGAAAAACCAGTATTTCCACCATGTGACCTGGGAAACCACACCCCTTTGGGGCCAGAACATAACTCTAAAAAGATGAATAACTCATAGTACGGACTTGTGAAAATTATTTAAATGATACCATAATTCTTGTGATTTTTCTGCCCACATTTTAAGAGGTTTTTAGAACCGGTGGTATGTTCAGGGGGGTTTTAGCGGAAAAGTGGATATTACTCTAAATGTATGCATGTTAAAAATCTGAAACTTCATCAATTAATGTCCCTACTCCTTGCGCACATGTGTGTAAATTTGGGTCAATGTCCGGAATTGCAAAATCAGTTAAAAAGTGAAATATGTGCCATTTCTGAATGCAAGCCCCCAGGAAGAGCAAAGTTTGGACAGGGTATATCTCCTGTGATATGTGATGTGTGCATGTAATTTTAAACCAATGTTTATCTGTGCAAATATGTCTTTTGTTATCAAATATAGAATGTGTGCAATTTGACTGGGGAGTGTCCTCTCTGCAGGCTGTAAAATGACATCACTCTGACACAATTTAGCTCCCCCAATCAAATGAGAAATGGAAGTTTGACCAATTAGAAGCTGAGAGAGAGGTAGGGTCAGTGATGCTAGAACACACCCACATTCTAAACACATAAAAGCAGACAGACAGGACAGATAGGCACCTTCAAATCCATTTGCAGCTGGAAGCTCTGCCGGGAAAATCCATACTTTACCTCCATTAATCTCCAGAGAAAGCTGTGCAGAAAGATCCAGACTTTAAATCCCTCAATCTTCAGAACCAGAGAGAGCTGACCCAGATCACTGTGAAGTGCAGAGACCAGAGTCCAGTTTAAAACCTGACCAGATCCATGACGAGGCCCATTTCACTCCAGAATATAGTGTGAGTACATAGCAAAACTGTGCAGAACCAATCTCTTAGTTAAAATAATATAATTTTGCCATAATCGTGAAAAACGCACTCGCGAATTTTGCCGCAATTTGAAAATTTCTCCACTTGCAAAAAGATAGCTGCTTGCCTTCCATTTGCCAGAAATTCGTTTAACCTGCTAATCATCCCTGAATCATTGCTAGTGTGAGCCTGGACTACTATTAACTAGATACCACTCACCCTGAACCTCTACAGGGAATTAAAAGCATTTTAGCATATTTTTCACTCCATTGCCAGCACATATAGAAGCATTTTGGGCCTGTGTTTTCAAAACTCCTATCTGTTTTCTTTAAGCGTGCTTGGGGGGGATTGAACTGAATTACATTGATTGCATTTCTGAGAACTGTGTGCTTTCCTCCCATTTCCTTGCATTGCATAAAGAGGGGGGGAGTGAATAGCCAGAGAAAAGTGATTACATTGTTTGGTTGAAATCATATTGAGTATTTTCTGTACTGCATTTCATTCAACATTGCATCCATCTGAAATCTATAAAGCATTCTCTACCACATTATTCTTCTGTCCCTATTTACCAGTGTGCTACCTTATCCATTTCATGTCAACTCATCATTGATTATAAAGAAGTGTGCTAGTGCCAGATTCTCCGTTGTTAATCTTTATCATCTCAGATTAAGTGTGATATTCAATTATTAATTTATTATAAAGCTTGATATATATATATATTGTTTAAATTATCAATTAAACTTTTTAACTTGCAAAACAGAACTACTTCTTGGCTCAGTGGGGTCAGGAGGATTCCAAGAGAGGGGTGTTATATAGGGGTAGTCTCCAGAACGCATGAACTGGACATAAAGATATATCAATAAGGGTTTTCATTCAGTATTCTAGACTAGGCGTTGACTTGGCGGTAGTGCTGAATTGAATCCTCTTACAGTGCCATCCTTATTCCTTGCTTAATTTTGCTCTCTGTAACATTGTGATTACTTTCCTCTCTGACTGTTTTTCTCCCTCCCCTCCGCTCCCCATTCATTGCCTACTCTCTTATCCCCCTCCTCCCTTATCTCCTTTTTCTTTTCTTTTTTCTTTTGCACTTACGCTATCAGAAATGTGTCCCTGGACCTGGCGAGATAGCATAAACTGTCTATCTCCCCTTCCTCCCTTGTCCCACTCCCACCCCATGTTAGGGAGTATTCTCAAACATGCGCTAATTCCCTTCACCTAAGAGAGCCCCAGCAACTTTGCTGGATTTTTTGGACTTGCTTTTTTACCTGGAAAGATTGTGAGCTTTTTCTCCCACTCTTTAATGTATTTTGATTTGTGTGTTTTACTCTTGCGTTCTTTGATTATGGAGTTTTAAGAGAACTCCATAGGCATCTTTTCATGTGTGCTTCACAGCACCCTCAGTGCAGTGACACAGGGATATCTTTTTAGACTTCCCAGAGGTTTAAATACCTTCTCTGGGATAGACTACTGTTTCCCAGAGAACAGTAAGGTTAAATTGACTTTACTAGTCTTTTTAAATTCCTAGACCCAGCACACACTATCATCCTACAGAGTGCTGGAGGGGCTACCTAGTATCCCCTGTGTCTAAAATACTCATGCAGCAGGCACATGCTACCCTTTTCTATTGAGATGGCTGGTGGTAGTGGTTTTACAACAAACTACTATGATTTTTCCCATGAACACACGTAGCAAAACATTTTGAGAGCCATGTTTTTCAAGATGGCGCCTTAAGCCCCTTTGTTTAAACAGGTTCCGGTCTTCTTTTTTCACCATTTCATTTTGGAAAGGTCCTTCTAGTGTTTGTCTCTGCGCGCCAAACCAGGTTTGGTCCCTTTGTTTCTATGCCTTTGGCGGGCTTCAGGACTGAAGATTGCCTATGACGTCTGAGTGTTTGGGGTGGGCAGGAAGTGAGGGAGGTGCCCAAAACTCCCTGTGCTTAGTCTCCTAGGAGACCCAAATGCACTCTGGCGTGATTGACTGGCTGACTGTCCGGCAAGGACAGCCACCCTGCTGGGTGACTGGCAGCTAGGCTAGAATTAATGTGAGAAAACTGTTTAAAAGGCAAGTCTCTTGCACTGGAAAGCAGACTCGATCATTGGAACGAAAGAACCGAAGACGTGCTGGAAGAGGACAGCTGCTGCATCTCCTGGACCATTGATTTTCCGGGTGAAGCTCTGCTGCAGGTCCGAATCACCAAAGCTCCTTTCGACAGAGAAGCCCCTTCAAGGACGACTTCTTCCTTTGTGTTGGTGGGACCAATAAACTCGTAGGCCACCTGGATACCATTCTAAGAGCTGGTTAGGATTACACAGGGGGAAGGACACCAGCTTGTGTGCTTGGTGAACAGCTACTCAAACTGAAGTGACTCCATTTTGTCCGCATTTTCGATGAACCCGTGCAGTGCAGGAGTCCCCCGACATCTTCCCTCTTGTCCCCACAACCGAGGCTCAGGAACAGTGAGATCTGGAGGAACAGCCAGGAACCAACATCTTCAGCTGCATCTTTTGCTTCATACTAAGGTACTGTGACAACCCGATTGAGAGAACCCTTCTCTCGCAGTGAAAGTTCGTGGAACTTTCCAAACTTGCAGGCCTAATCAGCTTGTGACCCAACATATGATTCTTTTTCGTACAAACTACTTCTGAAAACTTTGGCAAAGACTTTACTGTTTACTTCAAGAACTGCTCTTTCCTATCCAAGACACTAGTCCATTGACTTTGGCCTAGGTCTATTGAACTGAATCGAGTCCTCTAGTGAACTATAACTATTTGCACTGCCTAAGAAAGTATTTGTGATCTATTCTGCTAACTTGTGCCTTTTTACTCCCATTGAAAGTAACTGAAATGCCATTTTGCTCCTATTTCAGGGGAGCCTAATTTGTTCAGAAACTTATTGGTTTGCTATTGAAGTGTGTTTGTGTATAATATTAAGTTGCCTCCTTCTAGTGAATGTTTTCTAAATGATTGTGTAATAAATGAATACGTTTCTTACCAAGAAACCTTGAGTGTTTACTTGAACGACTGTGATTGTAAGACCTCTGTGTAACCTCTTGTACTGCTCACATTCCCTCTTGAGATAAGCCTCGCTGCTCAGCTCGCTACCATAAAACTGTGCAGTACAGACTTATACCACAGGTTGGTTTTGTTTGCACCTGTAGTCCTAATTGTATTTGGTGCTCCCAGAGGGTACTGCATGCAATTCTGCCTCACACCGGTGGCAAGTGGCGCGGATAAAGTAGAGTTGTTACATTGAGAGTGCTGCTCTTACTTTTGTTCAATGACCTTCACAAGGATAAGCACCACTAGAAAAGCAATTGTTTTATAATGTCAAAAATGGATACCTTCAAACAGGAAGCCCTGATCATTCTAACAATAGATTAACTGAAATATATGTGTAAAGTCAGGTCTCTCTCTGTTAAAGGCAAGAAAAATGAATTGATTGAGAAATTATTGAATCACCAAAGACTGGGAGGTAGAGCTATAACCACTACCCCCTCAGAAAATGTGGATAATGTTGATGAGGATGATACTGATTCAGAGTCCAACTCTATGAGTTAGTGGAGTCAGAGGAGTGTCAGGATGTGTGCCCCACTGCACCTCTACTTGCTTTAGGTCCTCAGGCCATAACCACAGGGACCCTACCAGGTCTAGTACTGCGTCCAGAATTTGTCTCTCTTGAAAAAATGAGACTTGAGTTAGAGTTTAAAAGGCTCCAAATGTAAGCTGAAAGTAAACATCAAGAAATCAAACACAGAAATGGAAATGCATCATGCTCTTGAAATGAAGAAATTGGCCCTCATTCCGAGGTTGGTGCTAGTCATGGCGCTATTAGCATGATTAGCACCAAGACCGGTACCACCACCGACTTGGTGGTATGGGGACTTACCGGTCTATTCCGACCTTTGCGGGACCAGTAAGTCCCCATTTGTAAAGTCATTCCCCATTCCCATTTGAGCCCCCATAGGGCTCAATGGGAAGGGGGAAGGCGTCAATAACGGTACCACAAATTGCGGTACAGTTATTGACCCCGGTATCCCTTTGCGGGTCCCGTCCATAACGCCTGGTAAAACCAGGTGCTAAGGGAGGGACCCGCAAAGGGTCCTCGGAATAAGGCGCAAAAGGATTACCGGCACCAGTGTCATTACCGGTGCCCGGTATCCCTTTGCGCCCAGGCCGTAATGACCCCCATTGTCTCTTGAAAATGGTTCTACCCCAGGTCATAATGACCCCCATTGTCTCTTGAAAATGGTTCTATCCCAGAGTCTTCTAGGTCTTCCAGTCCCTAGAGGCCTTGCATGCCAAAAGAAGCTGTGAGTATGTATGAGGTGAGACTTGATATTTCGGATTGGTTGGCTGCTTTTGAATATAACTATGGGATTCAGGGTTTTACAGGGAATCTGTTGATTCCTTGGCTTTTGTCTAGGCTCCCCCAGGTTACAACTGATGCTGTAATGGAGGTGGGGGAACTTGAAAGATTGGAGTATGAAAATGTGAAGCTAGCTTTGATAGCTAGATTTGGAAAAACTCCTTCCCAGTACCTTAAGAGGTTTAAGACCCTCAAAAAGCATGATGGTAACCCTTGGGCTACCTGGGTGTGTGAATGTTTGAAGAACTTAGATGGTTGGGTAAAGTGTTACAGAGTTTCCACTTACTTTTGAGGGAAAGAGAAATCAATTTTTGATAGAATCTATTTTTGATGCCTGCTCTCCTGAGCTGAGACAGCACTTGGCTGACTCTAAGGAAATTGATCCAAATACGTTAGCAAAGGGTGCTGACTTGTGGGTTGCCAACAGGGCTACTCACAAGGATTCTGGGGCAACTAAAAAAATAGATGATGGGAAGCAGCAAAAGAAATATGGCAAAGAGAATTCTAATACCTCTAATCCAAAAGGGGGCCCCAAAAATAAAAAGGTTAAGCCACAAGGGAAACCGAATCAGGCTAGTGAATTCCCAGATGGAGGTCAGCAGAAACCCTCATTTGTCAAGCATTTGGAAAATGTTATGCTTGTGGGTCTACTGACCATGTGAAAGGGGATCCCAGATGTAAGGGTAAATCCTCAGGGGTCCACACTGTCTCCTTAGCCTTTTCCCCAGAGGGAGAAGTACAAATGGCAAGTGGAACTTTCAATTACTGGCTGAAAACCCCATTGGAGTCTCTGCCAGTGTTTCTTTAGTGTCTCTGGGTCTGTGAGAACAGCACAATTTTGATGTTTATAATTTAATTCCAGATTACACGGACAGTGTACTTGTGAATGGTCAGGAGACCCCTGCCAATAAAGACACTGGGGCCAGCATTAAAGTGGTGGATGAATCTTTTGTCAAACCTGAGGATGTTTCTAAGGCACCCAAAGGCCTCACTAAGCTTGCTGGAGGCCATGTCCAAATGCTTCCTAGACTACCATCTGTCATCCAGTGCAACAACATGACTGTCAAGATACCTGTTAGTGTACAAAGTGAGGTGCCTGGGAGAGTCCTGTTGGGGAATGACTTAAAAGCTCTTGGAGTTGTATCAAGCACCCCCAGGCCTCCCAGTAAAAGGAAGCAGGAGCAGACAAGGAATGCCAGAGAGAGTACCGTAACTGACTCTCTAGTGGATGTTACAGAGGAATCTATAACACCCAGTACACAGGAACAACTAACTGCTATTTCCAGGAAGACGGAGACAAAGGGGAAACCCAAGATCTCAAGGAAAAAGCCAGAAAGGACTCCTGTACTACCAACAAGGACATCCCTGAGAGGGCTGTCCAAAGTCACACCTGTGTCTGCTTCACCAGCTGAGGTCGAGTGTTGGAACAACCAGGAAAGGTTGAATCAGCTGCTCAGGATTCAGAGCTGGAAGAAGACCTTGCCCCTGTTGGAGATCTGGATCCTCAAGACCATCCTGAGCTGCAGTCTTTACTGGCAGAAGGTGGCCCCTATAGGGCAGACTTCAGCTAAGGTCAAAGTGAGTGCCCTACTCTTGAAGGTCTTCGCCAACAGGCAGCTTCCCAGCTGGGTGGGCAAGAGCCAGGGAAGGATAGGTTGTACTGGGAAGATGGCCTCTTCTATGGTGAACCAACTGAGTCTATCCCAGGGGACTACAGAAGACTTGTAGTGCCTCTAGAGACAAGACATACGTTCCTAAAGTTAGCCCACAAGATTCCTTTGGCTGGTCACTTGAGCTTCAAGAAAACCAAGGAAAAGCTTTCTCTCTATTTCTACTGGCCTAATTTGTGGTCTGATGTAGATACATTGTGAAGGAGCTGTCATAATTGTCAGATCTCTGGCAAGAGTAGAGCCAAGAATGTGGCACCTTTAGTGCCTCTCCCAGTGGTGGGAGTCCCTTTTGAGAGGGTAGGAATTGACATTGTTGATCCCTGAGACCCTCCAACCTCTTCAGGCAATCAATTTATATTGATTGTAGTAGACCATGCTACTAGGTATCCTGAAGGTAAACCTATGAGGACTGTTACAGCTCAGGCTGTTGATAAGGTGCTACTTGGTATTTTTTACTAGGGTAGGTTTTCATAAGAAAGTCATCTCTGACAGGGGATCCAATTGTATGTCCCACTACATGCAGGCCAAGTGGAAAAACTGTGGAGTGACTTACAAAGTTCTCAACTGTCTACCACCCCCAGACGAATAGGCTGGTAGAGAAGTTTAACGGTACTTTGAAGAGCATGATAGGTTCTTTAGAGGAACCCCTTAGAATTAAGTGGGAGCTTCTACTGCCATGCCTTATATTTGCTTATAGAGAAGTCCCTCAGGAGGGAGTTGGATTTAGTCCCTTTGAGATTCTCTATGGTTATCCATTTAGAGGCCCCATGGCCCTAATTAAGGAGGGGTGGGAGAGTGCCCCTTCTCCCAAGCCAGTGAGAGTCACTGACTATGTGTTAGGTCTCTGGAGGAGAATGACACTCATGATGACAGAAGCATCTGATAACTTAAAAGCAGGTCCGGCTCTGGTGTAGCATTGGCATGACCAGAAGGCCAACATGGTTGAGTTTACTCAAGACCAGCAAGTTTTTGTTATGGTTCCTACAAGGCAGAGGGCCTTATAGGACAAATGCATAGGACCCTACAAGGTTGTGGGAAACCCTGGAGAGGTCGACTATCTGGTGGACTTAGGCAATCCTAAGGAGGCCCCCAGGGTCTTTCACACCAACTGTCTAAAAGCCTAAGTCTCAAGACCAGCAGTGGGAGCTTTGCTTCTAGCTTCAGCTCAAGAGGATGAAGAGAGTGAACATCTACCTGATGTCCTCAGGGGACAACCTTTAGATGAGAAAATAGAAGGACTTAATCTCTCTTCTAATCTGACACTGGAACAACAGGAGGAGTGCAAGTTTCTGTTAAATCAGTTTGCCTGCCTGTTTACACTATCACCAGACTTGACCCCTTGGGATCAGCATGATATTTGCACAGGTGACTGTTTAGCTGTGAAAAACAGAGGTTACGTGATGTCAGATACGTCAGAACCCACATAAAGGAAGAGGTCAACAAAATGCTTTATCTCGGGGTAATAGAATTCTCTACCAGTCCATGGTCTAGTCCAGTTGTGCTAGTGCCAAAGGAAGGATCCAAAGAGTTGTGATTCTGTGTGGACTATAGAGCTCTAAATGCAGTCACTAAGACGGATTCACATCCTTTACTTAGGACAGATGATCTGGAGGACAAACTTGGTTCAGCCAAGTACCTCAGTACATTTGACCGAACGTCAGGCTATTGGCAAATTGCCCTGACAGACCATGCCTAGGAGAAAACTGCATTATCAACCCCAGCAGGCCTCTACCAGTGTAAGGTAATGCCTTTTGGATTAAAGAATGCACCTGCAACATTCCAAAGGATGGTTAATCAAGTTCTGAATGGGATGGAGGACTTCTGCATGGCATACTTGGCTGACATTGCAATGTTCAACCCTACTTGGAAAGAACGTCTTGACCACTTAGGATATGTTTTGCAGGCTCCTGAGCAGGCCCATCTGAGCATAAAGGCAAGTAAATGTCTAATTGGTCAGAGCAGAGGGGTATACCTTGGACATGAGGTAGGAAGAGGTGAAATAAGGCCATTGCCTAGCAAAGTGCTAGCTGCACAAGAATGGGCCACCCCTACTACTCAAACCCAAGTGAGAGCCTTCTTAGGTCTCACTGGTTATTATAGGAACTTCATAGAGAACTGTGGGTCCATAGCTTCTCCCTTGAATGTAGTCTCCTCACCCACATTTCCTAAAAAGGTCAGGTGGAACGAGAAGTGCAACAAGGCATTTGAAGGACTTAAGAAAGCCCTTTGTCAAGCTCCAATCTTAAGAGCTCCTGACTACAGTGAAACCTTCATTGTGCAAACAGATGCTTCCAATACAGGTAAATGTGCAGTCCTGAGTCAGCTGGATGAGAACGGTAGGGAGCACCAATCTGCTTCATCAGCAGAAAGCTGAAGGGACCAGAAACAAGGTGAGCAACCATTGAAAGAGAATGTTTTGCTATTGTGTGGTCACTGAAGAAGTTCAGACCATACTTGTATGGATCTACTATTGTGATTCAGACTGACCACCAACCCTTGAGATGGTTAATGCAGATGATGGAGGAGAATCCTAAATTGTTAAGATGGTCAATCAGCCTACAGGGGTTTGATTTTACCATTGAACATAGGTCAGTGTGTAATCACCAAAATACTGATGTTCTCTCCAGAATGTTTGACTGACTCGAGTAAGGAGATTCATCCAAGGGTGGATTAAATCCTCCTGTTCTTTAGAATGGGGGGGGGGCGAGTAATAGGGAGAATTCTCAGAAATATGCTAATTTGACACTTGACTTATGTACTTTGCTTTCTCAAGTAAGTACGCACGGTGGGACCAGGTTCATGTTTGTTCCATCTGTGCCATCCTTATTCCTTGCTTAATTTTGCTCTCTGTAACATTGTGATTACTTTCCTCTCTGACTGTTTTTCTCCCTCCCCTCCGCTCCCCATTCATTGCCTACTCTCTTATCCCCCTCCTCCCTTATCTCCTTTTTCTTTTCTTTTTTCTTTTGCACTTACACTATCAGAAATGTGTCCCTGGACCTGGCGAGATAGCATAAACTGTCTATCACCCCTTCCTCCCTTGTCCCACTCCCACCCCATGTTAGGGAGTATTCTCAAACATGCGCTAATTCCCTTCACCTAAGAGAGCCCCAGCAACTTTGCTGGATTTTTTGGACTTGCTTTTTTACCTGGAAAGATTGTGAGCTTTTTCTCCCACTCTTTCATGTATTTTGATATGTGTGTTTTAGTCTTGCGTTCTTTGATTATGGAGTTTTAAGAGAACTCCATAGGCATCTTTTCATGTGTGTTACACAGCACCCTCAGTGCAGTGACACAGGGATATCTTTTTAGACTTCCCAGAGGTTTAAATACCTTCTCTGGGATAGACTACTGTTTCCCAGAGAACAGTAAGGTTAAATTGACTTTAGTAGTCTTTTTAAATTCCTAGACCCAGCACACACTATCATCCTACAGAGTGCTGGAGGGGCTACCTAGTATCCCCTGTGTCTAAAATACTCATGCAGCAGGCACATGCTACCCTTTTCTATTGAGATGGCTGGTGGTAGTGGTTTTACAACAAACTACTATGATTTTTCCCATGAACACCCGTAGCAAAACATTTTGAGAGCCATGTTTTTCAAGATGGCGCCTTAAGCCCCTTTGTTTAAACAAGTTCCGGTCTTCTTTTTTCACCATTTCATTTTGGAAAGGTCCTTCTAGTGTTTGTCTCTGCGCGCCAAACCAGGTTTGGTCCCTTTGTTTCTATGCCTTTGGCGGGCTTCAGGACTGAAGATTGCCTATGACGTCTGAGTGTTTGGGGTGGGCAGGAAGTGAGGGAGGTGCCCAAAACTCCCTGTGCTTAGTCTCCTAGGAGACCCAAATGCACTCTGGCGTGATTGGCTGGCTGACTGTCCGGCAAGGACAGCCACCCTGCTGGGTGACTGGCAGCTAGGCTAGAATTAATGTGAGAAAACTGTTTAAAAGGCAAGTCTCTTGCACTAGAAAGCAGACTCGATCATTGGAAAGAAAGAACCGAAGACGTGCTGGAAGAGGACAGCTGCTGCATCTCCTGGACCATTGATTTTCCGGGTGAAGCTCTGCTGCAGGTCCGAATCACCAATGCTCCTTTCGACAGAGAAGCCCCTTCAAAGACAACTTCTTCCTTTGTGTTGGTGGGACCAATAAACTCGTAGGCCACCTGGATACCATTCTAAGAGCTGGTTAGGATTACACAGGGGGAAGGACACCAGATTCTGTCCTTGGTGAACAGCTACTCACACTGAAGTAACTCCATTTTGTCCGCATTTCCGATGAACCCGTGCAGTGCAGGAGTCCCCCGACATCTTCCCTCTTGTCCCCACAACCGAGGCTCAGGAACAGTGAGATCTGGAGGAACAGCCAGGAACCAACATCTTCAGCTGCATCTTTTGCTTCATACTAAGGTACTGTGACAACCCGATTGAGAGAACCCTTCTCTCGCAGTGAAAGTTTGTGGAACTTTCCAAACTTGCAGGCCTAATCAGCTTGTGACCCAACATATGATTCTTTTTCGTACAAACTACTTCTGAAAACTTTGGCAAAGACTTTACTGTTTACTTCAAGAACTGCTCTTTCCTATCCAAGACACTAGTCCATTGACTTTGGCCTAGGTCTATTGAACTGAATCGAGTCCTCTAGTGAACTATAACTATTTGCACTGCCTAAGAAAGTATTTGTGATCTATTCTGCTAACTTGTGCCTTTTTACTCCCATTGAAAGTAACTGAAATGCCATTTTGCTCCTATTTCAGGGGAGCCTAATTTGTTCAGAAACTTATTGGTTTGCTATTGAAGTGTGTTTGTGTATAATATTAAGTTGCCTCCTTCTAGTGAATGTTTTCTAAATGATTGTGTAATAAATGAATACGTTTCTTACCAAGAAACCTTGAGTGTTTACTTGAACGACTGTGATTGTAAGACCTCTGTGTAACCTCTTGTACTGCTCACATTCCCTCTTGAGATAAGCCTCGCTGCTCAGCTCGCTACCACAAAACTGTGCAGTACAGACTTAAACCACAGGTTGGTTTTGTTTGCACCTGTAGTCCTAATTGTATTTGGTGCTCCCAGAGGGTACTGCATGCAATTCTGCCTCACACCGGTGGCAAGTGGTGCGGATAAAGTATAGTTGTTACATTGAGAGTGCTGCTCTTACTTTTGTTCAATAACCTTCACAAGGATAAGCACCACTAGAAAAGCAATTGTTTTATAATGTCAAAAATGGATACCTTCAAACAGGAAGCCCTGATCATTCTAACAATAGATCAACTGAAATATATGTGTAAAGTCAGGTCTCTCTCTGTTAAAGGCAAGAAAAATGAATTGATTGAGAAATTATTGAATCACCAAAGACTGGGAGGTAGAGCTATAACCACTACCCCCTCAGAAAATGTGGATAATGTTGATGAGGATGATACTGATTCAGATTCCAACTCTATGAGTTAGTGGAGTCAGAGGAGTGTCAGGATGTGAGCCCCACTGCACCTCTACTTGCTTTAGGTCCTCAAGCCATAACCACAGGGACCCTACCAGGTCTAGTACTGCGTCCAGAATTTGTCTCTCTTGAAAAAATGAGACTTGAGTTAGAGTTTAAAAGGCTCCAAATGTAAGCTGAAAGTAAACATCAAGAAATCAAACACAGAGAAATGGAAATGCATCATGCTCTTGAAATGAAGAAATTGGCCCTCATTCCGAGGTTGGTGCTAGTCATGGCGCTATTAGCATGATTAGCACCAATACCGGTACCACTACCGACTCGGTGGTATGGGGATTTACCGGTCTATTCCGACCTTTGCGGGACCAGTAAGTCCCCATTTGTAAAGCCATTCCCCATTCCCATTTGAGCCCCCCTAGGGCTTCATGGGAAGGGGGAAGGTGTCAATAACGGTACCACAAATTGCGGTACTGTTATTGACCCCGGTATCCCTTTGCGGGTCCCGTCCATAACGCCTGGTAAAACCAGGTGCTAAGGGAGGGACCCGCAAAGGGTCCTCGGAATAGGGCGCAAAAGGATTACCGGCACCAGTGTCATTACCGGTGCCCGGTATCCCTTTGCGCCCAGGCCGTAATGACCCCCATTGTCTCTTGAAAATGGTTGTAGCCCAGGTCGTAATGACCCCCTTCGTCTCTTGAAAATGGTTCTATCCCAGAGTCTTCTAGGTCTTCCAGTCCCTAGAGGCCTTGCACGCCAAAAGAAGCTGTGAGTACGTATGAGGTGAGACTTGATATTTTGGATTGGTTGGCTGCTTTTGAATATAACTATGGGATTCAGGGTTTTACAGGGAATCTGTTGATTGCTTGGCTTTTGTCTAGGCTCCCCCAGGTTACAACTGATGCTGTAATGGAGGTGGGGGAACTTGAAAGATTGGAGTATGAAAATGTGAAGCTGGCTTTGATAGCTAGATTTGGAAAAACTCCTTCCCAGTACCTTAAGAGGTTTAAGACCCTCAAAAAGCATGATGGTATTCCTTTGTCTACCTGGGTGTGTGAATGTTTGAAGAACTTAGATGGTTGGGTAAAGGGTTACAGAGTTTCCACTTTTGAGGGAAAGAGAAATCAATTTTTGATAGAATCTATTTTTGATGCCTGCTCTCCTGAGCTGAGACAGCACTTGGCTGACTCTAAGGAAATTGATCCAAATACGTTAGCAAAGGCTGATGACTTGTGGGTTGCCAACAGGGCTACTCACAAGGATTCTGGGGCAACTAAAAAAATAGATGTTAGGAAGCAGCATAAGAAATATGGCAAAGAGAATTCTAATACCTCTAATCCAAAAGGGGGCCCCAAAAATAAAAAGGTTAAGCCACAAGGGAAACCGAATCAGGCTAGTGAATTCCCAGAGGCAGGTCAGCAGAAATCCTCATTTGTCAAAACATTTTGAAAATGTTATGCTTGTGGGTCTACTGACCATGTGAAAGGGGATCCCAGATGTAAGGGTAAATCCTCAGGGGTCCACACTGTCTCCTTAGCCTTTTCCCCAGAGGGAGACGTACAAATGGCAAGTGGAACTTTCAATTACTGGCTGAAGACCCCATTGGAGTCTCTGCCAGTGTTTCTTTAGTGTCTCTGGGTCTGTGAGAACAGCACAATTTTGATGTTTATAATTTAATTCAGATAACACGAAATAATATTACACGGACAGTGCACTTGTGAATGGTGAGGAGACCCCTGCCAATAAAGACACTGGGGCCAGCATTAAAGTGGTGGATGAATCTTTTATCAAACCTGAGGATGTTTCTAAGGCACCCAAAGGCCTCACTAAGCTTGCTGGAGGCCATGTCCAAATGCTTCCTAGACTACCATCTGTCATCCAGTGCAACAACATGACTGTCAAGATACCTGTTAGTGTACAAAGTGAGGTGCCTCGGAGAGTCCTGTTGGGGAATGACTTAAAAGCTCTTGGAGTTGTATCAAGCACCCCCAGGCCTCCCAGTAAAAGGAAGCAGGAGCAGACAAGGAAGGCCAGAGAGAGTAACGTAACTGACTCTCTAGTGGATGTTACAGAGGAATCTATAACACCCAATACACAGGAACTACTAACTGCTATTTCCAGGAAGACTGAGACAAAGGGGAAACCCAAGATCTCAAGGAAAAAGCCAGAAAGAACTCCTGTACTACCAACAAGGACATCCCTGAGAGGGCTGTCCAAAGTCACACCTGTGTCTGCTCCACCAGCTGAGGTCGAGTGTTGGAACAACCAGGAAATGTTGAATCAGCTGCTCAGGATTCAGAGCTGGAAGAAGACCTTGCCCCTGTTGGAGATCTGGATCCTCAAGACCATCCTGAGCTGCAGTCTTTACTGGCAGAAGGTGGCCCCTATGGGGCAGACTTCAGCTAAGGTCAAAGTGAGTGCCCCACTCTTGAAGGTCTTCACCAACAGGCAGCTTCCCAGCTGGGCGGGCAAGAGCCAGGGAAGGATAGGTTGTACTGGGAAGATGGCCTCTTCTACAGTGAACCAACTGAGTCTATCCCAGGGGACTACAGAAGACTTGTAGTGCCTCTAGAGACAAGACACAAGTTCCTAAAGTTAGCCCACAAGATTCCTTTGGCTGGTCACTTGAGCTTCAAGAAAACCAAGGAAAAGCTTTCTCTCTATTTCTACTGGCCTAAGTTGTGGTCTGATGTAGATACATTCTGAAGGAGCTGTCAAACTTGTCAGATCTCTGGCAAGAGTGGAGCCAAGAATGTGGCACCTTTAGTGCCTCTCCCAGTGGTGGGAGTCCCTTTTGAGAGGGTAGGAATCGACATTGTTGATCCCTGAGACCCTCCAACCTCTTCAGGTAATCAATTTATATTGATTGTAGTAGACCATGCTACTAGGTATCCTGAAGCTAAACCTATGAGGACTGTTACAGCTCAGGCTGTTGCTAAGGTGCTACTTGGTATTTTTTACTAGGGTAGGTTTTCATAAGAAAGTCATCTCTGACAGGGGATCCAATTGTATTTCCCACTACATGCAGGCCATGTGGAAAAACTGTGGAGTGACTTACAAAGTTCTCAACTGTCTACCACCCCCAGACGAATAGGCTGGTAGAGAGGTTTAACTGTACTTTGAAGAGCATGATAGGTTCTTTAGAGGAACCCCTTAGAATTAAGTGGGACCTTCTACTGCCATGCCTTATATTTGCTTATAGAGAAGTCCCTCAGGAGGAAGTTGGATTTAGTCCCTTTGAGATTCTCTATGGTTATCCATTTAGAGGCCCCATGGCCCTAATTAAGGGGGGGGTGGGAGAGTGCCCCTTCTCCCAAGCCAGTGAGAGTCACTGACTATGTGTTAGGTCTCTGGGGGAGAATGACACTCATGATGACAGAAGCATCTGATAACTTAAAAGCAGGTCCGGCTCTGGTGTAGCATTGGCATGACCAGAAGGCCAACATGGTTGAGTTTACTCAAGACTAGCAAGTTTTTGTTATGGTTCCTAAAAGGCAGAGGGCCTTATAGGACAAATGCATAGGACCCTACAAGGTTGTGGGAAACCCTGGAGAGGTTGACTATCTGGTGGACTTAGGCAATCCTAAGGAGGCCCCCAGGGTCTTTCACACCAACCGTCTAAAAGCCTAAGTCTCAAGACCAGAAGTGGGGGCTTTGCTTCTAGCTTCAGCTCAAGAGGAGGAGGAGGAGAGTGAACATCTACCTGATCTCCTCAGGGGACAACCTTTAGATGAGAAAATAGAAGGGCTTAATCTATCTTCTAATCTGACACTGGAACAACAGGAGGAGTGCAAGTTTCTGTTAAATCAGTTTGCCTGCCTGTTTTCACTATCACCAGACTTGGCCCCTTGGGATCAGCATGATATTTGCACAGGTGACTGTTTAGCTGTGAAAAACAGAGGTTACGTGATGTCAGATACGTCAGAACCCACATAAAGGAAGAGGTCAACAAAATGCTTGATCTCGGGGGAATAGAATTCTCTACCAGTCCATGGTCTAGTCCAGTTGTGCTAGTGCCAAAGGAAGGATCCAAAGAGTTGTGATTCTGTGTGGACTATAGAGCTCTAAATGCAGTCACTAAGACGGATTCACATCCTTTACTTACGACAGATGATCTGGTGGACAAACTTGGTTCAGCCAAGTACCTCAGTACATTTGACCGAACGTCAGGCTATTGGCAAATTGCCCTGACAGACCATGCCTAGGAGAAAACTGCATTTTCAACCCCAGCAGGCCTCTACCAGTGTAAGGTAATGCCTTTTGGATTAAAGAATGCACCTGCAACATTCCAAAGGATGGTTAATCAAGTTCTGAATGGGATGGAGGACTTCTGCATGGCATACTTGGCTGACATTGCAATGTTCAGCCCTACTTGGAAAGAAAGTCTTGACCACTTAGGATATGTTTGGCAGGCTCCTGAGCAGGCCCATCTGACCATAAAGGCAAGTAAATGTCTAATTGGTCAGAGCAGAGGGGTATACCTTGGACATGAGGTAGGAAGAGGTGAAATAAGGCCATTGCCTAGCAAAGTGCTAGCTACACAAGAATGGGCCACCCCTACTACTCAAACCCAAGTGAGAGCCTTCTTAGGTCTCACTGGTTATTATAGGAACTTCATAGAGAACTGTGGGTCCATAGCTTCTCCCTTGAATGTAGTCTCCTCACCCACATTTCCTAAAAAGGTCAGGTGGAACGAGAAGTGCAACAAGGCATTTGAAGGACTTAAGAAAGCCCTTTGTCAAGCTCCAATCTTAAGAGCTCCTGACTACAGTGAAACCTTCATTGTGCAAACAGATGCTTCCAATGCAGGTAAATGTGCAGTCCTGAGTCAGCTGGATGAGAACGGTAGGGAGCACCAATCTGCTTCATTAGCAGAAAGCCGAAGGGACCAGAAACAAGGTGGGCAACCATTGAAAGAGAATGTTTTGCTATTGTGTGGTCACTGAAGAAGTTCAGACCATACTTGTATGGATCTACTATTGTGATTCAGACTGACCACCAACCCTTGAGATGGTTAATGCAGATGACGGAGGAGAATCCTAAATTGTTAAGATGGTCAATCAGCCTACAGGGGTTTGATTTTACCATTGAACATAGGTCAGTGTGTAATCACCAAAATACTGATGGTCTCTCCAGAAGGTTTGACTGACTCGAGTAAGGAGATTCATCCGGGGTGGATTAAATCCTCCTGTTCTTTAGAATGGGGGGGGGGCGAGTAATAGGGAGAATTCTCAGAAATATGCTAATTTGACACTTGACTTATGTACTTTGCCTTCTCAACTAAGTACGCACGGTGGGACCAGGTTCATGTTTGTTCCATCTGTGCCATCCTTATTCCTTGCTTAATTTTGCTCTCTGTAACATTGTGATTACTTTCCTCTCTGACTGTTTTTCTCCCTCCCCTCCGCTCCCCATTCATTGCCTACTCTCTTATCCCCCCTCTCCCTTATCTCCTTTTTCTTTTCTTTTTTCTTTTGCACTTACGCTATCAGAAATGTGTCCCTGGACCTGGCGAGATAGCATAAACTGTCTATCTTCCCTTCCTCCCTTGTCCCACTCCCACCCCATGTTAGAGAGTATTCTCAAACATGCGCTAATTCCCTTCACCTAAGAGAGCCCCAGCAACTTTGCTGGATTTTTTGGACTTGCTTTTTTACCTGGAAAGATTGTGAGCTTTTTCTCCCACTCTTTCATGTATTTTGATGTGTGTGTTTTACTCTTGCGTTCTTTGATTATGGAGTTTTAAGAGAACTCCATAGGCATCTTTTCATGTGTGTTACACAGCACCCTCAGTGCAGTGACACAGGGATATCTTTTTAGACTTTCCAGAGGTTTAAATACCTTCTCTGGGATAGACTACTGTTTCCCAGAGAACAGTAAGGTTAAATTGACTTTACTAGTCTTTTTAAATTCCTAGACCCAGCACACACTATCATCCTATAGAGTGCTGGAGGGGCTACCTAGTATCCCCTGTGTCTAAAATACTCATGACGCAGGCACATGCTACCCTTTTCTATTGAGATGGCTGGTGGTAGTGGTTTTACAACAAACTACTATGATTTTTCCCATGAACACCCGTAGCAAAACAGTTTGAGAGCCATGTTTTTCAAGATGGCGCCTTAAGCCCCTTTGTTTAAACAAGTTCCGGTCTTCTTTTTTCACCATTTCATTTTGGAAAGGTCCTTCTAGTGTTTGTCGCTGCGCGCTAAACCAGGTTTGGTCCCTTTGTTTCTATGCCTTTGGCGGGCTTCAGGACTGAAGATTGCCTCTGACGTCTGAGTGTTTGGGGTGGGCAGGAAGTGAGGGAGGTGCCCAAAACTCCCTGTGCTTAGTCTCCTAGGAGACCCAAATGCACTCTGGCGTGATTGGCTGGCTGACTGTCCAGCAAGGACAGCCACCCTGCTGGGTGAGTGGAAGCTAGGGTAGAATCAATGTGAGAAAACTGTTTAAAAGGCAAATCTCTTGCACTGGAAAGCAGAATCGATCATTGGAACGAAAGAACCGAAGACGGGCTGGAAGAGGACGGCTGCTGCATCTCCTGGACCATTGGTTTGCCGGGTGAAGCTCTGCTGCAGGTCCGAATCGCCAAAGCTCCTTTCGACAGAGAAGCCCCTTCAAGGACGACTTCTTCCTTTGAGTTGGTGGGACCAATAAACTCGTAGGCCACCTGGATACCATTCTAAGAGCTGGTTAGGATTACACAGGGGGAAGGACACCAGCTTGTGTGCTTGGTGAACAGCTACTCAAACTGAAGTGACTCCATTTTGTCCCCGTTTTCCGATGAAGCCGTGCAGTGCAGGAGTCCCCTGACATCTTCCCTCTTGTCCCCACAACCGAGGCTTGGAACAGTGAGATCTGGAGAAACAGCCAGGAACTAACATCTTCAGCTGCATCTTTTGCTTCAGACTAAGGTACTGTGACAACCCGATTGAGAGAACCCTTCTCTCGCAGTGAAAGTTTGTGGAACTTTCCAAACTTGCAGGCCTAATCAGCTTGTGACCCAACATATGATTCTTTTTTGTACAAACTACTTCTGAAAACTTTGGCAAAGACTTTACTGTTTACTTCAAGAACTGCTCTTTCCTATCCAAGACACTAGTCCATTGACTTTGGCCTAGGTCTATTGAACTGAATCGAGTCCTCTAGTGAACTATAACTATTTGCACTGCCTAAGAAAGTATTTGTGATCTATTCTGCTAACTTGTGCCTTTTTACTCCCATTGAAAGTAACTGAAATGCCATTTTGCTCCTATTTCAGGGGAGCCTAATTTGTTCAGAAACTTATTGGTTTGCTATTGAAGTGTGTTTGTGTATAATATTAAGTTGCCTCCTTCTAGTGAATGTTTTCTAAACGATTGTGTAATAAATTAATAAGTGTTTTACCAAGAAACCTTGAGTCTAAGCGTCTACTTGAACCACTGTGATTGTAAGACCTGTGTTACCTCTTGCACTTCTCACATTCCCTCTTGAGATTAGCCTGGCTGCTCAGCTCGCTACCACAAAACTGTGTAGTACAGATTTATACCAAATGTTGGTTTTGCTTACACCTGTAGTCCTAACTGTATGTGGTGGTCCCAGAGGGTACTGCATGCATTCTGCCTAACATCCCCCCAGTTGCTCGTTTTGTTCTTCTCCCCCACACCGCCCCTCCCCTCCTCTTTTGTACTCTCTTGCTCTACCAGAAATGTCGTCATGCCTATTACAGTATTTGCTTGTCTGTTTCCTTTCCCCCCACCCATCCCGTTCCTTCCTTATATGTCTTAGCACTTGCACTATCTGAAATGTTGCCAAACTCAGTACGATAGTTAACTTTTAATTCTAATTGTTCCCAGCCACTTAAAAATGTATCTGTATTTTTCCCTTGTACCCTCCCTTGTAGTGAAGCACTTTAAAACACAATGTGTATCTGCGCTATAAAAAGAAACTATCATATCATGTATGTCCTACTTTGATCCTAACCTACAGATGGAGCTCACCATGGACGCTAGCCCCGTAGGACTGGGGCAATCCTAGCAAAGTGCTCCGGGAGTAAGCACGCCAAAAAGAAAGATAGTGTCCTATGCCAGTAGAAGTCTAACGGACACAGAGCAGAGATATTCGCAGGCTGAAAAGGAGGCCCTAGTGGTGGTGTGTGCCTGCGATCACTTTCATTTGTTCATGTATGGAAAGTCATTCACGATAATCACAGACCACCAAGCACTCGTCACGATCTATGGAAAACCAACGGCACAAATGCCACCAAGAATTGCAAGATGGGGACTCCGTCTACAGGAATATAAATATTCAACACTACATAAACCCGGCAAGGATAATAATCCAGCAGACTTCTTCTCTCTACATCCACACACTGGAGGCACGCCATCACATGAGATGGCGGAGGATATATCAATTACATAATTCACCACGCAATGCCACTCATCATTGCCATGACAGAACTTGCAAAACACACAGCTGAACATGCAACCCTAGCATTAGTGTTGTCCTGCATTGGATATGGAAGATGGCAATCAGGGGACGAGGCACTTCAGGTGAGTCCAGCACTGGATGAATGGCTGTTCAACACACTGGCGAAGGCGTAAGATGAAATCTCCATATCACCATCATCTCTACTGTTGAAAGGAGATAGAATGATAATACCAGAATCTCGCCACCAGAAGGTCATAGAGATAGCACACGATGGTCATCGGGAATCATCCCCACCAAACGCATGTTCCGAAGCAAGGTATGGTTCCCAGGAATGGACAGACTAATAGAGAACGCTAAAATCCTGCCACATCTGACTGAGATCACAAACCACAGTCTTCCTGGAACCACTACGCATGTCAGAGCTCCATGAGGGAGTGTGGGAGAAAGTGGCAATAAACCTCTTTGGGCCCTTAAGATCAGTGGAATATGTGCTGGTAGCACTGGATGAACATTCCTGCTACCCCAGTTAGAAATTCTGGCATCCACAGCAGCCACAGCACTGATAACGGCACTTGATCGCATCTTCTCATTGTTTGGAGTACCAAAAGTGGTTAAGTCAGACAAGGGCGCTTCATTCACAAGCAAAGATCTCCCAAACTTTGCAAACTACCTGGGATTTAGTCACAAAAAAATCACACCCCTGTGGCCGCAGGTGAATGGATTGTTAGAGCGCTTTATGGCCAACATCAAGAGTACAGTTTGCATTACAACAATCACACACATGCCCATCGAACAAGCCCTCTGCCAACTCCTAAGAGATTACCGCAACACACTGCATGACTCCATTGGGAAGTATCCAGCAGAACTCATGTTCAGGCACCCCATCAGGTCAAGAATACCACAGGAGGATGAGGAAGACATATTGCCAGGGGAACAAATGCTAGTAAGGCAAACCCAGGTTCACAAGTACATGCCACTGTTCGATCCAAGGCCCCTGAAAGTATCTCAAGTCAAGAGATCCATGATCAAGGCAGAAAGATATGGATGGGTCATAACGAGAAACAGCTCATTCTTCAGAAAAGCAGGAGAAGACACCATCCGGGCATATGGACAAGAAGAAGAAGAAGAGGAAGAAGAAGAAGAAGAACAAGTACAAGAAGAAGAACAACAACAAGGGAAGAGAAAGAAGAAGAGGAAGAATGACAAAGGGAGCTAGGATAGTTGGGGGACAAAGATGAACCAGACAGAGAAGAACACAACAGCGTGGAGGGACTTATGGATGGGACAGCTACATCTCCTCGACAAGGAAGACCCTGTCGCATTATCCGAAAGCCTCGATGCTGGATCGAGGAAATGGGGTAGGACAGCACTTATTTTGGGGGTAGATGTAGCCTCGCAAGATGTTGCCATCATCAGATGCATCAACAGAAATTAAGTGTCATGGGACCCAGATATGGTGCGCACACATCTCGTGCAAATAAAGTAGTTACTGCTCTGCATTCCTGGTTTCCAGATGTTTGTGCGTGCGCTGAAGCTGCGCCCGGCTCCATGCCCTTTCACACACGAGTAAAGACACCACACTGTTCACTAAGTCGATCTCCATACCTGAATCTGAAATTATACGCTTCCCTCCACCAAAAGGCAACCATACAAAGGCCCTCATAAAAACTCCATCAAACACTATCAGGTTAGGTGAAGGCTCTAAGATGCTCAGAAAGGACTGATCACCCATGGATCCAATATTGTCACATGATTGTAATGCTAGAGCTTAATGATGGGGATGAACTATTGACAACCAAATCCCGCTCACCCTTCCAGACACAACAAACAAGAATCACACATACCATCTTACACAACATCCACAATCACTTGCCTACAGGTCAAAGACAATAAGTGTTGTAAGGTACGAAACTCCCTAACAGGTCTTCATAATTCATTGACCCCAAATCTCCACACTGCAACACTCACAATTATTATTATTATTTTTAATACCCCTTTTTATGATTTTGAAGCCGTCCCCACCTTTTAATGTACCTTTAATAATTTGCTATGGATTCCATGCATTCAATGGACATTTAATTCCTTTCCTCTTGGTGCTCTATGCAACCCTCTTGATGGCTTCTATTTCCTTAAACCCACCTTAAGGCCTTGTCATGTCTTAAACTGTTTTTAGTGCACCTTTTTGAATTTTCAAGACTTTCATGTTTTTTAGTGCAACCTTATTGCCTTTAATTCCTTTATTTTCACTGTTATAAGGGTTGTGGTAAAACACAGCCTGGCATACTATGCATTAATCTGACTTTGTCAACCACACATGACAGCATTTCTGTTGTTATAGATATCAGTAAGAGCAAGTCTACTTTTTACTCTGATGTCTTATGCTGCTGACTTTGTCAACCACACATGACAGCATTTCTGTTGTTATAGATATCAGTAAGAGCAAGTCTACTTTTTACTCTGATGTCTTATGCTGCTGATTTGTTATGGTTATATTCTCCGCTGTTTTACTCAGTTCAATTTATTATGCAATATTAGACTATGGTGCTCCAGAAATCCACAATATTTAACTTGGCACATTCAGACTGCCTGACATGCTACTAGGCTATATTAAGGCACACGAGAGCACTACAATGAACATGTACACTATCTTTCATCGACTTTTGCAATATCGGATGACACACAATATACCCTCTGTAATGATAACAGACCCGGCATCGTAGCCAGCGAGGTCAAAAAGATGTATTTCTTTTTTTCCCATTGAAGATATGCATAAAAGTAAACTAAGTGCACCACTCCACCCTCTCCACTGTGTCGCAATAGAGGCATGATGTTTTTCCCATATGCAAGGTTTTAGCAAAACCCAATGTCTGGCATTACACACTATACTGCAAAGTAGGCACTCATGCATGGTGGGGTACATAAGCACATCATTGGTAGCGTGAAGGTTTGGATTCAAACTTCCTTCAAAGCATTTTTATGTGAACTGTTTGGCCTAAAATGGTATCTGGAGGCATACTATTGAATATAAATAATAATACTATGATCAGTTGCAAGAAATAACATTTCCCAGCTTAAGAAAAGAACATTCAACTATTTACTTTGCAATTATTGTTCTGTTGATCTACAATGACCTACAGTTAAAAACACTGCTTGAATTGAAATGTGCAATACGGCTTTAGAGAAAATTGCGGTTGTGGATTTCAGCAATGTGACTGATGGAAGGTTTATCTCCAGTTGAAACTATACATTCTTATCATGCAATGTTATTTTCTTGTATTTAGTCATAACAGTATGGTATGTGATATTGGTTCAGGTTTAATAATAATAATAATAATAATAAATGTTATTATTATTATTATTATTATTATTATTATTATTATTATTATTATTATTATTATTATATTAGGATTGTTTGGGTATTACCGACTGTATTTGACACAAAAATGGAAGCTCAAACTGGTTTACTACTTGTGTGTTGTGAGATTAAAAGCAGCTAATCACACCCAAACATCCAAACATGTCACCCCTTTTTGATGCAGAATGGCGTCAGCACCTGGGCCCTCTGCCCAAAACCTATTACACGTATTCATTGGGTGCTCAGAGTAGACACTATGAATTGCCCATGCCCATCTTACTCTATGGGTCCTTCCATGTAGGGTGGCTGGCCTGTCCCTTTCCCATGAGACTAACCATTACATTGTTGCAGGGTCGCAGGATTACCATTGGCCCTTGTCCCCTGCCATCCACCCCTGGATTTCTGTCCCCTGATTGGCTGGAACTGGTCTCCTCAGGCCTGCAACCCAGTTTGGTTCTCAGCCCTCTGTGCACCTCTTCAAGGTGATATGAAATGACTATGTGTTCCCAATGTATCTGGAAGCAACACCACTTTTGCCTATGAGAGTGCTATCCTCAGTATTAGTAAATGTGTTTGTATTTATTTGGCCGAATGGTACATTTGAACGAATTTGGCCTGTACCATTTGACCGAATAAAAATGTACAAATTGGCTAGAACATACCAAACATGTGTAACAGGGATTGTGAGGGTGTCCCCGGCTCCTATGATCTGTATGTATTAGCCTTAGGGGGCTGCAGGGGTGTCCCCCGCTTCCTCAATATTGGAGGCGGTTGACCGAAAAGAAAAAAAAGAAAAAGGGATCCTGCAGCGTCGGATCCGACCCGCGTTTGAGGGATGGATCTGATGCTGCAGTGCTGCAGTCAAACAGGCGGTGAGTGAACAGTTAAGTAGGGAAGTGGGGTTGGGAGTGGGTGATTGCGTTTGATCCTCTGAGAAAGTATCGCAATACGGCTGTTTTTTCCAAACAGTTTGCAGCGATCAGTTCTCAGACGGTCAAACACACCTAAACCCTCTCCACGTTGCAACATTGTTAACTTGTTCATGTTTCACTTCTCGTATTGGGTTGCTGAGAACTATTCATCTTCCCACCACTGGTGAATACCCATTGTCTAGCTTGGCCACATCACGTGGTTGGGGACCACAAAATCGAGCTCTTCTGGTCTGCAATTTTGAGAATATATTCTGTTTTTCTGCAGGTGGTTCCTTGTCGTCTTTAGTTTGGAATGTGCTGCTTGTCTCTGACCTTGGCTGTGAGCCCTGGAGTTCCGCTTTGTGCAGCCTGGTTCTGCTTCCCCCGTCTTTAGTCCTGCAGCTTGAGACCATGATTTCTACACACTTATATTGTGCTATATTTCATATAGTTTAGTCGTATTTGGTCTAACTAGGCTGCTTATGTGATCCTGTAGTTCCATAGGGTTAGTTGCCATAAGCGTCTGCAAGCTTGCTCTGCTTTTCTCCGTTGCCATGGGTTCAGTGTTTCTGCACTTGGCTAATGAGAAAAATAATAAAAGCTTTGACAGTATGTATATGTATCCGCCCTCTATCTACAGTACTGTGTAAGCATGTTCTTCATGTATAGAAGTGTGTGTTTGTGTGAAGCTTTGTATGGTTGTGACTGTACTTCAACACTAATGTGGTTATGTCATGGTGTCACTAATGACGTCAGCACAGTGGTTTCTCTTTATTTAGTCAACGTCATTCATCATGGCATTTGGCTCCATGACCACTATTGAGGCACCTGTATCCATAAAGCATTCACTGGATAAGGTTGGAATGGCAGTCTGAGAGAATATCTCTGTGCATATGTGTCAGTCACTGCTGCTACTGGGGTTTGTCCGAATAATGAGTGGCTTCTTGCGTTCTTGACTCTTCGGGCCGCCATGTTCATGAGGATGAGGGGGGCCATTCCTGGGACCCTCTCTTCAAAGTAATACAAGCATTTTTTGTATAGTCATCCAACCACAGTGAAATACTGTTTATAGCTGATCGTTTTACCAAATAAACAAAGGAGGAAAGTGCATGTGTTGCCCGAAGTGAGGAAAACCTACAAATTGAATTTGATGTTAAATCTCCCTGGCTCTTCAACCAGTACCTGGCACCTCTTGCCCACCGCATTGCTACTTTCTGCTCCAATTTTCAATGTTATGCGGATGACACTCAGCTCTTTTTCAGGCTACCCTCAGCCACCTCTTCTTCTTCTCTCATACCAGACTGTCTGGCCACAATTCAGGAATGTTGTGTCACCAGTGATCTCTGCTTTAATGCCAGTAAAACTGAGATCCTCCTCATTGGGTTACCTACTCCCTCCTTTCCTCTCTCTCTATGGCCGACGACTCTGGGCCATTTTTCTGCGCCTTCCTGTGAGGCTAAGAACCTTGGTGTCATCTTTGGCTCCACCCTCTCCTTCTCTCCTCAAATCTCTCATGTCTCTAAGAAGTCAAACTATCAGCTGCACCTCCTCAGAGGTATTCTTCCTTTTCTCACTTTCCCCCAGAAGCTCACTGTTTCCAGAGCTCTGGTCCTCTCTAGGCTGGACTATTCCAACAGCATCATTCCAAATCTTTCTTCCTCTACCCCTCGACCTTTGCAGCGTATCCAGAACAGGACTGCAAGACTTGTCCTTGGCCTCAAGCACAGGGATCGCATCTATCCAGCTCTGAAATCTCTTCACTGGTTACCCGTGGCTGAAATTATCAACTTCAAGACCCTCTGCACTGTCCACAAGGCTTTCTGGGGTCTGGGACCACTACACATCCAACGTTCTCTTCCAAAACATCTTCCTTCTCAAGCTCTCCGCTCATCCACCTCCAACTCTTTGAGGGTCAGACGGTTCTCCAAGCAGAGAGTTGGGGGCAGATCTATCTCCTCGGCTGAGGCCTCCCACAGGAACAACATCTGTGCCTCTCTTACACTTGAGCAGAACCACCTCTGGTTCCGGAAGCAACTCAAGGCCTTCCTTTTTGTTTCTGCTTTCTCTCTTCCTCTACCCTGCTGATGCACCTGACTGCTCCATGCACTAATCACCTGGTCACTCTCTGCACTTGGACACCGATTCCTGAATGTCCAGTTGCCCTCACACTGCCTCCGAGCTCCCCAGCACTTAAGGGTCCGTATATGCAACCCTACAGTCCCTCTCTTCACATATGAGCCACCCACTGGCTGCACTTGTGAGTTAAATGTACTTCTCACTTCCCCTCCCCCCTGGCACTTCTCCCCTTCCCTCTTACTCGCACTTGCGCAATCTGAATGACACAAGGCCTAGTAAGATTGTTATTTTGTACTCCCTTGTTTCCCCCTCCTTGTCTTGTCACACCTAGAAACACTTGTGTACAGGCACATTATAAACGCTATATCATATCATATCATGTTGATGCCCTATTGAAGTACATCATAACATATCATATCATGTTTATGCCCTACTGAAGTACGAGTTCAATACCATCATTGTTCATGGGCTTGAATGGAGGATATATTGAAATTTTTTCTACTGATGACATTTCCTGGATTCAACCAGCTCCCTTTGGTCAACCATTCCGTGCTTGAATATCCATGGCACTTATTCAGTGCCTATGGCCTAGCACGTGTTGATGGATGTGGACATGTATTCTTGCAGGCAGAACTGGTAAAATGTTCAGAAAAAATTGCAGAGTATCTATAAAAATGAAAATAGAAACTCTTAATGTAAAGTAGTCTTTATACTTGGGAGAAAATCATTTATGTTGAGGAATCATCCTGAAACTGATGGTCTCAGAATCACACCTGAATGCACACAGACCTCCCATGGCTGCCTAATAGTGATTTTTACATAGACCACGGTAATGTGTGTGCGAAAATGCATTAAAACATGACGCTGGTGTGCAGCCATTTTGGACATTCACTTCCAAACCACAATTAAATTCTACGTTTCTGTGAGCTCAGTTAGAGCTCACAGGTCGACATGAGTTCTGCAATGGTTGAGATATTTTAGTGTGAAGCAGATGAGCTTATTATGGAGCACAGTTTTTGTATTGTTCACTCAAGGACGAGCCGAGAGTGGAGTCAGAGATGTGCAGGTACATTAATAAAGGGTACTGGGAAGGAGCGTGCAGAAGACGAGCTGGGTTTTTCGACTGCTGTCTGGATTTTTCTGCTCTTGCCACTCATGCTTGCTGTCTGTCCTTCGGCCGGGGACAGTCAGCAACTTATGAGTGGCAGGGATTTTACCCCCTTAAGAAGGGAGGTATCCCGAGAGGAGGCAGAGAATTGTAACCCTGAGTGATGGAGTCTTGCTGAGAAAGGAGAACGCTCAGCTTCAGACCTTGTTAGTTGAGGTGTGATCTCTCTGCCTACCTGCCTTGGGACTGGGTAGTGTTGTTGTGGCCGAGATGAGGTTTTCGACTACAACTGCACTAACAGTGATGTATATCTATCATACCTGTCCTTGTACATGTATCTATGTATAACCAGTTGCATTTATTATACAGTTATATGTATGCTTATGAAGTGTGAATAAAGGACCTGTAAAGAGCCAAATACTTTATAACCATTGGTCTGAGTATGCATTATTGCCTTCCTGTGTCCAAGAACGTTTAGCCGTGTAATAGGGTGAGTAACTCTAAGCTCATTACATGCATCTGGAAAGCAGAACAACCACCAGTGTTCATCAACTGCCCCCTACACCCACAGCAACAGGCACATCATTACAACACCCTTAAGTTGCCAAGTAAGGGAAGGATGCTATTGTAAGGCGGACGGGAGAGAAACCGTATATGGATTTAGACCTTCCAGGATAGCCATGGCACTGCTGAGGAGGTGGCATGGGTAAAGGCAGAAATACAATAAAGAGATCAGCAGTCAGTGTACATGAGTCAGCAGAAATGACACACGTTTTATGTCGTAAAATGATTTCATTGAAGTTTACTATCACACAATGTGACCCACGAATACCTGTATGGTGAGATCTGCAGCAGCAAGCCACACCTGGGCCATGCAAAATGTTTTGAATGTATGAACTTAATTGAATACAGACTAATGCAGTTTTCAGTTGATGGCTCGCCCCAAAGGCAATGTTTTGTAAAAGAGCAATGTTTAACCATAGGAGTCTAAACAGAGGAAAATCTATTGCTCATGAGTCTGCACTCTAGACTACAAGTGCCATACCAGCAATGGTCATGTCGGAGGGAACGGACTGGGCACACATTTGAATTCAGACTAATGATGGAATTTCCAGCACTCAGCCAGTTCCCTTCATGAAACCATTATCTGTTTGAATATGCATGGCAAGTGGTAAGTACCTATAGCGTAGTTGGTGTTTATTGATGATGACATGGCTTCCTGTGGCCAAAACCTGTTCATAGGCTAGACTAAAACATGAAATTGAAGGAGCGCATCAGTGATGTAGAGCTTGATCTTGGGAACCCATTTTATTTTTTGATCTGGTAATTAACTGGCTGCAGCCACATGAAGTCCTGCCTTCAGTACTGAATGGGTGCTAAATGAATGATTGAAATAACAAAAAAGCAGAGGGTCAGTAAAGAGGCTCAAACTCAGCAATGTTGACTGTGTCCTTCTTTACGGCGAATGTTCTTACCTTTTTTGGACCAATGCTTTGGTTATAACATGAACCAAATGCTTGTCTGTCCCAGAATGATGTGTCTGTGTACTGTATACATGCCATGTAGATGCAGGCACAAACACCCAAAATGAATGATAAGATGACAACTGGTGGTGGAATGACAGGCAGCACCTGGCATGGGGGAATCAGCAGCACCTGGCATGGGGAATCAGCAGCACCTGGCATAGGGGAATCAGCAGCACCTGGTATGGGGGAATCAACAGCACCTGGCATGGGGGAATTGGCATCACCTGGCATGGGGGAATCAGCAGCACCTGGCACGGGGGAAGCGGCAGGACCTGGCATGGGGGAATCGGCTGTGCGCTAGAGATAATATGGTGCCACAATAGCAGAGTCAGATTTTGCTCTTAAGTACAGTAACAGCCGCAGTTGTAATCCCTGAACTCCTTGCACTGTTTATCCTGTAGACAGGAACACACGTCTTATTTATTTTTATACAGTACAATTTTTATTGCTATTTCAAAACAAGTGTCAAAACCATATACTACATGAACTAGAACTAAGAAATCAACATGTATTGTGGATCGGGGATCGTGAAAGCTATAGCCTTCTGAAACCAGGCTAAACATTTTTACATTTCAAAACGATCATGCATACCATTTTTGACACCAAAAAGGAAATGACAAAGGTTTGAAATTCCAGTATTTTAGTATGCAAATTGTTGAAGACGTTAGGCAGGTCATTTCGGCTGCATATACATGTATTTCAAGGCAATGTTATTGACACATCATTTTCTCGTTCCCAGTCATTTAAAAATGTGTTGCAAATTCTAGTATTTATTTGCAGGACACATCATACAAGAGCCTACATTCGTTTTTCAAATCTACTGAATCTTTGACAAGCCTACATTTAGTTCCTCTATTTAATGTGGCCAACATAAACAAAAAAAAAACATGATTCGACACAACATTGCTTCTGACCAGAGAACATATTTGGATAATTATATTTTGAAGTGCAAACATAAACAAAACACCGTAGTGCATATGTTCAATGAGGGAAGACTTTTGCAATGTAATTCTATGCATGGCCACTTATAATAGCGCATAAAGGGCCAGATTCTCATAAACGAGCGCAAACGAAAGGAGCACTGAGAATGCCCTCGTTTAATTTGCGCTCATCGCTGAAGTGCGCAGGTCACCTTATTCTCAAAGGTGGCCTGTGCATTTCAGGAGGGGCTGGACACTAGGGGGAAAGATGCTCTTCCAAGCCCCCTTGCATACATTAGTGTTGGGAGGGCCCTCCTGACTCCCATATATGACAGGCTCCAGGCAACTACATGGTTGCTCAGAAAGCATTTCACAGAGACGGGCCATTAAAGGACCTTGTCTTAGAGAAATGCTCAAAACATTTTAAAAACACTCCCGTCCCAGTTTGGTGGATGGAAATGTAAGTGACAGCCACAGTTTAAACTGCTTCGGTAAGGTTTCAAAAACAAATCATGGCAGGATCAGGAGTGACCCTGCAATGACCTATGCTTCCCCTTGTGACTGTTCTCAACCGGCGCTGGGTAAGAACTTAATTTCCGCGCATTTATAAAAAGGCTTGCTGAATAAGCGTGTCTAAGATGCGCCCATTGAGATTCCCTTTGAGAACTGGGCTGCCCCTTTTTTGGTGCAAGTGAGGTGATGCGCATGCGCATCTTGTCACTCCCGCTAAAAAAAAAATATTTACGAATCTTGCCCATATTGTTTAAATGCCTATAATGTATGGATGACAATACAAGAAAGCTCATTGAAATAGCACTCATTCAAATTGTTGCCCCTCTTACTAGCACTCGCTCCTGCCATGTGTTCTCATGGTACTATTGACCAGGATAAGTGATAAGTGCCTCGGAGGAAAGTACCACGTCTATTGTTACTCGACTTTCCGAAGCCAGCATGACCACATTAGATACGTTGGGCCTCATTACGATTGTGGCGGTACAGTGAGAACGGTGCTGGTAGTGCTGCCGGCGCCGTTGTCACTGTACTGCCACATTACGAGTTCAGAGCTGCACCCACGAGCAGAACCGGATGGTCGCAACGGTACCGTTATCTACCATCCTCCCCATTCCCATTGAGCCGTATGGGGGCTCAAATGGGAATGGGGACGTACCGGCTCCGGGTCACGCGCAAGAGGAATTACCGCGCCCGCCAAGGTCGGAATGACCCGGTAATTCCCCTTTTGCGGGACCCGGAGCCGGACCCAAGTTTGGGGGTAGCCATGCCGGTAAAAATGGCATGGCTACCTCCAAGCTCGTAATGAGGGCCGTTGTCTCACTTATCCTCCTTATGCACGTTGCAGCATTCAGACACAACAGCAGGATGTCCAGGCTGGCTTGTGCTGTTCAGACACAACAGCAGGATGTCCAGGCTGGCTTGTGCTGTTCAGACACAACAGCAGGATGTCCAGGCTGGCTTGTGCTGTCGGTAACCTACCCCATGCACTGAGAACTGCAGTGAACCTTTCTGATTTCAAGAAGCACAATTTTCATTGTTCACAGGCGTATTTACCAACGCTATAACCATCAGAAAAAAACATGTTCAAGGCACACTCACGCACGCACACACACACACAAGCACACATGCACTTGCGCGGCATGAGTGAGGTGATCCGTTTGCCCAGCATGGGCAGGCATTCTAATAATGTAGCGCATTCTCTCTCGTTTATAGACCCGCTGTATCTCTGCTATTTCTGACAGCTGCAATAAATCTAAGGACTGCCCTTTGAATATAAGTGCTCCAGGAGGAAATGAAAGGGAAAAGCGGCCTTTTTTTAGCAAAACGGTTACAACTACAGAATATCTGGCAACAGCCCTACCTATGACTAAGAAATAAAATATGAATGAACATTTTTATTTCTCTCTTGTGGAGGAGGGACATGTCAACTCAGTACTCGATCATATTTAGAATATCCTAGGCATGCGCATCATTCCGTCCCCAAATCTCTAAAATAACAGTGTGCGCGTGCGCGTTTAGAAACCATTAATAATGTAATATAGAGTCAGCAGAATCTAAGTAATAGTACATTCCAAAAAGCATCTCAAAGTTCTCTTTGACAAATGTCTAAAGAGTTCATGCATGCTGTACACTACCCATCATTAGCAAGTGGGAGGCACGCCTCTGACAAACAGCGGGCTTGGAAGAGAGGCATTGCAAGTCCTTGGACCAACTCGGCATGCTATCCAGCCCCATGCCGCCGCCTTCCTCGCCCTCCGTGGCTCACCCACTTGCACTATGCCCCTCAGTTCCCCCCAGTGTTAACTTACTTGCCAGCACACAGCATTTTGTAAATGGAGAAGGCACTCTGGCAGTTCCTTTTGGCATTTACATTGCAGCAATCTTGGATTTGATTTGATTGTTTATGCCAGCGTTCTCATAACTATAGACTCCTTCGATGTTATTATTTGTTGGTCGAAAGGGCACATGGGAGCTGAAAACACTGCATGGTCAGGCATTCGTGCTTACATACCATTATTTTTGACTCCCGTTACATCACTTATGAAAATACAGATAGACACTATTTATTTATGTATTTGTATTTAGTTCAATATGAACTTCTACAAAATTATAAAATGCAATTTCATAATAATGTATTACAATACATCATTTACCAGGCGTATATTAAAAAGGAGAAAAAAATGAGTCCACATTTATATATCAAAGCATCACCAGATCCAATAATAGGACTTAATTTACAATTGTTACATCAATTCATTTATCATACAGAAAAGGCATTAAATCACAGCAGTTAATAACAATAAGTAGTGCACTCATAAGCACTACATAGGCGTTTGTTTTCCCCTGTCACTACCAACATTCAGTACATGGAGTTTCATCCGTTAGAGCCCTCAAGGTACTTCTTCACTTGGCACTGTGCAGGGCAATATGTGTGGACCCACTTTCGGTATATAAACAGTAGGTCCAGAATTCAAGGGTTTGTATCGACTCATAATCATGTGTTAAGTGGCCAAATAAATTCATGTAAATAGGGCCCAATTTAGAGCACTAAGTAAGTTGGTGTCTTACTGTTTCGATTCATTTTGGAATCTTACATTCTCTGCAAAATCTATCCTTCATCAGGATTTTCCATTGTGCCCCACACATGGCTCTTAGAGGGGGCTGATTTGTGCGCGTTAACTATCTAAATCTATGCACTTCAGGATCAGGGAAGCGTAGCAAGTAGCCTTGCGGTTTCATACACCTATACACGACTTGCTCAACTTGGCGATAACTATGGAGAGTTTGTAAATGTTCATAATTGTTGATCCAGTCCCATTTTTTCAGGCGCCGTGTAAGAGCCCCTTTTAGTTTCTGAAAGTCTGAACACTGCCTAAAATCTGGTTTCCAATCAAGATTGCAAAACAGGTCTTTCACCGGCTTCATGAACCCATTATCTTTTTTTGGTACATGATCTAGACAATAATTAGCACCTAGAATGGTTAATAGGGGACATACAGGAGCTATTTTGATTTTCCATCTTCGTTTATGCGGCAAAGATTTTAACAACACTAGGCCCAGTTCATGTCATATGTATTTAATAGAGGGTGATGGAGGTAGCTCTAAGACACAACGCCAGAAAAACCCTTCCAACACCTGTAACCATTTCAAGTCATGGAATTCCAGTGCTTCCAACCCCTATAGCATCACCTGGCAAAACCACTGTTTGTACAGAGAAAGAATGCCTCCCAATGAAAACCCAGCATATAGGTGAGCAAATCTACATTCCATGATATTTGTTTGGCTCTATGAGATTTGCTTGTAACTGTTTGTCGATAGCCTATTGTATTACTCATTTCTATTCCTAGGTATTTTTATGTGTTGGTATTTAATACACCCAATCTCACTTATTAAGGGTTAAATCTTAACAGAATGTGCAAAAAAAAACATTGTTCTAGTTTTTTCCAAGTTAATAGGCAATCCATGCGCCTTCGCATAACAAGCCAGGGTATTGAACATCACCTTGATTCTTGTGAATAAATGATCACATAATACAAGGTCATCAGCGTAGAGCATGGCCGCAACAACACATCCTTGGGGGGAATTTAGCAGAAAGTGTCGCCGGGAGGGAAGGTCTGTTATATAGAGGTTAAAAAGCATGGCATAAAGAATACATCCCTGCTTTGCACCATTACCTATGCTCATGTCTCCAGATGCGTCCATCATTACTTAATCAGATCTCTGCTGTCATTCCTGTATGTAACGCAACTACGATCTGAAGTAGCCACTCAGGGCAACCGTTTGCTCAGAGTTTTTTTATACAGCAGATCACGATTTACTTGATCGAATGCCGCATGAAAATCAATGAAGGTAATGTACACTGAAGGGCTGTTCTTAGCTTTAGTGCACCCCATAACTGAATCCAACAAGCAAATGTTATGGATAGTACAAGATCCCTGACGAAAACCAATCTGAAGTGGATGCAGGATATTATTCTCATTGACCCATGCTTGCAAATGTTCTAAAACAAACCCAGCAAAGACCTTTTCCCGTAGTATCGAAAAGTGATAGTAATCGATAGTTCTGGGGGAGCAAACGAGGCAGGGATTCACTGCTCCCGACAGATCTTCAAAAACAAATCACAGAGGAAAACCACCCACAATTCTTAATCACCTTTAAGCACCGCCGCAGAAAGACCATTAGGCTCCGGTGAACGAGAAATGTTTAATTTGGTTAGATGGATTATCATATCATAGATGTTAAAAGACATAGGCCGATTTTCTATTTTAGATTGAGGGAATGTGTTATTAACTGTAGACTTCATCATTTTTTCTTCAATGAAAGTAAACCATATACTCTTAGGAATGGGGTTAATAACGGATCTGTCTGTTCGAGGTCTTGCTAGATTGAGAATATGCCACACATGTTTGGTGTTCTGGCTGTTAAGGGCCCTCCATCACCTTTTACCAATTAGCAGTTATGCCCATGCGTTTCCTATGTTTTAACCAGTTTTTATATAGGTTTTTCATTTTACAGATTTCACTTAAGATACCTTGATTGGCTGCTCCCTCTTTTTTCAATCTGCGAATATTCATTTACAAACCTACGTCTGTGAGTTTGAATTTCAATATCAAAGGTACGTACATGTATTTTCCCAGATGATTACAAGATTTTCCTCCTGGATTTACCACTCGCAGAGGCAACCCCCTACAAACATACTTCCCTCTCATCCCCCGTGTGCAGGCCCAAAACAGAGTCTACAGTAAATATTGTCTGAGCCATGTTGTTACATGCTTTTCTAATATTACTCTCAGGCCACACAACACAGTTTCCAGCTTGATTGGGTACTAGTCCACAAAGGGCATATTCTTGCTTTTCCTGTAGGTCAGGATTAAGTGTCAAACTTAACATGACATGATCACTATACAAGTTCTAACTGATGGTTACCTTTTGGACAATACTAATCAGTGGAGAGTTACCACATAGGTAATCAATAGCGGACACTTTAGTCCCACAATACCATGTGGTTTGACCAGAGACATCACCTGTTGTATGTCCATTAAGTGTTACTAGATCCCATTGATTCAAAAATTGAAGCCCGTTTTTACCCTTGACGTTAACAGACTTCTGTACCAACACACTATTTACTGCTATATTGGTGTAAGATTCATGGGTGGAGCATTCCCCACACCAGGCATTTACGTGAACACCTAGTAGTATCAAATCTGTGTCAACATATGTCTAAATAACTCAGCCCCACAATACCTTACAGAGAAATATGTCAAAAATACATCAAAACGACCCACAAGGACCTCAAACACCTTTTCCCAAAGAGTCCCCAGATTCAAACTGAAAAAAGCAGGAGGCAGCAGCTTTCCCGTCATGGCTGCCCAACTCTGGAACTCTCTACCTACAACTTTAAGAGCAGATCAATCCTTCTTCAATTTCAGGAAAAATACCAAAAGCTGGCTTACCACCAATGACCTATTACACTCCTAGCACTCCTAACCCAGGACTTTGAAGACAGCATTTTGTTATAATTTGTAAAACTGCATATTGTATATAATGTATGTGCTTTTATGTAACTTTATGCCGCATTGTATACCTGCTTCTTCATGTAATGTAACGTATAATCTGAAAATCTCTTGCAATGCGCCCAGATACCCCCGTGTTGGGAGCGCTTTATAAATAAATAAACAAACAAACAACAAACATTCCCACACCAATTTTCTCAAAGACAATATCAGTGCTCTTATCACCTGGGGGGAGGGGGCATACACGATAATAATCAGCATACAGCAATTACCCATTGCACTCTTAAGAATCAATTCTACAGCCAGCACATTTTCGCTATCACCTGGGTGCAATATCATCGTGGATTTTACATCTTGCTTTACCCCAATAATAAGACCTCCAAAAAGACAACCTTTGGTACATCTCTTGGTCAATGTCTGGTAAATTACATATCCATTTATAATAGCCTTTTGCACCAGCCATGTTTCCTGTAGCATAAATACAGAAGACTTGGTAAGGTTATCCAATGATGACCCCTGTTATGTAAAGTGCAAGTGACCTCAGGTGTTCCATGAAATCACCTCAAAATTTCACTTCTGTAAAAGGTCTATACATGGTACAAGCTTTTTTTGCCATTGCCACCCTTTTTTGTTATTGTATTCATCTGTAGTCTTCTTACAGCGATCAGTGCCCATGGGAATCACTTTGGGTAAAGTTTTTTACAGTGGTCATAACACAATGCTGCCCCCCGAGGTATACAAGGTTTATCCATTTCATAACCCAGGAATTCAAGTGAGTCATCTTGGTTTCTAATTAGTGTCGCAGTCAAGGGTAACACACAGTGTATACAGGCCACACCACCAGAGCCCGTTCAAACAGGTACCATAAAATCAAAGTCACATGAGTTCAGAATGCATAATGAGGGAATTTTAGCAAAGATTCAGAGTAAATCAGGTCTGTTGATGTGTCTTTTTACAACAGTGTCGTGCTTTATCGACAGAATTCGGGCATCCAGTCCTGCCGCCAAGCTCGAAACACCACCAGTACCTAAGGGGGGAGGATGATGTTCTGTTTCATCACCACCACACTATGGTTGAGAAGTGATAGTAGGCACACAGTGCAGAACAGAGGTCTGTTCATCAAAGCGCACTGCTGAGCCATTGAGAAGCGAGTTAGTATCTTTGGGACCAGTAGTACTCACATCATTAACTTTCAGTAACCAGCTAGTTAAGGTCCAAACCTTTTGTTGGCGGTGTTTCCATCTTCTTATGGCTTTTTTCTTTGCCTTCTTGTTATGCTGATTCTGGTTACAATTGTAGAATTTAAAGGCTGAATTGTGTTTCCCACTGGCGGTATCGCCACTGTACGATGGCTTCCAGCTTTTCCTCTTTTTTCTTTAGTTTCTTAGTCCTGCACACTTGCTTGTGTGTGGGGAAACATAGGGGCGATCCAGCCTGCTCAGGAGGCTGCGGCCTCTCCTCTATGTCATCTTGAGACTGGGACAGAATTGTAATTGAAGTGTTGGTGATGGGTTACCTCTGCCGTGAGGATGAGGGAGAGTTCACTTCGCTGCTATGCTGGTCATTATTATTGCCGGAGAGCAATTGGGAAATCAACAAGCCTTGTTTCTGGACGTCTTAATGGATACGACCACACAACTTAAAATGAATTCTAATGGCAAAGTATAAAACTCCCCAGGCCGGATCATCACTTAGGCGTTCACTACCATTTATAGTTTTAAAAGTGGAGTGGTCACTAGCGTCGGCTTCTAATTGTAGTTCAGAGAACATTTTCAATTGCCTCATCCCCTGAATGATTAGTCTTAAACATTCTGGGTGAGGAGGATCATCTCAAACTCATGTTCTTTTCAGAGGCACTCTGCTTCGTGGAGTCAGGCATGTCTTAAATGCTGACTTCATTTGGTGAATGTTGTGGGCGCGAGTTCGCTTGGCACATAGAATAACAGAGGTCTAACAATGAGTCGTTATCAATGTTATCTTTGGCCTCTGATAGTGTGGTTGCCTCCGCGGATGCATTTACGGACACAGTTTGTGTGCCATTCCCTACAACATTTGGTTTAAAGTACGTCGTAATATGCCCCGCACCAACAACGTTTGAGTCCTCCATAACAGCGTGCAGGGGTAAAGTCCCGAAAATGTAAGTGAGGGAACTCATCAACAAACGCAATGGGATGTGACGTCACCAGACATTAACATATCAAGGTGAAATATGCACATTTCATTAAATTGGCTTTGCATAACCACCCAAATTGAACAGGACGTGCAGCATTTGCTTCTCATAAAATCAACACACAAAAATATTCTCTTCTGATAGTGTTTTTGAAAACGTTAAAAGGTGTACATGTTTTAAACTCCAAGAACCAATACAAATGTTTTCCCTGGGACTTGCAGTATTGAAATGGGATATTTCACCTTCAGTTGTTTGTTGTCTTTCATCAGGTTGTATAGTGCAATTGTGAAGTGTCCTGCCTACAAACCTAACAACTGCGGTTTGATCCTCAAGGTCGGCATGAATTCAAAGAGGACATCCAATGTTTCTCTTTTAGCTGGGGGGGACTAAGTCCACCCTCTGAATAAAGTGGGTGGACTCCGTCCCCAGCGAGTACCCCCCAATCGATCCCTGATAGCGTGTTTAGACACCACTTCACTCCTTTTGTCAAACCCGCGTCAGTTATTAAAGGCCCGTTCAAACCCCTGGGCCTTCACATATGGTTTATTGTTCTTCAGGTTAAAAGTGCGTTTAGACTGTAATTTGCCAGTCACGGGCACACTCCTAAATACACAGCTGGGTAATGGCAGCGGGGAGCCTCGCTGCCAATGGCTTTGGTCACTGTGTGGCTGTGAGACGCTGATAAACACACACAACGTGAACATTAATGAATTGCTTTGCTTTCTCTCTGGGCAATCAGCAGTGCCTCTAGTCCACCGCGCCGATCACACCAATCACTTATACACAATATAAAGGTGTAAGGGGGACCTTCTTCCCCTTCTTAGGTTCAGCATTTGACACAGGGAACGGGCCTCACCACTCACTCACAACAAAGCAGAACATTTGACAAGGACACCAGTAGAGGAGAAGTAGGTTTTAGTGAAAACATTTGCCTTTCTTACTCACAGTAAACCCTTATTAGGTGCCTGGATGGGCAACTCTCAGTTTCAGGTTTTCACAAAATATGTGATGTGTCCAGGCTGGGACATAGGAATAAATGTCCTGATAACCCCAAGGTTGTTCGCTTGTGTAGCCATTGGGCTTTTCAAATCATCCTGCTTGTACTTCGTGCAGGGACACCTGCGTATATGAATGTCCTGACAACAACCAGAGCTTTTGCTTGTATTGCTCTAGATTTTCTCAGGTCATCATGCTCGTGCATGCTAGTCAAGGCAGGTACGGTACAGGTGTGTAAGGAATGTCCTGACAACCACATAAGCATTTGCTAATCCTGCTGTAGGTTTTGTTAGTTCATGAAGCTTGTACTTAATAAGAATTATAATCATAATACTTTAGCATTTATATAGCACTACGAACCCTCACCTTGGATGGCTGAAAGGCTGAGTTTGGCCCTGCCGGGATTCGAACCTGCGTCAGCAGGCTATGCACAGATGTCAAACCAAACGCTCTACTCATAGTGCTATTCAAGCAGGAACAGCCAAGTGTGCTTATAGGAAGAACTGGTTCTTAAGAGGTGTAGACCACATTCCCCTCAGCATTAACTGAGCCTGAAAAGCCATGGCAGAACACATTTGACTGTGTTCCTTTGTCTGGAGGTAAAGGCACAGAACAAGACATGCATAGTGTGTGTAAGGTCACCTATTTTCAGCATTCTCTCATTTCTTTTCTCGCTCAAGATTCTATCATTATATCAACCTTAGTGGTATAAAGAGGCGCATATGTGGGGACTTATTTGATCTGAATAACTTGGCCGTCACTATCTTGGCAACAGCTAAGGCTACATAGAGAAATATAACAGCATCTGAGGCAAAAATATAAATGTTACACATTTCTTGTTAGTCATGACAACCAGCCACGTTTTCCATCCTCGTTGACGTGTAGAGATGCCTGCTGCTCTATTACTTCAATATTGGTAGCTATCTTGCCCACTGCCTTTACATACAAACAGCACAAGGAATTGATTTCTGTGCATGCCTCCTTTTTTACTAGCAACAGAACCACTGCCATCCATTCTGCATGGCTATCATTCTCGGTCAGTCTTCCGCTCTTTGCACTTGTTCTAGGGCATTTGCTGTTACATTCCCCAGCAATTATATTGATGCAGACGTTTTTAATAGAGCACTCTCATTCTGATGCATACCTACCGATGGTAAGACTTCTCTTATTACTGTATGGGATGCTTGCTGTTATGTCTAACAAGGTGATTATCATACCTTTTATGTCCGGTATGTTCATTTTGTATCTTTCACACTTGTACTGCTAGATGGGCATCGCTGATGGTACACGTCCCTCTCCCCATTTCCAATGCAGTGTTTTATATGCCCTGTGCTGGGCATAGACAGAACCTCCCGGATAGTATATCACTGGTTCGAGGTGGTCTTGATAGTTTGAGACCCTTGCCATCCCTTCAAGCATGTATCATATGGCTGTACCACTCTTTCTTGATTCACCAACATATTATGCTTGTTGTATATGTTGATGGGTCCTGTTTGTCCACTCCAGGTGGTGTATTGCACTGTACAGATGCTCCTATGGGACTCCAGTCTTGTCACATTTCCTGTATTATTAATATCCACTGCTGTGGAGCAGTTTCTGTAATCCCCTGACATATGATCACTGTAATTTGCTATGCTAGTTTGTAGCCAAGACGCCTCTATACAACAAGGAGCCAGCATGGAAACGTCTACGTGAAAAAAGAAGGGACGAGACCCAGATATATTGAGGGACGATGCTGCCACTTCCTTTTTTATGAAAGTTATTATTATTATTATTTTTTTAATTATTATTATTATTATTATTATTATTGTTTTGGTATTTATTGAGTGTAAACCTTGCTTTGGGAAGCAACGGAGCACTTTACAAGTGATAGGGGTAGGGACGCAGTGAGGGAAGCAGAAATACAAGGGACCAGGAGACAACAATGGGGGAGAGGGATGGATTACAATTTGGCAGCAAGGGATCTACACGAATCCTTGGGAGGAAAGTGGGGGGGGGGCAGATAACCAACTCTGAGTATAGGTGGGGAGTGGATGGTGTGTGGGCCATGCTAGAACTAGGGATGGTGCGCAGTGGATGCCTGCAGAACGTTCTGGATGTGCACAGGATTCGATGCAAAATGTCTTCCAATATAAAGAGACGGTTAACTGTTGTCCAATTTAGTGTTCTAGAAAAGGTACAAACAACACTATGGTCCTCGGAATGAAGTGTTGAAATGCTTGCAGAATGTTCAGATGAGCTGTTGCAGGAAGTATTAATAAGCGGAGGATGAGGGTTGAGACCCGTAAGGAAAGCGAGCCGAGGGAGGAGGCTCTGGGAAGCTTCCTATGCAATTGGTAGGATACAGCAATTACCCAAGTTGCAACAAGGTTTGGGCAAGGCACTACTGCAATGTGTAAATGGAGCTGAGTGCATAACACATATGCAGTAACTGTAACGAAGCAGGGGAGGATGAGCGTACCTCCATGCCGGTCTGGAAAGTCAGGATAACAGGAGTAGCCCAGCCACACCAGAGATAAGGCGGAGCGTACCTTGGGAAATGTCCGAAGCCAGAAATCACGTAGCCAAGCAGTCCGTGATCCATGAACTGGATACAGGATAGGAGACCGGGTGTACGAAACCAAGAAGGGCTAGAAGCAGGAATGGTCCATTAAGCACACTGCATAAGGAAAACTGGATTTAAGTTCAATAGCAAAGATTCAGCAAATCACTACAATCAGAAGCAGCAAGCTTCTGGATCATTATGCTTTTAAAGCGTAGACGGAGCCGACGGCAGCAATCAGCTGACCTTGCGCCTGCCACAGTGTTGCTGGCATTACTGAGGCAACAGACCTCCAATGTATTAACGCAGCTGCTGCTCTTTTCCAAGGCAGCTTCCAGCGCTGGAAGAAGGGAGTGGCGGGAAGCCATTTCCTGAATGTAGAATTCCTCATTTTGGCCCACTTACGAAGGCGGTCAAGGGGCGATGTAACATCCACACTCTGTTGCACCTGACCATTGCCCTTTTGCACGACAACCACTGCTGAAACCCACTGTGAGGCTTCTACCAACTAATTCACACCATCATTCATCAAGCTATGGATCTCTTTCTTCACCTCTTTCCCCAAGGAAATGTCAACATTCCTGACACTGCTACGACAGGTACTGTGCCCTCTCTAATCTGTATCTTGTGGTGATACCATTTGGGAGATCCCAACTCTTCCCTGAATATGTCCTCACTCCAATTTTTGGGGTCCGCCTCACGGCCCACCACTACAACACGACCTGCCACACTGTGATCAATGTTAATCCCCATCTCACTTTGCTCATACCATCCTAGGAGGTTACCACCCTTCCCTGAGACACACAATTGTCCTTGTCTTAAACTCCAGGTGAGCCTCAAACACTCCTAATATTTCAATGTGGACCCCACCATAGGCATCCACCTACAACCCTTATGGTTCCAACCTCATATCTTGAAATGTATTACTCCATACATCACTCTTAATTATGGTATTTTCTGAACCCATGTCGTCTAACATGGGGCTTTAAACCCCATTCACTTTGACTGAAGTTTTCCTTGGATTGGAACCTACTTGGCTGACCGACTAGCTAACTCCGCCCACATATGAGTTTTTTCCATCTTCCTGTTCATCCTCCTCGGGAAGTCCCACAATCTCTCACACCATCCCACGAAAACAATGCTCAGAGCATAGGGTGAAGTGTCCCTTTTTTCCACGTTTATGGCATTCTCTCCTAAATCCAGGGCACTTCTTCAGAATTGACAAAATGAAAGGTGCCTCCACACCAGAAGCATCTTTTAATTGTAGCCAACCTTTGCCGCTGAGGACCCTACCTTCCTGGGGTTACCTTTTCTGTGCACCAACCAGCTTCTTCATAGTGGCCTTCTTTTGTTCTTTGTGGTCCGGCAATGCACGTACTTTGTCTGAACTGGACCCTGTTTTTTTTCTCTCCAATTCTTTCACACACGCCGTCATTTGTTTCATTTTCATGACAAATCATGCACTTTCTCCAGACTCGGATATCCCTTCATCCATATTTTCTCTATGATTTCATTTTCCTGCACCTTGAAATTGAACTGATCTATGAAATTGTTTTTCTAGGTCACCCCAAAGTTGCATTTATTGGACAACTCATGTAATCTGGCAATAAAGTCCTCAATGGATTCCCCTGCTCCCTGCTCACAGATTGATTTCCAACTTGTGCAAGATTACTTCATATGACTTTAAGTTCTCCCCACTGGCTTGTCCTTCACCATCATCAACAACAGGTGCACTACAGGCTCTGGCAGGCTTTTCAAGATCCAGCGTCCTTCATTCATTAAAAAACATAATTTACTTGGTTTCAGACAATCAGGTTTTTGAAGGAAACACGGCACAGAATCTGCACTATTGGACTTAAAGTTCAACATTGGATATATTCACAAGGGTTATGTTGCCTTATTAACGCTCCTGGATCTGTTCTCCGCCTTTTCTCTTGTTTATAATGGTTTGTTGGCAGACAAGTTGAAAAATCTAGGTAGATGCTCAGACGTAGCTGTTGCATGGACTCCATTTTTTTAAAATCCACAACACTCAAAAGTATCAAAAGATGTTTTTGTTCTGCTCCGATTTTGCTTGCAAGTGGGGTTCCCCAAGGCTCTTGCCTGTCTCCACTTGTATTTAAAATGGATGGTTTAGGTGTGTCCTATGCAAATTATGCTGATGACACGCAGATCTTGTTCCAACTATCTGGTCTCCACTGTCAAGACTCGGAGGAGATCACCAGGACCTATTCAGTCATTCAGTGTTTGGATGGCTCAAAACTCTCTTGCCCTGAATGATGGAAAAACAGAGTTACTTGTTTTAGGCTCAGCATATGGACTGAAGAAGTTGGATTGTGCTTATAGTCATTTGACTATTGCAGGATGCATATGACGATTCTTGGAGGCTATCTGGACTCCCAGCTCTCAGGTAACAAACACACTCAGGTAACAAAACACACATCTAGTCTTTGTTCAGTGTGCTCTTACATGATGACTTATTTGCAAAATGTGCGCATATTTATCAGAGAAAGACAGGGCACCTATAGCATCAGCAACCATCAATGCAAAATTGGATTATTGTAATAGCCTGCTGATTGGCACCTCCAAATCAAATATCAAGAAAATTCAGGTTAACAGAATGGGACAGTGCACACATTATGTGGTTTGAGAAAACAGAAACATGTTACTGAAGTCTGTTGCAAACTTCATTGATTACCGGTCGAGCAAAGAATACAGCACAATGCATTATCTTTTGCATATAAGTATTGTTCCGGAGATGCCCCTTTGTATCTCTCGAATTGTATCAAAGATGTCCAGCAGAGGGGTACTTTAAGGTCTAATAATGAACTACTAATTGCTTCAACCACGATTTGTTTTGAATACATATTGTGGCACTTGCTTTGAAGTTTGGGCACTTTTTGGAACAGTATTCCAATCCAATTGAAGAAAAGTACAAGTCTGGGACACTTCAACTAAAAACCTATTGGTTTAATAAAGACACTGGCTGAGGCCGCTGTTTTAAAAAAAAATCCTACACTGTCATCAATATTTCGTTGTTGTCAGTCTGTTTCCTTTGTTATATGTGCTCTTTGAGGCCTATGGGCATCTAGCGTGTTATAAATAATAAACTAAACTAAACTAAAATAAACATCAAGCCTTGCCGTGTGAGGCAGCTGAGAGCACAACAGGGGCTGCTCACGTCTTTTCCTCCATGCTGTGGCAAGCTGCTGCAGCCTACACCACACAGCAGGGAATCTCTGCTCTGATTCTTTGATACAAAGATACAATGCCCAGCGGGACCTGCACAGGAACGTGAAAGTTCCTCTGAGGGCCCCAGGTCACCACTATTATAAAGTGAGCAGGGAAGCTGGTAAATTCCACACATCCTTTTTTCTTATAACTATATTCCCTGTGGTACAGTGCATGGGTAAACGGAGGCCCCAGCCCCCTCATTTCTCAGCTCCTTCTGCTAAATGCCACACACCCTGGAGCTATCCAGTATCCTGTCTGTGGGGACGTCACATGATCGCGGGAGCGCGATCTCGCGAGATCTCGATGTAACGGGATCTAGCGAGCCCGCGCTCCTGAGAAAACGTCAGAGAGCGCTGCCGCCAGATCCTGGCAGATCGCCAGACCAAGAGGTCGGCTCACAGCGCTGCTCCTATTAAGGAGCCACTATAAAGGAGGCACAAAGAACTCTCTGAGTGCCAGCTTCCAGGGCATAAGTCCAAAGCTTCAGGAGGCCACATGGGGGCCCTGGAAGCTCACAGCGTGCCATCCATGAGCACACCTTGCCTCCAGTGATGCAACTGGAAGGCCACAGACTGGAACTGTGAGTAACTCCCCTGCCCTACTCAAGTACAAGTTATGCCCACCAGTTTGTCTAAGTAATAAAGATATTTGAGACCTATCGGAGCGTCCTGTCGTCCTTAGAGGCCACAACATAATTGGCGACGAGGATACCAAAAGACCCACGGGCCCACTATGCAAGGCGCCACACCACCCCCTGCGTTTCTCCCTTCACCTGGTCCCCGGCAATTCTGTGGATGAAATGGGAGCCCCTTTTCCCCACGTATCTGGAGGCTGTGGCCGGCACGGGATGGCATTTTTGCCAGTTTAACAGCCATACCAGTAGTCGATGACAACAACGATGTCTACAAGGAGGCGACCTGTCGCATTGTGATGAGGTTCACCAATAAGGAGAACGTGGTGCTAAACAGGCTGAGGTTCTACACCCATAAACTGGAAGGGAGCGAACCCGTGGACGACTATATCACCTGGATGAGGGAGCTGGCTTCTCTTTGCGCGTTCGGCAAAAATGCAGAACAAGTTATCTGCGACATGCTGGTCATTCACACTAACTCCAGGAAAGTGCAGGACAAGTTCATCCAAGAAAAAGAAGTGACCCTCGACAAGGCCATTTAAATTGCCAGGGCAGAGGAAGAAACCTCCAGCAGTCACAAAGAGGCGGGAAGCCACCTGTCCGCACCAGAACTTGCGGCGCTGCAATGGAGAGGGTGCAGAGACAAGCAATCCTGCGACAGCCCCAGAGACAAAGGCACCAAACAAAAGGATCTGCCAAAATGTTATAGATGCGCCAGTACCAAGCACATGGTGAATGATCATGACTGCCCCGCCAGGAATAAGGAGTGTTCCAAGTGCGGACGCATTGGTCACGTGAGAAAACCGTTTCCGGCGTCGATGGCGACCATGCCTCAAGCGATGATGACGAGCTACAGGACAGACCCATGGTCATCATGGTCAACGCCCTCCACGCCAGGAGAGAAAAGCCCCACTGCAACATTAAAGTGGATGGAATGGAAACACGTGTCATGGCAGATTTGGGATCAGACCTCACTATCCTCGCCATCAACACGTATAATGAAATGCTGGGCCAAGCACAAGTGGAAATCAGAACGACCAGGCAAAAACTGACGGTCTTCAGAGGTGCAACTGTCAACCTGCTGGGCTACATCAGAGCCCGGATTTATTTCAAAGAGAGGTCTACCACCACCTGCGCTCCCGAGAAAACTTCAGAGAGCGTTGCCGCCAGATCCTGGCAGAGCGCCAGACCAAGAGGTCGGCTCACAGCGCTGCTCCTATTAAGGAGCCACTATAAAGGAAGCACACAGAACTCTCTGAGTGCCAGCTTCCAGGGCATAAGTCCAAGGCCACAGGAGGCCACATGAGGGTCCTGGAAGCTCACAGCGTGCCATCCATGAGCACACCTTGCCTCCAGTGAAGCAACTGGAAGGCCACAGACTGGAACTGTGAGTAACTCCTCTGCCCTACTCAAGTACAAGTTATGCCCACCAGTTTGTCTTAGTAATAAAGACATTTGAGACCTATCTGAGCGTCCTGTCATCCTTAGAGGCCACAACACTGTCCTTAAACAATCTCTCCTGGGGTTCCAAGGTGGAATCTCTCTGCTCTAATGTCATACACCGTTGAAGTCTTAAATCATTACTATCAACAATACAACAGTCAGATGCCTATGGTTTCATTTATGCGCCTCTTCCTATGAAGTATTTACATACTTTTAACCTCTGACATATCACCACCTTACATAATGTATTTGTTACTCCCGAGCAATTAAAATAGTTCACTAAACTTGCTGCACGTTTTTTTGCCAAGTTCAGATGAGCATCACACATTCAGTCTGCTAATGTGTGTTGATCTGTACAAATACAGATTTAAACAACCTATTGTCCTTGCCTCCACATGATATGCTTTACATTTCTTCTTAATTCTATTCACCAAACTGGGATCCTAATGTGCTCCAAACAGTATAAGCAGTGTGCTGGAATCCTCCATGTTCCTATATATTCTCTCTTGGAAGTTACAAAATGTGTGTTACCACAGAGAGAATGTGTCACAATTAGAGGAGTTGGAGTGAGGACACTGGTACAATATAGCTACTAATAGGACACAATTGCTTCAGCAAAGGGCTTGTCTTCACGTACCAGTGTTTGCCTGAATGTGTACCCTGGCAATGAGTGACAAGCAGCTCGAAGCGAGCCCGCTCGAACATGGAGCCAACGATCCTGAGCATTCCCGGAGCCATCCTTCGTAGGGGTGGGCCACGCAGCTTCTGAAAGTGTTGAGCTGATGAGGACCTCTGAGACTAGCGAATAAAATGAGAAACAAGTAGCAGACAAGTGACAAGGATTTCTTGCTGATGTCCTGTAGAAATAGGGTACCATAGAAAAGAGTCAGGTTCACATGAGGGGTGGACAGTGGGATAGTGAAGGAAGTCAACAAACCTGGGTAGAGTTTTGGCTCAGGAGACATTGGGTTCATACGCCATGTGGGAAGCCCTGAAATGTACACGATTATTTTGGCAAGGCATGTCTTGCCAGCCCACCCATACTACAATCAAGTTAATTCGTCTTGCACCCTGAAGGAAACCGCCCACTCCTGTGTTCCGCATCCATGGCCTCACTGCCACAGCCCTGTACAACCCATACCTCCCCCATAAGTGGCCATTTCTCATGGGTCCATGTTCCCTAATGATGAGGGGGAGATGTCTGTCATCCTCACATGTTTTTAGTTATTCTATAGCAGCATGTCATTCAGGATTGTGTGGAGTCACAGAGAGATGTCTGACACCAGTGCTGGTGTGAGGACTGTGGCACGAGGTAGCTACTACAACGCTGCTTCAATGAATGGTTTGTCTTCACTTGCCAGTGATTGCCTGAATCTTTACAAGAATGTTTCCAAGACGTATTTGTTTCTAGGATGGCCTTCACACATCACTTTGGGAATTGGTCTGCACGTTGACCCACTAATCCACTTTCAGGTTTCCCAAAAGAATCTCTCAGACGTTTCATAAGAGCTCCAAAAATGCATCTTTTTAAGCCTGTGAGGGCGGCAAAGTGGTTCTGTTAGGTGTTGCACAAACCGTGTGCCCAGCCGAGCAGAGATCAGGATGCATGTGCAATGTTACACGCTATGTTTTCCACTACCCAAGATGGCAGCTAAATTGCATTTCTTTCCCAGGTTTTTGGATTGTAGTTTTTCTGTTGTTTTCTAGTCTTCCAAGTCCAGTAATAATGTTTACCCAGGCAGTCTCACAGCTGGTGCACAGAGCGACCTTGGCGTTCCAAAGGGAGCCTCTCCTGCCCCCTAAGGTTATTGTTTTTGACCCTTTTCTGGTGTTAAAGAAGATACAATTTGCTCAAAACTCTAAAAGCCCCAAACGCAAAAATGATCACTCCCCTAATAATAATGGTCATTAGACAATGACATGTAAGCTGAAAACTGTATACAACACTGGGTGTATTCTCCTCCTGACTTGAAATAATTTAAAGATGTTTTCTAGCAGGTAATAGGTGTTTTGTCTGGACACCAACAGATGAAGTACTCAGGCACAGACACTGAATGGGCATCCCTACCTCCAAAGAATTATAACACTTTTTCTGCCTAAGCAACGTGTGTTTTCTCTCACTACTAAAAGAAGACACACTCAGTGGATCATTGAACACACTCACCTGCCCAGATAGAATTTTATGCGTTTTTGTTTGAAAATGTGCGTGCAACAAATAATGTATCTAGCTACAAAAAGGTGCTGAACGGTGTTACCATCACTGAATGTAGTCCCCTGCCAACCACATTCCAATTATGTCATGTTCTTCTCTTCAAGGACAGGAAATGCCATCTATGTTTATGTCATGCAAGGTGGTCACTGCAATAGTCTTCTCCCTACCACTCTGGCCATGAAAACGGGTCCCCTCATTTATGTCCTCTGAATGCGTTCCCCTCCTACTTCCAAAGAATTACAAGTATTTTTCTAGACCAGCAACAAGTGTTTTGTGTAGTTATTGAAGGATCACAAACTTTTCATGCACAACTTAAAAGTGCACTTCCTTTCTCAGGTAGTCAATTAATGTGCTCTGTTGCCTAATGTGAATAATCAGATGTGATATTCACAACATTACAAACAATCAGCAAGTTGTCTAGCCACAGTAAGATAGCAACCTAAGTAAAAGTCAATTAATTCAATATCCTGCCTACCTCCTAACAATTCTATTTTGCACTTCTCCTAACTGACAAGACATTTCATGTGGGTGTATTTCATACAAGGTGGTCATTGGGATTATCATCTCCCTACTATTAGTAGGTACTAAAGGGTGTCACTTATCTTGCACACTGATATGCGGCCACGGAATGTAATCTACTCCTAGTACTATCATCAGAAAAAATGACAGAACACATCAATGCAATTGTCTCCAATGCCATTTCCTGGATGTTCTTGTCTTCACTTGCTTTGGCATAATATGGAACATGCATGTATGCCATGCAAGTTGGCCACTCAGATAGAGTTGTACTAGTCACACAATGATGGTCTATCCTATGTTCATTTTGTACCCCCACTCAACTATGTCACATTTTAATGTTCTTCTTTTCCTTCAGATAAAGCCTATTTTACTTTCTTACACCTCCGTCAACTTATTTTTCTGCATATGCATGAACTAAACCATGTTCCCTCACCTGCTTGAAAAAGGTCCTGCCACTTCCTCTACCCAGCACGACTGAGGCCGAAATTGAATCAAGCATGTTTTAGCTATAATATTTTGGCTCAAACCACCCAACACATTTTTCATGAGCAACTGATAACAACTATATTTGCCAAATATGCTTACTATTTGAGGGTTTCCAGATTTTGACTGAACAATGATGCTCTGATTTAACCATGCTAATAATTTTATTTCTTTCGGAAAATCTTTTGTAGCCCCTTTTCTTTCTTTACATTTGTATTGTTAAAACCCATAAAAGGCATGACAGAATAAAACACATTTATAATTACAATCATAATTACACATGTAAAGCACTGCAAAGCAAAACATCTAAACTATTCTGTTCGAATTACATTTATTGAACAGATCTAAACAAAATCGTCTGTCTTGCTTAAATAGCTTGTGCAGATACTAACTGCTTCACTTAGACTTTGGTTGCACCCTGGCTAGCTGTTTTGTTTGGGCATCTTTTGGTTATGCCTATGTGTATTCTATTGTTAAATGGGGACCTCTGCATGCAATAGTTCCAGCCTTTGTTATATAATGCGCAAGATTATCACAACAATTTACAATGCACTAACTCAATTCCAGGCCAGACAAGAACAACATAAAAAATAATGGTAAATGCGGTTAACAGCACAATTTCAGACTAGTTTGAGAGACTCTCTATGATGTGCTGTCAATTATAAGTATGGTGAAACACTTGTATAATGAGGCTGGTGGCATACACCTAATCAATTCCCCCTTATGTAAGTAGTTAAGATTGATCTTACATGCCTTGAGGATCACTGCAAGTTAAGGCAACTTCTACTTATCCCATCCATAGTCCATGTGTTACCAGGTAAGGAACCAATTCTGTTTGATAGCAGTTCATGGTGTTCATTCTGACCAGCCTCTTGTTATGCTCCTTTGGGCACCCATTTTAAACTTAGAAGTACCACCCCCCCGGTGTCCCAAACAGGCCAACATAGGCAGAGCTCTCCCCTCTGCCAATATCTGAGCTCCCTAGTCCAGGCATGAAATGCATTCATACTTGATGCTCTACATGGACCTCATTGTGAGTTTGAAGGTAATTGGAAAAATGGGCTGTGACAATGTTACCTTCTGTTTTTTTCAGTCCTCTTGATAATGGGGTAGTGATATTATGAGGGACTTCTACCCCCAGCATATGCATGGAGTTATAACCCCCAAACCTCCATTGGTATTTAATCTGGAGGTCATACCTCCATACCTAAATGATGTTCTATGGGACTTAAGAATGAAGAGCAACACAATCTCTTAATAAGGGAGAGAATTCCCTGCTACCAATGGTGGCAAATGCAATTATTTTAGGGTCTGTTAACAGTGCTAATCCCTTCCTACTAAAGAGACCAAAAAGAACAGCAGCAAACTTGAGACCATGTTTACAGTATCAGACATAATGAGAAATATAGATTTTAATACAATTGTGAGAATCTATTTCATGTTGCATGCTGGTCGAATAGCACAATGAGTTGAATGCTTGCTCCTGATATCGGTGTGCAGCCTGTGGTGGCAGGTTCGAATCCTGGCAAGATCAGCTCAGCATTTCATCCTTCTGAGATAGATACATTCAGTGTCACTTTGTGGGATAATGATGTCATCTATTATTTCAGCGCTCTGAGACCTAAGGGTGTGTAGCGCTATATATGAAATTAATATTATTATTCCGACATGTCAGGTCCTAATGATAAGAAATGGACATACCAAAGACAAAGGGCCTCATTACGAGGCAGGCGCTCCCGTAATGAAGGGTGCCGGTACGGGACCGGCACCGTTCATTACGGGATGCCTGATTACAAAGTCCCCTAGCGGGACCTGGAACAGACATCTGGTAAAACCAGACGTCCTTTCCGGGTCCCGCGAGGGGACCAAGGAGCTAATAACGGGCCCGTTATTTACAGCCCGTTATTAGCTCCCTCCCCATTCCGCGGCTCAAATGGGAATGGGGAATGGTTTTGTGCATGAGGAATTACCGGGTCCTCCAAGGCCGGTAATTCTTCATTCACAGAACCCGGTACTGGAACCCAGTATGGAGGGCATGGCTACCTCCATAATTGTAATGATGCCCAAAGTGTTTGTTACTAGATCAGAGGTCTGTCAAGTCAAACTATTGCAGTGGCCCCAGCAGGCACAAAAACATTGTGAAGTGGAGGATGGGATGTAAAAGTAATTTCAAGCATATGGGTATTTATGTATTTATTTTTGTATTTTTAGCAGTGCACAGTACCCTCTGACATCTAGGCGCTATTTACAGTAAATGTGAAAATACAGTTTATAAAGTGCAAGACCATGCATACTGGTTACAATATGAGGGTGGAACTTGAAAGCATGGTGTCACCCCTCTTTTACAGTGACTGTGGGTGATCCAGAATCACGGTCCACTCAAGCAAATGATGCTTTCTGATACACCAGGTTAGTGCTATGCTCTAGTATCCTAACTCATCCTTATCTATGATACCAGCTTTGAGAAACTTGTGGTCTAGACGTGGGACCCATGGTAGACCACTCACGGCAAAGAGTTTTGAAATGCATTTGTCACATACTCACTAATTCAACAACACCCCCCTTGCTGTTGCTTTTTGCAGTGTGAACAAGCAGCATGGTACATAACTCCTCACAAGCACAGCCTGATACTAAACCCACTACAATTGACGTTTCTACGTGAAACTGCAGGTTAGTCTCAACTCTTCACAGGTCGTGAAATACTCTTTAGGCTCAAATTTCTATTTACACATCATTCTCATATTTATTTTCAGTTAAGAAAAACAGATATCCGCTACCTGACGAAAGGCAAGCTCGCCTGAAAACGCATTGTACCTTCCAAAAGAAGACACATTAGGACACACCAACTTCTTCCAAATAAATCAGCTTCTTGACCGTGATATCTGTCTTCATTAAGGAATTTACTTGCTTGTCACGATACATTTATCATGATCACACACATTTACAAAGAATGCCTATGAAATTATAATGCACATGTTTTATGTTTGCCAATGTTTGTCAATGACATTTTTTGGTCATTTATACATTGCCTAATTGATTACTACACTTTAGTTTTTTCGGAATCAATCCACAATAACAATATCGTACTTTTTTAAACTGCTTTATTTTTGATTGAATGCCAACAGGCACGCTTTGCTGTATGTGTGCCCTGGTCTTTTTCCTCAAATCTTGAGAGACCCTTTTTCATTTAAAATTGTGAACCAGGTTCTAATATCAGTGGCCCACTCAAGCAAATGGGTGAAGCCCTTTATCAAGTGGAAACCAGACTTTGAGCCACTTAAGAGTTCTATGTTTCCTAGTAGTATTAGTTCATAGTTATTTTCGAATACATGATTCGTAAAACTGCAGCACATCAAAACTGCATTAGCAAAATAAAAACCTTTAACACATAGTCAACATCTTAAGCACATTCAATTATTTGTTTGCGAATTTGCATAGCCCGTATCAAAATACATCCCAGTGCATGACAGAGTCTTGAGTCTTGGGCTGGCATCAAATACAAATATGCACCACGACAGTGTCGAACAGTAATAAAAAAGGTTTGCGAGTGAAGATATACAAAATAACATATTCATATCGGATTCAATTGGGACATTTTAAAAAATACAGAACTTAAAATGTTCCTTATTCTATCTAAGCTTCTGTCTAAAGGGCTAAAGGAAACTGATGAAATCGCAGTCCAGTAATTAATTTCCTGGCTATACCGTTGGGTACCACAGAAAAACAATTAACCCAATTTGGAGCAAAGCAATTCTCACGAGCTAGATAAGCTTTGACCTTTGACCGTCGACTTCATGTCTTCAGAGAATTTAAGCCTATGATTTTCTTGATTTTCACAGCCTGTTTCAGCAGAAAAATTAATTTGCCATTAATTAGTGTTCATTGAGAGTATACATGACCAAAAACTAGATCCACTGGTGACTTTTTAACAAACCAAAGCACAAGGTAAAACATCATGTAAAGTCAACTTATACAAATGAGTTTCATCATTAGCCAATCTCGCGATCCAGAAACGGGCTGGGGGGCAGGGGCGAAGGGATCTGCAGTTTAATGTGATCAATAGAAATCAATTTAATTTCAAAACATAAAAGCTCTTCAGCAGTAGATGGTGAAACTCCCACAAAGCTTTCAAACATGTTATTTCATTTAATGAGAAAGCACTAAGAGTATTGGTTGCCCAAACCCTAGCCCATATTCGATTCCTATTGATTTGGCTTTATATGCTTCAAGTGCTGGGATAACCGCGTGATCACCATCAGATGAAAAAAAGTGTAAGACAACCACATTACCTGGTCTCACTCCACCAGCCACATAATCAATTTGGAAAAAAAACACTTATTTTCCAGAAATCTAATTCCTAAGTAATAACAATGTTTTAGTCTTGTCAAAGCTACCGAGTCCACGTAAAAAGTGAATGCCCCTTTGGTATTCTTTCGGTGGTAGGTTAATACCTGAGATGTAACTCTACTGACCGCCATATACTTAGAATTCATAAACTCTACATAGGAATTCAGCAGCTTTTGCAATGAAATTGTCTTCTCCCTAAAAGCACCACAAGATCAGCATGCGCTACATGGGATTAAGTGATGCTTGGCTTTGGGTACATTCAACGTGCAGCAAAATCCAGCTTGTCCAATACACCTTACAATGTTAAATGGAAAGGTGGGCAATAACACAAGCCTGCCGAACGTGATTGTATTTCCTCCTTCTGACCAATACATAACACATGCTTCTGTGTGTGAATATAATATACTTTATAGATATGGGCGAAAGACTCATTTCGACTGATGATTCCACAATAAGACACTATCCACTTTGCCAGAATCCATGGATAAGACCATCAATACCAAACAATCTGGTCCCCTTTTTAGCCCTGATATTGCACTATTAAAAGTGACATGTTTGGACACTGTTGCACCGTCCCCAAACCTGGGCGAAAACCAAGTTGTGAATCATGGAGAATATAAGCACCAATCACCCAATCATAAAATTTGGTATGACTAAGTGTCTCCATAATCTTCAAGGAGTTAGTGCTTAGTAATATTGGGGTATAACAACCAGGCCTATCCCTTGAGCCTTTCTTAAATATCCAAATAATAGAACGAAAGTGCCATGTTTCAGGTAAATTGTGTGTCACTAAAATAGCTCTAATCACGTTTCATAAATGCACGTGCCTCAGTGAGAGTACCTCTATCTATATGCTTAATTCAAAACACCACTATTAATTCCACTCCTTAGAATACTAAGTTTCCTTCAATGGGGGTACCCTTGCTGCTGGGCTCACAAGTTACAAGCTTTGTAATAATGTCATTTAACAAATTAAAAGCTTCAAAAATTCCCCTTTCCTCTATGTCCTCAGATAAACATACCATCATATAATCAAAGCCCTCCAAAATGTTTTTTTTTTTAAGGTGGCCTCATTAATCGAAGACCATTTAACCGTTCTTCTGTTATTAGGAACCGATTGATCAGAGTTCTGGAATTCAGAACACTGGTCAACTCGGGAGACATCATCATCTTTAAAGCTAGAGGGAAATAGTCACTTTCAACTCTACCAATTACTACTCTCCACAAATCGCAAAACCTAGTCATAAAAAATCAATTGGAGTGGATGGAGGTCTTTTAAAGGCACCTTTAGCAGTTCTATCTGATTTAGCTCTTCCATTAACCGTTTGATATTGTAAAGGAGGTACACTGTAGAGTGTTGTGTTCCCATTTCTGAGGGCACATGACAGTACACGTATTTCCTTTCTTTACCACCAATGTTGTGGCTGCTCCTGTCAATGCTGGGCCTCATCTTAGATGGGTCATTGCCACTGGATTACATAAGTGAGTGGGAGAAAGTCCAAGGTCCATACCAACTTGCCTACATTCTGAGCAATACATTGCTTCATCAAATCTTCAGAAGGTAGGTCATGTAGACTAGTGCTCCATCTGCTGTTTTAACCACTTATTAGGACTGGTTTTCTATACTCTGGCCTGGTGGACAGATGTATAGATGGCCAACCTATTTTGTGACAGGGACAACTCTGGGAGCTGTAGCCAAACCAGTTCAAGGTAGCAAGGCAAATAAATGGTCTAGGCTAAGTCTCAAGAGGCGGTAAACTTGCAAGGGTCCCACAATGAGCACACACAGTTAAATAGTCAAGGAAAACGCTTTAGACAAATATGTATAAACATACTTGTTTACTTATGGACAAATAACACTGTGAAAAATGACTTCTAACAGGTAATATTATCACAGAAAACTATTTTATTTATTTATTTATTTTAATCTGTATAAAGCGCCATACGCATATGTGTCTCAGAGCACACATAACACAGGACTAGGACGGGGAGTCAGGAGTAAGGAGGGGCAAAGAGCAGCCTATGCTCAGCCTGGAATCAGGTTGAACAAGCGGGTTTTTATTTTTTAAAACACACCAAATTATCTGCCAGGCGTATATGCCGGGGAAGTAGGTTCAACTGAGTATCGAAGGAGGTTCCTCTGAAGCGCACCAGCTTGTATCTGGCTGTATGAGTGTGGGATAGGTGAAGGAGTGAAGCTTCCTTCCGCCTTCTTGGGGCTTCACTCGATCAATAAGATAGCTAGGGCAGGCATTTGAGCGACATTTGAAAGCCAGTGTCAAGATCTTATGAGTGAATCTGTCTTGAACAGGAAACCAGTGCAGAGCCCTCCTTGACTCTGGGACATGTGTACATTTGGACAGGCCCTAAATGGCCTGAATTGCATTGTTCTGAGCAACCTATAGGGCTTGTATGTTAAGGTGTGTAGTGCCCACCAGAGGGCTATTGCAGTAGTTAAGTCTGGAATTGACTAGTGCAGAAGCAAGCAGAGTCCTGTTGTCGACAGTGAGAAAAGAACAAATATAGTTTATTTGTTTGGTGATAAGGCCAAAGGGTGACCGAATGTAGGAGACATGTAGTTTCATGGATAATTCCTCATCAAGGACAACCCCTAAGGTCTTGGCTTCTTTTGACACAGGGATGATATTACGGGCGATGCTAAAATTGGCATATGCAGGGGATAATTTAACAAGACAGACTCTGGATTCCACAATCAGGAACTCAGTTTATTTACAATTTAATGCAACAGAGTTGCTTGCCATCAAGGCCTGGATGGCGTTGTAAATTCTGTTAATAGCGATTAGGTCCTGCTTGTACCTCTCACTGAGCTCGAAGACCGCCTGGGTGTCATCAGCATAATTTGCATACTGGACACCTAGGGTATACAACATGTGAAGGAGAGGCCGGATGTATATGCTAAATAGTGTGGGCGACGAGAAGGAGCCCTAAGTAACACTGCATGTTTGAAAGACGGGTTGTAACTTTCTTTACCAGTGAAAAACCGGACTGTCCTAGGGCCAAGAATGAAGAAATCCACTGGGAGGCTTGATCGGAACAGTGTGCAACCGCCCCAAACTTGTCACCAGTAGGGAGTGGTCCACCAGATCAAAGGCTGCAGAAAGGTCCAGAAGCATCAGCAGGGAATGGTGGCCTTTCTCCACCATGCTGGCCAAGGTGGATTTGAGGTCCAGCATGGCAGTTTCCATCCCATGCTGAGCGGTGAAACCCGATTGGCGTAAGCTGAGGATCTTGTGGTCTTCGATGTGCATCTGCAATTGAACATAGGCACGTTTTTCCACGATCTTTAGGACAAATGGCACATTAGTGATCAGTTGATAGTTTTCTGTAACATGAAGATCGAGGTGATATTCTTAAGCAATGGTGTAATCCAGGTTTCCTTAAGAGAGGAAGGGACCACACCCTCATCAAAAGAGAGGTAAATGAGTTTAGTCATCCACAGGGCCAAAGTTGTAATGAGTCCTTGAAAACATCCAAAGGACAGCAATCGCCTGGACATGAGGTGGGTTTGAGGTCATGGATGATGTTGATGACTTGTTCCTCCGAGTAATGGGAGAAATTAAAACATGGGGGTTTATTAGTGTATTAGATATTGTTTTCCTGAGAGGAGATCTGGATGTAATCAATAGTGTTTTTAGAGTCACAATTTTAGCCAGGAAGCCATCATGGATTTTCTGGCACCAAGCCGAATCCTTTATGATGTCTTGGTCATTGGGGGAGGAGACTTGGAAATCAGTCCAGATTTTAAGAAGTTTGCTGACGTTAGAGCAGCCGTTATTGATTCTGTTATTATAGTAGTTGGAATTGGAAGACACAAATGCAGTTTTGAATTCCTTCACTGCTAGTTTATACTGTGACAAGGTGGTTGCCTTGGGGTTCATGCACCAAGTTCTTTCACACACTCTCCTCGTCTGTCTGGCAGCAATAATGTCATCCAAAATCCATGTGTTTTGATGAACTTCAGGCTCAATGATTTTACGTTTCAAGGGTGCCAGGTCAGAAATGGCCTGTTTGATGGATGCAGCAAGATGCTTTACCAGAGAGGAGGACTCATAAAAACTTGAAAGCCGTTTTAGGCTAGATGATAGGAGAGCCGTAAAATTGGGGGTGTGGCATTTTTAAAATTGCATATCAGTTTGTGGATTTGGGTAGAGTGGTTATTTTAGCTGTAGGTGAGGGGAAATTGAGAATAGTTTTGATCAGAAAATGATCATCTGACCAAGCGCAGGGCGACACCTACAAATGAGAGATAACTAGGTTTTGAGATACCAGCAAGTCAAGTGTATGCCCTCCTTCATGTGTGGCAACCTCCACCCACTGTTTGAGCCCTAAAGATCTCATGGAGTCAATAAGTGATGATCCCTGTTTATCTACGGGATCCTTGGCCCAATAGTTAAAATTACCCGTAATAATGAGCAGGTTTTTAGATTTCATAATGTGTGCAAGCAGCTCCGAAAACTGTTCCTCAAACTACGGCATATCTCTTGTTTGTTTGTTTGTTTGTTTGTTTTATTACTTATATTGCGCACCAGACCCAAGGGTAACCGGGCACATTTTATACGACAGCTCAAAACTTTGTTACAAGATCACATGGCAAAAATAGCAAAAATAGAGCAACAAGAATAATATCCAACAAAATATACAGGAGTATACACAAAATATACAGGAATATACAGCATGTGGAGTGTGAAAGCATGTGTTTACGGTCCTAGGCAGAGATACCTAGGCTTGAATATGTCCAGGCAGTAGATGATCTAAAGTGTGGCTGCATTTTTGATCCACGTTATAAGGTTGTGTCGGAGGTGGGGTAGGGTTGGTCAGTCTTCAAGGTGGATGGTACGGCGTTCCAGAGTTGAGCTGCTTTCACTTGAAAGCTGCAGCCGCCGACTTTAGTCAGTTTGACTCTAGATATGGATAGGTTATTGGAGTTAGCAGATCTAGTAAGTCTTGTTGGTTTTAGTTTGGTGAATCTGGCAGAGAGGTACTGCAGTGCAGCGTTGTTGAGGCATTTGTGGACCAAAGAGGCAACTTTTAGTTGGATTTTCTCCTGAGTAGAGAGCCAGTTAGCTCGTCTGAGTGCGGTGATGTGGGCTCTCCTGGGAATGCAAAGTGCTGCTCTAAGCGCGTTGTTCTGCAGAATTTGGATTCTTTTGATGACTTCCTTGTTAGCCCCAATATAGAGCGAATTGCAGTAGTCCAGTTTTGATAACACGAGCGCTCTAGCGAGTGTGATGCAGCTATTGTTTGATAGGAAGGGTTTGCCTGCTCTTATCAATTTCCAGGTGTAGGCGGTTGCTGAAGCCATCGCATTGACCTGCTTGTTGAAAGAAAGGGTGGAGTCCAGGTAGAAACCCAGAGTTTTAACCGCGTGGGCGGTTGTGATTTGGTTGTTGTCGATATTGAAGGAGGAGTAGTTGGGGCCCAGTTTTTTGAGGGTGGGTGGTGTGCCCAGGATGATGATTTCAGTTTTGTCATCATTCAGGAATAGACCGTGTGTGGCCATCCATGCCTGGATGATGAGATACACTCTCTTCACCAAGGCCAAATCCTAATCACCGGTAAGTGGTAGGAGAATCTGGGTATCATCTGCATAATTAGTGTAGGTGATACCAAGAAGGTCCAGATTATCGAAAAGGGGCTTAGTAAAGATGTTATAGAGTGTAGGCGAAACACAGGATCCTTGGGGCACACCACATGTAATGGGGATGGAGTCTGCTGCCGCAGTGGTGGAGAAGACTCTCATTGTCCTGTTATTGAGGAAGGATTGGATCCATTTTGTGGCTTCTTCTGAGAAGTGCGCGGCTGTATCCAGGTGCCTGCAGAGGACCTTGTGGTCAACAAGGTCAAATGCGGCTGATAAATCCAGGAGGAGGGGTAAGGCTGGTTTGCCTTGATCCCTTAGCTCATCAATTTGTGCCTTTAGGTCTAAGAGGGCAGTTTCGGTTCCATGCTGGGGACGGAAGCCAGACTGCCGTACTCCTAGTAAATTGTTGTTTTCAAGGTGTTTCTGTATTTGTGAGTACACCACTTTTTCTATGATTTTTAAGAGGAATGGCACAGTGGTGATAGGGCGGTAGTTTGTGGGTATGGCAGGGTCTAGTGTCTGTTTTTTGAGCAAAGGGAGTACTCAAGATTCTTTTAGGTTGCTTGGTATGGACCCTGTAGAGAATGAGGTGTTAATGAGTTTTGAGATAAAGGGAGCCAGATCTCTAGCTGCATCCTTTATCAGTTGAGGGGGCATTGATCCCCCTGGCAATTAGATGGTTTGAGTGACAGTATGATTTTTTCTGTCTCAATTGTAGATACTTTTGAGAATTTGAAGCAAGGGTAGTTGGTGCTATTTTTAGGAGGGGTGATATCTGTTTTGGGCTTAGTGTCGAGACTGAGCGAGGATTTTTTCGTGGCAATTTTAGATTGGAGAGATGTTACTTTATTAGCTAGGGCTTGCTGAATGTTGGTGCACCATGTTTTATCTTTGACACAGTTGTCAGGCACTGGGATGGGCGATTCTATTTCCTTTAGGATAATTGAGAGTTCTTTCATGCTAGAGTTGGCTTGGACTATTCTATTGTTGTAGGTTTCCTGTTTGGCTGCTAGTATTTCCTTTTTGTAGAGGGTAGATATATCTCTCAGGGTGCTTTTATTTTCTTCTGATGGTTGTAATTTCCATGCGACCTTGCATTGTCTTTTTTTGGTACGAAGAGTTTTTAGATGGGGGGTGTAACAGGAGTTGAGGTGGGCTTTAGGTTTGCTGCTTCTCACTTTGAGTGGTGCAATTATGTCCAAGGCAGAGGACATGACTTTGTTGTACTCGTACACTAGTGTTTCAGGGTCCAGGTTGTCTGGTAGTGAATTAAGTGTGGGGAGGATGAGCGGGAGTAGGTTGTCCGGGGTGATGTTTTTCTTATTTCTGGTTGGGATGGATGCTGCTGGCTGGACTGAGGCGGTAGTGGGTCTGATCGTTCCTAGAGCAAAAGTTATAAGGAGATGGTCTGTCCAAATTAGTGGGGAGATCGATAGGATGGAGGCATTGCAGTTGTGGTCTGTCACCCAATCGAGTATTCTACCCTTGTTGTGGGTGGGGTGAAGTACTTTTTGTGAGAAGCCTAGTTCAGAGAGTAGGTTGGCTATTCAAGTTGCCTGTGGGTCAGTTTGTTCATTGAAGCCTAGGTTAAGATCCCCTAGCAGGATGACTTGTGATGATTGTTTTAGGTTGTGCGATAGGATGGTAGAAATGTCCTCCTCAAAGGTTCCAATAGGGCCTGGAGGTCTATAGATAAGGTGGATAGTGAGGGTTTGGGAATTGTTAATAGCTAGTTTAGCTGTTAGGCTTTCGCATGAATTAGTGTTGGTCGAGGGCACTAGCCTGATGGATAGGTTAGATTTAATAATAAGGGCTATGCCCCCTCCACGGGCTTCACCTCTATCTGCTCTTAGGGTGGTGTAGCCGTTGGGGGTTGCTAGCATAATGGCTGGTCCTGCAGCGGCATGTAGCCAGGATTCCGTGATGGCCAGGAAGTCAAAATCTTCGGTCTGGATAAGATCAGCAATCTCAATGGCATGAGCAATCAAGGACCTAGCATTAACTAGTGCACCTTTTAGAAGTGGGCTGGTGGATGGGGGTGTGCATGTCTATTCCTGGGTTGTGGCAGGAATGTGCATACATGCATTTTGTGTCTTTAGGTGTAGGCTGTGTGGTTTTTCTATGCCCCTATTATGTGAGGGTTTGCTACGGTTAGATGTGGTCAGTGTTCTGGCGCGTGGTTCATATAGTTTTGGAAGTCTGGCTCAGAGTCTAGCATTTCTAGATATGGTATTGCATGGTTTAGATTCAAAGGTTCTATGTTGTTGAGGTTCTTCAGTTTGGTCATTCCGATTTAATAATGGTTGAGGTAGAGTCTGTGTCATGGCAGGGGAGTGAGCTGAGCGTTGGGGGGTAGTGTATTCAATGGTGGGAGTGAGTCTGGGTATGTGGACTAGGAATGTAGTTAATGTGAGAAGGGCTAATGTGGCTTGTAAGGTTTGCATCTTGTGATGTCACCGTGGAGGGTGGCAGATTGAACTAGAGTAGGCTGTGTAGTCCGGCCTGATCAGGGTTAGGGTCTGTGTGGATGAGGCAGTTAACTCAGGTATAGTAGATGGCGACTAAGTTAGGGATGGTGGCAATTGACTAGAGTACAATCGGCAGTACAGTTGACAGGTACATCTTTCAATAGGCAGGCTAAATGTAGCTATCATAGGCGGTACATGTACAGGTAGTGGCAGACAAGGCAAGTAAAGATGAGCTAACTATGGCAGTGTATCACCTAAATGCAAGAGTCCACCTTGGGATACATGAAGTAGCTGGTTTCACCTATTGACGACCGTAAGGCATAGCACAGGTCAGAAGGCACAGCACAGAAGGGTACCACCTAAGTTCAAAATAGCACAGTTTGGCAAAAATGCAGTGGGAAGAATGCAGTGGGGTAGCACCTAAGCTCAGGATATGTCAATTAGGCTGAGACAAAGGGCGCCGCGCCGAAGATAGCTGAACATATTGGAATGCATTGGCTAAGGGGGCAATTTAATAAATTGACAGCGATTGAAATGGGTGCAGCAGAAGGCACCTAGTTTTAGTGAGCTAAGTCTGGGATGCTGGCAGTAGTGAGCGCATTCAGGCAGAATCAAACAGGCTTGTATTTTGAGCATTCAGGCTGAATCTGGTGTGCAAGTCACTAATATGCATTAATCCGGACATTTGCAGCGAACTGAAAAGCATTTTGGTCCGTTAGCATTTAAGTGGCAGTTTTAACATAACAGTCCAGTGGTGCACACGGATTTGCACTTTTAAATACTATTTCCTGGGGTGTCACAGACACACATGGTGGTGGAGGCAATGGGGTAGCTGGGAGTAGTGCAGTAGTGTTGGCCAAAAGTTACCTGGAGTGAGACGGGCATGGGGTGTGGCAGACGGCAGAATCAGGCATAAACAAGCACAGAAACAGGTGAAGTCCTTGTCTCCCGTGGTCCTTGGAGGGAGTGGGCTGGCTTCGCCTGCCGGTAGCCAATGGGTGAGGAGATAGGCCCAGTAGCCAATCGGGAAGCTGCTGGTAGTCTAGATAGGCATATGGGGCTGCAGGCAAGAAAGGAAGGCCATCTTGGAATGGCTGAGTGCCTCGTAGAAACGAATGGCGGCAAGGGCTCTCAAAAGGCTTTTTTAAATGCAGCCTGCACAAATGCACATCACTAGCTGGAATCAGTGACTGCACACACGCAGCAAAATGCGGGATGAAAAAGCGCTTTTAAATATAGATTTAGCGCGGGTGCTTCGGCGCTTACCGTTTTTCGGTAATGATGAAGCTGGGTTAGTGGATGGCTCCGAGGGTCCTCTGCTCCTGCAGGGACATGGCCAGGAGCTCCTGCTCCTCAGGTAGGTGGTGGGGTCCGTAGAGAATCAGCACATTTAAGGATGAGTTAGCTGTGGTTTTTACCTTAATCCATAACAATTCACATTTGTCAAGGCTGAAATGCGCATAACATGACAATCAAGATGATCTTTGCAAATTAATGCTACCCCTCCTCCTCTGCCTCTTTCTCGAACCGCCCGAAAAATGACATAGTTGGCGGGTGTATATAATGTGTCCTTGCTGGGTATGGAATTATTTAACCAAGTTTCTGTCAGAGCAAATAAATCAGGACAACATTCATACAGGTGGTCCGCCACCTCGACTCTGTGTTTAAGTAAGGATAGAGTGTTGAGGAGAGAGGGGGAAAGGGTAAAATAGAGTGCATTATTACCATGACCCGGTAAAGTGGTGATTAAATTGTGTTTCAGTGTCACGTGGAAGAGTGAGCACTTCGTAACAGGCTGGGGGGGGCTATGGGGCACATTCTGCTCGAGGAAGTGGTCAGCGGAGACACCGACGCCAGGCCGAAGAGCGAGAGATATGCGCAACACAGTATAGTCAGTTCAAAGCACACTAAACGCATTGCATTTGCAGTCGCTAATCAAGACAGCGGTGGATCACACAGTTGCAACAACCGTTCAGAAGGAAAAGACTATATATAATAGTACACACTTAGGGACTCACCCATAAGCGTGGCTCGCTAGATGTAGCAACACCAAATCCAACAGGGATCAGGGCGGCTGCGGTGATGGTAGGCGTGGACCGGCAGAGACCGGCTTGCCTCAGAAGCACCGGTGCTGAAACACCGGGACTTCTAATAAGAATGGAAGGGTGTCTGGGAAATGTAGTTCCCAGACACTAACACAGCCACACAAGCAATCAGCAGAGAGAGTGCTTTTCTCTCGGCCAGACGTTCCTTACGCAACACACATGAGATAAATGTGCGGCAACACAAGGAAATACTAGTAGATGACAAAAAGACAATAAATGCAGTTTTTGTAGCAACTTGCAGTGAAGCTGCAATCAAGATTTAAATGGCCAGTCAGTAACTCTGGTATGCACTGCTGGCAGAGTGCGCTGGGGAAAGGAATGAGATTAGATACATATATACAATTACTGCTGTAGGTCAAAAAACATATCAAACCCCTGAAAAGAAAGTTACAGATTAGTATTTAGCACTACTAGTCCACAGAGATTCGATCCTAACTTCAGAAGTCCATCCCTAATATGTATGGGGCCTTGCGCCCAAGAGTTCAGCAAAGTTCCATACAGTTTTTTGAAGCTGGAAAAATTAAGGTAGGGTCTCTGGGGTCCAGTGAACAGTTCCAAGTGTTAGGGGTAGAGTTAACCTAGCTAACAAACGTATCCCCAATTTTCAGATTGCTTGTGTCAACAATCAATGGCAAAGCTAAAGTGTTAGAACAGTTTTATAAAAGTTATCAAACTTTTAAAGGAGAGTTAGGGGTGCAGGTAAGTATCACGATAACTCATCCCCATACGCTGATTCTTCATGAGACTTGGCAGGTCAGTTCAAGAAGGTCTGAGGTCGCTTTTCCCACCATCAGCCTCAGCCCTTGACCCCCAGTGGTTGCAGGTTCAAGCCAATCTCAAGTCAGTGTCTGATGCTGGTGCAATTGCTCTCAGTGGAAGAACGCAGCAAAACTCAATGCAGGGCCCCTCTCAGGCGAGGAATGGAGGCAGGTAAGCAATTTCGGATGGTGGCCACCGATGCACAGCGACGCAAAGGGACTCACTGTTGGTGTCAGACTTTCCCTCCTATCTTGGGTACCCTTGATGCTAGGACCACAACATTTCACAGAGGTTAGTCTTATAGTTCAAGCTGGGGATCTCCCAAGTACCAGGCCTCAACTCAGAACAGCGATGTATGCAGCACGGTAGCCCAATCTCAGAGTAGGTCAGCAACAGGGTGATCCGGGGACACTGCCGAAGGCTTTTTTTGTAGGACTCCGAGCTGACATCTAGAATGAATGTTCACTCTACTCCAAGAGTCACAGCTCAGTTGAAGGACTGCTGGAGATCTTTGATAGTGCAGGGCTCTACCAGGTCAGCAGCAGAAGTTGGTCTCCACGCCTTCTTCCGACAGTTCCACAGTCTCCTCGTAAGTCTTGCAGCTGGACAGGAGTCATGGATACTTCAGTTTCTTCCAGGATCTCTGTAGAGTGGGTGCAGGGGTCCTCTTTTTACCCTAAAAGGTTGGCACCTTGAAGTTGCAACCCACTTCCTGGCAGCAAACAGACATAGCTCCCTAGTATCCTGCCAAAAACCTCTTCTTTCACAGCAATGGAAGTGCATATAAGGATTTTCCTGGCCTCACAGGCCAGGAACAAGGGTAAAGGACAAGATGGTCAAAGGACAAATGAAAAACCTTGCAGCATGGCCATATTTGACCACTAGCCACAGTTAGTAGGCTAATATGGTAAATGTGCTAAGGCTAAATGAAATGAAATGATATGATATGATATTTTATTTGTATCACACTCATACACAAGTGTTTCAGAGTGTGACTAGGCAAGGGAGGGGAACTGGGGTGAACACAACACAACAACGATCTTACTAGGCCCAGTGACATTGAGTACGCGCAAGTGCATGGGAAAGGGGAAAAGGTGCATGTAAGACGAGCGAAGAGCTCGAGAGGGGAGGTATTTGCGGAGGGATAGCTGAATGTATTTTGGACCCAGGCCCCAGAAAGCCTTGTGGACAATGCAGAGGGTTTTGATTTTAATCCTTGTTTCCACTGGGAGCCAATGGAGAGATTTCAGAGCTGGAGAGATACGATCCCAGGGCTTGAGGTTAAGGACAAGTCTCGCAGTCCTCTTCTGGATAAGTTGAAGAGGGCGGAGAGTAGAGGCAGGTAGATTTAGAACGAGGCTCTTACAATAGTCCAACCTAGAGAAAACCAGAGCTTGAGAGACAGTGAGCTTCTGAGGGAAGGAGAGGAAAGGCAGAGTACCTCTGAGGAGGTGCAGTAGGAAGTTTGACTTTTTAGAGACCTCAGAGATATGGGCGGAGAAGGAAAGTGTGGAGTCAAAGATGACCCCGAGGTTCTTAGCCTCACAGGTAGGGGTAGGAGGAGGGCCAAGGGAGGCCGGCCAGAGAGTGAGGGAAAAGGATGGAGATGGTGTGCCAATGAGGAGGATCTCAGTCTTGCTGGCATTCAGACAAAGATTATTAGCGACACACCAATCTTGAATGGCAGTTAGGCAGTCAGAGATGAGAGAGGGAGAGGAGGTAGCCGGAGTTTAGTGTCATCAGCGTAGAACTGGAAACTTGAGCAGAAAATGGCAATGCAGTGGGCGATAGTTGCCAGGTATTGGTTGAAAAGCCAGGGTGAGAGGTTAGACCCCTGGGGAACCCCACAGGAAGAGAGGAAGATAGATGATGGGACAGACCCCAGTTTGACCTGGGAGGGTCGATCAGAGAGGAAAGAGGTTGGCCAGGCCAAAACCTGATCAGTGATACCCAGGTATCACAGAGACGGTTGAGCAGGATGGTGTGGTTGACTGTGTCGAAGGCAGAAGAGAGATCAAGAAGGATGAGGACAGAGGGAATGTTAGAGTCCAGGTTGGAGAGCAGATCATCACGGATGTTCAGGAGAGCAGTTTCCATGCTTCTGGCCGCTCTGAAGCCAGACTGGTGGTCATGGAGACAGCTAACAGAATCTGAATGAAAGTTAAGCTGAGAGATGGCCAGTTTATCCAGGAGTTTGCCCAGATAGGGGGTAATGGAAATTGGGCGATATTTTGCCAGACAGGAAGGATCAGCTGTGGGTTTTTGAGAAGAGGATGCACAAGGGAATGCTTCAGAGGAGAGGGGAAGGATCCCGAGGCAAAGGAGTGGTTGCAAAAATAGGCAAGGGCCGGAGCAAGTGTGTCAATGTGGTCCTTGATGCTTTTAGAGGAACAGGGATGAACCTGTTTTGAAGAGGCTTTCATAGATCGGACTTGTCTAGCGACCTCGTCAAGGGCAAATACATATGCATAAAAACATGGTAAAATCTCACTGCTGCCACCAACTAGTCCATTTAGCACACCTAGAGTAACCAAAAATCCTCTGAGTGTTACCCTATGGCGGCAAAACAAAAAGTGTAACCCATTGTACTGCACTGTAAGATGCATTGTACAATGAGAAAATGTTACCACAAGTGATAACACATTACTTAGCAGTAACAAAGTAACTATACTAAGGAAAACAATGTTTCCCAGTTCTGAACACCTGAAGGACATGCCATTTTCCTCATGACAGAAAAAGAACAGTTCAGATACAAAAATAAAAGTAACAGATTTGGGAATCCATAGAAATGGAAGGAAAGGTGCAGTAAAGAGGAATCTCCCCTAACGCCGCTCAGTCCTCTACCAATTCCACTGCTGCATTGGTCAACTTTGGAGAATTCTCATGATGGCAATAAGGGCGGTGACTTATTGCTTCCTGTATCCAATTCATTTATGTAAACATCAAATATAAATGTACAGGCACAGACCGAATAGACCGAATAGATCACTGGTTTATGATATTATTTTCTATTTCAAATAAGAATGCTGGAATTTCGTTTTGTGTGTCTGTTTGTCCTCATTACATATGTAGGCACATGTGCAAATAATGCCTCAGAAGACATGTTGAATGTCTCAGATCAATGGTCTGGGATCATTTAAGACTTTGTGGAAAGGAGCATCAGTATTTAGTGTTCTCTAGCACCTTGAAGCATCTGTGTGCTAGATGGAATTACCAATAAAATATTTCAGACCAAATAACCGGACAGACTCAAAGGAGATGGTAAAATACTGCTTTAATCTCAACGAAGAAAAGTAGGGTGAATAAACACTCATCAAATCGATTCATGCATGATCGCAATATCATTTCGATTATTCTCAGTTTATATAAAGTTAGATGTGTCATCTATGATGTCATCTTATGTGGTAAACCGTAAATCTATCGAGGGGTGGGATTGGATTAGGGGAACATGTTTACATATAGAATGCAAAAAATATTATTTTCTCATGGGCTGCCCATTATCTGTAGTACATGCCCTAAGATACTTCTTTACACGTGGTACATTATGCTGGTCAATGTGGCAGCTGAATATTACTTTCCAACATTTTATGTAAACGTGCATGGCAGGCGTTTCTAATTGGTTGGCAACACAAATCCAACCTTGGCCATTCGACTTCCTAGCAGCACGGACATAGAAACAAAACCCAGGTGCTAGGATATATGTCAACTTTCACCTCGTTTTCCCAATTAGTTTACCCTCTCTCATCAGTAGGCATCATGCCAGTGTCTTCTGTTTTAAGGATGACCTTACAAATCTGCACCGTCTCGGGACATTCGAGGCAGTGTAGGTGCACCATTATTTTAGCTCCAGAGTTAATATATAGCCCTTGTTTGTGAGCTCTTCCTCTCATGTTACAAGACCATGAATTTGTCAATTGGGACAGTGTATTAAACACCATTTGATTCAATTATGCTGGGTGCAGTTGCTCATCTTTGCCTTTAGAGACTTGCTCACTCTATCCCATAATGACTTCATGCCCTTTTGATTGTCCGATATTTGGCATCGATTAAATGTTCTTGTTCCTCCTAATCTTAAGGAAATATGTCCTTGCAAATATGTCTGCTAATACACTCCTTTTCTGCTTTTCCTCCATCTCTCGAAATAGCATCCTTGTTTCCAAGCCAATGTAGTCCTCTATTTTGTGAGTGTAAACAGCTTCTTCATCATATTTTCACTTCTAGATCCCGGGGTCGTATTTTGAGGTAGCTGTGTTGATTGACATAAGCCGTCATTCATTTTGTTCTGATGGTCGTCCTACACGTTGAATATATACCTCTCATAAACAAGCTTCTATGTATTCTTTCTACCTTGTGTTTCATCGTATTTACAGTTATTGACCAGCGAGTCACTTAATTCTTCTTTATGTTCATAAGTACTCCATTATAGAGTACATGTTTTTCTTAGTGCTTCAGTTACATCGCCATTCTTAAGTATTTTCATATCGTTCCAGCTTACACTCTTATATCTTCTTTATGACAAACTTTTGCTGTCATCATAATTTGTTTTAATGCACATCCATTCTGTTCATGGCTGCATTTCGACAGCTCAGCAAAGTGCATCCTTCTTGGTAACTGTCGTCCACTATGTCAAATTGTGGCTACACTCTGAAGGGTTGTTTGAGTGCATACTGTCTCTCATATACTCAATGAGGTGCAGAATCATTGCAAGGATTCAGGCATGGGGCCCCATCATGGCTCTTTGTCTGTCATCCGAATATGATGGTGGCAAGAGGGACGGGGACTAAGGAGAAGGCAGGTATAGCCTTCTATACATTCCCCCATCTGGTTGATTTCTCGACCAAACTCTTTGCTTCTTCTCCTGCCACTCCTGCTATGTCTTTTTCTACCATTTCATCATATTTTCTTTTCTTCGGAACCCATAGCTTCATTACGCCCTCAGGCTAACAGCATTTTTTATATGTGCATGCACACTTCAGGTCATGAATCGGAAATCACCTGTGGGTGAACAGAATATCCATCGTCCCACATACGTCTTCCAATCCTTGGGATAATAATGCTTAGTTCCTGAAGGTGCAAGGGTAATCTTCTTTATGAGCTCTCGAGTGCTGTCCTCAGTTTGCTCAATTGTTCCAGCGTCAATATCAACCATTATATTCATTCCAATAGCTTTCTTGGCTGTCTTCTTGCATTGTCCCTTGATGATGCTTATGAGACAGAATCCAAACAATCCAAACACTAGTATTGATCCAAGCAACTTGAAAGTGTTTGCCAGCCAAGTTGGAATCCATGAAAACAAAGATATAAAACAATCATCATCTTCAGTGTCAGCTACTTCCTCCATCATCCTTGTGTGCAGGTCCGTTAATGTAGTTATTGCTTCAGATAAGGTTCTATTTTCTGCATCATGAGAAGGTCTGTGCGCACGGCAAGAAGGCCCGACCTTGGCACACACGCCTGCTTCCATTGCTGTAATCAAATCCAGGACATACCTATTCTGGTGAGTCATCAGCCAAAGTGCTCTCAATTCTTCTCTCATTGCAATGAATCCTTTTATTGTTGGGTTGATTGTCTGCAATAGCTCCCATCTAATAATCTGGAGCCATTTAGCATTTACTGCAGCTTGAAGTCCTGGCAAGAATATATATGTCATTATCATTGCTGTCTTGCTGAACAACGTAGGCTCATCTGGGATATTATCATAAGACTGTGTTGCTTTTGCTGTGAAGTAATTACTTCTCCTCAATTCGACGAAAATTCAGTTATCTCCTCTTTCTTAAATGGTCACCCATTTTTGGAAGCTCATTGATATGAAGATCACTTTTTGGAATCACCAATGTGGGTACATGTATCTTTACTATGGAGCACATTCCTGCCCGGATTTTAGGCAACTGCATGTAAGCTCTGGATCCACAGGCCCAATATCGATCCATGAACACTGCAGTTCCTCCATCCATTCGTGGAACTTTGATTATATGTTTACATCCTTTATTCACCCCAACCAGGATAAGACCATAGTTCCTGAAGTATGTTGTTGCATTTTTTAGTGGCATTATAGAAACTGGTCCTGCTTGATTTTGACCCATCTGAGTAACTTTGAGTACTTGTCCCATGATTCCAAACATTTGTCACTCATGGGCCCTCATTACAACCCTGGCGTAGGACCATGGTGCTATTAGCACCATGGTCCATGCCGGATTCCGCCATGGTGGATGGCGGATTTACCGCCCCATTCCAAGGTTGGCGGGCGGTAAATCCCCATTCACCATTGCCCCTTCCCCATTCCCATTTTTGCCCCATAGGGTTCAATGGGGATGGGGAAGGCGCTAATTACAGCACCGTAAATTACGGTGCCGTAATTAGCACCAAGGTCGCTTAGCGCCTTGGACTTTAACGCCTGCAGAAAGCAGGCGTTAAAGTGTGAATCTGGCGTTAAGGGTTTAACAGCGCCGCAGCCTTTTACAGCGCCGTTAACCCCTTAACGCCAGGGTTGTAATGAGGCCCACTATCTTACCTCTACTGGCTTATTCCTCCATCAATAAATAGGATGGGCAGGCCAATAGCCCTTCTTCCCATCCTGAACTAGTGAGAAAACATCCATGTACCACCAGCTGAGGTTATTCTCCACATCTTGGCCCTCCTGGTTTTTCAATGGTGTCTGAACAATTAAATGTATCCATCAGGACAACCCTTATCCATTCTCCTATCTGGGATGGATACATGAGTTTCTTGGTTGTCCATACTAATCCATTTTCCATTTTTCTTGTTTTCACATAGGTATCTTCATATGGAAATGCTGCATTTGTTTGCCTTCGTAGCATCGCCTATTTTCCTGCAAATTGTCCACTGGTTGTGCATGCCACTAGTTGAATGAGGCATATGGCATCATATGGAGACATTTGTCTTGCAATGAAAGTTCTCAACACACTTATGGCTTACGGGATCAAGGAACATACATAGCAGTTTTCATCTGACATGCTCCTTACCACTTCCTTCATGCGTTGATACCTTAGGTTGTTCTTTAAATGTACTGAATTGTCTAAATAATAGTTTATAGTTTCATGATCCTCCCCACTCTCTCTTTTATTTAGAAACAGTTGTGTTGTTATATTATGAAATCTTGGGGGGTAATTCATAGAATTCAGCGCACAAGTGGCGCACGCGGCTGCGTCACAGTGTGCGCATGTGAATCCCTGCGCCATCCGCGTGCGCCAAAATACATTTCCGCGCACAGCGTATTCATGGATTCCAGCCACCAAAACCAGCCGTGGCGCACAGTGGCGCAGCGACCCTGCAGCAGTGCCAGTTACGCCCCCAAGAACGCCCCTTGCGCAGGGAAAAGCCATCAAAATCCCCAATCCAGCGCAAAGGGCTGCGCTAACCCTGTACCAGCACGGCAAGCGGGCTACGTGTATCACTGGGGTGCACGGGAAGTACCTCACGTCATTCCAGCTGGGTACTTGTATTTCAGGGGTGCGCTGGAAGTTCCACACGCGATTCCATCAGGGTACGTGTACATCAGGTGTGCGCAGGAAGTTTCACACGTGAATTCAGCAGGGTACGTGTATATCAGGGGTGCGCAGGAAGTTCCACACGCGAATGTCCTGGGTACGTGTATTTCGGGGTGCGCAGGAAGTTTCACACGCGATATCAGCAGGGTACGTGTATTACTGGGGTGCGCTGGAAGTTCCAAACGCGAATGTCCTGGCTACGTGTATCTTGGGGTGCGCGGGAAGTTTCACACGCGATATCAGCAGGGTACGTGTATTTCAGGGATTCCGTGGAGTATTACACGTGAATTGGCCGTGTGGGTCCTCCCAGGTGTTCGCTCAACAACCTCCACGGCCCCTGCAGGCAGCCCACACCGCGGGGGACTAGCCTGCACCCCCACTCATGTCCCCCTGCACCCCCACCCCCCAGCACTGTGGTGCACCCTCCACTAGGCTCCCACTCATGTTCCCCTGCACCCCCACACCCCAGCACTGTGGGGCACCTGCCAGCAGGCCCCCACTCATGTCCAACTCATGTCCCCCTGCACCCCCACCCCCCAGCAGTGTGGTGCACCCTCCACCAGGCTCCCACTCATGTCTCACATCACCCCCACCCCCCAGCACTGTGGTGCACCCTCCACCAGGCCCCAAATCATGTTCCCCTGCACCCCCACCCCCAGCACTGTGGGGCACCCTCCACCAGGACCCAACTCAAGTTCCCCTGCACCCCCACCCCCCAGCACTGTGGGGCACCTGCCAGCAGGCCCCCACTCATGTCCAACTCATGTCCCCCTGCATCCCCACCCCCCAGCACTGTGGTGCACCCTCCACCAGGCTCCCACTCATGTCTCCCATCACCCCCACCCCCCAGCACTGTGGTGCACCCTCCACCAGGCCTCCACTCATGTCTCCCATCACCCCCACCCCCCAGCACTGTGGTGCACCCTCCACCAGGCCCCAACTCATGTTCCCCTGCACCCCCACCCCCCAGCACTGTGGGGCACCTGCCAGCAGGCCCCCACTCATGTCCAACTCATGTCCCCCTGCACCCCCACCCACCAGCACTGTGGTGCACCCTCCACCAGACCCCCACTCATGTCTCCCATCACCCCCACCCCCCAGCACTGTGGTGCACCCTCCACCAGGCCCCAACTCATGTTCCCCTGCACCCCCACCCCCCAGCACTGTGGGGCACCTGCCAGCAGGCCCCCACTCATGTCGAACGCATGTTCCCCTTCACCCCCGCCCCCCAGCACTGTGGTGCACCCTCCACCAGGCACCCACTCATGTCCAACTCATGCTCCCCTGCACCCCCACCCCCCAGCACTGTGGTGCACCCTCCACCAGGCCCCCACTCATGTCTCCCATCACCCACACCCCCCCAGCACTGTGGTGCACCCTCCACCAAGCCCCAACTCATGTTCCCCTGCACCCCCACCCCCCAGCACTGTGGGGCACCCTCCACCAGGCCCCAACTCATGTTCCCCTGCACCCCCATCCCCCAGCACTGTGGGGCACCTGCCAGCAGGCCCCCACTCATGTCCAACTCATGTCCCCCTGCACCCCCACCCCCCAGCACTGTGGTGCACCCTCCACCATGCCCCCACTCATGTCCAACTCATGTTCGCCTGCACCCCCAAACCCCAGCACTGTGGGGCACCTGCCAGCAGGCCCCCACTCATGTCCAACTCATGTCCCCCTTCACCCCCAAACCCCAGCACTGTGGTGCACCCTCCACCAGGCCCCCACTCATGTCTCCCATCGCCCCCACCCCCCAGCACTGCGGTGCACCCTCCACCAGGGCCCAACTCATGTTCCCCTGCACCCCCACCCCCCAGCACTGTGGGGCACCTGCCAGCAGGCCCCCACTCATGTCCAACTCATGTTCCCCTGCACCCCCACCCCCCAGCACTGTGGGGCACCTGCCAGCAGGCCCCCACTCATGTCCAACTCATATGCCCCTGCACCCCCACCCCCCATCACTGTGGTGCACCCTCCACCAGGCTCCCACTCATGTCTCCCATCACCCCCACCCCCCAGCACTATGGTGCACCCTCCACCAGGCCCCCACTCATGTCTCCCATCACCCCCACCCCCCAACACTGTGGTGCACCCTCCACCAGGCCCCAACTCATGTTCCCCTGCACCCCCACCCCCCAGCACTGTGGGGCACCTGCCAGCAGGCCCCCACTCATGTCCAACTCATGTTCCCCTGCACCCCCACCCCCCAGCGATGTGGTGCACCCTCCACCAGGCTCCCACTCATGTCTCCCATCACCCCCACCCACCAGCACTGTGGTGCACCCTCCACCAGGCCCCCACTCATGTTCCCCTGCACCCCCACCCCCCAGCACTGTGGGGCACCTGCCAGCAGGCCCCCACTCTTGTCCAACTCATGTTCCCCTGCACCCCACCCCCCAGCACTGTGGTGCACCCTCCACCAGGCCCCCATTCATGTCCAACTCATGTTCCCCTGCACCCCCACCCCCCAGCACTGTGGGGCACCTGCCAACAGGCCCCCACTCATGTCCAACTCATGTCCCCCTGCACCCCCACCCCCCAGCACTTTGGTGCACCCTCCACCAGGCTCCCACTCATGTCTCCCATCACCCCCACCCCCCAGCACTGTGGTGCACCCTCCACCAGGCCACCACTCATGTCTCCCATCACCCCCACCACCCAGCACTGTGGTGCACCCTCCACCAGGACCCAATTCATGTTCCACTGCACCCCCACCCCTCAGCACTGTGGGGCACCTGCCACCAGGCCCCCACTCATGTCCAACTCATGTTCCCCTGCACCCACGCCCCCCAGCACTGTGGGGCACCCTAAACCAGGCACCAACTCATGTTCCCCTGCACCCCCACCCCCCAGCACTGTGGGGCACCTGAGAGCATGCCCCCACTCATGTCCAACTCATGTCCCCCTGCACCCCCACCCCCAGCACTGTGGTGCACCCTCCTCCAGGCTCCCACTCATATCTCCCATCACCCCCACCCCCCAGCACTGTGGTGCACCCTCCACCAGGCTTCCACTCATGTCTCCCAACACCCCCACCCACCAGCACTGTGGTGCACCCTCCACCAGGCCCCCACTCATGTTCCCCTGCACCCCCACCCCCCAGCACTGTGGGGCACCTGCCAGCAGGCCCCCACTCTTGTCCAACTCATGTTCCCCTGCACCCCACCCCCCAGCACTGTGGTGCACCCTCCACCAGGCCCCCATTCATGTCCAACTCATGTTCCCCTGCACCCCCACCCCCCAGCACTGTGGTGCACCCTCCATCAGGCTCCCACTCATGTCTCCCATCACCCCCACCCACCAGCACTGTGGTGCACCCTCCAACAGGCCCCCACTCATGTTCCCCTGCACCCCCACCCCCCAGCACTGTGGGGCACCTGCCAACAGGCCCCCACTCTTGTCCAACTCATGTTCCCCTGCACCCCACCCCCCAGCACTGTGGTGCACCCTCCACCAGGCCCCCATTCATGTCCAACTCATGTTCCCCTGCACCCCCACCCCCCAGCACTGTGGGGCACCTGCCAACAGGCCCCCACTCATGTCCAACTCATGTCCCCCTGCACCCCCACCCCCCAGCACTTTGGTGCACCCTCCACCAGGCTCCCACTCATGTCTCCCATCACCCCCACCCCCCAGCACTGTGGTGCACCCTCCACCAGGCCACCACTCATGTCTCCCATCACCCCCACCCCCCAGCACTGTGGTGCACCCTCCACCAGGACCCAACTCATGTTCCACTGCACCCCCACCCCTCAGCACTGTGGGGCACCTGCCACCAGGCCCCCACTCATGTCCAACTCATGTTCCCCTGCACCCCCGCCCCCCAGCACTGTGGGGCGCCCTAAACCAGGCCCCAACTCATGTTCCCCTGCACCCCCACCCCCCAGCACTGTGGGGCACCTGAGAGCAGGCCCCCACTCATGTCCAACTCATGTCCCCCTGCACCCCCACCCCCAGCACTGTGGTGCACCCTCCTCCAGGCTCCCACACATGTCTCCCATCACCCCCACCCCCCAGCACTGTGGTGCACCCTCCACCAGGCCCCAACTCATGTTCCTCTGCATCCCCACCCCCCAGCACTGTGGGGCACCTGCCAGCAGGCCCCCCCTCATGTCCCCCTGCACCCCCACCCCCCAGCACTGTGGTGCACCCTCCACCAGGCTTCCACTCATGTCTCCCAACACCCCCACCCACCAGCACTGTGGTGCACCCTCCACCAGGCCCCCACTCATGTTCCCCTGCACCCCCACCCCCCAGCACTGTGGGGCACCTGCCAGCAGGCCCCCACTCTTGTCCAACTCATGTTCCCCTGCACCCCACCCCCCAGCACTGTGGTGCACCCTCCACCAGGCCCCCATTCATGTCCAACTCATGTTCCCCTGCACCCCCACCCCCCAGCACTGTGGTGCACCCTCCATCAGGCTCCCACTCATGTCTCCCATCACCCCCACCCACCAGCACTGTGGTGCACCCTCCACCAGGCCCCCACTCATGTTCCCCTGCACCCCCACCCCCCAGCACTGTGGGGCACCTGCCAACAGGCCCCCACTCTTGTCCAACTCATGTTCCCCTGCACCCCACCCCCCAGCACTGTGGTGCACCCTCCACCAGGCCCCCATTCATGTCCAACTCATGTTCCCCTGCACCCCCACCCCCCAGCACTGTGGGGCACCTGCCAACAGGCCCCCACTCATGTCCAACTCATGTCCCCCTGCACCCCCACCCCCCAGCACTTTGGTGCACCCTCCACCAGGCTCCCACTCATGTCTCCCATCACCCCTACCCCCAGCACTGTGGTGCACCCTCCACCAGGCCACCACTCATGTCTCCCATCACCCCCACCCCCCAGCACTGTGGTGCACCCTCCACCAGGACCCAACTCATGTTCCACTGCACCCCCACCCCTCAGCACTGTGGGGCACCTGCCACCAGGCCCCCACTCATGTCCAACTCATGTTCCCCTGCACCCCCGCCCCCCAGCACTGTGGGGCACCCTAAACCAGGCCCCAACTCATGTTCCCCTGCACCCCCACCCCCCAGCACTGTGGGGCACCTGAGAGCAGGCCCCCACTCATGTCCAACTCATGTCCCCCTGCACCCCCACCCCCAGCACTGTGGTGCACCCTCCTCCAGGCCCCCACACATGTCTCCCATCACCCCCACCCCCCAGCACTGTGGTGCACCCTCCACCAGGCCCCAACTCATGTTCCTCTGCATCCCCACCCCCCAGCACTGTGGGGCACCTGCCAGCAGGCCCCCCCTCATGTCCCCCTGCACCCCCACCCCCCAGCACTGTGGTGCACCTTCCACCAGGCCCCCACTCATGTCTCCCATCACCCCCACCCCCCAGCACTGTGGTGCACCCTCCACCAGGCTCCAACTCATGTTCCCCTGCACCCCTACCCCCTAGCACTGTGGGGCACCTGCCAGCAGGCCCCCACTCATGTCCAACTCATGTCCCCCTGCACCCCCAACCCCCAGCACTGTGGTGCACCCTCCACCAGACCCCCACTCATGTCTCCCATCACCCCACCCCCCAGCACTGTGGTGCACCCTCCACCAGGCCCCAACTCATGTTCCCCTGCACCCCCACCCCCCAGCACTGTGGGGCACCTGCCACCAGGCCCCCACTCATGTCAAACTCATGTTCCCCTTCACCCCCGCCCCCCAGCACTGTGGTGCACCCTCCACCAGGCCCCCACTCATGTCCAACTCATGTTCCCCTGCACCCCCACCCCCCAGCACTGTGGTGCACCCTCCACCAGGCCCCCACTCATGTCTCCCATCACCCCACCCCCCAGCACTGTGGTGCACCCTCCACCAGGCCCCAACTCATGTTCCCCTGCACCCCCACCCCCCAGCACTGTGTGGCACCCTCCACCAGGCCCCAACTCATGTTCCCCTGCACCCCCATCCCCCAGCACTGTGGGGCACCTGCCAGCAGGCCCTCACTCATGTCCAACTCATGTCCCCCTGCACCCCCACCCCCCAGCACTGTGGTGCACCCTCCACCAGGCCCCCACTCATGTCCAACTCATGCTCCCCTGCACCCCCACCCCCCGGCACTGTGGGGCACCTGCCAGCAGGCCCCCACTCATGTCCCCCTGCACCACCACCCCCCAGCATTGTGGTGCCCCCTCCACCAGGCCCCCACTCATGTCCAACTCATGTTCCCCTGCACCCCCAAACCCCAGCACTGTGGGGCACCTGCCAGCAGGCCCCCACTCATGTCCAACTCATGTCCCCCTTCACCCCCACCCCCCAGCACTGTGGTGCACCCTCCACCAGGCCCCCACTCATGTCTCCCATCACCCCCACCCCCCAGCACTGTGGTGCACCCTCCACCAGGCCCCAACTCATGTTCCCCTGCACCCCCACCCCCCAGCACTGTGGGGCACCTGCCAGCAGGCCCCCACTCATGTCCAACTCATGTTCCCCTGCACCCCCACCCCCCAACACTGTGGTGCACCCTCCACCAGGCCCCCACTCATGTCCAACTCATGTTCCCCTGCACCCACACCCCCCAGCACTGTGGGGCACCTGCCAGCAGGCCCCCACTCATGTCCAACTCATGTGCCCCTGCACCCCCACCCCCCAGCACTGTGGTGCACCCTCCACCAGGCTCCCACTCATGTCTCCCATCACCCCCACCCCCCAGCACTGTGGTGCACCCTCCACCAGGCTCCCACTCATGTCTCCCATCACCCCCACCCCCCAGCACTGTGGTGCACCCTCCACCAGGCCCCCACTCATGTTCCCCTGCACCCCCACCCCCCCAGCACTGTGGGGCACCTGCCAACAGCCCCCCACTCATGTCCAACTCATGTCCCCCTGCACCCCCACCCCCCAGCACTGTGGTGCACCCTCCACCAGGCTACCACTCATGTCTCCCATCACCCCCACCCCCCATGTGGGATGTATTTACCCATGCATCCGAGCCGTACCTCAAAACTGTGCAGTACTGACATGGAAAACATCATGATGGCCAGAGCTTCCCAGAAAATGCACAGGGAAATGCATGAAGAATAGGCTGCCACCCATTTTTGCCGATGTTATGGGCACAGAAGGACACTGCCTAAAACCACCATTGGACTACCCACACAGTAGTCTGAAACCATTGGGAATGGCAATGCTGATTGCCAAAAGCAAACCCATAACTGTTGGGAATTCATTTGTTAAATCCCAAAAATGGGTGCAGTACCAGTACTCACCACTATCCAAAAGCCGGCGTTTTAAAACCACCCTGTGTTTCTCTGAAGGCAGGCTCAAAATGCCTATTTTCAAACATTGCAACATGTGCAAAATATTCACTGAACACCAGCAGACATTTGGCAGAATGGAGTTTTGTGTGCTTACAAAATCTGGCAAATGAAGAGCCCAAAACAATGCTTATAACAAAACTGCTATGGAGTCAGCAGTTTAAGTTGCACTGGATTTAAAGACACTAAAATCGAAATGTTTAGATTAAATGAGTGACCTATGTTTGGTGTCACATGCCTTTGTAACTGTTGAAATGCCATAGTTTTGCACTTAGAATCAGCCTTCTAGCTGCATATGTGAAAATGTTTAGTTTTATTTGAATGCAGAAACTGGGGAACAAAAAGTGACATTTTATCTGAAACCCGGCTTAAGGAACTGAATTTTGCTTGACAACTACCCCCATCAGGAGTGAAACTTGAGTCACAGCTGTGTTCCCAGGCCTAGCTGCCCTTTTGCTGCTCACACTAAGGATATGCCATCTATCTGATAATTGAATTACCTGTGCTCTACAGGAGCTCTGAACAACGCCTGTCTTGACTCATGCAAAGGTTTTATTACAGCGGTCGTAAAATGTAGCTTCCTCTTGGCAGAAGCTGGGAGGGGCACTGCCTGTGAGAGCAAGCTGGCTTGGCAGAACTGGATAAACCAGTATTTCTACCTTGTGCTGAGAGGAAACCACACCCCTTTGTAGCCAGAATATTGTTTAGAAAAAGATGGATCAATCATAGAGCGGACATGTGAAAATTTTATAAATGATACCATAATTCTTGTGATTTTTCTGCCCACAGTTTAAGAGGTTTTTAGAACCGGTGGTATGTTCAGGGGGGTGTCAGCGGAAAAGTGGATATTACTCTAAATGTATGCATGTTAAAAATCTGAAACTTCATCAGTTAATGTCCATACTCCCTGCGCACATGTGTGTAAATTTGGGTCAATGTCCGGAATTGCAAAATCAGTTAAAAAGTGAAATATGTGCCATTTCTGAATGCAAGCTCCCAGGAAGAGCAGAGTTTGAACAGGGTATACCTCCTGTAATGCATGATGGGTGCATATGGTTTTAAAACAATATGTACCTCTGCAAATATGTATTTGTTTCAAATCTAGATTGACAGGAGGAGTGGACTCTCTGCAAGCCATAAAATGACATCACGCTGACACACACTTCCTTCCCCAATCAAATGAGAAATGGAAGTTTGACCAATTAGAAGCTGAGAGAGAGGTAGGGTCAGTGATGCTAGAACACACCCACATTCTAAACACATAAAAGCAGACAGACAGGACAGATAGGGACTTTCAAATCCATCTGCCGCTGGAAGCTCTGCCGGAAAAATCCATACTTACCTCCATCAAACCTCCAGAGAGCCAAACTAGAGACTTCAATCTATCCAGAACTAGAGACCCAGACCAGAGAACCAGAGAGAGCTGACCCAGATCACTGTGAAGTGCAGAGACCAGAGGCGAGTTTAAAACCCTGACCAGATCCGTGATGAGGCCCATTTAATTCAAGAATATAGTGTGAGTACCCAGCCGAACTGTGTAGAACCAATCTCTTAGTTTAAATTCATCTACTTCAATCTATTTTAACCTAAGTAGAACTGCCTGATAGCTCCAAATCTGTCACCTGTCATTCTAGCTGCAAAATCTGTCACTTGTCATTTTGAGCTTTTAAAATTTCAAATCTGAAAAACGACCTTTATTTAATCGCTCATATCTCCGCGACCGTTTGTGCTAGAGACTTGCAGTAACAGTAACTTTCATTTGAAAGCTTAGAATCTGAGCTTTGAATCGCACTAAGAACCACATTCCTACCCCTTATAGTTTTACCGCAATCGCGGAACACGCATCCGTGAATTTTACCGCGATTTGCAAATTTCTCCACATGTAAAATCAGCTGCTGCTTGCCTTCCATTTGCCAGAAATTCGTTTAACGTGCTAACTATCCCTGCATCATTGCTAGTGTGAGCCGGGACTAATATTAACTAGATACCACTCACCCTGAACCTCTGAAAGGGAATTAAAAGCATTTTAGCATATTTTTTAATTCATTGCTAGCACATATCAAAGCAATTTGGGCCTGTGTTTTCAAACTTCTGTAGTCTAAGCTTGCTGGGGTGAACTGAATCACATTTGATTGCATTTCTGAGAACTGGGTGTTTTCCTTCCATTTCCTTGCATTGCATAAAGAGGGGAGGAGTGAATAGCCAGAGAAAAGTGATTACATTGTTTGGTTGAAATCATATTGAGTATTTTCTATACTGCATTTCATTCATTCAACCTTGCATTTCCTTTAACCCTATAAAGCATTCTCTACCACATTATACTTCTGTACCTATTTACCACTGTGCTACCTTATCCATTTCATGTCAACTCCTTATTGATTATAGAGAAGCGTGTTAGTGCCAGATTCTCCGTTGTTAATCTTTATCATATCAGATTAAGTGTGATATTCAATTATTAATTTATTATAAAGTGTGATATATATATATTTTTAAATTATCAAATAAACCTTTTAAACTTGCAAAACAGAACTACTTCTTGGCTCAGTGGGGTCAGGGGGATTCCAACAGAGGGGTGTTATATAGGGGTAGTCATCCAGAACGCATGAACTGGACATAAAGATATATCAATAAGGGTTTTCATTCAGTATTATAGACTAGGCGTTGACTTAGCTGTAGTGTTGAATTGAATCCTCTTACAAATTGGGGGCTCGGGCCGGACGTTTGGGTTAGATTTACCATTTGTGCAGATTAATACAGCGTGCCAGCTGACCAGATACACATATCCGGTCGGATCACCACGCTGTGTTACGCTGTAAAGCACTCCTCAAAAGGGACACTCCAAGAAAAGTTCTGTTCTGCAAAAATAAAATACAAACTTCTGTAAGTCAGGACAGAGACCAATCTCTAGAATGACGACCTTAGTAGACATGAAAATAGCCAGAGAGCACCTCTTGCATAAGCTATTTGTGAGAGGTGAATGGACCGAACAGGGCCAGGATGCGTGGTTGCAGGCCATCACACAACAGGTCACTGAAACAGGGTCAGATATATATAGAGATCAGGGTCCCTTACATGTGGCCCTGAGTGAACTATATATGGCTCCTAAAGCCAAAGAGGAACACAATAAGATTGCCAGGATAGCAGCATACCTGTACCTATACGTCGGAGACATGCAGGATAGATGTGCTGAAAGCCAAAATCTGGCAAATAGGCAACAGATGGCATTACAGAAGGCCCAATCTGATCTGGACTCTTCTGAGCAGAGGCTGCAGAGGAGCCAGGAGTCAGAAAATGACAGCAGACGGTACATCACTAAAATAAAGGAGGATATGGATATACTGCAACAGGAAAAGGCTGACCAGGATACCAGATTTCTGGCCCTGCAGAAGGAGCACCAAGACAGTTTGGACTCCTTACTGCAGAGCCAGAAAAAGCTGGAGCAACAATTAGACTTTAACAGGGCATGCACGGAGCAGGTAGCCACCCTGCAAAGTCATCTAGATAGAGTGAAGGTAGAGAGCAACAAGCTGATTTTGAAAGACCTGGATACCCAGGCAGAGTTTGATGAAGAACGGCAGAAAGCTGGTGCCCTTCAAAGGCAGAGGGACGACCTGGCGGCACAAATGCAGGCTCTTAGTCAGGAAAGAGACGCCTTAGGCCAGGAAGTCTGCCATTTAAAAAGAAAAATGGAAGAAAATCACCTGGCCCACCAGGGACTGGGTGATCTCCAAAAAGAACACCAGAACTTGTTAGAGCACACCAGGAGGGTGGAGGATGCTCTAGCAAGAAAGGAGCAGGCCAATAGGGACACAGCTCAGGAGGTAACCCTCCTGCAGCAAAGACTGGCCCAGTTCTCCAGGACCAACCAGGAAGCACAGAGGGAAAACGAGGCCCTCTGTGAACACAAAGATAGGCTCCAACAACAGGTAGCGATGCAGGAGAGACTGATAGAGTCCAGTAAGGCCTTAACTGAGGAACTGAAGGCACAAATGCAGGCTCTTGCATTGCAACAGGGAGCAGGGGCGGATAGAGATGAGGTTCGCTGGGAAAGGGAAACTCCGGAGCATAACCTCAGGAGCCCTAGTACCAGAGGCCCTCATACCTCTCAGTCCCTGGACTCTGCCACCCCCATGTTCCCTGGCGCACATGAGCACAGGGCCACAGGGATGGCAGATTACTATCCAGCTAAGAGTATGGGGCTCATAGGCCAGTACCACCCAGGAATGGAGGGGTGGGCATCCGGGTATGGGCACCCAAGTACAGTACAGTTCAGTGGGGAACCCCAGGAGAGTAGGCCCCTTAAGGGCATCCTGAAAACCTCTGCCCAGTTAGGTCAGTGGGGAGGGTACCCATCAAATCCTGGCAGCAAGGAGGAATCTGAAGACTCCTCTGAACTGCGCAGGACACAGGAGACCAGGTCCCCACATTCTGCCAGCCATTCCCAGGCTCGCAGAATCCGGGAAAACCTGGAAGAACAGACGGGAACCTCTGGGAGCAGTGCCTCTGAGTCCGAGGACGAATGGACAAGGGTTACCCGAACCAAAAAGGCCAATAAGGCAAAAAGGGCCTTGCTTAAGGACCCCTTAAAGCAGATTAAGGCGATCAGGAGCGTCATCACGCCTTACCATAAGAACGCTAAGTATTCTGTTTGGGAGCACTTAGAGTTGTTTGAACAAATGATGGAGACTTTCCATTTGAAGGACAGCCAAAGCTGTATTCAATATGTAAAGTGGACCTTCTCCCCGGAATACTCCAGTTTCTTTGCGGGGCTGGAGGATCAAAATAATTTAAGATGGTCCACCTATAAGGCGGCCATCTTGAAACATTTTTCTGTTCACAGAAATCCTCAAGAGGCTCGCAAGGCAGCCTACAATTTGCAATGTGGGGAGGATCAGGCCCCACAAGAATTTGTGCAGGAGTTAAAGCGTGCTTTTGCACAGACCACAAGAAGGGTGCGCACAGATAGTAGAGAGTTCATTAATACGTTTTTTCATGCCTTGCCCAAATACATCATGACCCAGCTCGTGAGGGATTTTCACGAGAAAAGATCCTTAGACTGGGTCATTGAACAGGCTACCCGGATCTATGAGGTGCAGAAACCGGTAGATAGCAAAGTAATGCCCAGAAAAACCCCAAAGCCAACAGCACCCCTGCTGCTGCCAAGGTGGCAGAGGTAAAGGTCACCCCCGTTTTGGATTTGGAGATGGGGGGGCCTAAAAACCTACCTGCACCTAATAATGCTAGGCCCAGAAGGTCTTCGGGCCAGTCACAGACAGGGAGCCAAGGAGGCAGCCCCACAAATGGGGTCCCTCGCTCTCCTGATTATGTAAGTCCCCGTTACAAGGGAAATCGACCCATCCTGGGTTATGTGTGGACTCCTCCAGCCCAAGGGGGGGGGATCCAGCCAAGCACCTAACCCAGGGAACTTCCCTCCAAACTTCCCACAGGAGGGCAGAAATTTACCAAACCCTGGGCAGAACTTTTTCCCCAGCTATCCATCCCGACTTCACACCCCAAAATCATCCATCCTTCTTTCCCCAATTCCCTGAGCCCAGACCACTGAATCTGGGAGAGGGGAGGCCAAGGGTGGAGGGGTACCCAAATCTTCCCAACCCGGGGTATTACCAGAGGAGGGACAGCTACCCTTCCCGGGATCAGCCCAGGGGAGAAAACAGGGCCCCGTATCAGCCTGAGCGGGTTTCCCAGTTAGAGCGCCAGGTTCAAAACATGGCGCGGGATCTGGGTCACATACTGAGGGCTCAGCAGAACCCTCAGATCGGCGTGCCGGCGCAGAACGCACCCAACTCTGGACCTGGTGCTCCAGAACAATGACGGGGGCAGCACCCCGATAACACACCGGTTCCCAGGGAGGAGGCACGAAGGGAAGGGGGGTGTAAAGCCTTGGAGGAAGCTTCCTTCCTCACTTGTAAACAGCCCCTGGAAACCCAGGAACCGGAAACAAAATCTCTTGCCCCTGAAAGTCTGTCTCCTAAGGAGCAGAGGGGGGCTAGGAGAAACAAAAGACCCAAACAGACTCAGTTTGAGGAGGAGGTACAGATCTTCCAATTTGAGGGAGAGGGATCCTCAGAGGATCCTGAGAAAAGGATCTTCTCCTTCAGAGAGGGGGGAACTCCTCCCAAAGAAAAATGGGTCCCTAGGGATGCAAATCCAGACTGGGGAGATGTGGAGACTGAGCTACCACCGCCCACCATCTCATCCCAGAACCAACAGCAAGAAAATCCCCGGGTTCAAACCCATACTGGGGACTGCCTCCAAAAAGGGGGGGGCGGCCCAGAACTGGAACCAGGGGAACCCACAATGGCTCTGATCTCCAGTTGCCAAATTTTTCTTTCAGATTCCCAAGACTCTCCACAGAATTCTGCCCAAATCTCTTCGCTAGCAATGTCCAAAACCAGAAAGTTAGCCCACCAGTTGTCCAAAAATGTACATTACCTGTGCCCCCTTGAGGAGAAGGAGGGAAGATATTATGCCCCGGTACAAGTACAGGGGCAGGGTACAATCTCGGCACTGGTGGACACTGGATCTCAAGCTACCCTTCTGTCCAGAAGGGCCTTTGACGAACTGAATGCAGGAAGGGGAGAGAATTACCAAATTCCTCTCACCTCTCTTCCGGGACAACTACAGAACTTTGACGGGAAGGAAATTCCCGTTGAGGGGACTGCAGACTTGGACATTAAAATTGGGCGACATAAGTTGAAACACCCGGTCATAGTTGTGACCCCGGAGGGCACCCCTTGTTTACTAGGGAATGACCTCCTGAGAAGGTTGTCACCCCTAATAGATTGTGTAAACAAGGTCCTCTGGACCCAGACTAGCCGACCAATAAAATTAAAACAGAGTGTTAACCATGTTAGTTTAAACGGCACCTGCCACATGGTTGAACAAAAATCTGACCAAGTAGAATTTCACTTCCAGAACAACCAGATTCCAGACGTGACAGTAATAGCAGTAGGACAACAGACTAGTGATGGGGGGTCCTCTCTATTTCTGAAAATCAACCTTCCTTCCAGTTTAAGGTGGTATTCCACGCTGGAAGGAAACACTCTGAAATTCTATACTAATCCACAATCAGAAACTCCCACTCCTATAGTCCAGAAAGATGTGAAATCAGCTCAGAGCCTGGCTGATATTCAGCAAATTGGAGAGCAGTTGTTCATCCCTGTTCAGTTAAATGATGGGAAGGACTCTGTTCTCGCTCGAGTGTGTGTGAAAAACGGTAAGAGCTTCATCAGCGAAGCCATGTTTCGCCAACTCCCAAAAGATCCAGCCATTCCCACATTGAAACTGATAGACAAATGGGAAATGGACCTGGAAGCGCCTAATTCCAAACATCTCCTGCCAAGCAGGTGTATGCTCAAAATCTCCATTGGCAACAAGAGCATAGTCCACAATTGTTGGGTCGTGCGAGACGTCCCTGCCGCCTTTTACTTAGGCAGTGACATTCTCAATCGCTTTGCCATTAGTTTGGACCTAATAAACTTCAAAGCTTGGTCCCGATTAGCGGATAATCCCATGGGCTTTGATGATCCAGAAAAAGCATTTAGGTCAGCTCAATTGCTACCTTATGCAGTTGAAATTCAGGTTAAAGAGGAAGTCACCATCCCAGAAAGGACCCGACAATTCTCCCTGGAAGTGAAAGTTAAAAGGGGACAAGAGTTGAAAAACCCTGATGCTTACATACATCTAAATGCTTCTCTCCAACAGCAAGGGTTGGGGGTAAACCCAACACCATTAGTCAACATAGAACATGACACCATTCCAATAGAGGTGGATAACAGCGACTTAAAGAGTATTACTCTAGCCGCAGGCACCATTATTGGAATGGCGGTTGATGACCGACATTTCTCCATTGATCATAGAAATGAACTGTTAGGACCAATCCCCAAGGACTGTTTTGACAGTGACAGTGAGGACAATACAACACCAGACAGGATTTTTACCCGGCATGGGGGGAACTTCCTGGTGTACACTTCCTGCCCTTATGGTAAGGAAGATGTGACTTGTGAATTCAGGAGGGATGAGGTGATTTTCCAGGTTCATGAAGGCTGCCTTGCCCACCTGAAGCCTCCGGTCCAAATCAGCACTCTGACCAGGGACTTCTCCACCCAGCTGGAGGAGGCCGCGGAGATAGCCAAACCAGAAGTCTTTCCAGGCTTCAGGCAGATGGTGGAAGAGAGAGTCAACCTAGCTGATGCCTGTGTGACTCTGGAACAAAAGCAAAAGTTGAAACAAGTTTTCTTGGATTTCCAAGATCTCTTTGCGGTAGACTCATATGACTGTGGTCGCACTGACATCCACACAACGACAATCCCCACGGACCCTGGCATGACTCCTGTGTTTGTGAAGCAATATCGCTTGCCTCTCGCATCAATGGAGTCCCTTACTGAAATAATTAAGAACCTTGAGTCCTGGGGAATAATCCGTCCAGTCCACAGCACCTTCAATAATCCGGTGCTGGGAATATTGAAGCCAAACGGCCAGTGGAGACTCTGCGCCGACCTCAGGGAGCTCAACAAACGGGTCCATACTTCCCGATGGCCACTGCCCTACATTGACCAAGGGCTGGCCCAGATCCAGGAGTCACAGGTATTCACTGCAATAGACCTGACCAATGGGTACTGGACCGTGCCTGTCAGTAGGGAGGACCAATACAAACTGGCTTTTACCTTTGGGGGCCAGCAGTACACATGGACCCGGACTCCCTTCGGATACCTCAACTCCGGCAATGAATTCAACATTTTCCTACATAAGGCCATGCCCGACCTGGGTGCGAGGGATAACCTGGCTTATGTAGATGATGTCCTCATCAAAAGTTCATCTGTGGAGGAACACATAGCAGAGATCCGTTATGTTCTGACACAGTTGAGGGCCGCCGGAGCAAAACTTTCCTTTCAGAAAGCACAGTGGTGTAGAACCCGTGTTAATTTCTTGGGGCATGAGATTACTCCTCAGGGCCTCTGTCCCCAGGAAAAGAAAGTGGAAGCACTTCAGAAACTGAAAGACCCCACAACTCTGCGGGAACTAAGGAGCCTCCTTGGACTGACTAATTACAGCAGAAAGTTCATTGAGGGCTACGCAGAGATCACCAGACCCCTGATTCATCTCCTAAAGGGGGGGGTCAAGTGGGAATGGGGTCCAGAACAATCCGAGGCAGTAAGACAACTCAAGAGAAGCCTCTCACAAGCGCCTTGCCTAGCTTACCCTGTCAGAAACAAGGAGTTCTTCCTGGAGACAGGGTTCTCTAATACGTGCTTGACGGCAGTATTATACCAAAAGCATGACAAGGTCAATAAAGTAATCTCATATGCGAGCAAAACTTTATCCTCTGTGGAGGAGAAATTCAACGATTGTGAGAAGGCACTCCTGGCGACGGTGTGGGCATTGAAGAATTACCGCCCGTTTATCCAGGGGGAGCACATCATAGTGGAGACTCCACACCAGCCTCTGCAATATCTCCAAAGTGACAGAATCCGGGCCGGAAATGTGAGTAATTCCCGAATTACTTCCTGGATTCTGTCAATGCAAGGCTTTCCTGTGGAGGTCAGATATGGCCAAAACAAGAAGAGTCCCCTCGCGCAAGGTCTGGCTGACTTGCATGATTGTGCCAGAGAAAACTGTCTCGAGGACGAAAGTCTAAAAATCAAGGACAACATAGAGGCATACCTTAATTCCCCACACAAAGTCTTTGAAGAGGACAAGTGTGAGGGAATGCCCACTGTGTATGTGGATGGATGCTCTTACCATGTTGACAACAACGGGGAAAAAGAACTGGTGGCTGGCGTAGGGAATGCATGGGTGAATGAGTCCCCAGAACCCTCCGCTGGATACAAAATTGGTCCCCGAAGTAGTCAGGTGGCAGAATTGATGGCTGTGCATCAGGCCATCCTCACTGCTGTCCAGCATCAACTCCACGAACTGGTCATAATCACAGATTCGGATTATGTACGGAACGGGTTCGTGGAGCACCTGGTTAATTGGAAAACCAGAGGCATGTTATGTGCTAACAACAAACCCTTGAAACATGGGAAGTTGATCCAAAACATTGATGATCTGGTCACCTCGAATGAGATGACCATCTATTGGAAAAAGATCAAGGGTCATTCCAAAGTAGAGGGACCAGACAAAACTGGAAATGACTTAGCTGATCAGATGGCCGAAACCGGGGCCATCCAAGGGGATCTAATTGAGATTGAGTCCCTATTGGGGGAAATCCAGGTCACTGCTATCACTAGGTCCCAGACAAATGCTCACAACGACCTTTCAATTGCACAATGGAGTAAGGAGACCCCTGATGCTGATTTGATTACCGCTCAGAAGGGGGATCCAATAATTGGTAAATTTTACCAGCACCTTGAGGACCCTGAGAACTTTCCCCTGACGGATACCGATTATATTGGGAAAGAGGACCTAAGAGTGTTGATGAAATGTCCAAAAATGTTCCGAATCCAAGACGGTTTGTTGGTAAGGAAATCCAAAGCTGGCCACGATCAGTGGGTGGTTCCTACCTCATTCCGAAGCCTGATGTTAAGTCACGCCCATGATGCGGCCACTGCCGGTCATAGGGGGTTTCACACAACATTGGAAATCTTAAGAGAGGTTGCATACTGGCCACACATGGGGCAGGACCTCGACCAATACTTGAAGGGGTGTCTTGTGTGTGCACAATTTCAGCCATCATCCCTCACGCACCGGGCGCCTCTACAAAAGAGGGGAATGACACTCCCATGGTCAGATTTACAAATCGACTTCGTAGGCCCCGTGATTCGCTCGGCTAGGGGGAATAAGTACATGTTGACCGTCACATGCTTGTTTACCAAGTGGGTGGAATGTCTCCCAGCCCCAAATTGCAAGGCAGAAACTGCAGCTGCCTTGATGATTAACCACATCTTTTCTCGTTTTGGTCTACCTCAAAGGATTGAGTCAGACAGAGGTAGCCACTTCACCAGTGAAGTAATGACAAAGATGTGGGAGATACTGGGGGTCAAGAGAAAGCTGCATATTGCTTATAGACCAGCTTCTTCTGGGGCAGTAGAGAGATGGGGGAAGACAAGTGGGTACACATAAACCAGTTGAAGTGTTGCCATCCCAGGCACGCTCTGCAACAACTGGAGGAATCCTCTGGAATCCTAGCGGGTACTGTCTCAGACTAATTCTGTTCCAATCATAAAACATACCACATCTAGTCTCTAAAATATTGTGATTTGCATGAAACTGTCTCTTAGTTATACTGTTTTTTATCAAAATAAGAATGTAATGTTTCGTCATGATGAAATGCATATGCTGTCACACCATCTCAACAGTGGTGGAAAAAAGTCTATGAGTAGGTATTGCCGCTCTTCCTTTGTCGTCCTAGGAGAAAGAAGACCTTGAGACGGGCCAAGGAGGGCGATCCGGAGACCGGGAACGAAGATCCAATGGGCCCAGTGGACCGCCCAATATTCCCATCAGGACCGGCGAGGAGAACCGATCGATCAGTACCGGATGGAGGAAAAGATGCTGAACTGTGCCATCTATTGGAAGAAGATGAGGAAACATCCCAGGTCTTGCGAGTCCCATTCGTGAAATAGAATGGCCATCGCAAGAGGGGGGCTTGTGGGATGTATTTACCCATGCATCCGAGCCGTACCTCAAAACTGTGCAGTACTGACATGGAAAACATCATGATGGCCAGAGCTTCCCAGAAAATGCACAGGGAAATGCATGAAGAATAGGCTGCCACCCATTTTTGCCGATGTTATGGGCACAGAAGGACACTGCCTAAAACCACCATTGGACTACCCACACAGTAGTCTGAAACCATTGGGAATGGCAATGCTGATTGCCAAAAGCAAACCCATAACTGTTGGGAATTCATTTGTTAAATCCCAAAAATGGGTGCAGTACCAGTACTCACCACTATCCAAAAGCCGGCGTTTTAAAACCACCCTGTGTTTCTCTGAAGGCAGGCTCAAAATGCCTATTTTCAAACATTGCAACATGTGCAAAATATTCACTGAACACCAGCAGACATTTGGCAGAATGGAGTTTTGTGTGCTTACAAAATCTGGGAAATGAAGAGCCCAAAACAATGCTTATAACAAAACTGCTATGGAGTCAGCAGTTTAAGTTGCACTGGATTTAAAGACACTAAAATCGAAATGTTTAGATTAAATGAGTGACCTATGTTTGGTGTCACATGCCTTTGTAACTGTTGAAATGCCATAGTTTTGCACTTAGAATCAGCCTTCTAGCTGCATATGTGAAAATGTTTAGTTTTATTTGAATGCAGAAACTGGGGAACAAAAAGTGACATTTTATCTGAAACCCGGCTTAAGGAACTGAATTTTGCTTGACAACTACCCCCATCAGGAGTGAAACTTGAGTCACAGCTGTGTTCCCAGGCCTAGCTGCCCTTTTGCTGCTCACACTAAGGATATGCCATCTATCTGATAATTGAATTACCTGTGCTCTACAGGAGCTCTGAACAACGCCTGTCTTGACTCATGCAAAGGTTTTATTACAGCGGTCGTAAAATGTAGCTTCCTCTTGGCAGAAGCTGGGAGGGGCACTGCCTGTGAGAGCAAGCTGGCTTGGCAGAACTGGATAAACCAGTATTTCTACCTTGTGCTGAGAGGAAACCACACCCCTTTGTAGCCAGAATATTGTTTAGAAAAAGATGGATCATTCATAGAGCGGACATGTGAAAATTTTATAAATGATACCATAATTCTTGTGATTTTTCTGCCCACAGTTTAAGAGGTTTTTAGAACCGGTGGTATGTTCAGGGGGGTGTCAGCGGAAAAGTGGATATTACTCTAAATGTATGCATGTTAAAAATCTGAAACTTCATCAGTTAATGTCCATACTCCCTGCGCACATGTGTGTAAATTTGGGTCAATGTCCGGAATTGCAAAATCAGTTAAAAAGTGAAATATGTGCCATTTCTGAATGAAAGCTCCCAGGAAGAGCAGAGTTTGAACAGGGTATACCTCCTGTAATGCATGATGGGTGCATATGGTTTTAAAACAATATGTACCTCTGCAAATATGTATTTGTTTCAAATCTAGATTTGTGTGTAAGTTGACAGGAGGAGTGGACTCTCTGCAAGCCATAAAATGACATCACGCTGACACACACTTCCTTCCCCAATCAAATGAGAAATGGAAGTTTGACCAATTAGAAGCTGAGAGAGAGGTAGGGTCAGTGATGCTAGAACACACCCACATTCTAAACACATAAAAGCAGACAGACAGGACAGATAGGGACTTTCAAATCCATCTGCCGCTGGAAGCTCTGCCGGAAAAATCCATACTTACCTTCATCAAACCTCCAGAGAGCCAAACTAGAGACTTCAATCTATCCAGAACTAGAGACCCAGACCAGAGAACCAGAGAGAGCTGACCCAGATCACTGTGAAGTGCAGAGACCAGAGGCGAGTTTAAAACCCTGACCAGATCCGTGATGAGGCCCATTTAATTCAAGAATATAGTGTGAGTACCCAGCAGAACTGTGTAGAACCAATCTCTTAGTTTAAATTCATCTACTTCAATCTATTTTAACCTAAGTAGAACTGCCTGATAGCTCCAAATCTGTCACCTGTCATTCTAGCTGCAAAATCGGTCACTTGTCATTTTGAGCTTTTAAAATTTCAAATCTGAAAAACGACCTTTATTTAATCGCTCATATCTCCGCGACCGTTTGTGCTAGAGACTTGCAGTAACTTTCATTTGAAAGCTTAGAATCTGAGCTTTGAATCGCACCAAGAACCACATTCCTACCCCTTATAGTTTTACCGCAATCGCGGAACACGCATCCGCGAATTTTACCGCGATTTGCAAATTTCTCCACATGTAAAATCAGCTGCTGCTTGCCTTCCATTTGCCAGAAATTCGTTTAACCTGCTAACTATCCCTGCATCATTGCTAGTGTGAGCCGGGACTAAATTAACTAGATACCACTCACCCTGAACCTCTGAAAGGGAATTAAAAGCATTTTAGCATATTTTTTAATTCATTGCCAGCACATATCAAAGCAATTTGGGCCTGTGTTTTCAAACTTCTGTAGTCTAAGCTTGCTGGGGTGAACTGAATCACATTTGATTGCATTTCTGAGAACTGGGTGTTTTCCTTCCATTTCCTTGCATTGCATAAAGAGGGGAGGAGTGAATAGCCAGAGAAAAGTGATTACATTGTTTGGTTGAAATCATATTGAGTATTTTCTATACTGCATTTCATTCATTCAACCTTGCATTTCCTTGAACCCTATAAAGCATTCTCTACCACATTATACTTCTGTACCTATTTACCACTGTGCTACCGTATCCATTTCATGTCAACTCCTTATTGATTATAGAGAAGCGTGTTAGTGCCAGATTCTCCGTTGTTAATCTTTATCATATCAGATTAAGTGTGATATTCAATTATTAATTTATTATAAAGTGTGATATATATATATTTTAAATTATCAAATAAACCTTTTAAACTTGCAAAACAGAACTACTTCTTGGCTCAGTGGGGTCAGGGGGATTCCAACAGAGGGGTGTTATATAGGGGTAGTCATCCAGAACGCATGAACTGGACATAAAGATATATCAATAAGGGTTTTCATTCAGTATTATAGACTAGGCGTTGACTTAGCTGTAGTGTTGAATTGAATCCTCTTACACCCAGCACTGTGGTGCACCCTCCACCAGGCCCCCACTCATGTCTCCCATCACCCCCACCCCCCAGCACTGTGGTGCACCCTCCACCAGGACCCAACTCATGTTCCCCTGCACCCCCACCCCTCAGCACTGTGGGGCACCTGCCACCAGGCCCTCACTCATGTCCAACTCATGTTCCTCTGCACCCCCACCCCCCAGCACTGTGGTGCACCCTCCACCAGGCTCCCACTCATGTCTCCCATCACTCCCGCCCCCCAGCACTGTGGTGCACCCTCCACCAGGCCCCCACTCATGTCTCCCATCACCCCCACCCCCCAGCACTGTGGTGCACCCTCCACCAGACTCCCACTCATGTCTCCCATCACCCCCACCCCCCAGCACTGTGGTGCACCCTCCACCTGGCCCCAACTCATGTTCCCCTGCACCCCCGCCCCCCAGCACTGTGGGGCACCCTAAACCAGGCCCCAACTCATGTTCCCCTGCACCCCCACCCCCCAGCACTGTGGGGCACCTGAGAGCAGGCCCCCACTCATGTCCAACTCATGTCCCCCTGCACCCCCACTCCCCAGCACTGTGGTGCACCCTCCACCAGGCTCCCACTCATGGCTCCCATCACCCCCACCCCCCAGTACTGTGGTGCACCCTCCACCAGGCCCCCACACATGTCTCCCATCACCCCCACCCCCCAGCACTGTGGTGCACCCTCCACCAGGCCCCAACTCATGTTCCCCTGTACCCCCACCCCCCAGCACTGTGGGGCACCTGCCAGCAGGCCCCCCTCATGTCCCCCTGCACCCCCACCCCCCAGCACTGTGGTGCACCTTCCACCAGGCCCCAACTCATGTTCCCCTGCACCCCCACCCGCCAGCACTGTGGGGCACCTGCCAGCAGGCCCCCACTCATGTCCAACTCATGTTCCCCTGCACCCCCACCCCTCAGCACTGTGGGGCACCTGCCACCAGGCCCCCACTCATGTCCAACTCATGTTCCTCTGCACCCCCACCCCCCAGCACTGTGGTGCACCCTCCACCAGGCTCCCACTCATGTCTCCCATCACCCCCACCCCCCAGCACTGTGGTGCACCCTCCACCAGGCCCCCACTCATGTCTCCCATCACCCCCACCCCCCAGCACTGTGGTGCACCCTCCACCAGACTCCCACTCATGTCTCCCATCACTCCCACCCCCCAGCACTGTGGTGCACCCTCCACCAGGCCCCAACTCATGTTACCCTGCACCCCCGCCCCCCAGCACTGTGGGGAACCCTAAACCAGATCCCAACTCATGTTCCCCTGCACCCCCACCCCCCAGCACTGTGGGGTACCTGAGAGCAGGCCCCCACTCATGTCCAACTCATGTCCCCCTGCACCCCCACCCCCCAGCACTGTGGTGCACCTTCCACCAGGCTCCCACTCATGTCTCCCATCACCCCCACCCCACAGCACTGTGGTGCACCCTCCACCAGGCCCCCACACATGTCTCCCATCACCCCCACCCCCCAGCACTGTGGGGCACCTGCCAGCAGGCCCCCCCTCATGTCCCCCTGCACCCCCACCCCCAGCACTGTGGTGCACCTTCCACCAGGCCCCCACTCATGTCTCCCATCACCCCCACCCCCCAGCACTGTGGTGCACCCTCCTCCAGGCCCCCACTCATGTCCAACTCATGTTCCCCTGCACCCCCACTCCCAGCACTGTGGTGCACCCTCCACCAGGCCCCCACTCATGTCTCCCATCACCCCCACCCCCAGCACTGTGGTGCACCTTCCACCAGGCCCCAACTCATGTTCCCCAGCCAACATGTCATCACAATCTAGATCCCTGGTCCCTATGGTCAGCCTCCAAATGCAAAACACCCACCCGAGTATTGCATCCACCCACTTAGAAATGGCAATAACATGATAGAACCCCAATTGCAAGTTTGGAAACAAACACATGTCCCTCACATACACCCAATGGGTGCCAGTGAATCTCAAAACCCATATCATGATATGCATGAAACCAATGAGATGATACTACACATTGAAGTTTGAACAAAAAATATGTATTAAAGGAAACATAAATTGAATCAAAAATAAACAAACAGAAATGGGAATGTAAAAAAATAAAAAGAAGCATGTCCGTGAAAAAATGCAAAACCAAAAATCATAATCCAAAGGAATGGTGTCCAAAGTCACAGTCCACAAAAGAAAATCCAATGGAAAATTATAATTGAAAGCCATTGCTCCATGGGTAAATTGTAAAAAAAAAAGAAAATCCAACAGTCAACTATGTACAGATGAACAAGCCAGGGTCCATGATCCCAACAGAAGAAATGAAACCTATCTAATAACACTACCTAATAAAAAAAAAAGATATATACAAAAATGTGGTCCATTGTCCAAAAGGTCCAAAAAAATGCAAAACCAAAGGAAACCTAACACTAACTACAAAACTATGTACAAGGACAGCGGGCTAGTCCGACGGCTCACTTTTGGATGTCCCGGGCCAGGGCATTATCGAACTCCTGCTCAATGTCCCGGAGGCGGTCCTCCTCCATGGCCCGAGGGTCTGCAGGGCCATCGACGTGTCCACCTCCAACCCCCTGCGGATTGCCTCGAGGCACTCGGCCCACCTCAGGGCGCTCCGCATGGAGTTCTCCGCCCTGACCATCGTGAGCCGTGTCTCTTCCGCCCGCTGCCGCTCCGCATCTATGGCGTGGCCCAACCGCTGCCACACGGAAGACTCTTTCTGTCCTGGGTCCTCCTGCCCTCCGGCCGATGCCTGCCCCTCCGATGTCAAAGGCCCCGAGCCTTCATGGCTCCCACCACGTTGCTGCTGCTGCTGTGCCTCTGCCCGTGCACTGCCTCCTGCTGCCTGCACATCCTCCGCTGGCTGGGGTGTAGTCGTTGATGTGGCCACCCCTGCTGGACGTCCGACTCCCGACTGTGGCAGGGATGCCTCCTCCACCAGCCTGGCCGCACCATCAGAGGCAGCTCCAGAGGGCACCCAGTTGACTGTTGGGTGGGAAGATGGCACGGAGGACGACTGGCGCATAGCGGGTTCAGTTGAGGAGGGGGTCGTAGCAAGCCCCATCAAATGGAGGAATCCGGCCTGGGTGACCTGTCCCAGTAGGCCGACGCGGTCAACGAGCCATTCGAGATGACGTGCAGTCTCCTCATGAAAAGACTGCAGGTCACCTCGCATGGCCCGTTGACGCAACGCCACACCAGTCAGGACAGGCTCAACCCGGACTCGGATAGCCACGTCCGCAGGCAGAGGAAGGCCAGTTGTCGTGAGCTCATCCCCTGCCTGAAAACGGGTCTGGACGTAGGCATCCCTGCTGGTGCAAGATGATGCAGGGACAGGATCAGGGACAGGATTGCACACAGGCACCTCCGAGGCGGCCTGTGCTGCCTCCTCTCCCTGGTCCTGCACTGCACCACTAGCACCAGTGGAATCCCCACCTCCAGACCCCGTCTCTGTTGCTTGCATGGCCTCCTCCACCAAACCCCCCACCAACCTGGATGACTCCGTGCCATCTTCCCCCGTTGGGTCCTGTGGGGTCCCAGCTGCCCCTTCTGCTGCCGAGGAGTCCAACTCCAACCTCTGCCTCTTGGACCTCCCCCCGGCAGCTGCGGCCTGGGACGCGGCACCGGACTCCTCACTCCCCGACGAGATCACAACCTGGGAGGGGAGCCGGGCCTTGCGTCTCCGGCTGGTGGTGGGATCCCCGCCGCTGTGCTCCACAGCACCTTCTCAGCCCTCTTCATCAGTTGACGCTGCAGACAGGGAGAAATAAAACACAGGCATCAGGGCACTGTACAATGGACACATACACACATGACAGTTGTACATGAGTGGCATTGGCAAACCTCAGACATGCCATCACAAGGGATTGTGTTGGGGACAACACACATGTCATTTCAACTCGCACACATGAGCCATACCACAGCCATATCGCAACTACCAGCACCATCCATACAATACGACAGCATGAGCAGGCAAAGCTGAGCCAGACATCACATGCAACACAGGAAGTGCACTACACATGTACACACACCACCACACTTGCATGCATGTGTACACCTCTGCCAAGTGTCGCAGTGTTCAGATGGGCATCCATGTCACATCTGCCAATCAGGCTTCCACATCCCGCTGTCACATGCATCCATGTTGCATCACTGTTGCACCCTTGTCAAATACACACAAATGCACATGTACACAGTGCTGATACATGCAGCTGAAAACAACATACATGCGTGACATCACGAACATGTCTACTTACATACACATTCATCCAAACATGTGTGCCCACACAACTGCATTTGGCATGCAAGCCTACACACACAAGCACCATCCATGTCTCACACATTACAGCCCTCGCATGTGTTAGCCTCACGGCCCTGTACACCCCCACCCATACTCGACACCATACAAACAGATGTTCAACCTGCACACTACTGAAACATCACCACCCGCACAGCTCACAATCAGGATGCATGTACACTTACCGCTCGACTCCAGACGGGTCTGCCTCTCAAGGACCTGGACGTGGAGCGCTGGGGATATGCGTTCCAGGACCCTCATCTGATCTTCTGACAAGTGGCCCCGGCGCCCCTTAGCATCTGATGCCTTCAAGAGGCGCCGGGCCTTGTTCAGGGTCCTGGACCTGAAGTCCTCCCAGCGCTTCTTGACATGTTTGAAGTCGCGGACTGCCACCCCATGCGCGTTGATGGCAGTCACGATGTCCGTCCAGATCCGAGTCCGTCCTTCCTTGTCGGCGCGCACACTTCCGAAGAGGGCATCATACTGCCCCAGGACTTGCTCCACCAGGACACCAACTTCCCTGGCACTGAAGCTGGTGCCCTTCTGCCTCTCTGGCCGGCGGTTGTCAGTGGTGCCAGATATTGCAATGCCCGACATGACAACCCCAGAGGCAGGAGTGGGTGGGCAACTGGGTCCTGGGGCTGGGCTGTGGAGCGATGGAATCCCAGTCGGGAGTCTTCGGTTCCAGCAGGGGTGGTCACAGCAACAGCACCCCTGGCTGATGTGCAGGCAGCAAATGGCAGGGCACGTGGGCAGCAGGCAGTCAGGCAGCAGCAGATGGCAGGTGGGAGCGTGCTTGGGGCTCTGGAGGGCAGTAATTTGGCCTTCTGGGCAGGAGCGTGGTCTTCCGTGTGCTTACATGTGGCCAGCTTGATACGGAGTGATTTGGCACATGAAAATTCTGCACATCAGCGTGTAATTCGAGGAAAGGCCCTTAGCGCGTAAGCGCGTCTGCACGCATACGCAATTTCATTGGACAGAAGGCCCCTCAAGCGCCCCTGTGACGTGACGCGCGCAGGCATGCATGGGCATTTCAGCGCGCATGAAAAACTGCACGTCCGCGTGTAATCCGAGGAAAGGGGCCATGCGCATAAGTGACGTGACGTGTGCGGGCGTTTCCCTCAGCACGGGTTAAAGGTGAGCGGGCCCAGCGGTTCACTGTACCTGCCTTTCGTGGAGACCGACGTGTGTTGCTGCTTCCTGTTGTTTCGCGCGCCATCACAACTTCAGAGCTATCAAGGACGTATCTCTTCTTTTGGCGGGGGTATTGGCTACGCGTGTTTTTCTGCATCGCGCTAGTCAGACGGTGAGTCGCACACACTCTTTTTCCCACTGCGGGTGCCCCTGTGTATCGCACCCATTTTCGATGTCATAGTAGCCTGCGTGTCCCACGCGTACGCGTTATTTGTGTTACTGGGTGCCACCGCGTACTGTGGGAGGTTGAATCCACGCACGTAGGCTGCAGGGTTGCGTGCACGGTTTTACTGCAGTTTTGGGGTGCCTGAGCGTTGCGTGACCCGTCACTACATCACCGGGGTCACATACAGCCTTGCAGGTGCAGGGGGGCTGTTGACATCTTGCTATAAAATAGCTGATGTTGCTGCGCAGGGTCCATTAGAGGGCACCCAGCTGCCACTGACACAAGTCAAGCCTTTGGTCGTCCCTCCACCTGCCACTCCCTCGGCTCAATCCACCGAACCCACTGGCCATACTGGTCAGGGCGGCATTAGCCAGCCAGGGTCTGCGCCACAGTCCAAGAGAAGGACGGTTGCACCTGCAGCACAGGCTGGGACCCCACACACAGCCACAACCTCCTGCACGTCGAGGAAGAAGCCTTTCTGCAAGCAGGAACTGGACTTCCTCGTGGACTACGTGCAGGGCCACAGCCGTGACATGCTGGTGGGTGCCAATAGTCAGACTACGGCTGCCCAACGTGACACCCACTGGAAGCATGTTGCGGAACATGTCAGTTCATTCGGCCATGAGGTGCGCACGACGCAAGAGTGCAAAAAGCGTTGGAATGACATCAAACGCAGCACTAAGGCTAAGCGTGCCTCTAATTACAACTTGACTCTGGTGACTGGCGGTGGGCCTGCACCAGAGGAGGATGTGCTCACTCCGTATGAGGCACTCGTTGCGGAGTTCATACCACCTGAATTGGTCGAAGGAGTGGGAGAGATGCTGGACTTTGATGCCCAGTCCAGTGAGTGTTGATGCATGTTTGTTGAGGACGTGTGTGTTTCACTTGTGTTGTGCATGATTGCCACTACATGTGACGTGTACATGGTTCTGATGTGTAAGTAATGCAATGCTTCCGTGATGCATGTCTCCTCTGCCTGCATGCAGGGACTCCATGTAGGCATGCTCCCTTGCCCCTCCTCCGCCACTCTGCACCCCAGTTCCACCTTTGCACTGGTCTGCTTCAATCTTGCCAATGTGTACTTTCTTGTTCATGCGTCCTGTGTAGATGCTAACTTCCAGCGTAGAATCTGCCAGACATATGCCGTGTGGTATAGCCTTAGTACTTGATGCAGGGTATCTCACTTGTACTGTGCATAGGTCAGATGTCCCGCAGGGACATGAGTGCCCATTCATGCTCCATGTGCATTGCACGCATGCCCCTATGTGTCCTTAACTGGATGATCACTGTAATACAAGTCCTTGGTTACATACATTGCCTGGCATCTCAACAGCCTTCCCATGTCAACTGTGGCTCAGTCCTGCGTTGCACACATGTTTAGGGTCTGACAATCTGTGTGGCTCACAGGCCTCAGCCTGTTCAATGGCCAATGACTCTGTCCAACTGTTGTTGTGTCTTCTTCACACATGGGGGGCATCTAGAGTTTTTTTCATCATGTGTCCTGCTTACTGTCCCAGCATCATTTGCAGTGTTGTCACTTGAATCACATTAAGCTGTTGATGCCAGTCAACACTGCCTGTCAATACACAGGTGTATGGTCAGCCTTTTGATACCATGCTAGGCATCCCTGCTTTGGTACTGGGGTGGAGGGGTGCTTGGCTTCTAGATATGGTACACATTGAATGCACAATGCACGTGATGTCTGAATTTGACATTGCACTGCCTTCACATTTCCTGGCACACACCATGGAGTCCTTGTACATGTAGGTAGTGAGTGGCGTACACATTTTCTGCACTGCATAGACCCACTTCCATGGAAACTGCCACCTTTCAACAGGTCTGATCACAGAAGCAATTCAAAGTTGACCCAGCATGCATGCCAGGTTATATGTTGTGTGTCACTTGTCTGCCTGATGCGTTTGCTGTCTGTGTGTGTGTGTGTAGTGACCTTTTTTCTCTCTATTTTTCCGGTGATGACGCAATGGAGGCGGAGGATGGTGTTGTCATGCCAGACACAGGGTTGTTACCACTACATAAACCCGGCACTAGTGGGGGTCGTGGGGTGGTAGGCCACGAAAACCCCCAAGTGCTACAGTCCATCTTGTCTCTGGCTGCCTATGAGTCCAGCCTTGATGACGACTCTGACGTCCATGTTGAGTTGGATGAGCATCAAGTCCATGTGTCAGGGTGAGTGATTCTGATGTGGACAATCCTCTATCCGCGACACCTGCACTGAGGGATCAGACAGTCTTGGTTCCTCCGCCCGTGGTGGATCGGGACGCAGGGTCACCCTCCACACCAGTCACTGATGTGCCTGGGACATCACGTCGACGGGGGCATGTAGTCGTGCAGCCGCGGGCAGTGCCAACACAGCGAGGACCCCCGGTCCTTGGGTCCCGCAGGGGTCAAGCCCGGCAACGCGGTCACCACGCCCAACCGCAGTATACTGAGTGGGAGCAAGACATGACTGCCAATTCCGAACGGCAGGGGGCAGCAATGGAGAACATCGCTGAGAGCATGGAGCGTGTGGCCCGATCTGTGCTCCCCCCTGCTAGGCAGGTGCTTCTCCAGCAGCAGGCGGCACGGTCCACGGCCCGCTCGCTCAGGCTGGGCATGGCGGCCTCAGACAGGGCACGCCAGGCTGAAATGTTGTCTCTGCGTCAAGCAATTGCTGCTCACGCAGAGGCGCACATGGATGCCCTGAGGGAGGAGTATGCTTCCCTCAAATCCACTCTGGGTGTCCTTATGATGTCCCAGAGGCAGCGGGCAGAGGAGAGGTTTGCACAGCTTGAGCGTACCATCTCGGCTGAGCTACAGGCTTGCCAGGAGGTGCAGCGTTTATCCAGCCAGACCTTGCAGGAGGAACTCCGTGTTACACGTGCTACCTTGCAAGAGGAAGCATGTGTATCACGTGAGGTTCTGCATGCAGACCTACGTCACATCGCCACACAGAACCAGGCTCACCCGTCCGGCAGACTTGCTGCCGACGAGGGGCAAGCTGCGGCTAGGCGTGGCCAGGCTACTGTGCCACGTCCTCCTTTACAGGATGAGCCAGACTCGGACGACCATCTACCTCCCACATAGGTCGGGCTGTGCAGGCGTTGAGCCCATGGAGGTTTTTTTTTTGGCTCAGCATCATCGCATGTGGATGTTGAGCAGCACCCTGTACCTCCCCCCTCCTGGGTGCCTCCCCTCCCCCCCGGGTCGTATGTGGCCATTTTTGATTTTTCTTTTAGTTTAGTTAGTTTAGTTTCTGTTTGATAGTTAGTTTAATTAGGTAATGTAGGTTTTCCATAGTTAGTGTAAGTAGTTAATATAGTTTAAAATTGCTTGTCTATTGTGCTTTCATGTGATGGTGCGGTGCTTTGTGGCTTTTGAAGGCATCCACTGTCTGTTCCAGCTGGGCCCTTCAGGCTTGTCTTGTGTATGTGTTTGCTGCTTGGGGTCCTTAACTCACATATGCCACTCCTGCCTCCCTTATCCATGGGCTCGCAAGGATGGTTCGGTGTCACAACCTTTTACACAAGGGCTTTGGACTGTCATATCTGTGGCATGTCTGGTGCTGTGTGACTTGTGTTTACACCCCTAGTGGGGATGATTTTGGTGTTATTGTCCACTGTTCAGCTTTTGCTAGATGGGGTGTTTCATGATTAATGTGTACATTCATTGCTATGCATTGTGTAGTATGTTTCTTATCTTTACTGTACACGTGCTTGTTGCAATTCATGCCGTAGATAGTGTTCCACAGTTTGGATGTGAAAGACGGACTGATGGTGTGATTTCTGATGTGACTCTCTGACATGGTCAAGTAATGAGATGCCTGAAGAGACACACACAGATGACTTTGAAGCATTAATCATGTGTTTCATGCCCTTTCTGCAGGGGGATGAGCCTCCAGAGCACCTTTGCCAGCAGACATGGCCCATTGGACGTCTGAATTCTGGACACATTTGTTGGTGCCCACATGCACATGTGTGCACAAGCAGAGGCACAGGGATTGCAGACCTACATCCTAGAACTGCTGACGTGTTCCAAGGAACTCCAGGCAAGGTGAGCAGCACAGGGGGGCCACAACACAGCAAAGCTTGCACCAGGCGAGTTGCACATGCAGGCTTAGTCACAGCACTGAGGGTGAGCTTGGACGAATATTGGTGTTGAAGCACACAATGCAGCTCAGATGTGTTGGTGGACTGATGGCTGTTGATTGTAAGGTTGTCTGGGACACCTGCAGGGGCAGTGGCACATACCCTCCGGTACACCAAGATCCATTGAGGCACTTGTATCAGCCATGTAGCCTTCCGAGACATGGAAAGGGGCAGCTCACAGGGACATACAGCAAGGGACATACTCGGGTGCAGTGCATTTCATTTCCATGTACATTTTGATAAATGCACTGCCAACTTTGTTTCGGTCATGGTGGTACACAACTTGCTCTGAAGTCATGGCTTGCTATATGGGTATGTCTGCTTACCCAGGGAACATTGCATGTTGTGTGAATTGTGACACATTGGTGTTCCATTTGCCATGCACCCACCGGCGGCTGACTTATTGCATTGACTGTGTATGACCCATCACAGGGGTAATGTTATATATGGGTACGAAGCATCTACACCAGATTGTCTGTTTGTAGAGTAGTTTGTTGCTATGGGGCATGTTTGGTGGTGTGTTTTTGTGTAATTGGCACGTACAGGTTTTTGACTGTGGCTCTCTTTGCAGCATTGCAGTGCTCCTGTAACCGGACCTGACAGTGTGCAGGCAGGAGGCCAGCACTCAAAACCAGAGCTAAGTGTCTTGTTGTTTTTCTTTCAAACTGCTCTGCATAGGCTTTCTGGGGGGTGCACTAATGCATGGATGAATGTGTAATTCAATTTGGTATGTTTTTTCCCCCTAATCACCCGGAATCCTATGCAATTTTGAACCCTGTACCCTCTACCCGGTGTTCCTGCTTCCCGTACCTATTCAAGCAACGTTCCCTAACCCTCTTTCCTCTCTGGGGTTGCGGATGCCTGTGTAAGCCCCAAACTTGCAGGCGCTAAAACCCTAGAGGGGGTGGTTGGTTGGTGCCACTCCTAAGCCTGGACTACAGAAGGCCATGACAATGATGTCCAAGTTTGTTTGGATTGTGTATGTGTTCATGCAGGTAGTACATTTTCGTGCATTCCCTAATTTCATGTGTCATTCCTCCTCCCCTCTCCTGCCACTCATTCCAGTTATCCAGTGTGCCAACACCTGCCCCGACTGCATATCCCTGACCCTCCTTCCCCAACAGGGCCTCAGGGGCCTGTGTGAGTTTGACCTTGCAGGCACCTGGGACACGGTGGGGGTGGTTGTTTCGTGACACTCCCGCGCCTGTACACGGGACCTGTGACAGTACACATACGTTCCTGGTGCATCATTCTATGTTATGTACCACACATGGTTCACATCCTGTTGTGACATTGTTTTACTGTGCTACCTTGGTTGTTGCATCATTGTGGTAGTACTTGGCCTTTGTGAGGTACTGCTACGTCAAGTCATCTACTGGAGGGTGTTCTGGTTCATTTTTCTGGCTTGGATTTTGCGATTTTGGAAATGAGTGTGGATTCTGGGGATGCAGGCACCTTTTTACACACAAGGTGGGAGATGGTGACGAAGGGGAAAGGTGATCCTGTGGCCAGGTGGAATTGAGGGTTGAAGGCTCCATGACCCAGGTGCAGTTGTTCAGTGGGTCATGGTCATTTGTGAGGGAGGGGGGGGGTGTTGTTGATAGTTGCCTTGCCCTGCAGTGTGATGGGAACCCTGACATTGTTCATCTAAAATTGACATTGTAATGGTGGTATCCTATGTACATGTTGTGTTCTGCTGATCAATGCCTGTTCATGTGTTGTGTTTACCTTTCAGGTGCGAGGGGATAGTTGTGGTTTGACATGCTGGGGTGTACACATGGTGAATGTTCACATGTGATGTGTAGAGAACACTGATGGTCACTTGATTGCACATGCATATGTTGAGTGCATGCCCTTGCTGACCCACACACTTGCACTCTGATGCACTACATGTACAACCACCCTTGCATATCCACGTGTACACTGTTTGTCTTCTGGTGCCCACTGTGTCCCTACAGCAATTCTGTGACCAATTATGGATCCTGTACATGCCTAATTTGCTTTTTGATGTGGTCTGTCGCTTAGATGTGATGCTCAGGGTGTGCATCACACACAATGGCTGTTCACTGTGCTGTGTGCTGGGCAGTGTGTTGCAGGAGTAGGACACAGCACACAGAAGCTGCAGTGTTGATTTTGCAATGCACAATGTGCATGTAGACAGGCGTTCATTGTTATGTTACATCTACAACTCTTGTAATGCATTTGGAAATGACTTATTTTGGGTGGGAGGTTGTTGGTCAGTCATTTCATCTGTTCCAGGTCAGGCATCATTGTCTGATGCCACTGTACATTTTGGACATGGCAATGTGTACCTTATTGTTACTGTGTTGGTGTATGGGTATTGCGTGCCATGTTATGTTGTGGTTTGGGAGGGTTTGAGTGACATAACAGTGATGGCCATGGCCTGTTTTGCAGGTGTGTGTGATTCACACCTTGCATGTCAGGGTCATCCGCTTCTCAAAGCAACTAGCTGGGGGTAGATCTCTCTCCGCGGCAGGGCCCTCCCTCTGGAACAGCCTTCCTGCCTCACTGGAACTTGAGGAGAACCATCGCCGGTTCTGGAAGCACCTCAAGACCTTCCTCTTTGCTTCTGCTTTCTCTCTGCCTCTCCCTTGCTAAATTCCTCACTGGAACTGCACTGGATCTGCAACTGGGCCACTCTCAGCGACCTCGGCCCCTGGCCAAGCCACTCTCCACTTGCACTGCCTCCCTGGCAACCCCTGCACTGCGGGACTGTCTCTCTATCCCTACAGCCCCCCCTTCCCAGCACTTGTCTGCACTTACCTTTGCAGCTGCCACCAGCTGGCCTATGTATTTGTTTTTTGGTCTACTTACCCTGTACTGCACTCCCCCTTTCCCCTTCCCCTTGCACTTTTCCCTCCTTCCCCCTACCCCTGCACTTGCACAATCTAAATGACTCCTGGCCTAGTAGTACCGTTGTCTGTCTTCCCTTGTTCCCCCCTCCCTGTCTCATCGCACCTTGAAATACTTGTGTATAGGCCATATCATGTCATGTCATATGTGTGCCTTTTGGTCACACAGGATAGCTTGTGTTTAAGTAGCTAGGGATGCAGACAATGTGGCACTTCCATGGCAACTATCTCAGGGTGGTAGGGTTGTGACAGTTGACTGTCTCTTTGTCATCATCAATTGTCACCTGGTATGTGCCAGGCCTATGTGCACTCCGCAGGGGTGGGAGTTTAGGTGAAAAATGTGGCCACAAGCTGGGTCCGGGCTTCCTCGCCACGTGCCCTGTCCCCTCCCATGGGCAGCGCCTGTCCATGTGGTTGGGGATGTGGGGGCACCACCATGTTCACAGGGACGCCCTGCCGTGTTGCAACATTGTGCAGGACACATGCTGCCACAATGATCCTGCACACTACTGGTGGTGCATAGAGTAGCTGCCCGCCAGAGCGGTCAAGGGAGCGGAAACGTGACTTGAGCACTCCGAATGTGCGCTCCACTATGGCCCTGGTTGCAAAATGGGCGGCGTTGTATCTTACCTGGGGTGGTGTGGTGGGATTCCGGATTGGTGTCATCATGTGGTTGCTCAGAGGGTAGGCACTGTCCCCTGGGGAGGTGTAAATGGTTGTGATTATTGGGGTTTGTTTATTTGTGTGTGTGTGTGTGTGTGACATGCATGCATGTGCAAGGGCATTTGTACTCACCTAGGAGCCAGGTGTCGCCATGCTGCCCAGCTTCCAGGGCCCAGCTCAGGGCGGACATTCTGTATATGAAACTGTCATGGGTGGAGCCAGGGTAGTTTGCATAGACAGAGGTGATGATTCCCTTTGCATCGCATACCACCTGTACATTGATGGAATGCCAGTGCTTGCGGTTTCGGTAGATGTGCTCAGTGGCCCTAGGTGGACGTAGGGCCACATGGGTGCAATCTATGGCACCGAGCACTTTGGGGAAGTGTGCCACCCTGAAAAAATCCAGGACAACGGCCTGCCTTTCTGCGGGTGTTCTGGGCATGTATATGTTCCTGCGGACTGAGGGGTGCGCTGTCATGATTGCCAGTACCTGGTGTAGGCAGCGTGACTGTGTGGCCTGTGAGACCCCCCCCCACTATGGCAGTAGTCCGCTGAAATGACCCAGTGGCCAAAAAATGCAGGACTTTGAGCAGCTTCTCCAAGGGGCTCAATGCTTGGGAGCAAAGGGTGGGGGATGTAAGGTCATCTTCCCACTCCCTGACCAGGTCTAGGATGATATGGGGTGGAAACCTATACCTGCCTTAGACCTGGTCGTCAGGCATCCCAAAAAGGCTTGTCTGTGGTGCGTAAATGCGTGCCCTGGCTATTCTCCTCCTCCTGCGGTGTCCCACGATCAGTGCTGCGACAAATGGGGCATTCATCGTAGCTGTATATACGTGTTTGTTGTTTGCGCGCACTTTTATACTGTGCGCGGGGACGCTTCCACCTGCCTTCGTGTGGCGGACGCGTTGACGCCTGTGTGCGTCTTTTGCCGTGCGCGGGTTTCCCGTATTCGAATCCATGAATACGGGTTGTTGGCGTGCGTGTGGGCGTTCCGTGTAGTTCCCTGCAGTACTTCCCCAGTTACGCCTTCTTTTTCACGAGTTATTCCCCATTCCGCGTGTTACGCCCACTGTTCCGCCCACTTCGGTTGTGTGCGCCGCGCTATGTGCGCACGCCGTGTGTGCCTGCATGCACCATGGCAGGATTGGGCGCACGGACAGTGGGAAACACGCGCAGTGTCTTCCTTGAATCGCGTTTCTCGCACTTGCGCTACCTTGCACCTGCTTGCGCTGGGATTTTCGGTGCACGTTTGCTCCATGAATCGACAGAGACAATAGTAAATGTTTCTGTAGCATTCATTATGCTATCATCTTTTATAAAAGTTCTAAAATCCATTATAATAAGGAAGAAAACACAGGTCATAATACTGATAGCTAACTAGAAATAACTAGTAATAACTAATAATATTACATGAAAAGGCAATGAATTACTAATCCGTGGAAGATTCTCCATTGTTATGAATATACAATTGTATCACCTCCTTTTAATCAGTTCTATACCAGAAATTGGAGTATTGTTTTGATTATCACTGTCAAAATGATCCAACTATTTTTGGGGTTCTCAAAAAATGCAGCAATGTTTACATTTTTCTTTGGATCGAAGCTGGATATGTCTCAGAAATGTAAGACCAAAGAATAAATAAGAATGTGTGTACCAATATAATGAAAGGTATCAAAGGTGAAAATTAGAACATTGTTTTCTACTTTTCTTTTCTTTCAAAGCTCAAGCTGTTCTGTTATTGTTCCTTTAAACATATTCTAAGGAAAATGTTCCACTATTACAGCAAATAGTTTAACGTGTTCTATAGGAATCACAGATACCTCCTACTCCTGTATATGCAACTGGTTTGGGTCTAACAAAATGCTTTTGAAATACATGAGTAGGAGGTAGTCTGTGATTCCTATAGTACATATGTACCCTTTATATCACAGACCCCTCGATAACAAAATTTATGTGGGTATGACCTGTGGTATACATGCAAATAGTTTAATTCATAAGTCAATCCTAATTTAAAAATGTTTCAATTTCTTTATCCAAATTCTTGGCCATCGATCACATGGTCATTATTTGTTGTTCTTCTCTTGCTTCACTGTGGGCACTTGCTTTTCTGGCATGCTTGCTTCACTGGGAGTTGTGTAGTAAAGGTTTATGCTTCACCCTTATAGGGCTTGATATCATTAAGGTGGATCCACAACCATCAACCCTTAAGCTTTGCTGCAGTAGGGCTTATTTCTTCAACCTCAAATGGTCTGTTGAATCGTGGGGTATTCCAGGTGCGCACAAACTGACATACTAGCACCTGATACCTTGGGTATAGTATTGGAGGTTTATATGAGTCTTTCACACTACTAGGGAAATTGTCTGTTTCACTCACTTTTGACGCCTCCTTTTGGTTTTTGAGCTGTTGAGATATAAAATAAATACTTTGAGTCATCATATTAATAATCATGCATCTCATCAACTAAGGCCTTTCGCTACACTGTGGGCATCTGTATTTGAGGGGATAGGGGGTGAGAGGAGTTCTCATTCAGTGTTCAGTCACCAGCTCATAAGGCGTTGAAGGGTGTTCTGAACCAGGTTGATTACATAATGCATATAATGCAAGGGGTAGGCAATGTAGCCATCCATTCTTCAATGTGATTTTAAGCTATTCTTTCCTTCAGAGGACCATTTAATTTCTCACATATCACATTGACTTGCAGATGATAGGCCAAAGCAAACTTATGCTTAATGTCTACATGTGAGACTATATTTTAAAGAGTTCATTCACAAAGTGCAGTCCATTATCGGATTGCAAAACTTCGCACACACCCCCCATTTTGGGAATACCTTGCACACTAAAAACTTCGAGTGCATGCAGCATCAGGATGCATGCACAGACCTGCTTCAATCCATCTGGAAAAAGGACAAACTACAACTATCATATATCGATAACCATTACATACTTGCAACATATCCAAATGTTTGAATGGGCCATTAGGTCTGGGGATTACTCCTCTCACTGTTCGCAGGGTATGCCCTGCCATACACTTCTGGCACACAATACAGTTTACAATCAACTGTGCCACATGTTAACTGAGGTTCGGTATGAACCCCTCTTCTGCTTGTAGCAGCTACACTCTCTCTCTCTCGAGGCACATGAGTGGGACATTGGAGCTGCTCCAACGCTCCTCTCAACAATGCTAGAGGCATAACTTGCTTTTATGTACTGCCCTGTCTCCAAATAGCCTCAGTGGGAGATTTTTCCATAGCTCGTTTTCCTGTTCAGAAGCTCGCCCATGCTGAATTAACTGTACATTGGAAGACATATTAAATCCTTCTTTAACCAACATGAATCACCCTGTCGCTTGCTTCAAATCATCTTCACACATGGTTTAATAATATGCGGCATGTTTGGCCTCTAAATCTGTGGCTTCATTCCTGTGAGAGAGTAAATCTGTTGTTTTTTAATGCGCTTCGCATTTCACAATAGCTATGTTTTCCGGAACGCTTAAGGCTTCAATGAGCTTGTGTAATAGCCCTGGATGTTGCACTGGAGTGCTGTCTGCATGGAGGAAGCCCCGCCTTTTCCCACGTGCCATACCTGCATGTACATTTGACGTCATGTAGGCAAAGTCAAAATACACTGTCATTTGCTCATTCTCAAAACTTCACAGGGCATCACTAAGTATGGCTAATTCTGCAACCTACACTGAATAAGTTGACGGCAATCTTCTGCTCATCAATACTTAAAATGTGCCCTCTTGGGCCACCTTTACTACTGCTGGTACTGTATGTCTCCCCCAAGTCTATTCATCAATTTTAGATGAACCATAAATGAAAACGACTTCCCCTCTTCTTAGAGCATTCTCCCCACCATGGGGAACATCATTCAGTATATGTAGTACAGTTATGCACATCATCATCTTCTCCCACTGGTTCAGCTATAAACATTGTTGGATTCACTATGCTACACCTTACAATTTTATCACAGGGTTTGAAATAATTACTTCATACACTGATGCTCTTTGAGTGGTCCTTGTACTTTTGGGGTTCTCTAGAATTGCAAATAATGCATGCTCTATAAATAGAGTTATGGAACACCCCGTAGTTTTACTTGAAGACTATTCTATGGAAAATGTAGTAGCTGCCAAAGATTGTTCACAAGGATAATGTCCTTTCATAACTGGGTCTAAAATCCCACTGTAAAAAAACTAATGGTTTCTGAACATGTCCAAATTTATTTTTTTGTGTAAGGACTGCTGTCATGACTTTTCCATTTGAATGGGAAAATAAGTAAAATTCTTCACTGTAATTTGGAATCCCTAAGATAGGAGCTGTACTAATCACATTTTATAATTCATGAAATCCTTCAGTCATGACGTCTGTATACACTAATTTAGTTTAAGCCACCTGTGCATCTTTAAGCGCTTTTAAAAGTGGTTGACTATAAGTACTGTAGTCAAAAACCCAGTTCCTGCAATAATTGCATAGACCTAAAAATCACTGCAATTGCCTCACCGAGTTTGGCTGAATGGTTCTCATCATGGCTTCTGCTCTTTCAGGTGTCACTATTCTTCCTTCATGTGTTATTAACTGTCCTATATATAATACTTATTCTTGACAATGCTGTGATTTTTATGTGTCTACTTTGTGCCCCTTTTCTACAAATATTGTCATAAATATGACAGTCTTCTCTACATTTTTCTTCTGTTTCACTGCACACTACAATGTCATCCACTTATTGAATTATAGTGCTTTCGAGCTCAACATTTCCCAAGTCCATCTGAAGCAGTACTCTATTAAAAATAGAAGGAGACTCACAGTACGCCTGAGGCAATGAGTATGTTTCAGGCAAATTGTTCTATATGAAAATAAAGTCAAATCCTGTGATTCTGTGTAAGGGAATTGAGAAAAATGAATTTTTCAAATCGACAACACTAAAATACCTAGCTGTTCATGGGATATTGCACAACATTTTTACAGGGTTTGGAACTAAAGGAAACTCTGCTTTGACAATAGGGATTTAGAGAGTGAAGATCCTGGATAAAACTCCATGATCTCTCTTTGATTGTTTGACAGGGTACACAGCCGTGTTGCATGGAGAATCTGATGGTACTAAAATGCCTTGCTTCATCAAAGTGGATATGGGTTCAAATATCCCCTCATCCACTTCTCCGGACGTCGGATACTGTTTCACACAAGGCAACGTAGCTCTTGGTTTAACCTTAATGTGCACTGTTCCCACTACTTTCAATAGGCCACATCATATGGACCTGTGGTCCATAAAATGCTTGGCACTTTTTCCATGTCTTCCTGAAAAAATAATGACTTTGTTTTTACCAGTGCCATTCTCAGTGGTACATCTATGCTTTCAACTTTAATCCAATAAGTGAGACTTATAAAGAATACTTATTCGTCATCTGAATAGTCACCCCTAAATAGCTCCTCATCTGTCAAGTCTGTCAGTTGATATCCTTCATTGAGGACTATCACTGTTCTCCATCCTCTTCCATCATCATCTGTCTCATGAAGCCTCATCCTGTCTTCTCCCACCTCTACTTCTAATTCCAGAGGAATAACTTGTCCTTCCTCATCATCCATGAGAATTTCTGGCCTGAACAAAAATCTATCAGGTATCCTTACTGTTTTATCTGTCAATTTGGTTAGCCATGATAATACAACTTTCAGTCCATATAAGAACACTTCATCATCTAAAGGGGCTCTGCTTAAAGCTTTCTTTACTTCAAAGGCTAGTATAATATTTATATAATGTATCCCCTGGGTTGAACACACTATGCCTTTGTTGGTAAAAGATATCATTATGCTAAGTTTTGTCATTAAATCACGTCCTAGTATCTTCACTGGTGTCTGTTTTGAGTATAGAAAGCAAAGGCATGCTTTGATCCCCTATAGAAATGAGTAATGTCTCTGTAAATGGAACTAAGCCCATCACCCCAGTAAATCCCTGAGCATTCATGCAATTCATGCAATGCCTGACATTGGATATTTTCCCTCACAGACACAGGAACAAGTCACTCCAGCGTTTGCAAGAAATGAGAATGTCTTGCCTCCTAACGTCACCTTGACCCTTAGTTCCTCTTGGGGGTTTGGTGTTACAGATAGTACTGAACACATAAGGTCGTCCTGTGGAATATCCTATTGTGGGTATGAATTAATTCCTGTGCCTGTGAAAGGAGTCCCTCCCACCACAGCCACACTCCCTAATTTGGGGTTTGCTATTTGTGTAGCTCCTGTGTCGATCTGCCATTGTGATGAACTTGCCTGTTGCATTGGGATATATTGGGCCTCATTACACGGTAGGTGCTAACGGATTACCGGCACCGGTAAGGGCACCGGTGCCGGTAATCCCTTAGCGCCCTACTACGAGGTCCCTAAGCGGTCCCGTCCTTAACGCCTGGTCTGACCAGGTGTTAAGGATGGGACCCGCTAAGGGACTTCAGAGCTAATAACGGTACCGCAAATTGCGGTACCGTTATTAGCTCCTCCCCCATTCCCATTGAGCCCTATGGGGGCTCGAATGGGAATGGGGAATGGTATTTGGCATGGGGACTTACCGGGTCCTCCAGGGTCGGAATGGCCTGGTAAGTCCCCATACTGCCGTCCCGGACCCGGTATGCGGTAAGGGAGTAGTCATGCCGCTAATAGCGGCATGGTTACTTCCTACCGTGTAATGAGGCCCATTGTATTTGTTGAGTGGGTGCCTGTTACATTGGCATATGTGTTTGCTGAGGATGCCCCTGAAATGATTGGGTCTGCATTGGTGCTTGTTGGAATTGATGCGGTTGTTGTGCTCATGCTTGATTCTGCATGTGACCTTGGGCATAATGTCCTTGTGAATCTGTATTATATTGTGGAGCATATCATGTGCCCACTCTTGGAGATTGCCAATTCTGCTGTTGCATGCCTCCTCTACATCTGCATAATCTAGCCACATGTCCTGTTTTTCCACAGCTCCAACATGTCAAGGGTTGTCTACCATTAAATCTTCCTCTTCCTTGAGGGTTTTGAAATCCTCCTCGTCCTCCTTGACTCCCATTCCCTCTGCCTCTTGCCTTGTAATTATACCCACTCTGAACTTGTACAATGACTACATTATTTTGCTTTCAGACCTGCATTAATTGTGCCGTGCTTCTCTCATTACTTGTCAACACTACACTTTCTATGGCAAACGTTGATAATTTTTTCTTCACCCACTTTGACCCTTCTTGCTTTCTACCCTCAGCTTTCTTCTTGTCTTTCTCCTTTAGCATTCTGCAATAATGCACGATTACCAATTGCATCTCTGGCCATGGTTTTGTTTCTATTCCCACCTGTTCCTTTAGCTGCCTTTGTACTGGTTCTGGCAGTCCCTGACACAATGGGGGTCATTACGAGGTTGGAGGTAAGGGATAAACGATGCCGGTAAAGCATTACCGGCATCGTTTACCGCTCCGGGCCATTACGACCCACCAACCTGCTATTAGTGGCACCGTAATTAACGGTGCCTCTAATAGCGGCATGGGCGCGGGCACGCAACCCTTCATGCCGGCAATACCGGCATGGCGTAAACAGGAGGACATCAAAAGTCAGGCTGACATGCAAATAACAGCCTACTGTAGGGTATTTTGTGTAGATTTAGGGCCTAGCTGTATTTTCTTACCGCCAAAAACAAAAGTACTTTTAGCAATAATCACTCCTTGCATTTAGATTGGGTTTGGTATTATAGTGGTATAGTGGCTATGCATTATTTCAGTACACAGATACATTTGGTTGGTATACATTTTGTTGTGGTATAGTGATGAGCATGATTTTCTGTTCTACTAGTGGTCCTCAATATACAAAACACCCTTTTTCTTGCTTGGTCTGTTCGTGTGATCACTAGAGAGACCTTGGGCCTACATTTTATGGATACCACAATTTTCACATATAGCATTCACCAACCCCTGTGGTATTATCACTAATTTATTTACATTAGTGAAATTATGTTTCCATGGAGTATTCACAATAACATGTGGTATTATCACTAATTTATTTACATTAGTGAGACTATGTGTCCATGGAGTATTCACAATAACATGTGGTATTATCATGAATTTATTTACATTAGTGAGACTATGTTTCCATAGGCCTCTCTCTTCTGATTCATATACACTCAGCAGACTATTGCATCATATTCCACTCAGAAGCCACACACACATAGCCTGAGTGGAATCACGCACACAGCTATTTATAATTGCTCATAACATGACTTCATCTGCATAGGAAGTTTGGCACATATATTACCTAATAACTCCCCTTTTATTATGTGATATGGGCTAAATGCACCAGAAAAAGACAGAAGCAAAAAAAAAGAAACCTTTACACAGGCTGTGATTTATAACAGTTTCATTTCAAAATAATACATTACCAGCTTTGCGAGGTAGTCTTTTCTAGAATAAACCGAAGCGAAACAAGTGCAAAAATACAAGGCATTTCATTTTATCTTTGCAACAATAAAAAGAACAGTCATTTAGATGGCAACATTATAAAGTGGCACTTAAACACAGGAGAATTCCCTATCGCTACACTGCCTGTCTAATAGTAGATCATTTGTCTGGCAGTCACAGCAATCTCACTCCATTTGTATATTTACCAGCTATTTGTAGCTTTTCAGCAGGCAAAGTCACCTGTCTTGTCGTCTTTGAGCAGTGACCCAGGGCTCTTTTTTTTTCTTTCTTTAAAGCACACAGCGAGAACATGCAGTTCTCAAGCCGGTGCCAAGTGACTAGGAAACCCCAGTCTCTGAAGGACAGTGGTCCAGCTCCTCACAGCAGCAGAACGAAGGCGACCTCACTGCAACTCCGCAAAATGTCTTCTCCCTCTCCTTCTCCCCGAGCTGCTTCAAGAAACATCTGCTACAGCCCCTAAGGTGACGTGTCACCAATCAAAATACACAATAGTCTATCCTCCTTCCTCAACAATGGCTCACTTTTACAGTAAGCAACTGTATCTAATTGATTTCCTGCTATTCGAAATTTTCTTCCTGCAAAGCCTGTGAACAGAGCAAAGAGAGAGGAAAAAAAAATATGAACACACGTTTAAAATGAATCTCAGCCTGCCTCATTTTGCACATGGAGAACACATTATAATGTTAAGGAGATAAAATCGTGTTAGTATTTGTTAATTAAGTTAATTAATTAAGTATCTAATGTTTCTCCTGTAATTGAGGCATTTCAACTGAGAGAAAAAAAAATATGGTGTTCTTTTCACATAGATAGCCTGTCTTCATATACCTGTCCATATGTTACCCTGGCAACACATGGCTTGCTGTACCACCTTACAGCAATAATGTGGTCCCATGCAGTGGCGCTGCACTCCAAAACACGCTAAATTATACTACACTACTGAAGCCCGAAAAGTACCTTACCGATATGGAGTAAATGCCGGCATTGCGTACCACCCATAAACGGCCATGTGCAGTGTTCCCAACTGCCACAGGTGCACACAATCAGCACAGGTGGAGCAATATAGACCCGGCCAGCACAAAAGGAGCACACCACACCCCCAGTCACACACCATAATGATTCCAATACTAGCAGCAGTGCTGGGACTGGAGGACATGATTGCAGTGGAACTGCTGCAACAACAACAACAACAGTCAGCACGGAGGAGATGCAGGAGGAGAAGGTGGGTGAGGCAGTCCCAGCATGCACCACTAGTGCAGCCAGTGTTACCATGCAGGAAGCCCCCAATCCCTCGCATCCGAGCCAGTCCATTCAACCTAACCCCTGAGCAGATCCACACCATGTACCGTCTTGACCGGGACACCATCACCACCATCGTGGACATGATACATGACGACATTGTCAGCCTGATTGAAATACGCACCGCCATCCCACCTCTACTGAAGGTAGTGTCCGTGCTCCATTTCCTGGCCACAGGCACCTACCAGCACACAGTGGGGCACATCCATGGCATATCACAACCATTATTCACACGTACGCTGAACCAAGTGCTCGATGCCCTCCTGAAGCACACAGGCGACCACATTTTCCTACCACGGACAGCCCAAGAGATCTCCAACACCAAAGTTGGTTTCCATTCACTGGCCGGCATCCCTGGTTGCATTGGCGCCATCGACTGCACCCATGTCGAATTGGTGGTCCCACATGCCATAGAGGCAGTGTACCGCAACCGTAAATTATACCACTCCAGCAACGTGCAAATGGTATGTGGCCCAAACAAGATCATCACACATTGTTGTGCACGATTTCTAGGATCAGCCCATGATTCAATGGTCATGCGGAACTCCACGATACCACGCTACATGGAGCGACACGCAGGGCACAGATCCTGGCTACTCGGTGAGTTGCATGTCAGGCTCATGGCAATGCGATGTGGGTAGGTGATTGGGGAGTGAGATGCATACTTTACCAGGCTGAGATGGGGGGGAGAGAGATGCATACTTCACCTGGCTGAGATGGGGGGGAGAGATGCATACTTTACCTGGCTGAGATGGGGGGGGAGAGATGCATATTTTACCTGGCTGAGAGAACCTTAGAGGATGAACCATGCTCACACCCCAAAGCAGGCCTGACTTGACCCAACACCTGACCACAAAATGCAAGACGTAAGCTGCCCTACCACGAAAATGATGCAGTGCAACAACCATTCCATAGCCATCAACATGTACACTGCACATAATCAGACCGTAGCCCCCACAACACAATGCAGCGACAAGCAATTAGGATGGCCATTGCACAGCACCAAATACCATCATCAAAAAGGACTGGTCTCCATTACTGCATACAAAGGAGCCACATGAGGGCAAAATATATGAACACACCCCTAGACCAACACAGAGGTCCACCAAAACAGCATGTCACCATTTGTCGTGCATAGTGAGATCATCATGAGGCTGCCATCTACTTTGACTGGATGAAAGCATACAAATCACTGCACATCACCCAGATCATGGGGACAACCAGCGTGGACTACCACAGTGCATGAGCACTCACAAGGAATTGGCCCCCCCATGTGCCCACTAGACGATGGCATGCACACCTGTCTATAAGAGGAATACACATATAGCAGTCATATCATGTGTCTCTATTCATGCATGGATCTGTGGGTGCAAACAGGATATAAATGCATGCTATGGTGTCATTGATACAGGTCCCATATGATGTGAGGACTTACACATAATCATTGTTGCCCACATGCAGGTGATGCAGGCTATCCCTTGAAGAGGTGGTTCCTTGCCCCAGTCCGGAACCCGCAGAACAGGCATGAGGAGGACTACAATCGTGCGCATACACGTACCCGTGTGGTGATTGAGCAGACATTTAGCCTCTTGAAAGCATGGTTTTGCTGCCTCAGCAGGTCAGGTGGGGCACTCCTGTACCGCCGTGAGCAGGTGGGTAAGATTGTCATGGCATGTGTCATACTACACAATATGTACATCAGATGGAATGTGCCTCTGCCCCCTGACACCAAACTGCAACCACCTGACGATGAGGATGTGGAGGGTGGAGATGGGGCTGCACTTCAGGGAGGCAGCGATGCACAGGAGGGACGTGCCATGCGTCAGACTCTGATTGACCAATGTTTCTAGCACACATGGATGGGGAGTGTGACATGGAGGTGGAACTCAGGGCACTGGGAGTGTCAGGGACATGGCCACTATAGACTGTTCACCAATAAAGCACATGTACACAATAAGCAATGTCCGCACATGTGAATTCAGATTTCACAACAGGTGTATTCAGAATATGTAACATATCAAGTGCACAAGCCCTCCACCCCACACACCCACTCCCCCCTTCGCCTCCCCCCTCATATCCCCCACACACCCTCTCCTCCCTCCCCCTCCTCCCTCAACTCCCCCACACACCCTCTTCCCCCTCCCCCCTCAACTTCCCCACACACCATCTCCCCCCTCCCCCTCAACTCCCCCACACACCCTCTCCCCCCTCCCACTCCCCCCTCAACTTCCCCACACATGGTGTGCACTGCACCATAAGTCTACATGAAACCAGAATGCCTGGCTGAACCTACAGCCCTTCTCCTCTTCCGGCAGCAGGTGGACCCCTGTCGACCTGCGCAGGTTCCGGCCAGGCCTACGCAGGGGGCTGGACTTAGTGGAGCTGGCATTGGAAGATCTCCCAGGTTGTTCTGTCACCTGTGCTGGACGCATGCTCTCCATTGCTGGCACCATTTGGGTGAGGACCTGCATCATTGCTGCCAATTCACTGCATATGTCTTTTGAGGTGGTCTCAATTGCAGATTTGAGGGATGAAGCACATTCCCTTATCTCATCCCTTGCCCGGCCACATTCCGTGATGTGCTGTGTCAACATCCCTGTCAGCTCCTCCTGCTGCTTCTGGATTGCCCTCATCCCCTCTTGGCTGTTCAGGACACTGGTGGATGTATGAGGTGCTACCGACATGGTTGGTTCCTCATGCACGGTTGACGTGGGGCTGAAACTACCGGGCCATGACTCCCCAGGAGACAGCACATGGCTGTTGCTGTTTTGTATGCTGGATGGGGAGAGGTGTGGTGAATTCGGGGGGCCTGTAGAGGTGGTTGTGCCATGTGGCAGAACATCTGCCTCGTCATCGGACACGGCTGCTGTGGCAGCTGTCTCCCCCACAGTACTGCTGGCAGCCGATACAGTGCCTTCAGCCACTGGCTCCTGTGTGTTGGTGGCTGGTGTGGGTGCAGTGGTGGGGGCCGTAGTGCACATTGGTGCTGTGGGTACTTGGGTTGTCTTGCCCTTCCGCTGTATTCCAGGATGCCCTCTTCCGCTTGATGTAGAGGGGCGGTTTTCTCCCTCCATGCCCCTGGCCTTCTTGTGTGGTGTTGCAGCATCCTCCCTGGGGTCCTGGTCATTGCTGTCTGATGGCGTACCTGTGGGGGACCAAGAAAGGGAGAGGATTAGTGATGGGTCTACATGCATCAGGCATGCATTGGGGTAGCTGCATTGACATGGAATGGCAGTTGATTGGCATTGGGGTAGTGACATACGGGTTGCTTGGCTTTTGGGTGGGTGATGCAGGGATGCGTCTGGGATGAGACATATATGGGGTGCATCATGCATGTGGACAAGATGGTGCTGTGTACTGCCTGTAGGCAGTCTTGCAAATATGTGTCTAGTGGACCCTGCTTTCCATCATTGCACTGTCAGTTCAGGGGGACATCATCGTGTTGGTCTTTGCAGTGTTACATTTGGGACACCAACCTGCATCAGCCGATGACGGGGCTCCTCGCTCCATGTCCCCCAGTCCCTCAATAGCCTCCATCCCAATGGTGCTTGCACAGATCTCCTCCCAGGGTTGCATCTTTATAGGGGAGTCTGCACCTCCACCTGTTGCCATCGCCTGCTTGCGGTTGGCCTAGAGGATGTTCTGCACGTGTAAGCGCAGGTCGTCCCAGCGCTTCCGGACATCTTTAGGAGTGCGGGGGTGGTGCCAACAGCACTCACTTTCTGCACCACCTCCACCCACATCTCCTTCTTCCGTTGCACTGCATGTCGAGACATGTTGGTGGAGAAGACAACATCCGCATGTTCTTGCAGCGTCTGGGCCAGCATGTTCAACTCCTCTGGTGAGAAGCGCTCCTTGTGCAAGCGCTCTGCACTTTTTTTGAGTGCCTTGGGCATTGTGATATGCTGCAGGTAGTGGTAGAGGTGTGGTAGAGGTGTGGTGGTGAGATGGCTCCTTATTACAGAGGATGGCAATGGATTGCCGCCGTGCTCTTTCCCGTTCCTGTGCGATGACGCTACTTCCGTTTCCGCTTATTAGCGGTCACCGCTAATGCCGAGGACTTGTATGGCGCTGGAGCTATCTGCACTTCGCGCAATGCCGCAAGGGGCGAGTTTTCGCCCTTTTACAGCAGGGCGGAAATGTTGTTACCGGCATGGCTCAAAGCTTGTGCCGCGTACTCGTAATCGCCCTCTAATAGCGGCCTTGTGGCAACACGGACACAGTATTCGCTCAATGCCGGTAAGGGCCGTACCTTACCTCCTAACTTGTAATGAGGGCCAATATGTGTTAAAATTACACTTCCGTATTATCCCACGGTTCGTGCATCTCCAGACGCCATCCATCCTGGATATCATGAATAAAAGCAATGGGGTCTTCATCCACTCTCATTTTCCTATTCAATATCGCACCAATATCCGATGTGTCTCTACATTGTACCCTAAGCACTTGCCATAGGTCTGCTCTACAGTTATTGAATGGCGCTCCATTGTGCACTGTGTTTTGCGCAGTTACTTTTGGATACACTGCTCGCTTCCAAATGTCATCAGATCTCTCCCCTAGGATAGCTGAAAAAAGGCCTTTTATATTGCCTATAGCTAATGTCATTCCTGACATAATTTTTTCTAATGTTTCTACACCAGAGCTCAAACTCAGTATTGTGCATTTAAAAAAATCCTTTTCCATCTGGGACATGGTATATATTGTGGTCGACCCCATCCTTTCTCTAATAGTGGGAACTGTAAAAAACCCTGATCATTTGCAATACCTACACACGCTCTTTGTCTTCCAGGCAGCAATATCATTGCCTGCTTGTTTTCTCCCTGGCAATGCCCTCAATCTGCACACATAGGGTGGGACGCATCCCTTGTACTGTGCGATCATACTTGTGGTTGTTCTGTATATAGTATTGGTTCCGGTGTTTTTCTTATAGGGTCCTCTAGATCTAACAATTTTACCCATTTATCTACACTTAATGCTCTTGAAAATCTGTATACGCCCTCCTCTTGCGTCTGCTTATTTACTTTCCTTTCCGCATCTGATATTATCATGCCCCAACTCGCATTATGATTGTCCTCTTCGACGTCCTCTAGATCTAACCAACTTAAGGATATAGCTCTATGATTGACTTCTCTGATGTCATCCAGGCTTCGTCCTTTTCCTCTAAAGGATGCTCCTTGTTCGCCCTCTGGAGTTATATACCCTTCTTTATCCCTCATTTGTCTATATAGTTTCCCCATTCTTATTCCTATAGTCTCTGTATATTCTTCTCTCCATGTCGGCATATCAAATGTTCCTTGCCACCCTTTCCTACTCAGTTCGCTCTTGCGTTTCTTTGTGTATCATGGTTCGATGGCATAAATATTCGATCTCATCATCTTTAAATTCCCTAATCATGTTTATTTCTTCCTCCCTTCTCCTTATTTCCCATATCTCCTCTTCATCTTGCCTTCTTCGTAACCTATGTGCTTTCAATCTTTGGGCTTTTATTTCTTTGGGATTCTCTTCTTCTAGCCTCTCCTTCTCTATTTTTGCTGCATATTTTCTTTGCTCTTCCATTCACTTACGCTCCTGGTCTCTTTCTTGTTTGTATAGCCCCTCTTCTGCCTTCTCTTTCGCATTCATATCTTGCTCTTCCCTTTCCTCTCTTTCTCAAATTACACTAATACCTTTATCATCCAGTTTGAGCAATATTTGTCCTCCCATGCATTTGTTCTGTACTATATCTGTTATTTGTCTTTGTTACTGTGACTCTTCTTCCATCTCTATCGGTTTGTTCTGTCTATCCTTTTTCTCATAATGCTTTTTACTTTCATTGCATGTCTGTATACATTTGCGTTCTCTACTTTTACTCTCTTCCCCAGTCTCTTCACTATTATTAGCAGGGGTCTCATTTGGTGGGTTAACATACCCCGCTGCATTTAATTCCTTTAGAGGGTAAAATATCTTTTCTTTATTTTCTATGCCTTGTTTCTCGAGAGGGGAAAGAGGAACTGAAGGTGTTACGTCTTCCCCGTTATGCTGACTGAGTATCCATTCTCTATAGACTGGGTCTTCTTTCTTGTTTTGGTGCATTTTCCAAAGCTCTAGTATTGACAATCTTTTCTCTAGCTTCTTTCCCGAGTGTGTGGCATGTAAAAATGTCATCAAGTTACGTAATACCATGTTTGACAGCGAGCCTCCTGGAGGCCAGGGCATACATATCTTATTGGTTGTGCCCGCAAGCCTTTCAGAATGGTACTGCACAATGTTGGCTGTATATCTTAGTAGTGTTCTGCATAGGTGTGTGAGAGGTGCATCTTCCATTGTGACATGCCAATTCAGACTGTCAATACTTACTCATATTTTCTCTTACCACCAAATTAATTAAATATATTATTTCAATATATTTGAGAAGGCACCATCAATCACAACTCGTACTCCAAATGATCAGAATATTTTCCCTACCTTGATTTATTATTTTTTTTAAACAAAATTTGTTTCACACTAATTTATTAGCTTCTTCGTTTACACTTTGCATTAATTACTTTTATATCGTTCTTGGTTTTTTAATATCTTCCAACTGTCTTTTTTACTTCTATTTTGATTTAGTCTAATTCTAGCCTTTTGATTGGCATCGATCCTTTGTCAAAATGTGTTAGGAAAAAATTGTTTTCTATTTGTTTATTTGCACTATTCTTTCTTTTTTGTTATTTGTTTTAAACACATTGGGCCTCATTACAAGTTTGCCGGTCCAGGAACTACGGTACCGGGAAGCTTGCCGGTACTGTAGTTCTCGGACCAGCAAACAACGAGTTGTGCTCGCGGGTGCCTTTCTGCCCCTTGCGGGGAGAGCGACACCTGCGAGCACAGCATGTTGGATGCACCGGCACCATTCATAATGGTGCCGTGCATCCGGCTTCCACATTCCTATTGAGCCCTATGGGGCCCAAATGGGAATGGAGATGAATTTTCGCAGCGCCCAGGAATGGGAAAATACTGGGTCCGGCAAAGCTGTAAAGACCCGGTAATTGCCCATTTCTGGGCACCGCAAAAAATAAAATACTGGCGGCAGAAGTGCCTGTATTACTGGCACGGCTACCGCCAGTCTCGTAATGAGGCCCATTATCTTTTATACCCTCATATTATACCATTTACATATGCACACTTCCAATGCATATATATATATATATATATATATATATATATATATGTATTATATATTATATATATGCATATATAATATTCAGTGAAAAAACTTTGTTAAAGGGACGTTATGGTTAAGTTCAGCTACGAAAAACCTATGGAATTCAGTGAAAAAACTTTGTTAAAGGGACGTTATGGTTAAGTTGCGCTACTAAAAACCTATGAAATTCAGTGAAAAAACTTTGTTAAAGGGACGATTATGGTTAAGTTGCGCTACTAAAAACTTATGAAATTCAGTGAAAAAAACGTTAATGGGACGTTATGGTTCAAAGTAAAACCGAAAAACCCCTGAAATTCGGCAGTTATGGTAAGATAAGCAACCATAACTCGTGCCACCGTGCACTGCTAACACTAACACCCAGGACATCAAAGATGACATCACAAATGTCATTGATGACATCACTGATGACATCACATGTCTGGCTCCCCCTTTTTTTCCTTTACTGACATATCTAGGCCACATGGTTTTGCTCAGTAACAGTCAAGGCGCCTCATTACGACCCTGGCGCTAAGGGATTACCGGTACTGGTAATCCCTTAGCGCCTGATTACAAGGTCCCTTTACGGGTTCCCACCTTAACGGCTGGTTTTACCAGCTAATTACCTTCACAGTAAGCAAAACTCTAATAAGAAAGCAGTTATCATTTCACTATTCAACATGGCAAGATTATGAATATTACACCTTCATCATGTATGCTGCACACACTGCCTATGTTTCTGCATAAGTAGCTTAGTATACTGGATAGAACTTCATAATAGAATGCTATTTATATCAATACATTGCTTAATTCACTAATTAGCTCATGATATTTATCCCAATGATCTTTGACAGTTTTTGGTCAGCATTATAAGAATCCCTCCTACAGAGTTTTCATGAAAAGTAAATGCACATGTGATGTCATCAGTGATGTCATCAATGACATTTGTGATGTCATCTTTGATGTCCTGGGTGTTAGTGTGATAGCACTTCTTCCACCTCTCAGCCCCTCCTCTCTACTCCCCTGCTCTACCTCTACTTCTGTCTTTCCATTCTTCACCGTCATTGGGCCTCACTACAAGTTTGTCGGTAGCCTTGCCGGTAAAACCAGCAGGCTGCCGCCAAACTCTCTAATTGTTCCGGGGCCCAAGAATGAGCAATTACTGGGTCATTACGGCCTTGCCAGACCCGGTAATCGCTCATTCCTGGGCGCCAGAAAATACTCTTCCCCATTCCCATTTGGGCCCCATTGGGCTCAATGGGAATCGGGAAGCCGGATGCCCCGGCACCATTCGTGAATGGTCCCGGTGCATCTGACATGCTTTGCTCGCAGGTGCCGGTCTGCCCGCCAGGTCACACAGGCACCCTCAAGCACAACTCGTAGTTTGCCGGTCCGGTAGGAACGGCGCTGGTAGTTTACCGGCGCCGTTACCACCGGACCAGCAAACTTGTAATCAGGCCCGCCTCTGTTGCTTGCTAGCAAGGTTTGCGTTAGATACATCCCAAGCACACATATGCATGGTAAGCATGTATTATGATCTGTTTAAAGATACATATCAGTCTGTTACCCCTAAGTAAAGTGTATCGCAGGTCGGCTGACTTTTCTGGCATGCACTTTTCCTAGGAATGCTGTTTTGTACATGTAAACACGTTATTCTAAAGAAAGAGCTTGGCAAATCGGATTTCTCTACCTAATCACCGCGTTAGCTTGATACACCATGACAACAATCACATGTACGGTGTGGAAAAAGAGGCAAACCAGTCCAATAAACATTGAGTTCAAATCGGTTTAACTGTGAAGAAATGCTCTAACATTGGCGGAACGCCCAGCGCTCCACAGGCATTTGTAATCTTACCGTGCTGAAACGCAGACGTTTGCAGGCTTCTACTTGTGAAGCCCAATTTAGTCAAAGTATGTCAGTGTGGATGTTGAGGTACTTGAGAATGTGATAATAAAGCACATGAATAAAACAATGTTGCTTTTAATAATGTATGTCTGCAGTAATGCATCTGCGTGTCAATATTTAACAGTGGGCTGCACTGTGTTTCACAGAAACCAAGGTACGCCGCAGTCACATGATCAGATTGATCGCAATTCAATTATTCATTAGGTTAAGATAGCTTCCATAAGAACAACGGAAAGTTATTCCAAATGAGGAAAAAGGCAACATAGTGTTTTTTCACAGATCGTTTACACAGTGCCTTTTCCACGGAATATTACTCAAACTTATTTTTGTTTCTGAGGTGCTAAGATAGATAAACTTGGTCTTTGACCCTGAGACCATTCCCTGGACGCATTCTGTAAAAAAGTCAGCAATTCCACCCAATATTCTTGAATATCCTCACAATTAATGTAGCATAATGTCTTCTGTCGAAAACAGAAATGGATACTCTGTCGAGAACTATGAAAAATCCTATGCGTATCCTTGGCAGATGGCATCACTATGAATGTAGCAGTTAGTGGTATTCAAACTTTTTATTCCGGGCTCCCCCTTGTTTAATATTGTTACTTCAAAGCCCCCTGAGTAAAAGTAATGCTGCTAGCCCCCTCCCAAGCTTACATATCCACTTATATTTCCTATTAAAAGAACTCACCATACTCCCTTTTGGAAGTGCATAGTGAGCCCCCATTGACTTCCTTTGGCCACCCCTAGGGGAGGGACCACCACAGTTTGAAGACGACTTAAAGGTAAAACAAACAGTGCTTCCAAACACTGCCTGTTTTACTGCTGTGCCTGACAACTAGCTGTTAAACACACTGGGCCTCATTACAACTTTACCATATACCAGCACGTTACCGCACCAGCCAAGTACAAGCTTGCCGGTAGGTTGGAGGAATTGCCTCCAGCTAAAAGCTGGAGGTAATTCCACCACCCTACCAGCAACAAATAGCCGGTATTACCAGCACCAGTGTTACCGGTGTCAGTAATACTGGCAAATCCGTGATGGAGTCACCTGGGACTCCATGAAATGGGGATTTACCACCGTCACCAGCACTCATAATCCGGTGGTAATTCTGTCAGACTGAGTGCCGGTAACGGCATTACCATTTGTCGGTATTCTGGCAGAATTACCACCAGGATACGATACCAGCATACTTGTAATGAGGCCCTAGACATGAAAACGTCCTGGTTGTGAGTGGAGGTATTACCTTCACCCAAATTAGCGGTAATGTTAGCAGTGACATTACCAATTGTGTTGTTATCACAATCCACTAATAAATTCCAATGGAGATTTTGAATGGGGAGTAACCATTACTCATAGTTATGCAGTAGCCCAGCTTTCCCGCGGCTGGTAATGCTAATGCAGTTTGGTTGCACTAACACTGTTATTAATGACACACTCTTAATGAGTTTTTTTTAAAGGAGAGTGGATTAGTCTGATCACACTTGTCATTGAACCACTGGAAAAAAAACTTTATACTGCTCACCCTGTGGAGATTTCCAGTTTGAGTTCCAACGTGGTCACAGTGGTGATTCAGGTTACTTTCAAATTAAAGGGGATCTTAGGGAAGTTGAAGAATGTCCAAATAAAAAGCTCTGTAGTTATGTGTGTCCAGTCTCTCCTGGAAGGTTAACTCAAAACAATGTGTGCCTGTAATCTTGAGTTTAAGCATTCCTGCACCATTCGCCTCTTGTCTTTTCACAGTCTCTTCTCTTTGATTCACAATGTCAGGTTAGCAGGTTCTGGCATCATATTTCTATGGCCTTCTCTGAGGTCTCTCTCTGATTTGTTATCAGTCTTAAGTTCAACTGGTCCTTGCATCTTTCTACAATGGCCTTCTCTGGGTTTTCTGCCCACTTGGTTCTCAGCCATGGGTTTAAGGGGTTCCTCCATTCTGCATCTGGCTTTCACAAGGGAGCCCCTCCCACACAGCGTTAGATCCAGACTGGAGCCTGTCAGAAAAGTCTGTAATTGGAGTGCGGAATCCAGATTCCCCCACCATCTGCTCCAGTCCCCCTCTCACCCTTGGCATCCCGTCTCCAAGACTCTTCAATAGGTCGTCCACTCTTTCAGCCTTCCTTCAAAGTTTGTCCTGCCCCTCCCTGATGGAACACAAAGAGTTTGCTCCTCCATCCCGCCTGGTGCACCAGTTGGTGTTTATGATTCAACCACCTTCTCTGCCTCATTCCTGATTCCATATCTTCTCTGATGAAAAGTCTTTATACCGTTCCTTAACAATATTTTACTCCTTAACCACAAAACATTCACTGGGTCTTTCACCTCCTTGATGTTCAATCATGCTTCCCCTTTACTTTTTTCTATCTCCTCCAAGTCTCCCTGATAACTTTCCCCAGCCCTCTGTGTCTCTCTCTCTACTCAGCCTTCGTTCTTCTCCTTTCTGTCTTCTGAAGTGATCTGCTCTGCCCTCTGGTTAGTTTACCCCTAATCTCATGGAGCTTTCTCTTCCCAGCATCCCAGGTCTTTCTCTTTCCATCTGACTGGCCCTCTTATGTCCTTACCGCCACCGCCTCTGCTCGAGTCTCCTCCATTCTTCTCTCCCCAGGCTCACAGGGCTCTCCCCCAGTGTCCTGTCTTCAATCAATTCTCCAGGTCTTCCTCCAGCTTTCTAAATAAGCTGTTCCTTTTATCTAAAACACCAAAAGCCCTCCAAATTCTCCTCTCATTCCATTGAGAAATATGCAAATAACTACTTCTTGACCATCAATTTAGAAAAAAAACGAAAGTTTTAATTTGTGGAAAGAGACAAAGGGGCCGATTCATGGAACAAATGTGCGCCAAAATTAGTGGCGCAAGCTGGCGCAAGTGTGAAAAAGCAAGCGCACGCGCACGTGTGTTATTCATGGAAGGCCCTGCGCGTGTTTTCCCCGGGATGTGCGCCAAATCGGCACACGTCATTGCAATATCCCGAACCCCATGCGCGACGCTCACAGTGAAAGCACACAACGTGTAGCGCACACACCAAAAAGGGGGTGGAATGGGAACAACGCGTGAAAATGAAGGCATAACTGGGGAAGTACTGCTGGGAAATACAGGGAAAGACCACACGCGCGCGAACAACACGTATTCATGGAATTGAATACAGGAAACCCGTGCACACCAAAAGACATGCACAGGAGGAAACACGTCCACCATACGAAGGCAGGCGGTAGCGTCCCCGCGCAGTATAAAAGTGAGCGCAAACAACAAACACGTATATACAGCTATGATGAATGTCCCATTTCTCGCAACACTGATCGTGGGACACCGCAGGAGGAGGAGAATAGCCAGGGCCTGCTTTTTTTGTCCAGGACCAGCCTTTTTGGGATGCCTGATGACCATGTCTGTGGCAGGTACAGGTTTCCACCCCATATCATCCTAGACTTGGTCAGGGAGTGGGAGGATGACCTTATATCACACACCTTGTACTCCCAAGCACTGAGCCCCTTGGAAAAGGTGCTCAATGTTCTGCATTTTTTGGCCACTGGGTCATTTCAGCAGACAACTGCCATAGTTGGGGGTGTCTCACAGGCTACGTAGTCACGCTGCCTACACAAGGTGTTGGCAATCATGACTGCACGCCCGTCAGTCCGCAGGCACATATACATGCCCAGAACACCCGCAGGAAGGCAGGCCGTGGTCCAGGACTTTTACAGGGTGGCACATTTCCCCAAAGTGCTCGTTGCCATAGATTGCACCCATGTGGCCCTACGTCCACCTAGGGCCACTGAGCACATCTATCGAAACCGCAAGCACTAGCATTCCATCAACATACAGGTTGTATGCGATGCCCATGGAATCATCAACTCTGTCTATGCAAACTATCCTGGGTCTACCCATGACAGTTTCATATACAGAATGTCCGCCCTGAGCCGGGACCTGGAAGCTGGGAAGCATGGCGACACATGGCTCATTGGTGAGTACAAATGTCTGTTCACATGCATGCATATCACACACAGACGAATACACAACTAATCACAACCATTATGACCTCCCCAGGGGACAGTGCCTACCCTCTGAGCAACCACATGATGACGCCAATATGGAACCCCACCACACAACCCCAGGTAAGATACAACGCTACCCATATTGCAACCAGGGGCACAGTGGAGCGCACATTCGGAATGCTCAAGTCACGCTTTCACTCCCTTGACCGCTCTGGCGGGCAGCTACTATATGCACCCCCAGTAGTGTGCAGGATCATTGTGGCAGCATGTGTCCTACACAATGTTGCAACACGGCGTGACGTGCCGGTGGACATGGTGGTGCCCCCACATCCCCAACCACAGGCACAGGCGCTGCTCATGGGAGGGGAAAGGGTATGTGGTGAGGCAGCCCGGACTCAGCTTGTGGCCACATTTTTCACCTAAACTCCCATCCCTGAGGAGTGCACACAGGCCTGGCACATACCAGGTGACAATCGATGATGACAAAGAGACAGTCAACTTTCACAACCTTACCACCCTGAGAATGTTGCCACGGCTACTTAAACATAACCAATCCTTTGTGACCAAAAGGAACACATGCAAGGTGTAAATCGCACCACCCCCTGCAAAACAGGCCATGACAATCAGTGGTATGTCACCCAAGCCCTCCCAACCCACATCACCCTTGTTGGCCACACCATGACATGCAACAGCAAAAGAGGAAACCAAAAGCACAACACATGACCAATTACATACGAAGTGACACTTGAGAAATGGAAATAGGCCTGAGACAATCAGACCTGACATGTAATCAGATGAAATGATTGACCAACAACCTCCTACACATACAAAGTCACACACAAATGCATGCCACCAGCGGTACCATCAACAAAAGACAGAATGCCTGTTGGCATGCACAGTGGCCAATCCAAATCTGCAAATCCCTAACCCCTGTGCTGTGTGTGTCTCCTGAAACACACCGCTCAGCACACAGCACAGTGAGCAGCCATTGTGTTGGGATACACCTTGAGCATCATATAAAAAGGACAAGCAACACAAATAACCTACTAATGCATGTATACAATCCCCAAATGTTAAGTGATCATGCGCTGCAGGGACACGGACACCGCATGCCTTAGAAGGCAATCTGTGTGCACGTGTGGGCATGGAAGGGTGGTTGAATGTGTGGTGGAGAATTGTGTAAGTGTGTGTGTGTCAGTAGGGACATGCACTCAATACATGCATGTGAAATCAAGTCACCCTCAGTGTCCTGTACACATCACATGTGAACATTGGCCATGTGTACAACCCAGTATGTTACACCACAACAATCCCCTGACGCCAGAAATGGAAACACAATACAGGAATAGCCATTGACCACAGAACACATCATGTACATAGTACCCCACAATGATAATGTCAGAGAGTGCCCAAACACTGTAGCCCAAGGACACTGTCCGACAACAAAAGGCCCTCCCTCATTTACTCATCACCATGACCTTCCGAAAACTGTGTCTGGGGTCCGTTGCCTTCTCCCTTCTAGTCTACCTGGCTTCACGATTCCCCTACCCCTTGGATTCCTTGCTCTACCTTTCATGTCAATAGGGTCCAGCCCCCTCAAAGGCCACCTTGACTCGTAAAAAGACCAAATTGCAGTGAACTCCAAGGAGCCAAACCCCCAAACCAGGGAAAAAGACTGTAGGCACCAAAAAACCCAGGAAGAGTCTCCAGTAGATGACTTGAAGTCACTGAATATGGCCAAGCACATGTCCAAGCAGAATGATAGAATAACTACCAAGGTAGCACAGCTGAACAATGGTTCAACAGGATGGGTAGCAATTTCAGTACACAATAATCAATGAGGATGCAACAACTGATGCGTACTGTCACAGCTCCAGTCTCCAGGCGCAGGAATGGCACGAAACAACCACCCCCTCCGCGGTCTGTGCGCCTGCAAGGTAAACCTTACACAGGCCTCCGAGACCCTGGCGGGGAAAGAGGGTTAGGGATCCGTTGGTTGGATAGGCATTGATATTTAGGATAACCGGAAAGAGGCTCAGGAGAGGGGAGTTGAATGGGCAAGGGTAAGTAGTGAAAATACAAAATACAACTATTGACAATTACACATACTCAATAAGAGAAACCATGTACTTCATGCACATTGTACAATATGGCTCAAAGGCAAGCAAAAGAGAGACTTATCTCTTGGGTTAGTGCTGGCTTCCTGCCTGCGCACTCTCATGTACGGTAACAGGAGCAGTTCAATGCTGCAAAGAGAGCGTGAGTTACTATTCTGTGTGTGTTTTTCCCACACACACATAACACCATTCATGCCTCGAACTTAGTGACTCCTCCCCAAACAAGCACCTTTGTCTGCTGCTTTCTTCGTATAGTTTTGCTTGCCTCTGTTAAGGTTAATACACTGTTTATGTGGTAAGGTATCCACACGTGGCCCTGCGTTAAACGGAAGACCATGTGTTAAGAATCACACATGATAGAATGTTTGTTGGATGTGCTGTTAGACGCATGTGTTGAGGTGCGACTTCAGTACAAGTAGCGGTCTGCCACCCGCGGCTTTTTAAAGGCAGCGCACGTGGCTAATTGCATATGTTAATGATATGCACTGCACTCGAGTTTGTGTGTTGCTGGGTGCCCCCCTTGTGCTGTATTAGTTTGTGGCTATGAACGCTACTGCACGAATAACTTAGCTTCTATGGATCAGGGGGGACTCGCGGATATGGCCGACGCCCCCTGCGTCTACCCCTGACAACTGTGAAAGCTTCCTGGCATTTGCTCCTCAGCTCGGCTTAGCTGTACTGTGCGCATCTCCCCCAACGCCTGGCTAAGTTCACCAGCACTGGTGCTACTTAGCATGCATGTGCGAGGGGCCTGGAGGAAGGTCGGCTGGGGCGTGGCCCCTTGGGCTGCTCACCATCCTTGGAGCTCCTGGAAACACGTCTGCTTCTGTCAGACGCCTGAGCACAAGCCCCGTGCTTCTGCTTGCACACACATGCGCACGTGTGTACCACCCAACGTGGCCAGGTTTTTGTAGTTCTTGGCCCTGTGTCTCCTGGGAAAGGTAGTCTGGAGGCTCATTTTCCTGCAGAAAGGGCATACAAGCTTTTAATAAGGCTGGAAAGTTTCCTGTGTGTGTTCCTTTATGCTGGTTGTCACTGGGCCATGTCTGAGACCTACATCCGACCTCCTCCCACACAACCCCAGATTCTGTACCCTGACAGGTAGAGCTGGAACTCGAGTCGAAAATAACCAAGGAGGCTGGCACAACAAGATGGTTGAGCTGATAGCGTGAACAAAGAAAGGCAGAGACAGCAGAAGTCTTGAAAGGCACAGAAAATGTGAGATAGCCGGAAACAGCTGACAGAAAGTTAAGAGCCACAACAGTTGAATAGCATTGGTAAAAGCCAACAGCCAACATAAAGGCATGGATGTAATAGATGAAAGACAGGAGAAGCGACAGAAAGATGCTGTTGAACAGAATTGTACAGAGACAAACCGAGGCAGTGTAAGAGTATGTAGAAATAACAGCCTGAGAGAGGGGCAGACAGATCTGCAACAAGGACAGAAGCAGGAAGAAGAACAGGGACTAAAGGCACCAGAGTGTGAAAAACAAGTAAAAGAACAGTAGTCCAGTAGGAAAACTGCGCCCTCAGGCTGCATCAAAGTCCCAGAGGGAAGACAGATAAAACGTGCCGTCCAAACGGAACGAAGCGTAGTAGAGGTATAGGCGGACATCTCAGGTGAGGACTGCACTGTGAGTTGTGCCTCTTGGGTCACATTCCTAATGCATCCTCCTTTGCCACAATCCCCAGGGGGTGTACTCAACACGTACCAACTTTACATTGTCACCACCCCTCCCCCTCCTACCATCAGAGTGAGTTTGACAGCTAAAGGGTGCAGGCTACCGTCTGCAGCATGAAGTGCATCAAGCACGTATACAGGCAAGAAATGAACATACATCCCAATCAACATCAATAAATAGACAGTTCAATAATGTCCTCACCAAAATTGATTGCAGATATGGCATGGAGAAAGCATCTATAATCCCCACTAGGGGTGTTAACACAAGTAGTACAGCAGCAGACATGCCACAGATATGACAAAAGTCCAATGCCCTTGTGTAAATGGTTGTAACACCGAACCATCCTTGCGAGCCCATGGATAGGGGAAGCAGGAGTGGCATATGTGTGTCAGGACACCAAGCTGCAAACACATACACGAGACAAGCTTGAATGGGCCCAGCTGGAACAGACAGTGGCTGCTTTCAAAAGCCACAAAGCACCACACCGTCACATGAATGCACAATAGACAAACAATTTTAAACTATATTAACTAATTAAACTAACTATAAAAATAAAACATTGCCACATACGATCCGGGGGGAGGCACCCAGGAGGTGGGAGGTACATGCAATGATGTTGAGATAAAAAAAAACTCCATAGGCTCAATGCCTGCACGGCCCGACCTATGTGGGAGATAAGTCGCCGTCCTGCTCACCCTCTGACTCAAAAGGTGGAAGTGGCACAGTACCCTGACCACGCCTATGCGCAGCTTGCCCCTCGTTGGCAGCAAGTCTGCAGGACTGGTGAGCCTGGTTCTGTGCGGCGATGACACGTAGGTCAGCATGCAGAATCTCACGTGATACGCGTGCTTCCTCTTGCATGGTAGCACGTGTAACACGGAATTCTTCCTGCATGGCCTGACATGACATCTGGAGCACCTCCCGGCATGCACGTAACTCAGCCGAGATGGTATTTTCAAGCTGCTCCAACATCTCCTCTGTCTGCTGCCTCTGGGACATCAAGAGCACACCCAGAGTAGATCTGAGGGATCTATGGTCATCCCACAGGGCCTCCTTGTGTGCTTCTGCGTCGCAGAGACACCATTTCAGCCCAGCGTGCCCTGTCTGAGGCCGCCATGCACAGCCTGAGTGAGCGGGTCGTGGACTGTGCTGCCCGCTGCTGGAGCTCCACCTGCCTGGCAGGGGGGGAGCACAGATTGGACCACATGCTCCATGCTCTGTGCGATCTTATCAATTGCTGCCCCCTGTTGTTCTGAATTGGCACACATGGATCGCTCCCACTCAGTATACCCCGGTGGTGCACGGCCACCGCGTTGCCGGGCTTGACACCCATGGGGCCGATGGAGCCACGGTCCTCGCTGGGCTGGCACCATCCACGGCTGCAGGACTATATCCCTCCATCAACATGATGCCCCAGGAACATCATTAACTTGTGCGGAGTGTGACCCTGCGTCCCGATCCACCACAGGGGGAGGTTCCAACACTGCCTGGCCCCTCAGTGCAGGTGTCGCGGACAAAAGATCATCTGCATCAGAATCACTCACCGTAGGCGAATGAACATGACGCGCATCCAACTCAACATTGACGTCAGAGTGATCATCCGGGCTAGACTCATTGCCAGCCCTTGACACAATGGTCAGGAGCACAAGTGGGTTCTCGTGGCCTACCACCCCACGACCCCCACTTGTGCCGGGTTGCTGGTGTAATAGCAACCCCGTGTCTGGATTGACATCATCATCCTCTGGCTCCGTTGTGTCATCATTTGCAATGTGGAAAAAACAAACATGAGTACACATGTCAGAAGCACATAACCCAGACACACATAGACATCACATCGACAGCCAAGACATGAAGCAGACATGTCAGACACAACTGAAATTCCAGCATGTATCCAGTGGCATTGATTTGCAAACACATCCCAAAGTCTGAAATGGATGTGTCTAAATAGCAAAGCCTACACATGTACAGAATGTAGTATATCACCTCCATCACACACCACCTCTGTCAGACACATGTCACAGGCAGAAAAGACAGATGGCAACAAAGCGATGGCACATACCATAAGCATGTCTGAACTGCAAAGTGAATCCAAACACACCATGACACACGTAATATGCATGTACAAATGCATCACTAATCCTTCATCACCAATATAGCTTCATCCATCTGCAGCTCGGCCCGTACCGGGCCTCATGGGCCATGTAGACAAAGTGAATTTCCCGAACAAAGCGAGGGCCTGCAACCAGGCATGAGGGACCATAACACACAGTACAGTCCGAGCTGCCGGCCATGAAGCCTCCAGAACACCCCTCAGGGCCTGATTGAGCACATTGTGCTATTAATGTGCCCTAAACCATTGTTCAGTGTGTCAAACCATCACAGCCAGGCCCCAGAAGATTAGCTAAGTGTTCCTGGGTGTACACATACTGCACCACAGTGCACCTTCAGGATCATGCCATAATGGACGCAATGCTGAAATCTCACCAGCATTAACGTTAATCAACTACATATTAGTCAGTCAACAAAAAAGCTGCGGAATATAAGTGAGTAGCCGCAATGTTGCACTACACAAAGTTGAAGCTGCTTGCATATGTATATGTAAGAAGTGTTCAAAAACACACCTTTCCCTATACACCTGTATTGTGAACATGAAGAGCAACCAATACAGCAAAGCAAGCAGCTACAACGCTACTTGCTTTGATGTACGTGAAAGTGTACACATACACACGTAAAGGCAGCTCCACAGTCATTACAACCCGATTGGCAGGCTACATTCAATCTGCGGCCTGTACCAGTTGGTATAGGCTGCAGATTGAACAATCAACTTTGCTAAACACCCACTATGGTGTTCCAATACTGAGTACAAGTGTCACAGGATGCACCTGTGCCCGTGGCTTTCAGGACAGTGAAGGAATGACAATCTGAACATACATGCCAGGCCACTTTGACATTGCAGCAGTGAGTAGGCATGTAGAATGGTGTAACACGGTTCAGAAGTGGGTTGGTGCAGTGCAGTGCAGAACATGTGTACATTACCGACTATGCAAGTAACTTTGGGTCTCACCCTAAGTTACTAGGGGAATCCAGACGTGGACCCCCTGCTCACTATTCTTAGAGAGGCACAGCTCCTCCATACTGATGAGGTCCAACTAGACCGAAACACGTGTCTGGGGATGCTGTTGGTACTCTTGTTCAGAGCAGAATTGCCTAGCATTTCGGTGCTGGACTGCCCCAGGGCAGGACAAAGACTGATATGTTTAGGATATTTCTTCTCTGTGAAAGATAGTGAGCTAAAGACTCTGGGTAAGTCTCTCGCAACCAGGACTAATGTCTGGCAGAGGGACTCGCAGGACCTCCCTTGTTAATTTGCATTACCGACTATCTTCATGAACAAGTACATTATGATGTCAATCAATAAACATGAAGGCAGTGTAAGGGCAAGTTCAGGCATCATGTGCAATGTATATGCAATGGGTTGGATGGCTACAGGCAACCCCCACCCCTTTGTGAAAATACAGGGAGGCATTGCATGGCAGCGAAAGGTTGACCAGAGAACTGTGTATTGGCAGACAGTGTTGACTAGCGTCAATTACATCATCTGAGTCAACTGACAACACAGCAAATGAGAATGGGACAGTAAGCAGGACACATGATGAACCCTCAGTAGTACACCCATTTGTGCAGAAGTCACTACACCAGTTGAACAGAGTCAGGGGGCCAGAAACAGGGGGAGGCCTGTGCCCCACACAGACTATGACACCCTAAACATGTGCGTGATGCAGGACTGAGCCAGAGTGGTATGTAACGGATGATCGAATGCCATTAAATGTATGTCATCCTGGACACGTGCTACAATGATCATCCTGCCAAGGACACATAGGGGCATGTATGGAATGCACATGGAGCATGAATGGGCACTCATGTCCCTGCGGAGCATCTGCCATCTGCACAGTCCAAGTGAGACACCCTGCATCAAGGACAAAGGATGTACCCCACTGTATGTGTCTGGCAGGTTGGCAGGGGGAAGTGTGCATGTACACAGGAGCATTGAACAGGCCATTGCAGTAGTCCAACGTGATACCCACCAGTGCCATGGTGAAATTGGGTGCACGGGAGTGGCGGGGCAAGGGAGCATGCCTACGTGGAGTACCCGCTTGCAGGCAGAACACACATGAACGTCAGTCATGCAATGACATAGTCCCAGTGCTGAGAGGAAAGACACCCCAGGCTACATGCAGAAGGGACAGTGAGCTTGAACATTGACCAGAGGGGCAGCCGGGTGACTAGCATGTAAGTAGGGTGCAAGTGGGTGATGAGGACAGTCCCTGTCTGCTCTACATGTCCAGCATGCTGCACAGCAGGCATGGATCAGTGAAGCATTGCATGACTCGCACATGAGAACCATTTACATATAGCATGTAGTGGCAGTCAAGCACAACACATCACACAAGCAAACCACACATGGTCTGGACAAACATGCAACAACACTCACTGGATGGGGCATCAAAGTCCAGCATCTCTCCCACTACTTCATACAATTCTGCCAGTATGAACTCTGCAGCGACTGACTCGTGTGAAGTGAAATCTTCCTCCTCAGGTGATGGCCCACTGCCAGTCACCAGAGTCATGTTATAATTAGAGGCACGCTTTAGCTTAGCAGAGATTCGGAGGTCAATCCAACGCTTTTTGCACTCCTGAGCTGTGCGCACCTCATGTCCGATTGCACTGACACCCTCCGCACCATGCTACCCGTGGGACAAACACTGGGCAGCCATAGTGTGACAATTCGGCCCACTATCATATCACGGTTGTAGCCCGGCACGTAGTCCACAAGGAAGTCCAGTTCCTGCTTGCAGAAAGGCTTCTTCCTCGACGTGCCGGAGGCCGGAGCCTTGTCTGGGGTCCCAGCATCTGCTGCAGGTGCAACCTTCCTCCTCTTGGTCAGTGGTCCGGACCCTGCCTGGCAAATGCCACCCTGATCAGTAAGAGTAGTGGCGCTGGTGGATTGAACCGAGGAAGTGGCAGGTGGAACAAGGATGGAAGCCCTTGACTGGACCCTGTGCAGCAACATCTGCTGTGCCAAGGTCATTGACTGGGACTGTCCTGGATGGTAGACTCACAGCCGGGGTGGTGTCGGCTGCATCTGCCCATGCACTTGCCAACACCCGGTTGCTCGGGGCAGCAGATGACAATACTGCCCCAGGGACATGTGCCTCGGTCAGGGCAGCCCTGCGTGCACTTACCGTGTGCCTCCTGACCTCCTGGAAATCATCCTGGGACTCTTCAAATGCCAACGCAGCATGCGCTGGCTGACCCTGAGCCTGGGTGGTGGTGTCCACAGCAGCACCTGCAGCTACCACAACCCTTGGGCCCGTGGCAGTCAATGAAACGGACTGCCGGGACACACGGGCACCAGTGCCAGATGCAAGAGCTGCATCTCCCAGAACCAATGGGGGGTGTTGGCATGACTGCACCAATACGTGGCACAACATCGTGCCGAAGTGGTGCACCCCTGCCTCTTCCCCCTCTGCAGCCATCCTGGACAGGCCCGCCACGTGGAGTACACCCAGCTGAGGAGCCCCTCACCTTTCATGGCCTCCCAACCATGGCACAGAAGTAGTAGCACCGGCACAGATGTAGTAGTGCCAATGGGAGGTGTACACGACAATTGTCCTGGGCAATTGGAGTGAAGGGGGTGGGATACAAGATGTTAACAGCACCCCTGTGAACCTGCAAGGCTGTATGTGACCCCAGTGATAAAGTGACGGGTCACGCAATGCTCAGGCACCCCAAAACTGCAGTAAAACCGTACACGCAACCCCGATAGCCCACGTGTGTGGAATTAACCTCCCGCAGTACGCAGTGGCACCCAGAGACAAGAAAAACACAAACACGTGGGACATGCAGGCTACTATGACCTCGAAAACAGGTATGCGATACACAGGGGGACCCACAGTGGTAAAAATAGTGTGCGCGACTCACCGTCTGACTAGCGTGGTAATGGAAAACACGCACAGCCAATACCCCGTCAAAAGAAGAGATACGTTCTTGATCCGCAGTGAAGTTGTGATGGCGCATGAAAGAACCAGAAGTAGCAACGCACGCGCCGGTCTCCATGAAAGGCACGTACAGCGAACTGCTGGCCCCGCTCACCTTTAACCCGTTCTAAGGGAAACGCTGCGCGCATCACTTCACTTACGCGCTTAGGCCCTTTCCTCGAATTACACGCATTAACACGCAGACATGCTGTTTTTTCACGTGCTGAATCACTATGCACCCGTGACGATGGAAACGTCCGAGCGGATCACGTCACATACTCGCTTACGCACTAAGGGCCTTTCATCGAATTACACACTGACGTGCTGTTTTTTTATTTTCCAAATCACTCCGTATCAAGCTGGCCACGCGACAACACACGGAAGACCACGCTCCTGCCCAGAAGACCATTTTCCTGCCCCCCAGAGCTCCAAGCCGACTCCCACCAGCTGTATGCTGCTGCCTGCCTGCTGGCCATGTGCCCTGCAATTTGGTGCCTGCACATCAGCCATCTGCAGGGGTCCAGTTGCTGTAACCACCCCTGCTGGAATAGAAGACTCCCGACTGCAGTTCCATCGCTCCACAGCTCAGCACCAGGACCCAGTTGCCCACCCACACCTGCCTCGGGGGCTGCCATGTTGGGGCAAACACCATCAGAGACCACTGGCGACCCCCAGCCAGAGAGGCAGAGGGCTACCAGCTTCAATGCCCCAGAAGTTGGTATCCTGGTGGAGCAAGTCCTGGTGCATTATGATGCCCTCTATGGAAGCAGACGCGCCAACAAGGATGGATGGGAAAGGATCTGGCTGGACATCGTGGTTGACATCAACACAGAAGGGGTGGCAACCTGCAAAATACAACACTTCTGTAAGCGCTGGGAGGACTTCAGCTCCAGGGCCCTCAGGAAGGCCGGCGACTCTTGGAAGCAGCGCATGCAGTTAGGCGCATGGTCAACCTTACCACCAACGACATGAGGGTCCTGGAATGCATTAACTCAGTGCTTCAGCACCAAGTCCTCGAGAGGGAGACCGGCCCGGAGTCAAGCGGAAAGTGTCCATGCGTACTTGTTGGACGCAGTGCATGTTGAGGTGTGCCAGGAGTGTGCAGCTTGGACATATGTCTGAAAAGGTCCAGGTATGGATGTGTATGTGCAGGGACAAGACCATGCTGCATGTGAGTCCTGTCATGAGCCTATGCACATCAATGGTGTATGTGTTCCAAAGCATGATGCACAACTGCATGTGGAGATGCACACATGTTGGTATTTCTGTGTATGTACTATGGCATGGTTGGAGTGTGACACATGGATGCTGGTTACACCTTCATGTATGTGCACGGCATACATGTGCATGTGTGGGTTGCACATGTGCGACAGTGATACAACATGGATGCATGTGACACGGACATGTACGAACCCGATTGGCAGATGTGACATAGTTGCCGATGATTGCACTGTGACAGGTAGTGGAGATGTACAGATGCATGTTTGTCTGTTGGCGTGTGTGCATGTGTTTGGCACACCCCATGTTGCATGTGATGTCATGCCAACTTTCGGATGTTAATGCTGGTGTGTGTGTATTGATGCTGCTGCCTGCTGCACGATTCCTGTCAATTTGTGCATGTGTGTGGGTTCAAATGATATGAGTGTTGGGGAGTCTGATGCCATCTGTGAAGTTTGACACTGCCACTCATGTGCAACTGTCACGTGTGTATCCGACTATTGTACAGTGCCCTGATGCCTGTGTTCTGTCTCTCCCTGTCTGCAGCGTCGAATGATGAAGAGTGAAGAGACGGTGCTGTGGAGCACAGAGGCAGGGATCCCACCGCCAGCAGGAGACGCAAGGCCCAGCTCTCCTCCCATGTTGTCATTTCTTCCAGGAGTGAGGAGTCTGGTGCCGCGTCCATGGCCGCAGCTGCCGAGGGGAGGGCCAAGAGGCGGAGGTTGGAGGTGGACTCCTTGGCAGCAGTAGGGGCAGCTGAGCCCCCACAGGGGCCTATGGAGGAAGATGCCAAAGAGTCATCCAGGTTGGTGGGGGATTCGGTTGAGGAGGAGGCCGTGGAAGGCCCACGCACAGGGCCTGGAGGGGGGATTCCACTGGTGCTAGTGGTGCAGTCCAGGGGCAGGCAGAGGAGACAGCACAGGCCACCGCAGAGGTGCCTGTGTGTAATCCTGTCCCCGATCCTGTGACTGCATCATCCCGCACCAGCAGGGATGCCTTCGTCCAGACCTGTTTTCAGGGAGGGGATGTGCACACAACAACTGGCCTTCCTCTCCCTGCGGATGTGGCAATCCGTGACCATGTTGAGCCTGTCCAAGTTGGGATGGCGTTGCGTCAACGTGGTATTCGGGATGACGTGCAGGGTTCTCGTAAGGACAATGCACGTCATTTTGAATACCATATTGACCATGTCGGTCTACTAGGACAGGACACCAAGGCTGGGTTCCTCCGTGTGCTGGATCTTCTAGCGACCCCCTTCTCAACTGAACCCCCTATGCGCCACTCGTCCTCTGTGCCATCTTCCTGCCCAAGTATCACGTGGGCACCCTGCGGAGCTGCCCCTGACCCAGCGGCCAGGCTGGTGGAGGACACATCTCTGCCACAGTCGGGAGTCGGCGGTCCAGCAGGGGTGCCACCCCAACAACTGGACCCCAGCAAAGGGAGGACGTGCAGGCATCAACAAGCAGGGCACATGGCAGCAGCAGGCTCAGTGTGGGAGCGATGATGGCTCAGGGCCTTCAACATCACAGGGGCAGGAATCGTCCGGAGGGCAGGAGGACACTGGATTGGGAGTGTCTTCCATGTGGCAGCGGTTGGGCCAGCGGATAGATGCGGAGCGGCGGCGGGTGGAGGAGGCACGGCTCACTATGATTAGGGAGGAGAACCCCATGCGCTGGGCATTGAGGTGGGCTAAGTGCCTCGAGGTAACTCGGAGGGAGTTGGAGGATGCCATAACTGCATCCCTGCGAGACCTCGAGGCCAGGGAAGAGGCCCACCTCCGGGACATAGAAGTGGAGTTCGATGATGTCCTGGCCCGGAAAATCAACAAGTGAGCCGTTGGACTTGCCCGCCGCCTTTGTACACAGTTCTTTAGTGTTAGGATTCCTTTGTCTTTTCTTTTTTTTTTGATTTAATGGATTTGCTCCACTTCATGTATATTGTCTTTTATTCCTAGGACTTTTTGGTAGGTTTCATTTGTTTTGGGGATCATGGACCCTTTGGACTTGGATTGTATATAGTTGAAGACATGTACATACTTTCTTTTTTGACATTTTCCATGGATCAATGGTTTAATTTTTTTTAAATTATTTTTTTCATATTGACATTGGCGATGGACCACTTTTCTTTTTTCATGCCATGGATTTTTGTTTTTAATTGGATTTTGGTAATATCTGTCATTGTTTATTGATTTTCAAGTTTAATTTTCTTTATGTAATTTCATTATGTTTTTAATACATTTATTCTAACTTCATGATTGGTGTTGTGTACTATCATTGGTTTTGTGCATGTCTCAATGAACATTGCCTCAGTCATGTTTCGCCATTGTGTGGCTCTGTTGTGCTTTTATGCATGGGCATGGTGGTTCTTTTAAGACTGTCATGGCATGGGTAATTTGGGAATGGGTGCTGTGGATGGTTGCATGCTTGTACTGGGGGGCAAGAGGGATTTGGGTTGGCATTAGGGCCATGGGCCTGTTTTGTTAGGACATGTTGTTTGGTGGGCCATGTGTCGGGGCCTGCTGGCAGGTGCCTGTCAATTGGGGTGGGTGGGGGTTTGGGGACATGAGTCGGGGCCTGGCCTGCTGGAAGGTGCCCGTCAATGGGGGTGGGTGGGAGTGTGGGGGGACATGAGTCGGGGGCTTGCTGGCAGGTGTCCATGAATGGGGTGGGAGGGGAGTGTGGGGGGACATGAGTCGGGGCCTGCTGGCAGGTGCCCGTCAATTGAGGGGTGTGGGGGGACATGAGTCGGGGCCTGCTGGCAGGTGCCCGTCAATAGGGGTGGGTGGGGTGTGGGGGGACATGAGTCAGGGCCTGCTGGCAGGTGCCCATCAATGGGGGTGGGTGGGGGGTGTGGGAGGACATGAGTCAGGGCCTGCTGGCAGGTGCCCATCAACGGGGGTGGGTGGGGAGTGTGTGGAGACATGATTCGGACCTGCTGGCAGGTGCCCATCAATGGGGGTGGGTGGGGGTGTGGGAGGACATGAGTCGGGGCCTGCTGGCAGGTGCCTGTCAATGGGGGTGGGTGGGGGGGGTGGGGCTACATGAGTCGGGGCCTGCTGGCAGGTATCCATCAATGGGGGTGGGTGGGGGACATGTGTTGGTGCTCCTGAGTGCATGGTGCCATGTGGGCTGCCTGTGGGTCATGGTGTGGGGTGATGGGCTGCCTGTGGGACATGGTCTGGGGTGATGGCCTTCCTGCGGTGCATGGGGATGGGGGGTACACCCAGGAGGGCACACACTGCCAAATCGCATGTGAAAGTCCACGTGCACCCCCGGAATACACGTACCCCGCCCGTGCTAGCGAAAACGTGTGTGAAAGTCCACACGCACCCCCGGAATACACGTAGGCCAGCGAAAACACGTGTGAAAGTCCACGCGCACCCACTGAAAGTCCATGCTCACGCCCGGAATACACGTAGGGCAGCGAAAACGCGTGTGAAAGTCCACACGCACCCCTGGAATAGTGTACGTCAGCGAAATTCCATGTGAAAGTCCACGCGTACCCCCCGGAATATGCGCAGGCAGCCCATCCATCCTCCCCATGGCCCGCAGGCAGCCCATCAGCCCTGGGCAAGGCCCACAGGCAGCCCATCACCACTGGGCATGCCCCGCAGACAGCCCATCACCCCTGGGCATGCCACGCAGGCAGCCCATCCCCCCTGGGCAAGGCCGCAGGCAGCCCATCAGCCCTGGGCAAGGCCTGCAGGCAGCCCATCACCCCTGGGCATGCCCCGCAGGCAGGCCACAAAATATGGTGGACTTTTTGCACGTATTTCACCTGACGCAGTGGGGTACATGTATTCTGGGGGTGCGCGTGGACTTTCACACGCGTTTTCGCTAGCGCAGGCAGGGTACGTGTATTCCAGGGGTGTGTGTGGACTTTCACACGTGTTTTCGCTAACGCGTATGGGGTACATGTATTCTGGGGGTGGGTGGGAGTGTGGGGGGACATGAGTCGGGGCCTGCGGGCAGGTGTCCGTCAATGGGGGTGGGTGGGTGGTGTGGGGGGACATGAGTCGGGGCCTGCTGGCAGGTGCCCATCAATGGAGGGCTTGGGGGGACATGAGTCGGGCCTGCTGGCAGGTGCCCGCCAATGGGGGTGGGTGGGTGTGTGGGGGGACATGAGTCGGGGCCTGCTGGCAGGTGCCCAACAATGGGGCGGGTGGGGATCGTGGGGGGACATGAGTCGGGGCCTGCTGGCAGGTGCCCATCAATGGGGGTGCATGAGGGACATGTGTTCTTGCTCCAGAGTGCATGGTGCCATGTGGGCTGCCTGTGGGTCATGGTGTGTGGTGATGGGCTGCCTGTGGGACATGGTCTGGGGTGATGGCCTGCCTGCAGGGCACGGGGAGGGAGGGTACACCCAGGAGGGCACACACTGTATGAAAGTTCATGCGCACCCCCGGAATACACGTACTCCACCTGCGCTAGCGAAATCGCATGTGAAAGTTCACGTGCACCCCCGGAATACACATACCCCGCCTGCGCTAGCGAAAACGCGTGTGATAGTCCACACACACCCCCGGAATACACGTAGGCCAGCGGAAAAGTGTGTGAATGTCCACGCGCACCCCTGGAATACAGGTACGTCAGCGAAATCACATGTGAAAGCCCACGCGTACCCCCGGAATATGCGCAGGAAGCCCATCCACCCTCCCCATGGCCAACAGGCAGCCCATCACCCCTGGGCAAGGCCCGCAGACAGCCCATCACCCCAGGGCATGCCCCGCAGGCAGCCCATCACCCCTGGGCAAAGCCCGCAGGCAGCCCATCACCCTTGGGCAAGGCTGGCGGGCAGCCCATCACCCCTGTGCATGCCCCACATGCAGGCCACAACACAGGAGGGACTTTTTCCATGCATTTTCCCTGACGCAGCGGGGTACGTGTAGTCCGGGGGTGCACGTGGACTTTCACACGCGTTTTTGCTAGCGCAGGTGGGGTACGTGTATTCCGGGGATGCGTGTGGACTTTCACACGTGAATTCCCTAGCGCAGGCGGGTTAGGTGTATTCCGGGGGTGCGCGTGGACTTTCACATGCGTTTTCGCTAGTGCGGGCAGGGTACGTGTATTCCGAGGGGTGCGTGGGGAGTTTTCCATGCATTTTCGCTAGCACAAGCGTGGTATGCGTATTCCGAGGGGTGCGCAGGGAGTTTTCCATGCATTTTCATGGTTGGGGGGCTGTATGCTGTTCCACTGGCTTTTGCGCCATGTAAAGGATATGGGCAATTTTTTGGGTGCACAGGGCGGGGTTAGGGCGTAACTGGCGCTGCTGCAGGGTCGCTGCGCCTTTCTGCGCCACGGCTGGTTATGGATTTTAGTATCCATGAATATGCTGTGCGCTAAAATGGGTTTTGGCGCACACGGCTGGCACAGACTGCCGCACGAGCACTCTGTGCCCCAGCCGCGTTTGCCACTTGTGCGCTAAATTCTATGAATTACCCCCAAAGTGAGAAGAACTCCTATCACTGGTCCCTGCACGGAGTACAACTACAACTAGTCTATGAATATCGATATTTGGAAATTAACATCAATAGTCACAGCTCTGACCGTCCATATGTTACAGAGCTTAAAAAAATAAATGACCACTGCGGCAGCGCACGCGTCTATTATTCATGCCTAATATGGAACATTTTCCTACTTGGAGGCTTTTACCTTCTATAATTAGAAGTCCGTGCCAACAGTCCTTGTTAAACTTAACAACTTCTTTGGTATAATCAGTTTCCCTGTGCTGTTCTCCCTCCATATCAAGTTGGTGGGTGAGAGGCAACAACCTCTTTGAATCAACAAATAGCTTTCTTCCTGCGGGGCCTCTTCTTGCAGCTCTATTATCTGTACAATTGGCATTGTGTTAAATCTTTCCCCCTTTTCTTGCTCTTGACCTGTTGTCCTTTCTGCCACCATTATTTCCATTCTCCCCTTAGTCCTTGGATATCGTCTTGTGGTACCTTCAGGTAAGTAGGGCCCTTCTTTTGGTGGTCTATCAGCCACCTTGTTCCCTAAATATATAAGGTCCTGCTCACCTGTATGGGTGGCAAATATTATTATGGCCACTTCCACTGGCAGCTTCAATGCCTCAGTCAGTCATCTGAGCAACTCTGCATCTTTTACTGCAAACCTGTCGCTTCTCCTAAATGCCCTTCTCTCCCACTGTGCTAATCCTGAATGTATTGTGGATGTCACGTAAGCTGAATCTGGAAATATGTTAACTGTATGTGCTTCCACCATGTTCAATGCACTTATCATGGCCGCTAAATCTGCTGCCTGTGCTGAATAGGGCGATGTTAACCTCTGCTTGGATGCTATTACATACTCCCCATTCTTGTAGCCCACTATCGCAGCCCCTGTATATCTCACTCCGGTGTTGGGTTGTATACAATGAAGACAATGTCTCCCCCTTCTTTTTCTTTCTTCTTGACCCGTATGTCCCTTCCATTCTGTCCATATGTGCTGTGCAGTCATGCATGTAATCTCCTTCCTCTGCAGGCTCTGCTATGAATGTTTATGAATGTTACCGGGTTTACAACGCAACACATCACTACCTCGATGGCTGGGTTTGTCAGCATTACTTCATATTCTGATGCCCTTTGAGTTGTTAGTGAATTTTTCCAAAACGTCAAATAATTAATGCTTTACAGACAGTACCACTGGGAACCCCATTGTAATTGTTGCTGCCTTTTCTATTGCAAACGCTGAAGCTACAAGTGCTTGTTCACAAGGGAAATGTCCCTGCATAGCTTTGTCTAAAACACTGCTGTAATATGCCAGTGGTTTGTGTCCTTGTGGCTTCTTTTGTGTGAAGACTGCCATCATCACTGAGCCATCTGAGTGGGAAAACATATAAAACTTCTCATTGGAGTTATGAGTGGCCAACACTGGTGCATGGGCCAATGCGAAATTGTCTTTCATTTCTGATTTCCACGTTATCTCCCTTTTCTCCTTTTGTGCCTCCTTGATGGCCTGCAGTAAGGATCTATTGAATGTACATTAATCAAAAACTCATGTCCTGCATTAGTTGCATAGCCCCAGGAACCTCTGCATCTCCTTCACTGTACGGTGATGTGCTGTCCTGTGGATTTCCTTGCCATTCAAAAGATAATGTTTGCCCCAAGTACACAACCTCCTCCTGGCATTATTGCAGTTTTTCCTTATCCACTGTATATCCCTTGTCTGCTAGTAGTGTTAAGAGATGCACCAAGACAGTTCTACACTGTTCCTGACCTTCGCTTCACACCAACAAATCATCAACATATCATATCACTGTACTTGGCATTTGTAAATTGCTTTGGTCCATGTGTATCACTCTGTTAAAAATGCTGGGTGATTCGCAATACACCTGAGGCAACCTAGTGTGTTCAAATCAGGTCCCATGATATGTAAATGCTGTCAAATATGCATTCTTTATGGCAATGACTGTAAAGTAATTTGCCTTCGCTGTAATGTTGCGCAGTATTGTAGCAGGATTCTGGACCAAAGAACATTCTGCTTCCATTACATTATTAAGAGTGCATAAATCCTGTATGAATCTCCATGACCCACCCTTTGATTTCTTTATCGAGTATATAGCTATGTTGCATGGTGATGTGGATGTCTGTATTATGCCCTGTTGCCGCAGGGCACGTAGTGTTGATATATCCCCTCATCTGCTTCTCTGGACAATAGGTATTGGTTTTCTCGGGGCAGCAACTTTATCTTCACTGCCCCCACTCCTTTTAATACTTCTACATCATGGGGCCCTTTGGTCATCAATCTCTATGAAGCCCTTTAGAGATCCTCATCTGTGTGTCTGCACTCCCTTTTCACCATTATCATTGGCGCTAGCTTTTCTACCACTTTCACTGGGTAGGGTAATTGTAGCTAGAATAGCATCTCTCCTTCATCCTCCGCATCAGAGAACAGCTGTTTATCCATTACTCCTGTACAGTCAATGTTGGGTCAGTCCACCATAGGATCACCATGTTTTTGCATATCATGACATCTTCAAGCTGTAGCACTATCATGGTGCCTTTTGTGTCTTCCTTCTTCTGGCACTGTGGTCTGAATAGGAATTCTGAAGCCAATCAGAACCCCTTTCCTCGTATATGTGGAACCCACCCCAGCTGGATCGCAACCCTATACAAAAACATGGTAGGGTCCATGGATTGGCCGCACAGTGTGTTCTGTGAATGGGCTGCTAGAAGGAGTGCATTCACTCCTGTATAGTAAATTCCTGGCGTTGAGCACACCATCTCCATTTTCAGGGAATGATATTGTGGTGTTCAGCTTGTCGAGCAGGTCTCTCCCTAGTATATTAATAGGGGTGTATTTGGAATACAATAGTGGTGTTACGATGTGCTGCAGCCCTACTGTTAGTGGTAAGTATTTTGTTACAGGAACCATCACCACCGCCCCAGAGAAGCCCTGCATATCCATCACTTTGTTCGATATTGGAAATCTCCCTTCGCTTATACAAGGTTTGGTGGCTCCTGTATCTATGAGAAATTAGAATTCTCTTGGTCCTATTTTCACTACAACCTCGGGTTCCTCTTTGGGGCCATCCGTTACTGCTAGGACTGGACACGCTTGAGCTTTCTGTTTGCCTCCCTATTGATGCAGATTACTCTGTGGGAAAGGGAAAGGATTTCCACCGATAACGCTGACCCCGGTGTAGTGGGGTACCACATTCTGTCATAACACCAATGTACTTCCTGCAGCTAGTCCGGGCAGTTGTGTCACACTTTGCAGTTTAATTCCCCCATCTGTAAGTCCCCCTTGGGCTTGCAGTGGCCACCGCGGCAGGGTTGGCTGTCCCTGCTGCAGCTGGGTCAGGTGGGGCTGTATCTGCTGCCACTGCTGTTGTATCGTGACAAATGATTGCTGCGGCGCAATTTCGAATGCTTGTGCTTAAGCGTGTTACCCGAAAGGACATGTGCGTGTGAATTGCCCCATGTTCCCACATATGAAACATAGTCCAAAACCCTATGCCTTGCTCCCTGGTATCCTCCTCCTCTTCCCCGCTGTGGGTACCCTCTCCCCATTGGAAAAAAAACCCCTTGCATGTAGTTCTGTTGCTGCAGGGCACTCCACTGTGACATGTACTGTGGTAGCACGTAACCCCCCTGTTGTGGTGCGTTCTCCAGTGAAGCATTCCCTGTTGGGTGGATGTCACAGCGGCAGGTACAAGCATTGCCCCTTCCATGGTATACCGCTCCAGTTTCTTTTACACGATTTTGTGTTCTGCATTTGCAGCATTTTCTTCTGCCTGTATCTCTGGCCATCTCTTTGCTTCTATCCCTACAATTGTCTAATGATTCTGGGTTGTCCGTTGGCAATCCCTTGACCACTATGAGGTAAAACAAGGGTATGCACTTGTCCCAGAACCTTCATGTTTCCTGCGACCAGAGATCCTGTACCAGTTTTATATATCGTATGAGGTCCTCATCAGGGTTCATTTTATGTGCCATTACTGTTCCTAAGTCGTAGATGTCAGGGTACATGTGTATCAGGACCTCCCATACGTTTGCTTGACAGTTGTTGAACAGAGCCCCATTGTGTGCGTTTGTGCTAAATTTCCCCCCCTTGTATCCCGCCTGCTCCCATATTTTGTGCCCTTGTTTTCCTATTATGACTGCAAATAAACTTTTCATATCCCCTATTGCCAGTGTCACCCCAGCTGTCTTTTTCTCAAGCGCCTGCATTTGATGGCCCCTGCCACAATTAGGGGAAGGCTGCAAATGATGTTGTCTCGGTCCTTTGAATGCATTGGTACATAATGTGCATCCCCTTTTGTAGCAGTGGCATCTGCTTTGTCCTGGGCCCTATCCCCCTCCCCCTTTTGTGACCTGAGCCAGACCTACTTTTACTTTCCCCTTCCTACTACCGAGGTTTAACAGTCTCTTCCAGACTCCTCACTGTCCAGTTGTCTTCTATATTTTCTTCCCATTCTCCCATCTTTGTTGGGGGTCCACTCGTCCCCATCTCGATTGCTACACTCTCCTACTCTTTTCTCATCTGAGGCCACACTATTCTCATCCCCGAGTTCTGACTCCTCCTCTCCCTCTTCTTGTTCCTCATCATCTAATTTGAATTGTATTCTCCCCAACTATTACCCCTTGTTGCCCCTCTCTCTTTTTCTTCTCCGTACCTCCTCCTGTATCACCCTCTCTGCTTTGGTAAACAATGCATCCACCTCTTGTTGCGTGTTCTTCTCAATGTCTGCTAAGTATTTGCTCTCACCCTTCTTGTGTGCCCCATCACGTCATTTGGACCTGTACTTCTTTTCCTCTGTTATCTCTTTTTCCTATTTCAGGCTTTCCCATGCTGGTTAGTGTACCCTGCCACAGTCCATAATGTCGGATAACTGCCATAATGAGGGGGTGGAGAACTTGGTATGTCCTCTGTCCCCTTTCCCTCCTTCCTTTGCTCGCTCTTCTTTTCCTCATACAGTTTCCAGAGCTGAAATATGTTATGACTGCTCTTCAACTTTGAACCTGTATACGTTGTTAATATGTAAAAGAACATGTTTTCTACTATTTCACTATCGAATGTGCCCTCTCCAGGCCACGCATGGAAACACTGACCTGCAGTCTCCTGGACCTACTGAAAGTTATACTTTAGTATTTTATCACATTATTGGGCCAATTTCTTAAACATATCGTTGATGGGGCTGTCCTTGTAGGCCATTCCCTTTCCCCTTTTGTCTGCTCTTCCTCTAAACTCTAGTTACCCTAGACACCCCCTCCCACTTCTCCTATCTGTCCCATTTTATATCCCTCTCTCTCTGCAACACCCATGCTTCACCCTCAAACACTCGTCCCCCCTTTTTATTTCCCTCTTTTACTCTTGGCCCTCTCCACAGTTCCACCCACACACTCTCATCCAACACACCGGCCTTCTCCTCAGGCCCAACCACTCCCTCTGAGTTAATACATCAACAGCCCTCTCCACTGGCTCACCTTCCCCAATGTTAGCAAGGGTAAGTGCCGAATCACGACCACTCCTCCTGCTCACATCCACCGCTACAATGCCAAGCGCACTATTATACACAAGGTACCTGTCAGCGAGGACCCTTCCACCTTGACAAACACCACAAAAGAAATATGAACAGCATTTACTACTACGCATGTCTCCTTCTCTGTTACTCCGAACTACTTCTTCACCAACCATGCAATATAAAAACACACAACTCCTCTAAATGACGCAACTATACAATTGTCGGTGCTAGGCGCAACTCCCGTCTACCGAACATTTGAAATCTGTTCATATTTTTGTAATAATGTTTGTGTCTTGATATAACCTGGCTGTCCTAAAGTGTTTTGGAAGTTGGTGTACTGTTTTGTTATTTGGCACGCTCACATTTCTTTTAGATTCCCGGGGAACACACCTTTACTCTAGAATGACTATCCCTGACTGACTGCTTTTGCACTTCAAACACGTTACTCTGCTATCTTTGTGCGGGACATCAAACAAATAGACAGTGCATTTAAAGAAAGTGTATTTATGTTTGGGACCTGCACACCTGGCATGGTTTCATTTTGGAATTCTCGTTTTTGGTCTTACATAAGAGGGTTTATCACATGTTCAATAAAATCTTACTTTCTGTTTTGACTGGTGGTACAGGTGTGTCACGTCACTGTGTATTTTGTGAAGAGAAGTTCTCTTAATTTGCTGGCTCTAATGTGAAGGACGTTAGTGTGTGTCTGTTCTCTATTCGTATTTGTGTCCTTTTTGGTAGGGTCGGTCAAGCAGAAAGTGTGATGTGATGTCATTGGACGAGGCAAGATGAAGTAAATCATGACTAGCGCTGACACCTCGAAACAGAAGCTCTAAGAATCCTGTAGTAATGTGATGGGCAAGATGCTGGACCCCTTGGGAGTATGGTAGCAGGCAGTCTTGCTTTCTGAGTCCATGCTCCCTGCTCATCTCCAGTGAGGGGTGATCTGTGCCACAGTGAGCTGTACACACAAGTTCAAAGGCACAGTAAGAAAGTTAATATGTGTGAATTTAGTGGAAAAGAAGGAAGGCCAAAGGTCCCCCAAGTAGCGCAAAAGGCAGGTTTAGTCACCTAGAGATACTTTATGGATGGTCTCTCCTGGCAAATGTTGTAGTGGGCTGGAATTAAGCTTTAGCTTAGTTTGCCTCTACAGTTTAATGTGACATACTCATTGCAAAGGCATCTGCTTCTTCTGTCACTGGTGAAAGAAGGGCAGAGTGGCCAAAATCCTATATTTGATCCTAGATGCAAAAGCCCACACTGACTATGGGGCATTGATTCCTGCTTGTATAAGGTGAGAGAGGCATCTTCAAATGTGTACTGTGGCCTATGCAGAGGTAGTCTAATGTCACTATGAGTGTTAGAGGGGCTCCAGAGAAATAGACATATATTCCTCTGGCAGGGGCCTTAGTTATGCGAGACAGCTCTGGATACCCAATGCCTCCCCAGTGCCTTTATAGCTTCATCCCTATAGTGAAAATGCGGGTAGAGTACCTCTGCAGAAAGCAAGTTTCCATTTCGCAAGTCTGTCTCCAAACCGATGTGATGGTTTCCGCTCAGGCAGCTCGAAATGGCAAATGATGAAGATGACATCATGACTAGGCTCCTCTACAGCAGACTGAAGTTACACCAGTCCTTGATAGAGGGTAATGCTGCTGGCTGGAGTCACTGCTGAACAAGGATCAGCTCATCATTGTGTGTGCCTGTAGCTGGGGCTGCTGCTATCCTGTTCAGATGGCCATTGGTGGGGCTGGTGCATTTGCTGATGTCTGCGGAGGCGGCAATGGAGCCAGTGGTCATTGTGCTCATCTTGTTGCTGGCCAGCAGTATGATGAAGTTGGTCTATCGGGTGGAATCCATCACTGCCACACAGACCTAGTGGTTTACCTTGCTGCGTTCTGCAATGGTTATTGCAATATGCAAACACATTCCAATATGCCAATATAACACGCTGTGAGGAGTAATGGCATTTATTGATAGCGTAGTGTTGTCTTAGTGTCACTGCTTTAGCACCAGCAGGTGAGCTAAAGTAATGATGTTGGGAAACTGTACATGTGAAGAAAATAGAGTATAGAATCATTTTGAAGCTGTGTTGTTAAGTATAAGTGCAATGCATTTATTGGCCCTTTAACAAGATGCTATGACGGATGAATTGGCACAAATGATTTATAGGGTGCAACACCAATGACAAGGCCGACCTGAGTTGCAGAGAAAATGGTGGGGGCGGATGTTTGAAGCCAAATGATACAGAATATTTCACAGAAAGTCAATATGTATGCAAAGTGCAAAGCAGGGCATTCCCTACATTTTTCTAAGCCACTTAACGTCTAGCTGGCTCTAGGTGAGTGAGAACATGGAAGTTAAGTGGAATAAGCTTGCACGAGGCAGAGGGATTTAACATCCAAAGGAATTAACTTAATTAAAAAAGCTTTGTGGCCCTTTGAATTTGCACCACGACATACATCTAGGTTTCTTTCCGATTCAGTTTAAAATTGCTTCAATGATCTGTACATGCAAAATGCTACATTTGCCCATGCTGCCACTACAATCCACACTCAGTAGTGATGATTCCAAAATGTAAGCTATTAAACTGCCAGCTGGATGTACAAAGTGCAGGTTTTAAGCCTAAAGGTCATCGTTTTATATAATGTATTAAGAGTGGTTGGACACTAAGCTTTTAGAATCCACTTAAGCTTCACTCATTAGTTTGTTGGTGTGTTTTGGGGCTTGGCAGCTGCGAGGTCACGGGTTGTGGAGGAGTTGCCCACACCTCTTGTCAGCATTAGGGTTTGAATGTACACGGATACCTTGCGCTTTGTTAAATGATTTGAATTCTTTACATCCTTGTTAGTAGTGGAATAGGTTTATTTTATTGTGATCCTTGGTGGTCAGCCACCACGTGTTTCAACCTTTCATCGTGATCAACATATTTAAACATATAGATATACATTTGTAAAGTGAGTATTGCATTTTATTTACAATGTTAACATGTTTTGCAATTTGTATCTAGCCAAAAAGTCAAAAGGGAGGAAGAAGAGGGAAGAAAGCAAGGTTTATTGTTAATATGACCTTCTGGTTCATTCTTACTAGATACAGTAGTAAATAAGATTGAGTGAGTGAGTACTTTAACCTGACATGGTAGGCCTTACCTAAAGTGCGTGTTCCATAGTTGACAGTTGGCAGGATTGGTCTGGAGCAATGCAGTCCTGTTGGATTGATGTTTACCCGGTTGTGCTTGGGTCTGGTGAGGAACTTTGGTTGGATTAGCTGCTGTAAAGTAGCTGGCCCGTAGGGGAGTGTACCTCTGCTGGGTGAAGTTACTGTGCTGGATCGAGGGTTGTGTAGAGCAGAAAGTGGACACATTCTCCCTAGTCAACTCCCCTTCACCCCAACTCTATAGGAATGACAGACGAGGAGCCACAATTGGGAACCCATGCAGAGGGTTATGCTATATGTCCATACTACGTCGACTATATGAAAGATGATATGCACTCAGGCAGCCATTCAGAAGATACCCTCATGTTGAAACAATGGGGAAAGCTACCAAGAAGAATGTCCATTGCTGAGTTGCCAAAATGCAGCGATGAATAAAATGGTGCACAACATGGATGTACATTAAACAAAGTCTAATAACAACAAAAGAATGTCCAAAAGAAGATATATGAACCTATGTTGAAACGATATTAAAAAAATACTTAAGAATAACGATGTAATTGGAATACTAAGAGAAACATGTTCTCCATGATGCAGTATTAAAAATTACAAAGAACATTGAAATGTTTACTGGTCAATAACTGTAAATATGTTGAAACACAAGGTAGAAAGAATACATAGAAGCTTGCTTATGAGAGGTATATATTCAACGTTTAGTAGTACCATCAGAACAAGATGGATGATGGCTCATGTCAATCAACCCAACTACTTCAAAATATGATCCCAGAATTTTAATATGGAAAGACATAGAAGAAGCAGTTTAACCCTTACAGAATAACAGAGTAAATTGGCTTAAAACCCAGGATGCTATTTCGAGAGATGGAGGCAAAGCACAAAGGGAATCTACGAGCAGACAATGCACAAGGACATATTTCCCAAAGATTAGTAGGAACAAGAACATTTACTGATGTCAAATATTGCACAATAAAAGGGCATGAATTTAATAGAGGATAGAGTGAGCAGGTCTCTAAAGGCCAAGAGGAGCAACTGCACCTAGCATAATTGAATCAAATGGTGTTGAAAGCACCGTTAATATGGACAATGTCACGGCCTTGTAACACATGAGGAAGAGCTAGCGAACAAGGGCTATTCATCAGGCATGGAGCTAAGATAGCGGTGTATCTACACTCTCTTGAATGTCCCAAGACAGTGCAGACTGGCAAGGTCAACCTTCAAATAAAAGACAATGGGCCTCATCACGACCCGAGGCCGGTAATCCCTTACCACCTACCGCGTAATGAGGCCCAATGTGTTGCAGCTTAATCCTGATAAAATCGAGGTTATTTTATTGGGATCCAATTATAAATTACATAATACAGAAAATCTTTTTGCAGGTCCAACATGATTGATATACCCATGAAGTATGCATCTAAAGTGAAAAATCTCAGATTCTACTGTCAGCACATTCTTGTCTTGGATACCAGAATAAACAAAATGCTGCAAGCTGCCTTTTTTTTTTTTACTTCAGCTGTTACGAAGAGTCGCTACATTTATTGAGTCTGAGTTTTTGGCTGGCATGGTTGGTTCTTTGATGCATTTAAACATTGTTATTGTAACACTTTGGGCCTCATTACGACCCAGGCGGTAAGTTACCGCCTGGGCCGTGACTTTACCACCATGGCGTAAACTATGTTACGCCATGGTGGTTGGCGGACTTACCGCCCCATTCCGACCTTGGCGGGGCGGTAAGTCCCCAATTCCCATTTACCCTTCCCCATTCCCATTTTTGCCCCATAGGGCATAATGGGAGTGGGGAAGGCGTTAATTACGCCACTGTAAATTACGGTGGCGTAATTAACTCCATGGTCCCTTAGCGCCATGGATTTTAACACCTGCTAAAAGCAGGTGTTAAATCCGCCATGGCGCTAAGGGACCTCGTACTCAGGCGGTAAGGGTCGGCGCTGTTTACGGCGCCGTAAACCCCTTACCGCCTGAGTTGTAATGAGGCCCAATGGCATGAAGCCTACCGGATACATCCCCACCCTATGTGAGTAGACTAAGGGCATTTCCAGGGAGAAAACAAGCAGGCAATGATAATGATGCCTGGAAAACAAGGAGTGTGGGTAGGTATGACAAAGGATCAGGGTTTTCACAATTCCCACTATTAGAGAAAGGGGGTTATCGACCACAATATATACCATGGCTCTAGATAAGGGTAATTTAAAATGCACATGACCAAGTTTGGCTTCCGGTGCAGGAAAATGGATTAAGGAATTAGAGAAAAGAACGTCAGGAATGATATTAGCTATAGGTTATATAAAAAGCCTATTATCAGCTATTATAGAGGAGATTACTGATGATATTTTGAAAAGAGCAGGGTATCCAAAGGTAACTATGCAAAACAGAGTGCATGATGGGGCACCATTTAAATACTGTAGAGCAGACTTATGGCAAGCACTTAGAGTACAATACTCAGACACATCAGATATTTGTGCAATAATGACTAAGAAGATGAGAGAGTATGAAGACCCAATTGCTTTTATTCAGGATTTTCAGGATAGATGGAGTAAAGAAATACACAAACATTGGGATAAACAGTAGCGTTATTTAACCACATATTATGCCAAGGACTGCCAGAACCAGTACAGAGGCAGTTGAAAACACAGGTGGGAATAGAAGCAAAACCTTGGCCAGAGATACAATTGGCAATCGTGCATTATTGTAGAATCCTAAAGAGAAAGATAAGAAAGCTGAGGGTAGAAAGCAAGAAAAGGCATGGTTGGTGCAGAAAAAGTTATAAAAGTTCTTCATAGAAGGAACAGTGTTGACAAGTAATGAGGGAATCATGGCACAAGTGATACAGTTGGCACAGCAAAATAATCTAGTCAGTGTTCAAGATCAGAACGGGTATAAGTATATGCTAACAGAGGGAATGGGCCTCAAGGAGCAGGAAGAGGAGGATTTCAAAACGCTTGAGGAAGGGGAGGATTTAATGGTGGACAGTCATTAATATGTTGAAATTGTGAAAAATTAGGGCACATAGCTAGAGTATGTAGAAGTAGAGCAGCCATGCCACAGCAGAATTGGCAATATTCAAAAGGAGGGATGGGATATGATCCAAAATATAACACAGATTCACAAGAATATTATGCCCAAGATCAAACACAGAATCAAGCATATGTACCACAACCACAGCAGTTTCAGCAAGCACCAAAGCAGACACAATTGTCACAATCGCAGCAATTCCAACAAGTACCAATGCAAATACAATCGTTACAGGGACAACAACAGCAAGCACATATGCAAATGCAACAGGCACCCACTCAACAGATAAATATATTCCTATGCAACAGAAAGGCACATCACAATGGCAGATGGATATGGTTGCTACACAAATCCCCAAACCTAAATTTGTGAGTCTGACTGTGGTGGGAGGAAATCCTTTCACAGGCACAGGGATGAATTTATACACCCCAATAGGACAGCCCACAGGACGACCTGATGTGTTCAGTACTATCTGTAACACCAGTCCCCCAAGTGGAACCAAGGGTTAAGCTGACAATAGGAGGCAAGATATACTAATTTCTTGTGTACATTGGAGTGACTTGTTCATGTGTCCATGAGAGAAAATGTTCAGTGTCAGACATTGCCACAAATGCGCCATGAATTACTGGGGTGTTGACTTTACTTCTATTTACAGACAAATTACCTATTTTTGTAGGGGAACACAACATGACTATGTCATTGCTATATTCTAAACAGACACCAGTAAATATATTAGGATGCAATTTAATGTCAAAACTTAACATGACAATATCTTTTACTGACAAAGGTATAGTGTGTTCAACCCCGGGACACATTATATAAAAGTGAAGGAATTTATATTAGCCTTTGCAGGAAGGAAAGCTTAAAGGGAAGTCCCTCCAGACAAGGAAGTTTTTTTATGGAATGCACATTGTATTATCATGGTTACCTAAATTAGCAGGTAAAATAATAAGAATGCCTGATACATTTTTGTTTAGCCAGAAATTCCCATTGATGATGAGGAAGGGCAAGTTATTCCTTTGGAATTAGAAGCAGCAGTGGTAAGAGAAGAAAGGGTGATGCTTCATGGGACAGATGATGAAGGAAGAGGATGGAGAAATGTGATGTGATAGCCCTCAATGAAGGATATAGACTGACAGATTTGACAGATGAGGAACTATTTAGAGATGATTATTCAGATGACAAATTAGTATTCTTTATAAGTCTTACTTATTGGATCAAAGTTGAGAGTATAGAGGTACCACAGAAAATGGCGTTGGTAACAATGATGCTGACATTTTTTCAGGAAGACATAGAAAAATTGCCAAGTATCTTATGGACCACAAGTCCATATAATGTGGGCCTATTGAAGGGAGTAGAAGCAGTGAAAATTAAGCTTGAACCAGGAGCTATTTTGCCACGTGCAAAACAGTATTCGATGTCCAGAGAAGTGGATGAGGGGTTGTTCAAAAGCACATCCACTTTAATGAAGCAAGGCATTCTGGTACCATCAGATTCCCCATGCAATACGGCTGTATACCTTGTTACAAAATCAAAGGGGGGGTTGTGGATATTTATCCCAGACCTTCGCCCTTTAAACCATATAGTCAAAGCAGAGTGTCATTTAGTTCCAAACCCTGCGACAATATTGTGCAATATCCCATCAACAGCCAGGTATTTTAATCTCTATAAGCAGATCATGCTCAAGGACATATTTCCCAAAGATTAGGAGGAACAAGAACATTTACTGATGCCAAATATTGGACAATAAAAGGGCATGAAGAAAATATGGGATAGAGTGAGCAAGTCTCTAAAGGCCAAGAGGAGCAACTGCACCTAGTATAATTGAATCAAATGGTGTTGAAAGCACCATCAATATGGACAGTTTAACGGTTTTGTAACACTTGATGAAGAGCTCCCAAACAAAGACTATTCATTAGGCCTGGAGCTGAGATAGTGGTGTACCTACACTCTATCGAATGTCCTGAGACAATTCAGACTGGCAAGGTCCACCTTCAAACAGAAAACACTGGCATGAGACCTACCAACGAGAGAGGGTAGACAAATTGGGGAAACCAGGGGACAGCTGACATATCTCCAACCACCTGGGTTTTGTTTCTATGTCCGTGCTGCAAGCAAGCCGAATGTCTCAGGTTGGATTTGGGTTGCCAACCAATTAGAATGGCCTGCCATGCACTTTTACATGCAATGTTGCAAAGTATTAGTCCACTGCCACATTTTCTGCTATGACGAGTATCCTATACCACGTGGTTAGAAGTAGCTCAGGGTGTGACATACAGACAAGAGACCGTCAATGAGGGACTAGCATGCATATATTCTATAAGTGGGATATGACCGCTTAATCCAATCCCACCACTAGATAGGTTTTGAAGTTTGCCACGTAGGATGACGTCATAGATGAAACATCTAGCATTATGTAAGCTAAAATCAAATGATAAGACAGTGATACCTTGCATGAGTCAAATTAATGATTGTTTATTCGTCCTGCTTAACTTCTTGATATTAAAGCAGTATTTTACCATCTCCTTTGAGTCTGTACGTTTATTGGGTCTGAACGATTTTACTGGTAATTCCATCTAGCACAACAGATGCTTCAAGGTGCTAGAGGACGGTTGTGCCATAGGAAGAGTGGTGGGGATGATTCCACCCTTACGGGTGGTGCGTGAAAGGTGACCAAGGATGTGGTTGGGCCCTTCTATAGTATGCCTATTGGTGGGTATCATCATTGTTGGAGTGCCAGAAAACAATACAGAACACAAATGAAAAAGGACTACAGGACAAAGACAGGGAGGCCCTGTCCCTCCAATGCATTTCCAGCATCACAGTGCCCCCCCAGACTGAGGTTAGGGTGCCCGATCTCTTATGAGATAGATAACCCCATCCAGACAGTCAACATACCTTCTGGAAAGGCCATCTGCATTATCGTGTCTCTTCTCTGGTCTATGGCTCTATGGTGAAGTCTAGCCCTTGCAGGCTAATGGACGAACTGAGCAGTTTCAGGTTTTCACCCTTCATCTGTATTAGCCACTTCAGGGGCTAATGATCTGTTTGGACCTTGAAGGTAGACCCCATAAGGTAGGGCCTAAAACGCCTAAGGCTCCAAACTATACTGAAACACTCCTTTTCAACAGTAGCCCACCTAAATTCTCTACCCTTGAGTTGTCTACTGATGAATATGATCGGATGTTCCCTCCCTTTGTCATCTAACTAGGACAAGACAGCTCCAATTCCGGTGTCGCAGGCATCTGTCTGGACGATAAAGGGTTTGCTGTAGTCAGGCGCACACAGCAGAGGTGCCCCACACAAACTTTCTTTCAAGCCATCAAAGGCCCTCTGACAGTCTTCAGTCCAATTAACCTTCCTAGGCTGTTTGGGTGAAGTTAGAGCAGTCAGTGGTGCAGCTATGGTTCCATAGTCTGCCATGAAATTGCGATAATACCCAATGAGGCCCAAAAATGCTCTCACCTGGTATTGAGTAGTGGGAGTCTCCCAGTCATGTACATCCCGCACTTTACTGGGGAGAGGTTGGATTTGACCCCCTCCTACTTCATGACCAAGATAGGTGACTTCCCCTGAGCTATCTGGCACTTGCTGACCTTGATAGTGAGGTTAGCCCTTTTTAAGGCCTGCAACACCTTATCTATATGTGTAAAATGCTCTTCCCAGGTAGAACTGTAGACAGCTATGTCATCTAAGTAGGCCACACAAAAGGCCTCCAGCCCACTGAGTGCATGATTGACCAATCTATGGAAGGTGGCAGGGGCATTCTTCAACCCAAAAGGCATGACCCTAAACTGGTAGAGTCCCTCAGGAGTTGAGAACGCCGTCTTTTCCTTGTCATGGTCCGTCAGAGCTATTTGCCAATAGCCTGAGCTAAGGTCAAAGGTGCTCACAAATTTGGCAGCACCTATGGTGTCCATGAGCTCATCAGCCATGGGCAATGGGTGCATATCAGTTTTGGTGACTGCATTGACTCCTCGGTAGTCCACACAGAACCTCCAATCCTTGGTATCTGCCTGGGAACTTGCCCTGGGGACAAGGACCACGGGACTGGACCAGGGACTGGTTGAGGGTTCAATAAGACCCAGATCCAACATCTTGGCAAACTCAGCCTGGATGTGGTTCTTAACTGTATCTGACATACGGTAGCACCTGCTTTTGACAGGCACACTGTCACTATTGTCAATTTCGTGCCTACACGACAGTGTAAGGCCTGGTGTCAGGGAAAACAGAGAAGCATACTGCTGGAGCAAAGCCCTGCAGGCCCTCTGCTGCTCTGTCGTCAGATCGGGAGAGAGATGTACTGCCTCCACTGAGCCATCCTCAGGGTTGCTATGCAGCAAATCAGGAAGGGGCTCACTCTCATCCTCTTCTTGCCCTGAAGCTAGCAAGAGACATGAGACTTCTGCTCGCCTGTGGAAAGGCTTGAGCCTGTTAACATGGAATACCTGAGGGGCTACCGCAGGGACTCCCATGTCAACCAGATAATTGACTTCACGTATCTTGGAGATGATCCTGACGGGTCCAGTCCACTCGTCTGCCAAAGCTCTAGGCTTCGTAGGCTCCATCACAAGGATTTCCTGTCCCAGAGTCCAATCCACTTGCGAGGCGTTAAGGTCATGCCAGTACTTGTTCAATTCCTGGCTAGCCTTGATATTTGCTGTCACCTGACCCATCATTTGTGTCATCCTACATCTGAGGCCTAACACATAGTCCCCCACTTTCTTGGTCAGACCTGGAGGGGTGGCTTCTAAACCTTCTCTGATCAAGGCAAGGGGCCTCCTCACAAGATGTCCAAAGTGTAACTTAAAGGGGCTGAAACCAACACCTTCTTGAGGTACCTCTCTGTAAGCGAACAGCAGGCATGGCAGGAGGAGACTCTTGCAAATCGCCTAGCATCCCCTTGAGAGTTTTATTGATTCTCTCAACCAGACCATTGGTCTGGTGATGGTAAGAGGTGGAGAACTTGTAGGTTACCCCACACTCTTTCCACATGGTTTTCATGTAACTAGACATGAAGTTGGATCCTCTGTCAGAGACAACCTCTTTAGGGAATCCAACACGGGTGAAAATGCCCAGGAGACCCCTGGCAACCACCTTGGCAGTAACAGTCCGAAGGGGTATAGCATCAGGGTACCTGGTGGCATGATCAACCAGGACCAGGATGAACCGATGTCCACCTGAAGTGGGAGGGTCAAGAGGACCGACAATGTTGATGCCCACCCTCCCAAACAGTGTGCCAACCACTGGCAACGGCTGCAGTGGTGCAATGACACTGCCTCCAGTCTTGCCAGATAACTGACAAGTTGGGCAGGTCCTGCAGTGGGACTCCACTTCTACTCTCATCCGAGGCCAGTAGAAATGGGCAGAGAGCCTCTGCTTAGTCTTCTTGATACCAAGATGACCAGCTAAGGGCACCTTATGCGCCACCTGCAGCAGGAAGGGCCTGTAAACCTGGGGTACCACCAAACTCCTGAGGGCACCAGGTTCAGGCTTAGTGGGCTCACTAACAAGGAGCTCACCCTCCCAATAGATCCAAAATGTCTTAGGCACTTATCCTTGTGCCTGTGACAGGGCCTGTTTCCTCAGACCCTCGAGAGAGTGGCACTCTCTCTGTCCCTTACAGAAGTCCGCCCGGGAGGGCCCCGTTCAGCCAACAGGCATTGAAGGTCGGGGTGGTCCTCCAGGTTGAGAACCACTCCTACAGGCGGATCTTCTGCCTCTTCTCCCTCAGGAGTTGAGGTTGGGTTTTCCACTAGACCGAGCCCGTCTGGAGCACATATCCCAATGGGTGCTGTAGGAAAAACAGGAAGAGAAGGAGCCCCCTGCACAGAGGTGGCCTTCTTGTTCTTCTGTCTTCTTGCCTTAGGCCTCGCCTTTGGCTCAGGTACCTGACTCACAGCTAGACCCTGTGTCACCTGTGACCTAGTGACTGCAGCAGCAGTCATGGGTAGACCATCGAGATCAACCCCAACTCTGCTAGATCATTTACTAACAGAATATTAGCAGGGACATTGTCCTGAACCAGGACAGGAAGCTTTGCTGTCTTGTCTCCAATCATGAGTGTGACTAAGGCTACAGGCGTTAATTTGGGAGGCCCACCAGCTAACCTGGTGGTTCTCAGAGGAGCACCTACATAGTCCTCTGGCTTGCGCAGGGTCCTGTCCACCACTGTCATGCTTGCCCCAGTGTCTCTCAAACCAGTAGAAGGCTGGCTATTCAAGAGGACACTTCTGAAAACCCTACAGGTGTTCTGTGGGATTGTCACCAGTACTTCTGCGTACTGGTCCCAGGCCCCAAGGGACACTAAGGAAATCTCTACAGGAGCACCAAACGTAATCTCTGTAGAGGATAGGAGGACAGTGCCTCCACCCGACCATTGGGAAGGGTAGGTCAGACTGACAGCCTGGACTCCAAGTGCCTTACCTTTACACTTGGGGTCACCCTTCTTGTGATCCAGAGCCCCACAGTCCCAACAAGTGCCAGGAATGCAGGGTACGGTACTGGAACCACTGGGAGCCTGCTTTGCAGCAGGTGGGCCACTACTCTTATACCCACCCACAGATGACTTATCTCCACTAGATTTTTGGGTCTTAATAGAGGAAGGTTTTGGTTTACCCGACTGTGATTGCTTCTGGGACTCCTCAGCTTTCTGAATGGTCCCCTCTGCTTTGTCCTTATCCTTCCCAGTGGAGTCCTTAGGGGACACCCGGTGTAAAACTCACTTGTCAGCTAGCCTGGCCAGCTTAAAGGGATCCAAAATGTTCTGGTCAGCAACATACTGACGCAGCTCTGGTGAACAGGCTTCAGAAAAATGCTAAGAAAACAACAGGTGGGACAATTCAACAAAAGTTTTCACCTTGTATCCATCAAACCACCCCATCATGTTCATGTGTGCAGCGCTCACCCAGTCCAGTCAACCCAAGACGCATTCTCTCTTTTCTTAAAATCCCTTAACCTTTTAAGGTATTGGGTAGGTGTCTTGCCAAACTTGGCAATCAAAGCAGACTTCATGCACTCAAACTGACCCCTTTCTTCCACACTCAGTTTCAGAATAGAGTCATATCCAGTCTGAGGCACTCTGCTTAACAAACACTTAGCCCAATCTCTCTTATGTACATCATGAATTGCACAAGCCATTTCAAACGCTTCAATCCATTGAAGGATATCTGAACCCTCCACAAACACACCAACCAAATCTTTCATAAACTTGGTGGCTGGGGACCTGACACACTCAACGGGTTTAGTTGAAGTCTCCACTCTAGCTTTCTCTAGCTGGATTCTCTGACATTCAGTGTCCTTGTCTTTCAGTTCAAGATCCCTATTCTTGAGTTCCACTTGCTGTGCCAGCTCCTCTTTCTTAAGCTCAGCTTCTATTTCCAACTTGTGGTATTCAAAGGCCAGTTTCATCCTTAATAACTCAAGTTCCACGGAATTGCTGGGGGTGGAACAGAGGCAGCAGGAATGGTGGCATTCCCAGAAACAGATTCAGCAACAACCCCAGGGACAGAGTCCTCATTGGTTGCATCCCCCCCTTCAAGAGTTTCACCATCAGTCTGATAGTACACCAGGGCAGCTATCAGCTCAGCCCTAGACTTATCCACAAAGTCTAACTCCCTGGCTTTACAAGCACCCTGAAAAGCCTCTAAACTCATCCGAGTCAATTTACCATTCGCAATAGATTACATTGCTTGTAATGCAGTTATCTTGTACACAACTAAACCTCAATTTTACAAAGTGCAGATATTTTGTAAGTGGCACGGTTATACACTGATTCTTAAAACAATAAGCATCCCACTGATGCCACCAGTTTAAAGACTGGAGGGAAGTGTCTGTACTTCTGGTCTCTATATGGTAGAGGAGAGACACAGAGGACCCCAGCCAAGATTCTCTATTATTGGCAAAGTAGTCAAGCAATCCAGGCCTAGTTTCTCAGGAGGTGATGTGGGCTGGTTCTTAAGTACAGTGTAGTCCCCAATCCCCCACAAAGGAATGTCCAGACACTGTATTAGTAAAAACACAGGGCCTCATTCCGAATAGGGCGGTAAGGGATATCGGGCACCGGTAAGGAGACCGGTGCCAGTAATCCCTTACCGCCCTACTACGAGGTCCCTTAGCGGGTCCCTCCTTTAACGCCTGGTCTGACCAGGCATTATGGATGGGACCCGTTAAGGGACTTCAGAGCTAATAACGGTACCGCAATTTGCGGTACTGTTATTAGCGCCTTCCCCATTCCCATTGAGCCCTATGGGGGCTCAAATAGGAATGGGGAATGGCTTTTTCAATGGGGACTTACCGGTCCTGCAAAGGTCGGACTACACTGGTAAGTCCCCATTGAACCACACCGGTGCCGGTACCGTTATTGGAGGCAGTCATGGCGCAAATAGCACCATGATTACCTCCAATCTCGGAATGAGGCCCACAGTCTTTATATAATTAAGTTCAAGGTTATGTACACAATCAAAATAACTCACTTTGTGCTCAGCAAATCTACAATGGCAAATATTTACAGTTCTACGTGGTACCACAATTATTATTAGAGTCCATTAAAGTGCATCAACTGTACTCTGGTTAAATGTCACATAAATCAATTAATAAAGGTAACCAACAATAGACATGGGAGGAAAGCAGCTGGTTAGAACAATTAGCAGAATACTGGCCCCTACCAACTAGGCACAGTTCTTTGTGGAGGTCTCCCCACCTGGGCAACCTGTAAAGTAAAGATATATCACAAGCCCAGTCCATATATTGTTCTATAAGTCTTATTTCCTCCTATAATGTTTCTACCACCCCAATGTACCTGGAATAGCAGAGTTTGATGACAAGTCGTCGATGGATTCTTCTTGAGAGGCTCCCTTTCAAGCAGGACCCACGGATCATCGAGATCCCTCGAAGAAAGTGAACTCGGCATCGAGGCGGCACTTTCAGTCCCAGCGGTGCTCATCGACGACGATTTGAAGACGTCCTGCAGGGAAGAGGCGTGCGGGGCACCTCGATGTCGATAGTTCAGGACTGCAAAGAGTTTGTGAATAACTGTGGCCGAACAAGGGCATCGTGTCGTCCGGTGTCTCTACGGTCTTTGGGTGGTGGGAAACCCACTGGCGGATGCTCCTCGGGCATTGACGGCCTGGCCTTCTCTGGCAGGATAAGGCGAGCGGCGGTGCGGACGAGCGCTTCTGTGAATCAAAGCAAAGGAGCGTGCATCTCTGGTCGTCGATGGCACGGCATCAAGCGGCCGCGCTTCTGTGCAACACGGCTTCGATGGACCTCCAGCGGTTATAGCAAACCTGCAAACCCTGGTCGACAGCGGTGGACAGAATGTTCGGTGCTTATCTTCGTTCTCCTCGGCAGTCCCCGTCTCTGGTCGCCAGCCTTTCGAGGGTCTCACTTACAGGGAGCTTCGGCGAAGGTTAGCAGTGCTCGATGGTCCCTCGGAGCATGGGAAGAGGGTGCCTAACCAGGTCCTCTCTTGGATCAGTCTCGACGGCTTTTGGCTTTCAGATTTCGTCGAAGCGAGACAGCAGTCAACCTTCTTCTTCAGGCTCGCTTCGAGATTCACAACAACACCATATATGGAACTTCCACCCAACAGCCAGTCAGGGGGAAAGGACACAGTCAGGGCTTGCCAGGACTTTTGGAAAACAAGGTAACAGGCAATAGAAAGCAAGAGGCCACAGGGGCCATCTTGTTTCCTATCAGGAATGAACTGATTCCAATGGCAGGTCCTGGGTATCCCAAAATGGAGGATACTCAGAGTTCCTGTCAAATTCAGCATGGAGCTGCCACCAGCTCATATCCTGCTCTGTGGGTCACACACAGGTGCCCAAAAACATACACTAGGGGAAGGGTAACATCAGGCTCTAGTTAGACAACTGGCTCTCTGGTCGCTGGAAATGGTTACAGCACTTGTTTCTTCATCTTCTTCTTTGGATTTGGTTCCAGTGGTCGACTTGTCAGCAGCTTCCAGGATCAGAGTATTTATCAGGAACTACAGCACAACATCTGCAAACTCTCCCTGCAGTTTACAGAAAGGGGTGGTCTGGCTGACCTATCAGGACAGTCAGCTCTCCAATAGGAACTGGATCCTTTCAGACAAGGTGAATAACAAAGGACTGCAGATTTTTGGACAGAAGACACAACATCAACCTTGGTCTCTCTCATCTACAGCAGCAGAAGAATACCCAAGAAACAAAAAGCAAATGAGAAATTGTGAAAATGGTTGATTCGACAGCATGTGAGTAATAATGACTAAAAGTAATTAGTTTCCCTGCCACCAGCCATTCCAGTAAACTTGCAATTGTAACCAAAAATGTTACCAGGTAAGTAAGCAAGGGGATACGTATGGTAAGTCCTTAGATCGACATATATTTTCACAATGTGTTTTTTAACAGAAATGTTTCGCTGAAAAAACCCAACGAAAAATATAGGGGGGGACATATAAAGGATTGGGGGGTCTAGAATAGTAAAATAACGATAGTGCAGTGGAGATTTGGGGGGAACGTCCCTCAAAAATAAAAAAATAAATATATCTGTTGGGTTTTTTCATCGGAAGATGTTTGTAAAAAAACCTGTATAAAAAATGAGCTGTCGATGAAACGACATAAAACCCATTGTGTCTGCCCTGCACTCCACATAAGGTGGGGTGTGCTGGCTCATGATACACAGTGTAAAGGGGATGGGAATCCCACTTTACTTCTTAGGAACAGCAGTTCACACAAGAGGTAATAAGAGAAATTAACAAGTATTGGCACTGTTTGGGCTTTTCCTATCTACCAAGAAAATCGTAAAAGCTGAGAAATTGTGAGTATGTGGGCATGATAGCTGTCCCTGGCAAATGCTCATTTAGTACCTACACACTACAACATTTTTGTCAATTTCTTTTTTTTAAAATAAAGACATGCGTGCTGCTTATAAACTAAAAGGGTGAAGGAACACCTAAAGAAATGTTGTAGTACACCTGTAGCTCATTTATGGCTGCATTTAAGCCATTCACTTTCTAAAGACAGCATTGAAATAACATTGTCAGGCACTATTTATTACTAGATAAGGCTAGCTCAAAGAGATTCCAGGAGGAGGTATTACCAATGGCAAACGGGAGCAAACATTAAAATATTACAAACAAAACCTTTTGTTCAAATGAACTTATAAATAACTAATATGACACACCTATGAAAACGAACATTAAAAACGGAAATCAAGAACATTCTGCATTGAAAGTACGTTTGGCAGGCCCTTTCATGGAGCAGGAATTAAGTATAGTTGGACTGATAGCTTTTCAGCCTGGTGACAGCACTTAGAGTCCAATAAAGGCTGATCATGTCATGTATGAGTTTCTAATCAGGGGGGAATAGGGTGCCCTTTGCATTCTGGTAAGCGTAGTTGATTTTGCATGCAATAGCGTAACTGGAAATGTCAAAATGTGAATGAGCAACCTAGTTTGGGGCAGTTAGGAGCTGTGCTCTGACAACATAGTCCAACTCATTTAAACAGTTGAAACGTGCATAGCTTCCTACGGTTGATAAGCAAGGACCCACAGTCTACCCAGCTCTGTCCCATACTTACAGGGAGTTTCGGTCCTAGCTCCTTATTCTGTGTTCGTTCTGAGGGATAAAAGGAGGATGTATGGAGTGACCACACCTAGTCTCCTGAGGTTCGACATTGGTGCTAGGCTCCTTGGGTGGCAGCACCCTTCTCAGTCTCCTTCACCTTCTTCCTCCCGACTCTGCCTCAGATCATGCCCCAGCCAGCAGCGGCTAGCGGTGACTCTTTCCCAGATAGTCCCCCTTCCAGGTAGCTGCAGGGATCAGTGAGTGACAGAGCTGGGAACCGGAAACAGAGAACTTGACTCTGGGCTCACCTGGCGGCAGGTGGAGGTGCTGGGCGGACACAGGGTATCACTTTCACCCTACCTCCTCGTAAAGTTACACAGCCACACACTGAAAGATGACGTGTAATGCAAACTCCAGTGTGCCAATCATGGCTTCTACAATAGCTGCCAAGAGAACCCGTGTCATGAGTGAAACATGCAACCAGTGCTGGCATTTAAGCTCACTGCCCTGTGCCTTCTGGGACTTACAGTTTTTATTAGCAAGTAAACTGTTTTTGATCAAAAAGGCGAGCGTCGTTTCAGGTAGGGATGGCTGACAAGTGACATGAAGGACATGACAAGATGTCGCATTCTTTTTTGCATTCAATTAAAATGTGTTATTTTGCCATACATGTGCGGTATGCTACGATGAGTTATTGATGCATTTTGTATTTGAATGTAGCACAATTAATGTAATAACAAAGAGGTAGATATAGAAGAATTACAGGAGCATGTCTACTTTAGCTATTTTAAACAATATATCAATTTATTTTAAAGATGTATTGTATCATTTCCATTCAAAGATGGCCTCTAGTTTTGCCTTGTTTCCAGAGAGCTTCTTTAGAGACAGTCATCCAAGATGGCTGCCTCCATGGAAGATCTCAAAGAGTTCTGAGATGGGCAGGAATGTATTGGATTAGTCATAGGGATTAGCATGGCTAGATACAGTAAATGGGAGGGATTCAATAATCCAACAAATGTGTATCCCTCCTCAAATGTCGTCTCCACTGGAAAAGCATTATAGCCCATATTTGAAGCTGTATTATTAATGACAATAGTTTTGGCTTAAAGGTAGCGGTTTCAGCGCCACCGAATAGCCGAAACTAAAAAGGGAAGCCCTAAAGGGCAACCCAGCCTAAACCCAAAAGATATAGGGAACTATAAATCCAAACACACACTATGGAGAGACATACAAAGTCACCAATAAAAAAAGTAAAAACCTAGATGAGAGGGAAAAAGATTCCCACTCACCTAGGGACAAGGTAAAATATTTACCAAGTCCAAGCCAAAAGTTCTGGGGTTGACACAGATTAGGAAGATGTATCACAATTATGAAAATCTTACCTAAAACTAACTATTTCAGGTTAGGCATTTGAGGATACCTAGGTGGGATTAAGCTCCTTTATTTTGTGTTTTTTTGCAGATTATTCTTTTAGTAGATCAATTCCCGTTTGGTTATTTGTCACTGATTCGTTTTTGCAGTCATGCTTTGTAAAACCTGTACTCAGAAACAAATATAGCTGAATTAAACATACTTATCAATTACTATTTTACAGTCACTCAATGTATTGTCTCTTCCAGCCTATGAATAGCCTGGCGGACGCAAGCTGGGTTAGTAGAAAGAATGCACAATACAATTGGTGAAGGGTTAAATTGGTGTAGCAAAGACGTCATACTTTTTAACAGCACTACTGCACTTTCCCGGCGGATTTTGATGTCAGAGAAAATCAATTTGGTGGATTTATACTTTGGTGACAGAGGTGTGTGGCGCTCATGATGTTTTTTAATTTATTTGTGGGACACTTTAGGTCGTGATAGTTATCTGGGGGAGGGCAGGCATCCTGTGGCCGCTTAGGGACACCTGATTTCCACCTTCCTCTCTAACATTCAGTATTATGCGGATGACACTCATCTTTCCTTCAGGCTCCCCTAAGCCTCCTCTCTCGCTCATTCCTGACTGTCTATCCACGATTTAGGATTGGTGCACCTCCAATGATCTCTGCCTTAATGCCAGTAAGATGGAGAACCTTCAGCATAGGATTTGGCCGGGACCCCTGCCCCTGCTTTCCCTCTCTCACTCTGGTGGCCCGCATTGGGCCCTTTTCCTTTGCCTTCCTGCTAGGCAAAACACCTTGGTGTCATCTTGGACTCCACTCTCTCTGTCTCTCCTCAAATCTGGGACATTGCCAAGAAGTCCCACTTCCAGCTGTACCTTCTCAAAGGGACTCTTCCCTTTCTCACTTTCCCCCAGAATCTCACTGTTTCCAGAGCCCTGGTTCTCTCTAGGCTGGACTACTGCAACATCCTCTTTCTCAATCTGCCTTCCTCTACTCTCCTCCTTCTGCAACTAATCCAGAACAGGACTTCAAGACCTATCCTTGGCCTCAAGCCCAGGGACTGTATCTCTCCAGCCTTGAAATCTCTCCACTGGCTCCCGGTGGCTGCAAGGATCAAGTTCAAGACCCTTCACATTGTCCACAAAGCTTTCTGGTGCCAGGGCCCGCACTGCATCCAACGTTCTCTTCCAAAATACCTTCCTTCTCGAGCCCTTAACTCAGCTACCTCCAACTCTCAACTGGTTAGACGCTTCTCCTAGCAGAGAGTGGGTGTAGATCTCTCCTCTCTGCTGGTACCTCGCTCTGGATTGGCCTCCCCGCCCTTCTCAAACTTGACCTGGAACACCTGATGTTCCTAAGCAGCTAAAAGCTTTCCTCTTCTCCTCTGCTTTCTCTCTCTCCCTCCCCTGCTGATGTACCTGTCTGCTGTACCGACTTGTTGCTTGGCTAGCTTCAGAGTCTCACTGAGTACCAGGCTCTTTCTTGATCAGACACCCTTGCACTGCCTCCGGACCTACCAAACACTTAGGCGCTGCAACTGTAACCCTACAGTCCCTTGTTTAACTTGCACTACCCAGAGCCGTGCTGCCCTGGCTGCACTTACTGAGGGCATTGCTGCCCAGTTTTCCCCTCCCTTCTCCCTTGCACCCCCCCTCCCTTTCTCTTTGCACTTCTCATTCTCACTCTTGCACGGTCTGAATGACACAAGTCTTAGTAAGATCGTTTGTCCTCCCTCCCTTGTCGAACTTAGAAACACTTGTGTACAGGAACGTTATAAATGACTTATCATATCATAATCATATCACATACTTCAAGGAAAGTTCTCTGCTGACGAGAGTTCGGATGCTTTTATAAAGTGCTTAATGAATCCATTATTTAATGAGAAAATATGCCTGTGCGTTTGTGTATTTATTACACTAACCTGTACATGAAGCAGGCGAGACAATACGCGTATTCGTTTATGAATTTGTTGTTTCATTAGAGTTTAGAATGGTTGAAATTGGGTAGTATTGTTTGGAAAATTGAGATGCTGTAAAAGATGCAATTAAGAAAGCCTTGCCAGGTGCTGGTTGCAATATCTACAGTGCCTTTATACGCACTGGTGAATTAATGAATTAAGGTGCTGGTATGAGGTTAATGCTGATTTTTTTAGAAAATAAATCCTCCCTTGCTCTCTTGTACCAAGTGAAGGCCCACACTTCCAAGAATACATTCATTTTCATTTTTGGAATGAATCTGTTACCCAAATAACAGCCCCCAACATGTTAGAGGAAGCTATTTGTGATGTGAGAGCTGATAGCTTGAACATTATTAATTGAATTTGAAGGAAGAAACTGCTCAAGTGTGGCTAGCTCAACCTATTTCCAAGCATTTAAATGGGTTATGTAAAAGAAAATGTATCCTTTTTTATCCGATTTGTTCTCCCTTTAGGCTGCAGGAGTGATTTGCTAATTATGAATAGCAATTAACTTCAAGGCATTACGGCTGCTAGAAAACCGACCAAATTGAATGTTCAAGTAATTAGTTGTTAGAATTTGACAAAGATGGTTCAGGCGATAAGATACATTTTCTTTACAACCCTATTCGCAGTTCACATGCACAGAATGCTGGAAATGACGATGGCATGAGGTGGACAATGTTTCCTATCACATCCGACCATATGGTACGTACTATGCCAAGAATATTAATATATCAATAACGTTGCAACATTCCTGGGAACAGCCCCACAAACACACATAATACTCCCTTTAACACCTCAAATGACCACGAGAGTGCCAGGCTCAGTGCACTCAAGCACATTTTGTGGCTGAAAGACAGTTAACCTGGATAAGGCAGGGGAACAGAGAGCTCCCATCTCTGAACAGGCATCTACAAAGCACATGGGAAATGAAGACCGAGACAACCCCCGGTTGATTTATAACCTCCTCCTCTCAGACCATGTGACCAGGGGGCAGATCCTGAAAAGGGTGGAAACTGCGGTGGAACCACATACCGGTAAACCATCGAAGCCACTAACGACAGGTCCCCACCAATGAGGAAAAGATGGAAATGAATCATTATTAAGAAAAGGAAGTGAGACATCAAGGAAGGAGAAGCTTTGGAAACGGTAACAAATGTTGACATTTAGTGAACACACTTTGTTAAAAGGACATTATGGTTGAAACACAAAACAACAAAAGCCAATAAATTCAACTGTTATTTTTAAAGAAACCATTACTCAGCTACTGTCATACCCTGTTCATGACATCTCTTGCTTAGCTGATCTCACTGGGAAATCAGGTCATCAAATTGATTTAAATATTTGCAATTTTTTGTGTTTGCCTCCAAAGCATATAAAAAATGTCCATGTCTAGTTTGTAATAGTGCTTTTTCATGACTGTAGTCCTGTACCGAATGTAGGTAGATGAATGTAATTTATATTGTAATTAATTATTGTCTGCTTTAAAAACCCAAAGGTTGATTTCTATTTGGGTCGGGAGTTGTGTTTTAACACAATCTTTCTTAGATTTAACAATGCTTTCAATACATTTGGATAGTTTTTTTAAGGGAAACTTAACCATAATGCATAAAGACCAATAACCGCATGCTTTTCTACACCCTAACCCTGAAATTGGACATATGCCCATAATGTAGGAACTTGATAGGCACACATCACCTCAAAGCAATAGCTCCACATATGCACATCTTGCAAGTACACCCACAAAACCACACCCATAACACACATTTATAGGTCATGCATGTATCGCTCTTGAAGGGTCAGGTTCAACCTCGCTTCCCTACTCCTGGTTTCAATGTGTGCTTCCCACATTCATGTTTAAACAACTATTGGCTGTGTCACTTCTAACAGATGACTTGGCAGGCCACATATGATTTCCTGGGGGTTGGCAGGAGATGCCCAAAAACATTAACTGGCAATCAAGCTTCTTCGCTTCAAGGGTGCACTTCAGCATATTTTGAGCCCATGACACAACCATGTTCTGGCAAATTCTAGCACCACTTTCCAAGCACTAGAAACTACAATCTCTATAAGTGCTCATTATTAAGAAATGTTCTATTTTCTCTCTTTGTTATCAGCATCTGATATGTCAGAGACTACACATGCACCCCTTCTACTGTGCCCACATTCCATATCTGCCCAATCCCGTAATATCTTTCCAATTATTAATCTGCTTGTTTGCATATGCTTTATCATGGCTTTCCCTCACACTCATCTTGTATTCTTTTCCCTTCCTCCATAGACGAAGTCTTGTTCTCCTGGACAGGGGCACAATATCCATTTTCTGGACAAACTGCAGCACTGAAGACCACTACGATGGTCTTCGGCTTACCATAAACATGCCTCCACATTGCATAAAATAACATAATGTACCTTTAACCAAACATTTTACAAATAATTACATTTGTAGTTACAGTACCCCCATACCCAATGGTCCTAGCCCAAAGCCATGCCATATCACCAGTTTAACTAGGGCAAGATGATCACCAACAACCTATAATTCTGGATCCACTGTGTGTAGCTTAACAGGAGTAAGGCTTTTGGTCCTGCCCCCCCACCCCCCGAGACAGCTGTGGGGCCAACTAGATATGGGCAGCAACCATGCCTGGAACATGTTGTTGGGCCTTTGACTGGTTAACCCAGCCACACCAAGAGGCTACTAAGAATGGTCTATGTCATGCCTAGTGCCCTCTTTGAATAGGGCAAGGCGACAGAGACCTGTCTCAGTCTATAAGGCTATATTCAGTATCAGGTTCTGATCTAAATGACCTAATATCCAAAATCCTTCCCTAAAATAAGTTCAATAGATCCTAAGTGCCTGTGAAGGATGGAAGCCTAGAAGTCAATCACAGTCATAGTGATGTTTTAGAGATCCAGCTGTCAGGTGCCGACAGCTGGCACCAAGGTTCAGGTCCTCGCTAGACCGCTGGCATCTGCCATGGCGAGCCTGGAAATGGAGATGCGAGGGAAACTTCATTTCCCAGAAGAACTGTGTTCCACGATGGCATGACACAGTGTCAGTGTCGCCATAACATTTACATTTGCAACCAATGCTGAACAAGGACTCTCCCAAACACAAGAACCTCGAAGTTTAAAAGCCAACTGATGCCACGGCTCGATGCATCTGAACATTATTGTACAGTGGATTTTGCTTCTGGATTTCCCAGTTCTTAGATTGTTAGCCTGTTTCCTGAATGCCCTTTCTGCTTTCTGCTTTGGCGCTTGTTCTTGAACTGCTTTTCTGGTTTTGGACCCTTCTTGTCTCATGGTATGCTGACTATGCTTCTTCCTTGTTGGCTGTGACAAATGGTATGTGTGTGCTGCTTGGGGACAAATCTTATCCCATTATCCCTGTAGGCTCTTCGTTCAGGGTGGGAGGTCACACCATTCCTGTAGTATTGTAGCTGTAAAAGTCAATCACAGCACGTGATTCGACTTTATATATTTAATTCGCATATAAAAGACAAGTGTGGGGATAGAGTACCCAGGGATATTGAGATGAGAATACAATTCAGTACAACCCAGTGGAATAGACTGGGTTTAAATAGGTAAACAACCTGTTCTGCTTTCATTAGACAACATATTGAGTTATGCAGGTGCAATGTGAACAAAACAAACAATTCAATGAACATAAACAAACAAATAACAGTGCATAGATTTTACACTAAACATGTGGTAGGATCATTGACACTAAGGTGTTTCGGGCCAAAAGTGAGCTGTAGAGTGCAGCTTGTGTGTTCAGGCCTTCATCAGGACGTATGATGGAGAGTCAATCAGAGTCATGGGGCTCTATCGTAGACTTATCCAGTGCTGGGGTAAGTGAGGGCATCCACCCTTGTGTGGATGACAAACTGGCGTGTGAGTCGCCAGTGTTGAGACAGGTAGAAACCTCAAGCAGTAAGAACTGTCATCAAACTGTGGTGGGGGTAGAGTTACCCACTTCTTGGTATGGTGGCAGCTGCACACGGAGACGGCAGAAACTACTCCGCTCCTGATGGCGATTCAAACCTCGCCATTCAGTGGCCCGCCGGTGCAAGCTGCCGCCATACCAAGAAGTTGGTTACTCTAACCCCACCTCAGTTTGATGACAGTTCTTACCACTTGAGGTTTCTACCTGTCTCAACACTGGCGACTCACACGCCAGTTTGTCATCCACACAAGGGTGGCTGCCCTCACTTGCCCTAGCACTGGATAAGTCTACGATAGAGACCCCAGGACTCCGATTGACTCTCTATCATACGTCCTGATGAAGGCCTGCAGACACAAGCTGCACTCTACAGCTCACTTTTGGGCCGAAACACCAGAGTGTCGACGATCCTACCACATGTTTAGTGTACAATCTATGCACTGTTATTTGTTTGTTTATGTTCATTGAATTGTTTTTTTTTTGTTCACATTGTACCTGCATAACTCAATATGTTGTCTAATGAAAGCAGAACATGTTGTTTACCTATTTAAACCTAGTCTATTCCACTGGGTTGTACTGAATTGTATTCTCATCTCAATATTCCTGGGTACTCTATCCCCACACTTGTCTTTTATATGCAAATTTAATATATAAAGTCGAAACACGTGCTGTGATTGACTTTTATATCTACAATACTACAGGAATGGTGTGACTTCCCACCCTGAAAATTACTTTTGATTACTCAACTACGCCCGCCTGGGTTTTTCACGGCATAGCCAGGTGCTCTCATATATATTTTGGCTGTTCGTTCAGGGCTTCCTCCTGGATTCCTGTTTGCCCTTTGCCTGTATTCTTCAGTCCTGTGCTTTTGGATCCGGCTCCAACTTCCTTGCCTCAGGATCTCGTTCCACCTTCTAGGCATCCTCGTCTCATTGGCTGTGAGGTCCCTGTGGACTTTGCTGACCTTTTGTGCTGGGTTCATCCACACTGGGAATGTCAGGGGGGTCCTTCATCTATGTACTATTGTAACCTGTACCCCTTTAGAAGATTACAGAGAAAAGTGAACAAAGCCATGATAGGTGTTTCTGCTGTGGGATGCATGAATGGTTATGATAGAAAATGGAATGAATGCCTGTGTGTGTTTTGGTATGTAATAGAAATGTATAGAGCGCACATACACCACAGGCATCTTAGCACTACACTGAAGATGGTTTTCCATGGCCCTAAATGTAGATCATAGAGAGTTCCTCAGTCTGGCTTCAGAGATGGAAAAAAAGCGGCCACTAAATCTGGCCAGACGGAACTGGGGTACTGAAATCAGCTGTGCATTCTGGGAGCGCAGGGCAGCAGGGTGGAAACTTGTCCCGACAAAACTCTGCACCCACTCCATAGAATGCCTGGTGCACGATACAGAGTGACTTAAAGGAGATACGCTTGGATACCGTCAGCCAGTGAGTGAGCAGAATACAGGCGAAATGTGAGTCCCACCCATAAGGTGTGTAAGTCACTGCCCTGGCTCCCAAGTTCTGCAGGTGATGAAGACGCTTGGTAAGATACATTGGTTGGGCTAAGTAAAGAGAAATACAGTAGTCAATGTGGCTCAAGACAAGAGCCGCAATGACCAGCGCCTGAAGAAGGGGTGGAAGAAACCAGAGGACTTTCTTCAAATTTCTTAATTGAAGGTGGACGGTCTGACAGACCGCGCTTGCCTGAGCCTCATTAGATAAAGAAGATAACTTTAACTCAAGATTTTTCACCACTGAAACCAGTGAAGGTTGTGGGTCCAGTTACAGAGGCCAGAATGAGGAGATCCAGAAGTGAGACAGAGAAGAAGGAACAGAAGAAAAACCAACCACCAAAACCTCTGTCTTCTCCCCATTCAATTTCAGCCACTTAGTTCTCATCCACACCACTACCACCACCAAAACAAACATAAGCCGAGATGCCATATCCGAATGAGAGACATCAAGCACGATAATTATTTGGGTGTCATCGGCATAGGAGTAACAGTGGAGGCCACGGGAGCAGATGAGATATGCAAGAGGCTTGATGTAAATATTGAATAGCATAGGGGACAAGGTGGAGCCCTGAGGAACACCACAGCATAGAGAGTGAAAGGAGGACCAAAAAGATGAGAGGGCCAGGGTTTGGCCCCTGTCAGCCGGGAAAGATGTAAACCAGGCCAGGACCGGGCCAGAGAGCCTGGCAGATGCAAGGCAGACATGCATGAGGGAATGGTCAACCATATCAAAAGCCGCTGACACATCTAGAAGAATCAGGGCACCAATTGTCCCCTGGTCGACCAGCCACCCAGATTGTCCTTAGCAGAAACCAGCACACACTTTGTCCCACAGCCTGGATGAAAACCTGACTGAAAGGGGTAACTAAATACAGACTCTTCAAGAAACGAAGAAAGAAGAGGAGAAATAAGTGCTTCCATCAGTTTCATAAAAACGTCAGACGAGAGATCGGGCTGAAATTGGAAGGAACCGAAGAATCTAGAGACCTATTTTTTAAGAGAGGTGTGTAACCTATGCGTGTTTCAGCTCAGCCAGAATAAGGCCATGTGAACAGGAGAAGTTCTATGCCTGGGACACCTGTGGAGCAATGGCTGGGATGATCTCTTTGATGACATCAAGGGGTACATAATACAGGGGTGAAGAGGATTTCCGACGCAGCGTGACAGCAAGAATATCATCCTGTGTGTTCTTGTTGTAGGGTCAACGCTGTTTTTATGGTCCCTGATCTTCCATGGAGCTTCAGCAGTGTTCTCGTTGGTCCCCGCTTGTTCGTTGAAGGCTATCGTGTCCTGGCCTCACTTTCCACTAGATTACCTGGTGGAGTCGTTTTCTATCTTCAACCTCCACTGGGGTATCAAGAGAAAAGACTCTTTGTGCGACTACTGGAGGATTCTGCATTGTGCTGATTAGGATCTTGATGGTCACTCGTGACAGATTAACAAGTCTATGCTCCATTAGACCAAACAGAAGGTGCAGATTATGCCAATGCTTTATTCCTGCAGGCTCTCACCACACTGAGGGACAATATGACAAGAGCCAATGTGCTATAATGAAGAATATTGATGCTATCCAGAGTATGGTGCATCTTTTACCGCTCAACGAGTTTGATGCACCTGCCAGACAAGTCTCAGTCCCCACCTAGATTGCCAGCTGCTCCAGCTCCGATACTGGTGATGATACCCACTCTGTTTTGTTTGACCCCTACCCCTCCTCGAAGATTTCAGGGGGATACACAGAAATACAGATCATTTGTGATCCATTGCAATATTCATTTTCTGTGTAGACCTTCATCATTTCTGGATGTGGTAGTCAAGGTAGCCTTTGCTCTCTTTCATTTAGGAGATGTAGGAGCCACATGGCAAATCCTGTGATAGAAAAATAGTACCCCATTATATACGAAGTGGATGACTTCTGGGATGAGATGGTGCATATGTTTGACACCAGATACAAAGTCAAGCCTGAGATCTGGAATTATTGGATCTCACACAGGGAAAGCAGGTTCTCCTAGAATACGTACCACAGTTTAATCAATTAACTGCAGAGATCAACTGGCCAGAACAAAAAAATGCTGCAGTTTTTACACAGGTCTATCAGATTATCTCAAAGATGATATGTCCATAATCACTGCCCTGCCACAGGACTACCCAGCCTGGTTGGATTTCATTTTGAGCTATTTGTTTGTTACACAGTCCTCTGTAGAGTGGTCTCCTGCTGATATGACCAATGTTCCAGAGCCTATGCAGATTGCTCTAGTACGTGGCCCCTTAATGCCGGAGGAGTGAGAAAGGCACAGAGTCTCCAACTTCTGTATGTATTGCGAACAGTCCAGTCATTTTATCTGGTCTTGTGCTAGGTGACCCACCAGAAAGTCAGGAAATGGCAAGCTTCATCCCAAGTAAGGACCAAAGGGACCTGCCAAACAAAGAATGGTCCTGAGAAAACCTTAGGGGCTTCCCACTTGTATTTGGATATCCAACTGTCTACTTTGGGGTCCCGGTTCATGAAGTACAAATCTCAATTGATTTAGGTTCCAGTGGTAATTATATGGATTCCTCTTGGGCTACGGTGCAGGTATTCCCTGTTAGCCCAAAACATATCCTAATCTCGTTAGGGCAGTGGACAGTGCAGATTTGACGTCTGGTCCAGTTACAGAACAGATGTTTCATTTGTGCATGGTAACTCAAGAGGGACACTGAGAGTGGGTTAATTTAACCATGTTTCAGCACACTATTTTTAAATTATACTTGGGATACCTTGGCTATGGGCACACAAACTGTGTTTAGATGACATCTTCCGTGAGGGCCGTTCCGAAGATCTTCCACCACATCGGCCATATGATTACCCCATTGATCTAGAAGAAGGGGCCTAAATCCTGTGTGGTAGGGTCGATTAATGTACTGATAAAGAAAATCAGATCTTATGCAAATATCTGTCTTCTGCACAAAAGAACGGATTCATACATCCTTCCCATACCCTGTCAGGATCACCTTTGTGTTTGTCCACAAGAGAGGAGGGGACCTGAGGCCCTACATTGACTACTGAACTTTAAATGTAAACACCTTTGAGAACAAGTATCCACACCCTTTGATCTCGGTCCTCCTGGAACAGCTCTGGAATGCTGTGATATTTTCAAAATGAAACCTCCATGGTGTGAAAAATCTTGTGTGGATCCGAGAAGGGGATACATGGTAGACAGCCATCCATACATTCTATGGGTTATTTGAATAGCTTGTGTTGCCTTATGGGCTCGGCAATGGGCCAGCAACATTTGAACACTTGATTAATGTTGTTTTCCAGTATATTCTGGACCAGAATGTGGTGATATGCTTTTCTTTTAGTCCACCACTCAAGCCCACGTTCAACAGGTAAAATCAGTTCTCCAACGCTTGTAGAAACATGAATTATTTCCATAATTTGAAAGTTGTGTTTTCCACTCTTCCTGAGTGGAATACTTCGGTTTTGTGTTAAACTCCGACAGGGTATCAATGAGCTCTGCAAAAGTGAAGACGATCTTAGATGGGCCGCAAACAAAGTTGATGAAATTGTTGCAGTCCTTTCTGGGCTTCGCAAACATTTCTATGAAGTTCATTCACACATTCTCTATGATAGTTTATTTATTTATTTTACATTTATAAAGCGCTCACACAGCCCGCAGGCATCGAGGCGCTGTTACAGGAATTGTTTGTTTTTCTTAGTTGCGTAATTGTGTTTTTTTTTTGTCTTAGTTACGTATTTATAACGCGCTTAAACACCCAGAGGTTTCTAAGCGCGGACCCGGGGATCGAACCTGTTGTTGCTTCGTGTCGTCTTGCTTCCAAGACGCTCACGCTGCCGCTGAGCTATCCTCCCGGGATAAGTTATGCCTCTAACCAATTTGACACAACCCAATGGCTTTTCAATGGAACGATCAGGCTCAGGATGCTTTCGATGCACCCAAACAATCCTACATGACTGCTCCAATTTTACAGTACCCAAACTCTCAGTTGCCCTTTGTATTAGAAGTGTACGCCTGCTCTGTGGCAATAGGGGCCATACTTTGTCAGAAGTGTCTCACCTCTAACAGAATGCATCCATTAGCATTCTTTTTAGAAAGTTCTCCACTGCAAAAAAATGGTATCCAATGCTAGAGAGGGAGCACTTAGCAGTTAAGGAGGCATTCAAAGAGTGGTGTCATCATCCATTATTTGCCCAACATCAAATCTCTGTATTTACCAATCACTGAAACCTACAGGCACCATAATCCTTTCCATGTGTAACAGCTCAACAAGGAGCTGGCATTTGTTTATTGCAATGTTTGAGTTCATTGTCACTTATCGATCCGCATCCCAAAATGGGAAAGCAGATGCATTATCTAGCTCCTATGAGGGTGTGCAGTCATAATGTCAAAAAAATAATATCGAATTGCAAAAATGCCTAAACAATAATGTCAAAGAAAAGAAATGTCGAATTTTTTATTTTTTAATTTACATGTTTTTTTGGGTTTCGGGGGTAAAAAAGGGGTAAAAAAAGGGGGGTGGGGTGAACCCCCCATTTCGAACAAAAAACAAACCCAAAAAAATTCTACATTTTTTTTTCTACTTTTTGTTTTAGACATGACTTTCGATATTATTTCATTCGACTTTATGACTATAAACCCCTATGAGACTACCCTGTCTGTTGAACTACCAAAAACAACTGCGCCACTCCACCTGTTTTTGTGTGCCTGTACTGCCACTGCTTCCTTACAACAGGATATCCATTCTTGGATTACACAAAATCCGGGGGACTGGAATCTAATTGTGGAAATGGTGGACGGTTTACCATATGTTGATGGCAGATTGTATGGCCCTAAGACCATGGACCGTGCGTTGGCCTTGCAAAGGTGCCATGACAGAAAATTCAGTGGTCACTCAGGAATTAAAAAGATGGAGGAACTTATACATCACTGGTGTTGGTGACCAGGTTACCTCAGGGAAGGAGTATGTGTCCTCTTGTTCAATGTGTACTTGAGGAAAAACACATCCTAGTAAAGCATTGGGGCTCCTGGCTAACATGATATACCTTGATTTCATTGTGGAACTACCAGAAATACATGGGTTCAATGCACTGTAAGTGGTGGTGGATGACTTCACCAACATGGCCTGATTTATGCCATGCAAGGGCTTACAATCCACTCTGTCGTGACTGACATATTTTTCAAAAACATATCTTCACTCTGAATCTGTTGGTTGTCTCCATGACCATCAGTCTGGCTTCAGAGCTGCCAGAGCATGAAAACTGCTCTCCTGAACATCCGTGAAGACCTGCTCTCCAACCTCGATTCCAACACCCCCTGTGTACGCATCCTACTTGATCTCTCTTCTGCCTTCAACACAGTCAATCATGCCACCCAGCTTAACTGTCTCCATGATAACCTGGGTATCACCGATCAGGCCCTGGCTTGGCTGGCCTCTTTTTTCTCTGATCGACCCTCCCAGGTCCAACTTGGTCCTTCCTCTCCTCTATCTCTATCTCTATCTGTGGTGTTCCCCAGGGGTCTAACCTCTCTCCCTGGCTGTTCAACCAATACTTGGCACTTCTTGCCCACTGCATTGCTGCTCTATGCCCCAACTTTCAGTGCTATGCGGATGACACTCAACTCATTTTCTGGCTCCCTTCTCCCACTTCTTCTCCTCTCATCTCTGACTGTCTGTCTGCTATCCAGGAGTGGTGTGCTGCCAATGATCTCTGCCTTAATGCCAGTAAGAATGAGATTCTCCTCATTGGCACACCTGCTCCGTCCTTTCCTGTCACTCTCTGCCGGCCTCTCTTGGCCCTCTTCCTGCTCCCACCTGTGAGTCAAAAAACCTTGGGGTCATCTTCGACTCCACACTCTTCTTCTCTCCTCACATCTCTGACGTCTCTAAGAAGTCAAACTACCAGCTAAACCTCCTCAAAGGTATTCTTCCTTTCCTCTCCTTCAACCAGAAGCTCACTGTCTCCAGAGCTCTGGTTATCTCTATGCTAGACTACTGCACCAACCTCTTTCTAAATCTGCCTGCTTCAACTATCCACCATCTGCAACTCATCCAGAATAGGACTGCGAGACTTGGCCTCAAGTCCAAGGATCCTATCTCTCCAGGACTGAAATCTCTGCATTGGCTACCAGTGGCTGCGAGGATTAGGTTCAAAACCCTCTGCATTGTCCACAAAGCCATCTGGGACCTGGGGCCTCAATACCTTCAACTCTGTCAAAGCACTCAGGTCCTAGGCGCAGGAGCGACGCAGTACCAACCACCCCCACTATGGTCGTGGAACCTGCAAGTCGAAGCTTACGCAGGCTACCCGGACCAGAGCAGGGAAGGAGGGTTGGGGTCTCGTTGATTGGATAGGTTGGGGAATTTTAGGGAAACCGGATTGAGGGTTGGGTAGAGGTTGTGGATAGGACGGGGAATTGAAGGGTTGATTGTTGCACACTTTAGATTGTACTTGGTACCAAGTAGCTATTTGCACACCACCTCCCCATAGTCAGACTTAGGCCCCCTCACTGTTCAATCTGATGCACAAGTCTAACCCATGCACCTAACTCTGTCCACAACTAGTTAACATTTTTTCAGCATGCAAACTTAGCTCTGGGTTTCAGTGTCCAGTCCAAGATGAAGCCGTCAAGTCTTGTGGCAGGTCCGTAATGTTCAGTGCTGGTCCAAGAAGCTAAAAGAAATAACACAAGTTAGGGTGTTGCCTCCGCATTCCCATAACCTTCTCATTCATTCTTCACACACAAACACACAACATTCTAGCTGCCACCCGGGCTCAAACCACGGGCTTTTGAGTGTGCCAAAGTTCGCCACTCTTCGGGGCTTTCCACTTATTCCTGATGTGGAAAGAAATGCCAGTGTTAACTTCCGCAGGGGGTCTTCCTTCAGACCGCCGCGGTAACTTTTGCCCATGTGTTTTCGCCTCCCGTGCGCCGAGTTTTCCCTGGTTCCAGGAGGCGGGAACACACGTGTACTAGTGTTTCGTAAGGATCACTTCCTCACTACAAAATGCTAGCGCGGATTAGCGACGCGCCTAGGACACGCCCACTTAACTTTCCGGTAGGCGCAGGGGCTAGGAATAGGTGGGCTAAAGCCCCCTGCGCTTCTTCCCCGATCCCTCTGATCCCCAAGATGGATTTAAAGACTTATCTTGCGGGAGCGAGGGGCCGAACTGCTTCTCCGGCGGGGCGGGGCCCCTCGCGATTGTTTCTGGAGGAGCTGGGCTTTGCACGTCCTCTCCTTCCGAAGTCTCAAGCGCAAGCCCCGTGCCTCGGGGCTTGCGCATGCGCGTTGATGTGCCACACCCTGCTGGACTCCTGATTGGCCCGTGGCGCCCCCGAGCATGCTGGGAGTTGTAGGCAGGAGACTGCTTCTGCTGGGAGCTGTAGTTTTTGAAGGCTGCTTTTCTGCAAAAGGGGCACAGCAGCCTTTTAAATGGATACAGCTTTCTGGACCCAACTTGTACGCTCACCACAGCCCCCACCATGCCCTTCTGCACCCCTTGTCTTGGTTTGGTCTTGGCTTTGGCCCTGACAGCACTCCCCCTCCCACGGAAGGTAGGCCCTCTGGGTTTATCTGGATAATTCTTGTGGAAAGTGCGCAACAATCTCGGAGCATGAACGTGATGTGAGGGCTCCCACGAGCGCTCTTCAGGTCCATACCCCACCCAGTCCACTAAATAATACAACTGGCCGTTAGTGCTCTTTTTGGAGTTCAAAATTGCACGTATCTCATATTCAGGTTCCCCGTGAACAATTATCGGGGGTTTTTTTTTAACTGGAGTTCCATGCGGGGCAGGTTTTAGCAGGGACGTGTGGAACGTGGGATGAATTTTCATTTGGGAGGGTAATTCCAATCGAATTGCAACTGGATTCACGATTCGTTCAATTGGGAATGGGCCTAAATAACGGGGCTGTAATTTCCTGGGACCATCCAATCGAATATTGCGGGTGGAAAGCCACACCTTGTCACCCACACGATAGGGAGGACTGGCACGGCGATTTTTGTCTGCATAATACTTATAAGAGTTTTTTGCTCTAACGAGATTACCTTGTACCTCCTTCCAAACTTGCTCAATTTCAGTCCGCTGTCCCGCTAGTGTGGGCAATTCCACTCCTAAGGACGGGACAGCTACGGGAAGAATACGTGGATGTCGTCCATAAAGACAATAAAAGGGAGTCTTTTTGGTGGACGTGTGTAAGGCATTATTGTAGGCCAGTTCAGCTAACCAAGTATGCTGGACCCAAGTGTTTTCCCTGCTTGCAGCAAAGCAACGCAAGTATTGCTCGAGCCCTTGATTTACACGCTCGGTTGGGCCGTCCGTCTCGGGATGATACCCGGATGACAAATGGACTTCCATCCCAACGATCTTACAAAATTCACGCCAAAATCGTGAAATGAATTGTGGGCCTCTGTCGGTGATAACATGGTGTGGAAGCCCGTGTAGGCGAATGACGTTTTGCAGGAAGAGTTCTGCAATTGCACTAGCGGTTGGGACTCCTTTGCAAGGAATAAAATGGGCCATTTTCGAGAAGGTATCAACTACAACCAATATTGACGTGTGACCCTGTATAGGTGGGAGATCCACAATGAGGTCCATGGTTACAGTATGCCATGGTACGTCCGGAGTTGGTAAAGGACGCAGAAGGCCTGCAGGTCTTTGGTGACTGGCCTTATTGCGGGCACAGGTGTCACACTTCAATATGTGTTGCTGAACATCCTGTCGCCACTTTGGCCACCAGAAATATCTAGCCACCAGCTCTTGTGTTTTTGACCTTCCTGGATGACCTACAAGGGATGAATCATGACACCACGACATGGCCTTTTCCCGGAGTGCCGCAGTAGGCAAATACAGAGCATGAGCGTGGTAGGGAAGCCCTGCAAGAACTACGTTCCGAGGGTCCTGTTTGCACCAATGGTGCAGTTCTTGCATAGAGATTTCTTTCTGAATTCCTTCAAAGAAATCAGAGGTCGCTCCAACAATATGAGCGGGAGGGATTATTGATTGGGGCGTAGGTTTCCCCTCTCGAATTGTCGGCTCGGGATAGCGTGACAAGATGTCAGCTTTCTGGTTACTGTTTCCGGGCCTATATGTGATGATAAAGTCGAATTCTGCGAAATACATGGCCCAACGCAGCTGACGCGGGCTCAGGGTCTTGGCGGTTTTGATAAATTGTAGGTTTCGATGGTCCGTGATTACTGTTATTGTATGACGTGCTCCCATCAGATAGTGCCGCCATTCACTAAATGCTGCCTTTATTGCCAGCAGTTCTCGATCTGCGATGATGTAATTCACCTCGGCTGGCAGCAGCTTCCTAGAATAATAAGCCACTGGATGTAATAAACCCGTCATGGGATCCCTTTGGGACAGAACGGCCCCCAAAGCATAACTGGAGGCGTCCGTTTCAACCACAAACGGTCTGGACAAGTCTGGGTGTTTTAGTACCGGAGCGTCGGTGAAGGCCTTTTTGAGCTGATTAAAACCCTGTTCGGCTGAGGCATCCCAAACAAATGGGCAACTCTTACGAAGAAGCTTCGTGATTGGAGTAACCAATGCTGAAAAATTCTTAACAAAGCGTCTGTAAAAGTTTGCAAACCCTAGAAAGGATTGTATATCCTTCACATTAGCAGGGGGTGCCCAATCTAAAATTGCCTGCACCTTTTTGGTGTCCATTTGTACGCCGGATGGGGTTAAGAAATAACCTAAGAACTCCACAGTGGTACGATGAAACTCGCACTTTTCTAGCTTTGCGTAGAGATGATGTTCTCGCAATTTTTGCAACACCGCACGAACATGTTGGACATGTTCCTGGAGACTACTGGAATAGATGAGGATGTCGTCAATGTACACAACGGCACATACATCTAAATATTCTCGAAGTACCTCATCCAGGAAATGTTGAAAGGCGGCGGGGGCGTTACAGAGGCCGAATGGCATGACCTGATATTCATACAATCCGAACTTGGTTCGGAAGGCGGTCTTCCACTCGTCTCCTTCACGTACCCGTACCAAGTGGTATGCGCCTCGAAGATCCAACTTGGTATAGATGACCGCATTCCTAACTTGGTCAAGAAGTACTGGGATTAGAGGGAGCGGATAACGGTTCTTAATGGTTATCCGGTTCACTCCGCGGTAATCGATACAAGTCCGGAGCTCCCCAGACTTCTTCGGTACGAAGAACAGAGGTGACGAAACCGGAGAATTGGAGTGCCGAATAAAACCACTCTTGAGGTTTGATGCTATGTATTCCCGGAGGTGGTCATTTTCAGCCTCGGTCAAAGCGTAGATGCGGCTACATGGTAATACCGCTCCTGGCTCCAGGTCTATCCGGCAATCAAAGGGCCGGTGTGGAGGTAAAGACTCAGCAGCCTGTTTATTAAACACATCCACAAAGCCGGCATACTCTTGGGGCAGATCTTCAGGGCGTACCTCTGGTTGAGTGCTAGCAATGCAAATGGAGGGTATGTCTGGCAAAGCCTTTTCTAAGCAATGTTCTTTGCAATATGGAGAATTCAGGTCTATTGACCCTGAGGTCCATTGAATGTGAGGGTCATGTTTCTTTAACCATGGCAAACCCAGGATAAGCCCAAATTGCGGGGCGGCAATAACATCAAAGGCAATCTTTTCTGTATGCCCATCTCCACACCGAAGGATCATTACACAGGTACTATGGGTAACAGGACCTGAACTAAGGGGAGTATCGTCAACTGCATGTACCAGTTCTGACGCAGGTTTACATTGCACCGGAATTCCTAAAGTACCCACGAACTGGGCATCGATGAAATTGCCAGTCGCCCCCGAGTCGATTAGCAGTGTAACCTGTTTCCTTTTTGTCAAGAACTCTAAGCAACCCTTCAGAGTGATATAGGGGCCATGATTCGAATAGCCTGCAATTGGGGCCCTGCTGACTAGGCTCGGCCGGGTGACCCCCACTACCGACGAGCCAAGGCGTTTCCCTGGGTTTTTGGTTTGGCGGGGCATTCGCGAACGAAATGCCCAGCCTTACCGCAATACATACAGACCCCGTCTTTTCTTCTCTGCTCTTTCTCTTCTTTTGTTAGGGGGCCCCGGATGGAGCCGATTTGCATCGGCTCATCCCCCTCAGATTTGTCCACCGTCCCACGAGATCCTTTAAACTGGTCTAACCGTGGTACAGGACGAGATTCTCCTCTTCTCTTATCGCCTCGCCTTTCCGCCAAGCGGTGGTCAAGACGCAAGGCTAAGTTTATCATATCCGAACACTCTCTTGGCTGTGGATCAACCTGAGCTATAAGATCTTTTAACTCGTCTTTTAACCCCTGATAAAATAGGGACATCCTCTTTTCTCTGGGCCATTCGGCTTCTGCCACTAGCCGGTTGAACTGCGTGACATAAGTCACCAGTTCCCTATTGCCTTGCCTTAAACTCAGCAATTCCCGATCCTTACAGAGGGTAGCCGCCTGTCGATTAAAGATTTTCTCAAATTCCCCTAGGAACTCATCCCAGTCGTACAGGACGGCATTGTCCTTTTGAACCAAAGGATTCGCCCAAGAGGCGGCGTCCCCTGTAAGGTACGATATCACGAAGGCAGTACGTGCTTGAGCAGACCGAAAGGCTGACGCCTTGGTGAGAAAGTGGAGACGACATTGGGTCAAAAATGTAGAGAATTTTTGCGGATCCCCTGCATATCGCTCTGGAGGTGCAAGGGGAACTATAGCTTCCGGGGTTACATGTACCTGTACCGGGGTAGACGGTTGACCAGGTAAGGGCGATGCTTGGGCAGCTAGACTCCGTACCTGCGCAGACAGAGTTGCATAATCTTGCCTGGATGCGGCTAGCTCCCCTTGCAAATCCTGCAAGGCTTTAGCAATTTCTTCCATGACTTGTTGTGAGGGTTGGCTGTGCCGCTCAGGCGCCTGGAAAATACGTGGGCTTGCGCTTCTGTCAAAGCACTCAGGTCCTAGGCGCAGGAGCGACGCAGTACCAACCACCCCCACTATGGTCGTGGAACCTGCAAGTCGAAGCTTACGCAGGCTACCCGGACCAGAGCAGGGAAGGAGGGTTAGGGTCTCGTTGATTGGATAGGTTGGGGAATTTTAGGGAAACCGGATTGAGGGTTGGGTAGAGGTTGTGGATAGGACGGGGAATTGAAGGGTTGATTGTTGCACACTTTAGATTGTACTTGGTACCAAGTAGCTATTTGCACACCACCTCCCCATAGTCAGACTTAGGCCCCCTCACTGTTCAATCTGATGCACAAGTCTAACCCATGCACCTAACTCTGTCCACAACTAGTTAACATTTTTTCAGCATGCAAACTTAGCTCTGGGTTTCAGTGTCCAGTCCAAGATGAAGCCGTCAAGTCTTGTGGCAGGTCCGTAATGTTCAGTGCTGGTCCAAGAAGCTAAAAGAAATAACACAAGTTAGGGTGTTGCCTCCGCATTCCCATAACCTTCTCATTCATTCTTCACACACAAACACACAACATTCTAGCTGCCACCCGGGCTCAAACCACGGGCTTTTGAGTGTGCCAAAGTTCGCCACTCTTCGGGGCTTTCCACTTATTCCTGATGTGGAAAGAAATGCCAGTGTTAACTTCCGCAGGGGGTCTTCCTTCAGACCGCCGCGGTAACTTTTGCCCATGTGTTTTCGCCTCCCGTGCGCCGAGTTTTCCCTGGTTCCAGGAGGCGGGAACACACGTGTACTAGTGTTTCGTAAGGATCACTTCCTCACTACAAAATGCTAGCGCGGATTAGCGACGCGCCTAGGACACGCCCACTTAACTTTCCGGTAGGCGCAGGGGCTAGGAATAGGTGGGCTAAAGCCCCCTGCGCTTCTTCCCCGATCCCTCTGATCCCCAAGATGGATTTAAAGACTTATCTTGCGGGAGCGAGGGGCCGAACTGCTTCTCCGGCGGGGCGGGGCCCCTCGCGATTGTTTCTGGAGGAGCTGGGCTTTGCACGTCCTCTCCTTCCGAAGTCTCAAGCGCAAGCCCCGTGCCTCGGGGCTTGCGCATGCGCGTTGATGTGCCACACCCTGCTGGACTCCTGATTGGCCCGTGGCGCCCCCGAGCATGCTGGGAGTTGTAGGCAGGAGACTGCTTCTGCTGGGAGCTGTAGTTTTTGAAGGCTGCTTTTCTGCAAAAGGGGCACAGCAGCCTTTTAAATGGATACAGCTTTCTGGACCCAACTTGTACGCTCACCACAGCCCCCACCATGCCCTTCTGCACCCCTTGTCTTGGTTTGGTCTTGGCTTTGGCCCTGACAAACTCTCTCTTCCTAAATATCTTCCTTCTCGAGCTCTTCGCTCATCCACCTCCAACTCCCTTAGGGTCAGTCGGTTCTCCAAGCAACGAGTTGGTGGTAGATCTCTTTCTTCGGCTGGGGCCTTCCTCTGGAACTGCCTCCCTGAAACTTGAGAATAACCATCTCCGGTTATGGAAGCACCTCAAAACCTTCCTCCTTGCTTCTGCTTTCTCTACTCCTCTCCCCTGCTGAACTCCTGGCTGAAACTGCACTGGTCACCTGGCCACCCTCTGATCTCAGGCCCAGGTCCACTCCCCCACCAGTTGCATCCCTGCACTGCCTCCCTCGCAACCCCTGCACTTGTGGACTGTATTCTGTATCCTTATAGTCCCCTACCAGCACTTGACACCTGATGTCTGCACTTACCCTTGCACTTGCCACCAGCTGGTTGCACTTTTTACTTATTGCTTTTATTCATCTGTTTATATTTCTTTTACTGTTGATCCCATGTACTGCACTGCCCCCTGACCCCTGCACTTTTCCTCTTCCACTTCCCCTGCACTTGTGCAATCTCAATGTCACCTGGCCTATTATGATTGTTATATCTATCCTCCCTCTGTTCCCCCTCCCTTGCCTCATCGTGCCTTGAAACACTTGTGTATAGGCACATTATAAATGCCACATCATATCATATCATATCATATTTAGTTTATTTGGACTTCCATCAATGGTGATCTTTGACAGAGATCACAGTTCACTTCTTATTTTTGGAGGGCTTTAATGAAACTCCTATGTGCTGATGTGCAGTATTCTTATGCCTACCATCCTCAAACTGATGACTGCACTGAAAGGGTAAATTAAACACTTGCACAATACCCCAGGTGCCTATTTCTTCAGTAGCAGGAGTCTTGGGATTCACTCATACAATTTGCTGAGTTTGCTCACAAATACTCTTTGCATTCACCTACTAAGGTGTCTCCTTTCTTTGCTCTTTTCATGGAAAATGTACAAGCTCCCACCTCCTTAGGCAATTCAATGCCATGCATATGGAATTCCCACGTGGATCACAGGCTTCCAGGGGGGCTACTGTCAGGTGACGACAGCCAGCAGTAAGGCTCAGGCCCTTTCATGACCACTGGTGCCTGCCATGGAGTCTCTGGCATTGGCAATGTGAGGGAAACTAAATTTTTCAGAAGAACAACGCTGCGTGATGGTGTGATGTAGACTCAATGACATCATTACATTTATGCTTGCCACCCAATGGTGAATGTAGACGCTCCCAAACACGAGAACCCGGAAGTTTAAAAGTGAACTGGTACCACGACTCAGCGCTTCTCAATGCTATTTGGTAAAAGGCTAGTTTTAGTGCATTTCGCTTCTGGATTTCCCTGTTCCTAGAACCTTAGCCTGTTTCCTGGATTACCTTTCTGCTTTCTGTTTTCTGTTTTGGGCTTGTTCTTGGGCTACTTTTCTTACTTTGGACCCAGCTTGTCTCATGGTATGCTGATTATGCTTTTTCCTTGTGGACTGTGATGATTGGTATTTGTTTGCTGCTCGGGGACACATCTTGTGCCAGTATCCCTGGTGGCTGTTCCTTCCAGGCTTCCTCCTTGGTACTTGTTTCCCTGGATCAGTGCCCGTTGTCTGGATTCTTCAGCTGTGTCCTTTTGGCTATGGCTCCAGATTCCATGCCTCAGGATCTCCCTTTCTCATTTTAGGCGTCCTTGTGCCATCGGCTGTGAGGTCCCTGCAGACTCTTTTGACTTGTTGCGTGAGCTTCATCTATGCTGGGAATGTCAGGCAGTCCATTTAACCTATGGACTATTGTAACCTGTACTTCCTTAGGAGATCAGAGAGAAAAGGAAACAGAGGTCTGATAGGTGTTTCTGCTGTGGGATGAATGGATGGTTATGATAGGAAATCAAACTAATGCCTGTGTGTGTTTATGTTTATGTTTAAACATTTGCAATGCACCTGAGTCCCAAGAGCAAATGGGCCCATATGTGTGTGTTCTCGTTGTAGAGTCAACACTGTTCCATCTGGTCCCTGATCTTCTGTGGAGCTTCAGCAGAGTTCTCAGTTCGTCCCTGCTTGTTTGTTGGAGGCTGAGGTGTCCTGGCTTCACTTTCAACTTGATTTTCTCATGGAGTAGTTTTCTATCATCAACCTCCACCAGTATATCAACAGAAAATCCTCTTTGTGTGTATATTGAAGGATTCTGCATGGTGCTGACATGGTTCTTCCTAGTCACTCCTGACACCTGCACATTTCTTTCTGCTTTCCTGGACTTTGCATTTGTGCTGGTTCTGTGTTGATTTATGAGGTCTTTGTAATTGTGCAATTGTATGGTGGTGGTTATGGTCCTAAGCTTGTTCTTGCTGTGGACAGTGTCTTTACGGCAGCCTCAGTCTTTGTCCAGGATTCTATGATGAGGTTACCTCCTCACAACTGCTACCAAAGCAAGCCCTGTATAAAAATTCTATTGCCCTATAGGTTTCTGCAAGGTTTATTCTGATGGGTATAGTGCAACCCAACGAGGCATTTTTGGGAAATATACCTCTCCTCTACCTGTGGTTTACATGGGTTTTGTTGGAATTCTTTAATTTTTAAAAAATTTTATTGTGTACATAGTTTTCATTTAAAATGTACACAAATATTCAATCTTATACAAATAATAGGGAGGTCACGACAGAAGGCATACAAGGCCGAGGCAAACTCTTCTCCTTAGCCATCCCAAGGGAGCAGCCTGGGTGAACTGGTATGGACCACAGGTTTCTGCTAGCTGCACTGGAAACAGGACCATGGTAACTGAAGGTGAAGGAGCCCTGTAGGTTCCAGCCAACTCCATAGAGTGGAAGAAAATAACTCATGGATACTGAATGTGCTGGAGACCATGCTTTGGGCCTCTCAGAAACTCAGAAGTCCAGAAACAGCTAGAATCCATTTTCAACAATTTGAGAACTCTTTGAGCCGGATCCACCATGCACACCATCCTTTGAGTCACCACAAGTCCCACAGTGCTGCTTTTGGCACTCTATGCAACTTTAAGCTGCTTAGTGAACTTTGAGCCTTCCAAGCTCTGCCTCATCTCACTGAAGTGGACCATCTTATCTCGACCCAATTGTAGTCTCGACTTTGTGGGATCAACTGATTTGAGCACCAACTGCACTTGTGGAAGACATCAACTAGTCCATTGGAATACTGACTTGACTCAGCAGAGCCACTGTTAAGCCTCTGACTCAACCACTGCTATGAACAATTGGATGCCATTGTTTCAACCATCTCAAACAGTGACTCTTCCCAATGGGGGCCCACGCCTTCGAATCGAATCCACACTAGCTGCCAATGGGATTGCATAAACTCTAATGTCTTTAAATCACCTCAACCATAGTGAAAGTGTCTAAAAGCCTGGCTTGACACATTGGAGAAGGAAAGACAATATTTAAAGATACTGGGAAGACACCCTGTCCCAGGTCCGCCTTTAGGAGCCGTAGGGACATTTAAGCCCCTCCTTCCATACCTTTCAATGACAATATCCTTGAACTGCGGACATTTCAGCCAATTATCTTGCCTGAGCACCCCTGCTACTCAACTGAGAGTACCCCTTCACATCAAAGTTCTTCATTGTCTGTGCTTCTTTTACAGGGATGGGTTTTTTGTAGTTTAGCTTGTTTGATTCCATTTCTTGTTTTAACAAATTTCCTATATCTTTATAGAATCAACATTGGACATTTTTTGCTTTTGGGCCAATTTTACTAGTGTGTTTAGTTTGTTAGTGTTATCATCCCACACCCTTCCTAAAGATATTTCCTGCCTTGGCCTGCACTCCAAAAATAGGCAAAGGATGTATACCTGTCGGGCTGATCCTATTTCAGCTTTATAATTGGGATTACCTCTGGGTTACTGGTAGTCTGGGCCTGAATAGGTGGTTTAGCAGTTCTCATCCTTATACTCCTGCACAATCCATTCATGGCACACATGTGCACATACACACACACAAACTTTCAGACTCTATTTGAATTTGTTCAACCAAGTGTTGATCACTTTACAAAATTGGAGAAAGTTAGCCATCTCTCAAATTTTCTGTGGTAGAGAATTCCATATCTGGAGGCTGTTACAGAAAACCGACAATCTCCCCTATGCAAAAAGATTGCTGTAGGAGTTGCCAACAGCCTTTTAAGATTGTGATAGAAGAATTCTCACAATTTTATTCTGGAGGTATGATGGTGCCAAATTATGTAGACATTTAAACGTCTGCCATAAGATTTTGAAATCCATCTGCCTACGTACAGGCAGCCAGTAGAAGGATCGACATAGAATCGAAACAGAGTTACGGCGTGAAACCTGGAAAATCAAATTAATAGCTTCCTTCTGAACTACCTGGAACTGTTTAATCTGGTAGGCTGGAATGTCTAAATATAAAGGGCCTCATTACGACCCAGGCGGTAAGGGGTTAACGGCAGCGTTAACAGCGCCGACCCTTACCGCCTGAGTACGAGGTCCCTTAGCGCCATGGCGCTTTTAACACCTGCTTTTAGCAGGTGTTAAAATCCATGGCGCTAAGGGACCATGGAGTTAATTCCGCCACCGTAATTTACGGTGGCGTAATTAACGCCTTCCCCACTCCCATTATACCCTATGGGGCAAAAATGGGAATGGGGAAGGGTAAATGGGGATTGGGGACTTACCGCCCCGCCAAGGTCGGAATGGGGCGGTAAGTCCGCCAACCACCATGGCGTAAACGTAGTTTACGCCATGGTGGTAAAGTCACGGCCCAGGCGGTAACTTACCGCCTGGGTCGTAATGAGGCCCAAAGTGTTACAATAACAATGTTTAAATGCATCAAAGAACCAACCATGCCAGCCAAAAACTCAGACTCAATAAATGTAGCGACTCTTCGTAACAGCTGAAGTAAAAAAAAAAAAGGCAGCTTGCAGCATTTTGTTTATTCTGGTATCCAAGACAAGAATGTGCTGACAGTAGAATCTGAGATTTTTCACTTTAGATGCATACTTCATGGGTATATCAATCATGTTGGACCTGCAAAAAGATTTTCTGTATTATGTAATTTATAATTGGATCCCAATAAAATAACCTCGATTTTATCAGGATTAAGCTGCAACACATTGGGCCTCATTACGCGGTAGGTGGTAAGGGATTACCGGCCTCGGTAAGGTCACTGGTGCCGGTATTCCCTTACCACCCTATTCCGAGGTCCCTTAGCGGGTCCCTTCCTCAACGTCTGGTTTTACCAGGCGTTATGGATGGGACCCGTTAAGGGACTTCAGAGCTAATAACGGTACCGCAAATTGCGGTACCGTTATTAGCTCCATCCCCATTCCCATTGAGCCCTATGGGGGCTCGAATGGGAATGGGGAATGGTTCCCAGAATGGGGACTTACCGGGTCGTCCAAGGTTGGAATGACCCGGTAAGTCCCTATTTCGGGAACCCGGACCCTGAATGCGGTAAGGGGGTAGCCATGGTGCTAATAGCACCATGGCTACCTTCTACTGCGTAATGAGGCCCATTGTCCAGCATTGAAGATCCCACTTGATCTAGGCAATCCACCAGAACATCAGCTATAATGTTGCTATCGGCTCATTTCAGATACATCTGATTGCTATGATAACCAAGATTATAATGCTCGAACATATCATAGGACGGTCTCATATAAATATTAAACAAGAGTGGAGATAGTGAAGAGCCTTGCTGCATGCCACATAACAGTCAATGTGTTCACCTGTTAGATCCTCTCCCATAAAAATGACCATATGGATGCTGGCCTTGAAATCTTTGCATACTCCTCAAAATGGTGGATAAAAATACTGTGATCGACCATGTTGAAGGCAGCTGACAAATCAAACATGACCAGCAGTGTTAAACAGCCCTTGTCCGCCTGTTGCAAAATCTCATTCCACAAACATGATAAAAGCTGTCTCTATGCCAAGTTTTGGATGGAAACCTTATAGCAACAGACTTAATAAAAGGCTGGTTTAAATAAAATCTTGTAACACTTGATCAGCCGGGCAAATCTGCAAACAGTCTGTAATTGCTTAGCGTCAAAGGGTCTAAGAACGGATTTTTTTTTTTAAAAGAGGAGATACAATAGCAGACTTAAGCTGGGCAGGCACTAGACCTTCTAGGTGTTTCTTAATTAATACAAGGATACAAATGTGGGTTCAGCAATAACGACTGAAAAACATCTTGCCGTCAAGGTAGAAGGTGTTCCCAAAACACATCATAGGCTTTCATTATTTTAACATGTCCATGTTTTTCACTAACAGAGCGCAAATCAAATCTGTTGGGGACCTGACCTTCATTACAATGGCGGCCTTATTTTCGGATGAGTCAATTTCTGATAAATGTCCATTATTTTCAGTGTTACTATATAAATCATAATATCTACAACCCTTATTGATAAATAATCGTTTAAAGATGTACATTGTTTCTCATGGTGAGAATAGTCTGGGCAATAGTGCTAGGGTTTAGGATGAACATAAAAGTTTGGAATAGTTTTCCCAGAATATTATCTGAACTGAAGATGTAATACTATGAATAATCTGTCTTGGCTTCAACGATTGCTAATTTATAGTCCTTATAAAAAGTCTGGAGCCGAGAAATTGTGGCTTCAGGTGGCTCTTTTTCCACCTGCTTTCTACAATTAGTGAGTTAGATTTAACGTTCTTTAATTTGTCTGAAAACCAAGGAGAACAAGGTTTCTCTCTTACGTTTATAGCTAGCTTTGGTGACACTCAGCTGAAGGATGTGAAGCATCAACTCAAGGATGCACAGGGATTATTCAAGTTCTGTCCTCATGTCAAGAGCCGTAAGATTATATCTCTTAAGCACAAAGATTTTCAGCTTGCTGGCTGACTTTGCGCTAGAAGATCGGGGTTACTCCAAACTAAAACATTGAATAAAATGATCTAATTTGGATACTAGTACAATATTTATAAACATGATCTAAAGTTCCATAAAGTATCATTGACCTACACAGTGACCTTTATATGGGAGGAACGAGTTGGAAGATGATTCAAATTATGAGATTGGTTGAGAAACGTTTTGAGTCGGGAAAAGACTCCAGCCAAATGTTAAAGTCGCCAAGGACCATAAGATTTTTCATAATCAGCAAATCAGAAACTAGTCCATTTCCCAGACGGTAACAAAATGTTTTTTGATGAACCTGGAGGTCCTCTCATCATCTAGGACACATCTAGAGACATTCGCCTGAATCAAGCCCCGCCCAATTCTTCAGAGTGCTGAGTTTACACTGATTTTTGTAAATACTCACTAATCCTCTGCCCCTTCCTGTTGGTCAATTAAAACACATGATAGAATAATCTGTGGGGTCAAAAGTATGAACTACGGCTTGTCCAATTGCCATACAATAAACAAGAACTCTAGATTGGAACCTATTATATAGTCATAAATCATACATTGGTTGTGATTATTGATTGTCCCTACTTTACTGTCGTTTGACACTGACCCTTTCATCATTGTGTCCTCATGGTTATCATTAACTTTGCTTCCTTCATATTTCATTGATGCTTATCTGCAGCTGCCCTTTCTGGGACTTCTGGTTGAATGCACACGCAGCTGTTCCTGGTCTGCAGACTTGGGGGACACTGAACTTAAAATAAATGTCTGTTTCCAAACACCTACACAGAGGCACTTTGAATGTCAATCTAGGGCACAATGAATTTTGCACCCTGCTCACATGCACATTAGAGGTGCACTTATTATGGCCTTCATACAGTTGCTATGCCCTTTGTTTCAGTAAGTAGCAGAGTGAGCAGCTGATCCTGAGATGGTGGTATTGACACCCAACAATCCTTATTCCTGAGCTGCCTTTGATTAGGCCATCTTCTGTGCCCATGTGCCCATCCAGCAAGGCTGAGGATACACTCACAACCATTCATTTTGGCCTGTTGATTGTAAGATACAGCACGTGACGTTTAACAGTTATCCCAGGAACTGTGCTGTTCTTCCCTAATGTGCCTTTTACTAATCTGGGGGCTTTCCCTTAGATTGATTCGCCCTTATTGAAGCCACGTCACACAGATAGCAATCCAGTCACACCCAGTTGAGCAGCTTAATCAACTAGAAGTAACAGATACTGGACCAGGTCCAAATAGGACCGTTCAACTTTGCGAACCTCTTTCTTGGAGATGGTTTGACGTGTTCTGCAGACTTGACTAATGGTTAGGCCTCGCTGTTGTTAAAAACTAGACTATTATGGCTCTGCTGATGGGAAGCTATGTGGTGTCCCTTACCTTGGCTATATTGAATCTGTGGTTCACCGTTGATTGCAGACTCACTCAAAACATAAAAAATGGAATCTCTCCGAACACACTGAATTATATACTATGGTTTACTATATTTTATAACAGTTGCCCCAGTGACTACTTTATGAGTAATAAAAGGAAAGGTATTATTGTAAAAAGAGATGCACTGTCGATGCAATTATTAAACCATAGCACAATCACCCTTCTACATATTGCTGTCCGAGGCAGCAGAGTGATTGCCTTGAAGATGAAGTATGTTTGCAACAATGCAGCAGGCAGAAGCCAAGCCCTAGAAATCATGAAAAGGTCAGCTATGTGTTGCTGGCTGGATACCCAAGAGGAAAAGGTCAGGCTTCCTTGCAAACCGGCCTCAGCATGGCACAAACAGACAGGACTCAGCTCACTCACAAGCATCTAGGAGCTTAACACCCCCTGCAACCGTGCATTCATTCAATGCATGTGGATATTCCTCACCCAGAAATGAATGAACCCCAGGCACACGGTGACTTCAAGCTCAGTATCAGAGAGGGAAAGCTTGCGAATGCCAATGTCACGCACAAATAAAGTGCACTTCGATAGGAGCAATACTAACATTTGTTGCGTGTTCTTTTAATGCAAGCACTTTCATGAATATCAGTATGGCATTACAAATAGCTCGTTATATTTACATGCACAAAATAGCATATATTCACGGGGGGGGGAGATTATTAAGAAGAATTTATACTTTCATGCTGCAAGCACTTTCCTGTTCATCACGCAACACGGCTAGCTTCTGGCAAGCACTATAGTGGAGTGTTACGATTTTTTAAATATTTTTTTTTAATTCTTATTCATAAATGCCAACTTAGCTGAATCCCTTTCAAGTAATATGACCTTGTACAAGCCCCACTCTGGCTAACAGGAAGCTTTTGCGTGTCCCGGTTTCTGGTCCTGGGATGTCTTTCCGCTTCCGGAAGAGGCCTGCTAGAAATTGAGCGGTACCAGTACCCAGGGCACAGCGATGCACTTTTTCTCGTTCACTTCTTACACAGCTGAAGAGCTGACTTTCCTCATTAAGTAACCTCTTTTTTTTTCCAACCTCGTGAGCTTGACTGTGCTTACAATACGCCTCCTAGCCTTGACGAATGCTAACAGCGAGCCCGTTACTAAGCAATGCTTGACGGGTGCTGTATCAGAACAGCCTTTTCTGACAGCTGAATGCTACCGCCTCCCTTTCACGTCTGCGTGTCATTGTGAGAGTCAATGTTATCTGCAGCGGGCGCAGAGAATGAAGGTTAAATGCGGTTCATCCTTCCATTGTGCCGCTGCTTCCCTGTGAAAGAAAAGTAACTAGTGTCATAGCGTGGATTTCTATGACAGAGTTATTTGTGATTTCAAAGAGGTGAGGTCTATACTTGGGTGCACTGAGCTTTTCCTTGTCTTATAACGTGTTGTAGACTAGACACATTATTAACTTTTACGCATAGAGCTATTTTTAAAATGGTGGGCCTTTCGATAGCATGCATGAAGGGTTTAGGGTATTTCGCCAAAAAATCACTCTCCTACTGGAACGATATGTAACATAAAGGTCAGATTCCACCTCTTTATAGAGGAACGTCGTTGCTTTACCCTTGAGAGCACAAATGCTGCAAATGAACAATTTAGTGTATTTAGTTCTAGCTCATGACCATATGGAACTACATGGGCTGCTGCTTTTTAATTAAACACCGTATCTGGACCAATTTGGTGAGGTGTGGATTTCTGATGAAAGTGTATTTGTCATGCCACCTCACATTGAGGCGATATAAGCCTTGGCGGTGGGTCGACCCTGCAGGTGACAGCCCACCCCCAACTTATGGGCCAAAGTGAAGGAACAGTGGTTTATATCACCACTAGCACCCGTATGATAACCTTTGCGTTTGGGCAGATGCTAATGCTAAGGAAAAAGCACCTGTAAAGACATTGCAAGTTTCATATGGGTGCTAATGGCGGAGACAGGCTTTGGTGGTTGCTTCTCTGATAGGGCAGTGTGAAAACAGGGAATTGGTTTTGATAGAGCTGGTGCATAATGATTTAGTTAGGGAATGTAATTTATTCAGCAGATTGTGATGATTTATTCAGCAGATTGTGATTTATTCAGCAGATTGGGACAGAGAAATGATATAGTGACATTTTTCCTGAACTGATAATAGAAATTGTTGCATAGATCTCTAGTTGAAGAGTTGAATGTGATAATAATGAGACTGGAATTTTTTTAGGGTGTGAATTGTGAATTGACAATTTGGAATAACAATAAAAACATTTGCAAATTGATACATACAATTTGTGGTAAAAAAAAGTGTGCTAGTATAATAAGCATATTAACAAGAGTGCTTTGGAAAGATTTAGTTACTGAAAAAGCTATTCATTTAGACCATACTGTTTCGAAATAAGTAAAACCTGTGAGAAAGTACATTCTGGCAGTGGTTAGAAGGTGGCATTATGTATTACTTTGACTGAAATTGAATGTTGACATGAGAGGATACTGTCCAGTTGGAGCAATGGGTGATAGTGGAAAGCCTGGAGAGGTGGAAACAGGAAGTGTACAGGATTGAGAAGAGGTGATTGGATTAGTAAAAGTAATTGAAGCTAGATGTTAGAATGGATTTCTAAAATCTGGCCTGTTGGACAGATTTTAGGAGGCCACGCTGGTTATATGTCCCCTTACTATATGTTCCCTCTTTCGCACTTGCACAATCTGAATGACGCAAGGCCTAGTAAGATCGTTTGTCTTGTCTTCCCTCTGTCTTCCCTCCCTCGTCTTGTCACACCTAGAAACACTTGTGTACAGGTGCGTTATAAATGGCATATCATATCATACTATTATGATGTCTCCCCTTGCCTGATATGTTCTTTTTCCAGTTCTCTGCACAAAACGGCAATGGCCAAAAGCGTCTCATTAAAAAATGGAAATAGACTTTCAGGCTTAGTTTTCACATCTGGACTGCAGTAGTCGTTTGATGCCTGAAATCCTATGCGGGACATTGAGCAACACAATGTTTACAATATGCTTTGATGGCAGACCCTGGGTAAGCATGGGCAAATAACTTCAGATGAAACCTGAATAGCTTGGAATTTCACGGTTTGGAATTTGCTGAAATTCTCAAACCGTTAAGCGATCCGGGCCATCATGTTTGGGAAGCCAGATTCAACTATTTATATAAGCACTTGCAGCTGCAACTCTCCAGCAGTCAATGGAGTCTTCCAGAGAAGCAGAGTGATGCCTGTTGCTGTTTCAAAGCTGTGCAAAGTTACATTAGGCAGGGCATTTAGGTATTGATTTTAGTTGTGATTTTATCCCAGGATGAACAGACTAACATAGGCCCTCATTCTGACTCAGGCGTTAAGGGGTTTACGGCGCCGTAAACAGCGCCGACCCTTAACGCCTGATTACAAGGTTCCCTTTGCGGGATGGCTTTTAACAGCTGCTTTTTTGCAGCTGTTAAAATCCATGCCGCAAAGGGACCTTGGCGATAATTACGGCACTGTAATTTACGGTGCCGTAATTATCGCCTTTCCCCATTCCCATTATGCCCTATGGGGCGAAAATGGGAATGGGGAAGGGTAAAATGGGAAATGGGGATTTACCACCCCACTCACCTTGGAATGGGGCGGTAAATCCGCCAACAACCATGGCGTAAACATGGTTTACGCCATGGTGGTAAGGGTACGACCCAGGCGGTAACTTACCGCCTGAGTCGTAATGAGGGCCATAGTATTTTTTTGTTTTTGCAAAACACCTTAAAAGACATATTTCATAGAAATGCAGGCTAGGCAAGTCTTCCTAGGTCTTGGGGATTTTATTTGAGAGAAATTTCACTTTGTTATCAGGGTCCAACAAATATATGCATTTATCGTGCCGCAGTGGCTCAATTGAACCTGCACTCACACACAACCTTTTTCAGTGCAACAGCTGACACAAGCACATTATTTTAAAAACAGTTATTATCACTGCTTGAGGGGAGGGGCAAAGTGTATCGGCATGCTAGGAAATATTGTATGCATGGAGTTGCAAATCACTGAGATGGCTGTTTTAGTGGCAGGGTGATTGGGCATTTCACTTAACACACCACAAGCTTGGAATCAGGAGGAATCCATGATGGGCAGCATGATTCAACAAATGCTCACACACACTACATGGTTTGGAGAATTAAGTGACACAAGCACATTGATATCTTTCATTAATAGCAGACTTTGAGGGAAGGGCAAAAGTGTAACAGCGCATCTTGGGTTGCAGAGTTTTACTGGTCACTCATTTAATGGCATTACTGGCACAGTGATTCAGTGTGCAATGCGAGACAACACCTACCTGGACAGAGGAGGAATATATGCTGGGGTGGCTATAATGAATGCATGTTCACAAATGATGTGGTTTAGTGCAGTGGCTGACACAAGCGCATGAGGTATCAGGTAATGCATGCATAGAAAAATGCCATTAATGTGAAACACATTTGAAATTAATTCTCCCTATGTGTAGATGTGGTTCTGTGGTTTTCTAGCATATGCATGGAACATGAATGCAAGCTGTAGGACGTTACAACAGACTCCTAATGCATATGTTTAGGGAAAGTGTACTATCAATTTAGAAAGCACAGTGTAGGGTTCATCCACTCAACATGCATGCTGCATGCTGATTACTGCATGCTGATTAATACATTTGGCCATTAGCAACACTCTTGACATTCTTGCCCCAGTCATGAGGATCCGTCTAAAACCCTCCTCCAAACAGAACATCTGGTACGACACTGAACGTTCAGCCCTGAAATGCAAGTGCAGCACTGCGGAATGGAAGTGGCAAACCTCAGGCTCACCCTCTGACAAACTGGGCTGCCACCTGCTCCAAAGGCAATACAGACTCTCCATCCATGCCAAGAAAAGAGTCCACACCCAGGCATGGGTATATGGTGCATCCAACAACATGACTGAACTCTTTAAAAGCTGCAGGGAACTAGCCAACCCTCCCACAGTGTCCTTCTTCCCTCTTCCGTCCCAGGCCCTCTGCAATGCACTGGCCACACAATTCACCACCAAAACACTGGATATCTTGAGCACCCTTGCTGCCCTCCTGCCCAACCCTTCCCTCATTCCCTTGCCTCCTATGGCCTATCTCCCTCCCTCTGCCTCTCTCTCCTCCTTCTCCCCGTTTGCACCTGAAGAAGTCACCAGGGTTGTCTATTCCATGAAGGTCTCTTCCAAACAGGTTTCCCCTTGCTCCTCCAGAACCATCAAGGACAACATTGGCTCTCTTGCCCCAGCATTCGCTGATCTCTACAACCACTCTGTTGCCACTGGATCTTTCTCTCCTCCCTCAAGCACTCCCTTGTGCGCCACATCCTGAAAAAACCTTCAGCAGACCCTACCTGTCCAGCCAACTTCCGTCCTATTTCAATCACCCCCTTTGTTGGGAAACTGCTGGAGAACCTGGCTTTTCAACAATTTACCTCACACACTGAACTTGATGGTGGATTCCACAACCATCAATCTGAATTCCGTGAATCCAGAGGCACGGAAACTGCTCTTCTGACACTCGTGAAGAACTGCTCGCATCTCTGGATCACTTTCTTCAGTTGGCTCCCTCTTATGGAACAACATCCCTCTTCCCCAGTGTCTTGAGCAGGACTTCCTCAAATTCTGGAAGCTACTCAAGACTTTTCTCTTCACCTCCTCTTTCCCGTCTGCACTACTCTGCTAATCTGATAGTCACTGTAATTGGTGACCTGGGCCCTTATACATCCTTCAGGGTACTGGCCTCCCACACCCAACCTCTCAGCACTTGCCTCGGCACCAACCGGCCTCACCCTTTAGTCTTGCACTTTCTTCCCAGTGCAGTTCCAGTTTGCATAGCACTTACCATACTATACACTTCATCTTCTGTTCACACACAAGCATAGACATTCCAGTAACTACCTCCACTCGCACGTCCCCCTTCTCATTGCACTTGCACGTTCTGAATACTCAAAAGGCATAGTATGTTCGTCTTTATCTTCCACGTAGTTCATTGTTTTTCAATCCCATGTTCTCCCCCTGTTGCCTTGTGTGAACATAATTGACCTACTGTATAAGCGCCTAACAAATGCACAATAAATAACAATAAATACACATTTGAATACAATTGTATGATTCCCAAATGAAGGAATAATAACCTCTATGACTTTACCTAAAACAATGTGTCACACTGGTGCAGGGTCCTTCCCTTACTGTTTGATGTTATCAATGAGGAGTTCAAGTAATTTACTTTGACATTTCCTTTGGTGTGATTTTCTATGGAAATGGAAGTGAGACAGCTAAACTCTGTTTCATCCCCAATCTAACTTTTTAAATATCTATGTTTTTCACAGTTGACAAATTATCAATCAAACCTGGAGATATGTAGCATGCACCCTTCCACTAATCTGGCGTCAGATTGCACCTGTGAAAACCTGCAGGGTTTTACTTAATGGGCTTTAGATTTATGAACAGCTTTACTGTATGTGTGTACAAATGTTGTCTATTGCCATGTAAAACAAATATGGCTCTGTTTTGAATGCAATGTTAAAGCAAAGTGCATTTCTCATTTTTCATGCTTAAGCATTCTATTTGGAATGAGATCCTCTAGTGGAAGTCCCTCTTACTCCACACACTACTGTGACTTAGCAGAGACATGTTTCTAGAGGGCATACGTAATTTAATTTGGAAGATTTTTATACTCACTTTTGGATCTTTAAAGCTCCATCCATCAGGGGCCCTCAAGAGCTTACATGGAATTCCAGTCAGCTGGGCCCTTCTGGTCTCTCTCTCTCTCTCTCTCTCCATCTTCTAGGAAAGCATATTTGTCTTAGGTAAATCTGTAACAGGTGTCCTCATGGATAAGCCTCTTATCATTTCTCACATTTTTGCTCTCCATTATTTACATGCAATGGTAATACTCTTGATTAGATACTATGTTGCTTTGCACTTGGCATATTCCACATTCCTCAATTTGTCTAGTTCTGTGCAGTATTGTATCTCAATGCAGAAGGTAACCTTTTTTTCGAATGAGAGTTGAAATTATATTTTGCAAAAGGGGCTGTCAGAATTTCTAGCTGTGAGTTTAAAGTTGATTACAAGTCATTTCTTGAATCATAAGTATATGTTTGCCTATACTGTTCACAGGTTCAGTTTGTGGCAGAATCTGCACAGTATATTGGGTGCCATCCCTCAGGTGAGCAGGTAACATCTTCCATCCCACATGGGCACCCTTTCGTAGTAATTACACAGTCAGCATGGATTGGCAATGCACCATGCAGGCATTTCTCACCTTAGATTCAGTAAATCTCAATTTTCTCTGACATCAAATTGTAAAGCTTGAAGGAGATCATCAATGGAACTCCATGACTGTGAGTTTTCTTTTGCACATTTCATGTGTCTGTGATAGTAGGCCATGGAATATACGATTGTGCAACAAGCACTGCATCACCACCAGTGCCTTGTAGTGTGCTTATTTCTTGTGCATAGTGCACTTTCTAATCACCCAGTCTTGGAAGTGACAAATAGCCATTCCAGCCTATCAGGAACATGTATTGATGTTTCCACTCTGTCTTGGCCCCTGAGGGCATGCACATTATTGGTATATTCACATTCTGCATATCTTTTACTGGTGCCAGTGTAGCCCCCTCTTGGCAATTACTAGAGGAATGTAAGACATTCAACTTTAGCTGGATAATTTGAATGAAAGCCAGGAGTCTCATTATTGAACAGTTTCCCGGAATTAAAGTATTATTCTTGTCCAATGTATGAACAGAAGGTTAATTTTTCCCTACAAGCTGGGCTATGTCTGTTTGATTACATTTGTGGCTGGAAAGCATGTGAGAGTGTCCAGATCTAGGAAAGATGTTAAGGGTCTGGGCCCAGAGATGCTGGGAACTTTCTTGTGTTTGGGATTTTTTCTAGTAAATCTACTTTTATTTGTTCTGAAAGAGAAACTTCGGCAAGAGATAGGTATGGTAAGGACCCATGCAATGCCTGTGACTAGAGCTTCATAATTATGATGTGCTCACTCTTCCTCTGAGTTAGCACATGGAGGTTACCCAAAATCTTGGCACTCCCTTTCTCATGAGCTGGACAACACTGGAGAGCGACATGAGATTTGAAGTTGAAGAGGGTTTTGTCCTGCCTAAGCCGTTGAGGGATTCTGGCATGACAGAAATGTCCAGGAAATAATGACTGGATAGATGACATGATACTAAACCAAATAGTTTTTCCCCTTCTGTAATGGCTTGGCAGGCTGAACAACAATGGTCTGGGGGGTTGCCCAGAGCTTTGCCCGTGGTTATGATTAATTCAAAACCTTCCAGCCATCACCTTTCTGTTTTGCAAAAGTCACCCCGAGCGGGACGGGTATGCCCAGACGTGGGTCCTGAGTCTGCCGGTCCTAGAGACCCAAACTACTCCTCACTGATGACGCCCAACAAGGCTGAAACATGTCTGGGGATGCTTGTGATCTTTGCAGAAGGGATGTGACCTAGCAGTTTGGGCTGGACTGTCTCTTTTGGGGTAGGACCAAGCCTGATTTGCATATGTTTTTTCCCCTTCTGTAATGGCTTGGCAGTCTGAACAACGATGGTCTGGAGGGTTGCCCAGAGCTTTGCCGTGGTTATGATTAATTCAAAACCTTCCAGCCATCACCTTTCTGTTTTGCAAAAGTCACCCTGAGTGGGACAGGTATGCCCAGACGTGGGTCACGAGTCTGCCGGGCCTAGAGGCCCAAGCTACTCCTCACTGATGATGCCAAATAAGGCGGAAACATGTCTGGGGATGCTTGTGGTCTCGTGCAGAAGGGATGTGACCTAGCAGTTTGGGCTGGACTGCCCCTTTTGGGGTAGGACCAAGCCTGATTTGCATATGGTTTTTCCCCTTCTGTAATGGCTTGGCAGGCTGAACAACGATGGTCTGGTGGGTTGCCCAGAGCTTTGCCGTGGTTATGATTAATTCAAAACCTTCCAGCCATCACCTTTCTGTTTTGTAAAAGTCACCCCGAGTGGGACGGGTATGCCCAGACTTGGGTCCCGAGTCTGCTGGGCATAGAGACCCAAGCTACTCCTCACTGATGAGGCCCAACAAGGCTGAAACATGTCTGGGGATGCTTGCGGTCTCGTGCAGAAGGGATGTGATCTAGCAGTTCGGGCTGGACTGCCCCTTTTGGGGTAGGACCAAGCCTGATTTGCATATGGTTTTTCCCCTTCTGAAATGGCTTGGCAGGCTGAACAACGATGGTCTGGATGGTTGCCCAGAGCTTTGTCCGTGGTTATGATTAATTCAAAACCTTTCTGCCATCACCTTTCTACCTTTCTGTTTTGCCTAAACCAAATAACGCCAGAGTGTAGTTTTCCTAGACTAGTCCACTCACAAATATATCACATGTAGTATGTTTGTTATTTAGTTGAAGTGTTCTGCTCATGGCTGCACAGTTATTGTCTCCTTGTCTGCCTAATGGGACATGTAGAAACACTAAAGGTCTGCATATTACTCACTTTAAATCAGAGGGCTATTGGGTAATTGAAAGACCCTGTCAGGGTAAATCACATGATCCATCTTGTGTGCATAATATCAGGTAGTGCCATTCTCAATACACAGTTTATGCTACTGTCCCAACACATCAAGTAAAGGGAAGAAACATTGGTACAACCTCAGCTGATTGTTGATTCTGTAATAGTACATTTCTCCCTGTCTTCTCATCTGTATTTATTGGCAATTCACTGTTGTCTTCCCTGTGGGAAAAACTTGCAAGCATCAATCGGGTTTGCCACTTTGTCCCAGGAGAGGTTGATCCCAATTCTCTGCAGCCATCTGTCCCATGATCTACTCATGTTCTGCCTATATACTGAGTTGCAATTTAGCTCCCCGGGGTCCCACCGTTCTGTTAGCTCTGCCTGGTTTCCCTTGTAGAGATACTTGTTCTTTTTGACACCCCTATAACCACACAAAAGGCCTTATAATCATTCTCTGGTGAACTCGCAGATGGAGAAACAGTATCATCTATTGGTTCGTCCATGTAAGAATTGCTATACATAGTACTTCCCTTGCCATGATGGTGAGAGCAAGCACAGTGTAGAAAGTGAGAGGCACACACCTGGAGGGATGGTGGGCTGGAGAAATCAGTGGAGAGCACAAGAGTTTGAGCCAAGAGGAAGAGTGAAGAACACCAATGTAGATTTCAGTCAGGTGAAGGTGAACGAGCCCTACCTGTGATACAATTGACCTGAGCAGTGCACAGGTTACCCACGTTCTGATAAGAGAGACCAGTGCAACGTTGAGTCCAGTGACTGTAAACCACTAGCCACTGTGAGAATTGGGGGCAGAAGAGAGTAAAGCACAAAAGTGCCGTGGTTAATGGTGAGAGGCCAGTGTATAATTGAGCTAAGGGGAGGCAAACAACAAGCCACACCAAAACTTGATGGAGCCCTACAGAATGTGTGAGAAACCAGTCACTGCATAAACCAAGACAAAATGTGTTGTGGAGAGTCTGTGAAGTTTAGGAAAAGGGGACCAAGAGAAACATCTGAGCAACCTGTGGAGAATGAGCAGAATATGATGAAACAATCGGATAAAGGAAACATTTCAAAGGCTGGAATATTCTGTGATGGTTGTCAGTTTACACTCTATTCCTGGAGTTTGAGTCAAACTCCCTGAACATAGACAAAGAACACATACTGTGTGAACAAGAGACTGCATAAGAGAAGAAAGACATCAATTCTGTTTTTTGCTTTTTATTTTTAGGAAATGTGATAAAATGAAATGGTGTACAACAGATATTGGGGAAAGAAGAACGACGGAGGCAACATTCTGGGAAAAGAGGAGCAGTACCAAAAGTCCAGCAGACCTTTTATTAGAAATGTACTACTGGCGCTGTATTTGTGAAAAACATCAAAACATTCGAGTTCTAGAGAGTGACTGTTGATACTGCATTGTGGATAACAGAGAAGATATACTATAGTGTCATTCGTAGCCTGTATGAGAAAGATACTACTGATGCTGCATTGTGGGAAACACCTGGTGAGTAACAAAGTGTCCATGAAACTTGTAGGAGAGAGAATCTACTGACACTGCATTCGGGGGAAAATATGTGAATTACCAAAGTGTCCAATAGACCTGGTTTGTTTGAGAAAGGAACCACTGACAATAAAATCAGAGAAACACATGGGGATTACCAAAACATACAATAGACCTTGCGTGGGAGGCGTACTACTGATACTACATTCTGGGAAACAAGATAAATTCCAAGCTGTCCAGAAGCCATAACGAGAAAAAAGGGGCTGAAGTTGCTCTCTCAGGTATATAGTAAGAAAGCAAAGGTACCAGAGGCATTGGGAGGAGAAAAGGTGGAAAGCAGAACACCACAATACATGTGCGGTGGGAAAGTAAGCATCCCTGGACATTATACTGAATATAACCAATTTGCAATGGTCCAAGTTGCCTGGACTCTAGGTGATTATAGCATTCTGCACAATCTAATTACATCCAGGAGGAGTCTCAGTCTTTCCTTTGGGTTTCAAAATAGTTGTTATGTTATGTTATGGTAAGTAATTTGTAATGCGCACCTGGTACCCGAAGGCTGATGGGCGCAGACCAACAAACACAAAACAGGCCACAAAAACAGCTAAACTATTGTCTATCCATTGTCCCACTGGGCGGGTTTAGGCAAAAAGCAATGTTTTCAGTTCCTTTTGAAAAAGTTCTGTTGAAACCAATGTTCTTATTGAGGTTGGAAGGGCATTCCATGCAATGGGTGCTGCAACTTCAAATGACCCCTGCCCTGTTTTGTTGGTCTTATGCCGGGGTACACTGAGTGTATTAGAATTATCGGATCTAGTGACCTTCCCTTTTCCTTCACGATTATGGCTTCCTTCAGATATGATGGCATTGGACCTACAATGCATTTTTGGGTAATGAGCAGAAGTCTAAAATGAATTCTTTCTCCAACCGGCAACCAATGAAGGCTCCTTCTGGCCTCTGATACATGATCTCTCTTACTTAAGCCCTTAACTACTCTCACAGCCCTATTTTGAATTACCTGAAGATGAATCTCGGTCTGAGGGATACCCACCAAAAGACTGCATCCATAATCTAATTTTGAGCCAATGATGGCTCTAGCCAATGATTCTGAATTTTTTTCAGAAATAAATGGACGAAGATGGCGAAAAAGTTTGAGGAAATAGGAGGCTGATGAAACAAGACTGTTCAACTGAGCCTTCATATTTAGGTGTCTATCCAGGCATACGCCCAGGGTCTTAACTTTGGACAAGGTTTTGATAACACAATTGTCCAGGTTGATATTCTTATATTCTGCTCCTAATTTATCCAATTTACTTGGCGAGCCCACCCAAAGAAGTTCAGTTTTGGCATTGTTTAGGGCAAGGCCATTGGATACCATCCAATCTTGAATTTTCAGGTAGATTGCATTAATAAAAGCTACGTCCTTTTGGTAGATTCCTGAGATAGGTAGGATGCATTGCGTGTCATCCGCGTAGTTGGCAAACATGATCCCTTCCTCCTCCAGCATCTGAAAGAAGGGGATCATGAAGATGTTATAGAAACACAGCGACACGCAAGCTCCCTGTGGAACTCCGAACAACAATAACATTGGATCTGCTTCTGCCAATTCACTGGCAACTCTAATTTGCCTGTCCTTTAGAAAGGATGATATCCAAAGGATGGCCTCTTCCGAAAAGAACGCATTTTCTCTTAGCCTGGTGAACAAGATCGAATGGTCCACCAGGTCAAAAGCCGCCGAAAGATCCAGGATCATCAGTAAGGCAATCTGACCCTTATCCATGCCCCGAATGAGATGGGATTTAAGGGCTAGGAGTGCTGTTTCTGTGCCATGATTGGTACGGAATCCTGATTGATAATTATGCAGAATTTGATTCTGTTCCAGGAATGTGGAGATCTGATTATATGCCACCCGATCCAGTATTTTCAGAAGAAAGGCGGTGTTGGTAATGGGCCTATAGTTCGACGGGGTGAGTGGGAAGAGATTAGGCTTTTTTAGTAGAGGTGTGATCCATGCATTTTTCAGATTAGCAGGCACTACCTTCGACTCAAATGAGGCATTGACAAATTTTGGAAGAGCTGGTGTTAAGGTAGGTAGGCATTCCTTAATTATAATTGCAGAACATGGATCGCCTTTACAGCTTGTGCTCTTGAGTTGACTTATAGTTTTTGCCAATTCCTCTTCAGATATAGGTAAAAATCTGAATAAAGGTTGATTTTTGTCTTTAACTAGGGGGTGCGTAATCTTCTCTTGCTGATCTAATATGTTCAGAGAACCTTTTTTAATCGGTATAGTTTCTCTAATCTTATCCAATTTATTCGACATTGCTGACTGAATTTCAAAGTTACACTTTGCAATAATTCTTCTTGGGCAGATATGAAAAGCTCATGAGTTTAGTTAGGCTTCTCGAGTTTAGACAGATAATTACATTGGAGGCCCAAAGGCCTGGGACAGATCTGGAAAAATGGCATCCATTCGAGCAGGCTCAGAATAGAATAATTGTTGCTATTCCTGAGGAGTGCACCAGAAAACTAATTGGGGCAAGATTACAAACGTAGGCATAATAAAAAATAAAGGAGGCTATCATGTTACCTAAACAAATAGCCATGATCAAGTGTGCCACTCTCCAACCCTTAGATAATGATGGGAATGATGTTGAAGATTCAACTGCTAAATTAGTGGCCTCTCTGATTCTAGGGCTCAGTATGTGTTATGGCTGAGAGGTGCATCAGAGACGCCTTCCTTCCAAATAGTTGAAGATTTGACCCACATTCAGGAAGCAGCTCATTCTACAAAAAAGGTTTTTGGGTAAGAAAGAGTTGTCGACTACCTGAGGACTCCTTATGGTGGAATGAACATGGTCGCCCTGTCCCCAAAAAATGCTTTTTCTTACTTGATTGCAATATGTTATAGATTTGCATGCATGGGAAAGGGGGTCTAATCTCCATTCTGAATCATGATTGCTTCATTACATAGTTCCATTATATGACCCCGGATTATTGCAGGTGATGTATCATTTGTCAACAGAATAACATTGGGAACACAGTGTGCACTAGACAGGGAGTACACCCACCACCAAATGGTGCCTTCATTAACTTCATTCTGTCCCCCCGGTGTGATACTCTGCAATATGTCCGAGTAGATTTTGACATTTTCTCTGGCTGGGTGGAGGTATACCCTGCCAGGAGTGCCGGCATCATCTCAGTGGGGAAAGCATTGCTGTAAGAATGAGTCCCATATTTGGAATAACAGTCATTTTAAACAATGGCGGTCGTGCACATTTTGTTTATCAACTCATAAAGGAACTATGTGCAACACTAAATATACAGCATAAGATCCGCTGTCCACAATATCCTCAATCAGCAGGGGCAGTGCAGTGAAAGAATGAGGCCATCCAAAATAGCTCTTATAGAGCTGAAACTGGCTTCAAGTGGCTGGAAGCAATGCCGCTATGTTCCTCAGTTTCAGAATCACTACAAATAGACAAACAGGATTATGCCCCAAAGATATTCTCCATGGCGCCAAAATGTTTACCCTCCTGCCTTCTTATGAAGAAACCGTATGACAGTATTGACCGCACTGATGATGCTACTCATGGTTATTGCAGAAGTTTGATCTCTACTATCGCACATGTCCATATGCAGGGGAAGTAAGTATTGCAAAAGGAACCCGAAGAAGCCTACTATTCTCTTCATATGAGTGATTTTGTCAGCATTGGCTTACTGGAGGTTGGGTACTGTCCAGGTACTGTTGTTTACCTGGTCTGCTGTGGAAGTTTGGGATCCCCCCGCTGGGTGCACACTTTCTACTGTAAAAGGACAATAGTGCACATAAATGTGGCCTAAAAGTTACCAGATTTAGTCAGTTTTGCGGTTCTGTTATATCCTGATTACCCTTAACGTCCTTCTGCTTTGAAAAGAATATAAACTGGTGTCAGCCAGATATGGGCTCTGGCAGGAAATTGAACCGTTTCCCGGGTAGTCGCTATCTAGAAGTGGCCTGACCATGGTATAAGAAAATATATGACCTAACCTAGCAGTGATGGAACTGCATTCTGGGAGGTGACTGGAACTGTGGAATAGACCTCTTTTTGTGATTCCTTGTGAAACCAGCAGAATGTTGATACGATCAAACTCCTTACCCTTGTGAGGCCATCCACAATTGGATCCCAAATACTGATTACTTAAAAGCACTACCGGTGCAACACCTGCCAGTCACCTCATCATCTGCAGTCCAACACAAAACCTTATCTGCCCCTGCCCAACAACCACAGATGAAGTGTTATGGCCTGAACCTCTGCATGTACTTCATTGGTACTCTCTTTGTTGTTCTATTCTTCATTTCGTAGATGGCATTTGTAATATGGAGAGACAGCTATTGATGTATGAAAACAGCATGGTACAGGTATATGTGTGGAATGACAACACATAGGTAGGCATACAACTTATAGGAGGCAGATCTCCCTCTGGGAGTGCACATGGTGGCTGCCACTGGTGGAATTAATCATTATAATGATAAAATTAATTCAGACTCCAGCATCACTTCAGCACCAATAATACTGGACTTATAGTGGCCTTCAACAAAACCAACCGCGCAACCCTAATCAAAAGAATCTAAGAAATAGGGATCAGTAACACTGCACTACTATGAATAAAGTTCTTCCTGCCAGACTTCCCACAACTCTCGTCCCTCTTGTCACTACTCTTCAACATTTACTTAACTCCACTCATAAAGCTCCTCGAAAGATATGGGGGGTCATTATGGGAAAAATGCTGGTAAAATGGCTGCTACAACCGGCTCCAGAATTGTTCCCGGATCGGCTTACTCCGAGTCTGCCGGTAGGGGCAGTGATCTACCAGCAGGTCAGGCCTGCCGGTAGTTCAGGCCCCTACCGGCAGACCTTTCACTGATGCACCGGCACCATCACTAATGATGCCGGTGCTTCAGTGATCCCATTCCCATGGAGTCGTATGGGGACGCCAAGGGTATGTCAACATACCGTTCCGCCGCAACCTGTAATGTACTGGAATCGCCAGGATATCGAGTGATGGAAATGGTAAGGTGACTTTGCCGGTAAGCCGCTTGTCACTTACCGGCAAACTCATAATGAGGCTCATGGACTCACTTTCTACAACTATGAAAATGACCAACAAATGATCTACAAAATCAAGCCAAACCATTACCAACTGCCTCACACAAATAAATTGATAGATTAGCAGCAGCTGTCTTAAACTCAAACCGAAGAAAGCAGAAATCATGATCTTGCCCATCAATCTCTCAGCTCAACATCACATACATGGACCTGCTGAAATGGGAAACAGAGCATAACAGACTCCAAAGTAGTTTTGCAAGAGTGGTTGCTGAGTGGGCTGTCTTGCTGTCTCCCACGCTCCTCCTGTGTCAAGAGCAAAACTACTGTGGATCGATTTTGGATTGGACTCTCTTGACTCTGCAGAACTTTGGTACACACCATTTATGAAAGTCTACTAAGGAACTGATTGACTTTATTTTGGTGGATAGTGGCTTATTTTCTTTGTTTTTCATAGTTACTTGTGTAATCAGTCCATAACATTGACGTCCTTCGGGCCATTTGTCAGCTTCCTGCCTGCCCCTTTTCCCAGCAATCTCTTCATAACCACCAACGCCGCACGTATTCGCGTGCATGTTTTGCAAGAGTGGTTGCTGAGTGGGCTGTCTTGCTGTCTCGCTTGTGAGTGGGCTGCGGCTGCTCCTCTGAATTGCAAAATTTGTTGGTTGTTGATTTAAACTGACAACAACGGTTAGTAAAAAGTTTAAATTAACTTCAGGTATGCCTGCAATTAATCCTGGCCAATTATTTAATTTAGAGATGGTGGCGATTAAAATTGGTAATAGATTAAGCCGCAAAAAGCAAAATCTTCAGCGCTCAATGTCACTTTCCTCTGACATTCGCCTGTACTATACCCAAGAAATGTTGTCTAGCAAAGAGAGTGGGTCTAATGGTAGTACGTGTCTGTCAACTGAGCTTCCGTTACTAACGGCCCCAAACCAACTACTGTGCTCTGAGACTGGGCAGAGCTGACAAATAATGTGTTGGCAGAGGTTACTGAGAGTGCTGCCCCTTTGCTTGTTTCCGGAACACTTGCGGAACCAACTATGTCAGTTGATGTGAACAATATGAATGAAATTACTAGTAGAGATAATCTGATAGTTGCTGATGTGCATGTGATTCCTAACTCTTCAGGCGAAGTCACAGACATGACTTTGGTGACAGCTTGTACTCTTGGTGGTCTCCAGCCTGGTGGAGAGTTTATGCCCCAGCCCATTTGTTGTTCAGTGGCAGCCCAACGTTGATTGCGCGCTGCCCATGAGGCGCTTACTCTGACAGGGGAAATTGATGAGGAGGCCATGGAGTTTCTGAATACATCGGGAGGGTCCATCTCCCCCTCTGCTGATGTCATGTATATATGTTCAAACACTGGGGAGTTAATCCAACTACACCAAGGTAATATTACAGGGAACGAAAATCAGGTAGCTAAATTCTGGGGTGGGGGACTCCCATTCAAAAATGTCATCAAACCCCCCCCCCCAGACATTGATCAAATGCCTAGCTCCAATTGTATTGAGGAATCATCCTCTTTCATTGTTCCAACACCCCGAAGGACAAGGTTTGAGGAACCTAATCGGAAGTCGTACTTTTTTATTAATAAGAACTGCTCTAAGCGGTTTTCCTTTCCGGAAGCCCCGGCGCTTAACAATACTCTTGGCGCCATGAACACTGCATTACTAGCATTAGCAAAGCTTTAAGAAGTTCTCGATGGTAAGCTCAATCATCAAACCATCTTATTAGAACAATGTTGCAGTGTCCTAGCAGTGTTAACACAATTTCCGCCCACTGAGCTAGTAAGCACTCAGTCCAATGTCGAGGCTGTTCAAGCTCATCGGTCTGATTCCCGAAACCTCATGAATGATGAATGTATACAAGTCTCTGCCCTGACTGAAATAGGAGGCAATGAAAGAATGTGTGATGCAGATCTGAATGGTTGTAATCAGCAGACAACGATAATGATTGATGAATCTGTCTCATCCAGATCTAACATTAAAGGTACCGAACAATCTAATTTCACCAAAAGTATCGATGATAAAGCTATCCATGAGACTGATGTTCAGACTAAGGAGAGGGGGCCAGGAATCACCGCAGCATCGTCAAGCTATACATTTTTTTCATCTAAACCTGTTAAGGAGAATGCAGTCAAGACAACAGCGGTAGTTACAGACCCCTCGCCTCCTGCACCTAGGAAAATATTTACAAAGGGGCGAGGTACCAGATCTCAGGTCTCAGGGCGCAAGTTTATCAAAGCCCTATCTAGACGTGAACAAATTGTTAAAGCTGCAAAAGGTGATCTGGTAAAATCATGCCCCAAGCAAGCCATTCAAACCTTCATGCCGTATGGGCCCCTGGATTAATTGGTTACTCTTTCAGTTGGCATGGGTGCCCCAGAATCTGAACGGTGTCTTAACCCCCAAAAAACATCAAATAATCCTGATTCTGGTGATTCTATGAACAATGGTATAAGACCATGCAATAAGGGACATGAAGATACACAGACCAGGTTGCCCATGGGGGTGAGTGATGGGCATTTGAGTCAGTTGGCCCTAGCAAAACTTAGAGAGGAAATTAGAACATCTATCAAGTCATACATGTCACTTATACCCGGGGTACCCTCCTGTCCACTGAGCAGTGCAGGCTCTATGATGATGCAGGGTGTTGATGCAGGAAAAGAGACTACTGTAGTGGGAAATGTAAAAACAGTAACGTTTGGTGAAACCCACTTACAAGCTGAGGCGAATTCCAAATCAAGCCCGATACCCTCCTTGAAAGCTGAGTCCTGTGGTCAACCTCAGCTTTCAGCCATGCCCTGACAATCAGTAAATATCTTGTGTGCTCCATTGCCCCAACAATATGGCATCACACAAGTACATGGTCAGTTGCTCTGGCCAGAAACTACTGTCCAGACCCAGGATATCTGAGATATTATAAAATTTTCGATTGCGGCCTAAATCTACGAGACCAGCCAATGTTCTCATGGGGATGGTGGTAGTCAAATGCTGTGATATCCTGATGTGAGCCAGTTATTGAAGGGACCAGCCCAGTTGGTCAATCGAGTAGCGTTAGAAAATGATGTTCCAACAAGACTGAAATTCTCGACAAATGCTCAAGTCCCTAATACTAATTTTATAGATGGTAATAAACAACAAGCCAAGTTCAGGTCTCAGTGCTTAGTGATCAGATGTCGTGAAGACCCTTATCCTAAATATGTACTAAATCGGGCTAGCATCTTGAACATATGCAGTGAAATCCCGTCCTTGTCTGACATATCTTCAACAGATGTCACATTGGTTGAATTTACTAACATAAATGATCCATCTGAAGCAATAATTCATCTCCAATCAACAATTGTGATGCATATTTTGTGGCAATCTAAAACAGCCTTTTATGAATTGGGCTTCCATCTGTTCCAAGATCCACTCATAACAAGTAATGTGATGGACAAAGCTCAAATTAGGACATACCAGCCTATCAAGAATAGAGAATCGAATCAGATTGTAAACTTTGCTCCAAAAATTTTGACATCACATGAATTTATTACAAGATCATAACATAATGTCAATGATAATATAGGCAGCCTACTTTCGTGGAACACAAGAGGGCATGTATGAACTGATAGCCCTACAGGAAACCTGGCTTGTTGATTGCCCCATCTGGGCATCCCATAACATTATAATAACACTGGCTATTCAAAATTGTAGGGGCCGACCTAGTGGTGGCCTTTTGTTAGCAATCAACAAATCTGCAGGTTTTGTAAGTGAAAAATGTGTCTCTCCCTCCATGTATTTCCAGAGTGTTAGACTGCAGAGAAACAATGAGCTCTTAGTGATGGTCAACATTTATTGGAGTAGAGGGAATATGACCTACAAATCTTTTTTTCGGTCATTAAATTCGATTCTTGATCCCTTGACCTTTGAAAGCAATATTTGTCAAACTAATATAGTAGGGGATTTAAACCTCCATTTGATATCACAAAGTCCACAAGGACACACTGCTGATGAACTAACGTGGTCAAATATGATGGAGGAGAGAGGATTTTTGATGTTGAATGGCGCAATTGTGGGGGATATTCCTGCTGAGTTTACATGGAGTTGGGGGTCACAGCGAGCAATCCTTGATTATGTTTTTGTCCATAAGAATTTTCTAAACTGTGTACAGTCTATGCAAGTGGTTGCAACTAATCGTAGTGATCATAATAAGCTTGCTATGCGGTATTTAAGAACACCACCTGTAACTCCATCTATGGCTGAGACCTATGCACATTCGAATCTTGTAAATAACAGTGGTACCCGAGTGAGATGGACCGTAAATCGATTAGATCAGTTTCATGAGGCGCTTCTTGTGTCATCTGGGTCAAACAACTGTTATGTTACGGTGATGCAATTGTTTAAGCAGGTAAGAATGCCAGACTTGAGTGTTCGCCACAAACATTGTCATCCCTTTGATCCTATAGTACAGTGTAGAAAAGCTGAATTACGAAGAGATCTACGTAACCTAAAATTTGTACCAATAACCAATCGTTCTTTAGTCAAAAAACAACTAAAAGCCTCCTATAGAACATGGTTAAAGGGTCAGCGAGCCCTGTGCTATCAACGAAATGGGGAGGTAATGCTGTCTCAAATCTTTAAGAAGTCCACTAGTGGCATATGGGCTTGCCTGAATGAGGCCACGATTAAAACACAGGATGCTGTTCAAATAAATGCCATTCCAAATGCAACATGGAAAGGCTATTGTGGCAAGCTCTATTCATCGCCCTTTCCAAATTTGATCCCGAATACATATTCTCTAGGCTGGTCCCATCACTTTACCATCTCCATTGATGATATAGAGATATGTATTAAAAACTTGAGTCGTTCGAGGGCGGTGGGCCCGGATGGTCTTCATAATGGTATACTTAAAGATCATCCAAAAGAATGGGCAAGGATTCTCCATCAGATATTTAGTAAAATACTTTTGACAGGTGTTATTCCTGACTCATGGAAGAAGTCCATCATCTTACCCATATTTAAGAAAGGAAATCGTGACGATCCAGCCGCCTACCGCCCCATAGCACTCCTGGATTGTCCGGGCAAAATTTTTGCACAATTAGTTTTGAATAGATTTAACACATGGCTGGATGCAAACAAGTTTAGAGACGTGTTTCAAACAGGGTTTTTGCCTGAAAACGGGACGACTGTAAATACTATTACTCTTACGAGTATTATTCAGAAGGCACTCCAACAACAACAGCCACTCTATACCGCCTTTATATATTTTAAAATGGTGTTTGACACTGTACCTCGTGAACTCCTTTTTAAAAACCTGATGGATAAAAAATGTCTGTGGTCAATTGTCAAGTGGCTTATTGATTTACACACAGATACCTCAATACAAATCAAACTTTCCAGCGATGGTCTTCTGTCCTATCCTATGAAGACTGCATGTGGGTTGAAACAAGGTTGCCTGCTAGCCTCAGCTTTATTTACCTTCTTCATTTTAGATATTGTTGTAGATCTCAGTAAAATTGTGGCAGTTCCACCTAAAATTAATGCGGTTAACGTAAAATACCTGCTTTATGCTGATGATCTGGTGCTATTTTCGAAAACTCCCAAAGGGTTACGTGCACTTCTGTGTGCTTTGGATACATATAACAAAAAGAACTGTATTACCTTTAATTTAAGCAAAACAAAGGTAATGCAATTTGGTAAAAGTAAGCAACTGAATGTCATATATAGATGGCCTTTACAAAATGTTAACCTCTTATCAGTTTCCTCTTATATCTACTTGGGGTCTACATAAGTAATTCATCAGACAAGCACGCTAGCCATCAACATCTAAAGCAGCGTTTAACGACCGCCATTTCACAAAGTAGACTAATTAGGAGTAAATATTGCAAATTGTCCATAACACCATTATTGGTCTATTATAGACAGAAATGTACCCTTGTAATTCTGTATGGCACGGAGGCTGTCTTGGGAAAATCATATCAATATTGGGCCATATTAGAAGGCTGCTATTGGAAGCGTGCTCTAAACCTCCCATTGTCAGAACCCATTTGCATCCTGCGACACGAGCTAGGACTTCTGTCCCTTTATGCCATCTATAAAATGAGGTTATGCTCGCTGTATCGTAAGTGTATACTAAGTATCAATCAACCTGGGTTGTTAGAAATGATTGCAGTATTCCTTTAAAGATCTGACAATGCATTTGCGGTATCCTGGAGAAGTAACGCTGAAAAAAATCATTACTAATATCGGTTTTTCCCTGGCATTATTGCTAGGAAATCCCGATAAGGCGAAAAAACAGATATGGGAGGATGACTGGATAAAAACAAGGTCAGCATGTCTCCTATACAAAAAGTTTAAGATTAACCCATTTGCCTTAAAACGCTATGGGGAAACAGAAAGCTATTTAATTATGTTCCCACATTCCCGACAGCGGGATGATTACCTAAGGTTTTGACTCAATATCTGTCCCACAAAGGAAATTCTGTGCTCTCGCAGAATTATCTCAAAAAATGATGTTCAGTGTCAGTTTTGACAACTTGCCATTGAAACAATGCAGCATTTATGTGTTGAATGCCAAAGCTTGCAAGCGAAAATAATTGTTTGTTTTGAACATCTGTTTTCTGGGTATATGACTATGTCTCAAATATCCTGTTGGAATTTGCTATTTCATAGTCACCTGAAAATTGTCAGATATGCCATACTGAATTTTTTGTATAGTTTATGATATGATATGATATGATATGGTATTTGTAACGCGCCTATACACAAGTGTTTCAAGGCGCGACGAGGCAGGGAGGGAGGGAAACAAGGGGAAGACAGACAAACGATCCTACTAGGCAGGTGTCATTCAGATCGCGCAAGTGCAGAGGTAAGGGGAAAAGGAGGAAGTGCAGGGGGAGGAGGTGGGGGGGAGAGTGCAGTACAAGGTAAGTAGCGTAAAAAATAATAAATAATAAATAATAAATAAAAAGGGCCAGCTGGTGGCAAGTGCGAGGTAAGTGCAGAGCAAGTGCTGGGAAGGGGGCTGTAGGGATACAGTGACAGTCCCACAGTGCAGGGGGAGCCAGGGAGGCAGTGCAAGTGGAGAGTGGCTGGGCCCTGGACTGAGTTTGCTGAGAGTGGCCCAGATGCAGGTTTAGTGCTGAATTCAGTGGGGAGTTAAGCAGGTTTAGCAGGGGAGAGGGAGAGAGAAGGCAGAAGCGAAGAGGAAGGTTTTGAGGTGCTTCCGGAACCGGAGATGGTTCTCCTCAAGTTTCAGGGAGGCAGGAAGGCTGTTCCAGAGGGAGGCCCCTGCTGCGGAGAGAGATCTACCCCCAGCTCGTTGCTTCGAGAAGCGGCTGACCATGAGGGAGTTGGAGACGGATGAGCGAAGGGCTCGTGAAGGAAGATATTTAGGAAGAGAGAGTTGAAGGTATTTAGGTCCCAGGCCCCAGAAGGCCTTGTGGACAATGCAGAGGGTTTTGAACTTAATCCTCGCAGCCACTGGGAGCCAGTGAAGAGATTTCAGTCCTGGAGAGATACGGTCCCTGGGCTTGAGGCCAAGGACAAGTCTCGCAGTTCTGTTCTGGATAAGTTGCAGAGGGCGGAGAGTGGAGGCAGGCAGATTAAGATAGAGGCTGTTACAGTAGTCCAGCCTTGAGAGAACCAGGGCTCGGGAGACAGTGAGCTTCTGGGGGAAGGAGAGGAAGGGAAGAATACCTCTGAGGAGGTGCAGCTGGTAGTGTGACTTCTTAGAGACGTCAGATATATGAGGAGAGAAGGAGAGTGTGGAGTCGAAGATGACCCCGAGGTTTTTAGCCTTGCAGGTAGGGGCAGGAAGGGGGCCAAGGGAGGCCGGCCAGAGAGCTGCAGGGAAGGAGGGAGTGGGTGTGCCGATGAGTAGAATCTCAGTCTTACTGGCGTTGAGGCAGAGGTCATTGGCGGCACACCATTCCTGGATAGCAGACAGACAGTCGGAGATGAGGGAAGGAGAGGAGGAGGCCGAGGGTAGCCTGAAAATGAGCTGGGTATCGTCTGCATAGCACTGGAAGTAGGGGCAGAGAGCGGTGATGCGGTGGGCAAGGAGTGCCAGATACTGGTTGAAAAGCCAGGGAGAGAGGTTGGAACCCTGGGGGACACCACAGGTGGAGAAAAAGATGTCAGAGAGGAAGGAGCCCATTTGGACCTGGGAGGGTCGACCGGAAAGGAAAGAAGTCAGCCATGCCAGAGCCTGACCAGTGATACCCAGGTTATCATGGAGACAGTTGAGCAGGATGGCATGGTTGACAGTGTCAAAGGCAGAGGAGAGATCGAGCAGAATGAGAACACAGGGAGTGTTGGAATCGAGGTTCAGGAGCAGGTCCTCACGGATGTTCAGGAGAGCAGTTTCCGTGCTTCTGGCCGCTCTGAAGCCGGATTGATGGTCATGAAGATTACCAACAGATTCAGCATGGAGGTTAAGCTGGGAGATGGCCAGTTTCTCCAGGAGCTTACCCAGGAAGGGAGTAATGGAGATTGGGCGATAATTGGCCGGGCAGGAGGGGTCGGAAGAGGGTTTCTTGAGGAGGGGGTGCACAAGGGAGTGCCTGAGGGGGGATGGGAAGACTCCAGAGGCGAATGAGTGGTTGCAAAAGTCAGCCAGGGCAGGAGCCAGGGAGTCGATGTGGTCCTTGATGGTTTTGGAGGAACAGGGGTGAACCTGTTTAGACGAGGCTTTCATAGATCGGACTTGTCTGGAAACCTCATCAGCAGAAAAAGGTGGAAAAGCAGAGAAGGAGGGTGGAGGGGCGGCTGCAAGAGAGCAAGAGGAAGAGCCGGGAAGAGAGGGAGGGGGGAGAGAGGAGGAGAGCGAGGACAGGATGTCCTGAGTTTTTGAGATGAAGTGCGAGGCCAGTGCAGTGCAGAGGGCCTGGGAGGGGACAGGAGAGGTAGAGACTGCAGCAGGGTTGGCCAGCTCCTTGCAGATTTTAAAGAGTTCGGCCGAGTTGTTAGATGCCTCAGAGATGCGGGCTTGGATAAGGGCTCTCTTCTTGGTGAGAACGGAGAGCCGGTATTGCCTTTGGAGCAGGCGACAGGCCAGTTTGTCAGAGGATGAACATGAAGCACGCCATTTCCTCTCTGCCACCCTGCACTTGCGTTTTAGGGTGACGAGATCCGAGTCATACCAGGAGTTACATTTGGCTTTGGGCTTCAGGCGGATTCTCATGACGGGGGCAAGGATATCGAGAGTATCAGATATAGAGGAATAGAGCATGGAGAGGGCTGTGTCAGGGTGGGAGTCAGCCGAGGGGGGAGGAGGGGGCGAGAAGGTAGCAGCGAAAGCCTCAACTGACACGCGCTTCATGGGTCGGATGACCGAGAAGGTGGGTGGCAGTGAAGAGGGTGGCTTTGCCTGTGGGGTAGGGAGGGAGAGGTGGGAGGATAGGAGAAAGTGATCGCTCCAGGAGAGAGGAGTGGAGAGACTGGCACTAAAAGGCAAAGTCAGTACATTAAGTCAAATTTAAGGAGTTCACTAGATAAGTTTTAGATTCAGGCTACACTTTGCCATTCGTATCTTGTTTGGTTCTTTTCTTTTTCTTGTTTTTAAAGCATGAATAAGTACATGTATATATTTTAATTTGCAATTGATTAGGTAATTTTGTATATGTATATGATTTGTGTTCATATTTTCATTCTTTTTTATTCTAAACATGTTATGTAGATTGTATGTTGAAAAATCAAGTTTTACTTGATTAAAACAACTTTCAATAAAAATAAAAAAAAAGTAAAACATTGGGGAATATTAATGGAAATCAACTGTACTCTAGATCCATAAGTCAATGCAAGAGTTAATAAGTGCTTCTTCCACCTATTCACAATCAAATCAATACTACTCTTTCTCACCTTCCAACACAGCACACTTGCCACCATCTCCTTAGTCATGTCAAGAATAGACTACACCAACTGCAGATAATAAAAATGCACTGAATACAAAACAGTGCATGCTAAGGGAGACCACACCGGCACTAAGATCCCATAATGTCGTTGAGTCAAGAATGATTTACTTCAAAACACTCTGCATAGCCCACAGAGCAATACAGGGGTAAGGGACAGAATTCCTGCATCTAACAAATATCCATCTACAGACCAAAATGAACTCTGAAATGCAGCAATGACATACGTCTTGAATGCAAACAGTACTTGAAATGAAAAAAAGTGGATTAGCCTTCTCATGCATCTCAACGAAACTCTGGAACTCACTATACAAGGGAATACACGCAATCAAAGAACATCTAACCTTCAGGAAACCACTTGGCTCTTTAATTCACCAACCTAAAAGCCAAAAACAAGTTGGAGAAAACCATGCAACCTTAATATAAAAGAGATGCACAATACATTAGGGGGCTGCATGCAGATTCCTGAATCAATTCAATCAAACTGGCGCACAGAAAGTAAATGTAACATTGCTAACCACCAGATAAGATATCTCATCCTAAAAAAGCAATCTACATAAATTCAGTTTAAGGATCTCCTGCGCCTATCGTTAACCCTACTAAAACTCTCCATATTTCTGATAACAAACTCACCACACAACTATTCAATACAACACTGACACACAACTACCACAACATAAATCATTAAGTCCTTGAAACGCAAATATAACCATCTTAAGAAGCAGATTTCATGGGACAAGCATACAGTACTTGCTGAATGCAAAAGTTCAAACGTATTATTTCACACGGACAATAATAGAGAGGGACACAGAATCGAAGAGAGTAGGGTAAGATCACCCAACTTGGTAATCAGCTAGGAAGATAAAGGAAGCCTGAAGAGATAGTATTTTGAGAAATGTTGATTTATACCATTCTTGTTGGATGGCCTCTTTCCCTGAGTTCCAATTTCCAAGGTCCAGAGAAGATCTATCAGTATTGCCTTATAAAAAAAAACCAACAGGCTCCACCATGCCTCCATTTCTCCTATTGTTTTTCTCTTTCCATCAAATGCACAGGACCAGCCTTGTCTAATAAGAGGGTAGAGCACCTAGCCATGATCACTGGTAGGGCGGGCACTGGACGGTGGTGGCCACCTTTCCAACATTGACAAAAAAGACTAGGATTCATGCTCCAGCCCTTCGCTGCCTCCTGCACTCTGCCTTCTTCCCTTTTGGCCTCAAGGACCCCGAGTTCTCTTGGCCTCATGACCTTAAAGAACTGCAAACAAACTTCAGACAGTGCAACCTTTCCCGGGCAGCTCAGCAAAGAGAGCCATGGTCAAATATATCAGCTATTTGCCTATTCACTGATCTCATCCTCCACTACAAAATGTCTCCCCCTTCCATCCAAGATGGTGGCATGAGTTCCACCACTGCCTGAACCAACCTCAAAACCTAACACTTGTATCACTGTATTTATTGGTTGCTTTCAGCGATTTATCCTGTATTAAACTTGGCTGTATTGTTGGTCTCTCCCAAACTATTTGACTTGTATCTCACATGGCGGCATGTTTGGTTGTTAGTAGTCCATTTAACCTGGCTCTTACCTGCATATATTTTTGGTTGCTACAGGACTATTTGTTTTGTACCTCAATTACCTTTACCTTTGGTCTCTGCAGGCTTATTTCACCTGTTCCTGACTTGTCTGTTTACTTTTTTCATTGCTACTGGTGCACTAACAAATACCCAATTGTACACTTTCAGCTTTCTCTCCCCTGCCCTATCCACTCTATCCCCTTACCCCGCTGCAACTCTGCCATCCTCACCATGATCCTATCTAACCCACTCCTCCTCCAAAAAGTTATTTCTCTACCTCTTGCTCTGGGTCTCCCAATACTGCTCTGCTCTGTCAAATTTTTCCCCTGAACCCTCTCTCTTGCTATCTCCATCCGTAACATAATTACTCCTTCATAATGTCACTCATTTACCCCCATGTGTGTACCAGTTTAATAGTATTTATCCTGTCTTCTTTTAACCCCCAACCCAGCCCCACTACATGTGCATGAGAATCCCCTTATTCACCAGCCAATTCCTCTACCAATACCCCAAACTTTCAGTGATGGCCACCACTGAAATATGGCTTTACTGCCATGACTATACAACTCATTCTGCTGTCCATTCTTACTTTGCTACCTTTCCCATTCTCCTCGACTCAACAAGAAGAGGTGATGCAGACTTCATGATCTTCAAAGAAACACTGTCAGCCCAGTTCCACTCACTGAATGTACCCCTTCCTTTGTCAAACATATGACGTTCAACCTCTATGCTTTCACCCATTACATTGTTCTCCACATCTATAGCTCACCTGTCAGCTCCTTCCTCTTCTTTTCTGACCTAGACCTGCTTCCTGAATCTTTACCACTGGATCTCCTCCTGGTCATGATGGGTGACCTTTACCTCTCTAACATTACTATGAATGTACAATTAAAACTTAATTCCACTTTCTCTGACCATAGTGTAGTAACCTTACTTAACTCGTCCATGCACAGTAACGGGAACTCCCTTAATCTCAGTATTCTATAATCACCTCTCAACTCCACTTCTTTCTCCATTGACCACTCTCTCATGGATCACTCCCACATTAACTTCACCATCTCAGTACTCTCTCCACCTGTACCCACCCCCTACAGCTATCAGCAAGAGGATATTCTTACCTTTTTCCATGCCACCATGTATGAATCAAGTTAAGTCTCCCTTGCATCACTTCCGTATTATGCTTTCTCACTTAATTGAACTATCCTTCATAGAGTTCAACTTCACATTTGATAACTCCCATGACTGTCATTATGCTGCTTGCTTATGTATACCACCCCATTACTTCCACCCCCAACAATTTCTCATCCCTGCCATCAAATATTATAAAGACGTGCCTTTGACCCAGCTCTTGAATCTGCCAAATCATCTTAGTATACTGACCTTATATCATGTCTTCACTCACACTCATCAAAATATCCATGACCCTTCAGATGGTGCTCTCCCTCAAAAATCTACCCCCTGTCCTCCTCTCCCTCCTTTAACAACTTTGTGTCCTACGACGCTTCCAAAATGACAATGATATGCAACACCTTTGTTTCTCTGCCAGCCACACTCCTTCTCTCCACCACTAACTATTGTCCCTTTCCAAACTTTCTACTTCTCCCAACTGCCCTATTGAACTCTTAGCTGTGTTCCACTTAGTGAACTCATGCTGCATTCCTAGAAAACTGTCTACACCTCAAAGCTGGTTGGTTCTACAGTGCCAAATGTTGAAATCTTCCAAAATGTAAATCATATTCCTACCTGCCCCAATGTTAATCCTACTTTCCGATCTCCTATCTCCTTCCCTTCTGGCTTCATCATTCTGCTACAAGGCTCTGAAACTAACAGTACTCTTTGACAGTGACCTAGTCAAGACAATAGTTCATCATATCTACTGTCATGGCTGCTAGATTCAACTTTCTCAATATCAAGAAATTCCACCCCATCCTCACCCACCACTCGGCCAAAATGCCTGTGGACAGAAAACTCCTTTCTTATCAAGTTTACTGCTTAGTCTGCCCTCTACTTCTGAACTTTGCTTCACACACTGTATACAACTTACCACACTCTTCCCCACCGCTCTCCTAAATGGCTCTCTTAGCAAAATCACTCGTTTTGAACATTATAGTTTGTTTATAAAATCATTCATGACCTGGACCCGTCTGCTTTGCTGACTACATCTCTCTATACTCTCACCCTGGTACTCTACATTCCTCCTCGCTCCTTAGCCTATTTGTCCTCCTCCAATGTTCCCCCCTTGCACTATGACTCTTTCCTGCCCCTGCCACTAACACCTACCCCAAATACATCAAACGCATTCCTTTGATTGAACAGTGTAAAACCAGAATCAAGCTTCATCATCTGACCAGTGAAGTGGCCACCCACTCTGCATACCGACCCAGATCTCCCTTCCTATTGCAGCTCACTTCAATGCTTCAGCTGTAAATATGTAAATATGTGTTTGTCCACCTGTCATGGCAACATGCATTTTGCATATGTTATATTTGTGTCTGTTCCCTCATCTAGTCCCCAGGCTTATGTCTTATCAGTATGTGCCTCCTCTACTTGTTGCAGAAACTCAGGTATCTTGATCCTCTCCTAAAGGCACCATACCAGATATGAACTCCTATATTGCTTCCTGTGATCCTGTGTGAAGTAGACATCCTATAGTTAATAAACAAAGATAAATGAGTACAAATAATACAATTCGCCCATTCAGGCTTGATCATTTAGGGTGATCCTGATGACAATAATATTTTCAATAACAGAGGTTTTGCAGAGAACAGCAGAGGTGGTCAGACACATATCCCACCAGAATTATCTGATTTAAGTGCAGTCTAGAATCATATCATAAAAGAGTCACTTCCTCCACCATACTATGCCAACACATTTGGATCACTGTCTCACTGCGCTGGCTAATAAAGCAGGGACAAATATACACTGATATTTATTCGAAAAAAAAGATTTGAATGGGAACACAGCTGACACGTGTTATGATCCACTGTGTCTTATTCTAGGCTGTACATACATAACACTTTATCACCATGGTGCATAAACCCAAAACGTACACATCAACAATTCAGTGAAATAAAAAATATGAAACATCACATCATGATTACAACAAAAAGAAAATGGAGAAATATAGGTAAAACAATTGAACACATAATGATCCAAATAACGTGATGGTTCAAAACACGTTTCTACAGAAAGATACATGGAAATGTGGAAAACTAAATTACAAAATACACACATATTAGAATAACTCTTGCAAAAACAGGAGAGCAACTCAACAACCTCTCGTGCCTACGCTGTTTTCCTTCATTTCTCTGCCAATACATGTTTTACCCTTTGAATCCTTTTGGGGGAAAATAAGTTATTGGCTTGATCTCTGAATTATGTTACAGTTATCCATACCTTGTATGGAGTTGTCCTTTCCAAAGCAGACAGGCGATTTGGCAGCCATCTACAGGGATGGTGCACTGTACCCTGGTACTCTGCATCCTTAAAGAATCCCTAGACTTTAGAGGCGTTGTGATCAGCCTCCTTTAGGTGGAGCAGCTTTCTGTGCATGCCAGAGCTGCCTCTGAGTGCCCCTAAGAGTGGAGCAAATGCTTTTATGGTCTACATTTCTTGGACAAAGTCAAGAGTTAATTCATGCCACTTCGATACCTATCCATTAGGCCTTTCAATGGGTCTAACATGCCATGAATAATATTTCATAAAATCCCCTTTGTTCCTCTATACATCCAATCACGCCAAAGACAAGCAGGTTTCAGACCTCTGTACCAGCATTGAGCAAAAGGAAAGCCTCCACATTGTCAATGGTCTTAATGGGTAAAAGTGACTCAAATTGAATAAGTAATTTCTAGTTGGTTGAATCACTGAGGAAGGGGAAATAAGGTGATGTTTGTATACAGAGAAAACTCAGACATCAAATAAAGATACTATGGTATAATTTGAAACATTGTAGATGTAAGCCTACCTTTCGTTGCTAAATATGCAAAGGGCCTGATTCACAGACCGTTTATCTATGGGATTGCACCATTGTAAAACACTTCTGTGAATCAGACCCAATGTGTCCAGCATGAAATATACTCTTTTACCTTTCCTTAGGATCTTTGTTTGTAGTGAGTATACTCAGGTGAACAGTGTGCAAGTCTAGAAAGTACAAGATTTGGGGGAAAGATGAGCATCCAAATAGCTATACATCTCTCCCACAATGAAGGACATTTTGGTGAACAGCTCTACAGGGTGTCTTTCATTCTTTCATAGTTGACTAGAATGTATCTTAATTTAGCCAGATTTGCTCTGTTGTACAATTAGCAAAGTAGATCCCCACATATTTAATGGTTATATGCATCCAGTCTATGCCCATGTTCCCTACAACCAGTGGCAAATTATAGGCTAAAGAGGAAAATGTAGGTCTTCCCTCTTTTCTAAGTAATATAAAGAAACATTGCATAATTGTTGGCTAATATCTAGTACTGGTGGCATAGACACAAGTGGATACCCCCCATAAAGAAATATGCTTTCAGTGTACCTCGATAACCTGACCACCTATCCAGTAATATTGATAGTTTGGAGACGGCCTCCACTGAGAGGTATTAAGAGAGATTCGAAGGCAATGAAGGCAAGTTTGATAAAGAGCAAGTCTGCCTGTTTCCATAACCAAAATGGATCATTGGCTCTGGTGCGTTATTCAGTAAATCCATCATTCAAAGACATGTGGCAATACATCCCATTGTAGGATAGAGGAGAGAGCACCCCAATCAACTCTATTGAAAGTAGGTAGTACATATGGAAAAGTAGGGAGCATCACGAGAAACCTGACGTGGCACTGTTAGGTATGTCAATGCAATGTATGTTACCAAAGAGAACATCCATAGTGACGTGCACTAAAGCTTGTGGACAAACAACCATTTTTATTCAAATGTAAATATATACATTGGTAAATCCCAAAATAATCATTACAACACAACTCCAGTGCACTTTTCACACTGTATTGAAAAGTTTACACAGAGAAAACGAGAACATTCCAGGCTAACATATTCAATCTAGGCCAATGCTTTTCGGAAAATAATCCTTCCTCAAGGCTAATATGTCTGCCTGGACTAAATGGACAAAATTGCAGCTGTGTCTTTTTATAAAAACGAAAAATTAAGTAATTAAGTACATACGGCATTCATGGTAGCCTTCATTCAAATTGAGCGAAACAGTTACATAATACCAAATACAACATGAAATCTGCACTGGAGTTATATTGTAATGTTTTTTTTATTTACACATGAATATATTTATATTTGAATAAGAATAGTTGTTTGGGCACAAGGTTGAGCGCACATCACTAAGGATGTTCTTTTTGGTCACATACATTGCAATACATCCCATTGTAGACATGTTGAAAGAGTGACTACCTGCCAGCAGTGCCTTTCTAGATAAGGCAAAGTCAGGCCCGCCAGTTCTCTACATCAAGCTCTGGGAGTCAGGTTCAGATAAATGATGTGTTCTTGCGAGCTGTGGACATTGCAACTACTCCATCGTCTTGCAGACAAATGGAGCTTTGAATAAAGGAACTTCAAATATAAATGAAACCCTGTCTTAGTAACTTTGAAGACAAATATTACATGTTTTATTTTAACAAAGCACACAGTAAAAGGCGTACATATATGAAGGGGTATGTCGACAGAGTCTGAGGAATGCATGAGAGAATGAAGTTTGTGTCGGCAGTGTGCATTTCTCTATGTTGCGATGTTCCAAATGTTCAGCAATATGTATTGCTGCCAAATCCACCTTTATCTGAAACATGTTGGTAGACATTCCCAAACGTAATATTAAAACTCAAAATTGCCTGTGCATTTTGTATAAGAATGTTTGAAGAAGGCCTGCCCAACAACACAGCTTCACATATCACAAACATTAGCAGAACATGCTGCTGAAGGAGACAGGACAAGAAGCAACGTAACACACCTTTCAGAATTAGGGAATGGTGAGAGATGAGCACTGTTTTCCTCATCGAAACCTGGCTTTCGAGGTTACTACAAAGTAATGGCAGAGGGACCTCTCACCTACAAAATCAAACTCATACATGCAAATCAAGAGCGAAGAAGAGGGGAAGGTCTTGCTACGACCACAAAAAGAATAACTCCCCATCTTACCTCACCTGCACACCCCAAGAATGTCCCAGATTGCAAATCACTTATCATCAACCCCACACTCAGCCTTCAAATTAACTTGATCTACCAAATGGTACACAAACCAGCCATTTATTTATTTATTTATTTAATTGTTTATTTTATAACACGCTTAATACCTGAGTTTGTTTTCTAAGCACAGATCCGGAATTTAAACCTCTGTTGCTCTGCATGGTCTTGTTTCCAAGACCAGCACGTTGCCCCTGTTCTATCCGCCATTAACAATGTTCAAAGCCATCTACAGTCCCAGCTTCAAAGAGAAAGAAACAGACACAGTAGCCACCCTAGTGCTAACACTTTAGAAGATAATGATGCTAGGTGACTCTGTCTTGTTGAAGAAAGTGAAACATCATCCCATTCCTTCAGCACTCACCCTCACCGGTCATGCCTTCATGTAAAAGAGATGGCCAACAGAGAACCTAAATATTCCGGACATACATTGGATGCAGTTTTCTGCAAGGAAGTCTTGCCCTGCCCCCATTGTGGTTGTCTGGAATGATCCCCTCGTTATCCCTTTTACAAGCAATACCCCAAAATGCACACTCACAACACATACAAACCTAACATCCATATGCCACAGGAATTGGAAAAACATGAATGTAGAAAAAGTAGCACACTTAATGGAAAATAGTAAGCCAGTAGCAAATGTTATGTCTGATATTTTGCAGAAGACCTCCATATTTGGATCACAGATACCTTGGACACACTGATGCCCTTAGAACTGTTCACCCAATCACAATAAAAACATAAGCATCAACATGATTCCTCCCGTAACTCTGAGCACTCTAGAAAACGAAGTGCACATTAAAGCAGTCCTAGAGAAAGCACTACAACCAGACCGACGAAGTTAAATATCAAAAGCAATCTATACAAAGCATCTGTCTCTTGAATACTAGAATGAGTGCAGCAAAAGGACATTTTCAAAATCATCAATGGGAAGAGAATCCCTGCCTCATTTAGTAACACACTTGCACCTTCTTAAAATCTTTTCAATGACATCTCTGACCATTTCTGGAACAAAAACAGCAACATCCAGCAAGCCATCAATGCACATTCTTGAGATGTAATGGACAAACCCCATCCTGAAAACCTGACAACACCATCAGAGTTCAACTATTTCAGGCCTATTATCACCGAAACCTTCCTCAGACTTGTGAAAGAGAGCGATAAGGCCCCCTCGCCCAAAGAATCCTGCATGCAGGATAACTTCAAAAGCTTACTTATCAAGGAAACCACAGGTTGCAATTTCTGAAAAATTATGAACCAATTGCTGGAAACTGGATTACTACCAAATATTTTGAAAGCCACCTGTATTTAACCTCCCCTCAAGAATAACCCATGAAGAGTAGACAACCAAACAAATCACAGACCTATATCGAACTTACCCTATCCAGCCAAATCCCTGGAAAGCAACATCTACCAAAGAAAACTTGAACACATAGAATCAAATGAAGAACTTGGGCAAAACACAAAAAGGACCGAGACCATTGGAAAGAACCAAATCAGCACTTCCATCTATTGGGAATGAACTAACAACAGCATTATGTTCATCACCCTTACTGCTGAACATATTGGCAGTTTTCAACACCATAAACCACACAATCTTACTCAAGTGGCATTAAGAATCCGGCACTTATGACAATGCATCAACATTTACAAAATCCTACCTCACAAACAGAACTGAAACAACCTGCCTACCACCATTCACCGTAAGCATGCAAAACCTCAAATGCTGCATTCCTCGAGGATTGTCGTGTGTCACTTATTTTCAACATATACCTGTCCTCCCTCAAGGGGCTAATTCAAAAGCACATTCTCACATGTTGCAACTATGCAGATGACAACCAGTTTAAGATGGCAACTGACATTGACTCAAACAAATCCTTTACTAACTGCCTTAGCAAGATACATGTCTGGAGGACCAACAACAATCTGAAACCCAGTCCAAAGAAAATGGAAATCCTGCCTGCTGCAACTACAGTGGACCAGATGCACCCTGCCCTGTCCTGTGGAAAAGGGAACAAGAACCCAACCGTCTCCAGTGATACATAACTGGGGAATTCTAATGCAGAGTGGGTTCACACTCGAACTACAAGTCAACGCCATAGTAAAAACATGCTTCTAGCACCTACATTCATTCAGATGTATCATGCTCTATTTCCGCTTCCCACACAGAACACTCACCATATTTCTATGATAATACGCTCAAGAATCAATCATGCAAATATCCTATAACTAGGCATGCCAGGCTACCTCACCAAGAAAATACTGCAGCAAGACTTCTGCTGAGACTAGAACATGGGCAACATATTACTCCATGCCAGAGCAGCCTCCTTTGGCTAACATGGAAGAAAAAGATCAATTTTAAAGCATTCTTCACTGAGCATAGAACATTACACGGTCAGGGAGCGATATACCAGCCATACAAAATCACCATTTGCCAACCACAAAAGATACTCTGATCTAGCAGTGACATGCTAATTGAAACCAAGCACTACAAAATGAACAAATATGGGGGCATATCTTTTTTGAGCCTCATATCAAAATTGTGGAACTTTACATTTAACCCCTTAACTGCGGGAGTGGCCAGAGATTACAATGATTCCTTCAGGAAGTCAGGGTAAGCACATATGCCGTGAGCACTTAAGGTGTTAAAGAAATCCGGACAGCAGAATACAACCTAGCTTTCAGAAACATTTTGAAAAATCTGGATATTTAATAAACTAGGGTAGAGAAAAATTGAACACTGATTAGGGGACAGACTAAATTACAGCACACAGCCATAAAGCATCCCAATCTGGCGATCTGGAACCCTCCCAACAAGCCCAAATCCCACTTTAATGGATATAAGAAAGAATAAGGTGCAAACCTACAAATAACCGAAACTGCATTAACACTAATCACTTTGGGCTGGCATACCATGCGGGTGCAGCCCATCTATCATCGCCATCAGATGACCTGGCACCTGCCCAACAATCACATTTCTCACTAGGCAGAACACAAGAAGTATACAGCAAGGAACAAGCCTGCAGGAACATTCATATGGCATTTGCTCAAAACGCTTTGGACTGGCTTGTCTTGCATGTGCAGTCCACCAAACAATAGTTTCCCAACACTAACCAAAAACAGAATAAAGGCAAGGAACCCACACTCTAACGATTCCTCACTACCCAAGACCTGTAAAGAAGATCCAGACATGTCAAAATGAACATTGCAACCGCCAGAAAGAACCCAATTCACTAATAAACTCAACTTCAACCATCCACACTCACCTCATGCTCACCAACAATGCAAATGGCTGGACAAAACTCTAAACCCTTGCCAAATATTTACAACTGTACATCGTTGAATGATTTTGCAAAGCTTACTCACTGGCCAAAGCAAATTGGAAACAAAATGCTTCAAGGCACAGATCATAATGCACCTAGAAAACACACCCACAAAGATGCCAGTTGTTCCTGGTTCTACACACACCAAGATTTCAGCAAAAATCCCTGGATTTGCCTTCTCCCAGATTAATAAACCCCTCATACTCTACCTCTTAGATCCACGGGTGCATGAAATCCAAGCAAAGGGACGGGGTGTGTACTATAAATCTCCATACCGTAGCCATATGCATTGACACGTTAATGACTTCAGTAGGAGGATGGGCATGGCTGCTATGCATGGGACTAGGGAACTCCAGGCTGGCCCAGTTTCTGAGGCATTGAAAAAATCACTTTCAGATGTTGCTGCTCCTTTTAAACTACTAAGAGAGTAGATTAATTTAAAATAATATTGGCACAGCATTCGTTTGAAAGCTACACTTTTTAAAGAGCGTGTGAATGCAATTTAAGCGTGAGTTGCAAACCTGAGTGTAGGGAATAAAACACAAATGTTTGAATGGTTCAATTAATTACCCTCCCCGTTCCCTGCGAGTTAGAGAAATGGAAGCCTGAAAGATGACCTTTGACTTTTAACATGAAAAAGTGTCAGATCTCCAGCATGCCTATGTAAGCTCTTGTCTTTGCTCCTTTGGTCCTTAAAAATAATGGTTCATTGGTCGTGAAATGTGTTTAATAAGTATTATCCTATGCAATTTAATTCTTTGGTTAGAAGGTTTCGAAGTATTCTATAATTCACATAGCTTAACAACTGCAAACATGCTCTGGTGTCAAAACTGCATTAGCAATTAATGCGCTCGCTAGATTTTTTTTACATATTATTCTCTAAAGCTTTGGACTCTGAACGTCGAGTAAAATATGACAAAACACAATGTCATATTGTAGTGGGTTAATGCATGTGAACTAGAAATTAATACATTTACCATTAAAAAAGAAAGTTATCTCGTAGAACGATTGTTCTTGCAACATCATGTAAATCTGATTCCTTTTAGAGTTTGAAATGGGAAAAAAGGAAATGCTCAAACTAAACAGACGCCTGCAAGAACTGGGGAAACCAGGTAAAAGTAAGGGAGACATAGATTTTGCACAGAACAAAGGATTTCCAGTGAAATACAATGTTGATATTAGAAGAACCTTGCACAGGTGCATGCACAATTAGCAGTAGAGCATATATTACAGGGCCAGTGGTAGCAGCCCTGTAGTTATGGTTAAGGTGCTCAACTCATAGAAAGAGCAATGTTTGGTGGCTTGTAACGTTGCCCCTCCTAGACGAATCCTCATGAAACTTTGTAAATAAAGTATACAGCCCCGTCAGATGGATCCTGCAAAGTTTGGTGAGGTTTGGCAAAGGGCGGGCAAAGTTATAGGGGAGATTGAAAAATGTGTGGTTTTTCCCATATATGCAATGGATAAATAATTTTGCTCATGTCTACAGGCCAAATCGCTGGATGGATTTTTCCAAATTTGCAGCAGGACAGCGGCTTGGTCCCAAACACGTGCTTTTGTAAATTTGGTGTAAATTCGTCCACTAGTTTTAAAAAAAAACAATCAAAAAGTAGGCAAAAAAAATGTGTGATATATGGGTTCGGTCCACAGACTCACTTTCCTAATCGGTCTGCGGACGGGCCTCCGATAGGCCCAGGGGCCGATGTGAGGTTCCCAGGCATCAGACGTGCCCGCTGATTGGATGGTGAAAAGTGTGTGGTGTGTCAGATTTTTGTCCGCCAACATCACGGTACAAACATATTAAGAAACACAAGACTGCACTTGTTTAACTAATGCAAAAATATCTGGGGAGTTGAGGGGTGATGAGGATGGGATGCGATATGGCCTTAAAAAGTACAAAAAACAGGCGCGTTTTTCTCTGATGTCCACAAACATTTTGCGGATATCATTTGGATTTAAGGGGAGTTGGGATGAGTTTCATTAGTTGTTGTAATGATAGGTAATGTAGTAAGGCAAAGGCTAGAATGATCACAGTAGCAATATGTGTAAAGTAATTGTTCATAATGTAGTGGGAGTATAAAGTGTTTGTAGTATTAGGTATTATGAAATGGAGTCATTGGGAAAAATACAGTACAGGATAACAAAAACAAAAAAAAATAAATACAAATATCACAAGTAGCTGCAGTACACGTTCAAACATATAAGTGTATTGTTGCATTGGTGTATGGCAGCTGTAATGGTGTGGTACTGGAAAGGGGTCATGTTGGATAGAGACGCTGAAGGTGTGGTACACCATGTGCACCAGAAAGGTATTTTATGCACAGTGGCTATTATGGAAATGGATACCGCAGTGCTGGTGTGTGAAAACTCTCTTTTGAAGACCTTGTTTCTGCAATTAACATATGTATGCGTCCACTGAATGTTTTCCCAAGCCTATTGTGCTTACCCTTTAAGCTGAGGAGCAGCAATGCCCCCGTGGGCCTTTTGTGTTATTACCCCCTATGCCCAAGCTTGTTGGTTTGATTATCCAACAACTACTGACACATTGTAGCTAGTTCTGGCAATAAAAGGCCATGGATTTCACTACATGATTACATATATGATAATAAAATATAATTGATAACATTTTGCATTAAAAACAAGAAAAAGTCCTTGTGAGCACGAGGGCAGTGGGTGCAACCCTTAGCTCGTGTTGCTTTGTTTTCTCACGACTGTGTGACAACGTTTGTTGTACTGTCTTTGTTTGTTGTGTCTGTTTTACATTTTTTGTATTCTTCTTTCTGTGGGTGGGTGGGTTGTGTGAAAAAGTAGAAGTGTTCTGCAGTCTCATAGCGGCTCCTTTGCACTCTGTTCGGAGTGATGTGCAAATTGGAGTCCATTGCTGGCAGGGCTCCTTTTATTCTCTTTTTGTGGTCTTAAGCCATTGGTTTGGTGGTGGCATTGCTGCCTTTGCCATCTGGCTGCCACCAAAAATGTTGCAAATGCGTGTGTCACCCCTGCCCCGGCCTCCTCTGACACACTTGCTTCCCTTCCTTTGTTGTTCTGCAGAGTGACACCTGGGCCCTTCTGGCACCATAGTGAGATCCTAGCTTGCATTTTGCTTTCCCTGGTGGTCCTTTTTTTGTATTGTGGCTAAAGGAAAGGGTAGGGGAAGAGAAGAAAACAGAAACTTAGGCAGGAAAAGGGGGATAACAAGCACTGTCAGTGTTGTGCACTTATTGTGCTGTAGTAATGTTGTACAGCTTCAGAGTCGCTGCACATGCCCTATGGGTCCCCTTAGCCCCTGCTTATGTTCCTGCGTCTTCTAGCTAAATATGGTGGCCTTATTTCGGGATGCTGGTTCTTGTTAGAGTTCTCCTCTAACTTTTATCTAGAAGCTGAACGTGTACAGAGCATGGTACTGTGGAGGTAGCCTTTGTGGTTGAGTTAAGTACATGAAGGGTCGCATTGTTATGTGGCCTTCTAAACAGTGCACTAAGAATTTGGTGGAGCAAATGTGTCAAAAGCCCACAAAGAAATGATAAGATTCACTGTATTAAAAGCAGACATTGGAAAGTACAGTTTGTATTCTAGAAAACTGTGTTGTGAAGCGGTTCGTCGTGTAGTGTATAACATTCGAAAAATGGTTTTGGAAAACACAATGTAAGCAACATTTTACATGAAATCTATTGAAATGTGGAAAGTAACTGAGTAACTGTCTGCCATATGATGAACGCTGTGAGGCATGAATGTTGAATTTGCCGCAAAGAGTAGACTTAGTATGTTACAAGACACTTTAAATTACAGCCAAAATATGAATGTACTTGTATATTGAATTGTAAAGTCTATACTGAAATATGTTGTTTGTCCTCTATTTAACATAGTTATATACTCCCGTTGTGTACGTGTCATGGGTTCAGTCTACCGGCAGACTGTTTTTTCAACAGTGTTTGAGCAATAATTATCAACAACGGATTTGTCGTCAATATTGTGTGTGATGATAGCGAGACAACAATTTGTCCTTTTGCCGTTGCAGTCACAAGAAGCAACATGGTCACATATAGGTTCTAGAACAGTGCGGATGCAAAAGTATTGCATTTATTTGAATTGGAAAGCAGTACTTTGTTCTGCTTAATGGATTGGCATGATTATTCGTCCCTTATGAAAAATATTTTTTGTTGGAGAACGCAAAGACTTGCATGGATGGATTGATGATTGGATTTGGCAGTAGAAGATTAAAGTTGTGGGATTCAGTAATAATGTAAACGCTGTGACTTTCGGTAACTATGAACTGGATCTGGAAAAGTTAACAGACTTTTTGAGGACTTAGGTGAATGTTCTCATTGCTATGTCACAATGAAAAGTATTTTTTACCTTCCTCACTACTGCTGTTTTATTCAAAATGCATTGTTTCTATCATTACAATAAAAAGAGCAAGGTTTTCTGTATGTTGTGGATGTTTGTGCTTAACATCCTTGCTGTGCGTAACATACGTTTAGGACATTGGTGATGACTTTGTACGTTTGGGTACGGTGCCCTCTAACATCATGAAAGTAGGTGGAGCTTATTTTGAGCATATACTTATGTTTGCGTTAGGGGAGAACGAATGTTATCAGTGCTGCACGGCTCTTTGAAGTGCAGCCGATAGAATCTTACTGAGTTTGTATACTTTATTGAACATGGAAAGTAGATGAATGCGATAAGATAACATTGTTCGTTTTATTTCTTAACTGTGAGAGGTGGTTCCTACAGGATTTTTTTTTCTTTTTTATCTTTTGGGGTTTTTCCCAAAAGGTGGCAATGTAAGATGGGGCGGGAATTGAGGGAATAGGCACCAAGCACTAATCAGGAGGGGCAGGTGGACTGGGGAAGATGTAGCACTTGTGTTACATGTAAGGTAGGGGGCAGTGTTTTCCATGCTTTTTGATAAAAGTTTGAAAAGCACTTCGAAATTGCTCCCCCCTGCATAGTGGTGTGTTGCAGTATATACAGAGGACTGTTGTCTTTGAAATATATGGATCAACAGCCTCTTTTATTGCTTGCAAGGTAGCTGGTGGAATTTTGTGTTTCACAGAACTAGGCTGTGTAGTTATAGTACTGGTTGACGAAGATGAGGTGGAGGAAGACAGGCTATTACTTGTTAAGAAAGGGAGAGCCTTTCTGAGAATATTGCGGTGGTTGGATTGGGTTTGGCAGCATATATATTTGTACCTACTTCTTGGTTGTAGATTTACAAAAGCATGCCTTTGGGACCAAGCCGCCGCCACTGCTGTCACAAATTTGGTGAAGATCCGTACAGTGGTTTGGGCTGTAGGCGTGAGAACATTTTGTTTCCATTGTGTCTATGGGGAAAACCACACATTCTGGGACCCCTCTATAATTTTGCCCCCCTTGACGAGACCTCACCTTGCAGGATCAATGTGAAGGGGCCATAAACTTCTTTTGTAAAGTTTCGTGAGGATTGGTCCAGGGGGGACGAGGTTATGAGCCACCCAAAAAGTGCTCTTCCTATCGGTTGATCAACATATATATTCAGTGAAAAAACCTTGTTAAAGGGACGTTATGGTTAAGTTGCACTAATAAAAACATGTTAAAGAGATATTATGGTTACAAGTAAAATCGAAAAATAAAAACAGAAATTTGCCTGTTATGGTAAGGTAAGCAAACATATCTCGCGCCACCACCGTGCAGTGCTAAGACTAACACCCAGGACATCAAACATGATGTCACAATTTTCATTGATGACCTCACCGATGACATCAGAGATCTGAGCCACTTGGTATTGTTCGCTGACATTTGAAAGCTGACCAGTTTTCTTCACTGACAGTAAGAATTTTTAAATGCAGAAGTTGCTATACATGTAGAAGAAGTTAACCTTCATGTATATTGTAGAACTACTTTCCTTAGAGTTTGGTGTCAGCTCATGGTGCACAGATATGGGACAATAAGCAGGCCGTACGTACACACACAATAAGTTTGAGTACTGATGATGAACTGTAATGTTATTGACATTTTGTATTGATGTTCTTTCTATCTTCTATACTGTAGTTTGCCCGTATGTTCCTCTAATTTGTATGCATTGTGCGCCTTTATATGTATTGTTTGTACTAACACACGTATGAAGTAAGTCTTCACTTATTACCTATGTATTGCACGCGTAACATCACTGAAAACTCTCCAAGAGTATCTTTCAGTATTTTACAAAGCAAAATTACCAGAATAAAAATATTCCACTTCTACACTGTATGCTGCAGCTTTTACTTATGTGTATGTATGATTAGCTTCCAGTATTAACAACAACACTGTACTGTAATATAATGTTTTGATTACAAAAGTACATTCGTTCATACATTAGGTAGTTTACCATGGATCTCCTGATCAGCCCTAACACCTTGTTACCAACATTATAAAGAGAACCCCTTGTAAGGATTTGAAAATTGTGATGTCATCTTTGACATCCTGGGTGTTAATCTTAGCAGTGCATGATGGTGGCATGGTTATGGTTGCTTACCTTACCATAACTGCCGAATTTCTGGGGTTTTTCGATTATACTTGTAACCATAATATCCCTTTAACAAAGTTTTTCAACTGAATTTGATAGGTTTTCATTAGTGCAACTTAACCATAATGTCCCTTTAACAAAGTTTTTTCACTGAATTTCATGGGTTTTTACCAAGATACCCCTTATTTTTCTACATTTTCCTTACATCATACTGACCCCCTCCCTCTGTTCCATTGTGATAGATGCAGAGTACACGGACCCCGCCAATGTCCGCAGTCTTTGGACAACATTCACGCTGCCCAAAAGCACAGGGGTTACCTTACATTGTTGTATCCTGCAATGGGCAAAGACATGTACATGAAACAAAAAGAGCTACATGTACCACATCCACAAATAAATAATGATAGGAATTCTGCATTTGAGAAACCAGAATTATGTTTTCAAATGGTACCAACGCAATGGAATGCATCACGCACAAAGCTTAACTGTACACCTAACAGTATCACCTCAGTGGAACCTTGCTTACACGCTGTCAAGCACCTGGCAGTTATTCCAGAAGAAACCCTTAGAAAAATAGTAAGTACACTGTATTTCTTTCTATAACATTACAATTTATTATATATACATAACTTGTAAGAAATAGCAGTATTGTTTTCTTTGAACAGAAATGGCAAGCACACTGGAATGGTAGAAGGAACATTATACCCATGACGAAATGAGTGAAGAAAACAACTGTAATGGTACAGAATACATTTCTTAAAGTCAGAAATGTGATGGTTTTCCTTTTAACAGTACATAGTGGGAATGAGGAAACCAGGCCTGAATTACATTTAAATGAACCTGAACATGGGCGCAGACAGACCCTAACTGGGCGCAGACAGACCCTAACTGCAAATGCACAGAATCAACTGGTGAACTATAACCAAAAACTGATGAACTAAACAAGCATTTTATACAGTTGATGACGTTTGTGAAAAATCATGTAAAGGAACATGTATGATATCACTGCCCGACTTGTACCTGTGCCATTTCACCCTGTCCCAACCAATCATCCCCATCAAATGCCCTAAATGAAAGACACTATGATGAAATATCAATCCCTTCCTCCCCTCATGAACACTGTGTAGAAAATCCCAATTCTCCCATATATGCCTCCATTCCGATTTCCCATCTCTTTCCTAATTGGATGTGTGTTTTTGTTTTCAATAAATATGTGTGTGTGTACTGTTTCTGCATTATTTTTTTTTTAAATCCCAATTTGGAGTCTGTGGACGGCGTGACTGTCCAGGGATGTCCGTAACCTAAATGGAGGTGCCCCTGGACACCACTCCTGTCTGCATATTTCTGTTCAGTTGTGTCGCACTTTTAATTACTTCTGGGACTCCGTCCCTGTCCTGCAGAGATTAGCACACATGAGCACCTGATCTCACTGTTCCTCCGGACACCGTGCCTCTCGCGACATTTCAGTTTGCATGTGTGGCACATTTAATTTGTTCAGGGACTCCAACACAGTCCTGTGGACACTGACACGCCTGCGCACATGCTCTCACTGTGCACCCGGACCACGTGCCTGTTCGGACATGTCCGCTCACACGTGTCACACTTATAATTAGTTCAGGGACTTTGCCCCTGTCCTGTGGGCACTGCCACACATGCACACCTGATCTAACGGTGCCCCAGGACAGCGCACCTGTCTGACATGTTCGCTCACAAATGTCACACTTTTATTTAGTTCGGGGACTCCACCACTGCCCTTCGCGCACTGTCACGCAGGAAATAACTTCTTAAGCCCTATGTGTGGGCTGTCCATGAGATGCAACATGCTGGTTTTGCTGTGATTGTTGGCGACCACAACGGCTTCTACTATGGCCACTGCAGCTGCCACACAATCACCACCACCACTATCTGGAGTACCTGGAGAGGGGAACAGGTGTGGTGATACAGACGTGGATCAAGAGGAAGATGAGGATGAGGCACTGGAAGTCCCTCTCGCCACCTCCTGATGTGAATCCTGGGTGTGGCAGCTTTTTACCACTTTTGGGAGTATACCAAAGGCTCGGGCAGACAAGGTTCGATGCACTGAGTGCCAGGTTGTACTCAGTCACAGACAACCAGGTCTGTACTCCTACAGACCACCTCCATGTGGTGACACCTACAGTCCAATCAAAAGGAAGCAGTTCGAAAGGTCGTACCTTTCAACGGGCCAAGAAAGCTGATGGCCACTACCTCATCCTCATCATCCGCTCCTGCCACAACAAGAGACATTCCTGTGGGGAAGTGGATCCCAGGGGAAGCCTCACAGGCCATCCATAACACAGTCGACCTTCGTGCGTGATAGTGCTATGCATGTACTGTGACACCCCACTCTGTAGGGGGAGCAGTTTCAGAGTGCTTTCGAGGCCACGATCAAGGAAAATGAGAAACACTGTCCTCTGATTAAGGCCCACCCAACATCTTCCTCTCTCCAACTACCCCTTCGTCCCTGAGGTTGGTTCCCCTTCCCTCCCTCCCCTACCTTGTCTCTCCTGTGAAAAAAAAGTCAAAAAAATATAAAACACAAAAAATACAAAAAAAGGTTCTTTTCAGAGCCACCTTTCGCAGTTGAAAAATGGAAGCACCCCAAAAAAGTTACAGGCCCCTGCGCAGCCTGTGTAGACCACGAACAGTGCGGTAGTCCACAGACATCAAACAATGTGAAAGGTGTTGGCATCAAAAACATGTAACTCTTTTGTGTGGGAAAGTGGTGGCTCTGAAAATAACCTTATTTTGTATTTTTTCTTTTTAACATTTTTTTTCAATTTTTAAAGTAAACTAAGCAACATTCTACTAAGCTAAACTTTTTCTTTAAACTTGCAAAAAAGTAGGCATTTTGTTTTCCCCGTGTTTCCATATATTTTTTTCTCACCTACTGGAAATGCTTTCTATATTTACAAAAAGTGCTTCAAAGCATTTTGAATGTTTTGCAGAAAAAGCTGTTTAATGGCATCAGTAAGGTGTACTCGATCTCAGCAGAAATTATTTGAAATGTCAAATTTAATAGTTGCATTACGGAAAGACCTCAAGCCAACATCCCCCAAAAATGCACATTGCACCTCACTTTCTCCATTTGTGGACCAAATGAATTTGAGCGCATCCACATCTGTCTCCGGGCAATGCGAGAAAAAAAATCTGTCTCGAATTCGGGAACATTTCCTTCAATTTGCCAAATGTCTCCTTCATTTCAAATTGCAGTGAAATTCCAGTGACATACCCTAAACTGTTCCTTCCACAATGAACAATGATAATGTCTGGATGTTGCCGTGTGACCAAATTTACACAAAATGGGAGCAAGTCCATCCATATCATGACGCACACTCCATACCATTGCACATGAACATCATGAAATCCAAGATTTTCAGCTAATCCACCGTGCTCTGCATACACCTTCAGCCAATGAATTCGCAAGTACCCCAAAATCCACACACTCTGTCTCTGAAAGAAATAGCCATAGCCATCTCCACTCCTCTCAGCAAACATACCTTCTGCCAGACTCTCGCCTTGCATAGCCTGAAAACATCATAATGTCCTTACTTATTAATTGACACTACCACTCTCTTGCACACTAACCCAAGCCCTTAACACATATAAACACACAGCTACTTTTACAACCTTCCCAACCACAGCTAGCAACCCATTGCACAATCACACAGCCCTCTAAGTATGTCTGCCATCATATTCACACAAATATTCACAATAAACAAAAATATATTCCACAACTTTCAAACCCACACTTTCCTTTTTTCTTCAACAGACAGAACACAATGCCTAATAAAAAGCAACTGTGAGGAAAACAGAAAAATAGAACAGATCAAAATAAAAGCATGCCAAACAATCATCCACCTCTGTCAGAATGTATAGCAAATATTCAAACAAAATTGCTAATACAGTCAGTCAATAAAACTAAACCAGCAACAAAAAACTAGGGCCCCTCTTCCAAAAAATAAAAATTAAAAAAGTACAAAAATGAAGTAAACTGCTAATGACCCTAGCACTATATCTACCAATGTTAACATAGCCACAGTTAAGCATTCCAAATAAATAATTTTACCAAAAACGTTCCACTGTAGAGCGCTTCAAAATCTTATGAAAACAGCTAAAAAGACATGCTCTACCCTTAAAAATCACCACAGAAGACTAATCTTAGAAGCGATCATTGACAGCGCAATTCTACTCAAAGGAAAGTTGTTTATATTAATCTTTCAGAGAATGAAACCACTAACAAAATTAATCAGTAAATTACAATATGTACTTCTAAACATGCCCAATGTCAACATAGATACCTTTTTTTTCGAAATTGTGTGAAGGTAAATGGATACATACAAGCAGCACAGAACCATATTTCAATGACGATGCTTATAAACAAGAACAGAAAAACCCAATTGCCATACATAGTAATGGCCAAGGGTATGGAATGCTAGAAAACACTATGATGGTACAAGAAACCCTTATTGAAAATACACCCCCAACAAACTTTCAATCAACTGTTCCTTTCACTCAAACAATCCATCCAGTCTACAAATGACCACGCAGCTCAACGTACGGCAACAATCCTTGAAATCTTTACAACAATTCCTCAATCACAATGTGAAAGTAAAAGACAAAATTAGAATGAAAACTTAGCCTGGATTGCGTGACCTGCTTGCAAAAGCCCCTTCCACCACATCAAAATATTAGGAACACACCATTCCACTATATGGAATCTTCTGCAGAGACTGTACTATGCAAAAAGTCCTGCTACATGGAACAGCCAAATAACTCCTTCAACAAATAGAACACATCCAAAGTAAATATTTTGGAAGTGAAGATGACTTAGAAAATTCAGCAACTTTAAAGAACATTAACGAAAAGCTTACAAATACCAATCTTCTAATAAAGACATGCAAAAACGTATGTGTGTGTTATTGCAGAACGTTTTATAAAAAGAGCACACAAATTGTAGTATTGACTTACAAAATAGAGAACAATCAGGAATCCCAATGGCTCCAATTAGCATAATATCTTATAACAGAAAATAAACACAAAATGAGTGACCCCTCAATACTTTGCACATAAAGCAATACAAAGCTTGAAAATACCCAAATGCCATCACGTGCTGTCACTAATAACTTGGAAATATTCCCACTTCCTAAACCTCTCCAACAGCTTAATTTGTAAGAGAACATTATAATCCAAACAGTACACCCATGTCAAGCTATAATACACCTTCAACCCAAGACAGTCAAATTGTCTCCTTCTGAATTATTAAAAGGCATTTGTGGCAAAGTAGTATATTTGCCATTAGATCTTAACAAAAATGTAGAAACTCTAGGAGTGCAACGGCAAATAGATACCTACAAAAGACAAAACTATTTGGCAACAACTAATAGACTGAAACAAAGTTAGAAATGACCTACAATATCTAAAAGAAAACAATGAATACTAAAAAGATATAAACATTTAACAGAACTTAAGAGAAACAACAGAAATAATTCAAGATTCATCAACAACTGGCCAATTTGAAATTGTAGATTCTATTACTGCATCCAATATTTTAGACCATTATACAATTCACCCACTACACTCCAAAGACACCATAGACAATGCATTAGACATATATCAAATGTGTCAAGCCAAAGGATCTCCAATCAGCATATGGGAGAAGAGTGTAGAAGCACGTGACTTTCCTCTACTCTTTCCTACAGTAAAAGGAGGGGGAAGGTATGATGAAAGATCCACAGAAATAACAGCATCAGAATATCGCTCTTTACGAATGTATTATGAAGACTCCAGATTCAGACAAAATGTAGAACACATATTCCACCTCCGGTTTAAAAGTGAACTAGCAACACTATGTTATGGAATTGCACACACATTGAAAACAGGCTACAATTTATTATACATGTCTGCTACCCAACTACTTCAAAAGATAATAGACAAAGATAAAAAAAATGTCAGTCAAGTATCACACATCTCTTGGCAAACATGTGTGGTACAAAAGAATACTGGTTCTGACATCACGCTGCTGTAAGGTGTATACTAAGGATCCTCGGCCCACCCCCATGGTTTGTTACTTTAAGTTGTGTAGAATATGCGTGGGATGACTTGCAGGACTTCGCATGCATAGCAAACCGAAACAAAGAAGGAATAAACATAAAAACGCCAGGATTACTCTGTTCTCTTGACCCTGTAAATGTATCTAGATACTTTCACCGCCGCTTTATTGCCATGGTGCACTTCATCCGTAATAAAAATATCCCTCACCTCGGAGAAGTGGAACACTTCTTTTGGAGAAAAGAATATCAATACAGAGGAGCACCACACATCCACATGCTTTTGTAGATAAAAGATGATCCTAAATTTGATCATGACCGTGATGCCACTGTTTTGCAGTTTAGTCACAAATACATGTCCTGCGCCATCCCATCAGAAACCACACATACTGAGCTATGTACACTCATTTTACACTTCCAACAATGTAAGTGTGGCAAATACTGCCTACGCAGATATAAAAAACAAAGGCAAATACTACACCAAATGCCGATTTTTTTCCCTAGACCAATAAACAGCTTCATGTCTTCTGTTAGACACAGTGTGAAAGGCAAATCACCTAAAAACATATAGAGTATTAGAAGAAACAAAGCTTCAAAGTACATCAATGATTACAATCCAATCATTGCCCTCATCTGAAATGCAGACATACATATACAATATATTGCAGATAGTTCCACTGCTGTTGCAAGATATGTCACATCCTACCTAACCAAAGCTGGGAAAACAGAGCTAAAAGACCTCTGGGATGACATATCATCTGACAAAACAATATAACATAAAATGTACAGCTTTGTGCTACGCTCACCTGGTCTCTGCGTAGGCGCTGGGGCACGGTTGAAGCTCTCTCAGGAATTAGATTTCCCCCTTCAGGTCTCTCCCCCTAAGGATAAGCTGAGGGCAGCGACAATTGGTGGCACTGCTCCTGCGTGGATATGAGAAAACGTGAGTGCGCTGATTGGTGACTGTTGTACCTCTCCAACCATCATACCCAAGGTGCGATTTCAGTGGGCACGTACCAGCCCATATGGCTCACCTGGTAAGTATGGATGATGAGCACTCCATCCTGCTACTTCTGGCAGGGGCGCTTGTGGGTCGGATCAAGTTCCTTCACTGTTCCGGGTAAGTAATAGTTAAGTCCAACTGCGACTATGCTCTCCTGGTTGGTGGTAAGTGTCTATTAATGTCTCTTGCCTTTTCCCCTTTCTGCTTACTCTCACTGTCTCTTGCCTTTTCTCCTTTCTGTTTTCCTGTCTTGATATTATTGCTCTCGATGTTGTTGTTAATTCCAGAATAACCTTTTCTCTTCTGTTTTCTTCCCCAATAGCTGAAAATGCAGCCCAAAACAACTGTGGAGGTGCGAAACGTGACCGGGAGAAAGATGACTGTAACTGCAATGTCCGACAACAAGTGAGTGATGGTTTAAGGGAAAGCGTGAGGTTCGGTGGTAGCGTTTTCCTTAAACGTAATGTCTGTTTAGTGTCTAACCTTGCCTTTCATTTTCATTTGTAGGTGCTGCGGTCGCAGGTGAAGCGTGTCATGCTGTGGTGTCCAGATGAAGATTTCAGCGTCCCGGATGATGTGGAAGTGAGATGCTGTACCCAGATGAAGATGTCTGCACTCCAGAAGATTTGGAGGTGAGCCGCGGTGCCCAGATGAAGATGTCTGCTCTCCGGAAGATTTAGAGGTGAGCCGTGGAGCCAAGATGAAGACGCGCACAGGTGAGAGCAGGATCCCCCAGGTGGTATGTATGGAAGCAGGAGACAAGGTTTCCAAAGGTAAGTTGAGCGTTACGCTGCATGGAAGTGCAGAATAATGCAAAGCGTCTGCCTCAGGGTTCTGAGCAGCTTTTATAGCTGTGATCATGGGCACGCCCACTAGGTTTGGCTTGCCTGCCACACCCTGCCACTCCTAGTGAGTCAGCACGTGCCAGGCAATCCAATAACAGTGGCCCCACCCAAGAATACACGTGGGGCTGCTTTAAAGATGAAAGTTCCATGTGAAATACACTATGCACCTGAAATGAAAATGGTATGTCCATAATAAAAGCATTTCTTCCTCAAATGAATGTCTTCTTTATTATTCTTTATGAGCCTGGTGCCTTTGCGCCAGGACTTTGTCCATCCGGGCCCCCTGTGTGTGTGACCCTGTAAGGTCTGTGTCCTTGGCCCGATGACCCTGACACTTTGGCATAAAAATGCTGTCCCATAGAGAATGTGGATGCTACGAAGCTGCAGACCATTTAACGGGCATATCCTTCAATGGCAAATCTGAACACATAGTCTAGCTAAGCCTTGGTCCAGCTGCATCCAGAAAAAGAGTGCTGAAATCCGACCAACACATAACAATAACTATCAAAAATGATCCCAACAGCCAGGACATTTTAAAAAACAATGTATTAGACACATACTACCCAAACAGAAGTACTGCTTTGGAAAACATGTGCCTATACCACATAGCCCAACAATTCTCCTACAAATATAATGTGAAACCAGATGAAAAATGTGTAAAATACATGGTCTCATCTTGTGAATGAAGCCTCGCCAAACCTACCAAATGCAGCCTAATTAATCATATAAAATTAGCATTTAAAACTCCTCAACAAAGAGGACTTTACTACATGGCCCTACTGAAACCTTTTAAACCATGGAGAAAAGAAGAGCAATTAATAACCATGACTCTTTTGAAGCTGCATTCATGCAAATGAAAGCAGTATAACAAATGTCAATGGCCCTCATTACGACCCTTGCGGAAATCAACTGACATGACCGCCATAGCGTGAATAGCGTTTCCGCCACTGCACGATGGAGGAAAGTGCGGCTAATTCTGACCCATCGGGCACGAGCATTACGCCATGGCGGAAGTGCAAAGTCCGCGATGGCGGAAATGACCCCAAAACGCCCCTTACCGCCGTCGTACGTCGCCCTAGGTGCAATTCCGCCACCCATATTAGCGGTCACCGTAATGAGCGGTCAGCGCAAAATACGGTGACCGTAAATATACGGAAACGGAAGTAAAAACATGGGGCCGGAACGGGAAACAGCACGCCGTACACCTATAAAAGTAGAATCCCAACACAACCATTAAAAATCCGACCCTGAGACACATCCCAACCCGTTATCCACCCCAGTTAAAAAAATAAATATGGGAAAAGTTGCTAAAAAAGCGTGCGACCGCAAGCGGCAGGTCCACTTCTCCCACGAGGAACTCACCGTGCTCACAGAGAGCCTCCAGGAGAACGCTGCCGTCGTCTTCTCGACGCAAATGACCAGGACGGCACTTGCGAACAAGAAGGCCATATGGGCGCTGGTGGCACAGCGGGTAAGTGCGGTGGGGACCGCACCCCGCAACCCACAGCAATGCAGAAAGCGATGGGACGACCTACGGATACGCGTCCGGAGCATACTCTCTGCCAACCGGAACATTGCCACAGCTACCGGGGGAGGATCGGAATCACCCATCAAGTTGACCCCCTGGGAAGAAATCTGTGCCTCCACCATTGGAATGGAGAGCATAGAGGGAGTCGGAGGGATGGAGAAAGGAGTGCAGACATCAGAAGAATCAGGTAGGTGGCCCAAATGAAACTATGCCAAATCCACAATTACCAACCATGTGCAGTACCATGTGTCCCCATAGTGCACTAGAAACACATGTCCAGGAGAACGTCCACATACATTGCCATGACAGCGCCCCTTAAAAGTCAGATTAAATAAATAAATATTTACAAATCCAAAAAACACACTCTACATGTGCAGCATGCACACCCTAACTGCAGACTGCCAAATAACTGCATCCCCAATGCACAAAAAAATGAGACCACCTCCAAGGCCCTGACCCAATTCACCCCCAGGTACCACCCCAATGCATGTGATACAATTGCCATTACAATTACCACAGACCCATGAATAACGCTCGCCCTCCTTTACTCCACCACAGGGTCAGATTCCAACGACGAGCTTCAGGACACCCCTACCAGCACACCTGCAAAGAGGGCCAAGACCAACGGCCAAAGACCCTCCACCTCAGCTGCACGGATCAAGACACGTCAGCAGCACGAATCGAGTGGCAGCACACTGGAGGGGACATCAACAGGCACCCCAGCAGCCAGCATGTCCACAACAGCAGCACCACAGGTCTCCCCAATGGATGCCACAGAAGGCACTGCTTCTGGTGGCAGCAGCACCATAGGTGAAACTGCTTTCATGCCAGCATGCTCCGACACAGAAAACGGTGCTGTAGATGTAGGATCCATCCATGACCTGTCCCAATCCCCCTGTATGTTTCATCCCCTACACCATGAGGACACCACGCAGGGGCACCCACAAGACGACGACTGGCCAACCCCAACAAGGCCTGTTGCAAGGCAACATGAGGCGCCCAGCCCCTCTGTGACACCACCGCAAATGGGCATGGCCCAGCAGAGGCAACAGTCCCTCGAGCAGATGATAGTGCAACAGCAGCAAATGGCCACGCTCCTCAAGGAGCATGCTGATGAATGTGGGGGTTCTAAGGCAGCCATTGAAACATCTACTGAGACACTTAGGGCAGAAATGGAGCATAGTACAGAGACATTAAGGGCACAAATGGAGAGAAGTACCGAGAGCCTGAGGGGGGAACTGCATGCGACGTCCAAAGACGTATGTGGTGAACTTGCCGCTGTGCGCCGTGTGCTCACTGAGCTCTCACAAACCCTTAGGGACATGCATGGACGTGAGCAGGCAGAGACATCATCCGTTGCAAGTTCCGTCCAGGGCAGCCCCCAATGCAGATCTGGGAGGAACCTGCGCTCCACAGGCAGGGGTGCCCCTGATACCCGGAGAGGGGGCTTGCAATAGCGTCTGACCAATGACAATGAGCATCACTGGACACTGGTGTTCGTGGGGGGGGTAGGAGGGTGGAGGGGGGGTGTTGTGCTACTTTGGGTGGCGGGTCGATTGGGTGTGTAATGTCATTTCACATCTGCAATACAATTCTTCATATTCATCCAATGAGATGTGTGGACATTGATATCTGTGTACGAGGCCTATCCTGGTGTACAGGCCACATTGTGCATGTTCCCGACACACACAGTGCCACAAGTCCCGTGTCCATGTAACAGCCACCAGGCGTGAGTGCTAGAAGCATGCATCAATGAGATTCTGACGTAATTCACGGGCCTCCTGTGCCTCGCGGACCCGTTGAGGTGCTGCCACATCCCCACCCTCATCATGACCATCTTCAGGTGCTAGCAGTTCTGCGTCGGGGGGCATGGCCACATTCCTACGTACGCACATGTTGTGTAGCATGACACATGCCATGACCATCTTTGCCACCTTCTCATGGCGGTACAGGAGTACCCCGCCAGACCTGCTGAGGCAGCGGAAACGAGCCTTCAGTAGGCCGAATGCCTGTTCTATGACCACACGGGTACGTGAGTGGGCATGGTTGTAGTCCTCCTCATGCTGGTCCTGTGGGTTCCGGATTGGTGTGAGGAGCCATCTCTTCAGTGGATACCCGCAATCACCTGTATGTGGACAAGAAAGGATGTTTGTGGAATGTCATTGCTACGTACGCACCCCCCCCCCTTCCTGCCAGGTCATTCACGCATCACCTACCCCACATACTCATGCATTAAATGAGACTCACCGAGTAGCCAGGATCGGCGCCCTGCGTGTCGCTCCATGTAGCGTGGTATTCTAGAGTTCCGCAAGACCATAGAATCATGTGTTGATCCTGGAAATCGGGCAGAACAATGTGTAAAGATCCTGTTGGAGACACACACCATTTGTACATTGATAGAATGATATTGTTTCCGGTTGCGGTACTGGGCCTCCATGGCATGTGGGACAACCAATTCCACATGGGTGCAGTCGATGGCACCAATGCAACCCGGTATGCCGCCAAGTGCATGGAATCCCACTTTTGTGTTTGTAAGCTCCTGCTCTGAGCGTGGTAAAGAGATGTAGTCGTCTGAGTGCTTCAGGAGGGCATCAAGCACTTGGAATAGTGTCCGTGAGAATAGTGGCTGTGAAATGCCATGCAACTGTCCGACTGTGTGCTGGTAGGTGCCTGTGGCCAGGAAGTGGAGTACAGACACCACCTTCAGTAGGGGTGGGATGGCGGTTGGGCTATCTATCATGCTGACAAGGTCAGCGTGTGTCATGTCGACAATGGCGGTTATGGTGTCCCGGTCCAAACGGTAGAGGGTGTGAATCTGCTCAGCTGTGAGGTTGAACGGATTAGCTCGGAGGCGTGGGATTGCGGGCTGCCTGCGTGGTGGTAGTGGCTGTGCTGGTGGGGCTTGCTGGCCATGCCTTGCCCTCCTCCTCCTCCTCCTGCGTCTCCTCTGTGCGGCCGGTTGTTGCAGTCGTTGGCATTCGTCTTCTTCTTGAAGTTGGAGTACTTGCAGTGCAATCAGGTCCCCCAGGCCCAACATCGCTAGTCCTGCCGGTAGCATTCTGGAGTGGGTGTGGTTGTGGGAGGGGTTTGGGTATGCAATTTATGTGTTTTCAGGCTGTATAGCCTTCACCTGTGGTGATTCATTCCACCTGTGTCAGCTGCAATGCCTTTCATGCGAGCACGTTCCGCACACGACGCTGCAATTCGACGCATGGCATCTTGCATTTGCATTCATGTTCTTAATCCCGTAGGCTGTGGAATATTGGTTTATATGTTAATTCTGCTATGGTCCCATTGTTGCACATACGATATTTGCATTCGCGAGCAGACTTGTGAAGGGTCAGTGGAATGTAGTGCTCGATCAACGGTGGACCCTCATGCAGCACTGTACCGAGGTTCACCGACGGCGGGGAGTCCCATCAGTGATTGAGGGCAGTTACCATTTTCACACACAGCCGCACTGCATAGATGTATTTGTGAATACAAGCGTTCACAGATGCCTTTTCAACGTGATGTTGCAAATTAGGAATTCGAAGGACAGCGCTTTCGGTTTTCGACTAGCGGCGTGGAGACGCCCACAGGTCTGACTGGAAATGTAACGTTCTATTGTTGAATGTCCTTGGGACAGGGCCCATGACGGGAATGCAATGATTGATATGATTTGAATGGGATGCGCTATGGCGTAGTGGACGATAAGGCAGGACGTTCCCAAATACATGTGACTTCACTACACAAGGAATCCGGGCAGGAGCACAGTGGATTTTGAAGGCTGCATTACGCACAGACTCAATGGACATTTCGAATGTTATGTGAGTGAATATTCAGGCGTTTTCATAACGGGATGAGGGAATGATGAATGGATGCATGGGAAGATGATTTAATTGGGAGTCGGCCATGTACATGGCTATTTGGAATGTATCCCATTCCCCTGCGCTATGTGATGCAAGGCTGCCATAGTGGGACCATCGTCTGTCTGCCCTTGTTGAACCCTCCCTGTCTCGACGCGCCTTCAATCACTTGTGTCTATGCACGTTGATGATCCCATCTGATGGATCCTGTTCTGACAGGCGCATGCACACAGACACTCGTTTGAAATAGTGTATTCACCTCGATTTGTGTCGTAATGATTCGCAAGTGATTTTTGGGTGCAATTGATCCTTATGAGTGGGCTAGCATGCATATGGTTGTAGGTTTGGTGTATTGAATGTAGTGAGTAATACATATGAAGTTCGGATGCCCATACTATATTTTTTTTCATTTGGGTGACAGGTATCTCCTCCCCTTCTGCCGCTGCCATCTGTATGCCACTCCTGCAGATGGCTTCTACAGTCGACACCTGCAGCTTCGAGTTAATCAGTGGAGCACCATTACGATCTTATGGGACGATCGCCAATGGCCCACATGCCCTTACGCGGTACTAGTGGCTAGGTGCAGCATACCTAGCTTCCAGCTGGACTAGTGCCTACTTCATGGGACGGGCCTGCGGTCCTAGGCGCTTCCATGTTGCCTTTTTGGACGTGGATGTAGCCCCTGTGTGCCATGGAGGTACAGGGCGTCACACATGGGGTAGCTGGTCATTTATTGCGGATGCAGCCCACAGTAATGCTGATCATTTGTGAGTTTATGCTCAAATGGCTGTATGGGCTTGGTGATTTTTATGTGCATTAAATTTATATTCAGATATTAACCGTGTAGCGTTATTCTTTGCTAGTAATGTGGCATATTCCGATTTGTGGCGCGATGTATTGTGAGGTGTTCTGCATTGGGTTCCGGCTTCTGGGTACAGTTGTGTGGTACGTGCTAATGCTGATGGTTGGTTTGACTACTGCCATGTGTACAGGGCTGGTGCAGTCTCCCTCAGGTTACTGCTTTGACTGTTGGTTTACACTGGTGGCAAGCGATGGGGGACTGTTGTTGTTTTGTGTCATGGAATTTTCAGTTCATTTTGATGTACTTGCACCTTCAGATGCCTGTGCTGCATCAGTACGGCAATGGTGTGTTGCCAATTGGGGATGGCCACTCACAGGGCACTTGGGGCCCCTGCATGCATTTGTTCGTTGGCATGCATGGGTGACTTGTACATTTCACTGGTTGCATGGTGTGACTGCATTGCGGCTACGAGAAGTTGTGCAATGTGGCCAGGGAGTGGAGTACAGGCACTCAGTAGGGCCATTACGGTTGGTTCGCGATGCCGTAGTTCTCGCCATGGCGGAATGGTACTTTCCGCCATGCTTGATGGCGTTAGGTGAATGTCCGCTGGGGTCAGCATTCGCGTACCGTTGCGCCATGGCGGATATTGCGGTTTTGCACGGCGCGCGTGCGCGTACTTGGTGCAGTTAGCGTTGGCGTTCATTACGGTGTCGCTAATCGCATCGTACTTTACGGTGACGGGTCATAATCGCAACGGGCGGTATTCGATGGCGGTATTACATTTCCGCCATCGTTTTTCGTATTCCGCCAGGGTCGTAATGAGGGCCAATGTCAAGCAATACAAAAACTTGTTTGACAAGAACACAAACAAGAGGAAGACGTTCAAGCACAACTAAATGAAGACACTGGGCCCTACCTCCAGCCTAAAAAAATTAGGACCTGTCTACTCTTCATTTATTATCGATGGTAAAAGCATCAAGGTGGGACACGAGGTAAAACACTAGGCTTTTACCTGGATTCCAACCTCTCATTTGCCAAACAGGTTAATTCTCTAGCGTCCTCTACCGCCTACACGTGCAAACCTATCCGCATTTCTTTCCGACACTAGTTGCACCACCTTGGCTAGAGCCCTCATCTTGTCTCGCCTGGACTATTGCAAGACCCTCTATCTTGGGTCAACCAAAGCTACCATTAGAAAAATACAAACCCTACAAAACAATGCCCTTAGAGCGGCATTAGGCATCTCTAGAAGAGACCACATTTCTGAGAGCAACCGACAGATCAACTGGCTCCCTACCATTCATAAAATCTGCCTAAAAACTTTATCGCTCACCTACAAATCGCTTAATAACGCTGCACCCATTTACCTGGTCAACAGATTTCACAGACATATCTCCCTGAGACCCTCCAGAACAGCTTATAAAGACTGCCTTTCTATTCCTAATTTCAATCGCTCCACTATCGGCGGCAACAGTTTCCCAGTGAAAGCAGCCAAACTGTGGAACTCCTTACCACCTACTTTGAGATCTGACTTCTCCTACCACAACTTTAGGACCAACACTATCCTGTGGCTGAAAGCAAATGATCACTAAATGTAGCAAGCAATCAGGATTCACTGCAAGGAGTTACCACTACCCCTACATGCTGCCTTTTTTCTACACTGACACACATTCACCCTACCATGGCCTATACTATACTTGTATATATTGCTGCTGTAAATATGTTGTATGTATCATATGGTTTTTTCCTATTCTAGCATCCGCCTAGATGTATGTTCTACCTATATATACCTTTGTTCATAATACCTATTTGTAATTATGTAATTATTGACTCTACTGTAACTTAGCTTCGCATATTCATGTAACTGCTGCACCTGCTATCCTAGGGTATGTTGCACATTATAAATAATAAAACAAACAAACAAACAAACACTCCTGAAGGCACTCAACTTTCTGTTACAGGAAGCAAAGAACCACTTGGAGAGCCACTCATTATAAAATGAGCAGACATTTCCATGACTAAAGTAGAGAACACCATGTATCAATATGAACAATCAGAAGACAACTTGTCAGTGCTGAAATCACAGTTAAATGATTAACAACTTAGCATTTACCTAGAAGTGACTAAATAAACTGAACATGGTTTGAAGCATGAAAATCAAATTTGTAGCTGTCAAATTTATAAACCTCTACTCCTCTATGTAAGTGGTGAAGCTGGTTCTGTAAAAACAATCTTAAGTAAAATCATCAGCAAATTCAAACAAAAGTTAACACACAACAACCTTTCAGTGGTTGTAACAGCCCCCACAGGTTTAGCTGCCTATAATATAGGAGGTGTTACTTTACACCGACTACTGCTACTTTCAGTAAAACATCAAAACAAATTAAAGTACTTCAAACTATCAACAGAAGCTGCTACTGAAGTACGCAGAATTCTGAAACAAATGAAAATGCTCCTAATAGTGGAGGTAAGCATGATTTCCAACCTAATGTTGGCTTTAATTCACATCAAATTACAGGAAGTCCTTAACACGGACTACAAACAACTCTTTGCAAGAAAACACATTATTGTGTTTGGAGAGCTCCTACAATTAACACCAATGAAAGGTGAACCTATTTTGAAAACCTTAGGACACAAACAGTGCCGCAATTCATTTGGCAGCATAGGAAATGTAAGTCTCTGGCAACATTTCCAATACAGAGAACTAACTCAAAACATGTGTCAGTCTGCAGACCTCACCTATGTAACATTTTAAAAAGCATTAGAACTGGGCTTCTTTCTAAATATGCACAATACATCTTAAATAGTAGACTCACCCATGAGCTATATGGGCATGACAAATCTGCTCCTGATGTCATGGAACAAATAGCAGAAAAAAGGTAAAATGTGTGTCCTTAATGCCAACCCAAGAAAGCTGTACTCAATTCAATGAGACAATGTTAAAAAAGAAATGCAACCAATAGTGCATATTACCTCCACAGACAAACTGGAAGTGCACGGCATGACACTGCCTATGTGCCAACAAGCAACAACACTACTAAATAGCTTAGAAAAATGAACCTCCAACACAGCTGGTTAGGAGAAAATATTAATGTTGTGTTTAAACTGCAGAGAAATTCTGAAATGTAACGTTGACGTGGAGAAAGGTTTAGTCAATGGAGCAATTGGTAAAGTTGTTGGCTTCCAAACATAAGGACATAACATTCAGTTTATCAACATTCACTTTGACAAACTTTCAGAAGTTAAAAGGATAGGTTGCTCAGCAGCACAATTCCTTCTTTTCAAAGACATGGTTGTGCGCAGAAAACAATTCTCTCTGTCTCTTGCATATGCAGTCACTATTCACAAATCGCACGGTCTAACCCTAGATCAGTCATTGATTGACATTGGCAGCACAGTCTTTAAAGAAGGTATGAGTTATGTAGCACTTTCACCTCTATGTACACTTGAAGGACTATTTCTAGTTAATTCTGATGCAAAAAAAAGTCAAGGCTGACCTTCCTTGCATCCTAGAGTACAACAGACTACATGCACTCTACACACCCCATCTCAATATGTACCCTTTTCCTGGAAAAAGTAACGTCTTGAAAAGAAAATGAATGCAAACAGAACTTATAAGAGATCTCCTAACAATACCACCAAAGAAACAAAAAAACAACTGCTACAATTACAAAATTATCTAGTGCAAACACAACTACACAGCCATCAGCAGATATAAAGAGAAATATTTCCTCTAAAAATAAGTGGAGGTTCCGCAAATGACACAGAGACAGAGTTTTCTGGTCCATTTACGTTTTCCAACACAACTGGTATAAATTGCTATGCAAATGTAGCAATCAATCTTATGTTCCAATTGCCACCAATTGTTCAAAACATTAACTTGAAGGGCTCAGGCCAGTTGTGTTTACAAATGCTCGTCCTTCATAGAAATGCCACAAATAATCCTGACAACACTCACAGTGTCTAAGGAATAAGGCATGAATTGGACTACTGTGCAGGAATGGTAAAATTCAGCATATACACACAGGAAGAGCCACAATAAATTCTAATGTACTTACTGCAAGTTCTGGAAACCAAAATCATACCTATCATACCTATAAATGAAATCTTTCAGATTTCATACATGTGGAAACAAACATGCATTCTCTGAAAGCATTTCGCACCATAGCACATTCCTCATGAACGATTTGTGTTTGTATCTATACCAAATTGTGAATCTGTCCCATTTAACCAGCTACTTCAAAATGCAAATCATGCCATATTATGCACCTTTTGCAATTCACACAATCCCTGCACCTTGTACATAAACTCACAAAGCCAATATGTAATACTAATGCTTTTTAAGGTATAATGCGAATGGTACCAAAAACACATGCAAGCTTAGTAGCTTCACACATGGGCAAGAAAACCTTCACAACAGTAGGCATAATCTAACACACTGGTTCCGCAACCACTGCAGGCCACTATACTGCATACATTAAAAAATATATGGTTGGTTTGAATGAAATAAAACATTACTCTAAAACAGAGATTACCAGCAAATCTAACAAAGTCCCACTAATATTCATTAAACCTACATTTAGTCACTGACTTGTGAAACTATCAACAGTTAGTGCAGTTTAATGTCATGCCCCTCAGAAGGCGCTGGTCCCTCTGGCATCGTTGGTCTCGGAGGCATGTGTCATCCATTTTCCTTCCAAGAACGCAATGTTATCTGACTGCAACAGTCTAGTTGGTTGGACCGTGGAAGATAGGCAGGCTATGCACCCTCTACAGCACGTAGCATATCAGAGTCTCGCCACAACACGCGAACGCGTTGCTACTCTTTTCTATCAGACTATCTTCCAAATCCTTATCCTACAATCTAACCTCTGTTTCCAACCCTCAGGCTCAATCAGCTGCTACCATGATTTCCAGTTTTCTCCCTTGGTTGTTGTCAGATCGAAACAGTTATCACACACACACGCAGGCTCCGCTCAGGACTACGCCGTGTGGCAGTTCTAGTCTCCACAATCCTGAAAATCAGATACGGAAGATAGATTTATTAACATTTATATTAGTTTCAATTCGCGACTCTGATCTAATTCAGCAGCCGTTTGTCTGCGGCTGAGCCATGTCGGCTTCCAGCGGTCACTGGATCACTTACCCAATCTCCAAAGCTGCTTCCAGAACACCTCGACAGCCACATTCCGTGTAACGGTATCATTCATGTCGGCAGACTGTCTATTGCAACTCCTCCTCTTTCGCTGTCTTAACAAACAATTATTTTGGTAGGGAATCCTTCCAGGTCACATCTTCTCTGCACTCCATGCCGTGCCTTACTTCCGTCCTCTACGAGGGTAACCCCATAATATTGCTTCCTACTTACTTTTCTACATTTACCCTTTCTCCCAAGCCACTTACCTTGTCTTTCTTACCTCTTTGATTAGACTCCACTGTTCGACTAATCCTGCAAGATCAAGCGCTGTGCAGAACCCATCCCAAGCAGACAGTCTACCTGATGACGACGCAGGGCTTTATTCCCAGTGGGTTTTTCTGGAATCCCTCTCCCCTTCTGGTTTTTTTCTGCTTTGGGGAGAGGAAGAGTGAATTCAGGGGGATTCTTGTACTCGACTCACCCATTGAATCACTCAGCAAACAAGACGAAAGTGAGAGATAGATCCGTTGGTGAGTCCTTTTGGTTAATTCCTTGCCTGCTCTAGTATCACGTAAACCGTGGTTAAAAGTAACAGTAATTACAGTTATAGAAGTTACAGTTAGCAATGCCCAAATAAGATTAAGAGGGGCAAAGGAATTGCCATAGACATTGATCCCACCAGTTTGGGTAAACAACTCTCGACATGGACAAGGCTCAACAGCAAAAGCTGCTGACGGCCGTCCAATCATTGAATGCCGAAGTCCAGTCTCTAAAACAGGAGAATGCCATATTGCGACAACATGTAGGAATTACCCCCTGGGCCAATACCTGGGGGTTTGTACGATGGGAACCCCCATAAGCTAAAGTCTTGTACGGTCCTGTTTTCATTCAAGACCACTTTTTTCCACAGCGATCGAAACAAAGTGGGGCACATGATATCTCATTTAAAAGGCCCTGACTTAGCTTAGGCTAAGCCTTTGGTCACCACTAGCAATCCTGTGTTGGATTCCTATCCTGCCTTTTTGAATGGTCTTAGGACCATGTTTAGAAGACAAGAGATTACAATATCTGCCCAAGAACAACTCACAAGGATTCCAGGATGTACTGACCTATATCACCATATTTAATCAGTTAGTAGCAGACACATCCTGAGCAGATGATTCCCATATCACATTATTCCGACGGTGGTTAAATGAGGAGTTAAAGGTCGAGGTTTCCAGAGTGCCTCGTAGTCCCAATCTTGCAGAACTAATTACTATGGTAATGCAAATGGATTACCGTTTGCAGGAAAGACATAGAGAACGACGAAAACCCAGAAACACCCGATAGGCTTCCGACTACACTCTGACTACCGCTAACCCCCATACTGATGAGCCTATGCAGATAGAGATGGCACGAGGACCTTTGACCCCTGAAGAGCGCAACAGATGTCGCTTACAAGGGTTATGCATGTATTGTGGGGCAAAGGATCATGCAGTGCAAAATTGTCCCATCGCACCTACTAGAAGCCAGGGAAAGGCGTGCACCCTACCATCAGGGGAACCACGGATAGGGAATCAGTGAGAAGTTCCTCACCCTTACACCTGTCCTCACAAGTAACTCAGATTCCAGAGCTCCCTATGGTCATCCTGCAAGTCACTCTCTTGTGGAGGTCTGCTGAACCGGTTGTAGTTCCCACCTTGATCGATAGCGGGGCCGCCAGCAACTTTATTGATTACCTCTGAACTAGAAAACATGGTATACCTTGTTTATTAAAACCCAAAGCTATCCCCGTTGAGTCAGTGGATGGTAGCCCGTTGGTTTCGGGCTCAATTAAAGAACAAACACAGCCGCTTCAGATGAACATAGCCTCCCATAATGAGACCGTTATACTCAATGTCATCCAAACCGCACACTATCCCTTGATACTAGGACTACCTTGGCTCAAGGCTCATAACCCGTATATTAACTGGACGGCAGGAACCCTCTTTCTGGGTTCGGCACATTGTCTCACAAACTGTCTCTCAGGCAGAGCCCTAGGATTTCATTCTGCATCCTCGTTTCAGGGCAGTGAATCAAAAGCCACCATGCTTAATCATATCCAGGACATCCCAGATGCTTATCAATCTTTCGAAACAGAATTCTCGAATGCAGAATATGCAGAATTGCCGCCCACCGGAGGGATGACTACACCATAGAATCAGTCCCTGACTCGCCTATTCCTTTTGGATGCATGTATGTTTTATCCTCCCAAGAAAAAGAAGTCCTCAAGGAGTACCTCCAAAAGAACTTGTATAATGGTCTCATAGCGGAATCCACTTCACCTGCAGGGGCATCATTATTTTTTATTCCAAATAAAGACACTACTGAACTCTGACTATACATAAATTACTGTGGTCTGAATAAGATCACGATTCTGAATCGGTATCCAATGCCGTTGATCCCAGACATCATCGAGGCGGTCAAGGGGGCAACCATCTTCACAAAATTGGATCTCCAAGGAGCTTACCATTTTATCCGCATCCGGTCAGGGGACGAATGGAAGATGGCCTTCCGTACACTATTCGGGAATTACGAATATCGAGTAATGCCCATCGGTCTATCTAATGCACCATCCGTCTTCCAGCGCTTCATGGGTCACATTTTACCGGACATCCTCCTCCACTCAGTCATCATCTATCTGGACGATATTCTGGTTTTCTCTTCTTCCACAGCTGACCACATTCAGCATGTCAAGGAAGTACTTAAAGGTTGTCCGACAACCATCTATACTGCAAACTGGACAAATGTGAGTTTCACAAGGAGAAGGTGGCGCACCTGGGCTACATTTTATCAGCCCAATCAGAGAAAAGTCCCTGCCATTACTGAATGTACTCCTCCAGTTTGCGTGAAAGAATGACAAAGGTTTTAGGATTCACCAATTTTTATTAGTGTTTTATCCCCAACTATTCGGAAGAGATACTGCCGATGACTGCTGTCCTCAAGAAAGGAGTGGGTTTACATTGGTCAGAAGAAGCCCAACTGGCCTTCGAGACCATCAAAAGGCGCTTTGTGTCCAGACCGATCCTACTCACCCCTGATCAGACAAAATGGTTCATTGTGGAGTCAGATGCATCGCACCACGTCTCGGGGGCAGTTGTTCTTCAAGAGAATGATCAAGGTCTGGAATGTCCAGTGGCTTACATGTCAAAAATGCTCTCACCCTCCGAGATTAATTATACCGTCCTCGAGAAGGAACAACTTGCTATTAAACGAGCCTTCGAGGAATGGAGACACCTTCTGTTGGGAGCCAGTCACGCAATTGAAGTTCGGACAGACCACAGCAACATTCCTGCATTACAGTACGCACAGACCCGGAACAGCAGACAGGCCCGCTGGGCTCATTTCTTCTCCCCTTACGAGATTGTCTTCACTTTTATTCCTGGTCGAGTCAATCTTAAAGCTGATGCCTTGTCGAGAAAAGACACCACCTTTTCTACTCCCTTCCGGTCAGAACCTCTTTTCCCCAGAGCCCGATTCCTACAGGTGGTAACAACCTTTCTACAATTGGTGTCAGAAGCAACAACATGACTCCTGAAAGCTGATCCAACGGTATTGGAAACCTTGGAGCTTGTTTTCTCCCAAGGGTGCGCTTACCATGGTAAACAACTGTTCATTCCTTCTGATATCTCCGGAAATCGGTACTGCAACTAGGCCATGATTCACGGATGGCAGGACATCGGGGGATTGCCAACACCAAGGAATTGATCCAACGTCATTTTTGGTGGCCTGAGATGGTCTGTGACATCCAGGATTATGTCTCAGCCTGCTCAATATGTTTGCAAACCAAGTCTCCGCGTTGTGCCCCTCTGGGTCTCCTCTATACAATGCCTATCCCGGTCTGCCCTTGGCAGATGATTTCAACCAATTTTGTGGTGCAATTACCAGTTTCCGAGGGCTGTAGAGTAATCATGGTAGCAGTGGACTACTTCACAAAGATGGCCCATTTCGCTCCCCTTCTGCAGATACCCACAGCTGCTCAGATGGCTAGAATCTTTATTACACGGATATTCACACTTCATGGTCACCCAGATACCATTGTCTTGGACCGCGGCCCGCAATATACTTTGCAATATTGGCGTCACGCCTGTAAGAATCTAAACATCTCTAAGGCTCTGAGTTCAGGATTCCATCCCCAGACCAACGGCCAGAAAGAGCGCCTCAATCAGATGCTGAAAGGATACTTACGTTGCTACATCTCGGCATCCCAGGACAACTGGTGCGAACTACTAGCATTGGCTGAATTTGCCTATAATAACTCTTGTCATACCTCCCTGAACTCCAGTCCTTTCTTTTGCACATATGGCTTCCACACAACCTGTTTTCCTACAGGTCTTACCTCACCTTCACGGTTTCCGGACGTGGACAGCCTACTCCTGGACATTCAAACGGATCATCGGTCTGCACAGGCCTCCATTTTGGCCGCCCAGGAACGTATCAAACGTTTTGAGGACAGACGCTGTACTCCGGTTCCACAGCTACTTCCTAGTGACCGGGTATGATTGGCATCCCGATTCTTGCCCCGTCATTTAGTGACTTCAAAATTGTCTCCAAAGTACTTTCACCCCTTTCCCTATACCACAATGTCTGGGAACCGCTGCCTTTTGTCTCAAGCTCCCTTCTTCCTGGTCTTGGATTCACCCGGTCTTCCACGTCTCCCAGCTCAAGAAGGACATGGTGGACCATTTCGCTAGACATCAGAACACTCATCCTCCTCCTGTCTCCACTCTTTTGGGTTCAGAATATGAGGTGGCATGGATTTGCGACTCCCGTTTTTACTGGGGTCGGCTCTAGTACCTGGTCGATTGGCATCGTTGATCTTGTAGGCATGTGTCATCCATTTTTCCTTCAAAGATGGTGATATTATCTGACTGCAACGGTCTAGTTGGTTGGACAGCGGAGGATAGGCAAGCTCCGCCCCCTGTACAGCACACAGCATATCAGAGTCTCGTCACAACGTGCGGACGCGTTGCTACTCTTTTCTATCAGCGCTCCGTGAGTACAAACCTAGGCTTTGTCTTACTATTCCAACTATCTTCCAAATTCTTATCCTACAATCTAACCTCTGTTTCTGACCCTCAGGCTCAAATAGCTGCTACCCCGATTTCCAGGTTTCTCTCTCGGTTGTTGTCAGAACGAAACAGTTATCACACACACATGCAGGCTCCGCTCAGGACTCAGCCGTGCGGCCGTTCTAGTCTCCATTTATGTTAGTTTCAATTCGCGACTATGATCTATTTCGGCAGCCGTTTGTCTATTTAGTTGCAGCTGAGCCGTGTCGGCTTCCGGCGATCGCTAGAACACTTACCCGATCTCTGAAGCTGCTTCCAGAACACCTCGACAGACACATTCCCTATAACAGGTATAATTCCTGTCAGCAGACTGTCTATTGCAACTCCTCCTCTTTCGCTTTCTTAACAAACAATTCTTTTGGTAGGGAATCCTTCCAGGTCACATCATCTCTGCACTCCATGCCTTGCCTTATTTGAGTCCTCTACGAGGGCAACCCTATAATATTGCTTCCTACTTACTTTTCTACATTTACCCTTTCTCCCAATCCACTTACCTTGTCTTTCTTACCTCTTTGATTAGACTCCACTGTTCGGCTAATCCTGCAAGATCAAGCCGCTGCGCAGAACCCATCCGAAGCAGACAGTCTACCTGCGACAACACAGGATTTTATTCCCCAGAGGGTTTCCCTGGAGTCCCTCTCCCCTTCTGGGCTTTTTCTGCTTTGGGGAGAGGGAGAGGGAATTCAGTGGGTTTCTTGTACTCGACTCACCCCCTGATCACTCAGCAAACAAGACGAGAGTGAGAGATAAGAACCATTGGTTAGTCTTTTTGGTTAATTCCTTGCCTGCTCTAGTATCACGTAAACCGTGGTTAAAAGTTACAGTAATTACAGTTATAGAAGTTACATTTAAACATTTCCATAAGTTCTCCACACTTTAAACAAACATACTGTGAAAGTTACACTCACATGAATGTAGCAGTTTTGTTTTAATGCTGTATAGATGTTTTCCCAATGACCCACTGATTATGCAAACAGAAACAACTATGCAGAACACACAGTAATGTTGTTTCAAACATAAAACTTAGAATAAACTGATTATGAGGGTCTGAAAAGTACATGCATATGTGAGATTGTATGCCATGTGACATCATAAACTACTTTACCTAACATATTATACTGTGTTTTTTCACAGAAAAAGAAGCAAAGATTTCTCCTTCACTACCACGTATAACAAGCTCAACCCGTACCCTTATTGATACAGCAATCCTAAGTATTCAATGGTATTGTGTCATCATGTTACAAATACTATATACTGCCCACACACTATCTATAATTACTGTTTATTTATTTTATTTATTTACATTTATAAAGCGCACAGCAGCCATCAGGCATCGTGGCGCTGTTACAAGAATACTTTCTTAGTTATATTGAGAAGACTTAGTTACATTACAGGAATACTTGGTTAGAATTACAGGAATACTTAGTTACATTACAAGAGTGCTTAGTTACATGAGAAGTTTTAGTTACATTACAGAATTACTTAGTTTGAGTTACAGGAATACTTAGTTTCAAGAGTCCTTAGTTACATTACAAGAATGCTTGGATGAGTTGCAGGTATACTAGTTGCATTACAAGAGAACTTAGTTACATTACAAGAGTGATTCATTGAGTTGCAGGAATACTTAGTTGCATTACAGGAAAACTTAGTTTGAATTACAGGAATGCTAAATTGCATTACAAAAGTACTTAGATGCATTATAAAATACTTAGTTGAGTTGCAGGTGTGTTTGCTTACATTGCAGGAATACAAACTGCACCTTATATTATGGTGAGCTAAAGCAAGGGAGGGGTTTGGGAGCACACTGCATCACAGGCAACCATGGGGAGGGGGGTCACACGGCACCACAGGTGACCATGCGGGAGTGGGGGGAACACACCACCACAGGCGACCATGGGGAGGGGCTGGGGACACACATCATCACAGGCTACCATGGGGAGGGTGTGGGGGCACACATCATCACAGGTGATCATGTGGAGGGGGTGGAGGGCACCCATCATCACGGGTGACCATGGGGAGGGCCGGGGGGTACACAGCACCACATGTGAACATGGTTACAGTGAGAAGGAGTAGTTAGAAAAATGCGACGTTACCTGCAGAGCTCACCGACGGAGCAAGGTAACAGGATTAAGCAACACAGTAGGTACTCATGTAATGTTGGTGGCAAAGAAGGGCAGGTTTGAATGGATGAATGTACGGGTATAGTGACCGGCCCCTCGACCCTGACAGGCACTGACAGGCCCTTAAGAGTGGCCCTTTAGATGCAAGGTCCAGCTTCCTCTTGACAGCTAGCCTGATAGGCTAATGTAGCGGGGCTTGGCCAATCAGATTAGCAAAGTAATGCTGGTCTGAGCCGCAGGCCAGACAGATTCTCATGTCGGTCATCTTGGAAAAGGCCCGCAAATTTTGAAAAACAGTTGAGTTTAATGCTCAATGCAGAATGCAGATCAGCCAGCTGAACACTGGGCGCTCGACGGGACTGAACTGATCTGAAAGCTGGAGCGCAGGGTAATCAGAAATCTTTCACCAAGGGCACGAGGGAAACAAGGCTTGCTGGTCATGGCGTTGGGACTTCTCTTGGCGTCCTGTGCTTAGCAGCACATCTGATCCTGGCAATGAGGCAGTGAGGGGCTCCTGACCTCCTGTGTTCACTGCCAGATCGCTTGCATAGGTGTGGAGGCAACAGGCACCAAGTGGCCCTTAAGAGCGGCCCTTTAGATACGAGGTCCGGCTTCCGCCTGACGGTGAGCCTGATAGGCTAATGTAGTGGGGCTAGGCCAATCAGATTAGCCAAGTGATGCTGGTCTGAGCCTCAGGCCAGATGGATTCTCACGTCGAGAATCTAGCTACTAGCCACAACCACCACAGCATAATAAGGCCATGCACCCAAGAATCTGGCTGCTGCCCACAACTACCACATCACAACTTGCCCTGAAACTCCCAATTCAGATGTCGTCTGCAGACTTCAAAATGGACCGCCAACCCTATTTTTTAGATGATTTTGCATTTTTCCAGTGATCTAGTGTTTTTAATGTTCTAGTGTCTCCAGGTTCATAACAGCTATACAAACAGTTTCCAGTTGGGTACCACTCGGTTAAATAGCACATTGCACTTTAAATTTGGATCTAATAGACAAGAAGAACATGACTAGTATACTTCTGTGTGTAACAGACATTGGCATTCCACAGGGGATGATTTGGTATTTGTACAATATTTTGTGAAATTTTGCACAACATTTGATCTATAATGTTGGCATGATTTCTGCACTTGGCACATTGCACTTTACATCAAAATACAGAGGAAGACTTTTTATTTGCACAATATATTGCGAAATTTCGCACACTGTGTTATCCAATATGTTAGCATGGACTCCTACATCTAAATACATGTTCTGTCATGATTATATTGTATTTTAAATACTGTGTGCACGTATCTGCAATATGTAAGTCACTGTAATAAGAATTCCAAAGTCCAACAGTAACATGCCATTTATAAGATGATTGAGATCAAAGAATCAACCGTAGGATATTTTCTATATATATTCTTATAATCATGCACTCACCTGTGGTTCAAATTATGCATTTTAGCCATGTATATCACCTAATAGAGATAGACCTCTGCTGTAATAGATTATAACCATGCATGGTATTTCGAGATTTAGCAAAGTGCCAGTGAGCAGCTGTGCTTTTTCACATGCCATTCCAAGATGTCTGCCCCTATGCACACTTAAGGCATGGAATCCTGCTCATACCAGCCAGTGGAAGTAACAGCAATGAAGGACTAAACCTGTTAAAAGAGACCTGATTGCATTGTTTGAACAAAAACCTGATGAAGTCCATTTTGGGTGAACACATTGTTTTCTTTCCTGTTGCCCTAATGTCCATCAAGACAAATAAATAAATGACCTTTCTTTGCAGCTGACTAAGTGTCTGAGATTTTGTTTTTCTTGGTACAACTGCCTGAGTGCCGCTGCACCTTTGACTGCTTTGCGGTCTATCCATCCTTTTCCCCATATATATATATATATATATAGTTAAACTAAGTCGTACTCCCATAGGAACCCCTCAAAATTTTATTGCTAATAACTTTTGATTTGAGTAATGGATTTGACTGAACGTGATTAAGGACTTATTTCACCCCTCAGACTGCAAAGTTCCGTAAAGGTTTGTTAAAAAAAATAAAAAAAGTTATTAAGAAGATAGTTCTTTTTTTATCCAATATTGTGGCCTACTTCCTATTAATTTTCCCATTGACAAACAGGGTACATTTTTGCCAAAGCACACAGCCCATATGGCTGTTCAGATTTGGACTAGGTCCCAAACAATTTAGGCACAAAACGTTGACTCGTGAACAATGTGTGGTTTGGGGTTATTCTCTGCAGTAGCTATATAAGTATTTGAAGGAGAAGGGGGTGCCCCATGTGAAAAATAGAGATATTTTGGGGATTTACCCAAAATACAGGTGTTTTTAGAAATGAAATAGTAGCCATCTTGTTTTTCTATTGATGTGAGCAATAACCACGGTTATGTCTGAGGATAATGGAAAAAGAAAAGTAGTTAAAAAGCTATTTGGAGGTTAAAATAAATGCACATTATTTTAGTCTGGAGGTGGGGAAGTTGGTTGAGGACAGCAAGTGAAATTTGGATATTATAGGAGGTCCATAGAATGAGTTTGCAACACAATGGGCCTCATTACGAGATGGGGGCAAAGGGACCTTTGCACCCTATTCCGAGGTCCCTTAGCGGGTGTTAAGAAGGATTTATGAACTCTGAGGGGCAGAGGTTCAGAAGGCCAGCCTAGTTTCTTGGAACAGGATAGCCTCTGGACAAGCCAGACCAATCAGGGTAGCTATGGCAGGCGGTCAAGATTAAGTCTCAAGAGGGGTGAGGGTAAGTGAAAGACCTCAATGAGCATACAAAGCAAGGACACTTACAAATTACTCCAGACAGGTGTTATATTAAAAATATATACACATTTATTACAAGGCCTTTGTAAAAATAGACCATAGCAAAGAATCACAGTATCACTAGAGTAAACCAATACCTCAATATCAATACAATATATATATACAAGACCATTGGGGTCTAAGGGGTTAAAAGCACGAAATATGTAGACCACCTAGATGGGGAGGAAAACAGGCAGTGCAAATAATCTTTAGACCCAGTTCCACATCGAGGATACACCTAATTTAAGAGGCAGTCCAAGCCCTACGAAGAGAGGAGCCTTATGCTCAATAGTACATGCACGCGCTTGTGCCAATGGACAAAAGAGTGTCTCTTCAAGGGTCACTAGCAGCTCAGGAAGGTGGATGAGGCAATGAAGAACAAGTTCCCACTATTCAAACAGGACCTCCACTTGAGGGCAGAGGCAGTTGGAGAGTTCGGGATGGAGTCACTATTTCACAATAGCGGTGGAAAGGAAAGGGGCCCTCAGGGGCCACTTTGTGTGTAAAAATGGGCTCCTGCGCTCGGGGCCACCGGTTGGGGTAAGCATTACTCACCGATCCCGGACGCAGGCAGACCCAAACTTCACCAGTACAGTCCACTTCACTGGCAGGTTCGAATGCGACAATTAGGATGTCTCGACACCGTGTAGTTCCCGAGATGCAGCGAGGATTCCCAAACGGGACAGTGGCGATTTCTCCGCTCAAGGTGGAAGAATCGGCCCAGTTCCACAGCTGCAGACTTCAGGCGCAAGGGGGTCACAAATGCAGCAAACTTGCACAGGTCGTTGCCACAGCAGGGCAACACGGCAACCGTTTTTACTCCGGTCCGGATACACTCGTCTCACTTCAGACCTGGGAATGCCAAGTGTACGGAATTCGGTGTGAGGGTGCGGTGGACACAGAGTTAGCAGTATGGCAAGATTCGAGGGCCTCCTCGAAACGGCGGCGGTGACAGAGCAAACATCCCACTTAAGCTGGTCAGCCCACTGGTTGGCCCAGGGACACTTCCGAAAAGGCTTACTTGCAGGGTTTGGTGAAGGTGCCGAGAATAGTTGGTCCCACTATTCCAATGGGTCGAAGAGCCTTTGCAGACCTTCTAGGATGACCAGATGCAGAGGGGTCTCACGGGACGGCAGCGGGCTCAAGGTGCTAAACCTTCCAGCGGGTCCCCAGGGATTCCTTGACTCGGCTTCTGTTGCAGGATACTTGGCTCCTTATCCCTTGTTCGGTGTGAACTCAGGAGATCGACATGGTAGTGGTGTTTTCAGCCTCCTCTTATCCAAAGTTCCCTTTGCACCAAAACGGAGAGGACCCAATGGGAGATATGCTCACAAACATTCACTCCATATGTGGACCAATCACGGACCACAGTGGTCCCAGGCATTCAGGACACTCTAGACGCTCCGGCCCCCAGGATGTGTATTGGGAACAGACATCCCAGCCCACATCCTGGAGGCACATACACAAGGCATGCAGAATCCCGCGAAAGCTTTGGGTTTCACGGGAAAGTGCATGACCAAATAAGGACTGACCCGGGTCGGCTCGACCTGGGGAAGGTGAAGGGGCAAGTTGGCCAAAGGACAGGACAAAGAACCTCGTGGCATGGCCATTTTGGAGCCAGGCCACCTATTTGTGGCAATTGCAGTTAACACGGTTTAACATGGCAAGAAAGAGTAAAAAATATATGTAAACGAAAGCTGCCACCAGTCCTGTCTGTGACACATCTGCACAGTTCATAAAAAGTCCAGGGAGAGTTTCTAGGGCCTTTGAAAAGACTACAGACTCAAGTGTACTGTAAAGGTAAGTTACATTGTACACTTGTTACATGTTGCACAAAAGTTGCAACATGAGGAAAGGACTAAGGGAAACAAAGTCTCCCAGTGCTGACTGTCTTAAGGGCATGTCAGTTTCCTGAAAGACCAGAGGAGTGCAGCAGAGGGCTGTGCTTCTCTGGCAAAGTTTAGTTACAGGTGTTTAAACAGCAGCAAAATGTTTGGGGGTTGACACATGGAGGGAAAATTACATTTCAAATATGAAATCTTTCCTAACAGCGGGTCCCTTCCTTAATGGCTGGTTTTACCAGGCGTTATGGACATGGCCCGTTAAGGGACTATGGGGGCTGAATGGGGAATGGCTTTTTCAATGGAGACTTACCGGTCCGGCAAAGGTCGGAATAGACCGGTAAGTCCCCATTGAACGAGGGCGGACTCGGTACCGGTATTGGAGGTAGTCATGGTGCTAATAGCGCCATGACTACCTCCAACCGCGTAATGAGGCCCAATGTTTTCTGTAGCCTAGGTTATAGTCGCGAATAGCCGACATCTGAAAGCAAACTGCATCACAGAAACAGCTGTTTTGTGGGGGGCAAGGGAGAGGGTAGGGGAGGTGAGGAGGCCATCGGGAGGTTGGGGGTATCTGGAAAAGATGCAGGGGCCACTTCGTGAGGGCTTGGGGGCCAGGAAAAATATTATTTTACGGCCATTCTTTTGTTATTTGTGGCTATATCCAAGGATATGATAAGACTACTGATAACCGTGGGTAAGAGTAGTACAGTGCCCGCGGCTATATATTTTGGGTGTTTTATTTATTTTTGAAAGTTATTTGTTTAGGTATAATGATTGTGGTGGTGAAAATGTATTTTGATTTGGGCCTTGCAGAAAATATTACGTGTAGCTGCGGATACAAAGAAGGATTTTTGTCAGTTTCATAGTTTGTTATTGGTTGTTGTTACTTTTGTATTTGTGTAGGTTTTAGGGATAGGTTGTGCTGAAAATGTGTCATCCATTTTAGTAGTTTTATTGGTATATAGTCCTCTGTTTTTGGTTTTTGCATTCGTCTTGTTGACAGTATTAATAGCACTGTAATCCACACAGAACCTCAATTCAGAGGTACCTGCCTTTGGCACTGGAACCACACGACTGGGACATGGATTACTAGAGGGTTCAATTATCCCAAGATACAACATCTCAGACTTGATGTGGGACCTAACTTTGTCTGACATCCTATAGCTCCTACATTTGGTAGGCACGCTATCTCCAGTGTTAATTTCATGCTTTCACCAAGGGATCAAACCTGTAGTGAGTGAGAAAAAGGGGAAGAATTGCCTCAGCAAAGGTCTCACCTTACCTTGCTGCTTAGGAGACAGCTGAGGGGCCAATTTGACACCCTCAATGGAGTCCTCTGAAGGACTGCCTTGAACCAGGTCAGGGAGGGGTTCAGATTCCTCTTCTCTCTGTCTGATGACAAGAGCAGAGCAGCCATTTCCACCTTAGGGATGCATGCCTTCAATCTATTTATATGGAACACTTTTGGGGCTTGCTCAGACCTTCCAAGGTCCACTAAATAGTTCACCTCACCTAGTTGCTCCACAACTCTTTAAGGGCCTGACCATTTATCCTGTAGGACCCTATGCCTTATGGGATTCATGATCAGGGCATCTTGACCAGGGGGAAAATGTACAAGTGAAGCTTTCTGGTCATACCTATGTTTGACCAATGCCTGGCCAGACTTCAAGTTGTCACTGGCCTGAGCCATCAGTATGGACACTCTCTTTCTCAATCCAAGCACATAGTCCACTACATTTGTAGTGAGAGGAGGAGTGGGGAGCTACCATCATTCCTTAACTATGACTAGGGGTCCCATGACATGGTGAACAAAGAGAAGTTCAAAGTGACTATAACCACACCTTTGTTGAGGGACCTCACTGTTGGCAAAGAGTATGCATGATAGAAGGAGATACCACTTTCTCCTCTGAGGCTACTCAAGAGCTCCAATCATATTTTTGAGAGTTCTGTTAAATCTCTCAACTAAGCCATTTGTTTGTAGAAGATAAGCTGATGAAAATTTATAGTAGACTCCACACTCCTTCCACATGGCTTGCACATACTTGGACATGAAGTTGCTGCCTTTCTCAGCCACAACTTATTTAGGGAATCCAACCCTTTTGAATATGCCAAACAATTTCCTAGCAAATGACCTGGCAGTTAATATCTTCAGTGGGATGGCTTCAGGATATCTGTTGGCCTGGTCAACTAACACCAGGATAAACCTGCTGCCAGAGGATTTTGGAGGGTCGAGGGGACCCACAATGTCAATCCCTACCTTCTCAAATGGTACACCCACTAGAGGGAGTGGTACCAATGGAGCCTGAATTGTTGTGCCACTTTTCCAGAAATTTAGCAAGTGACATACCTCCTGCAGTGGCCTTCTATCTGGACCCACATCTTGGACCAATAGAAGGGCATGGATTGGGGGGCATGGCTAGGCGCCGATTGAGATGGCAGCATGACCGCGGCACTCCCGCTCGGAAGAAAATTAACTTTCTCACTACGTTAATACGGCAGTCATTCTTATCACAGAAAATACTTTATTATGTATATAGAACCTCCCTGGTGGTCCGTGGGGCACTTGGTTTCCTGTTATACTTCTCAACGAGGTGTGACTGTTCGGAGGAGGAGCCAGGCCTGCGAGCTGGGAAGTCCCGTGCCATGCTTGCCGTGGCTCTATTCAGCTGGCTGGGTATGCGCACATCGGAAACTCGTAAGTGAAGAGGGATATGTTTTTGTGCACAACATGGACCCAGCACCGTTAATTTATTTCATAAAGTCACCTCTTCACAAAATTTTAAAGGTACAGACAACGTTTTTGATCATACGATATGAAAGATTTATAATACTCCACATGAACTACCTCAACAAATAATTAAATCATAAGAATGGAGGACACATGAAATCTGTCTTTGACCATATAATGCAGTGTAATCAAAGAACTATAGACTCTTTCATTAGAAGGCTCTGCCAAAACATAGACACCACCCCTGATAGAGCGGATACATGCTTTTAAAGGTCTTATAAGCCAAACATCTGATATTTTACTGTTATTTTCCTATGCATTTGGGCCCTATTTTCTTTTTTTGTGCAGACTTCATAGCAATATTATCAGGTATTCTGCTTCTTACATTCTATGTTTAACTATGAAATGTTAATTTTTCACATGAAACTACCTGGTACTCGGCTGGCACTCTCTAATCTAGCTGTCTTCCTATTTTAATTATCAGCACACCCAGCTTGCTCGTGCTGCAACTCTATAAATTTAAAATATACCCTGGTGTAAAAGCTCTATCAAGAAGTATCAAAAGGAAGTTCTCACTCAAGGTGTAGCGAGATTCTATTCTAATCTCTTTTTTCACTCAGTATGGTGTATAAGAAGAGTCAAGTTAAGGAAACACCAATCTCTACTTCGAACAAAAGACCGAAAAGTGAATCGCCGATGCTCAAAGACGATACACCAGACACCACCATGAAAGCTATACTCATGGAAGTGAAGGCACTGAAGCCCTTCATGGAAGCAAGAAATAATAAACTGCAACAAATTGACAATAAATGGTCTACTTTTGAGGCAAGAATCTCAGAAGCCGAGCAAAGTGTTAGAAATGTTGAAGATATTAAAGGGAGAGTTCAAGTGCTCGAGAATACGGTTAAATCTCTAGAGAAGCACATTGAGAACCTAGAAAATCACAATAGGAGAAACAACTTGCAAATTGTTGGACTATTAGAAGGAGTTGAAGGAGATGATCCATTCTTGTTCACCAACACTCTTTTAATGAAGCTTCTGGAGCTTCCGTCATCAATTAAGCTGAACATCCAAAGGGCATATTGTATTGGACCTTTTATCTCTGTGCAACCCACTAATAATTCCAGCAAAAACTCCTCAAACACAATGATATTTGCCCTATTAGACTATCCCCACATGCTTATGATCCTGGAGAAAGTCAAATTGATAAAGCACTTAACTTGGAATGGCAGGACACTTTTCATCACCCAAGAAGTATATAATGCCACGGTTGCCAGAAGGAAGGAGCTCCTTGCTCTCAGAACTGCCCTAAAGCAACTCAACGCAAGATACAGCATTATACACCCAGCTATTATCAAAGTGACCCTCAGCGGCCACACATCTTCCTTTCAACATCCTATTGCCTTAAGGCATTTTATTTAGAATCAGAGGAAGGATGATATGGATACGTCTAAACCACCTACCTGAAGAACACTCTCAATTTTCTTTTGTCACTAATTACCTTCACCATGTTTTTTCTTTCTTCGGAGCGGAGTGTGAGGTTAGACGTCTCCTCTAGAGACTATTCCTCCCCCAATCTCTATACTTCTTTTCACCCAGCATAGATTGGAGTGGATGCATCCTGTTAGCCATTACAATCACATACGTTCCTTTTCTCTCTAGTTTGATGGTTTCCATGCTGTTTTTGTTAGTCTCCCCATTCCCCTTCTGTCTCTTCCCTTTTGTGTCTTTGTTGAGTGCATATAGGATAATCACAACCTTTCTGACGATAACATATAACTTTTGGCTTAATGTAACTCTTAAAATATTTTGTATATATTTTGTAATATGCTTACCCTTAAATTTTATTTCTAGTTTAGCTTACTGCTATAATCCTCTTAATTCAATGTAACAACGTGGAATGTTAAAGGGATACACAACCCTATCAAAAGGCAGAAAATTCACTCTCACCTTAACAGAACCAAACCCTCCATTGCATGTATCCAAGAGTCTCATTTTTCTAACGCAGAAGCGGCCAAACTCAAGCGTCACTGGGTTGTCCAAGGCTTCTCGAGTGCAGCCAATGGGAAGAAAAATGGTGTCATCACATTAATTAGTAAGAAATGTAATTTTCTAGCTAACTAATTTGACAACATAGGTGGATGGGTGATGGTTAAACTTTTAATTGACTCCACTGGGTTCACTATCCTTACAGGCCGATTCATGGAATCAACGTGCGCTGAAAAAACAGAGCAGCGTGCGAAAACGTGCGATTCGCAGTGAAATAGCGAAAATCGCAGTGCAAGTGCGATTATCGCAGTGCAAGAGCGATTATCGCACAGAAAACATCGCACATCTATTCATGGAAGTCCGTGCACGTGCAAAATGTGGGATGTGCGCTGAAAAAGTGCGCGGCGCACGCTGGCGCATGCTGGCGCACAGGTCACCGAACGCTGTGCGATAAGGCCACAGCGAATTCGCACATAGCGCGGCGCACATAACAAAAGTAGGCGTAACACGGGGCGTCACACGCAGAATGGGGAACAACTCGTGAAGTACAATAGGCAAGTGCGCAGAACGTCCACACGCTCGCCTACAACATGTATTCATGGAATCGAATAGGGAAAAACAGCGCACGGCCAAAGACGCGCACAGGCCCATACATGTCTGCCACATGAAAGCAGGCGGTAGCGTCCCTGCGCAGGAAAAAAATGTGCGCCAGAGAAGGCCCACATGCGATCGGGCCTGGGGGAGCATGTGCGTGTATTCCAGGGGTGCGCGAGAAGTTCCACACGCGATTTGCCTGGGCGCGTGTATTTCAGGGGTGCGCGAAAAGTTCCACACACGATTTGCCTGGGCGTGTGTATTTCAGGGGTGCGCAAGAAGTTTCACACGCGATTGGCCTGGGCGCGTGTATTTCAGGGGTGCGCGAGAAGTTCCACACGCTATTGGCCTGGGTGCGTGTATTTCAGGGGTGCGCGAGAAGTTCCACACGCGATTTGCCTGGGCGTGTGTATTTCAGAGGTGCGCGAGAAGTTCCACACGCGATTTGCCTGGGCGCGTGTATTTCAGGGGTGCGCGAGAAATTCCACACGCGTTTTGCCTGGGCGCGTGTATTTCAGGGGTGCGCGAGAAGTTCCACACGCGATCGGGCCTGGGGGAGCATGTGCGTGTATTCCAGGGGTGCGCGAGAAGTTCCACACGCGATTTGCCTGGGCGCGTGTATTACAGGGGTGCGCGAGAAGTTCCACACGCGATCGGGCCTGGGCGCGTGTATTTCAGGGGTGCGCAAGAAGTTCCACACGCAATTGGCCTGGGCGCGTGTATTTCAGGGGTGCGCAAGAAGTTCCATAGCGATTGGCCCGGGCGCGTGTATTTCAGGGGTGCGCGAGAAGTTCCACACGCAATCGGGCCTGGGGGAGCGTGTGCGTGTATTCCAGGGGTGCGCGAGAAGTTCCACACGCTATTTGCCTGGGCGCGTGTATTACATGGGTGCGTGAGAAGTTCCACACGCGATTTGCCTGGGCGCGTGTATTACAGGGGTGCGCGAGAAGTTCCACACGCAATTGGCCTGTGTACGCGATTCCATTGGACCAAAGGCCCTGACAGCGCAGGCGCGTCTGTAACGTGACACGTGCGGGCGTGTCCCTGTACCGGGGGAATGTTACAAGACCAAAAACTGCACGTCTGAGTGTCAGCCCGCGTAATTGGCGGATAGTGCGTCAGTGCGTATACGCGGAAGTGACGTTGGACGTGTGGTGCGGTTTAAAAGGTGTGTGTAGTACGTCATTTCCTTGTACGTGCTTCCCGTGGAGAGCGAGTGGGTGAAATCTGTACTTCTTGTCGGTTCACACACGATTTACTTCACAGCGTTTCTAGTTCGTACTCCCTGTTACCTCTGTCAGTATTTTTCTGATTTTCTCTTCGACCTGTTTCCTCAAACAGCGTTGACTTCTCCTTTTGTCCTGTCTCCTCAGACAGTGTACAATTCTTCTTTTGGCGGGGGTGTTGCCAACGCGCACACGCGCGTATTTTTCACGCTCTTTTCCCAGGCAGACGGTGAGTCGCACACGTATTTACCAACTGTGCTAGCCCTGTGTGTAGCGTACCCCTTCAGAGGTCATTGTAGGCTGCTTATGACACGCATACCTTCATTTTTGTGTTTCTGGGTGCCACAGCGTAGTGCAGGTTCCTTTTCCCACGCACGTGGTCTATGAGGGGTCGCGTGCACGTCATTTTCTGTTTTAGGGGTGCCTGTGCATTGCGTGACCCGTCATCTTTCCCCAGGGGTTCCATACAGCCTTGCTAGAGCACGTGGGTACGAATTCCATCTAGTACCCTACCCCTTTGACCCCCAATTGCCCAGGACAATTGTCCACTGCAACTCCCATACGCACAACTCCATCAGTGCCATGGCTGGGAGGCGAGCAAGTGGTAAGGGTGGCAAAGGTGGCCGAGCCTCAAGAGGTGGGCATGGTGGGCGCGGTAGGGGACGTGGCCAGGATTTGCAGACTCCCCCTAGCCCAGTCAGGAACACACACCCCCCCCATGGTTGAGGGAAAAGTGGCTGACACCATCCCTGCTCAGCCCTTGTTGGACCGGCCCGTTGTGGCACCTGACCTAGCACAGGGTGACTCCCAGGCTGACTTCCAGGTCGCCAAGTCTAGGCCACGGGTGGCGGCGCAAGCCAGTGTCACCAGGCCACGTCGTACAGGGGCAGCCATGTCATCTGCTGCCCCGAGTAGGCGGGGTGGGGAGGCTGCAGGGGCAGCTGCAGCTCCGTCCACCCCAGCTCTGACTCCCCCAGCAAGGACAGTGTTGGTCCCGGTACATCAGACTGAGGTTCCCCCTGCCATCATCACACTTCAGCTAATGCCTGCAGAAAGTCATGTGGTCAGTGTGCCATCGCACACTACTACTACACAGTCCACCGGTGCTCCTGCCCCTAGTGTCCAGAGCGGCGTAGGGCACTCCGGATCCCCACCACCCACAAAAAGAAAGAGGAAGAGTGCTCGTCCAGTACAGGCTGATGACCCCGACACGGCTACACGGTCCGGCACGCCAAGGAAGCCTAGCTTCAATGATGCCGAACTGGATGCACTTGTGCAGTATGTGTCCGAACATGACGCCGAAATGTTTGTCACTTGAGGGTGTAGGATTACACCTGCTCGACGTCAGGCACACTGGCAGTCCATCGCGGACAGCATAAGTGTCCTTGGGTTTATGAGGCGCACAGCTGTTGAGTGCTACAAGCGCTGGAACGACCTTAAGCGTAGGGCTAAGAAAAAGCTGCCCTCAAGTCATGCCGCAACTCTGGTGACTGGAGGTGGGTCTCCACAAGAGGACATAGAACTCACTCTACATGAGCATGTTGCTGGGACCTACGTCACAGAGGAGCAGATCCAAGGTGTGGGAGAACTGCCAGATTACGAGGCATTGTCCGGTGAGCGCACATGCATGTGTGTGTGATCCATGTGTATGTTGTTAGTGGGAGGGGTTCTGGTTGAGTGCCAGGTCAGGGTGTGTGTGCCTGAGTGTTTTGGACCACCCATGTGCTTCATCCAATGCATTCGGCGCCCCGGGATTTGGGTATTACAGTATCCCTTCTGGCCACAGTAGGCGTTTTGCACTACATCGCGCCAGTTGCCCTTGAAGTGGCATATTGCTACAACATTGTTCCGTATTTAGCTGTGTTCATTCAGGCTGATTGTAGGAATTCACCTGGTTCTACTGCGCATCACTCTGCCCTATTGTCACATATATGACATGCCTATGGTACATGCCATCTGTGTGATGGCATGTGTCATGTATGTGTATTGGACATGCCACTCACAGGCCAATGTGTGATGGCACTGCTAGCCAGCATGCAGCTGATGTGTTGCTCTCCCATCTTGGTGTCATCAGTGTCTGACATTTTCCTCCCCTTCCAACTCATGGACAGTGCATGCATGGGAGGGTTATAGTCATGTGGGACATGTGTAAATCAAGTGCTGGTACTGTAGCTTGTCTGGCCTAATAGCGTGCCATGGTGCTAATGCCTGTTCCCATTTTTTGTCTTTCATGTCTTTGCAGAGGATGACGCACCTGATGCTGTTGAGGGAGAGGAGATGGTGCAGGCCCAGGAGGGATCTGAAGCACGACCAGGCACCAGTGGGGGACGTGGTTTGGTGGTGGGGGAGAACCCTCTCTTGCTGCAGGCCATACTGTCCAGGGGTGTCCCTGGCTGCACCTCCCCAGAACTCTTTTCAGGTGTTGATTCGGATGAGGCCTATGTGGATTCACAGGTATGTGTTCATGGAAGGGATACTGTTGTGTCCGACCCACCTGCACCAGGGGTAGAGCCCACTATGGGGATGTCAGTGTTGGTAGGTGCGCCTGTGGTGGTTACGGATGCAGGGCCACACTCAGCAACATCTGATCCTGTTCCTGGGCCAGCAGTTCAGAGGGGAAATGCAGTCCTGCAGCCTCAGGCAGTGCCGACACAGCAAGGCGCAGTTCGCCTTGCCCCAGACAGGTGTGGTGCCCGCCAACGTGGTGGCCGTCCGCCACCAGGCAATACCGCATGGGAGCAATCCATTTACGGTATGGCCAACCAACAGGCAGCATCATCAGAAATGATTGCTCAAGCCATGGAGAGGGTGGCCACTTCCATTGTCCCCCAGAAAGGCAGATGGAGCTACTACAGCAGGCAACAGACTCCATTTGCCAATCAGTCAGGGAGGACATGTTGGCGTCCAACAGGGACAGACAGGTGGCCCTGGACAATCTGAGGGAATCAATTTCTATAGATGCCCAGGGACAGAGGGAAGCCCTGAGGGGAGAGGTCCGGCACCTCAGGCAGACTCTTGTGGACCTTGAGGCTTCCACTGTCACCAGGATGGAACAGCTACTGGAGCGCGTCACCCGTACGCTCTCAGCAGAGATGCAGGCAACTCGGGCGGAGGTCCGGGCAACACGTAGGGTGTTGCATGGGGATCTCCGCACCATATCCCTCCAGAACGAGGCCTTCCAGACCCGCATGCTTGCTGCCATGGAGGACCAAACTAGGGCTTTGCGTGGGCTGCCTCCCATAGCACCACCACCTCCTGTGGCAGCAGCAGCAGAGGTTGAGGAGAGCGAATCCAGCAGTGAATCTCCCACTATTTAATAGCCGTGCAGGCCATGAGCCCATGGAGGTGTTTTTTTTTTTCGCAACATTCACGCAGGTGGCTGTTGGTGGGCACCCTGTCCTCGGACCTCCTGGGTGGCCTCCCCCACACTCCCTGGCCCACACATGGGCATTTTTGATTTTTGATTTTTGATTTTTTGTTGCAGTGTTTTGCCTTGTGTGGCTCCCGTGGGCATCCACTGTATTCCGGCTGGGCACATGCAGGCTTGTCCTGAGTTTGGGTTAGATGCTTGGGTTCGTGAGACACACACCCCTCCTGCTTCCCGTTTCCATGGGCTTGCAAAGGGTGTGTCCAAATGACAGTGAATTACACAGTGACGTTGGACTCCCATGAGCTGTGTGGGCAGTCTGTAGTCAATACTGTGTATACATTCCTAGTGCATATTGTTGTTGTATTGTGCACTGCATGGTGTATTGATGTGTGCTTGTGCATCCATGTCTCCCTCCTAATTTGCAGGTTCATACCTCATGTCTTCACAAGGCCGTCCACTTTGGAGATGGAGCTCATGTTGTGAGCAGTGGACTTCCAGATGTGTGTGGCAACAGCACTGTACAGTTGGAGGTGGTGGATGTGCTGGCATTCTCATGTTGTAAGACTACGTATCCTTTGCCTTAGTACTGTCATGTTTATGCTATGTCGATTGTATTGTGGCAAGTATTTGGTCATGTGTGTTGTTGTTTCTACATTTATGTGGGCATATTGTGTGTGGCCAGTTTCCATTAGGGACACTGTACTTTGTGACACGTGTCATGTTTTGGGGATGACTTTGTTTGCTCTCACATGGCATGTCATGCCATGGTGTGTTGGGTGGCGGTGCTGGGGAGGGGTTGGGTGACATGGCACTGTTGTCATGTTGTGTCTTGCAAGGGGGTAATGATTTTAGCAGCATAGAAGTGTCTCTTTTGAACACAGCATTGGTGGTGTTTGTGTAGGTAGGGAAGCATACAATGGAACACTTCCAGATGTACAATCTCAGGCTGTTATGGTTGTGACAGTTGACTGTCCATTGACACATCATAATTGTCTGTTACAATCATCATTGATTGTCAGCTGGTATGTGCCAGGGCTGTGTGCACTCCACAGGGGTGTGATTTTATGTGAAGTAATTAGCCACGAGCTGCGTACGGGCTGCCTCACCCCGTGCCATTTCCCCTCCCATGCACAGTGGGCATGCATGTGGTTGGGGATGTGGGGGCACCACCATGTCCACGGCCAGGCCCCGGCGTGTTGCAAAGTTGAGCAGGACACATGCTGCCACTATGATCCTGCACACTACTGGGAGAGCGTATAACAGCTGCCCGCCAGAACGGTCAAGGGAGCGGAAGCGTAACTTGAGCACTCCGAATGTGCGCTCCACGATGCCCCGGGTTGCAATGTGGGCTGTGTTGTATCTTACCTGGGGTGGCGTGGTGGGGTTCCGAATTGGCATCATCATGTGGGTGCTGAGAGGGTAGGCATTGTCCCCTGGGGAGGTGGTGATGGGTATCATCAGTGGGGTTGTGATATTACTCAGTTTCTGACATGCATGCATGCGCAGTGGCATTTATACTCACCGAGCAGCCATGTATCGCCATGCCGCCCAGCTTCTATGTCCCGGTTTAGGGTAGACATTCTGTAGATGAAACTGTCATAGGTGGAGCCTGGATAGTTGGCGTATACTGAGGTGATGATTCCCTTGGCATCACATACTACCTGGGCGTTGATGGAATGCCAGTGCTTGTGGTTTCTATAGATGTGCTCAGTTGCCCTGGGGGGACGTAGAGCCACATGGGTGCAATCAATGGCACCTAGCACTTTGGGGAATTGTGCCACCCTGTAGAAATCCTGGGCAACAGCCTGCCTTTCTGCAGGTGTTCTGGGGAGGTATATGTGCCTGCGGACTGATGGGCGTGCAGTGATGATTGCCAAGACCTGGTGTAGGCAACGTGACTGCGTGGCCTGTGACACCCCCCCCACTATGGCACTTGTCCGCTGGAATGATCCAGTGGCCAGGAAGTGCAGTACATTGAGGACCTTCTCCAGGGGGCTGAGTGCTTGGGAGCACAGGGTGGTTGATGTGAGATCATCCTCCCACTCACTGACCAGGTCGAGTATTATGTGAGGTGGAAACCTGTACCTCCCATACACATGGTCATCAGGCATCCCAAAAAGGCTGGTTCTGGGTGTATTAATTCTGGCCCGGACTATCCTCCTCCTCCTCCTGCGGTATCCCACGGCCACTGCTGCTAGGAACGGTATGTTCATCCTGGCGTCTGAGCTTGTTTGTTGTTTGCGTGCACTTTTATGCTGTGCGGGTGGACGTACGCCTACTTCCTGCTGGCGTATGTGTTTCCGGGTTGGCCACGTTCGTTTCCATGAATACGTGTTGTAGGCGAGCGTGTAAAACTTCCCGCACAGCCCTGGAATACCCGCACCCAGCCCAATCGCGTGTGGAACTTCTCACGCACCCCTGAAATACACGCACACGCTCCCCCAGGCCCGATCGCGTGTGGAACATCTTGCGCACCTCTGAACTACACGCACACACTCCCCCAGGCCCGATCTCGTGTGGAACTTCTTGCACACCTCTGAACTACACGCGCCCAGGCCCGATCGCGTGTGGAACTTCTTGCGCACCCCTGAAATACACTCACACGCTCCCCCAGGCCCGATCACGTGTGGAACTTCTCGCGCACCTCTGAAATACACGCACACGCTCCCCCAGGCCCAATCGCATGTAGGACTTCTCGCGCACCTCTGAACTACACGCGCCCAGGCCAATCGCGTGTGGAACTTCTCGCGCACCCCTGCAATACACGCACACGCTCCCCCAGGCCCGATCGCGTGTGGAACTTCTCGCGCACCCCTGAAGTACACGCACACGCTCCCCCAGGCCCGATCGCGTGTGGAACTTCTCGCGCACCTCTGAACTACACACGCCCAGGCCAATCGAGTGTGGAACTTCTCGCGCACCCCTGAAATACACGCACAGGCTCCCCCAGGCCCAATCGCGTGTGGGACTTCTCGCGCACCTCTGAAATACACGCACACGCTCCCCCAGGCCCGATCGCGTGTGGAACTTCTCGCGCACCTCTGAACTACACACGCCCAGGCCAATCGCGTGTGGAACTTCTCGCGCACCCCTGAAATACACGCACAGGCTCCCCCAGGCCCGATCGCGTGTGGGACTTCTCGCGCACCTCTGAAATACACGCACACGCTCCCCCAGGCCCGATCGCATGTAGGACTTCTCGCGCACCTCTGAACTACACGCACCCAGGCCAATCGCGTGTGGAACTTCTCGCGCACCCCTGCAATACACGCACACGCTCCCCAAGGCCCGATCGCGTGTGGAACTTCTCGCGCACCTCTGAACTACACGCGCCCAGGCCAATCGCGTGTGGAACTTCTCGCGCACCCCTGAAATACACGCACAGGCTCCCCCAGGCCCGATCGCGTGTGGGACTTCTCGCGCACCTCTGAAATACACGCACACGCTCCCCCAGGCCCGATCGCGTGTGGAACTTCTCGCGCACCTCTGAACTACACACGCCCAGGCCAATCGCGTGTGGAACTTCTCGCGCACCCCTGAAATACACGCACAGGCTCCCCCAGGCCCGATCGCGTGTGGGACTTCTCGCGCACCTCTGAAATACACGCACACGCTCCCCCAGGCCCGATCGCATGTAGGACTTCTCGCGCACCTCTGAACTACACGCGCCCAGGCCAATCGCGTGTGGAACTTCTCGCGCACCCCTGCAATACACGCACACGCTCCCCCAGGCCCGATCGCATGTGGAACTTCTCGTGCACCCCTGAAGTACACGCACACGCTCCCCCAGGCCCGATCGCGTGTGGAACTTCTCGCGCACCTCTGAACTACACACGCCCAGGCCAATCGCGTGTGGAACTTCTCGCGCACCCCTGAAATACACGCACAGGCTCCCCCAGGCCCGATCGCGTGTGGGACTTCTCGCGCACCTCTGAAATACACGCACAGGCTCCCCCAGGCCCGATCGCGTGTGGGACTTCTCGCGCACCTCTGAAATACACGCACACGCTCCCCCAGGCCCGATCGCGTGTGAAACTTCTAGTGCACGCGTGTTCCCGAAACCCGTAATACGCGTTCCCCGCTTTGCGTTTGCTGTTTGCCAGTCCGGTAAACTGGTACAGGGTTGGCACGGCCCTTTGCAATGGTTTTGCGATCTTGATGGCTTTTCCTTGCGCAAGGGCATTCTTGGGGGCGTAACTGGCGCTGCTGCAGGGTCACTGCGCCACTCTGCGCCACGTCTGCTTTTGGAGGCGAGAATCCATGAATACGCTGTGCGCGGAAATTGATTTTATCGCACGCGGCTGGCGCAGACATTCGCACGGGCACGCTGTGCGCCAGCCGCGTGCAACACTTTTGAGAGGAATTACATGAATCGGCCTGATTGTGTTTGGGGACTGCAATGAGATTATGAACCCCTATTTGGATAGAAAATCCAATGTAAACTATAAAACCACAAACTCCCATATGCAAATTACCAAATCTATTTCTGAAATAGGCCTCATAGATACATGGCATATTATACATCCTTATGACGCTGAATTCACTTTCTTTTCCAGTCCTCACAAAATCCTATCTAGATTAAATTATATATTTATCGCCAAACCCCTTGTATGTTCTCTTGTTGATGTCAAAATAGACTATATAGAAATATCAGATCATGCCACTGTCCATATACAACCAGCCACTTCACAAAAGCCCCAAGAACTCAATTAGATGGTGATTTAACCAAGCATTGCTCAAAGATTAAATATTTAAGTCTCTAAAAATTGGGACTGTTACAAAGCGGTTCTGCGTGGGAACATTTTCTCTTTTATGGCCAATAAAAAGAAAGCACTCAAATTAGAGTCAGAAAATATTCTGAAAGAGCATAAAGCTCTTCAATCCCGTTTTTCATGCACAAACTCAGAATTAATCTTAAACTCCATCATTAAACTCAGAGTACAATATAATGAGATAGTCACCCAATACTCCTGTGATAATCTCCTGAAATATAAGGCAAAAATATACCAACTATCGAATAGATCAAGTAAGTCATTAGCATCTTATCTGAAACATAAAAAAGGGATGGCTAAGATTATCTTTCCTCCTCCAATATAAGACTGATTTTAAACTCTATAGATCATATCCATAGCTCTAACGTTGCCCTTGATGCTGAGAATGCATTTGATCAACTTGATTGGGACTTTATGTTCGAAGCCCTCAAGGTGCATGGCCTTGAAACCCCATTCTTGGCAATAGTTAAAGTGCTTTACTCCAATCCGATGACCTCTATTTTTATTAACGGACATATAGCCCCATATTTTCCCCTATTTAGAGGCACTCACCAAGGATGTCCTCTCTCCACTCCTGTTTATTTTGGCCCTAGAACACTTTTTGGAAAAAATAAGACAAAATACAAATATTAAAGGCATAATGTGTGGGGATATACAAATTTAATTAGCGGCATATGCTGAAAACATCTTATTACTACTTAAAGATACCAACTCTTCCCTGCTGCATATCTTGAATATCATCTCACAGTTTTCAGCTGTCTCTGGATATAAACTAAACACTGACAAGTCTGAAATCCTACCGCTTAATGTTCAGGGTTGGACCAAACATCATATATTAACCACAGGTATTAAATGGTATGCTGATGGTTTTAAATACCTTGGCATCCATATCTCCTCTTCCATTAAAGACATCGTCAAACTTAATACTGCCTCTCTCCTATTAAGAATAGAAGAAATGACTAACTCCTGGTCTCTTTTATACCTTTCGTGGTGGGGTAGATTAGAATCCATTAAGATGACGATTACACCTATTATTTTACATTTGCTATATATGTTACCTATCGCCTCCTTCTTTAAATCTATGGACTCCACTTCTTGGGGGAAATTGAAACATAGACTGTCTCTGAATAAACTCAAATTATCACGGGAGGCAGGAGGGGTTGGTTTCCCCGATTTCAGGAACTATCATATTGTCTTTGTTTTAAAACAGGTTCAAATGTGGTTTACTCATGAATATTCTGAGTATATACCCCAATGGTTATGTCTAGAGAGAGCAATGGTATGCCATAAATTAAGCTGATTGCTTTCTCATTAAAGCCAAAACAAGATTTATCAAGTGTACAACGACCAGATTATCTGCGCGCTACCTAAGAAGGTACCTATTTCCCCCAAGTACTAAATCCCAGCAATACATTTCATCATATATATGGTTCAATCCCCTAATTAAGATAAAAAAGAAGTCCATTTTCTGGAGGCCATGGCTCTCTCTGGGAATTAAGTATCTTGATCAATTGATTGGACTAGGTGCCCTGATTCATTTTTGATGTGCTAATCGGTAAATTTAAAGTTCCCTTCTCATTTCCACAGCAATTTATATCCATTATTAATGCCATTGCTGAAAACTATGACTCTCTTATTAATAACATCACGTCTCCAAATGCTGAAAGGTTACAATCACTCTATAAACCGACAATATTGGCTGCATTATACTGCAAAACTCGTTGACGGAACAGTTCATCTACTATATTGAATGACTGCCTCTCAGCATGGCAACAAGACTGTACACTTCTGGATAATCAACTGGAATGGCATAACGTATGGGATCATATTTCTAGAGTAACACCTGCAGCAAATATATTACAAACAATGTTCTTCCATCATAGAATTTTCATTACACCTCTACATCTTTTCAAATGTGGTCTTTTATCAAATAATAACTGTTGGAGCTGTCTTCAATCCCCAGGATCCTTTAGACACATGATCCTTGACTGTAAATTTGTTGCATCCTTTTGGGTGGATATTTGGAAAAATGTAAAAAGCATTTTTTAGTATTACAACGTATTTTTGTTCTCAAGTTCTTTTTGCCGGAAGCACCATCATTCAAAATATTACCTGTAGACATGAAGAGTTTTTTTTTGATTTACTTATTATGTTGAACATTAGGACAATCTCATCTTACTGGAAAAATGTAGATAAACTTCATCACAAACCTTGGTGGAATGTTATATGTAATACTCATAGGCTGGAAAGATGTAATGCCTTTACCGAGTTCCTAATACATAAGCATGAACTTAAATGGAAGCCTTTTGTAAAATTTCTTGCACAATCCTTTGTGGTTTAATTAATTATTTATTCAAACCTCTTTATGCACTCTCCCCCTCCTTCCTAGAAATCAGTTTTCATTATGTATGCGTCCTGTACTTTTTCTGTCATGTCTTTGTCCTTAAATGTTTGTTCGTAGCCCCCTCCCTTATTAAGAACATCACAATCCTAGTTATCAATTAATTTGCATTCTTATGAATCCCCACTGTCATTTAAATGCTAAATATTATATTGTTACCTCTTTATGTGTTATGCAGATTTGCTATTTTACATTTTTAATGTTATGCTTTGTAAGATGCGACATGAATAAAAACCTTTAAACTAAAAAAAAAGAAGTGCATGGATAACCTCTCCATAGTCTTCTTGATACCAAGAAGACCTGCAAGGGGGACTCATGTGCCAACTGCAGGAGGAAGAGTCTCACTTGAAGGGGGGCCACCAACCTCATATGGTCTCCTTCATTGGACTCTGTGGATTCCCACCTTCCCAATAAATCCTATGTTTCCCAGGAGTTTCACCCTCAAGCTGTAAACAGGCATGTATCCTTAGGCCTTCCAAAGGTTGGCCCTTACAGAATTCTTTGCTATCAGGACCACCATCTGCAAGTAAACTTTGCAATTCAGGATGGTCATGTGGGTCAAGTATTTCAGGCAACTCCTCTTCTCGTCAGGTTCAGGAGGTTAGCCAACTGCCTCGACCTCAGTGGTAGGTGAGTTGGGGGAATATTTTCTTTCCCTCTCGTTTGCTTTTTGACTCCTTTAGCCTTAGGTTTCCCCTTGGGCTTTCGCTCAGCCTTGGTCTTGGCCAAGGCAACCTTGATTTGAGACCTAGTGCAGGGTCTCTCTGATGTATCTCCCACAAGACCTAAGTCTCTGAGATGATCATTTCCTAGCAGCACTCTTCCAGGGACTTGCCTCTGAACACTTACAGGTATCATTATTACTCCACCATTCTCAGCTAAATTTATAGGCATAACTAGAAACTTTAGAGGGGGTCCATCAGCTATTTGAGTGGGCATCAGAGGAGCACTGGCCAGCTCCTCTGGGTTTAGCAAAGTGGAACCCACTGCGGTTCTTCTGGCCCGAGTGTCCCTCATGGCAGAGATGTCTACATCATCTACCAAGACACTATCCTTAAAGTAATGCTTAGTATTGTCAGGGTTGGAGGCATATGCCTCAGCCGCTCTAGGTTCCCAGGATCCCAGGGAGACTAAAACTACTTCTGAGCCTATCCCACTGGGGAAGGAATCAGAAGAGAGGGATGCCCCTGTGAGTATGTCTTTCTCCTCTTGATGGAAATCCAGATTCACAGATTGGACCCCTAAGGGTTTGACCTTACATCTGGGTTCCCCCCTTCAAATGGTCATTTGCTCCATAAGCCACACATAACCAGAGTTGTGCTTGGAATTATTAGTCCCACTAACCTGTACATGGTCATGTGACTTACCCTTTTTAAACTTTTTATGGCCCTGTTGGGATGAATATTTTTCAGTTGAACACCCTCTTTCTTCTTCTACTTTTTACCCTCTTCCTGCTTCCGACAAGCAGGCTTGTTCTTATGGGACACCCATAAATCTTCCGCAGTGGCTAAGTTTTTAGGGACTATCTCCTTAGAGTCAGCCAGATGCTGCTTATGCTCAGGGTAACCTGTTCCAGCATGACCAAAATAATCATGCCTTCAAAAGTGGTAATGTTTAAAAGCTTCCACCCAACCAGTCAAGTTTTTCAAAGATTCTGTTACATACATATGTGATCCAATTACTACCTCCTCTTTTCTTGTACTCCCTGAATCGTGTCAGTTATTGGGCAGGAGTCATCTTCAAGATCAGAGTGTGCTTTCATTTTGCTAAGTCTTTTCTCTCAGTCTTTGACATTTCCACAATGGCACTGCAGCCAGAGTGGGGCCCTCTACTAAGCAACCATGCAATTCTATCAGCATCTACTACCTCTTGCACTTCACAAGCATACACAAATGCAGTCAGCCAGTCCATGATGTCATTTTTCTCATCATACACACTAAGCGGATCTATGAGGAGGAACCAGAGCCAATTCCAGATCCCTTTGAGGAGTTGTTGGCAGCCTGAAGCTTGTCAAGCCCCAACTGATGTTCCCTATATTTTTGTTTTTCCAATTCGCCCATCTCCAGTTTAGCCATGTTAACTCAAGTTCCTTTTCTATGAGACTAAGCTTTTGTCTCTTGAGATCTAATACAGCCTTAGTTTCAGAGAAAATAGAGGACATAAGGGATCAGCATCATCATCCTCATCCTCTCTCTCTATGATGGCAGCAACAGACATATCATCACTGCTACCGGGAGCAGCCCCAGCACCTTCTGCACTATCATAAGAGAGAAGAGGTACAAATCTACTTTCCAGCCAATCAAAAATATTTTGGATTAACTCGGCATTTGTGCCACAGGCAGTGATGCCTCTTTCTGTACATAGTCTTCTTAATGTTTCTGATCTAGAAGCACTCAAATTAATAGCAGTGACTCATTCCATTGTATACGTTAACTGGTTTATAACTACTGGCTAACAAAAGTCACTGTGTTACTGTGTAAATGTAATTCAGTGCCACACCAGTGTGTAACACCCAGGTACTACAGTTCTTATCCCATCGTTGTACACCTATTTGTTAGAACGGATTTCTATATTCTGCTCTGGTGAACAGACGTTTAGGAGGCCACCTTTGGTAGTGAAACAGGGTACACTTCTGCAGAGTTAGCCAGGACAATTCAAGGTAGCTTGGAGAGCTGCCAAGGCTAAGTCTCAGGAGTAGTGGGGGTGATCTGAGGTCTTGGATTAGTACACACAGTAGGGTGACAAGAATTACCCTTAGACAGTAATATATCAAAAAATGATGACTTCTCCAGAATGCGTTTCTTCTACATCATGTTCCATTATGATGCCACAGCAGTTTAGGTGGCCCTTTGTTACTTGCGTGACCAAATTAATGCACTCACACTTCCAAAATAGATATGCCTTCAAAGCATTGTGGATGATGAAAATGGATGTCAGATCCCTTTGTTTCAATGGCCTCGCCAACTGATATTCACACTATGTCACCAGAAGGGCAAACGACAACAGTGTAGCAGCACAACACATGTGGTTGGCAGTTGGTGTGCAGCAGAGTGTGATCCAAGGGCAAGCCATGGAACAGATGATTCTCCTCAAAACACCAGCACTGCTTCCACGTGATAATGCTGAATAATGAAATCTGTAAGATGTTGTACATGGAAGACGCATGCTTGAAGGGTTGAGGCAGGTAAATTCTCAACAATAAAGTTGGACATGGGTGAAGAAGGTTCATATATGGAAAGTGTCCTTGCACTTGCATTCATTGTAAGCCCGACATCTCCATCGTGCCTAACAAGACCCCCCCAAACTTTTGTGACCTTCATAGGGTCTGTGAGTGACTGTGGGGATCCATTACTGTTGGGTATGTGACCATACTTTTATCACATACTGTTCTGTTTGTTCTCCAGCCACCACGCTTGGTACAGCATTGGGAGTCCGCTTAGTGTGTTCCTAAGTAAAAGCCATAAGGAGGGGACACACAGTAACTCGTTGTCGAGAGAGTGTTGTAGGAAGCATGACATGGGAGTGGGGATGGCTTAAAAAGGTGGCTGGAGCTTCATCACGCAAATTCTAAAGATGTTCACTCAGACATTACACATTTCATGGCACAGCTGGTTCTGGTGCTGTGTTACATTAGTGTGGGCATTAGTCTAATGTGTATTTGGGTTGCATATATGTGTGCTCACACCTTTTTATGGCAAGTACTGTGAGGTAGTATAGTGGTTGTTGTGTGATGAGAGTGGCTGCAGGCTCAATGTTGACCGGGGTACTGGGAAGAGGTGTGGCCTCAATGTAGAATATGGGGGCGCAGATCACTCAGGGTACTGGGATGAGTTGTTGGTTTGGGTTCAATGTAGTACTGTGAGGCACAGATGTGTGGCAGTGGGAGTAATAGTCATAGCTGATTAGTGATCCTAGTTTACTTACTTCACATTTGGCTGGCTCACATCACTTGACATTGCAGCACAAAGTACTTCACCAGCGCTATGTTCTTTAGGAAATGGGGCATGTCGTGGGCGTGGCGGACGCAAACCCTTTTTCTTTGCGCTGCAGGTTTGTGTGCATTTCATTCTGTGAACCAGCTCACAGCAATATACATATGAACTGCCCAATGCCGGCTCTCTTTTTCTGTAAATTGGGCTCCTAGTATGCATATTTCAAAACCATGTTCGTCCATGGAACACCCAACGAACTAAAACATGTCTAACAAGCATTGTGATTCCTGAAGAACCATGGTCAGGAGCCCTACCTGATGATTCTTATGATGTCCATTGACTGACAAATAATTCCAGTTAATTGCCAATTCCATATTTTCATCAACATATGGCACTCTTAGGAAATGAAACACATTTTCACAAACAGACGGGGCATGATTAAGGTAATCTGGGATCTTGACAACAAATGAAGTAAGCACAGTCAAGAAAAATGTACAGATAACACATTTTTATTGCAATATGCCACTTGTGTCCAGACGATTTAACAACTGTTAATGATGCAGATTTGAAAAAGCTAACCAGGAGTCCACAGACTGATATACCGGGCCTCAGTTTCTAATCCCCCACAGTGGTAAATATGGTACAAAAACATGCCTAAATGCATTAAAGATGAGTGCATACCCTATTAACGATTCCGGGTGACTTTGAAGTACTTGAGGGGGCACATTACACATTTACATCCCTGACATTCCCATCTGTTCTGCCTCTGAAATGCAGGAGTATTTCTGCCTGCATTTGATTTCCATGCAGGTAGAGATGCTTTGCATTCCTATGGAATCCATATCAATACCTCCTGACGTGCACATTTATTTACGATTGTTTACATTATGAAATGCAAAGGTGCACTGAAGAGGGGGGTCTGCTAGGATTTCCATGCATTGTTTGCACGTTGTAGTGCAAACAATCGAAATTGCATGGACAGTTGTCGCATGAGAGTTTTATGGTGGGCAGTTCTCCCTGTTCAATAAGCCCCTTTGTTCAAAAGGAATTCTAAAAGACAATCAAATAATAAAGAACAACTTGGGCTCGTGGGGAAATACATATCGTGAGTTTCCCCTTTGCTGGTGTACGTGAGTTTTTATCTTCATGCTGAATTGTTTTCTTTGGTTAGAGGCAGGTTGTAATGTCTAGTGGCTCTGGCTCTGTGTGGATGCTTGCTTGATGGACTGAATGCCTGATGTAATGCCCGGTGGAATGTTATCTGTGGATTGTTGTGGTGTGAGTGCCTCTGTGTGTTCCATGAATGTCAGTTAGAGGGAGCTAGCTGCCTGTGAGAGTGGAGGCTGGTGGATGTCTTCCTATGTATCCTTGTACCTTCTACTTACTTAGACATGAACTTACCTCTTGTGTCACCTTGCAACCCAGAACCTAGTAAAGAAACTTGTTCCCTACCTGTGGCCCTGGTGTATTTCTTTCAGCACAACAGCACATCTTAACAATGGCGATGAGGATCCAGGAATTACAGAAGGAGTAGTACCTGGAATGAAGGACAGAAGTGTGAGACACCTGAGAGAAGACATCCAAGGGCCACCTGCCCCTCAAAGCTGAGCTGACCACTTAGCGGATGGAAACAGCAAGACCAAGGCAGGCAAGGGGCAGCTGGGGGAGAGAGCAAGGCTGCAAGAGGCAGCCAGATGTCCCAAATATCAAAGGGAACATCCTGCAATAACACAACACCAGGAGCAGTCAGAGGGCCCCACTCTCAGTGGAGACATCCTGAGAGTCAGGACACCAGAAGCAGTCAGAGGGCACTGCCATCAGTGGGGACATCCTGCAGAGTCAGGCACGAGGAGCAGTCAGAGGGCCCCACCATCAGTGGGGACATCCTGAGAAACAGGACATCCGGAGCAGACAAAGGGCCCCACCATCAGTGGGAACATCCAGCACAGCAAGGACACCAGAAGCAGTCAGAAGGCACCACCATCAGTGGGGACACCCGCAAAGCCAGGACACCAGGAGAAGTCAGAGGGCACCACCATCACAGGGGACACCAGCAAAGCCAGGACACCAGGAGCAGTCAGAGGGCACCACCATCCGTGGGGACACCGGAAAAGCCAGGACACCAAGAGTGGTTGGAGGGCCCCACAATAAGTGGAGATGTCCCGTATGTCTGGGCACTGGCCAGGGAGAGAGTTGTCTGAGGAGGTCTAAGATTGTCCTGTCATAGAAGTTTGTATCCCTTACCTGGTATTGCCGATGAGAAGAGAAGGACATCTGTCATCAGAGACTAGCGGTATGCCCGCGGACCTTGTAGTGCTGAGGAAGGTGGCAGGCAGGAGCACCATCGTGAGGCGCAGCACCTGGGGTGACCAAGGTGTCTGGGGCGGTTGCCGGCTGGCATGAAAATGCAAGGTTTGGAGCGAATGGGAAAGTGTGCCGGAGCTCCGTTCGCACCATAGCAAGAGGAGAAAATGATGACGTATGATAGTGCTGTGGGGGTGATGGTGATGTGCAGACGAGCATTGGAATCTTGTGAAGGAACAAACCTTGATGTTTCATCAGCTGTTTGTTCGCTTTGTGTTTGCTTGTAGTTCTGGAGGAAAAAACTTGTCATTGTTGCCTAATGTTGTGGCATCAGAGAGTATTTGTTGTTTCCTGCATCAGGAGCTCCTCTGAGTGTTTTACGTGGATTTGCTCTGCATCCACTGCAAGTGTTGATAGGAGGTTTGAGGCGGTGTGCACTGACCGTGCAAAGGGTTCTCTTTGCGGCGTCATGCTAATGAGGTACTGACATTTATTAACTTGGTCCTTTGAGCAGGATGGAATGGTTGACTGTGTCAAAAGCAGAGGACAGATCGATGAGAATGAAGACAGAAAGGAGTTTAGAGTCAGGATTGGAGAGCAAGTCTTGTTCAGCAGAGCAGTTTCCGTGCTTCTGACAGCTCTGAAGTCAGACTGGTGGTCATGGAGGCAACCAACAGATTCAGTATGTAGATTAAGCTGGGAGAAGGCCAGCTTTTCTAAGAGTTTGCCCAGGAAAGGAATGATGGAGATTGGGTGATAGTTAGCCAGAGAGGAAGGATCGGCCAAGGGTTTCTCCAAAGGGGGTGCAGAAGTCAGAAATTGACCAAGGCTGGAACAAGTGTGTCGATGTGGTCCTTCATTGTTCTGGATGAGCAGGGGAGAACCTGCTTTGACAAGACTTTCATAGATTGGACTTGTCTGGAATCATCGTCAGGGGTAGACAGGGAAATGGAGGAGAAAGGATGAGGAGAGATGGCCTCAGACGGGCCAGGAGTGGCAGAGGAAGAGGAGGGAGATGAAGAGAGGGTGGACAGGATGTCCTGAGTTTTAGTAGTGAAATGAGAGGCCAAGGCTGTGCAGAGGGCCTGAGAGGGAATAGGAGAGGTAGAGACTGCAGGGCAGAGAGGTTGGAATCATACCAAGAGATCCACTTGGATTTGGGCTTCAGGCAGATCGTCATGACAGGGGCAAGGACATCCAGAGTGTTAGAGATAGCGAGATGAAGGTTCAAGAGGGCTGTGTCATGCTGTGTGTCAGCCAAAGGTGCAGGAGGTGGAGAGAAAGTAGCGGCAAAAGACTCAACTGATGTGTCATGGGTTGGATGACGGAAAAGGTAGGTGGCAGTGCTGGAGTAGGCTTGACCTGCAAGGAAGAGAGAGACTGGTGGGAAGAAAGAAGACAGTGATCACTCCAATAGGGAGAAGTGGTGAGAGGGTTAGAGATGGGGAGGTCTGTGGAGATCAGAACATCCAGGAGAGAGAGAGAGAGAGAGAGAAAGAGAGAGAGAGAGAGAGATAGAGAGAGAGAGAGAATCTCAGAGGTTGCCTAAGAGTCATGAAGAAGGGCTGGTTACATCCAAGTGGATGTTAAAGTTTCTGAGGATGAGAAGTTGAGAGGTAGAGGCAAGGAACAAGGAGGAGAGGTCAGCCCACTCAGAGAGGAAGAGGGTGACCTGCCAGGTGGCCTGTAGATAGTGGCCACGGTGAGAGAGAGGCCAGGAGAGATAGATAGCCTGCAGACCAGGCATTCAAAGGAGTAGTAGTACTGCATTGGAATGATATAAGCACAGATCCACTCCAGGAAAATCAAGGCTACGGTTGGCTCTGGGTTCGGAGAGGACCTTGTAGCCATCGGGAAGGAGAGTGTTGAAACTCATGACAGAGCTGGCCATGAACCAAGTCTCTGTGAGACTGACTACATCCAAATCAAGCTCTTCCAGGAGACAGCAGATGTCAGAGTAGTATTTGACAGCTGAATGAGAGTTGAGAGTAGCGATGTGGAGCAGGTTGCCACATTTGAAGGACTTCTGGGGAGGTGTACAGGCCATAGGTACACCCTGCAGAAGTGTTGGAGGTGCCCGAGGGTGGGCAGAGAGGAAGGAATAGATGGCAGGCTAGTCAGAGAGGGAGAAGAGAGTACCAGAGGGGTGGCAGAGGACGGAGGCAACAGGGTGGCTAGAGAAGCAGCAGAGGGTGCTGAAGAGGTGGCAGAGGAAATAGGAGGCAGAGGAGCCAGAGATGGGTAAGAAGGGATAGCAGGAGAGGAAAGGAAGTTGATAAGGCATGGGATGCGTCTATCAAAGAGGAGGAGATTGGACTGAGGGCCCTCACCAAGACGGTGCCATTTAAGTAGATGTTAATAATGGTCTTAGAGGAGTGGAGGGGGGCCAGGAGGGCCTCCCACTGAGTGCCACCATTAATAGAAGAAGAGCAAAAAGGAGAGAGAATGGAGACCATATGGGGCATCCATAGGCCTACAGAGGGAACGACAAAGCGTATGTCAGTAAGGGTCTGTCTCGAGAAAGCACTGGTATAGGTATTAGCAATAGGGAGGCCTGGGTTGGAGACAAAGATGTCCCTTTTGAGCTTCTTCCTGCCATACTTAGTGCGAGGGATAAAATAGTTAATAGGAAAGCAGTTAGAAAATATAGGTGAGAAAGAGAGCACCATGGGGGGAGTGGGGAGGAAAGAGGGGGTAGGGAGAGGAGAGCCCAGGTGGGGGGAGGTCATGCAGGTGGGGTGAGGGAATGGTAAAAGTAAGTCAGAAAGCCAGTGTATTTGTGTGAGTGTTTTCAGCTTTGCATGCTGAAGCTGAACAGGACATTTCTATGTGATAAGCTGACGTCGTAAATAAGTCATCAGTACAACCTATGGTAATATTCTGTTTCTGCTAAATGTATCAGGTCTGGGTACACATGCTTACAGTCAACCCTAGAACAGAGCACAATTATAAAAAGGGGAAGGTTTGTCTTATCATATAGGGCAGTGCTATGAATATGCTCACCACAAATTTACCACAACACTAAAATACTGCCAAGTTAGGTAATAGCCCAAAGACAAAACCCCTTACATAATGGAGTATCATATAATAAAGGTAGTTAGTTAATCTGGATTATTTTCTTCAATGCAACATTACACAGATGGAAATTCATATATAGGGGGTCATTCTGAGTTGGGTGGTAAGGGATACCGGGCACCGGTAAGGAGACCGGTGCCGGTAATCCCTTGCCGCCCAATTCCGAGGTCCCTTAGCGGGAACCATCTGACCACACATCCTTTACGGGTCCCGCTAATGGACAAGGGTGCTAATAACGGGCCTGCTATTTGCGGGCCCATTATTTGCGCCTTCCCTATTCCCATTGAGCCCTATGGGGGCTCAAATGGTAATGGGGAATGGTTGGTTGAATGGGGACTTACCGGGACCTCCAGGGTCGGAATGACCTGGTAAGTCCCCATTCAACCAGACCGGACCCGGTATGGGAGGCAGCCATGGTGCTAAGAGCACCGTGGCTACTGCCCAATTCGGAATTACCCCCACAGTCACTTTATCCATGTGCTCAGTGCATTTTGAATCTGCTGCCTTTTTGCAATCATTTATTTTACCATTGAAGGCCTAGTTCACTGCCATAATGAATTCAATGTGTCATTTAAATGTTCTGCCTTCACCTTCACCTGTTGTCTCTTTTTGCATTCATTTATACAAACCCCAATGAAAGTGCTGTCATGTAATCACTAATCTGCTGTTCCCGTCTGCATCTGGCTGTTTCCGTTGAAATCACTACCATTTTACCTTACATTTCCCTCCTTTTCCGACAGCTGTGACCACCCGCAATGTCATAGCGGGAGGAACAGTAATCAATTAATTTGTCTGGAAGAGCCCACATCAACCAGCAGAAAAATAACAGTTGAAAATAATACCCCAGCAATGAAGATAAACACATGTGTATCTCTCACTGAATAAATGTCTGAATGTAAAGTTAAATGAAATAAAATAGAGTGTGTACATCAGTCCACATATGCATAACCATATGTAATAAAATAAAAATGTGTAAACTCCCGACTGAAGTGTCCACATCCAAAAGTCCACATGTACACGGAAAGTTCCACAATAACACCATAGGTTTTGAACCACATTCTCATCATTTATGAATGCATTCTCTGGAATATACATTCTCTTTCTAACGGAAGATAATATCAGCGTGTATGTACACATACATTTTTTTCTTTTTCTTAAAAACCACAAATAAACAACACTCTATGTCCCCAGTTCAAGTACATTTTGATGAAAAACAGCACAGTAATATGCTCCATTAAAAACAAATGAAAAACAAAATGAAACTGAAGATGAACAAGGCAAAATGAAGATTGTGTATGTTCAATACCTGGTACCCAGAATTCCCAGGAACACGCCTCTGGGATGTCCTGTCCATAAGACTTTACACCAATTTTGCGCATAACGGCATCATCAGATCATCATCAGCGAAATGTCTCCGGTCCGAAACTCCATGGAGTCTCCTTCACAGATATCTTTTCTGGTGCCTCAGGCTCTCTATCTTCACCCCCATTCTTCAGTCCAGGGATTTCCGGGGCCTCCTCCTGTGGTCTCAGATCCCGTGGCCTCCAATGGTCCATCGTCTCAAGGAACTGGTGCTGCCAGGGTAATGAATTAGTGATTTCTAAAGTGAATAGAAAAGAGACAGGATAAGTACATAGCATAAAACAATTGTCTATCCCTCTTTTACTACAAGGCTTGAAAAGAAAACGTGTATGTTGGTGAAAACACCATAGCTCCCTGGATTTGCCACTTTGGATACCTGCAATTAAATACATATTATACAAAAACAAAAGAACATTTTACATTATGCATCAAAACACAAACACTTTTTTTTCACATCTCCATTCTCCTTTGCCATATCCCATTGCTTACTTGAAATCCATGCAGAAAAACCTTATTATACAATATTATAATAGCTCAGTTTGGTTCAGCGCCTCTTCATGAAATAATGCACAATATTTAAACATTACATGTGGCTCTGTTCACTTCTGCTTTCTCACCAGGCTGTATGTTTGTTTACTCATGGAGTGAAACCCTGTGTATGTTACCTTACACATGATTTCATATAATTGTGTCACATGTACCATGAATCAGTCTCTGTTCAATGTGTCTGCTAGTAGACAAAATTACTATGTTTTCATGATCCTATTATACCTCCTGACAACTAGGCATGTTTACCTTAATTACACTGTCAGCTTTATTTTCATTGCATTTATTATATTCAACTAGTCTCAATTCGCTCAAGCCTTCTCACCTCATATTTTGGGTGACAGGGTTTAATTTGGTAGACATGAACAAATTGCTCTGTCACTGTTTCACCCTCTGTCTTCATTATTTTATATACAACAGCGGATATTTTATCTACAATCTCAAACGGCCCTTGCCATGCCGTGAGAAATTCTGAATGTTTGTGCCTGTTCTTCCCAAAGTGGTATTTGTACACCTGATCACCCACTTTGTATTCTCTGACAGATATCTTTTTATCATAATATTTCTTTGCACCATCAGCGGCCCTCTCCAGATTCCTCTGCATAAATGCAAATGCATGCTGTAAATGCTTCCTCAATTCCTCCACATATATGTGAACTGTGGATGCTCTCACATGTGTTTGCTCGTGTGTCCGGTATAAGTGTTGTGTCAGTACCATTTTTTTTCCTGTCAATATCTCATGAGGGCTGATGCCTGTTGCGTTAGCAGGGGTCGAACTAATGGCCATTAATACTAAAGGTAACCATAGATCCCAACTGGAACCTGCCTCAGCTACAATTTTTTTTGTATGTCTACTATAGATCTATTGCGCCTCTCTACACCTCCCGAAGAAGATGACCTATAAGTTATGTGCAGTTTCCTCTTTACCCCCAATGTCTGCCACACCTTGCTCATCAAGGCACTAGTGAAATTACTTCCCCAGTCTGATTCTATCCTTTGGGGTAAACCAAACCTTGAAATAATGTGATTTACCATTAAGTTGGCTATTTTTTGCACGCTGTAATCCGGTGCGGGAATACATTCCACCCATTTGGACATTATACATACCACAGTCAATAAATACTTATTAACTCTAGCTGATCTTTTTACAGGCCCAACATAGTCAATTTGCAAATCCGACCATGGAAGAGGCAAACCTCTTTTCATTAATGGAACTCTATGCTTAGGTGAAGCAGGTTCAAATTGTGCACATACCAGACACCGTCTGGTGTATAGTTCCACATCTTGGGACAAATGTGGCCAGTAAGCATAGTCCTTTAAGATCTCTAAAGTCTTTTGTGAGTCCCTGTGCCCTGCAGTTGTTGTGTCATGCACGTGGTGCAAAATTAGCCCTCTGAATGAAAGAGGCACCACTCATTGTATTTGACCTGTTACAGATTCCCTAATCATCAAACCATTCTGTAGATTAAATCTATTTTTGTTCTTTAACAATACTCTCAGCTCTACCTTCCCTTTGCAATCGTTTTCAGATAGAGAGATAGAGGATTTTGTTCTGGATCTAACAAATAATAATAAAATATACCTAACACTAGGTCTTCTTTTTGTGTTTTAATCAGGTCCTGATCTGGCGCATCATAACTCCATTGGACAATAGGCTGTTCAACCTCTTTTGTAGATTTGGAGCATGTAACAGCTTCTACCTGTATCTCGCCAATCAGGTGTTCAGTGGGAAATAACTCTACCATTACATCCCCTATCATGGCCAATTGATCTGATTTGTCATTTCCCTCCTTATTCTCCCGTGGTGTCTTTAAATGTCCACAAATGTTCCTCCAGTATATTGTTAAATCATTCTCTGATACTAAATTGTCTACAGTTTGGATCATTTTTCCATTTTTAAAAGGTTTTTTGTTATATGTGAGCATGCCTTTCGCCTTTCAGCCAGGCAATTACTCCACGAAACTGTTTTGTGCATAATCAGAATCAGTCACTAGGACAATTTCTTTGAATTTATTTTCAATTGTGGTAACAACTACCTTATAAATGGCAGCTATTTCTGCTATTTGGCTACTCCTTGCTCCAATTCTAACCCCTATACTGGGAATGTATTCACAACATAACCAGACATTTCCTATATCTGCCACCAGTTGTTTTTCAACATCATTTTCTACATGATATGCACATCCATCTACATAAACTGGTGGCAAATCCTTGGACACTGCTGGCTATTGAGCAATTGGACTCTTTTTATTCTGTCCACATCTTACTTCCACAGGGAATCCCTGTAATGCCATTGTCCAGGAAGTAATCCTAGACTGAGCCAGATTACCTGAACTGATCCTTTTACTTTGTAAAAATTGCAAAGGTTGGTGATTTGTTTCAATTATCTCTTTTTCTCCCTGAATAATGGGACGGAAATGCTGCAATGCCCAGACAGTGGTTAGAAGAGCCTTTTCACATTCACTGAATTTAGTTTCAACCTGAGATAAAGCCTTGCTTGCATAGGCAATAGTTTTATGATTTAAATCATACCTTTGAGATAGCATAGCTGACATACACTGATCATTGAATCCTATTTCTAGAACTAAATATTGAATCTTTATGGGATAGGCCAAGCATGGCGCCTTCATGAGATATTGTTTCAATTTAGCTACTGCTTCGGATTGCTCTTTTTCCCATTTCCATGGTACACATTGCTTCAGTAATTTAGTTAAGGGTTGAGTGATCTCGGCGTAGTTCTCAATAAACTTCCTGTTATATCCTGTCATCCCTAGTAAAGTTTTCAATCCTTTCAGGTTTGTAGGATTTTTCCATTTCTGTATTGTTTCCACCTTTTTCTTTTGTGGATTCTACCCATCCTCAGTCACTTCATGGCCTAAGAAATGTACTTTCTTTTTGCACCATTGTGCCTTCTACAAGGATACTCTGGCTCCCTCTTTCTGTAATTGGCCAAACACATGTCTATCATCATAAAAATGACCCCTCAGGCACATCATCTACATAAACTATTGTTCCCCTTTCTGCCGCATCTGGAAGTGCTTTTCTCAAAAATATACCAAATTTACTCCTACTATTGACATACCTAAATGGTGTTCTGGAACTTGACCTCTATCATTTTTGAGAATTCAGGAAAATCCTCCAATGGGGGAAACTTGGTGCTCTCTTCTAATCGTGTGGCTGTATCTCTTTGAAGAGTTGCCACCTTTAAATGTTTTTGAATATTAGCCTCCATTTCAATAGGCTGATTTTCTGTTTATTTTTCACTTAAATCAAATGATATACAATTCTCCTGGTGACAGCCGACTGTCTCATTGGAATCATAAGGATACACAGACCGAATTTTGAATATCCCCTTAGTTTGAGAATCCAAAGACTCTGACAACTCGCCTTGTGTATGTACATACCTCTCAGGAATGTTCCCAATCACTGTATGGCTGAAATCTGCAGTGTAATGGGATTTTTGTATTGCCTAACGCTGAGTTCTCTTCTAAATATATATCAAGACATCCTTTATTCTCCACCATGAATTTGATGGGCCCATCCCCAATCTCCACCAGTGGTGTATGTTCACATTCTACACCTTGTTGCCTCATGGATTCATTTATGTAAACAAATGCATCAGAATCCTTCATCTGCTGTCCATTTCTGTGTTTTAGTGTTATAGTGACTTGTCTGGTGAATGCAGGAATGGTAATATCCTTCTTCATGTGTAGCTCAATTGCATATGGCACCAACTGCGCACAATGATAAGCCTGTCTCTTGTCTTCAAATTCAGGTGCAGGTCCTCCTAGCTGGGATCACACTTTTTGATTCAGGAAATCCAACACCATATACATTCGGTGCATGATGTCATTTCCCAAATAAAAATAATTTTGTGTGCCACTCACTATCCACACATTGTGGCAGATCATTTCCCGGCCAAAGGCAATTTTTAGCATGCATTTTCCTATGACTCTATTCCCAAAATCCCAGAAACGTGTTGGTTTTTAATTCTGAATGTTGGGATCTCCTCCCTTTCCATTATTCGCTGAAGTAGTTTCTCATAAAACTCCTTTCCTGTTCAAGTCCTACCGTGGCCCTTATCATTTCAGAATGACCATTTACACCAATATGGATCCATGGCTGTTCATCTCCCATGTGTATTTCAGAAAGGGTTGTAATATGTTTTTCTGTGGTTACCTCAGGGATAACATTCTGCTTGAACTTCTCTTCTTTTAAGTAAAAGCGCAATGTATTTTCATTTATTTCAGTTTGCCATTTGTTCCTAGGATCCAAATAAATCTCCATGGATTGTTTCTCTTTTTCACTTTGCATTTCACCATGACACATCAGGATGACAGTGACACTAGGCACACATCCATTTTGAAGATCCACCTCCACTGCATCATTTGATTTAGTAACAGTATGACATTTTTTTACACTGTTGTTTTGTGACTTTACTTTCTTAGGCCTTAATGTTTTTTTTGTTACAGACCACAGAACTTCTTTTACTCCATCAATGAGGGGTGACAACCTCTTCAGGCAATCTGTTCCCATCAACCTCAGTGACACCTTCGATGGGTATCACCTCACCATTGAAATTATGTATTGGGCCTTCATTTTGTCTCACTTTGATGCGATTCTGTGGGGATATCCCTTCATTGATACTCTTTACCAACTCTTTGGACATAATAGTGGCCTGTGCACCTGTGTCAATCATTGAAAACACATTGCACTTCTCTTCCACAGTAATGGGAGAATAATACCTGTCCTCAACTTCTTCCAATCCACACAAAAAGTGTGAATTTCTGCTGATTTCAGGATTCACTTTTCGCACGCCCTTCTCATTTTTTGCCAAGCACAGGGGCATGTGAAAGGACATCTTTCCCTCCTTCTTGCCCACTTCACTTCGAGAATCTTTGTCTATCTCTCCATTTTCAGAAGTCATCTGGAGTGTAGCAACCGTTTGCCACTCTGTTCGGGGACCATCAGCGTTCACACTGCAGTTCTCTAACTGAACACCATCATAAAAATCATCTGGTATCTTGTCATTTTCTTGCTCAGAATACTTATTTACACCTTGTTTGATTCCTGTTCTCTTAGTCACTTGGAATATGTGTGGCTCAAAATACTCTTCGGGTGAATGGCCTCTACCCTCCTTTTGAGCACTCATTTTTGTCTGCATTTCATAGGCATTTTGACTATCAAGGGAGGATGTTTAACAATCAAACCTATCCCTTCATCAATTGTTTTCTTTTTTGAATCTGTCTCTTTGCTCTTTCGGAGTTTCTTGTTAATTTTCAGTTTTCTCTTTTTCATTTGCACACACTTTGATAGTTTGATTCAAGGCTAAATTAAACCAAACTTCCTTTTTATGTGTGGTTGCATCCCCTGCCTCATTCTTATTTGTGGTCATCTTCATGTTTAAATCAGCAAGCAATTCAGGACCATTACAAAAAAACGTTTAATGGGATTCTGTAGCTTTATCATGGCAGGGGCTATGAGTACTTAGTCACTTATTATCAGAAGGCACCAGATCACTTCTACGACCTTCTGCCACCTCATTTGATGGCTGTTTTTAAACTGCACAGAGTTTTCCTATTTGTTCAGACAACATTTTAACTTGGGCCTCAAGACATTGAAATCTGTCCATTTCTCTAGAATCTTCTCTTTGCGGCCTAGACCGGTACTGGTTATTTCACCCTGGTTGAATCTTTTCTGGTATCACTCAGGAGATTGATTTCTATTTGAGTTGTTTCTGAACTCTTGATTCATGGGAGGTGGGGAGCGCAGTGTGACCATTCTTTGGTTGTGATCCACTAGTGGTGGTGATGGATTTTAGTGGTGCGGGCATAGTTCATGTTTTGTTTTTCATTTTGTGGGAACTGTCCCCTATGCTGATTCACACTTTCAATGAACCAATTCACGTATCGTGGTTTGTCCTGATTGCCATTTTCCATAGTATTCGGGTCAAATCTGCTCTGTGCCTGTGATGCTGGAAATGCATCGGAGGGACAGGGCCTCCGTATCCTTGTCCTTTACTGCTTTTTATCGAGTGTTCTGTCGTGTTTTCCGTGCAGGAGTTCATGTGGGACACCTGGCGGTGCAGCTCTCTCTTTTGGTTTGGTGCACAGACCCGTGGGATACCCTTATAGCACCCCTGGGTAGGGGTACAACCCCGTGCCCCTAGTGTATGTTTTTAGGCACCTGTGTGTGACCCACAGAGCAGGGTACGGGCTGGTGGCAGCTCCGTGCTAAAATGCCTGGTGCCCTGAGCGCCCTCCATTTTGGGATGCCCAGGCCCTGTCATTTGGAATCGGTAGATTCCGGATGGAGACAAAATGGCCCCCATGGCCTCTTGCCTTCCATCACCCGTTACCTTGATCTTCCCGAAGTCCCGGGAAGCCCTGCCTCTGTCCCTTCCCCCTGACTGGCTGTTGGGTGGAAGTTCCATATATGGTAGTGTGGGGGAGTGCCAAGCAGACTGGCTGGAGCCTTCTCAATGACTGTATGTTGTGGGTACGCCTGTGGGTGGGACCTGAGTGAATGGAGTGTGTGACGAATATGCATTCTATGTTGTGGCTGTCTAGTATCTGGTGGTTGACACAATGGTTGAGACAGCCCTGCCCGAAACCGGTATGAATGCAGCTTGGAGTGTTGAATGGCTCGTTACTTGTCTCAATACACATAACTTGTTGTGAGTGTCTGGAGAGAAGTGAATGGCCTGAATACCTTGTGTGCCTGGTTGGCTGCTTGCCTGCGAGTAACTGCAGTAACTGAAGCTTAACCTTGAGCCCGGCTGGACGAGAAGAATTGCTGTTGCTCTCCTTCGCAATCTGAAAGCTGCTGTGCCTCAAAAACCGACCCAGAGAGGACCTGGTAAGGCGCCCTCTTCCCGAGCTTCGAGGGACCATTGTGCACAGCTGATCTTTGCCTAAGCTCCCTGGTAGACAGACCTTCAACAGGCTGCCAACCCGATACGGGGATTGCTGCGAAAACTCCAAGGAGAAGCGCCCGGACTGTTGTCCACCACTGTCGACGACCGCCGCCGCCGACTGGAGCCGCCGTGCTCCTGTTGCCTAAGAACTTCATTGATTCAAGGACGCTCTTGTATGCATCGTCGCTGCTGTAACATGCTGGAGAAGGCCTGACTGTCAAGGCGCAGAGGAGCGTCCACCGGTGGGTTTCCTGCCACCCAAAGACCACAGAGATGACGACGACTCAACGCACTTGCTGGGCCACAGTTCTTCAAATCTTTGCGGTTCAGAACTATCGACACCGAGGTGCCACGCACACCTCTTCCTGGCAGGACGTTTTCGCTTCCCCGTCAACGAGCACCGCTAGGAACGATGCGGCCACTTCACCGTCGTAGCTCGACCTGTTCTCCTTCGGACATTCGACGACCCCTGACTCCTGCCTGAAAGGGAGGACACTCAAGAAGGGCTGTCGATTTCCCCGATGAGGAACGCTACAACGCCAAGGTACTTTGTGGTTGCAGAACTATTGGAAAGTCTAGTGTGAACAATATATGGACTGGGCTTGTATCTTTCTTCTACAGGTTGCCCAGGTGGGGGGATCTCCACACAGAACTGTGTCTAGGTATCAGGGCCAGTATTCTGCCAATTGCTCAACCATCTTGCTTTCCTTTCTCATTCTACTGCTGGTTTCCTCTTTATTTTGATCTGCGTGTCATTCTGACCGTATGCACTTTAAGGAGATCTAATAACATTACTGTTACCACTTTAGAATTGTATATATTTAACATTGTTGATTTTTGGAGTACAAAGTGAGTTATCGTGATTCTGTATACGACCTTGAATATTAATTATATAAAGACTGTGTTTTAACCAATACAGTGTGTGGACATTCCTTTGTGGGTGCTTGGGGACTACACTGTACTTAAGAACCAGCTGGCATCACCTCCTGAGAAGCTAGGCCTTGATTGCTCATCCATTGCTACCGTAATAGAGAATCTTGGCTGGGGTCCTCTGTGCCTCCCCTCTACCATATAGAGATTGGAAGTGCAGACCCCCCCTCTGGTCTTTACAGCTCGTGGCAGCGGTAGGATGCTTATGGTTTTAAGACTCAGGGCCTCATTCCGAGTATGGCGGTAAGGGATAGCGGCCACCGGTAACGAGACCGGTGGCAGTAATCCCTTACCGCCATACTCCGAGTTCCCTCTGCGCCCTCGCCCTTAACGCCTGCTTTGAGCAGGTGTTAAAGTCGAGGGCGCAAAGGGGCCTCCAAGCCAATAACGGTGACCGTAATGAACGGTCACCGTTATTTGCATCTTCCCCATTCCCATTGAGCCCTATGGGGGCTCATTTGGGAATGGGGAAGAGCCTTGGTGAATGGGGAATTACCGTCCCGCCAACCTTGGAATGGGGCGGTGATTCCGCCATCCACCAAGGCGCTGCCGGTCCTGGTACGGCGTCAACCAAGGCGTTAATAGCGCCATTGCTTAGCGCCGTACTCGGAATGAGGCCCTCAGTGTATAACCGTGCCACTTACGAAGGATCTGCGCTTTGCTAAATTAAGGTTTAGTCTGGTACAAGATAACTGCATTACAAGCAATGGAATCTATTGTGAATGGTAAATTGACTTGGATGAGCTTAGAGGCTCTCCAGAGTGCTTGTGAAGCCAGGGAATTAGACTTTGTGGATAGGTCTAGGGCTGAGCTGATAGCTGCCCTGATGGACTACCAAATCGATTGTGAAACTCTTGAAGGGGGGGATGCAACCAATGAGGACTCTACCCCGGGGGTTGTCGCCGAATCTGATTCTGGGAATGCCACCATTCCTGCTGCCTCTGTTCCGAACCCCAGCATTTCTTTAGAGCTTGAGTTATTGAGGATGAAGTTGGCCTTTGAATATTGCAAGTTGGAACTGGATGCTGAGCTTAAGAAAGAAGAGTTGGCTCAGCAAGTGGAGCTCAAGAACCGGGATCTTAAGCTAAAAGATCGGGATCTTGAACTCAAAAGTAGGGATCTTGAACTCAAAGACAAGGACACTGAATGTCAGCGAATCCAGCTAGAGAAAGCTTGAGTGGAGACTTCAGCGAAACCAGTTGAGAGTGTCAGGTCCCCAGCAACCAAGTTCATGAAAGATTTGGTTGGTGCGGAGGGTTCTGATATCCTCCAATGGATTGAAGCGTTTGAAATGGCTTGTGCAATTCATGATGTTGATAAGAGAGATTGGGCTAAGTGTTTGTTAAGCAGAGTGCCTCAAACTGGATATGACTGTATTCTGAAACTGAGTGTGGATAAAAGGGGTCAGTATGAGTGCATGAAGTCTGCCTTAATCGCCAAGTTTGGCAAAACGCCTACCCAATATCTTAAACGGTTCAGGGATTTTAAGAAACGAGAGAATGTGTTTTGGGTTGACTGGGTGAGTGCTACGCACATGAACATGATGGGGTGGATTGATGGTTACAAAGTGAAAATGTTTGTTGACTTGTCTCTCCTTTTGTTTTTTGAGCATTTTTTCGGAAGCCTGTTCACCAGAGCTGCGTCAGTATGTTCCTGACCAGAACATTTTGGACCCCTATAAGCTGGCTAGGTTGGCTGACAAGTGGGTCCTTAGGGTGTCCCCTAAGGACTCCAGTGGGAAGGACAAGGACAAAGAAAAGGGGGGCCTCTCAGAAAGCTGTGGAGTCCCAAAAGCAGTTACAGTTGGGTAAACCAAAACCTCAAAAGACAGAAAAACCTAGTGGGGCTAAGTCTGTTGTGGGTGGGAGTAAGAGTAGTGGTCCGCCTGCTGCAAAGCACGGTCCCAGTGGCTCCAGTATCGTACCCGGCACTCCTAGCACTCCTGGCACTTGTTGGGATTGTGGCGCTCTGGACCACCGAAGGGGTGACCCCAAGTGTAAGGGTAAGGCACTTGGAGTCCAGGCTGCAAGCCTGACCTACCCCTACTCCGTACCTGAGGTGGAGGCCACGGTCCTCCCCTCCTCTACTAGAATCACCTTTGGTGCTCCCGTAGAGATTTCCTTAGTGTCCCTTGGGGCCTGGGACCAGTACGCAGAAGTACTGGCGACTATCCCACAAAACACTCGTGGGTTTTTGAGAAGTGTCCTCTCGAATGGCCAGCCTTCTACTGGTTTGAAAGATAGTGGGGCAAGCATGACAGTGGTCAACAGGACCCTGCTCAAGCCAGAGGACTATGTAGGTGCTCCTCTGCGAACCACCAGGTTAGCTGGTGGACCTCCCAAATTATCGCCTTTAGCCCTAGTCAACATTACGATTGGAGACAAGATAGCAAAGCTTCCGGTCCTGGTTCAGGACGACGTGCCTGCAAACATTTTGTTGGGAAACGATTTGGTCGAATTGGGGATGATCACGGGTGGTCTACCCATGGCTGCTGTGGCAGTCACCCGATCGCAGGTCACACAGGGTCTGGCTGTGAGCCCGGTATCCTTGCCGACGGGGAAACCCAAGGCACGAAAGAAAAGAAAGAGTAGGAAGGCCGCTCCTGTGGAGGGAGCCCCTGCTCGTCCCACTGTTCCGACAGCACCCATTGGGATTCATGCTCCGGATGGGCTGGGTCCAGTGGTAGATCCCATCTCAACTCCAGTGGGAGACAAGCCAGAAGACTTTCCTGTGGTAGAGGCTCCTAACCCAGAGAATCTTCCCGACCTTCAATGCTTTTTGGCTGAAGGGGGACCCTCCCGGGCAGACATCTGTAAGGGACAGAGAGAGTGCCACTCTCTCGAGGGTCTGAGGACACAGGCCCTGTCCCAGGCACAAGGAGAAGTGCCTAGGACATTTCGGATTTATTGGGAGGGTGAGCTCCTTGTAAGTGAGCCCACTAAGCCTGAACCTGGTGCCCTCAAGAGGTTGGTGGTACCCCAGGTTTACAGGCCCTTCTTACTGCAGTTGGCGCATGAGGTGCCCATAGCTGGTCATCTTGGTACCAAGAAGACAAAGCAGCGGCTCTTGGCCCATTTCTAGTGGCCACGGATGGGAGTAGAAGTGGAGTCCCACTGCAGGACCTGCCCAACTTGTCAGTTGTCTGGTAAGACTGGAAGCAGAGTCATTGCCCCACTGCAACCGTTGCCAGTGGTTGGCACACCATTTGAGAGGGTTGGCATTGACATTGTCGGTCCCCTTGACCCTCCCACATGGGGTGGACATCGGTTCATCCTAGTCTTGGTAGATCATGGCACCAGGCACCCTGAGGCTACACCCCTTCATACGGTTACGGCCAAGGTGGTTGCCAGGGCTCTCCTGGGCATTTTCATCTGTGTTGGATTCCCTAAGGAGGTTGTCTCCAATAGAGGATCCAACTTCATGTCGAGTGACATGAAAACCATGTGGAAAGAATGCGGAGTAACTTACAAATTCTCCACCTCTTACCACCTCCAGACCAACGGTTTGTTTGAGAGATTTAACAAAACTCTCAAGAGCATGTTAGGCGCCTTGGAAGAGCCCCTCAGGAAGAAGTGGGATCTTCTCCTCCCATGCCTGCTGTTTGCTTACAGAGAGGTACCTCAAGAGGGAGTTGTTTTCAGCCCCTTTGAGTTACTCTTTGGACATCCGGTGAGGGGGCCACTCGCCTTGATCCAAGAAGGTTGGGAAGCCACCCCTCCAGGTCCCGCCAAGCAAGTGGGGGACTATGTGCTAGGACTCAGATGGACGATGACACAGATGATGGTCAGGCAACAGCGAATCTTAAGGCCAGCCAGGAATTGAATAAATACTGGCATGACCTTAAAGCATCGCAAGTGGATGAGCCTGCCAAGCCATGGTGTAATGCACCAGCCCTTGAAGGTGTGGTACCAATGGAAGCACACCTAACATGGTGGCTGGGAACCTTTTTTGGCGGTCTATGCCTCATCCAAGATGGCCGCCAGCACGTATTTACGTACAACGCACCGGTGCCCTGATGTTTTGTATCGAAGTACGTTCGTATTCTCCCCAGCGCTGTCTCTGAGCTCTTGCTATGTTCTATTTCATCTCCAGTTTATTATTCCTTTTCTCATTCCTTTTCTCATCTTTGACTTTCTTATCACCGCGGTTTGCTGACTTTTTGGTTAACATTCTTTATTGTGTTTGTATCCCTGTATATCACACCTTGAGGTAAGCCCTTACTCCTCAGTCTCTGTTTCTATCCTTTTCCGTTACGTCTGTTTGTTTACTTTTACCTTACTTTCGTTTCATTTCCTTCTACTTTTCATTTTCGCTCCTGCTCCTGCTCTGATTTCTTCCACTTTTTTTTACGATTAGCTGTCTATCCAGACGAGCCGTCTTATCGACTGGTTGTCGATTCGACATCCTTTGCGTTACTCAACCATCCGGTCTTACTTCCCAATGCTCCTTGTGTGTATTACCTGCTTCATCCTTCATGACTGCTATTTCTGCGCCTTCCCTTCCTTCGGCACCCCCTGCTGTTTGAAACAATCCTTTGGAAAAGTTCTCACTGTTCTCTCTACCAGCCCTTGCGGTCCGTACCTTCTTGCCGCAGAATTAGTAGAAAGACTTACTGTATGGACATTCGAAACCAGAGTGCATGCTACACTGAATAGAAGGTCGGATTTGTCTCTACTCTTCAATTCTACTAAGAAGAATACCATACACACAGGGTTTTGTCTGCCTTACGGTTTTTTCCTTGGAATTGGGGGCTGACTCCTGGGAGGCTTCTGGGATTTGGTTCCCATCCGGTCACGTTGGCCTCCGGGGAGTCACGCCCGTACTTACATCAAAAGAAGAGTAAAGACTCCAGAAAAGCTAGAAGAAAGAAGAAGGCAGAACTCCAAGAAGACTCCTCCAGAGACTCAGGTGAGGAGGAGTTGGAAAGGAGGGGAACTAAGGTTACAAGTTTTGACAGTATACAACGCCCAAAGACAAAGACAATGGCCACTCCAGAACAAATTCAAGAAATGTGTAATGCTATTCAAGCTCTACGAGTCGATATGCAGAAATTACAGGCAGAGAATCAGTCCCTTCATCAGCAAGTAGCTACCAGAGACGAAGGAAGAGGTGAATTACCACTGATGCCCCTTTCAATGAACAAATATGATGGAAACCCTAAAGAAATGACGCTTGTGCTGTGTATTTTTCTTTCAGAAGGCGAAATTTTGAATCTGGAAGGTCTCGGGTTGGAGTCTTGATAGCTAATCTGATGGGTAGTGCCTTAAAATGGGCAACACCTCTAGTTACGTCAGATGATCCTTCCGTTAATGATTACGATTTATTTGTTTGCAATTTCAAGACCAGGTTTGAGAGACCAGAGGTTCCGTACTCTACATATGAGGCCCTAATGGACATCAAGCAAGGAAACCAAGATGTCCAATCTTATATATCCCACTTCCAAGGATTGGCGACCTTAGCAGGATGGCCAGACACTGCCCAGCAGACCATATTTCGAAGAGGGTTGCACGAAGATATAAAAGATAAACTGGCATGGGTGGAAAGACCCGAGACATTCTCCGATTTGGTATCCTTAGTTCTCCGGATTGAATTCAGATTGAATGAGAGACGCCAGGAGAAGAGGAGAGGCCGAGGGCCCCAATGGAACTACCAAACAGTTCCACACCCTAAGGATCGTGCTTCCACAGAGGAACCAATGCAGATAGGTGCTACAAGAGGACCCTTGTCTGCTAATGAGAGAAGACGCAGAAGGGAACAAAATGTGTGCATGTATTGTGGTTCTTCGGAGCATCAGTTGAAGGACTGTACAGAGATTCCATCCCGGCGTTCGGGAAACGCACAACCCCGAGCCTACGCAAGGGAAACTACGGGGAAAGTGGCACAATCCCTTGCAACACCACTAACTCAGGAGAAGACAATTGACTGATGATTTTCCAGGTGTCATTAAACCCTACAACTTGAATCTCAATTCCAGTACTAGCCATGTTGGACTGCGGAGCAGCAGGCAACTTTATAGACACCTCATGGGCGCAGGACAAGGGAATTCCGCTCAAACAGAAGAGGAAGTCCATTCCTGTAGAAGGTGTAGATGGACATCCATTGTTGTCAGGACCTGTTACTACGGAGACTTTGCCTTTACAGGTAACCATGGAAACTCATACAGAAGAGATAATCTTTGACGTCATCAGGGCTGCACACTTCCCTGTTTTACTTGGGATCTCTTGGTTGAGACTTCACAACCCCTCCATAGACTGGAGTTCAAATCGATTGAGTTTCAATTCAGAATTCTGCAGAAGGCATTGCATCAAGGAACAACAGATTGAAGTCCCTGCTTACCCTGTCAACCAGACTACCATTTCTATTTCAGCTATTCCCATACAGTATCAAGAATACAAAGAGGTTTTTGAAGATGTTGTTCCCAAACTCCTCCCACTTCACCGTCCTGAAGATTGCAGGATAGACATAAAGGAAGAAGTATCACTACCTTTCGGTAGGATGTATCCGTTGTTCCAGCAGGAACGGATTGTCTTAAAGGAATACCTGGATTCAAATCTTCAGAAAGGATTAATAAGGAAGTCAAGGACCTCCGGAGGAGCATCTCTTTTCTTTGTTGCCAAGAAGGGAACTAAAGAGCTACGCCCTTGTATTGACTATCAAGAACTAAACAGAATTACAGTTCGGGATCGATATCCCATGCCCTTGATAAGGGACATCCTCGAAGCAGTCAAGGACTCTCAGATCTTCACAAAGATCGATCTAAGCGGTGCATATCACTTACTCAGAATACATGCAGGCAATGAATGGAAGATTGCTTTTCGAGCACCGTTGGGGTTGTTTGAATATTGTGTCATGCCTTTTGGACTAGTCAACGCCCCATCGGTGTTCCAGAGGTTCATGGACCACATTTTTGCTGATTTGCTAGGTACTTCCGTAGTAGTGTATTTAGACAATATTTTGGTCTACTCCTCCACACTTCCCAGTGCTCTTTGTGTGTATTACCGGCTTCATTCTTCATGACTGCTATGTGTGCGCCTTCCCTTCCTTCGGGGCCCCCTGCTATTTGAAACAATCCTTTGGACAAGTTCTCACTGTTGTCTCTACCAGCCCTTGCGGTCCGTACCTTCTTGCCACAGAATCAATGGAAAGACTTACTGTATGGACATTCGAAACCAGAGTGCATGCTACACTGAATAGAAGGTTGGATTTGGCTCTTCTCTTCAATTCTACTAAGAAGAATACCATTTACAGAGGGTTTTTTCTGCCTTACGGTTTTTTCCCTGGAATTGGGGGCTGACTCCTGGGAGTCTTCTGGGATTTGGTTCCCATCCGGTCAGAATGGCCTCCGGGGAGTCACGCCCGTACTTACATCAAAAGAAGAGTAAAGACTCCAGAAAAGCTAGAAGAAAGAAGAAGGCGGAACTCCAAGAAGACTCCGCTGGAGACTCAGGTGAGGAGGAGTTGGAAAGGAGGGGAACTAAGGTTACAAGTTTTGACACTCGGGCTTTGGCAGATAAATGGACTGGACCCTTCAGGATAATCTCCAAGATGGGCAAGGTCAATTATCTGGTTGACATGGGAGCCTCGGGGGTAGCCCTCAGGTGTTCCATGTCAACAAGCTCAAGCCTTTCCACAGGCGATCCAAAGTCTCATGTCTCTTGCTAGCTTCAGGCCAAGAAGAGAGGATGAGAGTGAGCCCCTTCCTGATTTGCTGCATAGCAACCCTCAGGATGGCTCTGTGGAGGGAGTGCATCTCTCTCCCGATCTGACAGAAGAGCAGCAGAGGGCCTACAGTGCTTTGCTCTGGCAGCACGCCTCTCTGTTTTCCCTGACACCAGGCCTTACACCGTGGTGTAGGCACGAGATTGACACTGGTGACTTTGTGCCTCTCAAAAGCAGGTGCTACCGTATGACAGATACCGTCAAGAACCACATCCAGGCTGAGGTCGCCAAGATGTTGGATCTGGGTGTTATTGAAGCCTCAACCAGTCCCTAGTCCAGTCCCGTGGTCCTTGTCCCCAAGGCAAGTTCCCAGGCAGGTACCAAGGATTGGAGGTTCTGTGTGGACTACAGAGTAGTCAATGCCGTCACCAAAACTGACACGCACCCATTGGCCCGGGCTGATGAGCTCATGGACACGATAGGTGCTGCCGAATTTGTGAGCACCTTCGACCTTACCTCAGGCTTTTGGCAGATAGCTCTGACGGACCATGCCAAGGAAAAGACGCCGTTCTCAACACCAGAGGGACTCTTCCAGTTTAGAGTCATGCCTTTCGGGTTGAAGAACGCCCCTGCCACTTTCCAGAGATTAGTCAACCATGCACTCAGTGGGCTGGAAGCCTTTTGTGTGGCTTACTTAGATGACATTGCTGTCTACAGTTCCACTTGGGAAGAGCATTTGACACATCTTAATAAAGTGTTGCAGGCGTTAAAGAGGGCTAACTTCACTATCAAGGCCACCAAGTGCCAGATAGCTCAGGGGAAAGTCACGTATCTTGGTCATGAGGTAGGAGGGGGGTCAAATCCAACCTCTCCCCAGTAAGGTACAGGATGTACATGACTGGGAGACTCCCACTACTCAAACCCAGGTGAGAGCCTTTTTGTGCCTCCCCGGGTATTGTCACAATTTCATGGCAGACTATGGAACCATAGCTGCACCTCTGACAGCTCTGACTTCGCCCAAACAACAGAGGAAGGTTAATTGGACAGAAGACTGTCAGAGGGCCTTTGATGGCTTGAAAGGAAGTCTATGTAGGGCACCCGTGTTGTGTACGCCTGATTACAGCAAGCCCTTTATCGTTCGAACTGACACCTGTGACACCGGAATTGGAGCTGTCTTGTCCCAGTTAGATAACAAAGGAAGAGAACATCCGAACATATTCATCGGTAGACAATTTAAGGGTAGGGAACTTAGGTGGGCTACTGTTGAAAAGGAGTGTTTTAGTATATTTTGGAGCCTTAGGCGTTTTAGACCCTACCTTACCAGGTCTACCTTCAAGGTCCAAACCGATCATAAGCCCCTTACGTGGCGATGAAGGGTGAAAACCCGAAACTGTTCAGGTGGTCCATTAGTCTGCAAGGGCTAGACTTTTCCATTGAGCACAGACCAGGGAAGAGTCACGATAATGCAGATGGCCTTTCCAGAAGGTCTGTTGACCATCTGGGTGAGGGTGTCTGTCCTGTGGGAGATTAGGCACCCTCCACCACAGTCTGGGGGGGCGACTGTGATGCTGGAAATGCATTGGAGGGACAGGGCCTCTGTATCCTTGTCCTTTACTGCTTTTTATCGTGTGTTCTGTCATGTTTTCTGCGCAGGAGTTCGTGTGGGACTCCTGGCGATGCAGCTCTCTCTTTTGGTTTGGTGAACAGACCCGTGGAATACCCTTATGGCACCCATGGGTAGGGGTACAGCCATATGCCCCCACTGTATGTTTTTGGGCACCTGTGTGTGACCCACAAAGCAGGGTACGGGCTGGTGGCAGCTCTGTGCTGAAATGCCTGGTGCCCTGAGCGTCCTCCATTTTGGGATGCCCAGGCCCTGTGATTTGGTATCGGTAGATTCCGGATGAAGACAAAATGGCCCCCATGGCCTCTTGCCTTCCATCACCTGTAACCTTGATCTTCCCAAAGTCCCGGGAAGCCCTGCCTCTGTCCCTTCCCCCTGACTGGCTGTTGGGTGGAAGTTCGGTATATGGTAGTGTGGGGAAGTGCTGGCCAGAGTCGCTGGAGCCTTCTCAATGACCGTATGTTGTGGGTATGCCTGTGGGTGGGACCTGAGTGAATGGAGTGTGTGACGAATATGCATTCTATGTTGTGGCTCTCTAGTATCTGGTGGGTGACACAATGGTTGAGATAGCCCTGCTCGAAACCGGTATGAATGCAGCTTGGAGTGTTGAATGGCTCAGTACTTGTCCCAATACACATAACTTGTTGTGAGTGTCTGGAGAGAAGTGAATGGCCTGAATACCTCGTTGCCTGATTGGCTGCTTGCCTGCATGAATGCCCGTAGTTGTGAATGGATGCTTGAGTGCAACCCAGCGGAATGAATGGGAGATCAACAGTATATCTGGGAACCTCTCACTGCTAGGAATCGTGTTCGGAAGCTGAAGTCTACTACGACGAGTAACTGGAGTAACTGAAGCTTAACCGTGAGCCCGGCTGGACGAGAAGAATTGCTGTTGCTCTCCTTCGCAATCTGAAAGCTGCTGTGCCTCAAGAACCGACCCAGAGAGGACCTGGTAAGGCGCCCTCTACCCGAGCTACTAGGGACCATCGTGCACAGCTGATCTTTGCCTAAGCACCCTGGTAGACAGACCTTCAACAGGCTGCCGACCCGATATGGGGATTGCTGCGGAATTCCAAGGAGAAGCACCCAGACTGTTGTCCACCACTGTCGACGACTGCCGTTGCCGACTGCAGCTGCCGTGCTCCCATTGCCTAAGAACTTCATTGATCCATGGACGCTCTCGTTTGCATCGTCGCTGCTGTATCCTGCTGGAGAAGGCCTGACCCTCGAAGCACCGAGGAGCCTCCACTGGTGGGTTTCCTGCCACCCAAAGACCACAGAGACGCCAACGAGATGACGCCCTTGCTGGGCCACAGTTCTTCAAATCTTTGCGGTCCAGAACTATTGACACCGAGATGCCCCGCACGCCTCTTCCTGGCAGGACGTTTTCTCTTCCCCATCAACGAGCACCGCTAGGTACGACGGGGCCACTTCACCGTGACTCCTGCCTGAAAGGGAGGGCACTCAAGAAGGGTTGTCGATTTCCCCGACGAGGAACGCTACAATGCCTAGGTACTTTGGGGTTGCAGAACTATTAGAAAGTCTAGTGTGAACAATATATGGACTGGGCTTGTATCTTTCTTCTACAGGTTGCCCAGGTGGGGGGATCTCCACACAGAACTGTGTCAGGGTATCGGGGCCAGTATTCTGCCAATTGCTCAACCATCTTGCTTTCCTTCCGCATTCTACTGCTGGTTTCCTCTTTATTTTGATCTGCGTGTCATTCTGACCGTATGCACTTTAAGGAGATCTAATAACGTTACTGTTACCACTGTTACCAGCTCCCTGGTAGACAGACCTTCAACAGGCTGCCAACCCGATACGGGGATTGCTGCGAAAACTCCAAGGAGAAGCGCCCGGACTGTTGTCCACCACTGTCGACGACCGCCGCCGCCGACTGGAGCCGCCGTGCTCCTGTTGCCTAAGAACTTCATTGATTCAAGGACGCTCTTGTATGCATCGTCGCTGCTGTAACATGCTGGAGAAGGCCTAACTGTCAAGGCGCCGAGGAGCATCCACCGGTGGGTTTCCTGCCACCCAAAGACCACAGAGATGACGACGACTCAACGCACTTGCTGGGCCACAGTTCTTCAAATCTTTGCGGTTCAGAACTATCGACACCGAGGTGCCACGCACACCTCTTCCTGGCAGGACGTTTTCGCTTCCCCGTCAACGAGCACCGCTAGGAACGATGCGGCCACTTCTCCGTCGTAGCTCGACCTGTTCTCCTTCGGACATTTGACGACCCCTGACTCCTGCCTGAAAGGGAGGACACTCAAGAAGGGCTGTCGATTTCCCTGACGAGGAACGCTACAACGCCAAGGTACTTTGTGGTTGCAGAACTATTGGAAAGTCTAGTGTGAACAATATATGGACTGGGCTTGTATCTTTCTTCTACAGGTTGCCCAGGTGGGGGGATCTCCACACAGAACTGTGTCTAGGTATCAGGGCCAGTATTCTGCCAATTGCTCAACCATCTTGCTTTCCTTCCTCTCTCTACTGCTGGTTTCCTCTTTATTTTGATCTTTGTGTCATTCGGACCGTATGCACTTTAAGGAGATCTAATAACGTTAGTGGTACCACTTTAGAATTGTATATATTTACCATTGTTGATTTTCGGAGTACAAAGTGAGTTATCGTGATTGTGTATATGACCTTGAATATTAATTATATAAAGACTGTGTTTTAACCGATACAGTGTGTGGACATTCCTTTGTGGGTGCTTTGGGACTACAGTGCACTTAAAAACCAGCTGGCCTCACCTCCTCAGAAGCTTGCCTAGATTGCTCGTCCATTGCTACCGTAATAGAGAATCTTGGCTAGGGTCCTCTCTGCCTCCCCTCTACCATGTACAGAGCGGAAGTGCAGACCCCCCCTCCGGTCTTTACAGTTCCCCCAATGCCTGGTATGGACCATTGTTTCTTTGATCTTGGTTTTGTCTTTGATTGTTATTTATGCTTGACATATCGGGCTGGTATCCCACCCTAGGTCTGTCTCCATATACCTAGGACTAATGTAACTCTCTCTATTGCTCGGATCATGTGACTGATACATCAGTGTTTGGGATGGCAACCTATGTGGTGCGCCTCTATGAACAGGTTTCATATTATTTCTGACCTGAGCTTGGGCTGATTCAAGTGGCATTTTTGCATATCTTATCTCCATTACCGTTGGCGAGGAGTCTTTAGATTTTGATTTTATCTCTTTAATTCTATCTCCCTCTCCACTCTGACAGTATATGACTTCATATAGTTTAGTCCCTTGTTCTACAATCAATTCCAGTGACTTCTCACAATCAAATTCGCGAATTAACTGTGTCTTTTTGAAGGCCATAAAAATAGGTAGTCTTTAATCTAGTCGAATTAGGACTAAAAGATACATCAAAGTCGGAGAATGCGAGGTGATACATTTGGCTTCGGTGTCATGGTATACTCGGCTTCCTGCAATGACGGATATGGTGAAAAATGATGTTGAACCTCTTTTTCAAATTCTGCCCATGACTTACTTTCTTGTTCATTTAGACCCCTGAAAATGCTCACAGTACCAGCATCAAGAGTTAGATGAAAATACAGTCTATATTGTAGAGCATTAAATATATCATGCACCGTTTCCAAGTTATCCTCTATGCAGTAATTGCCTCCCTTTTTGAATTGTTTAATCAAGGCCTTGATCAGCTTCATTATTTTGATAGGGATACTTGGTGCTATATTTGGAGTTGCATTATTATGTTGTTCATTCCTTTTCTCAGGTGTAGAGGACTGGTAGCAATCACCATTGGGTGAGTCAAACCCCCAATGCGTTACAACCATGCCTAGCCAACGGTATAGCCACTGGTACATTATTCCCTCATGCAGAAATGTGGCTAACCTCAATCCCATTGATTGTGGTGTCTTGTTGCTTTACCTGAGATTTGAAATGACTTATTTGCTGTTCCAAATCTTTGCACTTTTTATGAAGTCGGTCTGCCTCCTAACACAGGAAAGCATTTTCATCACCGATTTTATTAATCACATCCTGCATTTCACTTATTTGCATTTGGCATTGATTAAATTCCCTGTCCTTTTTATCCTTTTCCTGGAACATTTTAGCCATCTCTTATTCAATAGCATGGAACTCACTTTCTTCCTCCATATTGTCCTTTTGGAGAGTTTGCATCTCCAAAATAACATCCTTTTTATCATGCCTGATGTCGCTTACCACCCCTTTGAAGTGTTTTAGCTCTTGCTCGCTCTATTCAAATTGTTTCCTTCTCGGAGACAGTTGTGTTTCTAATTCATTGCATTTAGATTGCATTTCTTTCTGACATAACTCTAATTCTGATTTCAGCTCATCAGCTTTATCTGTTAATTATCTCAGCATTATTTTCCTGCATTCGTAAAAATCGATTTAAAATGAACCAGGTTTTGTTTTAGAGCCTTATTAAGCAGTCTTTTTCAGCATTTTTGTCTGCAGCTCTAAACAATCTCATAAGGCATACTTGAATTATACTGCCTTCCTTAAAGATATAATTTAATTGTTCTTTCTGCACTTCGCCACAAATGCGGTCACGCCAAAGGATGGCATTGTCTGATGACCACAACCCATGCACATATAACTTTGCCTCCAGGTATTTCACCAGTTCAGGAAATGTGGCTTCAATTTGAGACAGAATGATACAGTGTGCAGCGCTACATTAATCTCACAGACTTAGTTCCCTTTAAATGCACAAATGGCTGTGTGGAACACACTTGTCACACCCAGTAGCTGCGTTACAGTCAGTTCCCACAGGGCAAACGCACCAAATTATGTAAGGGGTTTTGTCTTTGGGCTATTACCTAACTTGCCAGTATATTAGTGTTGTGGTAAATTTGTGGTGAACATATTCATAGTATTGCCCTATATGATAAGACTAACCTTCCCCCTTTTTATAATTATGCTCTGTTCTAGGGTTTAGTGTAAGCATGTATACCCAGACCTAATACATTTAGCAGAAACAGAATATTACCATAGGTTGTGCTGATGATTTATTTACAACGTCAGCTTATCATATAGAAATGTCCTGTTTAGCTTCTGTATGCACAGCTGAACACATTCACACAAATACACTGACTTTCTGACTTACTTTTACCATTCCCTCATTTCATTTCTTATTCTACCACTGGCGGTAAATATTCTTTTTACCACCCTGGTTTAGGCACTAGAGAGCTTCCTAATTACCTCTCCTCATCTAAAGAATAATCACCAGAGACATAAAAAAAATGGTTGCACCAACTCTGTTTTCACTACTGTTTATGATTATTTTGAAATCATGTCACTTACAAGAAGGAAACAAAAATATTTAATTTCATGATAATACATTTGCTGATTCTTGCCAAAGCATCGACACCGCTGTGGTTATCTAAGAGACAAAAATATGAACATGCTTGCACAAATCTTTTTCATTTTCCGTTAGTTCACAGTGTGCGAAAGAAAAAACAAACAATGATTCAGTTGAAACTGATGATCCATTTCTGTCTATCTGGATACAAATATAATTCTTTCTCGTCAGCACTCTCCTCAATTTACAGCCACTTACATGGGATTCTGAAGTTTCTGTGCTTTATCCGTATGGCGCCCTCTCAGTTCTGCTTATCTGCAATGAAGTGTTTCGAATTCCGCACTGCCTTTTCACGCCCTCTAAAGATGGCCTTGGAGTCCCAGCAGTCTTCAATGCCAGGTCAGCACAGCCTTCCCTCTGATCTCTCTTTCGGCAGCCAGCAGCAATAAGAACCCCCCCTTTCTCTCTCCTCTATTTATCTCCCCTGCCTGTCACTCAAAACTGGATCTGCCCAATTTCTAACGTTTTCAGCAATTTCTAGACTTCTGATCCCTCTGTCCAATCACTTACGAGAGTTTGTGTGTATCTCTTCTTGCTTCCTGTGCAAACAAAGAACACTCTGAATGGAAAAGAGAGCCCATTCATCATTTGCAGCACATTTCCTACTCCAGAATGAAAAGTAAGAAAAAAAGTAAAACAGAATCTGCCATCTGTGCTCTGCTTATATTGCATTGCATTGTTAAACAGGAGGACACATTAGTTAATGGGGTATCATATATTAAAGGTAGTTAGTTAATTAATCTGGCTTTTTTTCTTCAATGCAACATTACACAGATGGCAATTCATATGTAGTCACTTTATCAATGTGCTCAGTGCATTTTGAATCTGCTGCCTTTTTGCAATCATTTTTTTTTTTACCATTGAAGGCCTAGTTCGCTGCCATAATGAATTCAATGTGTAATTTTTTCACTAATCTGCTGTTCCCATCTGCACCCGTTTTACTGGCTGTTTCTGTTGAAATCACTGCCATATTACCGTACAGGCAGTTGTTAAGGAGCCTTGCATGTGCTTTATCGTATGGATCCAGTTCATATGCATTAGAGCCTGATTAACATTCATAGGATTGCATATAAGTGATTCTACATCACTTTCACAGTCTGTCAATACAGAAGATGCAATTCTGTGCATAATTATATAAAATTTCACATTGCAAAATTGTGATATTATCCTTAACTAATATTCGAGGAGAGTCTAACTCCAAGCCTCCCATGATTATCAAATATTGGGTCCAAAAAGGATAAGGAAACCCTTACATGAACGCTACTTAATAATTAGTGCCAGCGTTGTTCTAGGCTATAACCTTTTTCCTCAATATCCATGCTCTATGCAAATAATGAGCTGTAGCAAAAATAACTGGCAATTCAGTAGCAGAAATAGAAAACATCCTAGTCTCATTGATTGTACAAACCTTGACAGCACTAATAAGCAGTCTGAAATAATATCTTCTCAAGTTTACAGTTACTGGAGATATCAGGAAAAAGTGATGCACAGTTTTAATCGCTGACACGCACAAGGGGCATTCTCCATTACCCATGTTATTTCAGGATGGTATAGAATATCCCAGTGGCAGGATCCCCAGCCTTAACCAAACAAACAATGGTCTTTCAAAAGAAGAAACAATTGAATATAAATACATTGCAGAGCCCTATTTTTTTCTCACATTCAGATAAGATGACCCGAGTTTCAAGCTTGCCGCTTTCGCTATAAATAGCTCGTTGTTTAGGGCATTAGCCTTCTTTTTCACATTATAAGACATTTGACAGTCAAGGTTACAAAGGGCTTCCCATAGTGCACCCTCACCAAGTGCAGTAAAGGAATTATTTACAAAAGACATCCATCTTAAATTTTTCCCAATCCTCCAGTGACATAAGATGTAACAATGCCTTGCAGTATCTTTCGAGAACTTCCGTACGCCATAGCCTGATCTAATATAAAATTAGTTTTAAGGCAATTGTTCCCTTTATCGTTGATAGACCACGCTTGAGACTAATGTATTTAGTGCACTCTGTGGAAGATTGAGCAATTGTTTTAGGAACGTATGTTCCGTAATTTCCAGTACACCAGTTGTCAAACAGACCCACATTTCTGCACCATAAATAGAAGCCAGAATTGCTTGCTTTCTATGCAGATCCAGCGCTGGAGAAATTGCCCCGCTAGCATGTTTGTTAAAGAACAGCTTTGTTGCCCCACTGCATTTTTCCAAAGGGATATTCGCTTTGATAATCTGTTCAGACCAACCCCCATTATCTTGGAATCAAAACCTCCAGAATGTTTCCTTTAAATGTTATATGCAGGGGGCAGTAAGAAACTATTCTGTGGCCTGAAGACCATCAAGTTAGTTTTTTCGGTGTTTAGTTTAAGATGTAAATCACAATTTTTCTTTGAAAGACTTTAAGTGAGGTCCTTCATGGTTTGATGTTCATACTCATACTGTGATTAGCAGTCCTAGCCCCTAACAAATACTCATGTTGTTAGCTAACCATTTGGTGGGCAGTGGAACTGAGTTTCCTGCAACAACTCACAATCACTGGTCCACCGACTCTCTTAACGTTCCTGCTTCAGGAAGTGGGGGTGGCACATAGGTTTTTTCAATCCAGCTAATGCACCCACTCTTTCTTGGTGCCAGCAAAAGCAAATATCAGACATGATTTTTCACTGTATATGCCTTCCCGAACAGCTAATCATGTTGTCTGGCTTTGACAGCTATTTCGAGATCCTTAATGATGTTATCAATCTAGCTTTCCAAAAAATGTGTAACCTTTCTAAGCTATTATTCACGTGCCTGGCTACTACCTATTGCCAAAGTCAGACTCTCGACATGTTCTAATATAGTGGCATATTTCTAAATCCCACTCGTGCACTGCCACTATCCTTCACCGACCTTGTCTACTTAATCTTTAACTCCTCATTGCTTCAGTCCAATGCTGCAATGCTGGACTTCCCAGATTTTATGAAAAAACATCACAATATTTAGATCGGCTTCATAGTTCTCGCCTCTTCACTTCTTTGGCCTCAAACCCAATTTTGTCAAGCTTTTGCCACCTCTTCAACCTCCTCTTTTCCAAAACTGAATGTCTATTGGGCCCTGGAAAACACCCCCACACTATAACACAACATACATGGCTTTTCAAACCTCTAGAAATTGTCAAATCATCCCCCTCAGTGCTAGTGTCCAAGTGGGAAACACAATATTTTGAACATTGTAGTTTTTTGTTATGTAGCAAGCCTATCCATTTATCACAAATCATTCTTTGAGACTGAACTAGCTTTCTTTTCCATATGTGCCTGAGACATGCAAACAAGGGCAGGGAACTATTTCAAGAAGAGCAAATCACACTTCTTCTTTAGTTCTGGTCAAACCTATCTCACTCTCTCATACACACACAAAACCATGCAAGTGCGCACACACACACACACACACACACAAACCTGAACTTCAGAGCTTTTGTCTCACAACTCTTATCAGAGAAAGCTGCTTAGAGCGTAAGCCTCCCACTTTGCAGTAGTAGGATGTATCAATATTTGTCATTTGAGAGCCAACATTCATGGTCTCTCCTTCACCTAACCCACTTCAGTTTTCCATGGTGTCTTTGGAGAAGGTAGAGTATCTTCTTGAATCATTCAAGCTGACTTTTTGCATTGCAGTCCCTGCCTACTCTTGAGTGACTTGGCATTTCCCTTCCTCTTTCTCACGTGGATAGGCAACATCTTTAACTCTTCATTATGTGAACACATGTTTGATTGCTGCTTCAAAACACCCCACCACAAAATGTAATATCGATCCTGCTCTTGAACACATTAAGCCTGCTAATTAATGGCCCATCTCAGTTATACTTCAGGCATCCAATATCCTGGAAGGCAAGGTCACTTCTTGGCTTCAAGCCTTTATTTCCGAAACATAATGTATTGTACATCTTTCAATTTTGTTTTGGCCCAATAAACAAGACAGCTTTTGGCATTATGACCAGCTACAGTCAACAGGGATGGCATTCCTCTGATTTGTCAGTTGCACCTATCAGTGTCCTTTGACACAGTGGATCACAATATCTTTATATATAAAGCTGAATGTATGCATGTATGTGTGTGTGTATGTTTGTCCAGCTACACAAATCAACACCTTTGAACCCAGGTCTACCAAATTATGCATGGATTCCACTTTTGTCTGGGGCATGATCATAGTCTATATTTGTATGCAAACATATATTTGAATGTGTGTGTATTTTTGTCTGGCTATACCAATCCACATCGTGAACCGACTGCTACCAATTTTTGCATGGATTCTTCATTTGTCTGGGGCAAGATTGTAGTCTATTTTTGGAAGCAAAAATGTCACTCCATAGACAACCCTGTTTACTGATGCTCACCCTGATTCAATACAGCAAGAACTAGAAGGAGGCAACATTTGGAAAAGTGTCTGAAGCAAAATGTTCGGTGTGTTGGTTATCCCTTTGAAACTTTGAAATGTATTACTACTATATACAGTTTGAAAGTGTTTATTAAAGCATTTTTAAAGGGAATTAAACTATATATATATATATATATATATCCAAATATGGGAAATGGCAAGGTTACAGTTTATTTAAGTTCATTCTCGAGAAGAGAGCACAATCAATCAATCAATCTTTCTTGGACATTTTCTCAAATGTGCTAAACCCATTAAGTGACTGAAACATACCACACAAAAAAAGAACATCACTTGGAAAAGCTCCCTCTGATGAAAAGCGAAAATTAATATCAAGAGCTTCTGAAACACAGCAACAAACAGCAGCACGACCTGCCAATCAGAGCACAAGAGCAATTTTCTTCAGGGCATAGGAGATGCCAGAGCAAACTGAAGCAAGACTTACCTACAAAAGGACAAGAGCATTATCCTCCAGGGCACATGAGACACCACTCGCTCAGGACGCGGGCAGCACCGGGCACCCTAGCTAGTTCCAGTATAAAGGCTCAGCACATTGACCCTGGTGCCCCTAATGCCTAACTGCTGGTTGTCCTTCTCTCTGCCTATGATATCCCAGAATCGTGTACTTATGCCTACATGCTCAGCTACTTCCTCTATTTCCCTGGGTGCCATGCAAGTACCTCATTTATACCCTCCTCCATTTGATCTCTATTAACTCTTCTTCAAAATACTACTTTGCATCATTCTTGTGCTGACATTACATAGCTCTACATTCACAATTCCAGTCGTCTGAACAATTCTCATAGCATGATGCCATCCACATCCTGCCATATTCCACTCCCACAGATCTCCAAAGTGCAAAAATAATTATTTTTCTCCGAAAATCTCACTAAATTCTACCGCCAACCCACTTAAAGACAGAGTTGGTCAGGTTGAAACACATGTGAACTCACGTTTAGATCGTATCATTGGATTGTATGCAGGGCTACCCACTGTCTCCAAGTACCAGATCCATTTAGTCCAATGCATTGAGATGACTATTGCATATTGGTAGAAGGGACCATGTTTTTTTCTGGATGTAAGTCTCTGCATTGTCTTATATGTAATTTCTATATGTAAGTATTATAGGATGTTTTATGGAGCTTCATCTCCAAATTAAACTGATTCTGCTTCCAAGGTCTCTGTATTGGTTGGAAGGACCCCAGAATCGTCTTTAAATGGCAGAACGGGCTACACACATACATCTGGACTCTGCTCCAATGAAATTGGCTAAAACAATCCAAAGGTGATACACCTCAAGAGTCCTTAAATTGTTTAATTATGACATTCTCACTGTGTGCACAGTACTTTGTTCCACTTGCATGGGTTGTCATATGACCACCTGCAGGGCCAGGATCACTAGAATGCTAACTGGTCCCTCTTAGAGTCGGGTCTATTGTGTCAGAAAGCTCCAAAAAGCTCACACACAGGCAGACCTACTCCCGTACCTCCTCGGGACCCCCTGCGGCACATGGAGAAATCATACACAGAGAAGGCCTGGGGCATGCTCTTGTCATTCAGAAACTAGGGAGGTTATTCATCACATTCATGTCTGCATTTGCTTATGCTCTCCCACCCATTCCACTTGCTTTCTCAGTGTGGGTAAGTTAGTTGGACAGCTGTCCGTTACTGTAGCAAAGTGCTGTGTCTTGGAATCTCATCACCATTACTAGAAAAAGACAAGCACGTCAAATCGAATACATCAAAAGCGTGTGTTTAATGAGAACAAAAAAAGCTCTATTATTGGTTTGAAAAGTAATTATTGCTGTTGGTAAAACAGACAGAAATTCACATGCAGAATTTATGTTTCCATTTTACCACATGCTGGAGGGGGAGTCTTGCTTTGTGAACTGTATTTTCCTGTACTATTTTTTACCACTTTCACCATGACTACCTTTAACGAATTAAACAAAATCTTTCTATAAGAACCCATATGATTTTCACTGCCAAACCTAGCAAAACAAAGGCTAAAACTTCTTATTTCCACATGTAATAGCTTTCCAATTTGTGCCATTCCTTACAGATGCATGCAATTTGACTAAATAATAAAATACTGAATTAGGGCAGGCTACTTTTTTTGCTATGACCTACTTTCCAAATGAGTTTGCAGTTCCAAAATCCAGGCCAGTGTAGCCCAATAACCTTTCTCTTCAGAATCCTGCAGACATCATAAACCCATCTACTCAGAGTACATTTTCCTGCAGGTTGTCTCGGGTTCCCTGCGCCTGATATGGCCTCTGGGATTAGAAAGAGCCCGCCCTACTGCAAAGAGGGATACAGACGCCCCAGTCATTAAAATAAAGCAAGGAAGCAAGGTGTTTAATGAAAGCTAATGGCGTGCCTAGTCCAGGTGAAAAATAAACACCGAGAACATTGCTAGAGTCGATACTTCAGTGGGCATTACAACGGCACAACAACATGCTGTTGTAAGTCGAAGGCTGATGCACTAACAATCTTCTTGCAGTGTCACAGAAAAGGTAAAAGGGGAAATACATGATACAATGACAAACTAGGCCCGTTTTTGCTGTCCGTGCTGTGACATGTGCTCCTTTTGTTATCTGTGTAGCTAGATTCAGTGTTGAAGCCATAACGAAATATACAGCTATGTCAGCCACATTTCATACCACTTTGCACCATGACCCGGATAGCGAAAATACAAAAATGGAGGCAGGTGCGACTACAGATACACACATCATCTACGGTCACACTGAACATTTCGCCTGCGCTAAAAAAGCAAAAAAGACCACAGAGAAAAACCCCAAACACAAACGACAGGAGAGTATGTGTTGTAGCACAGAGTACTACAACAACGACGTCATTTCCGTACACCTACCAATCAGGGGTCAAGTTGCATGTGGTGTCACCAGAAATAAGCATATGAAGGTGCCTTCTGGAAAAAAATGGAGGGATTTCTGAAAAAATCGGGTGGGACTCAGTCCATCCGCATGATCCTCAACTTGAGCCCTGCTACCAACAGCCTACATGGAATACATGAGGAAACGAACAGGCCTTTGCAAAAACACCGTACGCACATGTTGTGTAGCATGACACATGCCATGACCATCTTTGCCACCTTCTCATGGCGGTACAGGAGTGCCCCGCCAGACCTGCTGAGGCAGCGGAAACGAGCCTTCAGTAGGCCGAATGCCTGTTCTATGACCACACGGGTACGTGAGTGGGCATGGTTGTAGTCCTCCTCATGCTGGTCCTGTGGGTTCCGGATTGGTGTAAGGAGCCATCTCTTCAGTGGATACCCGCAATCACCTGTATGTGGACAAGAAAGGATGTTTGTGGAATGTCATTGCTACGTACGCACCCCCCCCCCTTCCGGCCAGGTCATTCACGCATCACCTACCCCACATACTCATGCATTAAATGAGACTCACCGAGTAGCCAGGATCGGCGCCCTGCGTGTCGCTCCATGTAGCGTGGTATTCTAGAGTTCCGCAAGACCATAGAATCATGTGTTGATCCCGGAAATCGGGCAGAACAATGTGTAAAGATCATGTTGGAGTCACACACCATTTGTACATTGATAGAATGATATTGTTTCCGGTTGCGGTACTGGGCCTCCATGGCATGTGGGACAACCAATTCCACATGGGTGCAGTCGATGGCACCAATGCAACCCGGTATGCCGCCAAGTGCATGGAATCCCACTTTTGTGTTTGTAAGCTCCTGCTCCGAGCGTGGTAAAGTGATGTAGTCGTCTGAGTGCTTCAGGAGGGCATCAAGCACTTGGAATAGTGTCCGTGAGAATAGTGGCTGTGAAATGCCATGCAACTGTCCGACTGTGTGCTGGTAGGTGCCTGTGGCCAGGAAGTGGAGTACAGACACCACCTTCAGTAGGGGTGGAATGGCGGTTGGGCTATCTATCATGCTGACAAGGTCAGCGTGTGTCATGTCGACAATGGCGGTTATGGTGTCCCGGTCCAAACGGTAGAGGGTGTGGATCTGCTCAGCTGTGAGGTTGAACGGATTAGCTCGGAGGCGTGGGATTGCGGGCTGCCTGCGTGGTGGTAGTGGCTGTGCTGGTGGGGCTTGCTGGCCATGCCTTGCCCTCCTCCTCCTCCTCCTCCTGCGTCTCCTCTGTGCGGCCGGTTGTTGTAGTAGTTGGCGTTCGTCTTCTTCTTGAAGTTGGAGTACTTGCAGTGCAATCAGGTCCCCCAGGCCCAACATCGCTAGTCCTGCCGGTAGCATTCTGGAGTGGGTGTGGTTGGGGGAGGGGGTTGGGTGTGCAATTTATGTGTTTTCAGGCTGTATAGCCTTCACCTGTGGTGATTCATTCCACCTGTGTCAGCTGCAATGCCTTTCGTGCGAGCACGTCCCGCACACGACGCTGCAATTCGACGCATGGCATCTTGCATTTGCAATCATGTTCTTAATCCCGATGGCTGTGGAATATTGGTTTATATGTTAATTCTGCTATGGTCCCATTGTTGCACATACTATATTTGCATTCGCGAGCAGACTTGTGAAGGGTCAGTGGAATGTAGTGCTCGATCAACGGTGGACCCTCATGCAGCACTGTACCGACGTTCACCGACGGCGGGGAGTCCCATCAGTGATTGAGGCCAGTTACCATTTTCACACACAGCCGCACTGCATAGATGTATTTGTGAATACAAGCGTTCACAGATGCCTTTTCAACGTGATGTTGCAAATGAGGAATTCGAAGGACAGCGCTTTCGGTTTTCAACTAGCGGCGTGGAGACGCCCACAGGTCTGACTGGAAATGTAACGTTCTATTGTTGAATGTCCTTGGGACAGGGCCCATGACGGGAATGCAATGATTGATATGGTTTCAATGGGATGCGCTATAGCGTAGTGGACGATAAGGCAGGACGTTCCCAAATACATGTGACTTCACTACACAAGGAATCCGGGCAGGAGCACAGTGGATTTTGAAGGCTGCATTACGCACAGACTCAATGGAAATTTCGAATGTTATGTGAGTGAATATTCAGGCGTTTTCATAACGGGATGAGGGAATGATGAATGGATGCATGGAAAGATGATTTAATTGGGAGTCTGCCATGTACATGGCTATTTGGAATCTGTCCCCTTCCCCTGCGCTATGTGATGCAAGGCTGCCATAGTGGGACCATCGTCTGTCTGGCCTTGTTGAACCCTCCCTGTCTCGACGCGCCTTCAATCACTTGTGTCTATGCACGTTGATGATCCCATCTGATGGATCCTGTTCTGACAGGCGCATGCACACAGACACTCGTTTGAAATAGTGTATTCACCTCGATTTGTGTCGTAATGATTCGCAAGTGATTTTTGGGTGCAATTGATCCTTATGAGTGGGCTAGCATGCATATGGTTGTAGGTTTGGTGTGTTGAATGAAGTGAGTAATGCATATGGAGTTCGGATGCCCATACTATCATTTTTTTCATTTGGGTGACAGGTATCTCCTCCCCTTCTGCCGCTGCCATCTGTACGCCACTCCTGCAGATGGCTTCTACAGTCGACACCTGCAGCTTCAAGTCAATCAGTGGAGCACCATTACGATCTTATGGGACGATCGCCAATGGCCCACATGCCCTTACGCAGTACTAGTGGCTAGGTGCAGCATACCTAGCTTCCAGCTGGACTAGTGCCTACTTCATGGGACGGCCCTGCGGTCCTAGGCGCTTCCATGTTGCCTTTTTGGACGTTGATGTAGCCCCCGTGTGCCATGAAGGTACAGGGCGTCACACATGGGGAAGCTGGTCATTTATTGCGGATGCAGCCCACAGTAATGCTGATCATTTGTGAGTTTATGTTCAAATGGCTGTATGGGCTTGGTGATTTTGATGTGCATTAAATTTATATTCAGATATTAACCGTGTAGCGTTATTCTTTGCTAGTAATGTGGCATATTCCGATTTGTGGCGCGATGTATTGTGAGGTGTTCTGCATTGGGTTCCGGCTTCTGGGTACAGTTGTGTGGTACGTGCGTATGCTGATGGTTGGTTTGACTACTGGCATGTGTACAGGGCTGGTGCAGTCTCCCTCAGGTTACTGCTTTGAATGTTGATTTACACTGGTGGCAAGCGATGGGGGACTGTTGTTGTTTTGTGTCATGGAATTTTCAGTTCATTTTGGTGTACTTGCACCTTCAGATGCCTGTGCTGCATCAGTACGGCAATGGTGTGGTGCCAATTGTGGATGGCCACTCACAGGGCACTTGGGGCCCCTGCATGCATTTGTTCGTTGGCATGCATGGGTGACTTGTACATTTCACTGGTTGCATGATGTGACTGCATTGCGCCTACGAGGAGTTGTGCAATGTGGCCAGGGAGTGGAGTACAGGCACTCAGTAGGGCCATTACGGTTGGTTCGCGATGCCGTAGTTCTCGCCAGGGCGGAATGGTACTTTCCGCCATGCTTGATGGCGTTAGGTGAATGTCCGCTGGGGTCAGCATTCGCGTACCGTTGCGCCATGGTGGATATTGCGGTTTTGCACGGCGCGCGTGCGCGTACTTGGTGCAGTTAGTGTTGGCGTTCGCTACGGTGTCGCTAATGGCATCGTACTTTACGGTGACGGGTCATGATCGCAACGGGCATTTCCGCCATCGTTTTTCGTATTCCGCCAGGGTCGTAATGAGGGCCCATCTGTTTAATGGTGCTGTAAAATAAGGTCTTCCACCATCATAATTAGTTCACAGTGTGACTACACATCAATCTCTTTTTTCATTTTATCATATAACAATAATCAGGGGATCGGAGAAGAAATCAAAAGTGGTCGCTGCCAAATGCTAAATGCGTGAGTGTCAACAAAGAAGAAACAACTAGAACAAATTGCATGTAGTGAGGAGGGCCTAATCTGCAATCCCCAGTAGTAAAAAATATACTAATAATTGAAGAATGGGATTGGATCCAGACCAAGGAATCAGTAGCAGCAAACACATTGCTGAAACATCTCCAAAGGGCACCAAAAAAAATGAAAGAACCCCAAGCATATTGCATCAAGTTTCCAGACAAAGCACTTAGAAACCTGTTCATGCGAGCGCGTTTCAGTCTACTACACACACATGAAATGTTGGCAATAAGATCATGGTCAAATACTAAAAAATTCAGATTGTGCAACGACCATCAGCAACTAGAATCCCTAAAACACTTGCTGAAGTCGTGTCAGCAAACTAGTCTGGCGTGATCAGTCTACCTCACCCCGTTGTTTGGAGACCCAAAGCGGGGTGAAGAAGAGACCTGGTGGGCCCGTCTGATGTCGGGCGAAAAGACTAGTTGGACTATTGCCTCAGCCAGGATTTTGAAACACGTTATGGAGAAGATTGAAGCCCGTCAGAAATAGAAAACAAAACAGAAAAGAAACTTCTTTCTTGCGTCTAACTTTCCTAACTCATAACTTTTTGAAGTCTTCTTCCTTTCCTTTCTTCGGACCTTGTAAAAATCAAAGTGATTAAATACAAGTAAATAAATAAAAACATAATAATATATATAACAATAAAATATATATTTTATTATAAAACACCACTTTTTAATAGTCCTGACATGAAAAGGCCACATACTCCCAGGAGGGGTAGCTGCTTTAATTCACCAATCTATTTGCCTCACTGACAGCTTATCAAGGCGATAGTGAAAAACAGAAAAAAACACTATGTAACAAAATACTCCTCAAAATGCATTGTGATCATTGAGTGACAGCATAAACATGAAAGAGAAACTAAAGGATCAGATGTGAGGGAAGGTAAGTACCATAAAAAAGACAGACTAATTATTGTAAATATGGCTAGACAAGATAGAAGGTTAGGGATTTAAAACAAATGTAAAAATGAAGGTGGCCAGAGGAAATGATGGTATGTGGTCTGGCAGATTATTAGACAGGTCACAGAAGGTGTACTGTGCAGGCGGGGGGAGGAGGGCGCTATGACAGTGAGAGGGTAGAAGAGAAACATTTGAATCACCAATAAACATAACTACTCAGTATGAACATAGTGATTCGATGGTGTTAGAAACAACTATAAAAAATCTTCCACCAAAAAAAACATTTTCCACAAACCATGTATCACTGTTAAATATTTACCACTATAATACTAAGTATGGGGTCCCTGAACTAGCATACACAACCATTCTAAGGCATTTTAACATGATTTCTTCCACTTTAGTTCAAGCAGGTTTTCTCCATCAGATGGCCCAAAAGGAGACATTAGAACGGATTAGCAAAATATGCCCTTAGAAGTAAACAAGAATAAGGACATACAACAGCATTTTTAATATTGCTCAGCAAGCACGCGATATGCAATAATGCCATCAGTCAGGGTGTCAGCAATACTAATCTTTGGGCAGAATTGCACGATTGACCAGCAGGTTGATGAATTTCTATAATTATCAATTGACATGGGATTAACCATAAGAGGAACAGGCGGGTGACTAGGAATAGTGTCCTCCTCCTGCTATGTGTATAAAGACCAAATGACTAGATTAGCTATATTGAACTCATGCAAGATTATCACGAATTATGATAAAACTGCGTATAAATTGAATTAAATAGTTCCATTCTCACAGTCATAGCCCTACTTTCAAAGGCAACCCCCCCCCCCACATTCCATCAACAGTTCCACGTGCACCTCTCCACATACCATTCAACAAATGCCCAATTAACATTTTCCAACACTCCCACCTTCATTTATTTATTTATTTATTTTGAAAAGTGTATAGCGCACCCTTGGGAGAGGTCTAAGAGGGTAGGTTGGAAAGGTAGTAGATGGGAAATGAAGAATAGGAAAATAACACCAGTGGATGATTTGCCGATTTAGGAACTGGAAAATCTGGGCATTAATCGCGTTTGCCCAATGACCAACATTGTGACATCTTGGACCAATCACGTTATCTCCCTGTTCTACTCATGATTTGTCTATGAAATGTATGGGTGTTAAGAAATACAATTAACATAAATCACTTTCTTAGCAAATACATTTAGTTAAATGCAGAGAAAAAGAAAGGATGTGTCTATCTTGTCCTACCGCTGGTCCAGTATTGAGTCACGTTGCGTGCATCACGTTAGCTGCCTTTACACCACTTTCCTCCCTCGCAACGCTCGGAATGCTTATAAATAAAATAAGCATCAGTGTCATGGCTACATTACACCTTAAAGATTGGAGAATAGCAGAAGGTAGGATGATGCAACCTACAAGACAAGTTGCTGACTTTGATGCCGGAATGTTCAGCTCGTACTGCTGCTAACCCCATCAAATGAGAAATGTCTGATCATCGGCAAATCACATTTTCGTTGCCTTATCTGTTAATTTTGAGAGTTCTTAGTAACAAGCTAAACACCAATGTAGAGAACACGATTACACCAAAATATGATGTGGTTGTGTGCTTTATTGTCAACATTATAGACTTTGTAATCAGAAAATGTTGAGTATAATCATGGCCACATTTTTGATGTAGCAGTACTGACTCATACGTGTTTCTGCTTCCAACCCCTGTGGGCTGCTATTTCGACCCTGATTTAACCAATCCGACTGCTGATATGTTAAAACATTATGCCTTGATAGTTGAGTGTTAGTGCACATTAGAATATCTGCATATTAGCATAATGTAGTATCAGCTTTCCAATAAATATTATGAAAACGGATACACTGATCCATTATTGAGGTCAAGGAACATTTGGACCCTTCGTGTGTGGTCACTGAGGGGTCAGGTATTGTGTGATGTCATGTTCTCAACTCTTGTGATTTTGGCTAAATTATGGCAAGTTCACACTGCTTGTTCAAAATTGTGTGATCTTGGGCCATTATGTTTCCACCTCTACATCAGATTTTGTTCGTGACAAACGAGGAAACACTTAGAGATAGACTGGACACCTGTATTTAGTGCTATATTGCATCAAAATGATAGACAAGGACAGGAAAAGGGTAGAAATTTGGTGAAGTGACACGTTGATGATTTTGGATCCAGAATACCTGCATACTAAGCTCTGTCTCACTGAATGAGCAACATTATTTGGTCTTGCACAAAACTAGCTCTCTATCTTCAGTTGTCTACACCCATTTATATTTCCCATGTTGCATTCAGGGGGTAATTCATAGAATTTCGCGCACAAGTGGTGCACGCGGCTGGCGCACAGTGTGCGCATGCGAATGTCTGCGCCAGCCGCGTGCGCTAAAATCGATTTCCGCGCACAGCGTATTCATGGATTTTAGCCTCCAAAACCAGCCGTGGCGCAGAGTGGTGCAGTGACCCTGCACCAGCGCCAGTTACGCCCCCAAGAACGCCCTCGCGCAAGGAAAAGCCATCAAAATCCCCAATCCAGCGCAAAGGGCTATGCTAACCCGGGACAAGTTTACAGGGCTGCCAAACAGCAAACGCCAAGCGGGGAACGTGTATTACTAGGGTTCGTGTGAAGTTTCACATGCGAAAGGGCCCGTGCGAGTGGGGTATGTGTATAACTGGGGTTTGTGTGAAGTTTCACACGCGATTGGATCAAGGTACGTGTATTACGGGGTTCGCGGGAAGTTTCACACGCGAAAGGGCCTGTGCGAGTGGGGTAAATGTATAACTGGGGTTCGCGGGAAGTTTCACACGCCATTGGAGCAGGGTACGTGTATTACGGGGGTTCGCGGGAAGTCTCACATGCGATTGGAGCAGGGTACGTATATTACGGGGGTTCGCGGGAAGTTTCACATGCGAAAGGGCCTGTGCGAGTGGAGTATGTGTATAACTGGGTTTGCGGGAAGTTTCACACGCGATTGGAGCAGGGTATGTGTATTATGGGGTTCGCGGGAAGTTTCACACGCGAAAGGGCCTGTGCGAGTGGGGTACGTGTATAACAGGGGTTCGCGTGAAGTCTCACACGCGATTTCAGCAGGGTATGTGTATTACAGGGGTGCGCGGGAAGTTTCACACGCGAAAGGGCCTGTGCGAGTGGGGTACGTGTATTCCTGGGGTTCGCATGAAGTTTTACACGTGAAAGGGCCCTGTGCGAGTCGGGCACGTGTATTCCTGGGGTTCGTGTGAAGTTTTACACGCGAAAGGGCAATGCCCGTGCGCGATACGTCACAGACGCGCTTACGCGCTAAGGGCCTTTGGTCCAATGAAATCGCATACGTGTGCTGACCCGCTTCCGTGCTAAGGGCCTTTCCTCGAATTACACGCTGATGTGCAATTTTTTCACGTGCCAAATCAATCCGTATCAAGCTGGCCACGCATATACACACGGAAGACCATGCTCCTGCCCTAAACGCCCTTTTCCTGCCCCCTGAGCACGCTCCCACCTGCCATCTGCTGCTGCCTGTTTGTCTGCTGCCCACGTGCCCTGCTATTTGGTGCCTGCACATCAGCCATCTGCAGGGGTCCAGTTGCTGTGTCCACCCCTGCTGGAACAGAAGACTCCCGACTGGGATACCATCGCTCCACAGCCCAGCTCCAGGACCCAGTTGCCCACCCACTCCTGCCTCTGGGGTTGCCATGTCGGGCACATCTCCATCTGGCACCACTGGCAACCCCCAGCCAGAGAGGCAGAGGGCCACCAGCTTCACTGCCACCGAAGTTGGTGTCCTGGTGGAGCATGTCCTGGGGCATTATGATGCCCTCTTCGGAACATCACAAACCTACAAGGAAGGACGGGAGAGGATCTGGGACGACGTAGTGGTTGCCATCAACACGGAGGGGTTGGCAACCCGCGACATCAAGCACGTCAAGAAGCGCTGGGAGGACTTCAGGTCCAGGACCCTCCACAAGGCCCGGCGCCTCGCAGAGGGGGGCCGGGCATGCATGAGTAACATCCAGATGAGGGTCCTGGAACGTGTGGGCCCAGCTCTCCATGCCAAGATTCTTCGGAGGCAGACCCATCTGGAGTTGAGCGGAAAGTGGCCAGGTATTGCTGTGTGAGACAGGGCATGTTGCAGTGTGCTGGTAGTCTGATGCTTGCCTGTATGTGTGACATAGGCCATGTATGGATGTGTGTGTGCATGGACATCATGGCCATGCATGTGAGACCAGTTATGTGTGAACCATATGGTTGGTGCATGTGTTTTAATGCAACATGGGGAGCTCTATGCGGAATGCACACATGAAAGCATGGCTGTCTCTGTTCCTGGACATGAAGGGGAGGTGAGGAATGGGTTCTGATGTCATGTGCATGTATGGTGCACATGTGTGTGTGTGTGCCTGAGAAGTGTGTGTGTGACTTTGAAACACCATGGATGCATGTGACTTTGAAGGCAACATCTTGGTTTACAGGGGCCCTTCTACATGGATGTTGATGTTGATTGCAGGCGCCAGGACTGTTTCTGCATGTGTGTTGTGTGTATTCACCCATGTGTTGTGGAATAACAGGATGGAAGTGACATTTGACAGTGCCACTCATGTGTTATTGCTTCCTGTCTAGGGTATTTTGTACTGTACCCTGATGCTTGTGTTCTATGTCTCCCCCTATGCAGCATCAAGTGAAGAAGAGGGCGCAGACGGCGCTGTGAAGCCAAGCGGTGGGGATGCCTCCACTGGGCGGCGACGCAAGGCCCAGCCACCCTCTCAGGAATTAACATCATCCGGGAGTGAGGGGGCTGGTGCTGCGTCTGCCACAACGGCTGTGGCGGAAGGTGCGGGTGAGCCCCCACAGGCGGAAGACGCTGTGGAGACATCCAGGTTGGTGGTTTCCACAGAGGAGGAGGAGCCCGCTACTGAGCCGCACATGGGGCCTGGTGGGGGTAGTACCACTGGTGCAAGTGGTGCAGTCCAGGGCCAGGGTCAGGAAGCAGCACAGGTCACCACAGAGGGGGTCTGTGCATGTCGCTGTCCCTGAACCTGTGACTGCACCACCATGCACCAGCAGGGAAGCCCCATCCCAGGCCTGTCCGCAGGTAGGGGAGAGTGCTATGTCATCTGCCTCTCCACTACCTGTGGACGAGGGGTCCCACGAATGTATGGGCTCTGTCCTGGTTGGTGTTGCGTTGCGCACGCGTGTCATTCGTGATGACGTGCGTTCTTCCTGGGCGGAGAACGCACGCCATCACAGAGAGCAGCGTCGTGACGTGGCACTGCTGGGAGGGGCCCTGGTTGGTGGGTTCTTACATGTGTCGCGCACTCTGGCGGACCTCTCCTCCTCTGTGGAGACTATGCACCAGTCGTTCTCCACACCGTCTTCTGGCCCAGATTCCACCAGGACCCCCTGTGGACCTGGCCCGACCAACACAGCCATTTTGGTGAAGCTCACATCCCTGCCACAGTCGGGAGTCGGAAGCCCAGCAGGGGTGGACACCACAACTGGAGACCAGCTGATGGAGGATGTGCAGGCACCATCAGACACGGCACATGGACAGCAGTGGGAGCAATGATGGCTCGGGGCCATCAACATCGGAGGGGCAGGCATCGGCCAGAGGGCAGGAGGACCCAGGAATGGGAGTGTCTTCCGTGTGGCACCGATTGGGCCAGCAGGTAGGTGCGGAGCGGCGGCGGGCGGAAGAGGCGCGGCTCACCATGGTCAGGGCGGAGTTCTCCATGTGTCGGGCTTTGAGGCGGGCAGAGTGCCTCGAGGCAACTCGCAGGTAGTTGGATCAGGCCATGAGTGCGTCCCTGCGAGACCTCGGGGCCAGGACAGAGGCCCGTCTCCGGCAAATAGACATGGAGTTCGATGATGCCCTGGCCCGGTACACCACAAAGTGAGCCGCTGGACTTGCGCTTTGGTTGTACTTGGACAATGCACCACGTTTTTGTATATAGTTTTTTATTAGGTAGTTGTCATGATCTCTGCTTCCAAAAGGTCAGGGTTTTCCCAACTCCCTTAGAAGCAGATCCATAACCCAGGTTCCGAGTGCCAACCAGTCCCAATTGGTACCTTTTGGACCCAGTCCTGGCGCCAGTGGCACCAGGCTCATAAATATGCCCAGACCCAGCGCTGGAAGCGCCGGGCTCATAATGCTTGGGTGGACTTACCTGCAGCAGACCATGCTGCTTACTTGCCTGCCAGTTGAGCCTCTGATCCTCTTCTGTTTGGAACTACTTTTCCTGTTGGGTGGGGAAGGAGCCACTCCCTAGAGTCAGAACACTGGAACTCTTCTGGAAAGCAGGAACTCTTTTCTTACCTAGGCGTGGCTGTGGAAGGAGACTACTAAGCACTACAGGAGGCTATTTAAACCACACCCAATGGATGAATCTTGCTTTGCGTTATTCTGCATCCTCTGCAGCAGAACGCTCATCGTGTCTTCTGCATCTGATCCTGGGCCTAAGGAAAAAGGCTTACCATCCTGAATCCAGTCTTCAGCAACACCTATAAAGACAAGAAAGAACAGGTTAGCATTACGGTCTTCAGTGACAGCTCTTCACTTACCTGGTCCATCGGTGTCACCAACGCCTCGCGCTGCATTCCGGCATCTGAAAGACAAAGGCTTACCAACTCTTTGCACGCTCCGGAGGCCTTCGGCGCTGCATCCCGCATCTGAAAGACAAAACAAGGTGCGTTTAAAGACATTGGGGAACTTTAATACTCACGTGCCATTACTTCTTTCCACATCTAACCCAGTGGGTATTCCGGCACCCTGTAGCCGCTCCGAACTTGTACCTGCAAAATAAAAAGACAGTTAGAGCGCATCGTGAAGCAGGCAACAAGCACTTACTTACGTGCTTCCAGGCGCTTCTATTCATCACACGGGCTCCATCTTCAACTCACTTCAGCCCGTCATCCGCCATCGCCGGAACCCTGCAAAACAAGAAGCATCATTACTAAAGACTTTAAAGACATTAGAATTACTCGAAACTTACCGTTCGTGCAGTAAACGACGGACAGCAGTCCTCTGAAGTCAAGAGGCCTGCTCCCCTTATCCAGTGAAGAAACTGGTTACAGCACCCTGCCCCGAGGCAGATGGAGAGCACGGCGTTCACTTACCTAAGGTGAGAGCGTTAACCTTTGGGGTTCTACAGGAGAAGAGAAAGGGAAGAAGAGAGAGACATTCAATAACCCAGTTCCTTAATCCCATATTTTCTATCTGCAGACATCTTACCCTTCGAGTCAGACATACAGTGCACAGAGGTCCAGCCCAAAGAGCCAGCCGTGTGTTACACATCACCTTTGAAGATACGGTATACGCCCAGTCAAGACCGGCGCCTCTATGGGAATCAGGTGAGCGTTACAGAACGCAAAGCCTACCACAAAACTCCTGTCCAGGCGCTATGGAAACCTCGGATACCGACCAGCTAGCCCAGTTACTTGGGGAACTAAGGGCAGAAGTGCATGCAGCCCGTCAGGAAACAAACGCTCTAAGAAGGGAACTGATTATTTCCAAGGAGCGAACAGATGATCTCGCTAGACAATTGCTACAGTCACAAGCCGGACAGACCCCGTTACCCGCATCTGGTGGAAATCTTCCTTCTACATCCTCTATGAATCCAGTGCAGATCAACCTACCTGGGAATGTACCTCTGGCTCCGCCCGAACGATTTTCTGGTGACCCAAAGAGGTTTGCAGTATTTATCAATCAGTGCCATTTGCATTTCTTATGCCGGCCAGCAGCCTTTCCAACTGATCAAGCTAAAGTAGCTTTCGTGCTTTCGTACCTTAGTGGCAATGCGGCAGACTGGTCGATCCCTCTAGTAAATCAAGATGATCCGGTCCTCCATGATTTTCAAGCTTTTCAGCTCAGTATGGAAAAACTGTTCGCAAGACATTCACAGGGGCAGGCCTTGGACAATGAGCTTCTTTCGTTGCGACAAGGTAATCAAGACCTTTTGGCTTATATTGCGTCTTTCAACAGACTGATAGTGGAAACTCAATGGCCTGAGGACAAAAGGATTACGCTGTTTTATAGAGGTCTACGTGGAGAGCTCAAAGATGTGTTAGCCCAAGTAGTGAATCCCCCACAAGATTGTTCGGACTATATAGACTTAGTCGTTCAAATAGATCACAGACTGCAGAACAGGAAGGCCGATCGTTCCAAGTTTGATGCTCGAGTATTTTCCAAACCACCAACTCCTTCCAAAGGAGTAGACTCCGGGGAACCCATGCAAATATGGGGTCTGAAAGGTCCTCTAACACAAAAGGAGCGGGAAAGGAGAAAACAGTTGCAATTATGCCTCTATTGCAGAAACTCAGGGCACTTTCTTCGAGACTGTCCGGTGAAACCTGCCAAGAAGGCAGTAGGAGCTGCAGTTACCAAAGTTACAAACTCTGAGCAGGGAAACGACCTCGCCCGACAAGAATAGAGGTCCTCTTGCCGAGCGTGAAAATCAGTGCCGTGACCTCGCATTTCGTGATACCTATGGTCCTCATTAGCCCTGATAATCCGGATCGATTACATGCAATTGAAGCTTACGTCGACAGCGGTGCCATCGGCAATTATCTGGATCATGAAATGGTTTTGAGGATGAATCTAACTCTTTGTCCCAAGGCTGTAAAGGACGTCATTACTACGGTGGATGGTACGGAGATAGCCTCCGGGCCAGTAACGCATACCACTCAAGAGGTGACGCTAGTAAGTCAAGATGGACACCATGAGAAGATCGTGTTCGATGTGATCAAGGCCCCTCAGTTTCAGATTATTCTAGGAATACCTTGGTTAGAGAAACACAATCCTCTGATCGATTGGCGAGCAAGAACGGTCCAGTTTCCAGAATGTGTCTCTACTTGTCACCCTCCACCTGGTGTTGCACTGGCAGCAATTTCTTCAGAGACTCCCCAGTTACCTCCCGAATACCTAGAATACCAAGATGTTTTCCGGAAGGATCAGGCTAACTCTCTACCTCCTCATAGGTCTCATGACTGCCAGATAGACCTGATACCTGGATCTACTCCTCCTTGTAGTAGAATTTATGCCCTCACCGATCCTGAGAACCTTCACCTTCGACAATACCTGGATCAATACCTGGCAAATGGGTTTATTCGTCCTTCCAAGTCCCCTGCTTCTTCAGCTTTGTTCTTCGTTCCAAAAAAGGAAGGAGACCTTAGAACTTGTATAGATTATCGCTCCCTGAACCAGATCACCGTTAAGAATAGATATCCGTTACCTTTGATCCCTGAACTCCTGGACCAAGTCAGAAAAGCATGCATATATACAAAGCTGGATCTTAGAGGAGCTTACCACTTGGTACGAGTAAAAGAGGGCGATGAATGGAAGACGGCCTTCCGCACCAAGTATGGCCTATTTGAATATCAGGTCATGCCCTTCGGACTTTGCAATGCCCCGCCCGCCTTTCAATATTCTATGAACGATGTCCTCAGAGAGCTCATAGATGTGTGTGTTGTTGTTTACATTGACAACATCCTCGTTTATTCTTCATCGGAATCTGAACATCGGAAACACGTGAAAATGGTCCTCGAAAGATTGCGTCAACACAAACTTTTCGCTAAGTTGGAAAAATGTGTTTTCAACGTGACTGAAGTTGAATTCTTGGGATTCATATTATCACCTGGCGGAGTGCGTATGGATTCAAAGAAGGTCGATGCAGTTCTCAAATGGCCATCACCATCCTCCGTAAAAGGTGTGCAAAGCATGTTAGGCTTCGCTAACTTTTACCGCAGGTTTATCCCCGAATTCTCTCGAATAGTCCAGCCCATCACTGCCTTGTTAAAGAAAAACAAACGTTTTGAATGGTCTACCGAGGCGGAACAAGCTTTCCAGGATTTGAAGACTAAATTTATCTCTGCACCAATCTTAAAACACCCTCGCCCCGAACTCCCCTACATCGTGGAAACTGATGCTTCAAGCCTTGCCATGGGGGCAGTTCTATCACAAAAGGACCCGGTAACCAATCAGTTGCATCCCGTGGCATTTTGGTCCCGCAAATTCTCGTCTCCTGAAATCAATTACACGATTACTGACAAGGAACTTCTGGCTATCAAGTCTTCCTTTAAGGCTTGGCGGCATTATCTGCTGGGGGCCCGACACACCGTTACTGTGATTACGGATCACCGAAACCTGCAATATTTGAAAACCGCAAAAGCCCAATCCTCTAGACAACTCCGTTGGGCATTATTCTTTGCCGAGTTTGACTTCATAATTACCTATCGACCTGGTACAAAGAACGGTAAAGCTGATGCCCTTTCTCGGATGGGAGTGGAAGAACACTTGATCAACCCTAAACCTGTACCAATCATTCCCGAACAAAGAATTCTGAGTGTAATCGCCACAGAATCCATAGAGGAAGTTAAGGATAAAGCCAGGCAACTTGTAACTGCAGCAGACATACAGAATTGGCATCTGCGGGGAAAGGACTTTGCAGTAAAGGACAACTTATTGTATTTCCAAGAACGATTATACCTACCCAGCACAGATTTACAGAAAAAAGTAATCTCTTGTTATCACGATTCTTTAATGGAAGGACATCCCGGTATGGCCAAGACCTCAGAAAAGATCAAGCGCTACTTCTGGTGGCCGTCTTGGAAAAAAGATATCAGAGACTTTATAATGTCCTGTGGAGTATGCGCCCAAAACAAGAGTCAAAAGGAAAGACCAGCAGGCCTCTTACGCCCTATTGACATCCCACCTCGCCCTTGGCATACGCTCTCTATGGAATTCATCACCGATCTACCTCCATGCTCCGGATACAATACGATTCTAGTAATCGTGGACTTATTCTCCAAGATGGCGCATTTCATTCCGCTCAAAGGCTTGCCAACAGCAGCAACTCTGGCCCGAGAATTTCTCGAAAACATCGTCCGACTGCACGGTTTTCCTTCGGTTCTAATTTCGGATCGAGGTAGTCAATTTATTTCTCATTTTTGGCGAAGTTGCTGTGGGTCGGCTCAAATTGATGTGAGACTATCGACCAGTCACCACCCTCAGACCGACGGACAAACCGAGAGGACCAATCAAACGCTGGAACAGTATTTACACTGCATGCTGCAACAAACTGAAAAAACTTGGAAAGACATCCTTTGGATAGCCGAATATGCCTACAATAACTCTGTCCATTCGGGAACTGGGAAAACCCCGTTTTTTCTTTTGTACGGCAGTCACCCTCGAACCTCGGAGTTGGATCCCCTCCAAGATCTTGAAACACCAGCAGTAGACTACCTGCATTCTACAATCACCCAAGCCTTTAAGGAAGCTGTTTCTCACCTTCAAAGGGCTAAAGAACAATACAAGAAAGGAGCAGATCAACATCGGAAGGAAGCCCCTCAATATCAAGTAGGGGATCAAGTCTGGTTATCCACCAAATATCTACCTCTAAAAGGGCCACGCACATTCAACCCAAGATACCTTGGTCCCTATTCCATCACTACCATAGTAAACCCAGTAGCGGTCAAGTTGGACTTGACCCCGCACATGAAGATACATCCGGTCTTCCATGTCTCTCTATTAAAACCCGTGCAGCCTCAAACCCGACTAACTAAATCTCCAAAACCTATCCTGGTTGATGGAGAACTCGAGTTTGAAGTCAAAAGCATTCTGGACTCCAAGATCTCCAAATCTAAACTATTTTACCTAATTGACTGGAAAGGCTACGTCCCCCAAGAGAGATCCTGGGAACCTGCTGAATATGTCCACGCTCCTTGCCTAATCAAAAGATTTCACCGAACATTTCCTGACAAGCCAAAACCCCCGGAGAAGCCCGGTTTGGGAGGGGCCTTGAGGGGGGGGGGTACTGTCATGATCTCTGCTTCCAAAAGGTCAGGGTTTTCCCAACTCCCTTGGAAGCAGATCCATAACCCAGGTTCCGAGTGCCAACCAGTCCCAATTGGGACCTTTTGGGCCCAGTCCTGGCGCCAGTGGCACCAGGCTCATAAATATGCCCAGTCCCAGTGCTGGAAGCGCCGGGCTCATAATGCTTGGGTGGACTTACCTGCAGCAGACCATGCTGCTTACTTGCCTGCCAGTTGAGCCTCTAATCCTGTTCTTTTTGGAACTACTTTTCCTGTTGGGTGGGGCAGGAGCCACTCCCTAGATTCAGAACACTGGAACTCTTCTGGAAAGCAGGAACTCTTTTCTTACCTAGGCGTGGCTGTGGAAGGAGACCCTAAGCACTACAGGAGGCTATTTAAACCACACCCGAAGGATGAATCTTGCTTTGCGTTATTCTGCATCCTCTGCAGCAGAACGCTCATCGTGTCTTCTGCATCTGATCCTGGGCCTAAGGAAAAAGGCTTACCATCCTGAATCCAGTCTTCAGCAACACCTATAAAGACAAGAAAGAACGGGTTAGCATTACGGTCTTCAGTGACAGCTCTTCACTTACCTGGTCCATCGGTGTCACCAACGCCTCGCGCTGCATTCCGGCATCTGAAAGACAAAGGCTTACCAACTCTTCGCACGCTCCGGAGGCCTTCGGCGCTGCATCCCGCATCTGAAAGACAAAACAAGGTGCGTTTAAAGACATTGGGGAACTTTAATACTCACGTGCCATTACTCCTTTCCACATCTAACCCAGTGGGTATTCCGGCACCCTGCAGCCGCTCCGAACTTGTACCTGCAAAATAAAAAGACAGTTATAGCGCATCGTGAAGCAGGCAACAAGCGCTTACTTACGTGCTTCCAGGCGCTTCTATTCATCACACGGGCTCCATCTTCAACTCACTTCAGCCCGTCATCCGCCATCGCCGGAACCCTGCAAAACAAGAAGCATCATTACTAAAGACTTTAAAGACATTAGAATTACTCGAAACTTACCGTTCGTGCAGTAAACGACGGACAGAAGTCCTCTGAAGTCAAGAGGCCTGCTCCCCTTATCCAGTGAAGAAACTGGTTACAGCACCCTGCCCCGAGGTAGATGGAGAGCACAGCGTTCACTTACCTAAGGTGAGAGCGTTAACCTTTGGGGTTCTACAGGAGAAGAGAAAGGGAAGAAGAGAGAGACATTCAATAACCCAGTTCCTTAATCCCATATTTTCTATCTGCAGACATCTTACCCTTCGAGTCAGACATACAGTGCACAGAGGTCCAGCCCAAAGAGCCAGCCGTGTGTTACACATCACCTTTGAAGATACGGTATACGCCCAGTCAAGACCGGCGCCTCTACGGGAATCAGGTGAGCGTTACAGTAGTATTTTTGATAGGTTTTGCGCGGGGAGTCCTACACGTGAATTGGCAGTGTGGGTCCTCCCAGGTGTTCCCTCTACACCCTCCACGGCCCCTGCAGGCAGCCCACACCACAGGGGACTACCCTGCACCCCCGGTCAAGTCCCGCAGGCATCCCATCCACCATGGGCATGCCCCCCAGCCAAGCCACATGTCAGCTTGATCAACAACGCATGACCCCCTGGACCCCCACCCCCCAGCAGTGCAGGGCACCTGCCAGCAGGCCCCCACTCATATCCCCTTGCACCCCCACCGCACAGCACTGAGGGGCACCTGCCACCAGGCCCCCACTCATGTCCCACTCATGTCCCCCTGCACCTCCACCCCCCAGCACTGAGGGGCACCTGCCAGCAGGCCCCCACTCATGTCCCACTCATGTCCCCCTGCACCCTCACCCCCCAGCACTGAGGGGCAGCTGCCAGCAGGCCCCCACGCATGTCCCACTCATGTCCCCCTGCACCCCCACCCCAGCACTGAGGGGCACCTGCCAGCAGGCCCCCACTCATGTCCCACTCATGTCCCCCTGCACCCCCACCCCCCAGCACTGAGGGTTATCTGCCAGCAGGCCCCCACTCATGTCCCACTCATGTCCCCCTGCACCCCCACCCCACAGCACTGAGGGGCACCTGCCAGCAGGCCCCCACTCATGTCCCACTCATGTCCCCCTGCACCCCCACTCCCCAGCACTGAGGGGACCCTGCCAGTTGCCAGCAGGCCCCCACTCATGTCCCCCTGCACCCTCACCACCCAGCACTGAGGGGCACCTGCCAGCAGGCCCCTACTCATGTCCCACTCATGTCCCCCTGCACCCCCACCACCCAGCAGCGAAATGCCGATCTCATGACACAAACCAAAGGTCAACTATGTACATCAACACATGTCCGTCACACACATACACTGGTTGGCATTGCTTGTGTAAACCCACATTTTCACATGCATCAACCCAATGAGCAAATCCCACACATGGAACTAAAAAATGAAAATGTATTATGTACATAAAATCACAAATGAAATGAAAGCATACCAAAATATGAAACATGAAATGAAAAGCATGTGAACAAGATGATTGAATGAAAATGATAACCAATCAAAAAAAATGTGAAAGAAAAACAGTCCAAAGTCACCCTCCAACAACGCAAATCCAAAGGAAATGTAAAAAAAAATCTCCATTGCTTCATGTTCATAATAAAAAAAAAGAGAAATCAATCCATAGTCCAACTATTTACAATCCATTGTCCGGAAAAAATAAATCCATTGCTCCATGTCCATAATGCAAAAAGAAAAAAAAATGAATACATGATGAAACTATATACAATCCATTGTCCAAGGATGTGAAGGGTCCATGATCCCAACCAAACAAATGAAACCTAACTAACAAACTACCTAAAAATATAACTATATACAAATTTGTGTGGCATTGTCCATTGACCACAAATAAAAGGAAAATGAAAAGGAAACCTAACTCTAAAAAATATTTAAAAGGGCAGCGGGCTAGTCCGACGGCTCACTTTTGGATGTCCCGGGCCAGGGCATCATTGAACTCCTGCTCAGTGTCCTGGAGGCGGTCCTCTTCCATGGCCCTGAGGGTTCGCAGGGACGACGGCATGTTCTCCTCCAACTCCCTGCGAATTGCCTCGAGGCACTCGGCCCGCCTCACGGCCCTCTGCATGGAGTTCTCTGCCCTGACCATCGTGAGCCGTGCCTCTTCTGCCCGGTGCCACTCCGCATCTATAGCATGGCCTAACCGCTGCCACACGGAAGACACTTCCAGTCCTGGGTCCTCCTGCCCTCAGGCCGATGCCTGCCCCTCTGATGTCGAAGGCCCCAAGCCATGATGGCTCCCACCTTGTTGCTGCTGCTGCTGTGCCTCTGCCTGTGCCCTGGCTCTGCTTGCACATCCTCCTCCGGATGGGGTGCAGTTGTTGAGGTGGCCACCCCTGCTGGACGTCCGACTCCCGACTGTGGCAGGGATGTGTCCTCCACCATCCTGGCCGCTGGGTCAGAGGCAGCTGCACAGGGTACCAAGGTGATACATGGGTGGGAAGATGGCATGGAATACGACTGGGGCATAGGGGGTTCAGTTGTGGAGGGGGTCGGAAGAAGGTCCAGAAAACGGAGGAATCCGGCCCTGGTGAGCTGTCCCAGTAGGTCAATGAGGTCAACGAGCCATTCGAGAAGACACGCAGTCTCCTCATGAAAATACTGCAGGTCACCTCGCATGGCCTGTTGATGCAACGCCATTCCACCCAGGACAGGCTCAACCCAGTCCCGGATAGCCACGTCCGCAGAGAGAGGAAGGCCAGTTGTTGCAAGTGGATCCCCTCCCTGAAAAGGGGTTTGGACGTAGGCATCCCTGCTGGTGTGGGATGATGCAGTCACAGGATTGGGGACAGGATTAGACACAGGCACCTCCGCGGTGGCCTGTGCTGCCTCCTGTCCCAGCCCCTGCACTGCACCTCTAGACCCCGTGTCTGTCCCTTGCACTGCCTCCTCCTCCACCAAACCCCCCACCAACCTGGATGACTCCGTGCCATCTTCCTCCGTCGGACCCTGTGGGGTCTCAGCTGCCCCTTCTGCTGCCGAGGAGTCCAACTCCGACCTCCGCGTCTTGGACCTTCCCTCGGCAGCTGCGGCCTGGGACGTGGCACCGGACTCCTCATTCCCCAACAAGATGACAACCTGGGAGGGGAGCCGGGCCTTGCGTCTCCGGCTGGCAGGATGATCCCTGCCGCTGTGCTCCATAGCACCCTCTCCGTCCTCTAATTCAGTTGACGCTGCAGACAGGGAGAGATAAAACACAGGCATCAGGGCATTGTACAATGGACTGATACACACATGACAGTTGCACATGAGTGGCATTGTTTAACTACAGACACGGCATCACACTCCACAACACACATGTCATTTTAACTCACACACATGAACATTTCAACAGCAATATTGCACCAGGCAGCACCATCCATACACATACAACAGCATGAACAGCCAAAGGTGAGCCTGACATCACATGAAACACAAGGAGTGCACTAGACATGCACACACGCCACCACACTTACATGCATGTCCACATCTCCTCCAACTGTTGCAGTGATGAGATTGCCATAGATGTCACATCTGCCATTCATCCTTCAACATATCAGTGTCACGTGCATCCATGTTGCATCACAGTTGCAAACTTGTCAGATACACATACATGCACATGTACACAGTGCAGATACATGCATTATGAACCACCATCCATGCCACAACCATGCCAATGTACATACACAGAAATTCAAACATGTGTGCTCCCACACTTGCATTTGCCCAGCATGCTTACCAACAAATACACCATCAATGTGTCTCACAACTGAGAGGACTCACATGTGACAGCCTCACGCCCATGTTCATACACATCCCTACATGGCCCTACATAAACACATGTGCAACCTGCACACTACTGGCACACCACGACACGCACAGCGTACTATCAACATGCATGTACACTTACTGCTCGACTCCAGACGGGTCTACCTCTCAAGGATCTGGACGTAGAGCGCTGGGCATATGCGTTCCAGGACCCTCATTTGATGGTTCGACAGCTGGCCCCGGCGCTCCTTGGCATCCTTTGCCTTAGCGAGGCACCAGGCCTTGTTGAGGGTCCTGGACCTGAAGTCATCCCAGCGCTTCTTGACATGATGTAAGTCGCGGACGGCCACCCCCTCCGCGTTGATGGCAGTCACGATGTCCATCCAGATCCTGGTCCGTCCTTCATTGTCGGCGCGCAAAGTTCCAAAGAGGGCATCATACTGCCCCAGGACTTGCTCCACCAGGACACCAACTTAGGTGGCAGTGTAGCTGGTGGCCCTCTGCCTCTCTGGCTGGGGGTGCCAGTGCTGCCAGATGGTGTTCTGCTGGACATGGCAACCCCAGAGACAGGAGTGGGTGGGCAACTGGGTCCTGGGGCTGGGCTGTGGAGCGATGGAATCCCAGTCGGGAGTCTTTGGTTCCAGCTGGGGTGGTCACAGCAACTACACCCGTGGCTGACGTGCAGGCAGCAAATGGCAGGGCACGTGTGCAGCAGGCAGTCAGGCAGCAGCAGATGGCAGGTGGGAGCGTGCTCGGGGCTCTGGGGGGCAGTAATTCGGCCTTCTTGGCAGGAGCGTGGTCTTCCGTGTGTTTTCGCGTGGCCAGATGATACGGAGTGATTTGGCACGTGAAAAAATTGCACGTCAGTGTGTAATTCGAGGAAAGGTCCTTAGCGCTAAGCTCGTCAGCACACGCATGTGACTTCATTGGACCAAAGGTTCCTTAGCGCATAAGCGCGTAAATTACATTACGCGTGCGGGTGTTTCCCTCATAGCACGCGATGACAGAGCACACGTGGAAAAACTGCACGTCCAAGTGTCATCGCGTGTAATTGGAGGAAAGCGCCCACGTACATGCGTATCTGACGTGTACGTGTGGGCCGGTTTAAAAGCTACATGTAGGATGCCATTTCCTTGTACATGCTTTTCGTGGAGAGCGATTGGGTGAAATCTGTACTTCTTGTCGGTTCACACGTGATTACTTCACAGCGTTTCTAGTTCGTACTCCCTGTTACCTCTGACAGCTCTTTTCTGAATATTTGTTAGGCCTGTTTCCTCAAACAGAATTCACTTCTCCTTTTGTCCTGTCTCCTCAGACAGCGTACAATTCTTCTTTTGGCGGGGGTGTTGCCAACGCGCACACGCGTGTATTTTTCACGTTCTTTTTCTAGGCAGACGGTGAGTTCCGCACGTACTTAGCAACTGTGCTTGCCCCGTGTGTCATGTTCCCCTTCAGAGGTCATTGTAGGCTGCGTGTAACACGCGTACGCTTAGTTTTGTGTTTCTGGGTGCCACAGCGTAGTGCGGGTTCATTTTTTCGCGCACGTGGTCTACGAGTGGTTGCGTGCACGTTAATTTTTGATTTTGGGCTGCCTGTGCATTGTGTGACCCGTCATCTTCCCCCAGGGGTCACAGACAGCCTTGTTAGAGCACTAGGGTACGAATTCCATCTGGTATCCTACCCCTTTCACCCCCATTTGCCAAGGACAATAGTTTACTGCAACTCCCATACGCACAACAACATCAGTGCCATGGTTGGGAGGCGACCAATCGGTAAGGGAGGTAAAGGTGTCCGACCTTCAAAAGGTGGGCGTGGTGGGCGCGGTAGGGGACGTGCTGGGATTTGCAGGGTGCCCCTATACCCCCATGTGTGGAGGAACAATCAGAGACACACATGCCCCCCCCAATGGTTGAGGGAAACGTGGCTGACACCATCCCAGCTCAGCCCATGTTGGACCAGCCCATTGTGGCACCTGACCTGGCACAGGATGACTCCCTGGCTGACTTCCAAGTCAGCAAGTCTAGGCCATGTGTCGTGGTGCGAGTTGTTGTCACCAAGCCACATGGATCTGGGGCAGCTATGTCATCTGCTGCCCCAAGTATGCAGGGTGGGGAGGCTACAGGGGCAGCTGCCGCTCATTCCGCCCCAGCTCTGACTCTCCCAGCCAGGACAGTGTCAGTTCAGGTCCATCAAACTGATGTTCCCCCTGCCAACATTACCCTGCAACTGATGCCTACATCAAGACCTATGGTCATTTTGCATTCCCACACTCCTACTACCAAGTCCACTGGTGATTCTGCCCCTACTGACCAGAGCGGCGTAAGCCACTCTGGCTCTGCTCCACCTTTAAAGAAGAGGAAGAAGGGTGATCTGGCATGACAGGCTGAGATCCCAGACATGGCTACACACTCCGGTACCTCAAGGAAGCCTTGCTTTAATGATCCGGAACTTGATGCACTTGTGGCCTATGTGTCAGCACATAGCTGCGAAATGGTGGTGACTGCAGGGTGCAAGACCACACCTGGTCAAAGTAGGGCACACTGGCAGACCATCGCGGACTGCATAAGTGCCCTTGGATTTGTAAGGCGCACAGCTGATGATTGCTACAAGCGGTGGAATGACCTGAAATGCAGAGCAAAGAACAAGCTGGCCTCAAATCATGCCACTACTCTGGTGACTGGCAGTGGGTCTCCACAAGAGGACAACAAACTCACTGAACATTAGTCTGTTGCTGGGGCCTTCATCACAGAGGAACAGATCCAAGGTGTGGGAGAACTACCTGATTATGATGCATTGTCCGATGAGTGCCCATGCATGTGTGTGTAATGCATGTGTATGTTGTTTGGGTGATGGGTTCTGATTGAGTGCCAGGTGAGGATGTGTGTGCCTGTGTGGTATGGGTCACCCATGTGCTTCATCCAAAACATTCAGCGGCCTTGGATTTGGGTGTGACAGTATCCTCCTTTTGCCTCCCCTTCCAACTCAGTGACAGTGCATGCATGGGAGGATTATAGTCATGTGGGACATGTGTAAATCATGTACTGGTTCTGTAGCTTGTCAGGCCTATTTGTGTGCTATGGTGCTAAGGCCTGTTTCCATTTTTTGTCTTTCATGTTTTTGCAGGGGATGACGCACTTGATGCTGTTGAGGTTGAGGAGATGGTGCAGACCCAGGAGGGATCTCAGGCACGACCGGGCACCAGTGAGGGACGTGGTATGGTGGTGGGTGAGAACCCAATCTTGCTGCAGACCATTCTGTCTAGGGGTATCTCTGGGTGCACCTCCCCAGACCTCTATTCAGGTGCTGATTCGGATGATGAGACCTATGTGCCGTCGCAGGTAAGTGTTTCTGGCAGGGATTCTGTTCTGTCCAACCCACCTGCACCAGGGGTAGAACACTCTATGGGGATGTCAGTGTTGGTAAGTCCGCCTTTGGCGGTTACGGATGCAGGGTCACACTCCACAACATCTGATCCTGTTCCTGGGCCAGCAGATCAGAGGGGGAATGCAGTCCTGCAACTTCAGGCAGTGCCGGCACAGCAAGGTGCAGATCGCCTTGCCCCAAACAGGTGTGGTGTCCGCCAACGCGGTGGCCATGCCCCATCAGGCAATACTGCATGGGAACAATCCATGTACGGTATGGCAACCCAACAGGCAGCATCAGTTGAGATGATGGCTCAAGCAATGGAGAGGGTGGCCACTTCCATTGTCCCCCCTGAAAGGCAGATGGAGCAACTACAGCAGGCAACAGACTCCATTTGCCAATCACACAGGGAGGACATGTTGGCATCCAACAGGGACAGACGGGCGGCACTGGAGACTCTGCACCAATCGATATCAATAGAGTACCAGGGCCACAGGGAAGCCCTGAGGGTAGAACTCCATCACCTCAGGGAGACTCTTGTTGACCTTGAGTCTTCCACTAACTTGAGGACAGAACAGCAGCTGGAGCGGCTCACACGTTCGCTCTCAGCTGAGATTTATGCAACTCGGGAGGAGATCCGGGCATCACGTCAGGTGGTGCATGGGGATCTCCGCACTATAATCCTCCAGAACGAGACCTTCCACACCTGCATGCTTGCTGCCATGGAGGACCATACCAGGGCTTTGCGTGGGCTGCCTCCCATAGCACCACCACCTCCTGTGGCAGCAGCAGAGGGTGATGAGAGCGACAGCAGCAGTTCTCCCACATCTGCATAGCCGTGCAGGCCATGAGCCCATGGAGGTGTTTTTTTTCCCCAACATCCACACAGGTGGCTGTTGGTGCGCACCCTGTCCTCGGACCTCCTGGGTGGACTCCCGCCCCCTGGCCCCCACTTGGCCATTTTTGATTTTTGATTTATTTTTACAGTGTGTTGCCTTGTGTGGCTCCCGTGGGCATCCACTGTATTCTGGCTGGGCACATGCAGGCTTGTCCTGAGTTTGGGTTAGATGCTTAGGTTTGTGAGACACACACCCCTCCTGCTTCCCGTTTCCATGGGCTTGCAAAGGGTGTGACCAAGTGACAGTGACTTACACAGTGACGTTGGACTCCCATGAGCTGTGTGGGCAGTCTGTAGTCAGTACTGTGTATACATTCCTAGTGGATATTGTTGTATTGTACACTGCATGGTGTATTGATATGTGCTTGTGCATCCATGTCTTCCTCCTAATTTGCAGGTTCATTCCTCATGTCTTCACAAGGCCGTCTACTTTGGAGATGGAGTTCATGTTGTAAGCAGTGCACTTATTTATTTATTTATGTATTTACTTCATTCAACTTTACAACTTTACATACATTCATATCAGTCACTTTTTAACTAATTATGCAAATAGATAAAATAATAATACAATAAAACCTAATAAATACTCACTCATTCATAGGTCAGTGCAAAAGTACAGTGCAAAAAATACAAATACAGCTTAAAGCAGTGCACTTACACATTAGCGTGGCAGCAGCACTGTGCAGTTGGAAGTGGTTGATGTGCTGGCATAATCAGGTTGTAAGACTACCACTACTTTAACTTAGTACTGTCATGTTTATGCTATGTTTGAGGTTGTGTAGCTGCATTGTATTGTTGGTAAGTATTTGGTCATGTGTGTTGTTTGTTCTACATTACTGGGAGCATATTGTGTGTGGCCAGTTTCCATTAGGGACACTGTACTTTGTGACACTTGTGTCATGTTTTGGGGATTGCTTTGTTTGCTCTCACATAGCATGACATGCCATGGTGTGTTAGGTGGCGGTGCTGGGGAGGGGTTGGGTGACATGGCACTGTTGTCATGTTGTATTTTGTAAGGGGGTAATGAATTTAGCAGCAGAGAAGTGTGTCTTTTGATGACACAGCATTGGTGGTGTTTGTGTAGGTAGGGATGCACACAATGTAACACTTCCAGGTGACCAATCTCAGGCTGGTATGGTTGTGACAGTTGACTCTCCCTTATGTCATCATCATTGATTGTCAGATGGTATGTGCCAGGGCTGTGTGCACTCCACAGGGGTGTGATTTTAGGTGAAGTAATTAGCCACCAGCTACGTACGGGCTGCCTCACCCCGTGCCCTTTCCCCTCCCATGCGCAGTGGGCGTGCATGTAGTTGGGGATGTGGGGGCACTACCATGTCCACGGGCAGGCCCCGGCGTGTTGCAACGTTGTGCAGGACGAATGCTGCCACTATGATCCTGCACACTACTGGGGGAGCGTATAACAGCTGCCCGCCAGAACAGTCAAGGAAGCGAAAGAGTGACTTGAGCACTCCGAATGTGCTCTCCACTATGCCCCGGGTTGCAATGTTGGCTGTGTTGTATCTTACCTCGGGTGGCGTGGTGGGGTTCCGAATTGGCGTCATCATGTGGGTGCTCAGAGGGTAGGCACTGTCCCCTGGGGAGGTGGTGATGGGTATCATTAGTGGGGTTGTGACATTACTCAGTATCTGACATGCATGCATGTGCTGTGGCATTTATACTCACCGAGCAGCCATGTATCGCCATGCCGCCCAGCTTCTAGGTCCCGGTTTAGGGTTGACATTCTGTAAATAAAACTGTCGTGGGTGGACCCTGGATAGCTGGCATATACTGAGGTGATGATTCCCTTGGCATCACATACTACCTGGACATTGATTGAATGCCAGTGCTTGCGGTTTCTATAGATGTGCTCTGATGCCCTGGGGGGACGTAGAGCCACATGGGTGCAATCAATGGCACCTAGGAATTTGGGGAATTGTGCCACCCCGTAGAAATTCTGGACGGCAGCCTGCCTTTCTGCAGGTGTTCTGGGCAGGTATATGTGCCCGCGGACTGATGGGCGTGCAGTCATGATGGCCAGGACCTGGTGTAGGCAGCGTGACTGCGTGGCCTGTGACACCCCCCCTCCACTATGGCACTTGTCCGCTGAAATGATACAGTGGCCAAGAAGTGCAGTACATTGAGGACCTTCTCCAGGGGGCTCAGTGCTTGGGAGCACAGGGTGGGTGATGTGAGGTCATCCTCCCACACACTGACCAGGTTGAGTATTATGTGAGGGGGAAACCTGTACCTCCCATACACCTGGTCATCAGGCATCCCAAAAAGGCTGGTTCTGGGTGTGAACATTCTGGGCCTGACTAGCCTCCTCCTCCTCCTGCGGTATCCCACGACCACTGCTGCTAGGAACGGTGTATTCATCCTGGCGTCTGAGCTTGTTTGTTGATTGCGCGCACTTTTATGCTGCGCGGGTCCACGTACGCCTGCTTCCTGCTGGCGTACGTGTTTCCGGATTAGCGCGTCTTTTTTGGTGCACGCGTTAGCCCTGTTCGAATCCATGAATACATGTTTTCAACGTGCGTGTGGGCGTTCCGCGCATTTGCCTCCTGTACTTCCCCCGTGACGCCCACATTTTCACGTATTGTTCCCCATTCCGTGTGTCACGCTCTCTGTTCCTCCTACTTTTGTTATGTCCGCCGCGCTATGTGCGATTTCGCTGTGCTCGTAGCACACGCTGTTTGGAGACGTGTGTGCCAGCGTGTGCCACGCAGAATTTTAGCTCACATCCTGGGATTTACACGTGCATGGACTTCCATGAATCGCTGTGCGCGGGTTTCGCTTCGATTTTCGCACTGGCACTGCGAATCGCACGCTTTTGCACGCTTTCGCATGCTTGCACTGAAAATTTCAGCGCACATTAATTCCATGAATCGGCCTGTAAATGTCTTCGGGGACTTTAATGAGAAACTATAACATCTTTGTATTTTTTTTTAAACTTTGGTTTTATTGGCATTTTAAAGAATATAACAAGCAGGCAGTGTTTGTAATCCTCAGTTGTTCACGATGCACTTGCCCAGCAAACTCCCCCCCCCACCCAACCGCCACCCCCTTCAAACCCCCCTCCCCCCACCCCTCGTTTTACCAACTCGAACCATGACATAGGGAGATTTGGACTTTTCTTTTGCGTCCATTACTTTGGTAGTGAGTGTGAGCGTCGGCATTCTCTGGTGGCCGACGGCCGACCGAATGTCCCCGGGCCGTGGGCGCCCATTCCGTCCATGGGGTCCCTGGTACTTTATGGTACAGTCTTTCAGCTTAGTCCCCCCGAGCCCCGCTCGGCCCCCCCTCAGGCATCAGTGCACATCCCATCCCCAGGCCTCCCTTACCCCCCGCCAATTTTCAAGGAATGACCCAGAATCATCGTTCACCATGGCCGTTAGTTTGTCCATTAAAAACAAGTTTTTCAATTTCTTTAGCCAGTCAGCCTTGGACGGGGTCTCCGGGCTCTTCCATTTCTGTGCCAATGCCACTCTCCCCGCCCGTAGCATCGTTTCCCACATTCTGGGGTACCTGTAGAGGTCTGAGGTCTCTGGCAGGAGGCCCAACAGCACCGTCAGGGGGTCCTGGGGAAGCAGTTCCTCTGTGACCTCAGCCATCCAGCCCCTCACCTCTGCCCAGTATGCTTGCACCTTCGGGCAGTGCCACCACATGTGGCCTCGTGAGCCCCTCTGGCCGCAGCCCCTCGGGCAATCGGGGGACACTGCCGTAAACATTTTAGACAGTTTCATAGGGTCCCTGTGCCATCCCTGCAGGATCTTAAAGTTATGTTCCATATCTGCCGTGTATAAATTACCGTGAAAAGCAATTTTGAAGATCCTTGCCCAAGCGTCTTCCGAAATCACCTTCCCTGCGAGATCGTTCCAATATGAGCGAAAGCCCCTCCGTTCTACCAAATTCACAGTGTTGAGGATTCTATACATTCCGGAGACGGCACCCTTTCTTGAGGTCGCCATATCAAGGAACTTCTCAAAGGGGGTCAACTGCCTCCTCAAGTTCTCTCCCCATGATTGGTCGCCGAGGATTCCCTTCAAGCGCAGATACTCAAACACGGAAAGAGACCCCCGCCCAATGGCGTCCCTTAGGTCCTCATAGGGCAGGAATTCCCCCTCCCGAAACAGCTTTCCCACCCACTCCAGACCCGAATCAGACCATGCCTGTGCCTTGGAAAAACCCCTGTTACCTAATCTGAACGGGTGTCCCCAGAGAGAGGACATTGGGGATGGCCACGTCGTTAGGTGCGCCGTCTGGGGGCCCTCCCTCCAGACTGCCCAAAGGACGCCCAAGGTGGGATGGGATTTCAATCTGTTCGGGATGAACTTGTGTGGCGCCCAGAGAAGATCTCGTACCTTGAGGGGGTGAGCGTCCATGTCCTCCAGGTAAGACCAGTAGGTGCCCATCCCCTCCCTCATGTGCTCCAGGAGGACTCGCAACTGGGCGGCTCGGAAATAGAGCTGGAAGTCAGGCAGGCCGAACCCTCCCTCCTCCCTCGGCAAGGTCAAGACCGCCCTCGCAGTCCTCGGGGTCCTACCCTGCCAGATAAACTCTCGGACCGCATTCTGTAGTGTCCTCATGAGGTGGTCGGGAATGTTGGATGGGAGAGAGGTAAAGAGATACAGCAGGCGCGGCAGCACGTTCATCTTTACTGCCGTCATGCGGCCGTACCAAGACAAGATCATAGAGCTCCACCTCCTGAGGTCCCTGGTAATGCTAGCCAGGGCCGGGTCATAGTTAGCGGGGGACAGTTGGGATAAGTCTCTGGTGAGGAGGACTCCCAGGTAGCGTATAGAAACCCTGCCCACTGTGATCCCATGAAAAGTTCCCACGGGGTCCAGAGCCGGATCGTTTACCCGCATGGGGAGAAGGACCGATTTGGAAGCGTTAATTTTTAGCCCCGAGAAGTGCCCAAATGCTTTCACCAGGGAAAGGAGGGGGGGAGGGAGGCTCCGGGGTCCACCAGGTACGCCAGGATGTCATCGGCGAACAGGGAGAGCTTGAATTCCACCTCCCCCCTCATTATCCCTCTGATCTCCGGGTGCGACCTCACCGCTATGGCCAAGGGTTCCATCGTAAGGATATACAACAGGGGGGACAGTGGACAACCCTGTCTCGTGCCCCGAGAGAGGAAGAAGGGGTCTGACAGCCTGCCGTTCACTTGTACCCTGGCCTTCGGAGCTCTGTAAAGAGCCGTCACCCAACCCCTGATGTGTGCACCAAATCCCATTCTCTGGAGGAGTAGCTCCATATATCGCCATTCGACCCGGTCAAACGCTTTCTCCGAGTCCAGAGAGAGGAGGCTCGCGTCAAGATCGGAGTTCTGGGCGTGGTGGATCAAGTTTATAGTTTTACGGATGTTGTCTGAGCCCTGCCTACCCCTTACAAACCCCACCTGGTCTCCATGGATCAGTGTCGGCAGAATCTTCTCCATCCGTTTCCCAATGATTTTGGCAAGGACCTTGACATCAATGTTTAGTAGAGATATAGGGCGATATGAGGAACAATTCGTGGGGTCCTTACCTTCCTTGGGAAGGACGACAATTATGGCCTCCATCATGGAGTCCGGGAGGGTCCCCCCTCTAATACTGCATTGAAAACCTTTGCTAAGTGTGGGGCCAGAGTAGAGCGGTACCGTTTATAGAAGGACACTGTGAAGCCATCTTCCCCAGGGGAGGTCCCCGCCTTCATCCCGCTAATAGCATTGCCCACCTCCTCCTCGGTCAACAGCCCCTCCAGTCCCTCGGCCATCTCCCCGGACAGGGCCGGTATCCGGACCGAGTTGAGAAACCCCTCTATCTCCTCGTCCCGCCCGTCACATTCCGAGGTATAGAGTTTTTCATAATATCTCCGGAAGGCCTCTCCTATGTGGGGAGTGTCATGGCCCATGGTCCCCTCCTCACTCCTCACTGCCTTTACCATTCTTTTCCTCTGGACCTCCCTCAGTTTCCAGGCTAGGATTCTGTCCGCTTTGTCCCCCTTTTCGTAATACTTCTGCTTGACCAGTTGGAGGCCTCGCTCCGTTTTGTGTAGGAGGAGGTCTCGCAGCTGGAGCCGATAGTCGGCTAGTGATTCGAGCCGACCGTGATCCAAGGGGGCCGCTCGGGGCCCCACCGGTTGCAGTTGGGCAATTTTCCCCCTCAGGGCTTTCTCCTGGGCTTCCCTCACTCTTTTGGCCTGAGCGCTCATTTTAATGAGAGAGCCCCTTATTGTGGCCTTGAAGGCGTCCCATAGGGTGTGTGGGCCCACCTCGCCATTGTCATTAAATTCAAAGAATTCCGTAATAGCCTCTAGCACCTCCTGGGCACGGACCTCATCTTTCAGCAGGGAATCGTTACATCTCCATCTCCCTCTGCGGTCACTTAGCCAGTCCCTTGCAATGGTGGTTCGAACCAGGTCGTGGTCCGACCAGGGGACGGGGTCGACTTTGTGGCCCGAGACATACGAGTGCAGGGACTCGTCCACCAGAATGTAGTCAATTCTAGAAAAGGACGAGTGGGTGGACGAATAATATGTGTAGGAAGGAGTACCCGTTCCGGGGGAGGGGAGTGTGTCCACCAAGCCCAGCTCTGCGTTAACCTTCCGGAAGGACCGGGCCATGTGGACATCCGTGGGCCTGGAGAGCTGAGGGCCAACACGCCTTCTGTCTAAGTCGGGGTCGATTACCATGTTGAAATCACCGCCCACCACCAACCCCCCCCGGACAAAGAGCTTGAGTTTCTCCGCCACTCGCTCCCAAAACTGGGCCTGGCCCTCATTGGGGCCGTAAATCCCCGCCAGGGTGAGCGGTGAGCCCTGTAGGGATCCTCGCACCAGCAGGAATCGGCCTTCCGGGTCTTTCACTATTTCCTCTTTTACAAAGCCCACGTTTCTCCCCAGAAGGATGGCCACCCCCCTCTTCTTGGACCTGTGGGACGCGCAGAACACCTCTCCTATACCTCCCCCCCTCATCGTGGGTTCCTTTCCTCTTGCCCAGTGAGTCTCTTACAGGAAGAGGATATCAAGACCGGCCCTTCTGAATTCTCTAGTGACCAGGGACCTCTTCGTGGGTGTATTCAGGCCCCGTACATTGAGAGTGCCCACCCCCAGGGCCGACAGTCCCTCAGCCGTCATCTAGCGGCTCCGCTCTCCGTGTCGGCTCACCTACACCACCTATGTTTGGATACTCCCATGGTTGGATCCTTTGCACCCCCCCCTCCCCGCCCCTTCCGGGGGCCTGTAACTATTCCCCAACTGCCCCCGGACCCCCCCAAAACTGAAACCCCCCAACTCCCGCGTTAACCCTCTCCCCCCTCCCCGGCGTCCAGCCAAGTTGTCCCGCCATATCTGGCTTTTGGCCGAACCACCAGCCCGCTCCCCTGGCCGGGCCGATCGTTTTGGAAGCTGTTCCTCCTGAGCCCCCCGGGCCCCCCAGGGCCCCACCCCTGCAATACATCCCGTATACTTGCTGTTCGTAGGGGCGTAGGAATCGGTACACCCACATGCACCTGACTGAGCTGTCCCAACCTGTGTGCAGCGATCCCTTTCCTAGTCATCCGGGTCTCTCCTCTCCCCGTCTTTAGCCGGTGAAGGCGTATTCATTTTTCTGAACTTTCGTGCGCCGGTTCGCCTCCTCCTTTCCCCCGACGGGCCGGGTCCACTAGGTCCTGCCCTCTCCGGCCCCGACGGGCCCCTCCGGTCATTCGTGTCCGTCGCATACTCCAGCAGGGCTCCCCGGATGTCCTCTTCAGTAACCAGGGTAGTTCTTTGGCCCATGTATTCGAAAGTCAGGGAGAAGGGGTAGCCCCATCTGTATCATACTCCCTTCTCCTTGAGTAACTGCGTGAGCGGGCGACACATTCTCCGCTTGGCTAGCGTGTAGGCGGAAAGGTCCTGGAATATTGAGACCTGAGCATTGTTGTAGGTGATATTTCTGGCCTTCCTGGCTTCCTCCAGCACCTTCGTTTTCTCCGAGTAATAGTGGAACCTGACCAGTATCGACCGGGGGCCCCCCGGTCTGCCCCCCGCCCTATGCACCCTGTCGAACGTAGGTTCTGTGGTCATCTCTTCGGCGAATAGGAGGGTGATGATGTCCCGCACTGCTCTGATGACGTCCCTCTCTGTCTCTCCTTCCAACTCCGGCACCCCGAAGATTCTGAGGTTATTCCTTCTCTCCCTATTCTCAAAATCGTCCATCTGTCGGGCTCTCTCCTCTTCTCTCTTTTCCAGGGCCTCCAGCCTCACCTTAAATTTTATGTCTTGGGTCACTGATGAGGATTGATTGGTCTCAACCTGGAGTAATCTGTCTTCGACCTTTTCCACCCTCTGGTCCATTTTCTCGAGTTTTTGGGCTATGTCACAGCGCATGTCCCTGATTTCTTGTACGATCGAGGCGAAGCCCCTCTCCATAGCTGATGGGGGGGGAGCCGCATCCTCCGACTGGGCCATGGTTCTTTTGAGGCCCAAACCGTTGTTGCCCCTCTTGGCTTCTTGAAAGCGGTACCCCTGCAAAGTCTCTCTCCAGCTCATCCGGTGTATGACCCGAGGGCAGGGGGTCTCGCTTTTGCGCCCCCCTCGGGGGGGGGAGGGGAGGCCTCCCCGGCACGGGCCGCAGGCGCTTCCGTGAGATGGGCCCCGTGCCTCGGGGAGCAGGCTTCACATCACTGAGGGCGGGCACACGCCCCACCGTCGCCCGGCGGGGGCCTCACACCCTATATCGGGGTCACTGTGGCCAGCCGGGGCCCGTCCTTTCTTCTTTTTTATTTTTTTTTATTTTTTTCCCCCGCGGACCCGAGCCCTGGGACCCTCGACGGGGGGGTTGCAGCTCCTGTCCCCCTGTCCCCCTTACACTTAGGATTGATCCCCACAGTGGGGGGGATCCTTCCGGGCGGGCACTCGCCCCACCGTCCCTCGGCGGCGGGGGCCACTCACCCGGGTAGCAGCTAGAGGCAGGAGGGGGGGCCGGTGCTCGAGCGCACCCCCTCACCTCCGATCCCCGGCACAAATCCACAGCCTCCCCATGGGGGCCCGCTCCCGCCGCCCGCGGATCCTCAGCTTCGGCGGGGGAGGGGGGGCCCGTCCTCCGCAGTGGCCGGGCCCGGAGGCGCGAGAGGGGCTCCGGCGTACCCCGACGGGGGTTTGCTCTGGGACCGCGTCGTCCCGTCTCCGCTCCCCGCTCCCAGCACTGGTCTCCAGCTCCAGTCGGGGGTGGCTTGCACTCCGCCCGCCTCTGCCGCGTGTCGTCCGGAGATACGCCGGAAGGCTGCACTGCCCTGCTGGTTCTGCGGCGGGGCGGGCCGCGTATCTTGCCTTCCCGCGGCTCACGCGGGACTCGATCTCGGGCTTCCCGGGGTCCGCAGACTCCGTTCTTTCGCTGCGGGGGTGCCCGGGGGGTCAATCGACTGGAAAATGCGGGTGGGGCTCTGGGGGGGTTGCAGGGGGGGGCTCAATACCCTCTGACAGACTGGATCCGGCGGGAGCGATGCGATCAGGCAGCCATTGCCTGTGCGCCCCCTGGTGGCCTCCACATCTTTGTATTTTAAAGTTGTTATGTACAGACAGCCTACCTCTGCTATCGATCACTTTGTAGTAGCAGGGGTAGACGCATGCAGAGTTAGCTCAGTAAAAACAATTGGTTTTAGCAAGTCTGCCTGCCGTTTGTTCATTTGATTGAATTCGTGTGATGTGAGACTTTGCTCACTCATGGAATGTGTTCATTTTAACCCAGTAATCCAAAAACTGACCAGCTGGAAATATTCCCAGGGTGTGAGAAATTTCCCACAAACCTGATTCCCTGTTTGGGGCACATTTTGCAAACCTGCAGAGAAAGCATAATCTGGAGAAGCATCATGTCGGGCACTAATTTCTATCCGCACATCCATATCCATTTTACTCCTTAAAATCCATCTGAGCCAATCATCCCACCTGTGTTCTTATTGCTCCAACAAGGAACAGATGAGTATGCCTTTTTAATTTCACACATCTCTGCATGGCATTATGATTGCATGCATCTTCTTTGAATTGAGGGTGCTTGCAGCAATATAATTTAAGAAGGAGCCTATTTCAATGTACTGTCTATAATACCTTTTGCTGCTTCTGCAAGGCTTGGATGCTGTCACTTGAGGTGCATGGGTTAGTAGAAAGCATTTTGTGATTGAGTGTTGGCATCTTCAACACTGTTCCCACACAGATCCCGGGGCACCCAGAAGAGAGAGGCCCAAGCAGCATTCCAGAACTCCTTTAACGTTATAGGTAATTCACTTCATCTCGTCAACGTTCAGCTTTAGAGCTAAGATTTAACTATAACGACACTGATCTCTTGCTGAGTGATCATTATTATGGAGAATTCGGAGCAAAATCCCCACCCCCCCATCCCTCTATGAGATACCCAAGAATGTGTACACTCACTAAGGTAAAGAGCCCTAGAAATGGGGGATTTGTTGATTTTTTTGAAGTCTCTGGAGTGGGTGCGAATAGCAAAACAGCCTCATCATCCACAATTTTGTATTTTATTTTTATTTATTTGTATCATGCCGGTCGCCCTCAGGCATCAGGGCGTCACATGAAGACACATCAGACACATCAGACAACAAGTAGACTAACATGGAGATGAGACAATATAAAGACGGTAGTGTAGTTCTGGGAGTTATTTGAAGAGTAGGGTTTTCAGCTTTTTCCTGAAGCACAAAAATGTGGTTTCTAGTCTTAGACCTACAGGCAGACTATACCATATACCACCTGCGGATATGGTAAAGACCTTGCCCATTCCGTTGGACCTTTTGTGGGCAGCTCCTGTGATTTGGCCTCTGTGTTCAGATCTTAATAACCGGCCTGGAACATATCTGGAAATGTTTGATTTGAGGTATGCTGGGGCTTTCCGTTAAAGGCATTTAAAGAACAGCGTCATGGCCTTGAACAATACCCTGTCTTTCCACTTTGAGCCAATGAATTTTCCTTCTGTCATTACTAATGTGTTTGGTCTTGGGTTTCTGCTTGATAATCCTGATGGCATTGTTTTGTATGTGTTGGAGTTTTGTGGTGCACTGTTTATTTGCACTAAGCATTAGTGAGTTTCCGTAGTCCAGCCGCAGTAGTATAATTGCTCTGGCCATTGTTGTACAGTTCTCTTCACTAATGTAGGGCTTTATCGCTCTCAATAGTCTAAGATGATATAGGCAGTTTTTTGTGACATGCGCGACGTGAGCATCAGATCTCATAGATACCTACATGATCATACCCAGTGTCTTTTGTACTCATCTTTACTGAAGGACTGGGTAGCATTTTGAACAAAAATGACTTACAATGCAGGCAAGAACAGAGATCGGTGGCAGTCTTATGGGATGTGTCTTTACTTAAGAACATTGTTTGAGTGACACATACCAGGCGCTGGAGGGGTAAAAGTGGGAACATAAATTAGGAATAGGAACTGGTGGATGTAAAAATATATTTTAACATTGACAGACTGAGGATAGTATTTATACATTTACAAACTAGTGACCCGTGGTCCTTGGGGCAGAATGCAGGAGAGTTAGGATGGGTATTTAGCTTGGATAAGAAAGTGGAAGGTGTTGGGGGCTTCTTCCATCACTAGTAGATGGTGTTGGAGTTGCGTTTTGAAGAGTTCCACTGAAGTGATGGCTTTGATGGCTAGAGGGCGACATTCCAGTGTAGTGGGGCAAGTAAGGAAATGGAGCAAAAGGGGATAGGGGAGGCTGATCGGTTGTAAAGGAGCGAGGATTGGACAGTTTGAAGGGGGAGCACAGTAAGATGTAGTCAGTAAAATAGTGGGGGCAAAACCATGGATGGATTATAGACTTTTAGGATGGATTTAAAAAGAGAGTGATTTTGCATGGGAAATCATACATCAAAGCAATCGTAGGTATAAATGGAGGAAGATCGGGGATCATTTACATGGGTGCGTGTCACAAAGGTGGGAGAGTAGTGTGTATACTAAGGAGTCGGCTCAAGCGGTAGACTATTTTGTTGAGCACAAGAGAAGAGATATGTGTTCTAGATGAGTTATGGGTAGGGTGTGAGTGGATTATTCAAAGTTTTAGGGGATTGGGTGTGGATGGGGTAGCAAGAGCTGTGATTAACTTTTTCAGGCTCTATTCAAAGAGAAACCAAGGTTGTAAGCCATGGGAGAGGGGTGATGAAGAAAGGGGAGAAAGAGAAATAAGAGGGCTCAGTAGGGTCGCATTTAGGCAAGAAGTAGGATGACTTCCTTTCTTGCGTAGTGGAGCATGAGGCAGCTTAGAGTCAGAGAATGTTGGATGGTGGTAAGGCAGTTGTTCAGATACTCAGGAGCTTCAGGATGTGGTCTGTAGAGTGGTGATGGACAAAGCAAAGGAAGAAATTAGTTTACTGAGGGAGCATGTGGATACGGAGAAGAAAAGTGGTCCTAGGACTAATTCTTTAGGAACTCCTATTTGTTGAGTTTTCGTAGAAGTGATGATGGTGTACTGAACCATGGAAGAGATAACTATGGTTTATGATAGATGGGTAGTCAGAGCCCTCTCCAGTGTTCCTTTATCCTCACCTATAATCGGGGTTTGTCTAGGGCAGAGGGGCCCGTAGCCAACATTGTGGCATTAGTCCCACTCCATAAAAAGGTCTGCTTTAAGTGGAAACATATTGAATGTGAGGATGCTGTGCATTTGTATTCCCTAATTTTTCTTTTTTGGGTATGGTAGAAACAATACAAAAGGTGTAGATAAAGAACGGTTAACAACACACGATCTGTCCAATTAAAAGGTTGGACTGGGTAAAAGAAGAAAATGTCCTGGAGCAAACTCTGAACCAATTTGAAATTACTCCATGGACTTAACATACCCTCTGCTTCTAGGGCAGGCCTACAATGCTATGTCCCCTGGAAGAAGAAAACATATTCCTCTTCAAGTGAGCCCAAAACTAGCAGATTTGGCAGAAGCCAAATAATCTTTAAAATCAGTTGGTGGGCTTTTTGGGGTACAATTTTGATAAAGACCTTGGTAACCATTTGAAAACCTTCACTTCCCTGACAAGAGTCATTATTAAGAAAGACATTCACTAGGTTTTTCACCAGGGCTCATTGGCCTTGGTACCTTCACATCCTTGGCAAGAGTCAAAAGGCCCAATACAAGCTCCTGTCAGAGTCGAGGAGGTCCCAGTGCCGACTTTGGAGATTCTAGGAAAAAGCACAGAACAAGCGGCTCAGAGAGCTCAGAAAAACCTGAGACAGGCTGCAGACAGTACCCAGGCCGGCTGACAGACATGCCCCTATGCAACCAATCTCCTCTTTCCAGCGTCCTTGTGTTTTGTTGAGGATTCTCCCTTGTATATGGGCCGGCCGTCATGTTCATGAAGCAGCAGTAGGTTGGGAGCAACCGAAAGCCCTGCGTTTGAGGCAGAGGTGCCCCGGTACCTGGAGGAGGTGGCCAGAAGAACATGGGCAGGCAGCCACAGGGGAGCGGAAACACTAAACTGCCACTGAAAAGTTTGTGATTGCTCTGTCAGCAATGTGCTAACACAGATGAAACCATAATAAAAGAGGTGATAACACTGCTAGATGCTATAAAAGCCAATAACCCACTGCAAAGCACGTTGCGCTATGTTCCATGCATAAGATCCTTTAAGAACCGAGTATCAGAACCTCTGCCGCAAAGCCGGCGCATGCTAAGGGCACAGTGTTGTGCAAAGCACGACCGCAAGGGATGCTAGCCATGTGATACTTAGCACATTGCGCTACCTTCTACACATCGGATCCTTTGAGAACCGAGGTTCGGACCCTCTGCTGCAAAGCATGCGTAGGCTAAGGGCAGAGTGTTTTGCGAAGCAGGACCGCAGGAGACGCTGGCCATTTGTTATGTAGCACGTTGCGCTACGTTCCGTGTATCGGATCCTTTAAGAACCAAGGATCGTACCCTGTGCGGCAAAGCCTGTGCAGGCATAAGGGTGCAGAGTTTTGTGATGCAGGACACAGGGGACGCTGGCCATTTGATACATAGCATGTTGCGCTACGTTCAAAGCATCGTATCGCTTAAAATACGAGGATTGGAACCTCTTCAGCAAAGCCCACGCAGGCTAAGGGCACAGTGTTGTGCGACACATGTGTTTGGTGATGAAGGGGCTGCAGACCAGAGTGTGAGTATGCTGCACAGCCGTTGACCGTTAGCGACCGTACAGTAAGAAAGGTGCGGGCAGGAGGAGCGTCCATTACTGCGCTCTACTAAACTACTCTGCCCTCACTGTTAGAACTGATATAGTATTGTTTCGTCCTCATTGTATATGTTGGCCTATGCCCAGTCGCTTTTGCGAGGATATCCTTATTACAAGGTGGTGACTTTAAGTGGATCAAGCCTCCATTTTAGGTTAAAGCCGCCATTTTAGTTTATTGTACAAAGTCATCCTGTGGTCTAAAATGGCCATCTCGTGTGCTCTTGTTCTTACTTTAACCTCTTCAACCTCTGGAGGAGAGTTAATGTCCAACCTGCCTTCAGGCTACATGTTAGGGTCATGTAGACCTTGTCCTTTGTTGACCTTGGGATCAGAGGATTACTTGAATTAGCGATGTTAACCTACAACTATACAAGAACAATAACGGTACCCAAATATGACATGCAAAATATTTGTTTGATCTGTATTAAAGCAATGTGTAAAGAGTGTAACGTTAAACTTAGAGAATAATAATTTCTGTTAGTAAATGTATTAATAAGTAAACCGCATGCACGAGATATGTAAATTAGGAACAAACCTGCCGTGACCCTAGCCCAGTACATGATTAACTTGAAAAAGGCTGGACATCGTTATAACGAAAATGTATAAATACGCCGATGTCCAGCTAGCAAATCTTGTTCACTGATCACATTGAACCCTGCTGGTGCTCTCTGTGATGTATTGACGGCCAAATAGCTATTTGTGTACTTTGTTTTGTAAATGTTCAGTTTTGTAATAAAGATTCTGGGAATCTTTACAAGCCCGAGTCGGTGTATTTTCCTTTTGCATGGTGTAAAAGCCTTATTATTGTATTTTTCTGATTCCACATCACATGTACTTCTACTTAAACGCTTGTCTCAACGTACACTGTCTCCATGCACCCAATTGGCTTATGCTTTCACGGTTGCCTCACTTTGTGTTCCCTGCTGTTTCTTTTGCCTTTTTCTCCCTCTAGGTGTTTGTTCCTGTGCTGTTACTTCGCTCTGCTTCTGTTGTGCCCTCTAGGCCTTTTTCCCCCTTTAGGTTCTTCCTCCTGCATGCTTCTGCTGGTTTATTGTTGGTTGTACTTTACATTCTGCTTCTGTTGTTCCCCTTAGGCCCCTTTCCCTCCCTATGGTCCACCTCTGTGTTTACTGTTGGTATTGTTCATGCCCACTAGGCCTTTTTCCCCCCTTCTAGCTGCCGGCTCCTCTGTGCATCCACTTGGGATATTGTTGGTTGTTGTTCACTTGCCCCCCTCTCTAGTCCTGCTGCTCCCAGTTGGCTGCCTCCTCTGCCCTTTCCCTGTGTTTTTTCTGAATGTTTATCCTATGTGCTTGTGCCTTTCTGTTACATTCCTTTCTGTGCCACCTCCTATGTTGCCCCCCCTGCTAGGTCCCCATCCGGTGCATCCAGTGTGGTGTAGCCCTGTGCTGTGCTTCCTCTGCTTTGGCTTCTCCCTCGCGCTTTTCCCTCTTCTTTCTACCTTGACTATTGTGCTCTTGGTCTCTAACTGCTTTTCTATCACAGAACCTATCCTTCTTACAAAGTCTGGAAGTAAGAAGTTCAAGAAGACATCCTCAACTCCAATCCAGGCCTTCCAATCATTGACACCCACATCAGTGCCTCCTCCAGACATACTCTTACCGACATCCTCTTTGTCGTTCCCTCTCCTGAACTATGGGCCCTACAGATGGTCACTGTTCTCTCTCCTTTCCCTTCATCTCCCATCAAAGGTGCCATAAGATGGGAGGTCCTCTTGCCATCCTTCCTGTCCTCCAAAACCATCATTAATGTATATCTAAATGGGACCATCATGGTTCAGGGCACTCAGCCCAATCTCCTCCTCCTGGATAGTCACCTCCCACGTCTTCCTCCTTTTTCTTCCTACTCTATCTACCACCTCTCTGGCCCTTCAGCGACCTTCCTACTCTACCACTCTGCCACTCCCCTCCACCTCTGCTGCCTCCTCTGTGACTCTCCCCTTTGCCTCCTCTCTGGGCCCTTTACCACATAGCACTATCTCTACCATCTCTCTGGCTCCTGTGCCTCCTTGCTCTTCTACCGCTCTGGCTCCTTTGCCATTCACCTCTTCCTCCGCTTCCTCCTCTCTGGTGCCATCCTCTTCCTCCTCTCTGGGCCATCTGTACCCTCCTTCTACCTCTGCCCTCTCTTGCGCCCCTCTGCCTCTTGCACTGGGTGTACCTCTCTCCTGTACCCACTCTGCAAAGTCTTTTTCAAAAGTGGCAACCTGGTCCAAGTAGCTACTCTTAACGCTCGCTCTGCTTGCAAAGACTTCTATGACATCTGCCACCTCCTCAAAGGCCTTGATCTGGATGGTCTTGCACTCACTGAGATTTGGTTCACGGCCAGCACTGTCACAAGCTTTGACACTCTCCTCCCTGAGGACTACAAGATCCTCTTCAAACCCAGGACCAACTGGCCCGGAGGTGGGGTGGCCCTGATCTTTCCTGAGTGGGTCCCTGACTCTATCATTCCCATCCAGGCTTACTCCTCCTTTGAATGCCGGATCTGCACGCTCTCTATCTCTCCTGGCCTCTCTCTGACTCTGGCCACCATCTACAGGCCACCTCTTCCTCTCTGAATGGGCTGATCTCTCCTCCTCTCTCCTTGTTTCTACCTCTAAGCTTATCTTCTTCTGGGATTTCAACATCCACTTAGACTCCTTTGACCACTCTGGGCCTTTCTGCCACCTCTGCGACTCTCTCTCCCTCTCTTTTCTTCGCTCTGGTCTGACAAACTCAGCTGGACACACCTTGGATGTTCTCATCTCCTCAGACATTCCCCTCACTAACCCTCTCACTACTCCAAGCTCCTGAACTGACCACATTATGCTTTCCTCTCACCTGCAACAGTCTGTCCCCCTGGCAAAACCTACCCCAGCACTGCCACCTTCATTTGCGGTCATTTGACCAATGAAGAGAGTGACAGTTGCCATTTTTGCCTCTACTTTCTCTCCTCCTACCCCTGCGGCTGACTCCCACTCTGACACAGTCCTCCCAAACCTTCATCCCTCTATCTCCAATGCTCTCTATATCTTAGCCCCTGTCATGAGGATCTGTCTAAAGCCTACCTCCAAGTGCAATTCTTGGTATGACTCCAACCTGGCCACTTTGAAATGCGAGAACTTTGGGCACATCCTCTGACAAACTGGCCTACTGCCTACTCCAAAGGCAATACAGACTCTCCGACTTCTCCAAGAAGAGGGTCCACATTCAAGCCTGTGTTTGTGGCCTCTAACAGCATGGCCAAACCTTTTACAATCTGCAAGGAGCTGGCCAATCTGACTGCAGTCTCTGCCTCTCCTGTTCCTTCCTAGGTCCTCTGGATGGACTTTGTCTCTCGTTTGACCACTAAAACTCAGGCATCCTGTCCCTGCTATCCTCCTCTACTCATCTCTCTCTCCCTCTACCTGTCTCAGGCCCCCACGAGCCACCCTTCCCTCTCCTTTCCTTATCTCCTCTCTCTCTTCTATAACACCTGATGATGTTTCTAGACAAGCCCGGTCTATGAAAGTTTCATCCAAACAGGTGCGCCCCTGCTCCTCCAAAACCAAATAGGACAACATTGTTTCCTTCACTCCAGCCTTGGCCGATTTCTGCAAGCATTCCTTTGCTATTGGATCTTTCCCCTCTCTTCTCAGGCACTCCCTTGTGCACCTCCTCCTGAAGAAACTTTCTGCTGATCCTTCATGCCCGACCATCTAATAACCAATCTCTATCCCTCCTTTCCTGGGAAAACTCCTTTAGAAATTAGCCATCTCTCAGCTAAACCTCCACACTGAATCTGCTGGTTATCTCCATGACGATAGGTCTGGCTTCAGATTGACCAAAGGTACAGAAACTGCTCTCCTGAACTCCCAGGAAGATCTGCTCTCCAACCTTAACTCCAGCACTCACCCTGTCCTTATCCTCCTTGTCATCTCTTGTGCCTTTGACATGGCCAATCTTGCCACCCTGATCAACCGTCTGACCTCCTTCCTCTTGGACTGACCCTCGCAGCACCAACTTGGGTCCTTTCTCTCCACCACCTCTCTTTCCACATGTGGTGTTCCCCAGGGATCTATCCTCTCACCCTGGCTCTTCAATGTCTTTCTGGCTCCTCTGGCCCACCTAATCTCTGCTTTCTCCTGTAACTTTCAATGGTGTGCAGTCATAATGTCGAAAAAATAATGTCGAATTACAAAAATGTCTAAAACATAATGTCAGAAAAAAAAAAAATTTTTTTATTTATATGCTTTTTTTTTGGTTCCGGGGGTTAAAAAAAAGGGTAAAACAAAAAGAAAATTACAAAAAGGGTGGTTGGGGGTAACCCCCCATTTCGAACAAAAAACAACCAAAAAAAGAAATTCGACATTTTTTTTCGACTTTATTTTTTAGACATTTTGACTTTCGACATTATGACATTCGACTTTATGACTATACACCACTTTCAATGTTATGCGCATGACACTCAGCTCTCTTTCAGGCTACCCTTCCCCTCCTCTCCCTCCTTGCTCATTCCTGACTGTCTACCCGCTATTCAGGGATGTTGTGCCTCTAATGACCTCTGCCTTAATGCCATTAAGCAGAGATCCTTCTCATTTGGTACCCCTGCTCCCGCTTTTCCTCTCTCCCTCTTGCCACCCTCTTTGGGCCCCCTCCTCCCACCCTCCTGTGAGGCAAATAACCTTGGTGTCTTCTTCAACTCCACTCTCTCCTTCTCCCCACACATCACAGACCTTGTCAATTAGGCCCACTTCCAGCTAAACCTCCTCAGAGGAACCCTGCACCCACAGCTCTGGTTCTCTCCAAGCTGGACTGCTGCAACAGCCTCTTTCTCAATCTTCTTAACTCTGCTCTCTACCCTTCCTCAAGTAATCCAGAACAGGACTGCAAGATTTATCCTTGGCCTCAAGTTCATGGACTGCATCTCTCCAGCTCTGACATCTCTCCACTAGCCCTGGGGCCGCTAGGATCAAGCTCAATACCCTCTGCATCATGATATGATATGATATGATATGATATGATAAGGCATTTATAACTCACTTATACACAAGTGTTTCAAGGCGCAATGAGGCAAGTGAGGGGAATAGAGGGAAGACAGAGACAACGATCCTACTAGGCCAGGTGATATTGAGATTGTGCAAGTGCAGGGGAGATGGGAAGGGGAAAAGGGCAGGGGAAGGGGGGGCAGTGCAGTACATAGAATAACAGTAAATAAATAAGACAATAAATAATAAATAAAAGTGTGGCCAGCTGGTGGAAAGTGCAAGGGTAAGTGCAGACATCAGGTGTCAAGTGCTAGCAGGGGCTGAAGGGATACACAAACAGTCCCTAAGTTCAAGGGATGCCAGGGTGCAGTGCAGGTGTGCTGTGTGGGTAGGGGACCTGGGCCCGAGATCCGAGGGTAGCCTGGTGACCAGTGCAGTTTCAAATTCAGCCAGGAGATCAACAGGGGCGAGGAGGAGAGAAAACAGAAGCAAGAAGGAAGGTCTTGAGGTGCTTGCGGACTGGAGATGGGTCTCCTCAAGTTTCAGAGAGGCAAGGAGGCTGTTCCAAAGGGAGGCCCTGCAGAAGAAAGAGATGTACCACCAACTCGCTGCTTGGAGAAACGACTAACCCTGAGGCAGTTGGAGGTGGATGAGTGAAGAGCCTGAGAAGATATTTAAGAAGAGAGAGTTGAAGATATTGAGGCCTCAGGCCCTAGAGGGCCTTGTGGACATTGCATAGGATTTTGAACTTAATCCTTGCCGTCACTGGGAGCCAGTGCAGAGATTTCAGTCCTGGAGAGATACGATCCCTGGGCTTGACGCCAAGGACAAGTCTTGCAGTCCTGTTTTGGATTCGTTGCAGAGGGCGAAGAGTAGAGGCAGGCAGATTTAGAATGAGGCTGTTGCAGTAGTCCAGCCTAGAGAGAACCAGAGCTCTGGGGACAGTGAGCTTCTTGGGGAAGGAGAGAAAAGGAAGAATACTTCTGAAGAGGTGCAAGTCAATATCAGCACTTATTGTTGGGGCACTATAGTCTGGTCCTCACTGAAAAGCCCTTGTATGCATTCTCATAGAAATTACTCTCCATGGTACACACTGGAGCAGAAAGGATGGCTGGTGTGCTGCTGTTCCACAGAATGTGGCTTGTTTCAGGAGAAGGCCAGTTTCCTAGTTGTTCCTTTATGCAACTTTTTAGTTTCCAGTCTTGCAATGTTGCGACTACTTGAATTGTGATGACCTCCGCAGACAGCTCTAATTTTAGCTAGGCAAGGTGGTGTTTGAATTAATGCAGCCTTGAATGTAACGTATTATGTTTTCAGCTCTGTATTCTTATAAATATGATTGTATCAATCACAAGTTGATCATGGCATCGCGTTGTCCTACTGATTGGGGAACTAGAGGTTGCCTATGCAGTTTGTAGCAGTGCTCTATAGCCAGAAAGATAGTCCAGTGATAGTTTGCAGTCTCAGTATTTATTGCCGTATTGCAAGATGTTTTCCATGTTGAGTGAGGGTGCAAAGGGTGCTGGGTAGTTGCTTGAGTGAGGTGAGATATGTATTACATTTGTTTTTTTTCACCATAGTATTTTAGCTGGACTGATAGCATGTCTGCTGTCTATGAGCTCTAGAGAGTTTGATGGGTCGAGTGCTTGTGTTCTGACCTTGCATCGTTTAAATGGTGTGTATGGTCAGTGAGAATTGTCATGCTGTAGCCATAGAGGGGAGAGATGACATCCATGGTTGGTCATGTGACATCATGTGACATCCATCAAGGAGTGAAGACTATCCTTCAAAGCTTCTGTGGGAAAGTCCTCCCAGAATGGTGGGTGATGGAGGTAGACCTTGTTTATTCAGAATATTTGAAAAGTCTGATGAATGTAAACTTTGACATGATCTGACCAGTCCAAATCAATATAGGAGAGATTTCCCATTAATGGTGTTGAGGGTTTGACTATGATTAGCATGTCACCTCTGACATGTGACGGGTCTGTGATGTACTGTTTAATGTTCAGTTTGTTAATGAAGTCCACGAGGATTGGTACTTTCAGCAGAAGGAGGGTTTAAATCATCCAAGGAATATGTTTTAGAGTACTAGTTTGGTGCCAATGTTATAAGATCAGTGATATCTCCACGATAGACTGAGGGGACACCTGGGGGATGGGAGATGAGGTGAAATGTTCTGGTTTGTATAGAGATGAGTAGGGGGCGACAGTGATGTGTGCATAGAATGGGAGTGGGGTAGCTTACATCAGTGCCCTATTAGCTTTGGAATGACTGCAAGTCCATCACTGACCCCATCCACAATACATGGAGGAGGGTGTACCTTCATAGAGTCATTATGCATAGTGCATGGATGGATGGCGCAGGACTCTGTTATGAGATGGGCATCCTCTGGTCGTAAATAACAGAGATGTCAACGCCGTGTAGGAGTGAGAATGTATGTGCATTATTATGCTTGTTGGGCTGCAGAAACTGTACAAGGTTGTTAGGAACCCTAGCCAAATTGTTGCTGCCTACACCTGTTTGTGAGCACGATAATGTAGGAAACTGTACAGAACTTAATGGACTGCACCAATGGGTTGCAGAATAGGGTTTTTGGCCCTCTCTGTTTAGGCACCTAGCTGAGGATGCATGGGTAAGGGGTACAGAAGATGCTAGAATAAAAATGGGAGGTTTGGTTAGGTGGTTGTGTCTGACCAGTAGGAGCATGGCAGTGGGGTAAGCCTCATCAGGACCTCGTTATGGTGAGAGTAGGACATGTAAGTAGAGAGGAGTACAGACAGTTGGCAGGAGAAATGCTGTGCAGGAAGGGCTAAACAAAGGCCTGTGAGGAAAACTAAATCAAGGTGGGTAGCTGGAGACATAAGCAGAAACCATTTGGAATTGGTTCTTTTGAGCTTATAGGAAAGGCAGACCCATGGGCTGATCTGGTTCTCAAGCAACATGTGTTCTGCCTGCTGCCATATACAGGGTTTCAGCGGGACAAGCTCATAGGTTCCCATTTGTGGAGGTAAGAGAAGAAGTTGAAACCCTGTTTGTATTAGCACTGAATCCATGAATAATCCACTCAGATCTTATTGATGTTGGTAAATCCTTTGAAAGATCACTGTGACTGCCCATCTTGTCTCCTGCAGCCCTCCTGGCTCCTCAGTGGCTATCCAGCATTCTTACTCAAGGACCACCAACAATCTAAGGCTCCGCCTTGATAAAGACCTACATTCTAAACACGCGTTGGCTTTCCTCATGTGACCTAGCACTACACATGCCTAGTTAACCACTGGCAATTACGTGCCGATGAAATCAAGACTACATACACAATCAAGTGTATTGGCCTATCATTTACCAACATCGACAAGATGTGAGTGAATTCTTCATGGATCCAGTGCCAATACAAACAGGGTTTCATCTTCTTCTCTTATAAACAGAAACCAGGAGAATTGTTGTGAGGTGCAGTAGGGGGAGAACAGGTACTTGTGGAAAAAGGAGTGGGTGTCCACATGATTTTAGACCTCCCTGGTCACATTGGGCCTCATTACGGTCCATCGGTAGCCATGCCGGTAAAACAGGCAGGTAGCAGCAGGACCCGTAATGAATTACCGGTGCCTGACTTCCCAGTGCCACCGGGCTATTCCAAGTCTGGTGGCCGGGAAGTCAGGCACTGGTAATTGTGTTAGTGTCCATTCCCATGAAGTCCCATAAATTCCATGGGATTAGGAACACAGGAGAACTGACGAAGTTAACAACATTGCCGGTGCATCTGTGAGAACTCTGCGGCAGGTCTGACCCTGGCAGGTGGGATGGCACCTGCCCGCAGAGTTGTCCTGTGCCAGTCTGGTAACAACTGTGCCATTAGGCACCGCTGTTACCGGAACAGCACAGTTATAATGTGGCCCATTGTGTTTTTTAAGTGGGAGTAACAGCAGAGGGCCTTACCTCACTAGAGACCTTGGTGCTGTGAGAAGGCTTGTTTGGGGAGATGAAAACAATATGAAGTGGAATAACTTTGGTGTTGAAGAGAGGGTTATAGGTGATTTACAACTTGTCCTTTTGAGGGGGCGAATGTACACTTACACGTACACTCGTATCATATAGAACAACTTGTTGAAGTTTACCAAGAGAGGAAACATGTTTAAGGAGTTTGAATTAAGGATAGACTAGAATTGTACCTCATGAATGTACTTGTTTGTAACAACTTGAAGGTGTGGGTTACTGGGAAGAAGCTTGGTTCCTTGGAGTACTACTTCTCTGTCACTGCAAACATGAGTATTAGGTAGATTGAAATCACAGTCACATAAAGATTGCATACAACCCACGTAATTGTAGAAGCATCCGTGTACAGTAAAGATTCAGTGGCTATGCCAAAAGGTAAGTTAAAGCAATGAGGATGAATGGACATTTAAGCCATGGGGTGAGAATGATAACAATGTGGCTTCTTAATTATGTAAGCATCTATGTACCAATAAAGATTTAGTGGGCATGCCAAATGATCAATTACCCTGCAAGGATCAATAGACTTTTAAGCCATAGATTGAGAATAATTAAAAAGAGACATTCACAAGAAAATACCAAGGACCAGGGAACATGTTTTTAAATAGTGAATAGCCAAATGGCTTGCAATAATATTGGGATTAGCCCAGGCCCAAATGGTATGGGTTTGCATAATTCTAATGGAGCCGTTTCGGAAAGATTCATTGGTCAAAGCATATGAGCTTTTCGGAAAACTATGCATCATTCAATTGATAAGGGGCAAATCGCTGTCTCTAAAGGGGTGCTGCTCAATGGATGCACTGACTACTTCGAACGTTGCACAATATCAGTGCATGACTGAAATTGGACTTCCATCCTCTCTCTGAAATAGCTATGCCTTCTTTTACTGCCCGCCCTTATAAGTGATCCCCCCACATAGACCATATCATGGGTGGTGTGATCTTTGCTTATTCTTTGTGCAGCTGAGGTATGCCTCTCTCCATTGTACAATGAAATAGCAGTGCCAAGAAACATACAACAATTGTTGTTTTGCATTATTCCTCGGCAGTGGGTATCATAAAACACATATTAAAGTATGGCTGATAATTTTGGGCCCCGCCTACACAAATGTGTACGAAGTGGGGCTTAGTGCAGTGGTTCCCATTTACATTGCATAGTTCCCTTGGAAGTAGTTTACATGATATGCATATAAGTTCTTGCATATGGGTGCTAGCAATCCTGTCATGCACAGCCACTGGCATGATAAACTAGAATACTCATCAGATGTCAGGTAATGTCATGATATGCTCTTCTTTAGGGGCGTATGGTAGGGGCTGCCATGATATGGACAATAAGTCACTCCCTAGCTTTTGTGCAGCTCACGTGCCCTGGTACTTGCTTCATAAATCATGCAATCCCACTCACATGGTACATTGATGTGAAATGACCCGAGGCGGGGAACTCTTGGTAATGGCCAGTTGCTCAAGTAAAGGACCTGAGCGAAGCGAGGGTGCCTTAACATGGGTGGTGATGCCGTTACCGAGAGAGTCAGCCCGCTGCCGAGGGGCATATCGCCTTAGCACCCAGGAGTTACTACATAAAGGTGATGTTAAGATTTAAAGAAAAATGAAAAGCATACCTTTGCTCCGTTCTGCGACGCGGCGTCGGGACGCAATTCTGTCATTAGTGGTGATTCTGAATCAACACTGACGACAGACTCCTGTTATCGGTGCAGCATTGCAAGATGGAGTAAAGGTAGTGTTGGGCATGGGAAATGGACAGGGCCCCTTTAAGAGAAAGGGATGGACAGAGGGAACGGGGGGGCGGGACAAGGGGGAGGGGGAGGCGGGAAAGCGGGGAAGTAGGCAGTTCGGTGTTAATAAAGTTAGAGTGAAGATGTGCCGAGTGTCGCAGCGTCTTTTGTAGGCCGGCGGCCCCGTAACAACTGGCGACGGAGACGACGGACCGCGCACACATAGAAAAGGCCCAGACAGGGAGCACGCGAGGCAAGGAGGAGCCAGCGCGCCCGATGAAGATATCCGAAGCAGCATAAGGACCCGCCGCCGAGGACTGGACGCGAGGGACGGAGGATCCTACGCGCACGAAGATACGCACGCGAGCGAGGAGGAGCGGGAGCCCAGCGCAACGGGAGGACCCGACACGCGAGAAAACAGCCGGAGCCGAGGAGGGACCCGCGGAAGGACGGAAAGGAAACGCACGCCGAGGACAGCGGAACAGCCCTAGAGGTCGTGAGGTGCCAAGAGCACACGCGAGTACTGCATGAAACCCACAGGTCCAGGAAAAGGAGGTAGGCACGGCAAAGCAACACAAGCCACTTGAAAGCGAGGAACTTTATGCCTACACATACGACTAAATGAGCCACTTGAAAGCGAGGAACTGACGCAATTAATGAGCCACTTGAAAGCGAGGAACTGCGCGCACGTGTGAGCGTTGAAAACGAGGACCTGACGCAATTATTCAGCCACTTGAAAGCGAGGAACAGACGCACCCAATGAGCCACTTGAAAGCGAGGAACTGCGTGCATGTGTGAGCGTGTTAACGGCCACTCGAAAGCGAGGAAAGCGCCACTCGAAAACGAGGAACTGCATACGCGTATGAGTGTACGAGAGCAGTAACGGCCACTTGAAAGCGAGGAACGTCACGCGCAAGCGAGCACGACCAAGAGAAAGCGCCCACCCGGGAGCAAGGGAAATAAAACACGCACACCAACAGACACTCAACCCCAACAGCCATGTCGCAACAAGGAAGTGGTGGAAGCGCAGCGGGAGACAACACGGCACCTGCCACGCCTGGCGTGACGCCCACAAATCCAGTCTCTTTCCTACGCCGCCCAAACCCATTCTCGCTGGAACCACAAGAAAACCAAGGACAAAGGTGGCAAGAATGGATGGACGAATTTGAGGAATTCATGAGGGCGGTAGGTAACCAAAACGCCCCGAATAAACTAGACATGTTCACTAACTTGGTCGGGAAAGACATAAAAAGCGTCATCAAGACCATCCCTGCAGCAGAAAGGGACACATACCAAAAACTCATCGAAGCAATCGACGGTCGGCTGATAATAGTCCCGAACAGAGACTACGAGCGCTACATCTTTAATCAATGCACCCAACTACCCCAGGAAACAATTGGCCAATTCATATTACGCCTGCAAAGGAAAATAGCATACTGTGATTTCGCCAACTTCAACGATGACGAGGCCATCCGCCTGAGAGTGATAGAGGGATGCCTGTCATCCATTTTCCGCAAACATCTTCTAAAAAAACCCCTCCCCCTGAAAGAAATTGCTGAACTCGCCAGAGTATATGAAAGAGTGGACGCTCAAGCTGCACACATGGAGAACCCAAGAAAGATAGACTCCATCGCGGCCGTCACCACCAATCAAATCAGCCGCCAACACAACAACACGTACAGACAAGACCAATGGAACAACGCAAGACGCCCACCACCTGAAAGACAATGTTACCGATGCGGGTTTGAATTTCCCCACAGAGGCCAATGCCCCGCAATTGGCCAGATGTGCTTGAGGTGCGGACAAGAGAACCACTTTCAGAGCATGTGTCGGGAGAAGACACCCCCACTGTCAACATACAGACCACACAGCCAGCAACCGGTCACAAAGAAGTTCGAGCCGCGACCCGAGCCAATGAGACCACCCAACCCAAGACCGTATGCGGAACGAGAATACGCCAAACCAGCCGTCAACCCCAGAGCACCAAACAACTCTGGGTTCATCAGAGCGGTCGAAAATCTACAAGTGGACCAAGCAGATGCACCCTATGCCAACCATGAACAAATATATCACATGCAAGCATACCCTGAAGAGGAGATCCGGAGGGAAGACAACAATAGAGACCCATACGAAAACCCGCCAGTGGAAGAACACCCTGCCGAATACCTACCCTATGCCGAATACGACCGATACAGCAGGGAATATGTCCGACTCATCTCGGAAGCCTCCGACGACAGCGCGGCACCCAGAGTGACGGTACACCTGGGAGAGATAGACACACCGTTCCTAGTGGACACCGGCGCAACCGTGAATGTCATGAGCTACATAGCATACGAGCATCTAGCAGACAAGTTTCCCTTACAACCATCCTACGCCCACATATTTCAATGGGGCGCAACACAGCCACTGACCTCAAAAGGACAATTCACATGTGATCTCATACACAGGGGCAAGAGAGCAACAACCACGATACACGTCATCCTCAGCCAGGCAACTGCCAGATGCCTGCTCAGCCACAAGACGGCCACAGCCCTAGGCCTCATCGACTTTCACTACGAAATGTCAGAAGTGATACAAGGCGTCCCACCTAATTCCTGTGTCATACAAGCCATTCATCACAGTGCCCCGAACATAGAAAATCTGAAACTGGCATACCCAGCCCTATTTAAAGGTGTCGGCAAGCTGAAGGACAACGTCATCACACTACATGTTGATCCCAAGATCCAGCCAGTACCACAACACCCCAGGAGGGTAGGGTTCCACCTGCAGGCGAAGGTGTCGCACGAGTTACAAACGCTACTGGACAATGACATCATAGAGAGGGCAACAGGACCCACCCCGTGGGTTTCCCCACTGGTAGTCGTCCCCAAAGCAGATGGACGCCTCCGCCTCTGTGTGGACATGAGAATCCCCAATACCGCCATTCAACGGGAAAGGCACCCGGGCCCCAACATAGAGGACATGCTAATCAGGCTCAACCAAGCCACTAAATTCTCAAAGCTGGATCTCAACCAGGGATATCACCAGCTAGTAATTGACCCGGCATCGAGGCCCATCACGACATTCACCACCCATGAGGGCCTATTCCGCTACAAGCGACTCAACTTTGGAATCTCGTCCGCTGCCGAGATATTTCAGGAAACAATACACAGACTGATTTGCTCCGTCCCCAATGCATTCAACTACAGCGATGACATCCTCATCTTTGGCGCCACACAGGACCAGCACGACACAGCCCTACACCAAGTGTGCCGCATCCTACAAGACGCCGGACTGACACTCAACAGTGAGAAGTGCGAAATCAACACACGCACCCTATGTTTCTTCGGCCACATCTTCTCGGACCAAGGAATAAAAGCCGACCCGGACAAGATCCGCGCCATTACCAACCTGCCTAGTCCGCAAGACACCTCCGAACTCCGCTCGTTTCTGGGCATGGCGGGATACTGCGCCCGCTATCTCCCACAATATGCGTCACTAACATGCCCCCTGCGGCACCTGCTAAAAAAGGACCAACCCTTCCAGTGGACGGACCAATGCCAACAGGCGTTCGCCTCGATTAAACAAGAGCTTGCGGCCAATCGCCAACTGGCGTACTTCAACCCGAGCTGGCGGACAGAAATTACTGCAGACGCTAGCCCAGTGGGGCTGGGTGCCATCCTGGCTCAAACAGACCCACAAGACAACTCCAAAACTAACATAGTGGCGTACGCCAGTCGCGCACTCAACTCCACCGAACAAGCCTACTCACAGGCAGAGCGGGAGAGCCTGGCGGCAGTGTGGGCGTGCGAAAAATTTCACCACTTCGTTATCGGACAAAGGTTCACCCTCATCACGGACCACCAGGCCTTACTGGCCCTGTTTGGCAACCCGAGAATTAAGATGCCCCCACGCATCGAACGATGGGGTATCCGCCTCCAGGAATACGATTATACCATCATCCACAAACCTGGTGGCGACGCAAACCCAGCAGACTATCTATCACGGCACCCACATGGCGCTCCAGACACCGCGATGCAAGGAGAAGCCGATGAATATATCGCATACCTATCACACAATGCTCTCCCCCCAGCCATCACCGCTGAACTATTTGCAGAAAAGAGCAGAGCTGACCCCACCATTAGAGCGGCCGTCCACCTCACCAACACCAACAAGTGGCGACAGGCGGCCAACCAACACTTCGAAGAAGGGGAAGGGGGAGAAGTAGACAGAAGAGACCTGGCCAGAATGGAGAAGATACACAACGAACTGGCCACAACAGACCAAGGCACACTACTCAGAGGGAACCGCCTGGTAGCACCCAAGAGTCTTAGAAAGCCACTAGTTATGATCGCCCACGAGGGTCACCGGGGCGCGGCGAATACAAAAAAAATACTCAGAAACCAGGTGTGGTTCCCCCACATGGACACCATTGTAGACGACATACTAAGACACTGCAACTCTTGCCAGATAAATGCGGCCGGATCACCACCCTGCCCCCTGCGCATAGTTCCGCTCCCGGACGGACCGTGGCAACGAGTAGCACTTGATTTCTACGGCCCACTCGAAGAAGGGGGTCACCTGCTCGTGGCCATAGATGAATACTCCCGATTCCCATTAGTAAAACACGTACAATCCACAGCCTTCCACCACGTGGTAGGCCCGATAGACGAAGTATTCAGCGAATGGGGCGTCCCCAACGTAGTGAAGACGGATAATGGATCCCCATTCCAAGGACAAGAGTTTAAGAAATTCGCGGCGCATCTTGGATTCCACCACCAGAAGATCACACCACTATGGCCCCAAGCCAACGGGATGGTGGAGCGATTCATGGCGAACATTAAGCGCACACGCCAAAAAGCGGCGACAGACCAAGCCGCGATGCCACAAGCCATCTCACAGATGCTACGAAGCTACCGGCATACCCCCCACGAGGCAACCGGACACACCCCAGCTGCACTCATGATCAAATACAAACCAAGGACCAGGCTTCCCCAACTCGAGGACTACACGCCGGAGGAGGATGACGAGATCCGACGGCGAGAAGCAGAGAGGAGACAGAAGGCCAAAGAATGGACTGACCGGAAGAGGAAAGCCAAGGAACCCCTGATCCCCGTGGGAGAAACGGTGCTAGTCAGGCAGGCCCAACGCCGCAAAACGGACTCAAGACATCAACCCGAGTCCATGATAGTGACAGAAGTGAAAGGATCCATGATCACCGCCCTAGGAGACCGGGGCGAAATAACCCGCAATGCGTCATACTTCAGGCGAATGGTCCAAGGAGACAAATCGGAAGGCATGCCTCTGGAGGAAGAAGACCCCATAGACTCAGAGACCCCTCCCGACCCGCCCGAGGCGCCGCCACCGGCAATCCAGGAGGGCGAACGAGAAGAGCGAGTCGAGCGGCCCCACCGGCTAGCCAGACGGCCCCCCCGGCTCATCGAAGAGATGTGAGGACAGACTTCAATGATAAGTAAGGGGGGGGTGTTGGGCATGGGAAATGGACAGGGCCCCTTTAAGAGAAAGGGATGGACAGAGGGAACGGGGGGGCGGGACAAGGGGGAGGGGGAGGCGGGAAAGCGGGGAAGTAGGCAGTTCGGTGTTAATAAAGTTAGAGTGAAGATGTGCCGAGTGTCGCAGCGTCTTTTGTAGGCCGGCGGCCCCGTAACAGGTAGGTTTTTAATTTGGTCTTAAAATGTAAACATCGCTTTAGCACCTGTGTGTACTCACGGTTGCTAAAGGCGGTATGGGGGTGGTGTGAAGGAGCAAGGACGGCACAGGGCAAGGGGCGCACAGCCATGGGGGAGCTCGAAAAGCAGGCTTATACCAAAATATTCAGCCCGGGTGTTGAGCTCCCTCATTGGCTGGCACCCCTGCCGATGGTGCCAATGAAGAATGAAGAAAACAGAACGTTTTACAAACCTCAATTGAAAGAAAGGCACATAGAAATGAAGGCGGTGAATTGCGTAGGTTCTTCCTTTGACTTGCATTCCCTGTGAGCCTTACATAAGCTATGCAGTGTTGGCTTGGTGCTTTTGAAGCTTACAGATTTGTCAATGAAATGCAGTGTTCCTATTCCTTTAACTCTGGGAAAGGCATGGTATTAAATAAATCCAGCACACCGCAAATTCCATTTTGAGTCATGTGTTGCTTATTGCTTAAAGACATTACTTAATCACCACAACAATTTGCTCTAAGTAGAAACAGCCAAAAGACTGGGGACGCCTGCACCCCTCGGTTCTAAAAATATGTCAGTAAATGATCGTGCCATGACATTGGCATCGCCGAAGGGTTGACACCATCTGTGGCATATGGAGCGCTGAGCCATCGCGCAGGATCAGTAATACAGCTTTCATAGATTCACATCCGGTAGCCCTTCCGGGGGTCAGCAGCATTGCTCACTGCTAACTCCATATGCTTGTAAGGAGGCAGCAGATGGGAAATCTGCTGAGCCCACTGCATGAGGCAATGCACGGCGATGTGTGACAGAATCGCACAGTGGGGTCTGTGGAGGCATTAGGCAAGTAAAGTTGAGAATCAAGTCAGTGAGGAGGAAGACAATCCTCTGTGCAAAAAACAAAGTGATGGATTTTGGATGAATCAGAAACCTTATTTTAAATTACCTTCTTGAATGTACTGCCAGACTTTATAATCAATATTGGCTTAGAAGAAAACGCTGAATATTCAGATGTTATCATAAAAGTAGAGGTATTTGTTGGAAGCACTAAGAAGCATGTACATAAGTGTGTTATACTGTTTGTAATGCATTGAGTGAAAATAACATTATTTCATATCATCTTGATAATAGGACAAGGTGAATTACCAAGTACCTGCACTTCAAGCAAGTTTAGGGGGCCTGATTCTTGAGCATGTTTTCTCCCCATGTGTGTGTGCAGGCCATACCCTAGTAAAGAAAACCTGGGCAGTTTTTAAGCACACTGAAACAAGTGAATCTGCGTCTACACATTGCTGACAGCTCTCAGATACAATGCTCGCAAGCAGGGACGTCATTTCACCAAAATGTCTGGGGTAGCGGAATTTCATCACACGACCCTTGACCCCTGATGAAATCACATGAAGTCATGTCATTTGACCCCACCCCAAAGTGATATCGCAGGAAGCGATGGAACACGACCTTTCACCCGTTGACAAAACAGGAAGTGGCATCACATAGCATTGTACACTACGATAAATATGGTTGCAATATCACTATAATATCACTATAATGTGATGTACATTTCATACAAGAATGGATCATCATATGTATCGTTAAGATCAGTGGGTATAGGCCCATATTACCAAATTATTGTGAATGTAAGCGAACGTCCATGACCAAATGATAATGATGTGTTATTATAAAGCACTTATGCTTAAGCGCTTCATATAGAACAAATATACAGCCAATATAACCCAACCTGTCTTGGTACTCATTTATCGACCTCAGAAGGGTGAAAGGCTAAGTTGAGGCTTTTAAGTACAGACTAAATCAGTGACTCTCACCCTAAGTGAGCCTGAAATAAAACTTTAATGACTTCCAGAAAGACACATTATTTGGTATTCCTATTCTTTCTTATTTAGGGTCAGTGCTGAAAGTGTTAGACTTGGGGCACTCCTGCTTTTCATCTTTTTTCTAAGGGGCCTGAACAAGAAAGTCAGATACTCCAGATGTAAATAGTCACAAGGTGCTGGCAACAACTCAGGAGCTTGCATTCCAAAAACAAAAATAAAAATGAAAACTGTTTTTTATTTTTTTTTAGAGGTTGCAAGGGAGACAACAGAGGTCGCAAGGGAGACCTCAGAGTTCGCAGTTGCGACCTCTGGTGACCCCTAAATGACGTCCCTGCTCGAAAGTACTGTACCCATAGTAGGGTTTATTTATTTATTTTTGCATTTATTGTGGCACACAAAACCCTTGGATACATAGGCCTCAGTTACATTGAAGAAAGGAGGGGGAGGACAAGAAGGGGGATCTAGGGTGGGAGATCTAGTAAGGGAGCAGAGGAAGACAGGGGTAGAGTCTGGGATGGGAGCCTCTTGGAGTGGACATTAGGCTTCAGGTTTTCTTTGCATCAGGACAAGCATCGGTTCCAAGAAGGTGCTGTATTAGGTGAACAGCCAGGGCTTTAGATTTTTGTGAAAGGTCCAGTAGGCAAGTTCCTTTCTGAGGGCTGGTGGGAGATTGTTCCATGGTTCAGCAGCCAATACCAGGAAGCTCTTGCCCCCCACCGTGAGGCAACTGAAGTTGGGGATCTTGACGAAGTGACAGTTCACAGTCTGAGTGGTCAGGTGGGGGAGTAGTAGCCCAAGCAGCACGTTATGTAGGTCGCGCCTGTGTTGGAAAGGTATCTGTGGACTATGGATAGAGTTTTACATTTGATCTGCTCGTGGATATGTAGCCATTGTGCATCTCTCCTGGCTTCTGAGATGTCGTCAAATCTGGAGAGACCTGTGGCCACTCGGAGGGCATTATTCTGAATAGTTTGTAGTTTGTTCAAGTTGTGCTTGGGGGTGCCGGCAAACAAGGCATTACAATAGTCAAGTTTAGCCCATGTGGTGGCGCTTGTGATAGAGAAACGGTTGGGAGTGGAGAGGAAGGGTTTGCTGGCATGGAGGAGTTTGGCATTGTAGGCCACTGATGAGGTAATAGAGTTCAACTGTAGCAAGAGGTCAAGGGGTGAATCCAGGTATATGCCCAGTGTTTTGGCTAAAGATGAGGTGGGGATCTGGTTTCCGTCAATAGTAAACTTCTTGTAGGCTGGATCTATGTTTCATAACTTGGAATGGGATACGACAATGAGGATTTCAGTTTTATCATCATTGAGGTATAGTAAGTGAGATGCTATCCAGTTTTTCACGACTTCATACACAGAGTTGATGGTAGCGTAGTCTTGTGTGTGGGATCCAGAGAGGGGAATGAGGAGCTGTGTGTCGTTGGCCTAGTTTGTATGTCAGATACCGAGGAGATCAAGGTGGTCAAAAAGGGGTTTTGTGTATATGTTGTAAAGAGTGGGCGAGGGACAGGAGCCTTGGGAAACTCTGTAAGTGACAAGTGTGTGTGAGGCAGTAAAGTCATCAAGGAATACTCGTGAGGATCTGTTGGCTAGGAATGATTGGATTCAGTCAGTGGCCGATGTGGAGAATCTGCAGTGAGGTCCAGCATCATCAGAAGTGCAAGTTTGTCAGCCTCCTAGTAGGGCAGTTTCCATTCCCTGATTGGAGCGGAGGCCCGATTGGTGGACTGCCAAGATGTTGTTCTCTTCATGGTAGTTTTGTACCTGGATGTAGGCTACGCGATCCAGGATCTTGAGGAGGTCGGGTACAGTCATGAATGGGTGATAGTTTGTGGGTATGGTGTGGTAGAGGCAGAGCTTCTTAAGCAGCAGAAGGACCCAGCCTTCCATCAAGGAGGTTGGAACCAATATGGAGGCAAAGATGCATTAATGATGGCTGAGATGATTGGTCTAAGTGACTCAGCGCAGCCTTTGATAATCAGGGCTGGACAGGTGTCACCTTTGCAGTGCGAAGGTTTGAGACTGTTGATGATCTTGGTGACTTCAGTGTCTGGGACTGGGTGGAAGTTGAAAGGGGTGCAAGTGGAGGTTGGTAAAGCACTCGGGGCAGTGAGTGGTGGTGGGTTTGATAGCATGGCTTGTTGTTTGGAGAGGATCTTTTCTTTGAGAGAGTTGATTTTCCTAGTGAGGGTGTCTTGGATTTTGTTACACTAGGCACTTTGCACAGTCAGGTCTGGCAGTGGGGGAGGTAGTCTCTAGCTCCCGGAGGATAGTGAAGAGTTCACAGGAGTTGGATTTGGCGTTACTAATCCTTGAGTTGTAGCTGCTGGCTTTTGCAGTGTGGATTTCCCATCTATAGTCTTTGGCGATGGAGGTGAAAATGGCTTTGGAGGCGGGAGACAGGTTTTTCCTCCATGCCAGCTCTGAGGCATGCTTTTTGGCTCAAGATTCGAGGGGCTCAGGTGTCAACCAGGTATTTTATTTTAGTGCAGGTTTGGCTTTCCGTTGTTTGAGCGGAGCAAGCATGTCAACTGCCTCAGAAATGGCTTTGTTGTAGATGTCCACCAGTGTTGCTGGGTCTGTCTCTGAGGTTAGTGGTTTTGTCAAGGCCAGCAATTAGCGGGGCAAGGTTGTTCTAGTTGAAATTTTTTGCGCAGCGGGCCAGGCCTTCTGGTCTTGAATGGTGAACCAGGCTGAGGCAGACTCAGGGAGGATGTCGAAGGCAATGGTATGGTGGTCTGACCATGGGCAAGGAGGGGTGACAGGGTTGGTGATGATACAATTGAGGTCACTGATCCAGTCAAGAGTGCAACCTTGATCGTGGGTGGGCTTGAGGGATTGATATGTAAATCCAGCTGGTGGTGAGGATGTCTGCTGGATTGATGAGGCCTAGGTTGAGGTCCTCAAGAATTAGGATTTTAGAGTCAAGCTTAATGGAGGAGTTGATGCTTTGTAGGAGCTCATCCTTGAAGGTATGGCTGGGACGTAGGTGGTAGAGGAGGAGGAGGCTAAAGGAGTTGGTGGGGGAAGTGGAGAGCTTGGCGAGTAGGGATTTGCAATTGGGGATGGTTTTGGTGTTCGTGGCTCTGATAGTGATGGTTTTTTGGAAAATGAGTGCAACGCTGCCTCCATTGTTGGGGGATCTGTGGCATCTTAGGATGTCATAGTCTGGAGAAATGGTGATGGAAAGGGCTGGACCAGCAGCGTGGTGTAGCCAAGCTTCTGATATAATAAGTATTTCGAGATTGTTGGAGGTTATGAGGTTAAGGACGTGCTGCGCCTGTGGCCGACACAGTCGTAAGCACCCTCAAAAAAGGGGTGCGCTTTCAACTGCTCCAGTCCCTACCAATATTCTCCTGGGCCTGCTTTCTCCTGCTGCAGACCAGGCACAGGGGAATGTGCATTGCCAATAAGAATATTATTTGCCCAATGGCAGCATTACCCTGCACAGAAGTGAAATGCCCATTATAAGCATCAGCTTTTCTGCACCTCGTAAAGAGAGGTGTAAATGTAACAATTGCATTCAGAATAACCATTTAATTTCAGTCACTGCAAATACGCTCACTGAATCCACGTGAGCAGGGGGCTGACTTCCACACCAATTCATCCAGGGTCAGGCATCGTATATGCAAGGAATGTGGCCAAATCTTGAGTATGTATAGCAGTGCAGACCACTAGCAGAGGTGAAATCTGCAAGTGCGAAAGTGATGTGCTCAGAGTTCTCTCCGAATTGTCCCAAAGATTCAGTGTGGCAAATTGAGATGTTTTATACAAAAATATGAGCAAGTCGTAGACAGAGGAGAACCAACTGAATTTGATTTACTTTAGTTTGAAGGGTAGAGTAAGCAGGAAGAAACAACTACTGGCAATGCCAACAGTTTTGACTTTAGTTCCAGGGCAACGTCTGATGGTAAGGCTTTATAAAGCAAGCTCAATGCGATCCCAGGAGGACGAGGTTTGGGTAGGGATGGACAGGAAGTGGGTTGAAATGGCCATACTGATTAGCATACGTTAGGAGAATGGAGAGCGCACTCGATAGTATCAAGTGATACCTGCAATTATAACTGTTCGTACTGAATTCCTCGGTGCTGGTTGTAACGGGTATGCCCCAGTATCCCATAGAGCAAAGTTTTAAAAAATCTGACCGCACACTAATCAAATTGGTCCTAAAGGAGACCTATGTAAGATTAAGCATTTTCGTGCATTATACAGGCAAGCAGACAAAAATAGTTACGATAATAATTAAACACTGTCAAAATACAAACATTAACTACTCGCACATAGACCAAAAGGCCAAAATGTTCAGACAGGTTTATAGTGACATTTTCAAATTACATAATGTCGAATGCAAAAATGTCTAAATAAAATGAGCGAATTTTTTTTTTTAATGTCTTTTTCTTTTCTGTTCGAAATGGGGGGTTCCCTCAACCCCCCTTTTTATCTATTTATTTTTAAATAGACGTAAATAAAAAAATGACATATTCGAAGAAAAAATATTTCGCCCAATTTATTTAGACATTTTTGTCATTCGACATTATGGATTCAACATATTAACTGGATACCGTTCAGACAATGGGCCTCATTACGAGGTTGCAGGTCCGGTAGCAACAGTACCGGTATGATTGCCGGTACCGTTTTTACCGCACCAGCAAACTCTGAGTTGTGCTTGCGGGTGCCTTTCATTCCACCAGGATTGTCCTGGCGGAATGAAAGGCACCCGCGAGCACAGGAAGCTTGTAGCACCGGCACCGTTATGAACAGGAATCGGGATGTACCGGCACCCGTGCAAGGGTAATTACCGGGTCGGGCGAGTGCTGGATTTCTTTCCAACCTCGTAATGAGGCCCAATGTATTTTAAAGCACGATTTATACCCTCACACCTATTTGACACTTTACTATATGATACAGTACCCAATATCCTTGAATGATGCTAACCGGTACATTCCAAAATAATGCTTGGGTTTATCTTGTATAGAAGCCAAAAGTCTAACACATATTGAACACCTAAAGTAAGGTTACAGATGTGTTGACCCAACGCGTTTCGGGAGCCGGTGTCATCTTCAGAGGGAACTCCTTACTCCAGTTTCCTACAAACAATTATCAATAAGAATACAATTTACTTAAGTGTCCTCGATATGTTCCATATACTAAGGGCCTAATCGACAGAACGTTTTCCAATTGGGTTTGGCTATTATAGAACACTTCTGTGAATTAGGCCCTTAATCACCAGAACATGTAAATTCATGATTTATTCTCAATCACAGACCTCACGTAATAGAAGGTAACAGCTCTGAAGACATCCAGGGCTAAACGAATGTTGGACTGTTCATGCAATAAAATAGGTCCTAAAAGTGCAATCAGACATATACCTGCCATTCCCAACTTGTAAAGTCACTTCCTTCAGTAGTTACACCCTTGCCAGAGTAACACTCACCGGGATGTATTTGCTCGTGATAAAAAAAAGGTAAGTGTCTCACTTCAAGGGCACACACGCTTAACTCTCGCCTGCATTCAGAGAATCAAAGTGTGTATGTCAGTTACCACAAGTTGCTCGACCTCCTCTCGCCTCATTTGTGTAAAGTATACATCTATTATATTGTCAAAAGCTTCCCAGATAAAAGCTCACCATAATGGATTTGCTCGTGGTAAACCAGATATTGATGTTGCTTCTAGGGCTGAAGGGGCCAACTCCCACCTGCATTCAAAACAATATTCAATATATGTGTAACGTTACTCACGAGTTGTTCTGTCTTCCCCAACCTCATATATAAAGACAATTCATCTCCTCAAAATGCTTAGGACTCAGCTTTCTGCAAGAGCTACCGAATCCTACCCGGTTGTTTTGAGCACAAATATAAGTCCTAGTACAGCACTGCCATCTTAAACCGCGAAACGCTTGTGTTGCTAGAATCCATTAAGAACGCTAGAGTGCTTCTATATATAATGCTGGTGTTATTCCGAGATCCATATTGAGTGTGTTTAGGTATCTCGTACTATGCTATCAGAAAAAAATGTGCTCCACAGCAAAAGGTATTTAATTTATCTTCGAGCCACTAAAAATTCCAATTATTAAGTTACCACAGTCCTTCAATCCGGTAGGCAGCTTGAACTTTCTAAACATTAGGTTACAGAGAGGAACCAAGAATGTGGGTGATGAGTGCCCCTTCTGCTAGCAGTTGGAGCAACTATCGGCCTTCATTCTGAATGTCCCTTAACAGTTTCCTGGGGACTTAAATAATTAATAAATGAGAACAAAGTCCCTTGTAGACATAACTTGAATGATATGTCATTGGTCAGTATATAGAGATTGCATTTCTAACACTCAATAACAGTCTCGAATGCTTTATTCATCATGGGGCCACTCACTATATCAGTGGTATGATTAACTCCTATGGTCCTCCGAAGATTATAGTGCGTGGAAGTCTGTCATATGTCTATAGTTTGGGGCTGCCCCTCACGCCAGAACCCTTTATGTCTGATGTGCACCCTAATATCCATTAAACCTCACCCTCACCATTCCGTTGTGAGACAGAATCAAATTAAGTTGACCTTTCAAATAGAGCAATTCAGATCAAACTCAATTTTCCTGCCTTTTGGGGATAGGGGATAGGGAAGCAAGAGACTCTCTCCCATAAATGTCTTGTTGCAGGAGATTGCCTCCCCGCTTGGGGAGGTTGACTTGTTTCAACACAACAAATCTTATCTGAACAATAGTATGTCTTTTCTCCTAAAATATGTGTGGCAAGCGGTGACCTCTGATTATGGGTATGGGTTTGGGATTTATGCTCTATCCACCGTAATTTAACATGTCTAGTTGGAATCCCTACGTAATAGAATCTGCATGGGAAACGAATAGCATAGATAATATTCACCGAGTTGCATTTGGTGTAACTCTTTAGCTTAACATCTCCTTGTATTAAGTTGTTACAGTGCTGACAATTGTCACAGGGAAAGCTTACCACTCTTTCCACAGTGTCCAATTGTTGGCACAGATCTGTGTATCTCGAATGGATGTTGGATTCCTTGAAGAAAATAAGGGCACATCTCTAAACAATGCTGATGTCACTGTGTTGTGTTGTAATATTGTCCAATGTTGTTTCACTATCCGCCTGACGTGTGTGCTTTGTTTGGAAAATGTTTGTACATATATGGAAGGGCGATTGTTTTGGATGTTCTCAGAGTAAGGACCCTCTAATAGTGCCAACAACTTTGCCTGATGCTTCAATTAGCATCTGTTCATCATAAACTCTCGTCCTAAACGGGTCTAGCATTACCTGGCATTGTTCAGTAAACTGAACTGGATCGGAAATAATTTGCTTAAGTCGTAGTAGTTTTCAAAAAGATAACCCCTTAATGGTCCCTTTTGGATGAAAACTGTAAGCATGCAATACATTATTCCGATCAGTAATTTTAGTGCTTCCAAACGTGATCTGATTGCTCTAAAATTCATGTCAAATTGATCCAATCATGGGCTCCATTAAAGTCATCCAAGAGTGACTGTAAATCCTGACGGGATCCATGCCAAATACCAAAAATATCACCTACATATCTGGTATAGAATACTAGGTGATCTTGTGCTCTTCAGTCACTCAATATATGCTCTGTCTCGAAATGGAACATGAAGACATTTGCATGGCATGAAGCCATGCTTGCCCCCATAGAGGTCCCAGTGATTCGTAGAAAATACTCATCACCAAAACGAAAGAAATTGTTGGCCAGTACAATCTTCAGTAGGGTACGTAAGCAAGTCTTCTCAGCTCCTACATGTTCTTGTTATAATAAGAACCACTGCATGCAGGAAAAGCCTTCTTCAAGGAGGATGAATGTATAGAGGCTCACCACATCTCCAGTAAAGATAATAACCTGTTCCCAATTTAGGGATAGTGTCTGTATTTTCCTTACAAATTCATTGGTATCGTTCAAATAAGTAGGGGTTTGCATGAATTTTAATGTTAAAGGATATTTGTACCGTGCACTCTCACCACAGGAGTAGTCCCCTGGCGCTCTGGTGCATCTGAAAAGGAAAGGGGGTGGGGATGAGCTAGTGGGAACGAGTGGGATAAGTGCAAGAGAGCAGTGGTGTGCTGTTGGCAGCTTCAGTTCGGTTAACACCGTTCGCTGAGCTTGGGGATGCGTTCCTGTTGGTAGCCTTCGTGTGCTGTTGTGCGAAGCTATGTGTGGTTTGTTTTGTTGTTAAAGTGTTGTGAAGTTTGTGTGGTTTGTTGTGCTTTAGGGTTGTGGTTGTTTTTGGTTGGAGTCTGAGAGGTGTATGCAGAGGGGTGAAATGGTTAGTGGGTTGGTTATTGGCCTCGCTATCTAGAAATGATATGTGCTAAATGTCCACGTTCTTTCTAGATGTGGCACGTGATTATCTCAGCATTTATATCTGGATCCGGCACTGGCTAATATTCACAGTCCTGTCTATATGTGGTGCACTCCAATATTCACAATTATATCCAAATGTGGCACTGGCCCACCTTCGAAATCCTGTCTAGATGCGAAGCAAGCTAGCATTCACAATTCTATCTAAATGTGGCATTGGGAATACCCAATGCAGTCTAGATGTGGCAATGGCTAATATTCACTATTCTATCTAGATGTGGTGCTGGCCGACATTCACATCCTGTAGATGTGACACATGCTAATGTTCACAATTCTATCTAAGTGTGGCACTTGCTAACAATCACAATCCTATCTCCATGCAAAGCAGGCTAATGTTCACAATTCTAAGTGTGGCCCTTGCTAACATTCACAATCTTACCTGGATGCGACACAGGCTAATGTTCACAATTATATCTAAGTGTGGCACTTGCTAACAATCACAATCCCATCTCGATGCAACGCAGGCTAATGTTCACAATTCATTCTAAATGTGGTACTTGCTATCATTCATGATTCTGTCTGGGTTTTTCGAAGGCTAATGTTCACAACGTATGCTTAAAAACACATGCCCGAACGCTCGGGACAATAATATTTTTGATCGCACGTTTTCTTTAAGTTGTCAAGGAGTATCAAATGCGGAAAAGAAGAACACTATGTTCCGAACAAGGCTTGTAAATGGTAGGTAGTGTCACGCTTACCTGGGTCTCTGCAGGAGAAATGGAGTCCCCCGGTCCTACTCCTGTTCTACACTCCCTTCTGATGGTGGAAGTCAGGCCTGCCAAAAGAGTGAATTGTTAGGGGTGAACTCAAAAGGCTTACCACCCGCCTTCTCCTCCCCAACCCACCTCAGATTTCTAAGTGCTCTACTGCGTGCCTCACCTGAGTGTTTAATGCAGTGTGCCCTCCATCCTGCTCTTGCAGGGGCGCAATTTCCTGGAAACCGTTGCTCAATGCACTGCCTTAGTTCCAAGAGTTGTTTTACCCAGTTTCTGCACTGGGCCTCCAGTTCTGGTAAGTTTGCAGGTGAGTTCAGGTAAGTTGAAGTTCCAAAGTTCATAACTGTCCAGTTACCTCACTGAGCATTTCTGCTGTTTCTGTTCTGCCACGGTGCTATTTGTCTCTTCACGGCGCAGGTCTGTAGCTGCTGCGGTAAACGGAGGTGACGGAAGAAACTAATGTCTTTTCACTTTCTTTATAGGTTTCCCAAGGCGGATCGAAGCTGCACGAAGATCAGAGCTTTCTATTGCAGCAGCTAATGTCCTTTCTGTTTCCCTACAGATTACTCGAGGCAAGCCGTAGGTGCGCGGACTGAAGAACAGCGGCTCCCGATTCCAGCGATGTTCAAGGTGAGTATGAAATGTTCTGCTTTCAAGCGCGAGGCGCAGCGATTTACAGGCGTGCATAACTCACTGTAAGCTGACTGTTTTCTTTCTCTTCTCCTCGTTGCAGTGCTGACTCCGGTCACCGGATGGAAGAAACCCAACGCCCAAACACTAGAATGTCTTGTAACTTCCTGGATGCCAGGAAGTTCTTCAGTGTCCATATTGGAGTGGCAGGAAGTGATGCAAACACCACGAAACTGGTATGATGTTGCTCTGAGAGATAGAAGTGTCTATTCAGAGTGATTGCTGTGAGTGTCTGGAATGCCAGGCTTTTACCCACAGGGCCCCTACCTGATTTCCCCATCTACCTCCACCTGTCCCTAAAGGGGGTAAGGGTTTGCAGGAGACCCTCTGGCCCGTAATCATGACAGGTAGGAAGGAAGACTGAACCACAGAGCTTCCTGTATGGAGCCAGCCCTCAGCTTGCGCAACTGCAAGAAACACAACTTTCACCGAAAGGTAAGCAGAAGCGTAGAAGTGTTAGAAGGACGTGACCAGAGCCACAGAAACAGATAGTACCAGGCGGGAGGCTGCCAAAGGCAGAAGATGAAAGGTAAGATGAGGAAAGTAAACCACGGAAGAACATGGCAAAAGATAAACAAAGAAGGAGGGGTTGCGGCGGGGTGCCACGAAAGGCAAAGGGTCGGATACGGAACAAGTGAGCAAATACCGGCTAGGAAGCCGTAGAAAGATAAGGAAGGACAGAGGAAACAGAAAAGGACAAAGTGTAAGACAGAACAGGGAAAGTAGGGGCGGAGCACCGCCAATGAGAGTAAACAGGAAGTGAGCGCAACAAAGCAGAACAGGAATCCTCACGAGTTGCAACACGCCAGCTGCCGAGAATCAAACTGAATTAAAGGTTCCTGGTGGCGGCTATGTTACAAAAAAGACTAGACCGTGCACCAAAACGCTGTGAAAAAACATAGTGGCACTACTAATTGAGTCTAGTTCTCCAGCGATTCCAAACCCTCCAACCTCCTGGAACCATGACAACCGGTAAGCATACCGGTACCGTTGTATCTGGACCGGCAAATGAGTTGTGCTCGCGAGTGCCTTTCATTCCGCCAGATCTGACTTTGCAGAATGAAAGGCACCCGCGAGCACAGCATGTCGGATGCACCGGCACCGTTTGGTGCATCCAACCTACCCATTCACATTGAGCCCTATGTGGCTCAAATGGGAATGGGGAAGAGTTTTTTCAGGCCTCCAGGAATAGGCAAATACCGGGTCCAGCAAGGCCGTAATGACCCAGTAATTGCCCATTTCTGGGTGTCGGAGAATAATTAATACAGGCGGCAGCCATGCCTGTATTGCAGGCATGGCTACCGCCAGCCTCGTAATGAGGCCCAGTGACTCCTTGTCATTTTGAGTATTAAATAAAGTTTACAATTCTATATATATATGAAATAAAGTTTGGTATTTCTGCAAAATATGTGAAAAATCCTAGCTAACGCATCTTGTATTCAAAATCCAACAAAATGCAGGTTGTGATACCTTTTATTGGAATAGCTGGAAAAATTATGCTGTGATGGAAAAATGCATTAGCTTTTGAAGCACCAAAGACTTCTTCATCAGAGGGAACAGAGGGAAATGATTACAAAATAATTATCTACTCATCGGTTCATTCTCAAACAACAAAAAGAGCAATTTCAGTTTGAACTCAATTGGGTGAAGGAACAGAATGAATTGAATGCACGTCTGGGTCTGCAAAGGATACGCTGTCTAAAGAACGATAGATTTTGGAAATGTTAAGGTGGTCAGCAAATGTCTCCATGATTATGAAGGGTTCATGTTGCAGGCACTGTATCATAACTGGGGGTGGCAGCGAACTCAGCGTCATGTTGCAATTTCATGTGTGCCGAAGTGTAGTTAATATTATTTGTCTAGAATTGATACGTATTAGCTTGCATGTGCGCAAAGATAAAGGGCCTCATTCCGAGCTTGGAGGTAAGGGAAAAACGATGCTGGTAAAGGATTACCGGCATCGCTTTCCGCTACAGGCTATTCTGACCTGTCAGACCGCTATTTACGGCACCGTAAACTATGATGCCGTAATTATCGGTCTCGGGTCGCGCGCCCGCCCCACCAATGCCGAAATTAGCGGCATGGCGTAAACCGGAGCAGATCACAAGTAAGGAGCACACGTAAATAACGGCCTCCTTAAGGCCGTAATGTACCTTACCGGCATGGAGTACATACAGGCATCTCAGAGAAGGAGTAAAGAACCCTGAGCAGTGGTACCCAGAGCCACAGGTGCACACAATCAGCACAGGTGGCGGCAATGGAGTCTGCCACAGCAGAAAAGGATCACACCCACACACCACACCCCCTCCCACACCAAGATGAGACCAATAGTGGTAGCAGTACATGAAGTAGGAGGCCCTGCCAGCAAGGGCCCAACCACAAGAACTACACCAACAACAACAGGCCCCCCCACTGAGGAGACACAGGGGGAAAAGGAGGGGGAGAGAGGCCCAGCATGCAGCACCAGTGCAGCCTCCGTCACCACCCCAGCAGCCCCCATTGCCACGCAGCAGGTCCAGACCCTCAAGGAAACCCCTGTGCAGATACACACCCCCTACCAGCTTGACTGTGACACCATCACCACCATATTTGGGCCGCAAAATAACGAGATAAGCAAGCAGCATACAAATACACACCGCTATCCCGGCACAACTGAAGGTGTTGCCTGTGCCCCACTACCGAAAAGTTGGCCCCCATGCATTGGCAGGTATGCCAAATTACATGGGTGCCCCTGACAGCACCCACGTGGGTTAGGTGGACCAGCATGGCATGCAGGTGGCGGATCGCAACTGCAAGCAATACCACTCCCCCAAGTGCAGACGGAATGCAACGCAAGCAAGAACATCACACATGGGTGGGCCCGACATTAAGGAACAACTCATGACTCAATGGGCCAGCTGAACTCCACGCTACCGTGCCGCATGGGGCGACATGCAGGATGACATGCCTGGCTGCTTGGTGAGTAGTCTGACTGTGTCATGCCAGTGCATTGGTGCCATGAGGTGGGTGCCTGCATGAACAAACTGTGTCGGAATGATGAAGCCAGTGCACGATGTTCACCCCACCAAACACCGTGCCACAGAACCAGTGTAACGGCACATGAGTACAGATTCCCACATCGATGGAGTAAGGCACACACCAAAGACAACATTACCAACATCTGACAAGGCCAAATCCCACAACACATGCACCACTCATTGGCGGCCCCCACAACCGTAAGGGCATATAGGAAGATACACAGCATATGCATCATGTGGCTACCTCCAGCATGTCACCACACCGGAGAGTCATCCCTGGGAGTGGATTGAACGGAGGGCAGCAGGGATACCACACCACATCACCGGTTCGGCACACCAATAGGAGTGGTGAAATTCACCATAGTATGGATCAGAGCAGTATGATGAATATGAGCCACTGACTACAGCCAACACACCCAACTACGGATTCACACAGTACACAGCACTTCATGGATATAACATTAAGTCTGCTGCATGCATCAACGAAGCTCATACCTTGAGTGGCCGTGAATGGGCTGAATGCATCCATGGACATGTGCGAATGGGCATCAATGACCTGCTGCCATGTCAGACAAGTTCAGTTCTCCACCATGACAGACCAAACACTTACCTTAATTGGCTAAACATGCAGGTGTTGGTGGCTGTCCCTTGACACCATGGTATGGGACCCCTGTCAGAAACCCACAGAACAGGCCCAGGGAGCCCTAAAATACTGGCCATACCTCTGCATGCGTGCAGATGAAGCAGTCATCTGGCTTGCATAAGGCACATATGAGTTGCCGAAGCTGGACTGGTGGGGGAAGCATCCACTGCAATGTGGTGTCCAAGACCCCATGTCATGTGTAAAGCTGGACAAAATGTCCATTGAGGATTCGACTGCCCTAGGAGGCACAGAGGGAGCAGTGCGCAGAACACCATTTTGAAGTAACTTTTTCACTCATAGTTACTCTGTACTTTCCCTGACTTGCTAACTATATTTGTATGTTTGGAATAGAAGCTCAGCCTCCTAAAGACTGCAGCAACTCAATTCAAGTATACTTTATTGTTGTAGCATAACGGGAAGCAGGAAACCTAAGTCAAACCATGGGAAGTGAAATGCACATTAGCATTTTATTTTAAAAATCAGATATAAGTTGTTGTAATTGAACAGACTGTGCAGGTTATCTTTGTTGTAGCCGCACTCAAAGTTATTGAATTTGTCTTTAGACCTGCTGAGCATTCGGCATTTCTTGCCGCTGCAGGCATTTAAACACGCAAGTCAGGAACTACAGTTCCCAGAGTGCTCTCACGGCAATATCAAGAAACGTCAGGCGCTTCAGCACCAGCGCTTCTGCAACGATGCCAGTCTATGCCGGTCCAACGGCTCACGGCTAGAAACGCTGCTGGATTCCAAATACAGGCTTCGTAGCTAAAAGCCAGGTATGGGTTACCCAAACCTTAACGATTTACTGTCCCGAACTAACATATTATAGCAGCAAGGACTGGTACAAAACTTCCTCAGACACAGACATGAGCCACTCGATCAAACCACAACACAGACCAGAAGCATAACATCTAGAGATGTCCCCAACACGAAAATAAATCAAGAGGCAGGAGCGGACAATGTCCACCTTAAAATTGCTTTACTAAACACCAGGTCTATGCCTAAACATGCCCAAGAAATCCACGACTACATTGTTGACGAGAAACTAGACATCTTATACTTAACAGAAACATGGCTACAAGAGCCAGTTGGACCTACCATAGATACTGTAGTAACAACAAACTACAACATATATCTAAAAAATAGAGAAACTGGAAAGGCTGGAGGAGTGACGATCATCGCAAAAAACTCACTTAAACTCTTTGCCACCCCTATTCAATGCTCAGGATGTGAGGTCATCCACCTCAAACTGACTCCTACTCAAAACAACTGCATTAACATCATTACTATATATAGACCCCCATCTCTAACATCGGAATTTAATGATGAGATTGTTACCATATTAAACAACCTTAAATCAACTAACACTGAGACCATACTGTTGGGCGACATGATCAGATGGAGGGGAAACAAACAGGACCAACAAGCCATAATCCTAGAAGAGGACTTTGAGAATAGCGACTTCACCATCATTAACAATGGCCCTACGGCAACCACAGGGAACCAGCTGGACTGGATTGTCACAAATAGCTCTAAAATAACCATGCTTGGAACTTACCCATGCAATTTGGTCAGATCATTTCAAAATTGAAATCTCTTTATCACTAAACTTTAAAGAGGAAGAACCAGCTAATTTACCTAAATCAGTCCTTGGCAGGAATCTGAAAAAAAATCACGAGCAGTATGCTCTCAGAGGAAATGCAGAAAATCATGACCACCACTAATGATGAAGACTCTAGTGAACATATAATATCAACATATAACCAAGGCATGATAAACCTGTTAGATCTCCATGCCCCCCTAAAAGAAAAGAAAGTCAGACCCAATTCAAATCACCAAAAATTGTTCACTGCCGAAGCAATTAAGCTTAAGAAGGACAAAAGAAACCTTGAGAGGAAATGGCTAAAAGAACCCACCACAACAAATAAATCAAATTGGAAGGTTGCAGACTATATGTACAAATCTAAGCTCATAGATCTGAAGAAAAACCACTATAACGATATCATTAGCACTGCGGCATACTCCACCGGAAAGCTCTTCCAGATCCTCAAATCCATAGACAAACCCATAACACTCACCCCAGCCTTCCAACCCACTGAAACAGATTGTGAGAATGTCCAAACTGCATTTCAAAATAAAATTGCCAAAGCCAGAGAAACCATCATCAATTGCCTGACCACAAACACCTCATTTAAAACCCACCTCACAAAAAACAAAAATAAGATAGAAGTCCCAAAATTTCAATTCAGGTCCATCACACTTGATGAAATAAAGAAAACACCCTCCACTATGAGGTTCACCTCATGCTCGGAAAATGTTTTACCACCTAAACTCATTCTAGAAAACCCTGATATTTTTTCCCCTTTCTTTACAAGAATGGTAAACGCTTCTTTTAGGGATCAAACTGTACACAACATCATTAAAACGGTCACGGTCACTCCTCTACCAAAAAAACCTGACCTAAATCAACAGGATCCGGCCAACCTCAGACCCATTACTAACTGTAATTTTCTGTTGAAAATTCTGGATAAAATAGCTACAGAACAACTCCAGAGCTATGTGGATGAAAAAATGTATTACATCCACAGCAGTCTGGATTTAGATCCAGCCACAGTACCAAGTCCGCGCTATTAGACCTCCAGACCGAAATGCTGTCTATTTTGGACAAAGGCAAATCTGGCCTGTTAATATTATTGGACCTCTCGGCAGCATTTGATTTGCTTGATCATACTAAACTCCGACAGGCCCTTGAAAACTCAGGCAACTGCTCATCAGGGGCAATTGAATGGATTGCCTCATTTTTGCAAAATAGGCAATCCAGGATTGTCTGGGGAGACAAAACATCAAATACCAAACCGGTCGATTGTGGTGTCCCTCAAGGGGCCAGCTTTTCTCCTTTGCTTTTCAATCTCTACATGTGCTGCCTTTGCACCATGCTATCCCAGATAGGTATATTTTTTACCAATTTTGCTGATGATACCCAACTAGTGTTTGAACTCAGTGGGGATCACAAAATGGACAATGACAAACTCTCATCCATATACAACACCATAGAGTGTTGGGTGAAAGAAAATTGGATGTGCTTAAACGGTTCCAAGACCGAGCTTATGATATTTGGTATCACACAGGCCAGAAAAACATTTAGCCCATCTTACTCTTCATTTTCTATCAAAAATACCCAAATTCCAACATCAGAAAAAGTGAAGACCTTAGGAGTGTATCTACAAGCTTCATTAGGTGCTGAAGCACACACAGCATACCTCAAGAAAAACTGCCAGTACCACCAAATTCTCCTAAAAAAAATCAGACCATTGTTAAACCAAACAAACAGCACGATCATCGCTAGAGCTAATATACTGTCTAGATTGGATTACGGAAACTCCCTACTCTTAGGAGCCAACAGTAAATGTATGAAAAGATGCCAAACAATCCAAATCAATGCCATCAGAACGATCACAGGAAGAACCTGGAGAGACCACATCACCAGAGAAAGGAAGGCTCTCCATTGGCTGGCTATGAAGGAGAGAATCTCCTTCAAGTCTCTCACCATGGTTCACCGCTGCTTATATGGCAAAGCCCCGGTTTACCTCAAAAAACATTTCAAGTGGTACGAGCCACCCAGGCGGCTCAGATCCTCCAACACAGGTTTACTGCAAACCACCAAAACGAAAAAGCAGCAGGGCCTAGGCAAAGCGTTCCCGACCTTAAGTATAGAAAAATGGAATGAACTTCCCACTTCACTGAAGCTTGAATCCAATTGCACCCTCTTCAGGAAAAAATTGAAAACATTACTTTTCAAATGAGCCCTGAAAGTAGATCAAACCGATTATGACGTAACACTGGTCACTCCGTATCTTGTCCCGTCTTGATTTCCTGTTGTCCTGTCTCCTTGTAAGCGCTCTGATGCCCGCGGGCTTTAGTGCTATATAAATAAATAAATAAATAAATAAATAAATAAATAAATAAAAATAAATCCCTTGGAATTTGGCTCTGTCTCCTGACATGGGACTGCTAGCACCAGATGAAGATGGAGTGAAGTAGGAAGAGGAAGGGGCAAGACAGCATCATGGAGGCGGTGCACGGGAGGGACATGTCGTGTGGCAAACATTGGTTGGACATAACCACAACACAAGTCAGCAGAGGGCGGCATCACATGGGCACACAGGGCACTGGGTGTGTGTATACTTGTAGACCATGCACTGTCATACGTCATTATACACATGCTCAATGATGAATGTCCACACAGGTTAAACTTCGCAACTCCAATGGTGTATTGAAAATATAAATGGATGAGTGTGAACATTCCCTCCACCCCGCACCCACCTTCCCCCCAACTCCACAACAAACCCTCACCCCCGCCCACCTCCCCCCCAACTCCACAAAAAACCCTCACCCCCCACCTACCTCCCCCCCAACTCCACAACAAACCTTCACCCCCCACCCGCCTCCCCCCAACTCTACAACAGTAGTCCTGTGTTCTCCATTAAGGGCATATGTGGCAGCAATGCCGATTAATCCATGCTCCCGGGGCCCGGGGGAGGCATTTCCCGGCGCCGCATGGAACGCAGAGTGCGTCGCGGCGGGCTTGCCGGGGTGGATCGGCTGGATGAGGGCGTGTCCTCCTGCTGAGGCTGCTGATTGGTATTCGCAGCCTCAAGGGCATCTGCGGTGCGTCCTAGGATGGCACATAATCTGTTGCTGCTCTCTGTGACCGCCTGACGCATTTCCCTGAGCTCATCTAGCCACTCCACCCTGGCCTGGCGGTTGTCCTCCATGAACCCAGTGATGAGGGCAGTCAGCTGACTTGCACGTAGTGCATCCATTGATGCTTGTTCATCCCTGCAGGGTATTGGGCCTACATGCCCTGGCATGTCCTCGACTGGGGAACTCCGGCCAGGATCAATGTCTCCCTGCGTATCGGCACGTGCACTACAGCCAGGTGTTTCAGGCTCCCCAGAGTCACTGCACGATGCCTGAGGGACAATGCTGGGCTACCGGGTGTGGACTGTGAGGTAGAACTCCTCCTCGGATGCCCCACAGATGGACAAGGGGCTGTGCACATTCTCCTGGTTTGCCATAGCTGCCACCTCCCCAGCAATGCTAGACTCCTCCAACCCTGCTGTGGGCATTGTGGCAGGCGCCGATGCAGGGAGGGTAAGGGGTGGTGCGTCCTCCACTGACCTTTCGGGAACCGGGTGGCTGTTTTTGTCCAGACTGGTATGCGTTGGACCCTCCCTCTGCCCGTGGAGGTGGTTGGACGGCTTGTCTAGGACTCCCCGCTCTCATGCTCGGTGCCTGTGGGGGTAGAAGAGAGGGACAACATGAGTGATTGTTTGAGACGCTAATTACATTGATGGCTGCATTCACATTTCAGTCATTTGGGGTTTGTGGCCTTTTGGGCGTTGCACCAGCACTAGTACATATGCATCTGTATGACATGGACGCAGGTGTCGGAGTGACTCATCCTGCCCTGGTAATGTGCAGTCTGGCTCACACATTGCCGAACCTGCTGCGCAGTGTGCATAATGGGATGTGCAAGTTAGTTCACTATGGTTGATGTGCGTTATGTACTTGCACTTGTCCCTTGATTGCGTGGCAGTTGGCTCTGCATTATTTGGATGGGGGGGAAGGCAGCATGACAAGGTGCCTTTGACGGCCCTTGGGGGAGTATACATCATGTAAATGCAATTGCCAGTGTTGTCTTTGGACACTCAACTCCATCGGCAGACGACGTTGCCCCGCACTCCATGTCGCCGACGCCCTCTATCGATTCAGTCCCGATCAATGAGGCGCAAGTCTCCTCCCATGGCTCCAGTCTCATTGGGGAACTTGGGCCCCCTCCGGTCTGCAGTACCAGACTCCGGTTGGTAGAGAGGAGTCTCCGCAACCGCACCCGGCAGTCCTTGGTGGTGCGGGGGGTGGTGCCTACTGCGCTCACCCTTTGGGCGGTTTGTGCCCAGATGTTTTTCTACCAGATTATTGCCTCTCGATGCATGTTGGTGCTGAACACTCCGTCAGCGTGCTCCGCCAGGTTGTCCACCATTGCCTGAAGCTCTTCAGGGCTGAATCTCTTCTTGCGGAGCCGGTCCTCAGACTTCTTTGGGGCTTTAGGCATTGTTCCTGGGTGTGTGGTCCTTTCCCAGACTTCAGATTGCTCCTAAGTTTGCTGCCTTATGAGGATGGAAATGGATTGTGTTTTTAAAGATGGCTGCCGCGTTCCTTCCTGTTCCTGTGCGATGACGTTATTTCTGCTTCCGTTGTTTTGCGGTCCCCGTTATTTACAGACACTGCTGCTTCCGTGGCGGTGTTGTTAAGTACGTCTCGCAGCGTGCCGGTAGGGGGTTTTACGGGTCATTTAGCGGCATGCCGCTAGGTAATTTTCCGGCCTGGCGAAAAGCGCGTGCCTGTGACGTCGTAATGCGCCGCAATTAGCGGTCTGTCACCAGGCCATGCCGGAAAGTACCTGTACTTACCTCCAAGCTTGGAATGAGGGCCAAAATGTAAATCCCACCAATATGTAAAAACAAATACATGGCGAATCCCCAAATCTGAATATAGTGGGATTTTGCAATTTAATGAACACCACAGTAGTTTTGATTGTTTGCAAGGTGCACTTTTACTGTTAAGTAACTGATTCTGTGAGGTTTAAGAAGCCAGAGGATGAAGAATAAGTAACTTCATAACCTTTGTGGTCAGCATAGCTCAGAAAATGATAATGGGCCTCATTACACGGTAGGCGGTAAGGGTTTACTGGTACCGTTATTTTACCGGTACCGGTAAACCCTTACCGCCTTACTATGAGGTCCCTTTGCGGGATGGAGAATTTAACACCTGCTTTTTGCAGGCGTTAAGAACCAACCCGAAAAGGGACCAAGGAGCTAATTACAGTACCGCAATTTGCGGTGCCGTAATTAGCACCTTCCCCATTCCCATTATGCCCTATGGGGCAAAAATGGGAATGGGGAAGGGAAATGGGGGAAGGGGGAATTACCGCCCCACCAACCTTGGAATAGGGCGGTAATTCCCCTTTCCACCAAGGCGGTGCCGGTATTTTACCGGCATGGACCAAGGTGCTATTAGCATCTTGGTCCACCGCCATCCGTGTAATGAGGCCCAATGTGTTTTATGGTTTTATCAATATTACAAATGGCAGAGGTAATCTCCTGATGAATGGGAGTGTGAAAAAAGGAGTTTCACTATTTGCTCCGGATAGCAGTGAAACATAGGGTGAGTCAATGCCTAAGGCTAACTAATGCAGAGTTGCAATTGTAATGTCAGATGTGCTATGTGTGATAAAGCGGCAGGCTATTTAGATTAGAATTTTCCACTGAAACCGATGACCTGGGGAATGAGATAGCATCACTTACGCAAAGAGAAATTATTTATCCAGTCTTCCTCATATGAGTGGGAATATTCATGTGAAACATGTGCAAATCAAAAGTTACAGTTTAAACAGTGTAGGGGAGTTATTGCTTGTAATGAATTATGTTTGCATACAAATGTTTGACTAAATAATGATGTGATGACCCACAACAACGAATCCTAAGAAGAGGTGTGTTTTACATATGGGCCTCATTATTGGTTTGCCTACCGGCACCATGTTTCCGGATCAGCAAACTACAAGTCTGCCTGCTTGAGCCGCTGTGCCCAACAGGTCTGTCTGACCCTGCCGGGTGCAGCGGTCACAGTAGGCAGACTTGTTACGGGAGTCTTGTAGACTCTATGGGAATGGGGATTAACGAAATTGCCAGCACCTGACTTCCTGGCCGCCGGATTTGGAATAGCCCGGTGGCACCAGGAAGTCAGGCACCACTAATTCATTCCAAGTCTGGCGGCAACCTTTAGATAGCACCGGCAGGGTTACCGCCGGACTCGGAATGAGGCTGGCCAATGAAAACCAAGGAACTGGAGAAAGATGGGATTTCTTTGAAGAGGGTTTTGTCCAATCAAATCTGTGGGTGCATTGTAATTAAGTATCTGGGAGTGTTTCTTGCACACATATATATCTGATGTGGTTTTTTGTGTCTTGGGTTAGTTTGGGGCTACAACACCATCAAACTGCTCCCCGGATAACTGAACAATAAAGTTGCTTCATATACAAACCGTGCATTCGTTCTTCAAGTGGTTAGCCTGCTTGGTTTGAGGAGAGCCAGATCGGAGCACAGGCTTTCCGAGATGTTGGGGGTCTTCTGTTTGCACCGATCAGCTGTAGAACCTCACTGCTGGGGCAAGTCTCCCGTGCATGATGAAAACGAGGTCTGCAGATCCCATATTGGTAAAAGGTCTGTCTGCTCCCCACAGCGGTGCCATGCCCCACCTGTGTAGAACGACTTAACGGGGCACCACTTCGGAGAGCTTCGGGTTCACGTGAGTGCACGTTTGGGGTGTAAAGCAAGGGGGAAATATTATATGATATGACATGTCATTTATAACGCACCCGTACACAAGTGTTTGTAGGCATGACAAGACAAGGGAGGGAAGACAGAGAGAGGACAAGACAAGTGATCTTATTAGGCCTTGTGCCATTCAGATCATGCAAGTGCACCAGCACAAAGTACAGGGAGAAGGGAGAGGGGGAAGTGCCAGGGAGTAGGAAGGGAGAAGTGCAATCAGGGCAGCAATGTCTGAGTAAGTGCTGCCAGGGCAGCACAGCTCTGTGTAAGTGCAAGGAGGCAGGGACTGTAGGAGCTACAGTTACATACCCAAACTGCGCTGTAGACCCAGAGGCAGTGCAGGGGAGAGTGATCATGGAGGAGCCTGGTGCCCAGTGAAACTCTGAGGGTAGCCCAGCAAACAGTTGGCACAGCAGACAGGTAGGTCAGCAGGGGAGAGAGAAAATGCAGAGGAGAAAAGGAAGGTCTTGATCTGCTTCTGGAATTTCAGGTTATCTAGCTCATGTTTGAGAGGGGAAGGGAGGTCATTCCAGAGGCAGGTATCTGTAGAGGAGAGAGATCTACCCCCACTCTCTGCTTGGAGAAATGCCTGACCCTCACAGAGTTGGAGGTGGCTGAGCAAATGGCTCGAGAAGGAAGGTATTTTGGAAGAGAGAGTTGGATGCAGTTCAGGCCCTGGCCCCAGAAAGCCTTGTGGACTATGCAGAGGGTCTTGGACTTGATCATTGAAGCCACCAGGAGCTAGTCTTGCAGTCCTTTCCTGAACCACAGATAGACAGTCAGGACAGTGCGAGAGAGGAGAGGAGGCTGTGGGGAGCCTGTACGAGAGCTGAGTATCATCTGTATAACACTGAAAGTTAGAGGAGAAGGCAGAGATTAGGTGGGCCAAAAGGGCCATGTAGACATTGAATAGCCAGGGTGAGAGTATAGAGCACAGGGGAACACCACATGTGGAGAGAGAGGTGGTGGAGCGAAAGGACCCAAGTTGGACCTGGGAGGGTCGGTCCAGGAGGAAGGAGGTCAACCACTCCAGGGCCTGATGCATGATGCCCAAGTTCTCACAGAGTCGATTGATCAGGATGGCGTGATTGACTTTGTCAAATGCAGAGGATAGGTCAAGGGGGATGAGGACAGAGGAAGGCGTGAGTCAAGATTAGAGAGCAGATCTTTCATGCCTCTGGCTGCTCTGAAGCCAGACTAATGGTCATGGAGACAACCAACATATTCTGTGTGGAGAGTAAACTGTTAGACCGACAGTATTACAGAAGATAAAGATCGAGTGACAATTTGCCAGACAGGTAGGTTCAGCAGAAGGCTTTTTAAGTAGAGGGTGCACAAAAAAGTGCTTGAGGAGAGTAGGGAAAGATCCAGTGGCAAAAGAGTCATTGCCGAAATCGGCCAAGGCTGGAACAAAGGTGTCAATGTGGTGTTTAATGGTTCTGGAAGAGCTGGGGAGCACCTATTTGGACGACACTTTCATAGATCAGACTTGTCTAGAAATATCGTCAGGTGCTGTCAGAGAGGGAGAGATGAGAAAGGAGGAGGAGAGGGAGAGGCAGCTCGAGGGGAGCCTAGAGAGGTAGAGGGAGAGGAAGAGGAGAGCAAGGACAGGATATCCTGAGTTGTAGTGGTGATGTGAGAAGCCAGAGATGTACATAGGTAAAAAGGGATTGTTTCTTTGATTTAAGAGTTATTGTAATGGTAGACTTGGGATTATGTGTGTGAAATTAGTGGAGGTGGCAGGAATTAGAAAATAGTAAGACTCCTGCCATGTTAAGACACCAACCTCATTTCTACCATGATACTTTGCTGACTACATTGAGTACCTAATTCAGTCTTTCCCACACATCACATTGCACTACATTACTAAGAGTACAAAACCAAACCACTGGCCTATATGCTGCCCTCTATATGACATCTGCAACCACACAAATAATGCATTGTATTGCTCTTTTTGTGTTGCTATATCTGAGTATCGAATATGTGTCAAACCTAACTAAAACAATGCGCGTGCTTCTGCAGAACTACATTCAGTCTGCTCCCACAATGGTTCATTCTAATAGGCTTTTCTCAACCTGAATTGTTTGGTCTGGCTGTTACGTTGTATGTGCATCCCAACATTCGTTCCTTTAGCTGATGCTGCTTTAACTAACCCTGCTTCCTCTTTCCTCCTATACTCATCATCCTTAGGTACCCATGCCGTACACACATGACTTAACCTCCCCTTTTGCAAACTATTCTCAGGGACCAGTCATGATACAGCACCCCCCAACTCTGGCTAAATTGACCCAGCACACAATATAATTCTCCGGGTCAGGTGGGGGCATGGTCGAAGATCCCAGGTGTATTTTAGGCATCCTTGGCCTCCCAACCCCATCCCATCTATCAGTCTTGGTCTACTTGTGATTTGTGAGAGCAGGAGCCCCCGTCAACAATTTCAACTTCATGGCGCTGTTCAGCAATATCTTTGTGCAACACCTCAGGATCATCATGACGTGAGCAAAAAAGAATGAGCAGAAAAAGATGGGAAGCATTTTTACTTCTATTTCTCACAACGCTGGGGCCCATGAAAACATAGAATGGAACTGTTCATCAGCGTTCACTCCAGCTTAATTTTCCATAGCGATCCTCCATTGTCTGCATCATTTGGGGGGAGTATATGTACACCAGGACAGTCCAAGTTTATTGCATATGCCTCCTTCATTATCCTGAGCAGATCCACAACACATCGGTTCTGGGGGGGTCATAAACCGGATAGCACTTAAACTTATTCTTTATTGAGTTAAGGCCCAGCTCTGTCTGGTTCACCATCTGAAGCATCTCCTATCAGATTATCTGCAGCCACTTAGCATTAGCTTCAGTCTGGATACCTGGGACCAGGAGGGAGGCAAACAAGGTCTCAGTCTTAGTAAATGGGCAATAATCATCCGGAATTGCTTTTAATTTCTCAAAGGAGTCTTTTGATAAATTGTTTCATCTTTTCTGAAGAAAAATTCTTGGTGAGCAACAGGCACACCTATCAGATGGGGGTTAAGTTAATTCTGGGATCAGCACAATTATTACTGACAGATGAGAATCAGGAACTACTAAAACGCACAGTGTAGGGTGGTCAGCAGGCATACTCCCCTCCATGATGGTGGGATATGTAAATATGCATATTGTCCACACAACCAGTACATTCACCAATGCTGCGGTACCTTCATTCAGGTCTGGGTAAACTAAATAATGTTTTATTACACTGACTGTTTTTTCCAATGGGTATAGTGCGATTTCCTCGCAAGCAAAAGGAATACTCTGCTGGCTTCTGCACTTTGGCTGGTGTTTCTCTTAACTCGATCCATGTCTATATTATCACGTAGTTAACCCATATTCTGCACAGCTCTGATTCATGCGTGCCACCATGTCTTCAAGAAACCACAGTCAGCCTCCCTCTGCACAGTTCGCTAATCCTAACACCCATCTGTTATTGGAGAATAATCCTCCCTCCATTGTCAACAATGGTTATACATTGTACAAGGCTTTTCTTTCTTCCTAGCACATTATTCATCCTCTCTGTCCATTACTACTGTTTGGACAGTGTGCGCTTGGAAAAGGCTTTGTACTTTGCATAAAGCCAAGTGTACCAAACACTGGGCTATAAGAGGCAGCATTTATTTGGGTATAAACAGCTTCGGTGTGCCCATCACATGAGGTATCATAGAGCATGCAAAGCAGCTCTTGTTTGATTAATCCCTCCCTACTTGGTGCATGTGATTATACCACATGTTGTCTGATTCAAGGTGGTGCACATCAGCCACGGTGTCAAAGAGGACCCCTTCATATTGGTTGTACTCTATCTCTTCTTCAGTTTCTCCCCTAATTCATGTTATCGCCACATTTGGTATCATATTCAGAGACATCTCTAACATCTTTAAACCCCCCTTTATATGTCCCCACCATATAAAATAAGCACAAGAAAACACTATACAACCTGTGTTCAGGGAGGGGAGGAAGTTACTGATGGGCCCATAGGTCAGTACTCACCCTCCTGAGCTTGTAAGACAAAATAGCTGCACCATGTGAGGACAGGGGGTGCAGGATTCACATACTCCAGCACAACCCAATAATGAGGACTCAGTAAGTTGGCAAAGGGAAGTCTGTTTAATGGCAAGTACATCAAACAGGGAAAACAAATGGAAATCAGCAGTGTTGCGATCACCTCTCTCACCCCGACTTCCCCGAACTTCAATTGAACAGCCACTTTTATGCATAAAACTCGTCATCATTGACGTTCAACTTTACAAAAATCATCATGCAATATAAATGGTTAGGAAAGGTAAATTAAGTATAGGTGTTATATCTGTATACGTAACAGAGCATGTGGATTGGATAACTCTTATCGGGTGGGCGTCTATGTCCAACCCTCTACATTACTCGTGATAGACGTCACTACAAGTACGTTGTCTCATTGGTTCTACTGGCTATAGGACACTAGATTACTTGGTCTATTGTGATTGGGCGGGTTACACACCTAGGCATAAATACACATTTTAATTAGCAGCATGCAGAATGGAAACCCAGGTGCCTGGTGTCCCAAGTTTCACTCTGCCTCCCTTCCATCAATCAGTATCTTAGGGCTATGTGTCAATTAGTTGGCTGGGTATGGCCTTGGGACTGTAGTCTCTTATCAGGAGAAGTTATGGCATTCTCGGGTTCTGGATGACATCAGGCGGTGGTACTTCTTCGCGCCTGGCAGGTCACGTGTCTGTTCACCGTGAATCTGCTTCAGTTTCCAGCTTTTATTGTATTTAATTCTGCTTCAGCTCTGACGCTTGCCTGGGCCTCTCTTATCTTGACCTTCACGGGCGAGCTGGTATGCTCCGGAGCCTGATTCTTGCGAGTTGATGCTCTCCTCCCCTTTTCTGGTTGACCTCAATTTCCCAGGTATGAGCCGCTCTTTGTTGAGTTTCGATTCCGCTCCTTCTCTTGCCTTTGGCTGGGTTTTGAAAACCTGCCCTGTCAGGCCTCTGGCCACCTGGGTACATTTCTGCTTTTACAAAATGGAGTTGCACTTGTATAATGTGCTTCTTGAGGTAGATATATAGTCGGCGCATGCCTCTTCTAATATTCTACTAAGCATTGCAAGCAGTATCGTTTCTTAGCATCTTGCATTTCAAACCTATTTACACATGTTTAACAGGACGGTTGCTTCCATCTTGTCTCGCAGCACTGTCTCCTTACGTTTTAACATTGTCTCTTCTCTGTGTCCATTACATTTATTTTCGTAGCTACTCGCACTGGCGTGCTTGTCTTCGATAGCTACTTTTGTTAATTTGCGAGTCTGTTCAGGTACTTATGCCATTTCTACTGGCCTTCCATTAAGGCTTTATGGGTCTCTTCGTGGACCGCATGAAGGTACTCCTAATTTCGTATCAGCAGCTGGTGTGGCTGTCTGATAGAGTACCGCGCTGCCCAGGGTTGTCTTGTTATGGTGACTTCAACAGGCACGGATCTCCTAATGTATACTGGGCAGAGTCCCAGTGCGGTTCTCTGTTGGTTCATTTGCTCTTCATACGTCACGCCCCTTGGCGGGTACCTTCTTGGCAGATCGAACTGAGGGGCAGTGGTTCATGTCTGGGACGTCCTCTACACTCCCCCCTCTGGTCGGTTCATTGACCACTGCTTCTTCAATTTTCGTCTCCATTTCTCTTGATTCTTCAGTTTTTTGTTCATCATCTTCAGGGTTTGTACATGTTGGCGTGAACATATGCGTTTTTGGAGTCCACATTTTTATCACGCCTTTCAAACTCGCTGATGTTTTGATATGTTCATCCTTGTTCCAGGTCATTAACTGGCATTGTCCATTTGGACTGCAGTAAATCCATTTTCCTTCATACTTTCTTCGTTTCTTAGGGTATGCAAATTTGGTTCCTTCTGGCGCAAACTCACTGGCCTTCACAAAGTCCTTTATCTCTTCATCAGTTAGGTCTCTGGGCTTCCACCCTGGTTCTACATCGACCATATTCTTTATCCCAATGGCCTTCTTTGCTGTTTTCTAGCACTGTGTGATGATTATTTTGATCACACAGAAACCTAGTAGTATCATTACTAGCAGGGCTCCCAGAAACTTGAATATATCAGCCATCCATTGTGGGACCCATGAGAACAGGTTCCCAAGCCAGCTGTCATCGTCCACTTCATCCGTTTTATCAATCATTTGATTCTTTAGATTTGTCAACATGCTTATGGCTTCTGTGAGGGTTCCATTCTCTTCATCGTGAGATGGTGTGAATGTGCAACATGATTCTCCAATTTTTGCACAGACACCTCCATCCATTGCAGTGATCATGTCAAGCACATATCTGTTTTGGAGGGTCATCAGTCTGATTGCTCTCAGTTTTTCCTTGATCTCGTTGAATCCTTTTACAGTGGTGTTGATGCTATGCAGTAATTCCCATCTGGTTATCTGCAACCATTTAGTATTTGCTCCAACTTGGATGTGTGGCAAAAGTATTGTTGTGAATACTGATGAGGTGAGGTTAAACAGCTTGTATTCGTATGGGATTGCATGGAATGCCTCCTTCGATTTGGTAGAAAAGTAATTCTGTCTCTTCATTCGGGATACTAGCTCCACAGATCTCCTTTTCCTCAGGTGAGCATCTGCTTTCGGGAAGCTGTCAATAGTCACGTCACTTTTTGGGATCACTAGCGCAGGAACGTGGACGTTTACTATTGTGCATATGCCTCCCCAGTTCTTCGGAAGTCTTATATATGCTTTGGATCCACACGCCCAGTAATGATCCATAACTACTGCGGTACCATGTACCATTCCTGGGGCGTCAAAGACTCGTCCACAGTTCTGGTTCGCTCCCATCTTCCCCGTACCATTGTTTCTGAAGCAGAACTTTGGGCTTTCCAGTGTTACTATCTGCAGGGGCCCTCCTCTGTCATCGACCCATGTGAGCAACTTTGCGAGTTTTGGCCATAATGGCTTGCATCCGTTCCGTACTATGTTGATGGTAGGTTCGTATTGACCAATGACCATCCAGGCTCTGCAGATCACCACTCCCTTTTCCCATCCGTCCCCCAAATCTGCATTTGGCCTCTGTTCTTCCAACTTCGAGCCTCCTCTGGAGTTTTTCCTTGAACGTCTTCCCGTCTAATTCCAGCTCCCTTCACTCCAGGGTTCTCGTATCTGATTACATGATTCTTAGTATGGGCTTTGTTTCTTGTCTTTATGTCCTGAACATAATCATCCTTGTCACAGTCAGTTGCTTCTGTTGCCCATTTCAGGGAGGAATCATTGCCCATGAACTTGCCTCTGGTCTTGCACATTGCTACGTGTGAAATACAGTGAGCTGCCTGGACATTAATTTCTACAGCCACAAAGGATGTTGGATTTTCCCATACTGTATGGCAGGAGTGCAGAGACGAAGCATTCTCCTTCTGACTGACTTCGTCCTACTTCCTTCATTTGCTGGTACCATATGTTGTTTCCAATTTGGGCTGCGCTATCCAGGTAGTCGTTAAGTTCATTGGAATCTTCGTAAGGGCTTCTCTTGATTCTTAGCGTTCTTCTGTAGTTAGCTATGACTATGGGCCTCATTACGACCCAGGCGCTAATGGGTTAACGGTGCCGTAAAAAGCTGCGGAGCCATTAACCTATTAGCGCCTAATTACGAGGTCCCTTTGCGGGACCCAACCTTAACGGCTGGTGTAGACCAGCCATTAAAGTAGGGACCCGCAAAGGGACCTTTGTGCTAAATACGGTGCCGCAATTTGCAGCACTGTACTTAGGGCCTTCCCCATTCCCATTGAGCCCTATGGGGCAAAAATGGAAATGGAGAAGGGCCATGGAGGAAGGGGGAATTACTGCCCCGCCAACCTTGCTATGGGGTGGTAATTCCCCCTTTCTCCATGGCGGAGTCGGTAATTTACCGGCATGGACCATGGTGCTAATAGCACCATGGTCTTCCGCCAGGGTCGTAATGAGGCCCTATGTCTCTAAATGCATCTGTGCTGCTTTTCCACTTTGGGTATCTCGGTGGGGCAGACTCTCCCGACTGTGTCGCTGTGGTAGGGGAAGGCTTTGCGTTTCCTTTCCCTCCCTTTTGTAGCCTGTCGTCAGATTCCCCTGACCACCATTTGTTCGCAAACTTCCCAACGTGAGGCTGTGTTGTTGGCTCGCGGCTTGTTCCTTGCATTGGAGCAGGTGTGCCTGCTGTCATAGTTTCTATAGTCCTGTTCTTCAACTCCTCGTGTGGTTTCTTTGCTTGGGCTATGAATGGGAACAAATACTTTATTAGCATCTGTGTCCTCTATGTGAATTCTTTAGTGGCCATTTCTGTTCTTTTGAGGGATTTTGTTATTCCCTCACTCTTTAGTATTTTACTTGGCTTTTCCTGGGCATTTCCCTGTTTTCAGGAATCGATTGTTTGGCAGGCAGTCCTTCCTTTTCTGCTGCCTTCGTCGGAAGCCTTGTAGCCATTGACACTTGCCCTTGTGTGTGTGCACTCTGTGTGTGGGTGCGTGCCATGGTCAGTGCTACATTATCATTCATTTCTGGTTGTCCTTGTCTCATGCTTTTTTCCCCATTCATTATCTCATGTATATGCGTATCACTGCTAATTATATTCAGTTTCAAATCATTTGCTTCAACATTAGTTTTTCTTGGAACTGGAATCACTATATAGGGTCTGGGTGCTTTTGTGTGACCCTGACGTTCATTATCCTGTGGTCGTACTGATAATGGGACACTTCGCTCGCCAATAAAGAAAGCAGTTCTGATTGTTAATAATAGGAAAACAACAAGATCACTGTACATATGCACATTATCGTTCGGAACGATAATTTGCAGCATTTTCTTCCAGGGATGTGGAGACGTCCTTCTGCTGGTGGTAGAACTATGTTACTGTTCTGGGCCCCCATTTCGATAAAATCCATAGTTAATGATTTTATTCTTTTCGTGCTTTGATCTCACATTTCAAAAGGTCTATTATTACTAAAGTGTCGAATGCTTTTAAGTGTCCCCCATCTTGTGGGTGATGATGATAGTCTCTGGGCATGTAGCACGGTTCTGTTTGCTAGACTATGGAAAAAGGTTAGGCTTTCAACTCTGGTTCATCACATTTATTTATGCGTATCTGTAGTAGGTGAGGTCCCAATGAACGCCTCGAATTTGCATCGGTCCTGAGGTGATGCTGGAAACAGTTCAATGCCAAAGAATAAAACGATGGAACTGCTACAAACTCACACAAAATGGAATGCTGAAAAAGTAGAAATAAAAAAAATAAAAACTGAAAGTGTACGTGTGGCAAAAATAGGAAAACAGGGCTATACTCACAACAATAGAGTTGTTAAAATAGGAACAAAAATAAAAATTAACATATGGAAAAGGTAAAAAACAAGTCAAAATCACAAAAATAAGATGTTGCAAAAATAGGAACAAAACATAAAAGCAAAAGTGACCATATGAAAAAATAGAAAAATGGGAGGGTTGAAGGAAAAGAAAAAATAAGATGGTGAAGTTCTTGTGTTCGCTCCTTTCGTTCTGTCTCTCGGCGACACGTTGAAGAACAGTGTCTCTTTCCTCTGTCTACTCCACGGCTGTAGTATGACGAAAGGTTCTATTTTGGATCTCCTCCTTCTAGGGCTCTCCTCAGCAGTGGATGTCCATAATTGCTTCTTAGTTGCGCTATGATGGCTCTCAGAAGCCTATTTAATTGAGCGTTCTTTACTGGGTCTCTGAGAAATATGGATACGTGAACATTGTTGGGTCTACCCACTAGTCCTGGAAAGTTCTCAATGAGATGGGAGAAGACTCGGTATGCGTATCTGCTGTCTTCAGGTGTCAACAACATTTGCTCTTGTTTTCTAGTCTCTAGATCACAGGCCTTTCTTGCAGCGTGAACAGTTTTTTGTCTCCTCGATCTGTCCCTCGGCGAAAGGTCTCACTGGAATCTCCTTAGGAATTCTCGCTGGAAGTTGGACAGTTCCACTTGAAACATTATTCCATGGAGAAGTGTGTCCATGTGTGGAGCGTTGGCCGGATCTCTAAGAAAGGTGATGACGTCAACATCTGCAGGCCTTCCTACCATTTCTGGATAGTCTGTGACTAGTCAGAGCACGACATTGTGAGCCAGCTGCGTATCTGCGGGTGACAGAGGCATCTGCCTTGTTTGCTGGGTCCTGATCACAATCCTTTCTTTTGACGAGAACAGTTTTTACACTTTCCTGCTGCGTGGACTGCAACCACGTAGTTTAGTTTGTACCATACTTGGTTTAGGAATTCGTTGATTCTTGGGTCTCTGATGAAGGTTAGGGTATCTGTGGTTCTCCCAACAGCTCCTGGGCACTCCTCTATGATTCGGAAAAATAGGGTGTAAGTCAGTTCATTGATGATCACTTGAGGTGGCAGCATTTGTCCTTATTCCCAGTACTCTGGCACTTTGGAAAAAGCCTATGCTAGGACTGTCAGTAGTTGCTGTATTATCTTCCTGTTAGCTGGATTTTGGGTGAAATCTGGGATACTTGTGTCCCTCCCTACGAGTGATGGATATGTCTCTAATACTAGTCGGAAACAGGAAAGCACATCCTTTGTAATATTCCTACTGGGGGAGACCATGAGTTTTGTGGCACAGTCTTGGTTCTGGTTGCTTCGGGATAGTGTTTTTGGTTCTCAGGAATGTCTTACTTTCCGCTTATCAGAGTCTTAGGGTCTTTTCAGTGTTCAATGTGGCTCTGAACATTTATGTGAGTAACATTACTGCGGCTTTGGGTGTGCGATTCTCTTCTTTACCCTGTATCTTTGGCTGCACAGAGTGTTCGTTTTGTTGCTTTTATCCCTATCAATGCTAAGGGGAAAAGTTCGGTGTAAGGTCAAGATTTTCACAAGAGCTCTTTTCGTCCTGTCTTTTCTGCTCATGCGTCCTTCTTCCTCGTCATGGATCTTGTCTGCACCTGCTGAGGTTCTTTTTTCCATTGTCTGTAGCTTCTTCACAGCTGGATGCAGCTGGAGGGCTTTCTCCTATGTAGGGTTTATTGTCATTTAGGAAGATCCAGGCTCTTCTGCCCTTGAGCTTGACAGCGGACGGGGTGCAGTCCTCTATGATGAAGTTACCATTGAATCTTGGCTCATCCCACCTCTTTCTTGTGTGATTCTTCACCAATACTGAGTCACCAGGGAAGACGAGGTGCGTACAAAGGATGTGAGCTGCGCCTGCATCAGCACTTTCTGTTGCTCTGTCCCCTTTTCGCCGTCGCTGCAGCTGGTCTATAATGACAGAGGCACTGGATGTCATACAGTTGAGATAGTCTTTCATTTCTGCTCCCAGAACCTCCCTAGTTGGCTGGGCATCACATCTAGCTCTATCTCGGGGGTAAGAGGGGTCCTCATCCTTCTGCCTGTAACTATCTCGTGCAGCGTGAGATGAAGGTCGGATCCTGGTTGGATCCGAAGTGCATACAATGCCAATGGTAGACAGTGCAGACATCCCTTCTTTAGTGTGAGCTTCAACTTGGCTATCCTCTCCTTAAGCAAGCTGTTGATCCCTTCACATATCCCATTTCCCTCAGGATGATACGCCGACGAGAACTTGTGCTTTATACCAAGCAACAAGCTAATCTGTTCAAAAACTGAATTTACAAAGTGAGCCCCATTATCTGATCTCATTACCTCGCACACCCCCCATCTAGGGAACACCTCCCTCACTAGGAACTTGGCAGCACAGGTAGCGTTGGGGTGTGTGCAGGGACCTGCTTCTATCCATCTAGAGAATGGACACACCACCACAATTAAATACCTGTACCCATTGCACACTTCAATCATGTCGACATAGTCGATATGCAAGTGCTGGAATGGTCCATTTGGTCTGGGAATGATCCCTCTCACTACTTTTAATGTGTGCCCAGCGGTGAATTGCTGGATTATGCAGTTCACCATGAATAATGCAACATGCTCTGCCAAATTCGGTGTGAACCAGTTTTCTGCAAGCTTTGCAGCTAGGTTCTCTTTTGTCATGTGGATGGGGTAGTGAGGTTGTTAGGAGGAGGACAGGCATTACTGGTTTACCATTGCTGTCTTGCCTCCACAACCTCTCAGAGGGGTTTAAAGAACACCCTCGACGCTTCCACAGATTTTTCTCTTCCTGAGGTGCCTCCCCCTAGAGCTCCATTAGCTGAGTCTGCCCCATATTGCTATAGGCTTCTGGTGTGGCTGGCTCTACCATCATCCGCTCAGGGGTACGTGTCACGTCCATGATTGTTTCGTTCCTAGATGCCATACACTTGGCTCCCGTGTCTGCTTCATGATTTCCGCGTGACACGAAATCTGTCCCTTTGGTGTGAGCGGTGCATTTCACGACCGCTATGCCCACCGGGAGCTGTAGTGCTTTTATCAGCCTGTCCAATAAGGCTGCGTGCTGCACTGGCATGCCGTCTGCTTGGAGGTAGCCCCTCCTTTTCCAGTGCACTAAGCCTGTGTGCACTGTGGACGTCACATAGGCGGAGTCACTGTACACTGTTACTTCCTGGTCTGCATGATTCTCAATGACGAGTATCAGTGCCAATAGTTCAGCAGCTGAACTATTGGCACTGATACTCGTCATTGAGAGATGGTATTTGTGAACAGGTAGAATTCCTCTGCATAATTAGGAATCCCGAGAACTGGGACCTTACAAATTGCCCCTTGAGTACTGTAAACCCCTTTTCCATTTCCTCAGTCCACTCGATATCTTTCCTTGTTGCCTGAGCCTTTTTTAGGGCCTGAAGCAAGGGCTTGGTGTATGAGCTGTAGTTGAAGACACATGCTCTCACGTAATTGCACCGGCCTAAAAAGCTTTGCATCTCTTTTATTGTGCGCGGCTTGGCCGTGTTCATGATGGCTTCAGCCCTTTCTGGGGTTACCTTTTTCCCTTCATGAGAGATCAGTTGGCCTATGTATAACACTTCTGGCTGACAGTACTGCAACTTCTCCTTATCATCCTTGTATCCCTTCTCAGCCCGTATAGTCATTAGCTGCACAGAGTTGTGCCTGCATTGCTCTTCAGTGGTGCTGCACATCAGAATGTCATCTACATACTGCAAGACAACACTGTCCACCGCAATGTTGCTTCGGTCCATTTGCAGGACTCTGTTGAAGAGTGATGGGGACTCGCAGTACCCCTGTGGCAACCTCGTGCTTTTCAGAAGTATTTGTCTGAAAGTGAATGACATCAGATCTTGTGAGTCACGGTGCAATGGAATCGAGAAAAACGTGTTTTTCAAATCGATCACCGTGAAATATTTGGCCTCAGTGGGTATATTGCATAGAATTGTAGAGGGGTTCGGGACTATAGAGAACTCGGCTTCAACTATATCGTTTAGTGCTCGTAAATCTTGGATTAAATGCCAAGACCCTCCTTTTGATTTCTTGACAGGATAAATCACTGTGCTGCACGCTGATTATGACATTACAAGGATTCCCTGCTCCATCATGGCGGAGATTGGCTTCGCGATCCCTTCATCTGCCCCTCTGGACATGGGATACTGTTGCGCTCGCTGTAAAATTGCTCCTGGGTTCAGTTTAATTTTCACTTCCCCTGCCCCCTTCAGGAGTCCTACATTGTAGGATCCTGTTGTCCATACTGTGGCAGGCACTTGGGCCATGTCGTCATCAAAGTATTCCGGACGTACTAGTGCCAACATCATTCTCTCTGGCACCTCTCGTTTGATCATTTTGACGCAAAATATGAGACTCACTTCCACCCTTGTCCTTTCTAGGTCAGGGTGTTCTTCGAACAGATCGTCATCGGTGACGTCAGTCACTCGGTACCCTTCTTCAATCGCGATAATCGCACCCCATTGTCTGCCTTCATCATCACATCCTTCGACAAATACCACTTTCCCTCGTACTGCGACAAATTGCACCCTTAAAGGAAATACTTGTCCCTCCTCTTTGTGCATGGGTAGTCTTGGTCTGAATAGAAACTCATCCGGGGTTCTCAGAGGTCTGTCCGTGAGGCCTGGCAATCCTGCCATAAGCACCCAAACGCCATATGCGAAAACCTCTGGTTCCAGCGGTATAGTCCTCATTGCTGCACATCCAGAGTATGCTCTGATAATTTTGCACACGTTTGAATAATGCAGTCCTGGAGTGGAGCACACTACAGCATTCTCGGTAAACAAGATGGTCATGTTTAGTTTATTCATCAGGTCCCGACCCAGAATATTTACTGGAGTCTGATGTGAATATAATAGGGGCACATTCATTTCGCGCTCTCCCACTGAGCCTGGGAGTGCGTCTGTAAAGGGAACTCTACTATGAGCTCCAGTGAAACTCTGAGTATCTATAGCCTCACCGGACAAGGAAAACTTGCCTTCTCGAATACACGAGTGCGTTGCACCCGTATCAACTAAGAATGAATATTATTTCCCCCTATGGTGACATTCACCCTTGGTTCCCTGTTAGAGTCTGGTGTCACTGATAGGATAGAACACATCAGAGTCCCCCGTAAGCTGTCCTATTTTATATATAAATTCAGTCCACTGTATACTTGTTGATTTCCCCCAGTCCCAGAGTTAACTCCCCCTCCGGAACCAGTGTCCTGTGACATTTGCGGTAATGCCGCTGGGGTTGTCCCTCCGGCAAGTTCCCCATGTTCGGTGGCTGAACCACTTGCTGTGCACCTTGCTGCACGCCTGATGCCTGTGGCTGCACTGTGTAATTATGTGCACCGCCCGGCTGCGGGACGGCAGGTTGATTCATCGTGCCTACCCTCATCCCTTGGCCATTTTGCCATATGCCTTGGCTTCTGCACATACGTGCTACATGTCCCGTCATTCCACACAGCCAACACACTGGCGGTGGTCGTGCCAACTGTCCATCCGGCGTAGCTGGACTGCCCATCTGTGCATTCTGGAAGCCCCCTTGAACATTCTGAAAACCTCCTTGGTTACATCGAAACCCTCCCTGATTACTCTGCGATCCTCTTCCTCCAAAACCCCTTCCTCTCGGGTAGGACACTGCGTTACCCTGATTATTCTGCGATGGGTTGGTCGCTTGTTGTGTGCTTGGCTCAGCTGGGCTGGTGAGCATGGCTCCCTCGAGAGCATATTTCGAGGGTTTCTTTTGCACTAGCTTTGCCTCCTCTCCCTTACGCGTTGCCTCTTTTTTCCAATTCTTTTCTTGCAACAATCTACAGTAGTGTGCAATTGTCAACTGTATTTTGGCCCATGGTTTGGCTTCTACTCCTACCAATTTTTTTAGCTGCTTCTGCACCGGTTCAGGCAACCCTTGGCACAATATGTGGTATAATACATAGATAGATTTCGTTCAAGACTCATGCGTTTCGAGCACCCACGCGTCCTGAAAATTCTGGATATAAATCAACGGATCCTCGGAATCTTTCATTTTCCGAGTCATTATAGCTCCCACATCAGACGTGTCTGGGTATAGTGTTCGAAGCGCTTTCCACACTGCTGCTCTGCAGTTATTAAATGGCGCTCCATCATGGGAGGTATCAGTTAAGGTTACCCTAGGATAGCCTGCCCGTTTCCATACAGCATCTGCTCTTTCTGCAAGTATAGACATTAGGAGGCCCTTAATGTATCCACTTCCCGGCTCCCGATGTCAGCATTAGAAGCTTATTTTTAAGATTCTCTCGGTCCATGTGTGGCCATGGAATATATTGTGGTCTTGCTCCCCCCTTTTCTAGCAACGGGAATTGGAATGCACAGTCCTCCTTCTCTTTCCCCAAAGCTCTCTGGTCTATTGCCAGGGTGGCATTCCCACCTTGCCGTCTACCTGGCGATGCCCTTAGTCTGTCTGCATAGGCAGGTGCTGACGCCTCCCGCTGACCGCGGGGTGTTCCTTCATGATGGCCGGACTGCACGGCAGACTTCGGTGCCCTACTTGTGGACCTGCTAGCATCTGACCATCGTACCCCTCAGTCCCCTGTGGGCCATTTTTCACACTGTCTCCCCTCTTCATATGCCACATCCTCTGTTTCCCCACCAGAGTCAGATTCTGAGTATTCCCAGTTTACACGACTCCTAGCGTCTTCTTTGTTTTGCCCAATCTCTAGCATGTCTAGGGACAGTCCCCTGCTCCCACTACTTTGGGTGACATCCTCAGTGTCATATAGCTGAGTCCTCTCTAACCGCTCATCTTCCCTTCCTCCTTGGTAAACTGGTTCCAATCCCATCTCGTCATAGATTTTATTAATCATTTCCCCAATGCTTCTGGTGTCGACGTCATCTTCAATATTAGTCCCGATTGTACCTGGCACCGCATCGCTTGCAGGAAAAAATTCTTCTATGTCTTCCCATTCTACTGTAGGACTGGGTTTAATCACTTCCTGCTCCAAATATTCAAGAACCCGCGCCCTCTGTCTGTGCTTATGTTCTATTTCCTCGTCTATATCCTTTCGCTTTTTTGCTCCTTATCTACTTCCCTCATTCGTTCAATTCTACGTTCTTTTGCCCTTCTACTTTCTTCCTCTTCCCGCTTTTTTACTTTTCTTTCGTGCACTCTCCTCTCTTCCTCTAACTTTAGCATGTTCTGCCTGTATTTTTCATAGTCTGCGTATTGTGTGCTATTGAGCGGTATTCCTTGCTCTTCGCGACATAGTTGTTCTCGTCTTAACCTATCTTTGCTTCTTGTCCTTTCATCCCTTACTTCCTTCTCCTTTTCCTTCTCCCTTTGTTGTGATTCATCAGTCCTTTCTCTTGACCGTACCTCATCCCTTCCCATTCCATCTAATTTCAATAGTATATGCCCTCCCATCCATTCGTCTTTTGCGAATGCTAACTCATCACTTCCTTTCCACTTCTTTCCCTCTTTCTCTTTCTCGAGAGATGCACTAGTTTGTGCCTGATCATTTTTTCTACCATTGCGTCTTTCCTTGTCCCTCAGGACTGCGGAGGCAAGATTACTCTCCTGCTCCCTCTCCTTGATCTCATCACTACTGCACATAGGTGACTCATATGCAGGGTTGCTATACCCTGTTGCTGCCCTGAATTCTCTTAGCGGGTAAAGCCCTTCTGTTTTGCTCCCTTCGGTGACTGGCTCAGGCGGGGCTGGTGGCGCGGTAGGCGTCTCACCCCCCTCCGTACATAAATTTAGTATCCAGTCTGTGGGTGGTTCTTCCACCTTTGTTTCTTCAACCATTTTCCATAACTCAAGGACAGCAAGACGTTTCTCTAGCTTCTTGCCTGTATATGTGGCGTGTAGGAAGGTGGTCATGTAAAACAGCCTTAGACAGCAACCCATTCTGGGGCCAAGGCATAAACATCTTATTGGCGGTACCCTTAACCCACACCTGGCTATATTTCTTCAGTTTTATTGCATGCTTGGGCAATTGCTTGCATAAATGTGCAAGTGAGCTAACTTCCTCCGTTCTTAATTTTGTCACCAACAATATTTACACAGTTCTTTAATCTTTCTTTACTCAAAACTCATCAATTCAAAGGCGATTCCCTCTTAGTTACGAAATCGCATAAAGCCAAAATGCATTCAATCAATCATCAATACAATGATTTCACATTTGACATACACAGGACATATATGACAGACGCTTGACAGACTAGACAGACATCAGCTGCTCACACATATACTTGCCTTCTGATCAACACTCCAACATGGGATGTGAACGAACCCCTTTTGTGATGTCTTTAATCATCACCATAGCCTAAATTGTCCCCTCACTGTGGGCTCTGGGTTCACGTTCCTTCCGATGACTCTTTAAATCGCAGGACAAGGTGAATCCTTACGTTTTTGCTCAGGTGCCCCCCTGGTATTCCTTACGTTTTTGCTCAGGTGCCCCCTGGTATCCACTCTTTATTTCTTATGCTCGAGTCATTAATCCCCTATATAAATACAGTCTTCGGTACTTCTACCTACTTTATTTTTTTCTCCGCCACCCTCCGTTACCTTACCCTTATTTACTATAATGCATACGAGACATTTGCCAAAGTAACGAGTTCGTTGTTTCACTCACCAATCGCATCTTTTCCTCTCTGGGACTTCAGGATCACAGCTCCTTCCTCTTCCTGCTTTTAAGGTTTTCGTCTGATCCGCTGCCTGTGGGAATGAGAAGGGTTATGCTTGGAAAGGCGGGTTCCTTCAGATCCACTGCAGATTTTTTTAACTTTTACTCTATCATTGTCGACGGGGAGCTTCTCAGTCTACTCAGCCGGAATGGCGAAAGGACTGGTGATCTTACCGAGAGCCCAGAGTTACTTTGTGCCGTCGGTCTGAAGGTGTCTTATAACTATCAATCGATAATCAATACTCGATGGCCGAAACCATCCTCACGCTACCAAGTGTTCAGGGAGGGGAGGAAGTTACTGACGGGCCCATAGGTCAGTACTCACCCTCCTGAGCTTGTAAGACAAGATAGCTGCACCATGTGAGGACATGGGGTGCAGGATTCACATACTCCAGCACAACTCAATAATGAGGACTCAGTAAGTTGGCAAAGGGAAGTCCGTTTAATGGCAAGTACATCAAACAGGGAAAACAAATGGAAATCAGCAGTGTTGCGATCACCTCTCTCGCCCTGACTTCCCTGAACTTCAGTTGAACAGCCACTTTTATGCATAAATCTCGTCATCATTGACGTCCAACTTTACAAAAATCTCATGCCATATAATTGGTTAGGAAAGGTAACTTAAGTATAGGTGCTATATCAGTATATGGTAACAGAGACTGTGGATTGGATAACTCTTATCGGGTGGGCGTTATGTCCAACCCTCTACATTACTCGTGATAGACGTCACTACAAGTACAACGTCTCATTGGTTCTACTGGCTATAGGACCCTAGATTACTTGGTCTATTGTGATTGGGCGGGTTACACCCCTAGACATAAATACCCATTTTAATTAGCAGCGTGCAGAATGGAAACCCAGGTGCCCCAAGTTTCACCCTACCTCCCATCCATCAACCAGAGTCTTAGGGCTATGTGTCAATTAGTTGGCTGGGTATGGCCTCGGGACTGTAGTCTCTTATCAGGAGAAGTTATGGCATCCTCGGTTTCTGGATGACATCGGGCAGTGGTACTTCTTCGTGCCTGGCAGGTCACGTGTCTGTTCAACATGAATCTGCTTCAGTTTCCAGCTTTCATTGTATTTAATTGTGCTTCAGAGCTGCCTCCTGCCTGGGCCTCTCTTATCTTGACCTTCACGGGCGAGCTGGTATGCTCCGGAGCCTGATTCTTGCAAGTTGCTGCTCTCCTCCCCTTTTCTGGTTGACCTCGATTTCCTAGGCATGAGCCGCTCTTTGTTGAGTTTCGATTCCACTCCTTCTCTTGCCTTTGGCTGGGTTTCGAAAACTTGGCCTGTCAAGCCTCTGGCCGCCTGGGTACATTTCTGCTTTTACAAAATGGAGTCGCACTTGTATAATGTGCTTCTTGAGGTAGATATATAATCGGCGCATGCCGCTTCTATTATTCTACTAAGCATTGCAAGCAGTATCGGTTTTTTAGCATCTTGCGCTTTAAGCCTATTTACACACGCTTAACAGGACGGTTGCTTCCATCTTGTCTCGCAGCACTATTTCCTTACGTTTTAATATTGTCTCTTCTCTGTGTCCATTACATTTATTTTCGTAGTTACTCGCACTGGCGTGCTTGTCTTCGATAGCTACTTTTGTTAAGTTGCGAGTCTGTTCAGGCACTTATGTCATTTCTACAGGCCTTCCATTAAGGCTTTAGAGGTCTCTTCGTGGACCGCATGAAGGTACTCCTCATTTCTTATCAGCGGCTGGTATGGCTGTCTGATAGGGTACCGTGCTGCCCAGGGTTGTCTTGTTATGGGCACTTCAACAGGCACGGATCTCCTAATGTATCCTGGGCAGAGTCCCAGTGCAGCTCTCTGTTGGTTCATTTGCTCTTCATACGTTACGCCACTTGGCGGGTACCTTCCTGGCAGATCGAAATGAGAGGCAGGGGTGGACCTCCTCTACACCTGCAAAGAAAAAACAACATATTGAACATAACATACATATTATTCAATCTCTATAGTGTTGAGCCTGCAGAGGAAATAAGAAAACAGCTATCCACTCAAACAAATGCAAATTCTTTATCATGGTAAAGGGATTCACCTTCTGCAATATATTCTTAAATCTTAGCTGTGGTGTTCAGTCTCGTGAGAAGGTGGAGCGGTGACAGGCACTTTCCGAACATCAGATACGTGGACCCAATACCCTAACTCCTTCACCTGAACAGCAAAGATAGTAGCAAATATCACAGCATAGGGGCTCTGAACTTGTGATCATTCCAGAGGTGCACAAAATTCTTAATAAAAAAAAAATGTCCCAGAGAAACAACTGAGGCAGTGGCAGGTTCAATTCATCCGTCTGTGATGCTGTAGCGTTATCTTCTCTTCTTGGAGCAAACTGGCGAGATAAAACTTGTATTCTCTTTGTTAACTTACGCAAATACCCCTGAAACTCCTCCCCAAATCTCCTGCTGTCCTGTGAGCATGTGATGTTTTGCATGTAGAAGTGAGAGGTTTGTGCATCCTTCTGTCCATCACTATCTCGCACAGGGACAAGCGGTGGTCTTTACTGGGATGGCTTCTCAGGCAAAACAAAGTCAGAGGGAGACATTGCACCCAGTTCCTCCCTAACATTACACATATCTCAGATAGCTTATTCTTCAAATTCTGTTCATCCTCTCTACAATCCCATTGGCCTGAGGATGATATGTTGAGCACAGTTTTTGCTTTATCCCCAATAGGAAAAACGCAAAGTTACCTGATCTCACTATACATTAATAGATTCTATTTTGCTACTCATAGCTCTTCAAAGAGGTACATACCATAAAATATGTGTTTCACATTTTTAACCTGCATAAGTACATTCATTACTGGTCATATGTAATGCTTTAAATTCCAATGTGAATTCAATTGGATCAGTGAGATTGCGGTATACAATGCAAAAACACAGTTTTCTAAAGATCCTAAATATACATCATTCCATAAAACTCTGCCGTAAAAATACTGTTTTCATTCACTCTCTCTTCCAATCTTATATATAATCTCATCTACGTGTATCCCAACATTTTTCATTCCTTCCATTCTTTATTTAAAATGATAACTGAGGAACGTCTTCAGGAGAGCACTTTCCGTCATTCCACAGTCCTGTCTCTGTTTATAAGGGTCGTTTTTACCAAATTCTTATCACTTTTTCTTTTTTCTAAAAGGAACATTGATCTGATCTTGTCACTTCTGTTTTTAATCTCATGTTCAGGTATAATATGTATGCTTGTGTTTCCTGCAACTACATATTTTACGCGTTGCTATTCCATTGTCTTCAGTTACATCCACATTTTGGTCATAATATTAATTTGTATTATTTATTTATGGGGTCTTAATTCCCACTTTACTTTACACACTGATATGTTAGTGTACAATTCCAATGTAGGGGCATCTCACTTATTTCACCATTACTGGATGTTATGTTAGAATCCTTTTGGCCTCCATGTTTATTGCTGGGCTTAACGTTTAATTCTGCAGGCTGTTCACAGAAAGATCGGGGGAAACAACAATCCATCTTAATTACTATTCTTGTCTTGACAGGCAGGTATGTGCTGTTCTACATTATTTTCATGTATTGTTTACCATAACTGCTCTGAGCTGGTGAAAGTAGCCGAAGGCAGAATTCTCTTTATTAATTATTTTACATGGTGGCTCTTCACTGTCTCTGTTGCGAGCAGTGCGTTTTGCCTAGAAAATACGACATAAAACCGACCATTGTAAATGTCATTGAAAATGTCTTTCTATATATAGAGGTTTGGGCTTCCATATTCACTTTAAAATATTTCATTTTAAAATGTACTGTATCCCTATGAAATTGCTGCCTTCCTCCCGTGGGGCTGTCTTGTGCTCAGTGGTAGCTTCTTATCTATTGTCTGTGTGCTCTTATGTCAATCGGTGCACCAGGCTATATTTAATAATGGAAATGTATGTGTTATCTCTGCGGTTTCACTTCTATCCACTTTTTATATGGTAGGGCTCTTTTCTCCCTAATTATTCATACCAGGTTGTGTACTACCGCAGTGCGACTCAGTTTTTGTTTTCTCTTATGGTTTCCAGTACGCTGTTTCTCATATCTCTTTGATCACTACAATGCATTTGCCTTCTAGTTTCCAGGCTGCTATAGAAACTCTGTTTGATCCACATCATTAATTGTTTTTTTCTAAACATCTCGCTCAGTGTTCATCGTTTATATGGATTGCTATGGATACCTGCTGTCGTTTCCTTGATGTTTTTCAATATATTCTCCCACATTTCCTCAAATATTCGCTAAAGTATGGCGAACATTTCTGCACCATTTGTTTTCACCTGATACTGCATGCCTTGTCATAGTGGTTCATTTTCTAACATGCCTGCTCTGTGGCTCATATCAACGTATTATCATGGAAACCTGTAGTTTGTTTTCTGTGTCTTTCCACTCTATTGCTCATGATTTTCGCTACATCGTAGCAAATTATACTGCTCAGGTTTCTATGAGCCACTAGCTTTGACAACATGTACCGCACCTTGTTTCCAAAGGCAGCAGCAGGTTACTAAATATGCTGCGGAAACAGCAGGAAGAGTCTTCATTCCCAGGGCAGTCTTAATTAAAGTCATGACGCTTTGTTTTCAGAAGCAAGACAGGTTATATCTGCTCGCTAGTTGTTTTGTATTGATTACCTATGTGTCTGTACATTATCTGTTTAGATATTTACTCATGAATGGCCGATTTTATTTTTGTGTGCACATTTGTTTCGGTTGGTATTCAAACTCATGCAGGAAAAGATCCATTTACAAAGCCTAATTGTGACAGCCGTTCCTTTGGATAATAATGATTACTCTGCGTCACAGACTAGCAGTCCTGATAAAAACACTGTTATAAATAAACAAAATTGCTTATGTGTAGAGACAGGACTGTGCAATGGTGGACATCGCTCCTCTGAAGAAATTCCTCAGAAATAATTTTAAATAATGAATGGGAGGAATTAAACATGATTGAATAAATGTAGATGAGATTGTAAGAAAGTTTAGAAGAGAGAGTGAATGAAAACCATATATTTACTGCCGAGATTTATGGAATGATGTATATTTAGAGATGCTTATTGAACTCTATTTTTGCACGGTAATCAGCAAACCCACAGATCCAATTGAATTCACATTCTAATTTAATGAATTAAATATGAACAGTAATTAATGTACTTATACGTATTAAACATTTGAAAAACCTATTTTATGGCAAGTCCATTTTCAAAATCTATGAGTAGCAAATGAGAATCTATTAATGTAGAGTGAGATCAGGTAACTTTGTGTTGTTCCTTAATGACATATGACGATCAAAGCATATGCTAGTAATAATATATATAATTACAGCAGGATTGCTCTGCATGCTCTTTAAAAACCCTCTATTCTCTATTGTTGTTACATACTATCCTCAATAGGGACACTATTTCTTTAAATATATCATTAAAAAAGTGAGTTCCATTATCAGATTTTAGGACCTTACACACCCCTCAATGAGGAAATAACTTGGATACCAAGGTTTTTGCGGCTGATTTTGCATCCGGTCATGCAAAGAGAACAGCCTCAATGCAATGGAAGAATGGACACAACAATTAGGTAACAATAATTACAACACCTGTTGATCATATCCATGTAGTCAATGTGAAGCTCCCAGAATGGCCCAGTGGGACGGGGCAATGTTCTACACAATGCTTTGCATGTCTGGCCGTGTTGTTAAGATGACACAGTATGCAATTTGCCACAAATTTGTTGACGAATTCCTGCTATTTGGGGACAAACCAATCTTTCTGAATGTCAGTAGCAATATGCTCTTTAGAAACATGTGCCAGTAGTGCAGCTGCTCAAAATCAACTGTTAGCAACTCCTTTGGCATTATCACCTCATTCAGTAACATCTGGGTCCCTGTGAAATTCCTCTTTATTGGTGTCCTCTGCTGCATCCTTGCCAAGGGAAATGGTGTCTATATTTTGGGGGTGGGGGACACAATTAACTCCTGCTACTAACATTGGGTGGGACAAAGCATAAATCAATCTCTCTAATAAGGCAACATGCTGTACAGGCAAGCCATCAGAACTCCAAAATCCCCTCATTTTTCATCAGGATAACCCTGAATGTACAATTGAGGTGACGCACGCAGAATCTGAGTAGATAGTCATGAAGCATACCTGGGATGCTTCCAATGCTTCATTTAATGCAATGAGTTATGCTCGCTTAGCCGGATAGAGTGTGGATAATCTTTTTTGTACTAAAACTTAATATTCTTCATCTACAAGGTGCACCACTGCTGCAAATCAGTGTCTCTGGGCCATCTCCTTTTCAATTGCCGATGAACCATTGATGTAGAGAACCTCTCCCTCATCAAGTGCATTCTCTCTATCTCTTATTAAATCATCTTCAGGGCCTTCATCAGTAACACAATAATATGCTTCCTCCACTGGTATTGCAATAAACGTAGCTGGGTTTACTGTGCAACATCTCACAATGTGTATAGATGGGCTTAACAGAATCAATTTGTATGCCAAGGCCATTTGTGTAGTTAAAGTATATTTACATCTTTCAACAATTGAATTGCAAACACTACATCCTCCACCTAAAATGTGACCGAGCACCCCATAGTGACTGTTGCTTATTTTTCGTTGGCAAAGTCTGCAGCAGCCTGTGCCTGCTCACAAGGGAATTGACCCAGCATTACTGAATATATAAGGGCACTGTAATATGCTAAGGGATTGTGTCCCAGAGATGTGTGCTGGGTCAATACAGCAATCAATATTTGCACATTGGAATGTGTGAATAAATCATTTATTTTGTGTAATCAGGGGTTGCTAGTACTAGTGTGTTGCTTATGACATTTTGAAGCTCATGGAAACATGTTTCCATTTCTTCTGGCCATGTAATTAACCCTTTCCTTTTTTGTGCCTCCTTCAGTCGCAATATTAGGGGTTTTGTGTAAGTGGAATTATCAAATATCCATGCTCTACAATAATTACACAACATGGCCTTGGTCCACCAAATCTTGGCCCCATCCCATCAAATCCTCCTCCACCTCCTCTGAATCCTTGAAAGCCTCCTCTTCCTCTTGAATACCATCCCTGATACTCTACCTGGAGCCCTCTGTTGTCTGGATTATATTTGTATCCTACCGCCCATTCCGGCACCATTCTCATGTCCATGGCACCTTTCGCTGTTTTACCTGCCCCAAAGGTGGACACATGAGCACGACTTCTTCTATGCTAAACTTAGCTAATTTTGTATGCACTATCTTTGCTTCAGGTTTCAGTGTGTTATCCACAATATCCTTTTCTATCTCCTGTTGTTTTTTGCAATGATGCACTATAATTGCCTGAATCTCTACCATCTCTACCTCAACCGCTACTACCTTATCCATATCTTTCTGCACCTCCTTTGGGAATCCCTTCATCAACATGTGATACATTATTGCTATAGTCTTATCCCTTGAGTCCCCTGTCTCAGCCCTCCACATCTCCCTCTGCAATATGTATTGTCCTGGGTCTGCATCGTCCTTCTTAATTGAATGTATATGAGGTGTATCAGGATATGCATTTCATAAGGTGGCCTACACTGTAGCCCAACAATTGTTAAAATGTGCCCATCAATATTGTCATCATCGATCCATTCACCTGGATATCCTGCCTTTTTCGAAATTTTGTCTGGATGATCTCCTAATATTGTGGCAAACAATCTTTAAAGGTCTCTTAACACTAGTGTGATGCCTGTTGCCTGTATCTAAAGGACATATATCCACTTGCCAGCTCCTGTGGCAAGTGAAGGCAGTGCCTTCATCAAATTATTTCTATCCATATGTGGCCAGGGCACGTACTGCACACTGCCCAGACCTTTATGCAAGAATGGAAACTGCTTTCCAACCTTCTTTGCTGGTAATTTTCTCCCCTCTCGCTTCCCTCTCCCCCTGCTCCTCATTGGTTCCCAATTCCTCCTCATCTGCTCCTCCTGCATCGGCATCTGTTCTGATAGAGCATGATCTAAACACCCTGCTCATGCTGATTCTCCTCGATACCCTTCATCATTGCGACCAGTATCCTCTGTTTCAATATGTACATCCCTAATCGCAGTACTATCGTTCCTAAATTAAATATCCCCTTTTTGCCATTCATCAGTGCCTATTGGGATGCTCTGCCCTTCTCCCCTCTCTAACCTTACTCGAGCAAGCTCTGCCTCTGTCCGTCAAAGCACTGTTTATTAATCAAATTGTGCCCTATTCTCTGTCTCCATAACTAATGGATTGCATGTAGCATTCACTGCTAGGGATGATGGGTAGTTTTCATAGGTTGTGGGCACTGGCTGTCATGGGGCTCTGTGAGGTGCATACTCTGGACTAGTGTAACCTGCTTCTGTTTACAATGGGGAGCATCCTTGTGGATGGGGTTGGGCTGTCGGGTTTGTATGGGCATCACTGGACTCAGCACTATGCTTGGTGTCTGGGTGACACAGGGTACTTGTATTATAAATTCTCCCCTTTTAGGATCTTTGGGGCCATCTTTCAAATCCTGCACCATCTTCCACAATTCCAAAGCCCCTTTTCTATTTCTCAACGTATTCTTCTTATACTTAGCTGCTAAATATTTGTACATGTGGCCCAGACCATCTTTATTATTGATTCCTTCTTCAGGCCACGGCTTGTACATACCCCTCTCAGGTTAGTGACACACTTTTTGTGGTATTTCAATATTTTCTTCCTATGCAATGGGCGTGCGGTTCACATATTTTCAAGTGGGGTGAGGTAACTCATTATTACATCTAGTTCGAATTTACAACAATCCTTTGTTTTTTAAAAACTGATTGACCAGTGCCTATCTGTCATGCACAGGCGAACCCTCCCGAACTTCCTCCTCACCTTGATCTTCAGTTGAGCTGTCGTGGAACTCTGACCTCTTATTCCATTGGGGCTTCATGTGTTCCTTTGCCTTCTTCTCCTTTTTATCGCCATGGCCTGATGAGAAATCCAAGCCAAAAGAAACACAGAGGAGCAAGCCCCCTAAAACAGGGAAAAAGCCTGCTGGCACAAAAATCCCTGTATGTTATGATGCACTGGATCTCACGTTGACCAGACGTTCTGAAGGGAATGGTACTTCAGTGAAAAGTTCTTCCAAGTAACAAGTGGTATACTAACAGAGTCCTTGGATGTACCCACACGGCACACTGGTGAAACACAGAGAAATCTGCTCTGTCTCAGATAGAAGCTCCTTGATGTGGATTTGAAACAGAATATGGAAGTGGGACAGCCCTTTGGAAGAGTCTGCTAGACTTGTAAAGAAGAGCGGGTAAGTATGCAGCAGAAGAGGGCTGGTCTGGTACGGGACGTGGCAGACAGAGAACCGCGCCCAGGAAGAAGACAGCAGGAGACTGGGAAGGATAGAAACCCCCATGAGAGTGTGGGTGCAGTGCAGATGCATGAATGCCTAGCGAGGACAGTGGGCAAAGGTTCAGGAAAGAGCAAAAAAGTTGCACAAGGATGCGGAGTGAACGCAAGGAAGCTAGAACAGGCACAGGAGAAAGAAAATGAAAACCCCAGCCAAAAAGGCTGGGAGAAGAACAGAGAGAGTGGCCAGTTAAAGCTGGGAAACTAGAAAATAATACCTTGGAGGTGCCGAACCGAAAACAGGGCAAAGTACAACAGAACAGGGAGATCAGGGAACCACAGAATGCGGAGGAGGAGCAACAGCTGGGAGGTAAGGAGGGAGAAACAGGAGTTCTACTGGAAGGAGTAGCAATCAGTGTAACGTGACACCACCTATGTTGTAGACAGATAAATCTGTGGGGGCGATTACAACAGCTGAAAGCTTGTTGTTTGTTAATTGTTGGAGGAATTTACTGATGATTTTTATTAATATTGTTTTGCTTGAACGAGCTTGACCCCTTACATACAGCAGTACAGGTGTATAGTATTGACAGGTACAAGTTTTAGTTTTGTGCTGTATACCATGTTCAATTTCCTTAGTTACTTCTAGAAAATGGTACGCTGGTTATTGTTTAGTTGTTATTTCAGTAGAGCATAGTCCTCTGCAGATTGCTCATACTGACACATAGTGTTCTCTACTTCAGTCATGGCTGATTCTGCTTCATTTGCTATGAGTGGCTGGCCAACTGGTTCCTGGCTTACTGTCAGGGAAGGTTACCTGCTCTCAGGAGTGTCTATCTTCAGTTGTGCTTGAAGTTCTTCTTCTTGCTGGCGTTCATAAAGTTTATATCTGTTATGGTGCTTTCACTTGCATTGAAAGCATCTTCATAGGAGGCATGGGTGTCTAATAAATCTTCTTCTTTTCTCCATGGTTTAAAAAAGTTGCATTAGGGTCATGTAGTACAGTTCTTTGTGGAGTTTTTAATGACAGCTTCATATGATTAATCAGGCTTCGTTTGGTAAGTTTCATAGGACTGTCCTCACAACTTTCGACTTTGTCTTTTACTATTTTTCTTTCTGGTTTAATGTTATTTGTATGAGATGTTTTGGGCTATGTGGTACAGGCACATGGTTTCTAAAGCAGTACACATGGGTAGTATGTTTTTTTTGTTTAAATGTCCTGGCTGTTGGGATCGTTGTTGGCTATTGTTTCTATGGGCCTCATTACGACTTTGGAGGTAGCCATGGCGCTATTAGCGCCATGGCTGCCTCCAAAATCGTGTCCAGGTCCGATCGAGTGGAGTGGGGACTTACCGGGACATTCCGCCCTAGGTGGACCCAGTAAGTCCCCATTCCAAAAGCCATTCCCCATTCCCATTGAGCCCCATAGGGCTTAATGGGAATGGGGACGGAGCAAATAACGTGCCTGCTTATAGCGGGCCCGTTATTTGCTCCCTGGTCCCTTAACGGGACCCGTAAGGGATGTGTGGTCTGAGCACACATCCCTTGCGGTTCCCGCTAAGGGACCTCAGAATTGGGCGGTAAAGGATTACCGGCACCGGTCTCCATACCGCCCACCTCGGAATGAGGCCCTATGTCTTGGTATGATTTGAGAACTCTTTTTCTGGATGCAGCAGGACCAAGGCTTACCAAGACTATGTTTTCAGATTTCCCATATAAGGCGGTTCCGGTTAAACAGTCTTCGTAGCAGCCACATTCTCAATGGGAGAGCATTTTTATGCCAAAGCCGTAACATTTCTGTGACAGTGTTTTGTCTGATGATATGTCATCCCAGAGGACTTTCAGCTCTGTTTTCTCTTCTTTGGTTAAGTAGGCTGTGACATATCGTGCAACTGCAGTGGAATTGTCTGCAATGTACTGCACATCTATATTTGCATTCCATAGGAGGGAAATGATTGCATTGCAATCATTGTTGTACTTTGATGCTTTGGTTCTTTTTATGCAGTATGTGTTGTTAGGAGATTTGCCTTTCAAACTGTGTCTAACCGAAGACCTGAAGCTGTTTACTTGTCCTGTTGCTGAAATTGGTCTAGGGAAACCAAAGCGGCATTTGGTGTAGTGTTTACCTTTGTTTTTATATGTGTGCCGACAATACTTGCCACACTTGTGTCTTTGAAACTTCAAAAATGTGTACATGTAGGTCGCTATGTGTACTTTCTGAAGGGATTTTGCAAATGACACATTGTGCAGCATGGCAATAAAGCGATGATGGTAGTACCTTGATATATTTAGAGGATCAAGCGAGGAAAGTTTTTCTGGTGTGTTCATGTCTATATCTGTTTTGTTTTTGTTTGCTATGCGTAGGAAAGTGTGCAAGTCTTCTCATGCATAGTCTGCACAACTTAAAGGGACAAACCATGTGGGTGGGCCAAGATTGCGTAGCATACACCGTACATCTGCGCGCCATTGGAACAAGTATTCTTTCGTACCACGCATGCTTGCCAAGAGATTTGTAATACTTGACTGTAAAACTTTGTCTTTCTCTTGTACCCGTTGAAGTAGCTGCATAGCAGACATGTTTTGAAAATTAGAACCTGTTTTTAATGTGTGTGCAAGAGTTGCTAGTTCACTTTCAAAGAGGAGGTGGAATATGTATTACACATTTTGTCTGAATCTAGGGTCTTCAGAATACTTTCGTAAAGAGCGGTATTCTGATGCTGTTATTTTTGTACAAAAAGTAGAGGAAAGGCTCATGCTTCTACACTTTTTTCCCATACACTGATTGGCGATCCTTTGGCTTGCTGCAATTTATATGTTTCCAGTGCATCGTCTATGGTGTCTTTGGAGGGCAGTGGGTGAATTGTATAGTGCTCTAAAATATTTGAGGCAGCAGTAGGATCTAGAAGTTCAAATTGGCCAGTTGTTGAGGAGCTCTGAATTATTTCAGTCGTTTCTCTCAGGTTTTCTTCAATGTTTATTTCTTTGTAGTATTCATTGTTGTCTATAAGATATTCCAGGGCTTTTCTAACTTTATTTAAGTCCACTAGTCGCTGCCAAGTTTCTTTGTCTTTTGTAGGTACACCATTCACCAGGATAAACAAAGATTGTTCTATTGGCCGTTGCACTCCTAGACTGTTTACATTTTCTTTGAGATCTAATGGCAAGTTGTGTGCCAACATAATAATAAGAATCCCTTGTACAGACTGTTCATGAAAAGTAAATGCATATGTGATGTCATCAGTGATGTAATCAATGACATTTGTGATGTCATATTTGATGTCATGGGTTTTAGTCTTAGCAGTGCCCGGTGGTGGCGCGAGTTATGGTTGTTTTGGATTTTACTTTTAACCATAATATGGATAGGTCTTTATTAGTGCACAATAACTAAAACTCCCCTTTAAAAAAGTGCTTGCACTGAATTTGATAGGTTTTTAGTAGCGCAACTGAACCATAATGTCCCTTTAACAATGTTTTTTTCACTGAATTTGATAGGTTTTTAGTAGCGCAACTTAACCAAAACGTTCCTTTAACAAAAATGTTCACTGAATATATGAAATAGGCATTGTTAGTTGCCCAGATTTTTGTTGTGTGCTATCTTATTTTGATTTCTTAATTAGTTTACTTAATACCAATTGCAACGTTTGTGGCTGTGAAAGTTTGAATGAGGTTATTGATGGACTGAGGGGGTTCTAAATTCTCCTTTGCAGATATTACAAGCTTCACATGGAGTTCTACAGTTGTCCCCAGTTTCTATTTTACTTCTTCCTATGTTCCTGGCCTGTGTTGGTATTCTACAGCTTTTCGAGTTGTCCTGCTTCTCTCCTTCTCTGGTGCCACTATAATGAAACATAATTTGTGTATTTTTACAGTTACATTTATTGTTGAGTGCGATGACATTATATATGTAAATGGGCAACTTACTAGACACCTCTGAGGAACTCTCTTGGTGCTTTTGCCCATTTAACTGGTGGCACTTTAGGGCAGTTATCTATGAGAATTGACATTTTTGGGACTGTTTGTTGGGCTAGTCTGCAGACAGCAATTTTCCAGATGGGTTGCTTTTTATTACTTCAGTTAATAAATGGATGTTGTTTTTAATATGTGGAAATTGTCAGTTGTATGTTTATTACAAGTGCATAATTTATTTTGGGAGTGCAGTAATTTGCATTTTTGATCCTGTCTTATGATCTTATGATGTGTATTGGGATTAAAGTAGAAGTTCGTGTGATTCATTGAACAGCACAACGTGTTTAATTTCAGTTTTCAGTAAACTCTGTTTGAGGTGGGTTTGAGTGAATGCTTACAAACTGCTATGGGTATTTCCTTGCAAAAGGTGAAGAGACTTTTGATGTTTTATGTAATTTGTTCCTCCAAATAGGTAAAGTTATATATGTATGCCAGTGTTGTCCATGAGTTATAGCTGAATCCCTTTAACTTGATGAATGATTTAGTGAACATGTTAGTTCATATGTGATTTCTGTGTTTTGGACATAAGAGGGTGTGTGCATGTATGTTTGTGAGTGTCTGCTTCTTTGGTATGAACAGAAAATTACGAGCTGCGACTTGGGTTTGCTGGGATTGCTGAATTCTTTAATTACTTGTGTTGAAAGTGATTGCTATGAGTGTTTTCAAATCACATCATATACCATAATATGAATATATTCTGTGATGCAGAATATATTCATATTCTGCATCAGAATATGATTCTGATGCAGAATCACCGTGGGGTTAGCAAGCACCGTGGGGTTAGCAAGCACCTGGACCAAATTGGGTGAGGAAATATAAATTCTAGTTTGAGATTGCTAGACCGTCATGGCTACGAGGTCATATGACAAAAGGAACTGCAGAAGCCACTAGATGTAATGTTAGATCACGTGATGCTGGATGCTAGAAATGTGCAAAACCTTAAGTGACTGCTCTGCTAATATTGCAGTAGTTATCTGTGTTCTCAGACTAAAAAGAGAAATATTTGTCGCAGATAAATTGTCTCAAACAAGGCTATTGGCAAAGATTCCAGAACAGCGAAGAATAGAACAGTTTCCCCAGTGCAGACAGGAGATAATGTACTTTCCATATATTATCTGTATATCTATAGTTGCTCACAAAATAACACACATATAATTAATTTTATGTAGAGATTGGCTATAAGTGGAATGCAAGCCTATTTGATATTGGATGTAGATATGTCAGAGGGTGGCAGAAGATACACCTCCCAGTCACCAGTGCATGGGATATAAGCCATTCTATTGAAGGGTGAGTCTAAGATTCCACACTAGCCATTGCTTTTTTGCTCCATGCGGTGGTGGTAATAAATCCTGTTTCGTTGCAACCTGCTCATAGGTCTCCAGTCTCTTTGGAATCATAGTGATTTGGACTTTGCTGGGCTCTCCTTTTGATCCACTGATATGTGGAGGGTAAGACAAGAACGCACCCCATACCTCCTGCCTAGTGATCTGATAACCAGCATTGCCAAAGTCATATCTAGTGGCAGCTGCAGCAGGATCTGCCAACAGACAGGTGCCTTATATTGTGAAGAAAGTCAGATAGTGAACAGAAAATTTTGATTTACCTTTTCCTTTCTTTGGTTCCTGTGGGCACAAGTCCTTCTGAGGGACATGTGCAGACTTGAAATATGTCCTGCAAAAAGGGAAAGGGCCAGATAACAAGCTTTCTCTGCCTACGCCCCAACACTATGGAACCTCCTCCCCGTCAGCATCAGACTCGCCCCCACGCACCGACAATTCAGAAAGGAACTCAAGACCCACCTCTTTAAACAGTCTCTCCTCCGCAACACCTACACCATCAGGTGCCCCCCAGCACGCCACCTGCCTCACTAGATGCCACCCGACCCTCTCCTCCCCACCAGCCTGTACAGCTGTACCCCTTCTATGTGCCCCTCTGTATCCTACCCCATCTGTATATCTGTTCTTTTGCATTTGTACTGTTATACACCTCTGTAAAGTGCTCCATTGTCTATCTGTACTGTTGTATAACTCTGTGATGCACTCCATTGCTTCTTGAAGCTAGGTCCGCACTCAATGAATATAATAATAATAATAATATAATTATAATAGTAATAATAATAAAGGAGTTCTCATATGGGGTAGATAAGATTATGTGGGAGAGGAATATGTGGGAGCAGATACAGAGGTCAGTACCAGTGAGTGCACATTTGAATTATAAAACGTGAATATGGGTGGCTGTGATTATAATGAGTTATATAACTGTGATTGTGAATCATGGTGTTGTAAACTTATTTTGCGTTCATTATTTGTCTGTTGTCATTGTGATTTTATCATCCACACTGCTTTATGTAACTTATATGTGATCCTGGGCAAGAGTTTCTTACGTGATCTAGGGTGAGGTTTTATTTTAAAACAATACAATCATAGTGCTAAGCCCTCCTTGGGTGACAGGAAGTGGTAAAATAGTGTTCAGATTGTATTAGAGACAAACATGTTTAATGGGAAGGTGACTATTTCCATGTATTTTGGTTCGTCATTGTGTCGTATGCCCTGGTTTAATTTAAATGTTTGGAAGAATGTCTCATGAGTTAACCAAAGCTTGCATCTTTTGAAGTATGCTTAAATCTTAATATGTCCTATGAAGTTGTCAAATTATAACGTGAATGGCATGACCCCAACACACATGAATCATGCAGGAGGGGTTCTCCACACAAGAGCATTTTAGAATAAGAGAGAGAGGAAGGAGAGTGAGTGAAGGAGGGATGGAATGCATGGGTATGTTTCTCCTTGAAAGTGTCTAGGGATTTTTTTTAACGCAAACTAGACGTTTGCAGAGATGTTTTCAGCCGCACGGGGAGAGCAGTTGAAGGTTGAGAGAAGCATTAGGGAAATGCGGGTGGGGCTACCATAGATTCATTGATTTGATGTATTCTAAAATGTACACTTAAACAAAAGTAACATCATTTAATTAATAAGGAAACGTTTTGTAAAATAAATAGCTAATGGGTTTATTCATGGCATGTCCAATGCACCAGATGGGGTGATACCAGCAAAATGAGTATTCTTGGTTAGCCATTGAACTATATTTTGTGAGCTTGTCATCTCCATATTGGAAAGAGTCGTGTCGGAGGATGGCAAGAAGAAATGCCTCCCAATCATAATCATAGGGGTAATAGGCTTTATCATTGATCAGAAGAGCTGAGAATCCCCACATGACTGGTTTTTACTCGCCTATTATGGGATGCAATATATCTACACCATATCCACGTTAGAGTCAGCAGCGATAGTCACAACTTCTGATTTTCTTTCAATAAAAAATGAATTTGTGTTGCTTGATGAAAATATTCCTTTCATATGATGGATGAGAAGGGAAAGCAACAAAGCCTAAGGTGAAGGTGATCTTATTATATATCTAGGATTGGGTTTGGAATATGTTATCATATGTAAACCTCTGTTTGTAGTGGTAGCAACAGCAATCCATATGTCCAATATCAATAAGAATTAGTGGGCACTAAAAAAGTATTGTACCAACATGGCTGAGGACATGTGCCTACACCAGGGCTATGGGTACATTGTAGATGTATTCCTGTTTGGCAGATGAGAAGACATCTTCCAATCTCCAATTTGATGGATAAGAATTGCCATTTTCATAGCCTACACAACACATCACAGATATCCATCATGGCTCCTTTCATTTATCCAACATTGGGTATGGAATACTTGCATCAAAGTACATTCAGACCGGGCTGGGTATTACATAGAATGGGAACTGCAGGGCTATTATAGATACCTACTTTGTGTATATGTGATGCATTAGCAAGCTGCTGCACAAGATGGTGACACTTTGGAAGATGATCAAACCTCATTGGATGGGGTATTCTGTTAGGGAATAATGGAATCAACCCATCAGACAGAAACTAACTTAAATATAGTTTAGAAAAAGTGAGCAAATGTTTGGGATGCACGTAAGTTAGAAAGTTGCTCGGCTTACCATTTAACACAAGTAAGAGTGTTGTTGTTATTTACCACACATAATGGGTCTGCACTCCAGATAAATCTGCGATGGATAACGTATGAATGAGTGTCATTTGTACATTGAGAATGTTAAGATGGCCTGGGAGGACATACATTGCACAGAGGTTCTGAAGCTAGTTCAAACTGGACTGAATAATGGAAATAGACAAAGTGCAAGGCAAAACCCAGCTTTATTATCATCAAAATAAAACAGTGGCAGCATACTGTAGAAATATATACAGCGCTTTATAATATTTATAGCGCTTTAGAGTATATAGTGCTGTAATAAATGTGATGGCATTTTGTTGCCAGCAATAATGTGACACACATAAAGCCATATTTATGTTGCAAGTATAACATGTGAATAGGTTGTGGGTGGCATGCAAGGTACAGGATTTATAATGCAGCAAAAAAGCTCAATGTGAAACTGCAAAGTGTAAAAGTGCACCCATTTTTTTTCCTCTCTTGAATACCTCATGCATAGGAGACTACATTATTTATAACTGACTGACTAAATTAACAATTACTAGTCACTAATGTTAACTAACTCCTTAACATTATAATGTAATCTCTGTATGCAAAATGAGGTGAAAAGAAAAAGTGCATATTTTATTTTCCTCTCTTCTGTGTTCAGTTTGCAGAAAGCAGAAAGCTTGCATACCAGGAAATGATATTAAATACAGTTGCTCCGTGAGCAAAGATCCCATTGTATAAAAGTAAAGAGTGCAGTTGAAAAAAAAATCATTTTAATATGATTGGAGGAAAGTGTCTGCACATATGCCACGTAGTATGTGGGGAGGCTCTGAGTTTTTCTAAGGGGAAAGATGACAGAGGGGAGTTAGTTCGTGCTTGCTGGGCTCGGGAGACAGATGATATTGGTGTTGCTGGCACTGGCTTGGAAGTTTCGCTGTGCATCCCAGACCCCAAGATTACAGAGACAATTCATGCTGACTGGGCCTGTTCTTCAGAGGCGAGCAAAAGAAGGTCATGTGTGGGAGAGAGCCACAAATATTTCTGGTAAGCACACATTTTAAGTGAGATTACTGTGTGGCGTTGTTTGACGTATGACTGATCTAAAAATATCAGGTAGACAGAGTAGCCAGGGAAACCCTCAGCATCTTGATTTGTGACGTGTATAATGTTAAAGAGCAGGTCATATGTTTAAAAAGAAAAAAGTTTGTTTGTTCTGTTTCTGTATTCTTTATTCTTTCTTTTTATTACAGATTATGGAAAATGCACATGGTAAGATTGTCATTGTGAATTGTATTAGTTTGCAATACAAATAATATATAAAAGCAGATGGTGTATAGTTTTTTTTATTGCATTTGGGAGTGTATTTTTGACACAGGGGAGATTTATTCTCTTTGGTAATACATTTGTCATTTTGCCCATGCAGATAGAATAATAACCAATAATAAGCAGTGATAAACAGGTGTGTGCATGTGTGCTCTCCTTGCATGTTGTTGGAGGATTTCTAATATATATAGATTGCTGGAGGTCCATGAGCCAGCTATGCCTATGGGCATAGATCACTGGAGTAGATAAACCCGTGATACCGGCCACAGGCTGCACGTGGCATTCTATATAAAAGTGTTGGGGACCCTTGTGTGTGCAGGTCCAAGGCCCTCTATAGATCACTAGGAGGTATTCTAATAGAAAGGAATGTTTTGTTTATGATGGAGTTATAATATAGGGAAGGAAACTATGCTCACCACTAAATAATCTATTACCACAGAATACCACCAGTAGTATATATTACTAGATTCTCCAATATAATGTAACAAGGTATGGTCACTAGAAAGATATGAGGCCAAACCCAATCTAAATTGAAGGATAAGTATTACCAAACTACCGTTCAAAACCCCCAAATGTACACAAAATATCATACAATACAAGCATTGAACTATTGGTGTTCCCGCTGGTTACATAATACAATGGTTATATATTCAACATTTGTCATAACTGACATCATATTGTAATCTTAGTTACCAAAACCTATGGGGAATGGGGATTGGTCAATAATGGTAATTACAAATACATTCTATAGGCGTTAGATTTCTAATCACGTAGCACTTGTCTGATGGCTCCTCCCTTGACCACTAAATTGATAACAGTGAAAAGACATAATCTCTGCAATATGTAATTGTCTGGCACCGTACTTCATGGGTGGCATAACATTGGGGTTTTTTCGTTGGTTGGATTAGTACTAACCAACCTTGGACAACTGACAGGTCATCAAGACATGAGGCAGACAGTAGTAGGGGCAAAGGTGTCCACAATTCAATTAAAGAAGATACCATCCCTCATTTTTAGACCATGAGCTAGGGTGAGCCCTTTGTATTTGGCCTTCTGTGACGTCTCGTGTCTGGAGGTACATGTAAGAAGTAAGGCAGGTGTCCTATCTGTGTTTGTTGCTAATGAATAGACAGTGTTCTTCAATTGTGGGTCATGTGTGATGGGACTGTGTTTAGAATTATTTCACCCTTCAATTATTGGGGGTTTTGCTGCTATTGATGCTAGTGTTATGCTTCCACTTGCCACTGGGCATACTCTTGAGTTATTCTTTATGGCGTCTTTTGGCTTATTGATGTTCTGCAACTGGCTTACAAAGGTTGGTTTTACTCTTATAAAACTTTAATCTGGGAGTATCCTTCTTGCATCCTGGGAATTGCTATCTTGTGCTTTCATTACAACGTCCTGACCCTCCCTTAACATTTGCTTTGTGTCTAATATATGCACATGTATTGTCATGACATTAGTTTGATTACTCGTGCCATCTTCAGCTTACGTGGTGTCCATCTCCTGCTGTACCTGACTGGGATAAGGGCAATACAGTTGTCTTAGTAAGTAACATTTCTCATGTGTGGTGTTGAGCTGGGTTAGGGGTAGAAGCTATGGGTGACATATTCATCTGCTTCTCAACAGGAAAATCAAATGGGATAAATATTCAAAACAACATGTATGTTTTTCCTGTTTTTTCAATATGAGAGCACAATTCAGTCAACACTGCACTTACTTCAAAGAGGCAAACATTACCTCCATTCTTCTCTTCTATAAAGTAAATAGCTGTTAGTGGCTGAGGCAGCACCTTTATGGCTCCAGGAGAGCCTGTGTGGGGATTAGCTCACACCTTGTGCATATGCTAAACTCTAAAACCTTCTCCTTATGCGTGCATGAATAAAGCATGGCTGTTTTGTACTGGTTCTGTCATTTAGCTGTGGTACTCAGCTTTGCAAATTAATCTCTTGTACCTAGCAAGGTACCAGAGATACTGCAAACTTGTGATTGCAGTATTATTTGAAAATCCACAATTCCGCCTATCTAAGACTCCTTTCTGTCCCTTCCAACATGCTGCTCTTCACCAACCTGCATCTGCTGCATACCCCACTTTTAGGCCAAGGTTCTGCACAGTTTAAGAAATATACTCCACCATCTAGCATACACTTTGCACATTGCTTATGATTTTGTGTGTGTATATGTATCTTTTGAACAAAGAACCATTGAACCCTTGTACATACATTGAACAAAATAATGAAAAAGTAAAAAAGTATTCAAAAAGTATAAAGTTAACTAGCAGCCAATTAAAGAAAGCTGTTTATAAAACAAGGATTATTTGTGTATGATTGTAAACTTATCCTGCAAATATAAAACAGCCTAAATGTGGGTGCCAAGAGCAGCATATTTAGAGCCAGTATATTTTTCAAACAACTGTAGACATCTTCGAATGACAAGATGGCCCAAATGTGAAGTGGCAGGACACCCCCTTGTTGCATATGTTGAGATCCATTAGTCCTTCCACTGTTGGGGCAGTCCCTCATGTTACCTTTTTGCCTCCCACCATGGCCCACATCCCCCTGCCTACTAACTAACAACTGTTCACCCACAAAATGTAGGCAGAAAAGACTGTGGGCAAGTGAATTTCTTTAGGTGCAATTTACCCACCAATGTTCAACTTCACTTCTGAGCGCTTTTGCTAATTTGTTATTGGAAATGGACACATCCTTCAGGCTGTCAGTACTGCAAAACTATGTTTCGGCTATTCAAGATTTGAGCGTGAAATGAATCTTGAATAAGCGAAGGGGCTCTGCATCCATTCCAGGTCAATCACCTGAAGTTCACTACAGAAGGAGACAAGTATCCTAAACGAAAGAGCCGACTTGTGAAACCGCCTAAGACGTTATCTAAGGTTTGGCACCCTAAACCCGGTGTTGTCCCGTCCCTGCTTTTGTATCGTACCAACAAGGCCTGAAAGGGCTCTTTGACCCTTTGGAGAAGTGGGACCAACTACTCTCGGCAGCTCCTGCTTACCCTCGCAAAGAGCCTCTTCAGAAGTGTTCCTGGGCCATCCAGCAGACCGACCAGCTCAAACCCAGGGTATCGTACTGGAGCGCTGCTGTCCTGAGTTGAGACTCAAGACTTTTTGAATCACTTACATTTGGTGCTGGGCCGTCTGTGTCATGATTTATGAGAGTGCGCCACGCCATGAACATTTACAGCCCCTGTGTCACCCCGCTGTGGTGACGGTCGCTGTAAGTGCCTGCAGACTTGGCCCACCGTATCCTGAGCTGTGCTGTACCAGAACAATCATGCTCCTTTCTTCGAAAGCTGAGAAAAGGCTACTGTCCCACAACAGATGATCATCCCGTCCTGCAACCGCTGAGAGCCGGAGTGACCTACTAGTGAATTGGACTAGACTGGCAAGGTTTTGTCCATACTGTGTCGAGGGTTGGTGAGTACTTGCATCCTTATCGGTGGCCCTCTGGCACATCCATCTGTTTTACCCACGAGAATTCCTGAAAACATACTCACCTTAGCTGGGTTAGCCTGTGCTCCCCATCTTTTCCCGAACTCCGGAAGATGCTATATCTCCAAGGGTAGTACCTGCTCAAGGAGCAGGGTTTTATTATTCATCACCTCAACCCCCTTCCTGAGCAGTTACAGCTCCCTGAAGAGACTCTGCTTTTCGCCGACCACGTGTTGTTAATGCACTGCTGTACATTTAAGCATAATGCTCATCAAATCTTAGGGCTAGACTGCATAAAATAGGGATTGACTTCGAAGTATTGCATAATACGATATCTGTGTTGAACTTACCTCTTCTGTTGCAGGTTGTGGTGATTTTATCCCCTTTTCAACAGCATTTGGCTAAATGCATTTTATATATATGTTACATAGTGAAAAGCGTGTGTGGTAACTGTTTTATGATTACAGGGGTTTATGCGTGTTCCGTTGTAAAGGCTTATAATAAATGAATCTTTAATATACATCCGTCTAAGAGTAATTTGTGGAGGTTTACTGTGTGTGCTCATTGTAGGCTTCCAATCACTCTCCCCCCACCCCTCTGCATGCCAAGCTACCGTAGATTGGTCTGGTTTGTCCAGAAGGTTCCCCTGTTCCATTAAACAAGGGTAGCCTCTAAACTTCTGCCCACCAGGTCAGAGTTTAGAAATCCATATTAACAGCAAGTGCCTACATTCCCCCTCACTAATGAACTTCCAGATCCCACCGGCCTTTGGCACGGTGCCTATTACACTAACACAACCCAAAAGTGCATGGGCCACTGACCATTGGCCCAGACCCTCATTTTCCCCCTCCTTTCAATTCTGCAGTATTCTTCCCCATAATAGTCCTGCACTACTAAACGATGATCACTTAAGTGCTGTCTTCTATTACTGCCTAATTATTTCTGGCAATCAATACCACAATAGTGTATAATCTGCTGATAGCAGCAGAAGTGGTAAAATGATTGCCAATGTAAAAGTCTTCCCCATCCCCACAGCTTCTCTCCATGTACCACCATCTTCCTTTCCAGGTTTCTCCCTCTGTAAATCCTCCATTGCCCTCACCTAAACCCCCATTCACTCATCTGTTCCTGTGACATATTTCTTTTCCCAGATCTTCTTGTGACATTTCTGCAGCAATCCCTCAAGAGTGCCATGAGATTACTGCAACAAGACCAAAATGTTGTATCACAAAATGGATTCTCCAGCACAACTTGAACCCGCCTACTACACATGTGGTTACCCTCCCCACTCCTAGCCTAATATGAAACCACTCTTTCCCCCATTCAAATCTTGTTTTGAGCACTTTTAATTCAGATTCCCTCATCATTCCCGTGACAATCGCTCGCAATGAGCAAAACAAATGCTCCTTTAGTGTGGGCTACAAATAAAAGTGCTTTAAGACCACCTTCTCTAGTGGATTTTTTTAATTCTTAATAATATTTGACCCACTTAACAAACTACCCACACTTTCAAGTATGTAGAAGGCGGTCTCAAATATTTTTATTCAGAAAAGGTCATCCAAAGTTATCAACAATAGAATTTTGGGAAAAGTCAATGCATATAGGTTTTACTTTAACTATTGGCTGGCTGCACCTATTGATGCCACTCCGGAAACAAACTTGAAGCAATTATCTGCCCTGTAGTTTATGATGTGCGTCTTTTCAATGATTGCACATTTTCCCTACTGGGAAACCTATGCGAAAAATTAAAGCTTCATAACTTTTAAATCATTGAATGAAACACAAGCAAGCTTATTTACATATCACAGGACCTGCGGCAGCGACCCTGTAGTAATCGTTAATTTGCTCAACCCATAGGAGGAGCAGTTTTTGGCAGCTAATAACTTTGACAACGTTTGACAAATGCTCACCAAACTTTGCAAAGAAAGTATATGGCAACCTCTGAATGATTTTGCAAAGTTTGGTGTGGTTTCATCAAGGGAAGCAAAGTTGTAAGGGGATCCAGAAACTTTTGAAATCCTCATAGACATAATGGAGAAAAAAAAACTTCATATGCCTGCAGCCCAGACCGCTGGACAGATTTGCACCAAACGTGCGCGAGGAGTAGCGGCTTGGTCCCAGAACTGTGCTTTTGCAGATTTTGTATAAATCCGTCCAGTAGATTTTTTAAAAATGGGCAAAAAGTAGGTAAAAGAAAATTTAAATTTGTAATATCTGCGTCCGGTCCACAGACTCACTTCTTGATCCGGTGTCTGCGGATGCTTGCGGGCCAATCAGGACATCGCATAACATTTGCAGACATCAAAAGCACCTGCTGATTGGTCAATAAAAAATGTGAAGTGTGTCAAAACTTTTGAAATGGGCACCATGCTAGATTTGCGAGTCCCCGAACTTCCCAGTAAAAACATATTGAAAAACACATTAAACTTGTCAAACTGATGAAACAATCTCTGGGAAGGTGAATGCTAATGAGGATGGGATATGGTCACAAAAAGCCAAAATCAGATGTTTTTTCTTCTTTGAAGTCCATGGACATCGCAGATGATCGGGGACATTGCTGCATATTTCTGCATTATAGGGTCGGTGAAAAGCAGTTTTTGGATGGCTTATAACTTTGACGCTATTCAATGAAACCACATAAAATCTTGCAAAATCATTTGAGATCCAGCTTCAAATGCTTCTGCAAGCTTTGGTGCCGTTTCACCAAGAGGTGGCAAAATTAGAGGGGGGTCACAAAATGTCTGAACGACTTACAAAGTTGGTGCCATTTGACAAATCTGCATACAAGTTTGCTAAAATATTTTATCCCAATTTTGAATATTTTTGCAAAGTATGGATGGATTTTGTAAAAAGGGCGCAAAATTAGAGGGGAGTCTCAACATTTTTAAATGGCTTTTAACATTAGTGCCATTTGACGAATCTGCAAAATAAATAGCGCAAAGATTATAGACCCAACCTTGAATGGTTCTACAAAGCTTTAATGGATTTTGTCAGGTGGGGGCTAAGTTATACCACTATGTTTTGTACACACATTTTGACACTTTTCAAAATATAAACATGGACAGATTTGTAGCACACTTGTGCTAGGAGCATTGGCAAGGGCCCGAAAGCACGATTTTGCAAATGTGTCAGTGTTTTAATAATTGAAAAGTGTCATAAGGTAGGGACAACAAAAATAGTGATAAATCTTTAGTGGCTGAGGTATAGCCTGTGGCCTTGGCCAGTGGCCAGATTGCCGGGGCCATGACCTGGACAATCTGGCCACTGCCCATGAGGGACCAGCAATGGAATTAAAATTGGCATGACCACCAGAGTAAACCAGGTACCACTATGCAGTAAAATTAATCAGGATATGTTTGAATGGGAGAAAATAATCTGCATGTGGCTACAGCCCGAAGTCCTGGATGGGCTTGCAGCTAACTTGTGTGACAAGCATCAGCAAGGACATGAACGAAAGGATTTGCAATTCTGTCCTGTGTTTTATTTTTTCCAAAGTGTCGAAATGTCAGTACAAAAAACAGTGCTATAACTTTGCTGCCTTGACAGTGGGCCTGGCCCTTGGCAAGGACAAAAGCCTACGGTGATTTGCTTGTTGGGGCATGCAGCATGGCCAAAGCCCTTGGTTTGAATGGGAAGATAAATTCTGCTCATTGCTACAGTTTGAGGTGCTGGATGGGATTGCAGCAAACTAGAGCCAGGAGCATTGGCAAGGACTTGAATGCATGATTTTTGTAAATGTGTCCTTTGTTTTATTTTTTCCAAAGTGTCAAAATGTAAGTACAACAAATAGTGCTATACCTTTGGTTCCTGGGCAGTGGGCTTGGACCTTGGCAAGGACAATTGCCTACTCTGATTTCCTTCTTGGGGCATGCAACATGGACGAAGCCCATGTCCCATGGATTGTGGAGACTGGCCATGGCTGCAAGCCTTGAACACTGCCCGTTGGTCACATCATGAGGGTATAGTGGGCAAGGAACTAGGATGCAGGGTATGTGCATTTGATAATGGGTGCGGTTTGGTGGGGCCGGGGTCATGGTCGAGCTTCATGCCCTAGGCTATTTAACCATGGCTTGCATCCCCAGCATGCGCTGCTGATAATGACACACATCAGTATGTGTTGCAAAAAATATGTTTGTTGAAGGAGGTTTATAGTTTTCATATATGTCAAAATAGGAATTAATAACTAATATCACCCATAACTATTGGAAATATGTCTGTGGAGGGGAAACAGACAGATATTGACCTTTCTCTGGCTGCAGCCCCTCATGTGAGGTGATCATTAACTCCCCCCACTAGCAGGGCGAATGATAGAAAAACCCACATCATTAATTAACAAAGCTGCTCACTGGATCAATGCTCACCTAGTAGGCCCACAATCAACCCCTGTTCCATTTTAATGGCCAGAAGAGTCTCTTGGGTGGCTCAGACATTTAAATCAGTTAAAGGGGACTGTGTGATATTCACACTGGCTACCACGTCATCCAAACATATATGGTGACTGCACTCGAGAAAAGTCTCAATCGGGAGGATAACTGTGAGCATGAGAGTCTCTTTGTCCCACTTGCCTTTTTTACCCCTTCCAATAGGGAGGTGGCCATACCAGGGCACCTCTACAAGGCATTGATGAGAGAGCATGGACCCTGAATAGCAAATGGGAATGCGACAAGCGGTAGGAATATGCTAGTAACAAGATGCAGGATACTGTCAATGGACGGGCACAAGAATCCGGAAGGGGAGTGGTAACCTCCAATCGGTTTGAAGCTTTCTCCTCTATTGAGAAAATATATTGACTGGTGACCTGTGTCCCAGAGGTCCCCAGTCAAAAGGGAAGGGTTCTGTATATTGGGGTATACAGCACTGAATTACAACAGATTACCACTGTAAGGATATTTGGCGTGTTACAGTACAGAGTACAGCACTACTGCACAGGTAGCAAACAGCACAGAGTACAGCACTACTACACAGGTAGCAAACAGCACAGAGTACAGCACTACTGCACAGGTAGCAATTTTTTTTTCGCAGCACCACCACAAGGGTGCGGTGCATTGCTATATGGGTTACCAGATTAACAAGGAAAGACAGGCTATTCAGTCAAAAACGATTTTAACATATAAGATGCAAATCTATTTTTACAGTTAAAAGCACACGTGCTCATTTAAAAATGCACACTATTTTTCACCTGAAATGCCTATGGTGCGAGAGACACATTTGAAAAGTAACAGCTAACCTATTAACCATTAACCTGACTAATAAAACCTTATTTAACATAACCCACTAATAAAATGTGTTTTCCACTGCAGAATTAGGCATACTCTGAAAGCCATTTAAATGTGTGTGCAGATTTTTTTCTTCTCTTCTCTGCCTGATTCTCCGTGTTTTTGTGCACAGTAACTGCAGGAAGCAGGAAGCCAGATTTGCAACAATTGCAAATGTATAAGCGAAGCTATTGTTGAGAGTAGGAGGATGAGAGATGATGGATTTCATTGGGACACGTCATACAGAGGGCTGAGATGAAAGTTTTAGTGGGCAGTATCGGGGAAAAAGACAGGCAGACATTTTTCTGCACTACTGGGGAGAAGACCTGGCTGTGGGACTCCTGACTGAATGCAGATTCCTGCGTCCTGCTGCAGTCGAGATTGGGGAGAGCTGAAAGAAGGACCTTTCCACTGGCTGAGGCATTCCTATCTGCAAAAGCTGAGAATTCCAGGCAATGACCCCGGTTTGAGAAGGCAAGCGTTCCTTTTTGCTGGAGTTAATCTTCAAGGGAGCCACATTCACAAAGAGAACAGCCAAAGAGAACAACTAAAAAGATAAGGTAATGAGAAGTGTGGGAGCTGAGTGTGTACGGTAATATGCAGTCAGTGTAGGATTCCTGTGCGTGTCTTAATCAAATACCAATGTTGCAATTTGAGTTCTGTTCTCCGCCACGCTCTTTGCAGTGTGTCATAGACAATGCTTTTACTGTACCATTTTATTTATTTCTGTAAAGAATGAGATCGTGTTTAAATGCAACTTTTATAATACAGAAAAATATTTGAAAACAGACGGGTGGTGTATTTACTATTTACCATTACAATGCCGATGATGTGGGGAGATTTTTAAACAGTGCAATGGTCATTTTAAGACAGATGTGTGCATGTCAGAATCAGTATGAATAATTGTGAGTGACTGTAGCATAGCTTATTGCAGGTACATGAGCCAACGGGAAGAGAGACTCTCTGAACATAGCTCCCTACTGTATATAAGGTAGTGGAAATTACCACAAGACTACCATATATAGCTCTCTGTCGTAAATAAGTCAGTGAGTTCGCCCATGGTGGCACACCAACACTATCACTGAAAAATGTGGTATTCCTAAAATGTAGGTCTGAGGTCTCTCTAGTGATCACACGAAAAATCTAAGCAAAGATAAGGGATTTTGGACATTGGGGCCACAAATAAAACAAGGGAATTATGCTCACCAAAATACCACCAACCGCGCCTACCACCCACGCATACCAAATATGCATGCCTGGGTGCTGAAATAATGCATGTTCACTGTATTATTGTCGTACATGGCCCAATCTGAATACAAGGAGTGATTGTTGCTAAGTTATATTTCGGCGGTAAGAAAATACCGTCAGGCCCCAAATCCCACAAAATACCCTACATATTTATGGTGCGTTGCAGGCCGGGAAAGTGATCCTAGAGTACCTACTGGGCGTGGCAAGCGTGTCTCACACTGCCATTTGCACATTAAAGGGAACCCATTTTATAATAGCAGTGTGCCACTAAAAACGAATTTCAGAATGTCACAAAGGGAAACCACATTCTCAGATCTAGTGCAATATTTAGAGGCAAAGTTATTTGCACATGGGAATTGGTCTTCGAATGGCACGTTAGAATGGAGTAACCGCATTCAGGGTGAGGTGCAGAAAGAAAAACTAGACAATATTTTTGCAGAAGGCAGCATAATTCAGGTCTGCCTTACAAGATTATTGAATGCAGCCGATAAAAGTGCAGAGAAAAACTGTTTAATACGGCTATGCGGCAAAATATGGTTTATTTTAAACAAGTCCCTGCGAATGCAAGAGAATGATACTCAGCTAATTAACAGGTTAAAGACTGAATTAGAGGGGGCAAGTAAAAATCAGGAAATGTTGAGAGCAGAATTGGATGTATGCCAAAAAGACATGCAATTAAAATGCAGAGACTTTGATACTCAGTTATCCAAAAGCAAGAAACAATTTGAAGATAGTGAGCAAGAATTGGCACACTTAAAAGCCTTAGTGGATCACATTAGGCAGGATAAAGATGAGGTTGTTTCAGAAATGCAGATTTTACAAAAAGAACATTGCGAAAAAGAAGGTGATCTCCAGAGTGCAGAACAAGAAATGATTAAAATGATTCAAGAAAGAGACAAGAGAAATAAAGAGTTCAATGAATGCCAAATGCAAATGTGCGATATGCAGGAGGTGATTAATAAAATGAATGATGAAAATAATTATTTGCAAAATGAAGCAACCAGACTCCTTAAAAAGTGTAAGGACTTAGAACAGCAAATGTGCATTCCCAGGTCCCAGGAGAGGCGGCAGGGTACCACATTCAATGGAGTGGAGGTGAATTCTAGCTCTGCCCAAAGAGCTAGTGCCCCAGTGACTGGGCCGGTGACTGAACTTGGTTGCAGCGCCCTTGGGGGATTTGATACTCCCATTGGGGGCAGCCACCAATCTCATACACCTGATAACAGGATTGAATCACAAAATAGTGCAATTCCATGCATTGCAACAAGTAGCCCCATAAAAATAATGAAATCCATTAAAGCCCTGATCAAACCATTTAAAAAGGGAGGTGAATGCTGCATTGAGGATCACTTAGAAGCGGTACATGACATTTTTAAAGCACTCCAGATACCTAGGGAACAGTACAGACAATATTTTCATTTAACTTTAGATGCCCAGACGGCCAGCATCATAAGGGGATTAAATGAACAGCAGAATATGACATGGCTGGAGTTTGAAAAAGAAATTAGGCGTCATTTTTCTCCTTTTCAGTCATTGCAGGAGGCAAAGAAGGTCGCGTACACAATTACTGCTGGACCTAATACATCCCCTCGCCAATTTTTACAAGACTTAAAAAGAGCATTCTCTCGCTTTGATGTATCTTTTGACTCAAATTCCAATGAGTTTAAAACCGCATACTTCTATGGGCTAAAGAAAGACATCATATCCCAATTGGTCCGTGAATATGACCGTGACAAGTCCCTTGAATGGATTGTACATCAAAGCACAAAGCTATATGAGGTACTCTATTGTCAGGGTAGAGAAAGTGATATAATGAAAGATACCAGGCCTAAATCTAAAGAACCCTCAGCCACAGTAATGGAAATCAGGTCAGCCAAAATGTCCCTTGAGTCTGCTCAAAGCCAAGGTAAAAATAATGTGACACCTGAACAAAGGGGTAATCAACAAAGATCGCCATTTCCTGTACCAATGTTCCAAACACATGATCCTAGTAATAGAGAGAGCTACATCAGCCCTAGATATTTAGGGGATAGACCCCGGGTAGGATATCGGCCTGATATGGCAGGTATGAACAATAACCAGAGACAAAATCAAGATCAAAGAAATGATGGTCCCTACCAGTCATTGGGGACACAGAGTAGGTTTGATCCCAACACCATGATATATGGTAATCAGGATAGGCCCCGATATGTGGATCGATTTACTGATAATGGAAATCAACATAGGGGCCAGTACCCACAATCTGAGAGACAGGACATGAGGCAAAATGTGAACTACAGTCCACGCCAGTACAATGATTCCCCACCAGGGGACTATAATCAAAGGATGGGTGCAACCCGCTCCCCTCCACAAATGAATCAAGAGTTCAGAAACCATCCCAACCGGCATCAATCACCTGAGAGGTATCAGAATAGATCCAATCAGGGGGAAAACAACCAATATCGACCTAGGCCACAGAAAGAGGATCCTAGAGAGATGGAAAGGTTCCAGTGCCTTGAGGCCCAAGTGAAAATGTTAGCTGAGCAAATAGGAAAGCTCTATACAGCGCAAAAACAACCTTCCAAAGAGGGGGCTGATGGCCATAGCAATGACCGGGGGGCTTCCGAAAAGTGACTAAGTACTCATGATAATCGCAGTACCAAAATGACAGATTGCTCTGATATAATTTTGCATAACGACTCTGAGATGCCTAATGGATTAAAAATGAAAGTACCAGTAAATGAAATTGTGATAGAAAGTGCAAATACTTCTAAAAAAGAGGTACGGTTTAACTTAGAGCTAAATAAAACAGTAAAGATTTGCACAAATGAAAAAGAAACATTAGGAATTCCAAAAGAACAAAGGAACAGATTTAAGAAAAATGACTCATGCATGGGGAATACCAGTGAACAGGGAGTAAGTGGGGATGCCATAGCTCCTTCCCTGGGCAAGCAAAACAATGACCAAACACAGACAGAAAAAGGAAATACTCACAAGGAGGGTACAAGTCAATCACCTGAAGAATTCTTTGAGCCACATATTTTTGAAGAGGCTGAAAGGGCTGGTATTACACTAAATGATCACAAATGCACAGAATTAAAAAATGACAAATTGCTGAATGATGTTGTTACACATGTTCAGTTGGAAGGTTGTAATGTGGTCTCTGATGTTACCCAGATGGATGGGCGAACAGTGGCCACACTCCAAAAAACCTCTGAACATGGAGAAATGAATAAAATATCTCGCACAGAAATGGGTAAAAAGGAGGGAAAAATGTCTTTCCATTTACCAATGTGCTTAGCTAAAAGTCAAAAAGACCTGAGAAAGGTGAGCCCTGAAATCAGTAAGAATTCACATTTCTTATGTGTATTAGAGGAAGTTGAGGACAGATATTATGCACCCATCACTGTAGAAGAAAAATGCCACACCTTCGCTATGATTGACACTGGCGCACAGGCCACAATTATGTCCAAGGAGCTGGTAAAGAGTATCAATGAAGGGAGGCCTCCACAGAGTCAGATCACAGTGAAGGCAAATCAAGGCCCAGTGCATAACTTTAATGGGGAGGAGGTGCCCATCATAGGTGTAACTGAGGTTGACATAAAAATAGGAAAGCACAGAATGAAACAAGAGGTATTGATCACATCTATTTGTGAAATTCCATTTCTGATGGGGACAGATTGCCTGAAAAGATTGTCTCCTCTCATAGATGGGGTGAATGGAGTGCTGTGGTCCTTAACCAAAAAACCATTGAGGCCTAAGAAACTAAAATCACAAAACAGCAATATAAATGAATGTCACACCGTTGCCAAAACAAATGATGCTGTGGAGGTATATCTCCAGAATAGCTGCATACCTAGTGTCACTGTTATATTAATGTGTCAAGACAAAATGCAGAGCGACAATGAAAAACTACCTGTACAAATATACTTGGACCCAAGGAAAGACTGGCAGACTGCCATAGATGAGCACACATTACGTTTCTATTTAAAAGAGAAAACATGCAAACAGAATATTGCTCCTAAAACAGATTTAGAAAAACACATTACCACTCTGGCAGAAATACACATGGAAGATGAGCAACCATGGGTTCATGTTGGTATAAATGATTATCTTAAAACAATAAAAGCCACTTTAGCACTTGAACATGAAAGGAGTTTCATTAATGAGAAATTGTTGCAAAAAATTATGGAGAGGGAAGAAATCCCGAAATTTAGGATTAAAAACCAATATGTTTCTGGGTTGGACAGTCCAGACTTTGAAAACCGAATTGCAGGCAGATGCATGCTTAAAATTAGCATTGGGCAGAAAACAATTTACCATAATGTATGGATAGTGAGTGGAGCACAAAATGAATTTTACATGGGCAATGACATCATGCACAGAATGTGTATGGTGTTAGATTTCCTTAATCAAAAAATATGGTCACGCCTAGGTGGTCCGGCACCTGAATTTGAAGACAAAAGAAGGGCTTATCATTGTGCACAACTGGTTCCTTATGCAGTCGAATTACAAATAAGGAAAGATACTATTATTCCTGCATTTACAAAACAGTTTGCAATAACACTGAAATGCAAAAATGGGCAGCAGATGAAAGGCTCTGATGCATTTGTATGCCTGAATGAATCCATAAAACAGCAAGGCCTGGATTATGAATACATTCCATTGGTAGACATTGGTGAGGGATCTGTAAAAATCATGGTAAATAATAAAGGTTATCAGGATATTCATTTAGAGGAAAACTCCCCATTAGGAATGGCCATACAAAAGTCACATTATACGGCAGATTTAAATAACATGGTGATTGAGAATATTCCTGAAAAATATGTAGATGCCAAGAGCGAGTTGCCAGAACACCTGGACTCTCAGCCCAAAGGAATATTTAAAATTCATTCTGTGTATCCTTATGATTCAAATGAGACAGTGTGCTGCCATCAAGAGGATTGCATAATATTTAATTTAAATGAAAATGAAACAGGAAATCAGCCCATTGAAGTGGAAGCTGATATGCCAAAATATGTAAAAGTGGCAGCTCTACAAAAAGACACAGCCACACAGTTAGAGGAAAGCGCTGAGATTCCTTTACCAGAAGAGTTTCCAGAATTTTCCAGAATGGTAGAAGAGCAGATCTCCTTAGCGGATGCATGTGACAGCGATAAGGATAGAGACGACCTGAGGGAAATATTTATGGAGTTTAAGGATGTATTTGCAAAAGATGCTTATGATTGTGGTTTAACTGATTTACATGTGGCCACACTACCAGAAGGTTGTAGCAGGAATCCAGTGTTTGTACGCCAGTATAGACTACCGCTGGCATGTTTAGAATCATTGGCAGAGATTATTAAAAATTTGGAATCACGGGGAATAATCAGGCCCATTCATAGCACATCCAATACGCCTATATTAGGTGTGTTAAAGCCAAATGGTCAATGGCGGCTGTGTGCAGACTTAAGAGAGTTAAATAAAAGAGTACCAGTATCTAGATGGCCACTACCATTCATTGATCAGGGCCTAGCTCAGATACATGGTTCAAATGTATTTACCACATTAGATCTCACATCTGGATATTGGTGTGTGCCATTGGCAGAGGAGATACAACACTTATTTTCCTTTACATTTGACAGGACTCAATATGCCTGGCTTAGAGCTCCGTTCGGGTACATCAATAGTGGGAGTGAATTTGGCATATCTTTGAGAAAGGCCATGCCGGATGCAGCGGAAAGAGGAACAATAGTTTATGTGGATGATGTCCTGATAAAAAATGAAAGCCTGAAAAGCCATTTTGATGAAATAAGACATGTACTTGGCCAATTGCAGAAAGCAGGCGCAAAAGTATCTTTGCAAAAAGCACAATGGTGCAAGAAAAAAGTGAACTTTCTAGGGCATGAAGTGACTGAACATGGGCTAAATCCACAAGGGAAGAAAATAGAGGCCATACAAAGATTAAAAGATCCTAAAGATGTGAAAGGAGTAAAAAGTTTATTAGGGATGACAGGCTATAACAGAAAGTTCATTGAAAATTATGCAGAAATCACTCAACCATTGACTAAACTGCTTAAACTGAATACTCCCTGGAAATGGGAAAGAGGGCAGTCTGATGCAGTGGCTAAATTAAAGGAATGTCTTGTAAAGGCACCATGTTTAGCATACCCCATAAAGGACAGGGATTTCTTTATAGAAATAGGTTTTTCTGAACATTGTATGTCAGCAGTATTATCACAAAAACACGATTTGAATCACAAAACCATCGCATATGCAAGTAAGGCATTTTCCCAAGTTGAAATGAAATTTAATGAATGTGAAAAGGCCCTATTAACCACTGTGTGGGCGCTACAACATTTCCGCCCCATTGTTCAGGGAGAAAAGGTGATTATTGAAACAAATCATCAACCTTTGCAATTTTTAGAGAGTAAAAGAATTAGATCAGGCAATCTAGCGCAATCCAGAATCACTTCATGGACGCTGGCATTACAAGGTTTTCCCGTAGAAGTGAGATATGGACAAAATAAAAAGAGCCCAATTGCTCAAGGGTTAGCTGACTTACATGATTGTGCAGCTGAACAAATACCAAATGAAATGGAAGTGGAAACTAGTTTGCAGGAATTTGAACAATCATCACACAAAGCTTTTGATGAAAAAACATGCAAGGATTTGCCAACTGTATATGTGGATGGTTGTGCTTTTCACATTGAAAATGACAGTAATAAACAGTTAGTGCAGGAATAGGAAATGTCTGGTTGAAATGTGAAGGCGTCCCCAGTATAGGGATGAGGATTGGGGATAGGAGCAGTCAGGTGGCGGAATTGGCAGCCATCTATAAAGCAATTGCTACTGCAGTTGATAAAAAGTTCAGTGAAATTGTCCTGGTGACTGATTCTGACTATGCACGGAATAGCTTTGTGGAGTATTTGCCTGGTTGGAAAGCAAGAGGCATGGTTACATACAACAAAAAGCCACTTAAACATGGAAAGATGATACAAGCCATAGACAAATTGGTGTCAGAAAATAATTTAACAATATATTGGAGAATAATTCGTGGGCATTTAAAAACACCAGGAGAGGATAAGGAGGGAAATGATAAGGCAGACCATCTGGCTAAGATTGGGGCTGTGATGGGAGAATTGCTACATATTGATTATTTAATGGGTGAAATACAAATTGATGCAGTGACACGTTCTAAAGCACCAAAGGAGGTGGATCAACCGGTGGTGCAGTGGAGTCATGACACGCCAGACCAAGATTTGATTGAGGCACAAAAGAATGATCAAATTTTGGGAATCTATTATAATCATTTGATAGATCCTGAACAAAATCCTTTAACAGAAAAAGATTGTATGGGAAAAGAAGAGTTGAGGGTGTTATTAAAGAACAAAACACGAATTAGATTACAGGATGGGCTCATGATTAGAGAGTCCATAACAGGGCAAATACAGTGGGTAGTACCCCTTTCATTCAGAGGACTAATGCTACACCATGCACATGATGCCATAACTGCAGGCCATAGAGGTTCACAAAAAACATTAGAAATACTAAAAGATTATGCTTACTGGCCACATATGTCCCAAGATGTGGAATTATATACTAGAGGATGTCTAGTATGCGCCCAATTTAAACCTGCCTCACCAATGCATAGAGCACCATTGATGAAAAGAGGCCTAACTCTTCCATGGTCAGATTTGCAAATAGACTATGTAGGTCCTTTAAAAAGGTCGAGCAGGGGACACCGTTATATTTTGAGTGTGGTATGTTTGATGTCAAAGTGGATTGAATGCATTCCTGCACCAGATTGTAGTGCGCAAACAGCAGCCACATTGCTGGTGAACCATGTGTTCTCAAGGTTTGGGTTGCCACAAAGAATTGAGTCAGACAGAGGAAGTCATTTCACAAGTACTCTAATGAGTAAAGTATGGCAAATACTAGGTGTGAAAAGGAAACTACATATCGCATATCGGGCGGCGTCTTCAGGTACAGTTGAAAGAAGCAATAGGTCTGTTGTGGATATTTTAAAGAAATTTGTGGCAGAAGCAGGTTCCAGCTGGGATTTACGTTTACCGTTGGTTCTGATGGCAATCAGGTCGACTCCTGCCAAAGCAACAGGTGTTAGCCCTCATGAGGTCTTGACAGGTAGGAAAATGGTGTTACCACAACACCTACTATACAGAACACATGAGCAAACTCTAGTGAGTGCATCCACAGTTCATGTATATATTGATGAACTGAGGAGGCATTTGCAACATGCATTTGCTTTTGTGCAGAGAAATATGGAAAGAGCTGCTGACAGTGCAAAGTCATATTATGATAAAAAGACATCAGCAAAGGAATACAGTGTAGGGGATCAGGTGTACAAGTTTCATTTTGGAAAAAGTAAACAGAAAAATTCTAAATTTCTAGCAGCCTGGCAGGGGCCATTTCGGATTATAGATAAGGTCTCTCCTGTAGTGTATAAAATTTTGAAAAATGAAGGTGAAACAGCAATAGAGCAGTTTGTCCATGTAAATCAAATCAAACCATACCATCCCAGACATGAGATCAGGCGGCTTGAGCATGTAGAAACAGATAAAATCCCTTGAACACAAAAAGAGAAAATAAATGGGTACAATCAGGAGGCAGTGACAAAGAAGTTAAAAAGTTGATTGTTATGATGGCACATAAACACTGTAGTATATGTAAAATATAATATAAAATAAATATAAATAAATAAATAAATGCACATATAATGGAAGCTCATGGTTGGTGTACAGAGAGAAAGTGTGTTAAATATTGAATATCTGCTTGTTTTCTTTTAACTTGTGTTTAATTTCAGAAAAAAAATGAAATATTTTTACCAAGCATGTTTTATTTTTGGCAAAAGGATGAAGTTAGTATTGTGCTATGTACTTAATCTGTTTATTTTCTATTTTGATTTAGACAATTAACATTATTTGGTCGGAGGTTCCGGGATCAGAGGCCACGGGAGACGATGGAGTCCTGGAGTCCCCTGGATGAAGACCAAAAGATGCCTGCCTCCAGGTGGAGGTGAAGACAAAATAACCGGAATGCCAAAAGAGATGACTACTGGGGATTCAAGATTGCCAAGATGAAAGAGTACTCGAATGAACCGAATAACATCGCTGGTCGGGACATACCAAAAGAGACAAAACAAAAGTTCCGGCATATGAAGTTCCACATATTTATTATTTTAATTATTTATTTTAATTTGTTATATTAATTATTTGTTTTAGTTAGTTGTTTTATTTCGTTGTTTTTAATTGACTTGGAAAATTTAAACTTAAAGTAATGCCACTTCCACTGAGAAGGCAAATGTGGAACATTTTATGAACTGATGGACTCAGATGAAATGTTGATTGCAAATTTTCATTGATGCACATGAATATTCATTTTGTTGGATTGCTATATTGTAGAAAAAAAAGAACAAGTTGTTTTTAGGAATTGGCTTGGATTATAGCCAAGTTCTAAAAACAAAAGGAGGGTATATGTAAGGATATTTGGCGTGTTACAGTACAGAGTACAGCACTACTGCACAGGTAGCAAACAGCACAGAGTACAGCACTACTACACAGGTAGCAAACAGCACAGAGTACAGCACTACTGCACAGGTAGCAATTTTTTTTTCGCAGCACCATCACAAGGGTGCGGTGCATTGCTATATGGGTTACCAGATTAACAAGGAAAGACAGGCTATTCAGTCAAAAACGATTTTAACATATAAGATGCAAATCTATTTTTACAGTTAAAAGCACACGTGCTCATTTAAAAATGCACACTATTTTTCACCTGAAATGCCTATGGTGCGAGAGACACATTTGAAAAGTAACAGCTAACCTATTAACCATTAACCTGACTAATAAAACCTTATTTAACATAACCCACTAATACAATGTGTTCTCCACTGCAGAATTAGGCATACTCTGAAAGCCATTTAAATGTGTGTGCAGATTTTTTTCTTCTCTTCTCTGTCTGATTCTCCGTGTTTTTGTGCACAGTAACTGCAGGAAGAAGGAAGTCAGATTTGCAACAATTGCAAATGTATAAGCGAAGCTATTGTTGAGAGTAGGAGGATGAGAGATGATGGATTTCATTGGGACACTTCATACAGAGGGCTGAGATGAAAGTTTTGGTGGGCAGTATCGGGGAAAAAGACAGGCAGACATTTTTCTGCACTACTGGGGAGAAGACCTGGCTGTGGGACTCCTGACTGAATGCAGATTCCTGCGTCCTGCTGCAGTCGAGATTGGGGAGAGCTGAAAGAAGGACCTTTCCACTGGCTGAGGCATTCCTATCTGCAAAAGCTGAGAATTCCAGGCAATGACCCCGGTTTGAGAAGGCAAGCGTTCCTTTTTGCTGGAGTTAATCTTCAAGGCAGCCACATTCACAAAGAGAACAGCCAAAGAGAACAACTAAAAAGATAAGGTAATGAGAAGTGTGGGAGCTGAGTGTGTACGGTAATATGCAGTCAGTGTAGGATTCCTGTGCGTGTCTTAATCAAATTCCAATGTTGCAATTTGAGTTCTGTTCTCCGCCACGCTCTTTGCAGTGTGTCATAGACAATGCTTTTACTGTACCATTTTATTTATTTCTGTAAAGAATGAGATCGTGTTTAAATGCAACTTTTATAATACAGAAAAATATTTGAAAACAGACGGGTGGTGTATTTACTATTTACCATTACAATGCCGATGATGTGGGGAGATTTTTAAACAGTGCAATGGTCATTTTAAGACAGATGTGTGCATGTCAGAATCAGTATGAATAATTGTGAGTGACTGTAGCATAGCTTGTTGGAGGTACATGAGCCAACGGGAAGAGAGACTCTCTGAACATAGCTCCCTACCGTATATAAGGTAGTGGAAATTACCACAAGACTACCATATATAGCTCTCTGTCGTAAATAAGTCAGTGAGTTCGCCCATGGTGGCACACCAACACTATCACTGAAAAATGTGGTATTCCTAAAATGTAGGTCTGAGGTCTCTCTAGTGATCACACGAAAAATCTAAGCAAAGATAAGGGATTTTGGACATTGGGGCCACAAATAAAACAAGGGAATTATGCTCACCAAAATACCACCAACCGCGCCTACCACCCACGCATACCAAATATGCATGCCTGGGTGCTGAAATAATGCATGTTCACTGTATTATTGTCGTACATGGCCCAATCTGAATACAAGGAGTGATTGTTGCTAAGTTATATTTCGGCGGTAAGAAAATACCGTCAGGCCCCAAATCTCCACAAAATACCCTACACCACCCTGGCAGCACACACAGCTGCTATTTGTAGTTGGAATATAGCAGGTGCTAGTGCCAGACTTGTGGATCCTGGGACACTGGCATATTTGAAACAACAAGACATCATCATATTACAGGAAACGTGGGCCATTGAGGAGCAGTTGATGGGTTTGTGTCATTTTCAGTCCCTGCAAGTAAGAATAAAAGAGGGCGTTGCTATGGGGGCCTAGCTGTATTAATTAAGGTATCCATGAATTACGACACTAAGGTAATAGATAACCTCTCAAATGATATACAGTACATCATAATGACCCCCCAATGAAGGCACTAGCTGTGACCTTTTGTTGATTGTGAATTCTTAATAACAGCCCCCATAGATCTGAAATGAACAGGTTAGGGAAGCTGAAGGACCTAGTGGAAGAAAAGATATTTCAGAAACTAGATTCCAAGACTGTTTTGGTAATGGGGGAGATTTTAAAATCAGACTGGGTGATGGTATTCCCAGGGGTTTGTATGATGTTTTTGAGGACAGGGCCTTAGGAATTGCACAGGCCAGATTGGTGGACCCAAGGAGATGTCCCCAGGATGTACAAGTGGAATTGTTGCTACTGGAATGGGGGCTCTGGCCTTTGAATAGATGAGTCACACCCAATATACTAAGTACTGTGACATTTAGAAACACTCAAGGGTCCTCTATAATTGACTATTCTTCACTGTTAAGGGGCCAAACTTCTCCCGCCTTAATCCTGAAGTCCTCCCTCTTTTCAGCCCTGGGTGATGGGTTTTACTTGTCAGGGGGCAGTGTGTTCTCTTCCTTCTTCTTTCTGCACCCCCCCACAGCAGAATTAACTCTTCTTTTCTAATGCGTATGTTCTTCTTGTGACCACCTCGTCGCCAAAGTAATGAAGTGACCTCTTAGGCTTTGTGTAGGTTGCTTCAAGTTTATTCACATTTACCTACGGTTCAGTTACACATTTAAGTTACATAGAACAATAACACTGGCACCCATCACCCAGGCAATGAATCTTTTACTGCCTGAGCTTGGAACCCTCACCACACACATTATCTCATCCACACCATAACATTCCACATGACATCCTAGAGTTCCGCATACACTCACAAGCACATCATAAGACATCTCCCTTCCTTACAAAAGCACTGCACACACACACAGAGGCACATCACAAGAGGATTTAAACACAATTCAAAGTAAATTAAATTTGAGGTTAGAGTAGAACAAAAGCCTACCAAGTGAAGAAAGAAATTGAGAAATAGAATCATGGGGGTGTTAGATGATAAAGGAGGCAACTAGAAGCATTGAAAACAGACTTAATTGAGGCCAAGCGAGAGAGAAGAAGACCAAATAGAAAAGTGGAACAACAAAAGAGGCGAGAATAAACAACAGAAGAAATAAGGAGTTTAGTAGCACCAAAAGTCAAAAAGAAACTAACTTTTAGAATATTAAAATGATGGAAATGACAAGAAGGAGAGACAGTAGAAATATGATGAGAAAACGATAGATCAGTGTCAAGATAAAGACCAAGATTACAAGCAGTGCTATAAAGAGGTAACAAAGATGGAGGGAGGAAGACTCTAAAAGAGGGGAGGCGAGGAATAGTTGTGGCAGGAATGAGAAAAACCTCCATTTTAGATGAGTTCATAACAAGAAAATGATCAGACATCCAGGAATTTACTGCAAGCAGACAGGAAGTTATATTATCATGAATAGCAGATGAGGAAGAAGAAAAGGAGAAAAAAGGTTGTGTATCATTAGCATAAAAGTCATGGGAAATCACAAAGGAAAAGATAATCGCAGCAAGAGGAGAGGTGTAGAGAGAAAACAGAAAAGGACTGAGGACAGAACGTTGGGAAACGTCATGAAGAAGAGGTACAATATCAGAGGAAGAACCAGCCCAGGAAACAGAGTATGTTTTTAATGTACTGTGATTAGAAAAATAAGAGCGAAACCAGGCAAGGACAGAGTAAGCAAATCCTAATGGGGAAAGACAAGATAAAAGTAGAGTATGATCAGAATGTTTAGTGTAGTGGGCAGAGAGCAAGGAGTCACATACAGATAAAAGACCAATTTCAGTTGAATGGAAGGGACGAAAGACAGACTGAAAACAAGGAAGAATAGACTTACCTGTAACAAAAGTAGAAACTTGAGAATGTACTAATTGTTTAAGTAATTTAAAGAGGTACGGAAGAAGAGACATTGGACAGAAATTAGAAGGAACAGAAGGATCAATTGATGGTTTCTTCAGGATAGGAAGAATCTAAGCATGCTTAAAGCAAGAGGGAATAGTCAACGTTAGAAGAGAGATATTAAGAAGAGTGGTAAGATAGGAGACAAGAGCAGGATACACTTTAGGTATTAAAGAAGAGGGTATAGGATCAGAAGGGGAACCAGTAGGATGAGAGCAAGCTAGAATAAAATAGTTCCCCAAATTATTATTGGGAGAAAAGGAGGTGATAACTGAGGTGGGAGATGGGAGTGGCAAAGAAATGGAAGACAAAACAATAGCAGCACAAAGAAAAGCACATTTTCGATGGAAATATAAGTTGCAAAATCAGAAGTGGTGAGAGTGGAGTGAAGGGAATGATCAGGTGTAGGAGATGTAAACAAACAACAAACAGATTGAAACAATCGCCTTGGTTGTGAAGAATATGCAAAAGATCAGAATAATAAGCATGTTTAGCTGAACGAAAAAACCCATTGTAAAGAAAATGGTAGATGAGAAAGGCAGAAAATCAGACTCAAATAGTTATTTGCGCCAACAAGGCGATGGAGAACTTGCTGCATTGAGCGGAGATGCGGAGAAAGCCAAGGTTAAGGAGGTTTGCGAGAAAGAGGAAGCAGGATAGAGAATATCAAGAGAAGAAGACAGAGAAAAGGAGAGAGAAAATGCTGCATCGTCCACAGAAAATGCAGAGTGAGACGGAAGAGCAGAAATGCAAGATGAGACAAACAAGGGAGTGTTAAAAGCACAGAGATCCCAACGAAAATAAGCAGTTGATGATCAGAGGAATAAACAGGTAATGCATATACAGAAGAACCCCATAATGAAGAAACGAAGATAAGATGCAGACTAGAACTGGAGACATGGGAAGAGCAGAAAGGTGATAGAAATCAAGTATAGAAAGAAATGGAAGTGAAGAGTGGATAGAAAAAATATAAAGCAAGACGAAATATCCTAAGAGTATAAATGGAGTCGAGGACGGTAAAACAACAGAGAATAAGCAATCAATATCCTCACGAAAAGTAACAACAGAACCAGGAGTGTCACACTCAGCCCTTTTTCTCACCTGTTTTTCTCTGGGTTGAGTCTTCTTGGGAGATCTTTCCTTCTTCCTGGTTGATCTGGACTTGTACAGGTAAGGGCTTGTATCCTCTGGGTTTGGGTCGAGTGTGAGGTTTGCCATCTGCCTCAGGAAGCAGAGTAGCGTTCAGGATCCAGGAAGGAAGCACTGAGGTGGAATCCAGGAAATTAATAGGAGCGTAAACTCAGAGTTCGGAGCAAGCGGGGAACCCGCTAGCACGGGACCACAGGCGCGGTCCGGGATGGAAGGAGAAGGGAGCCAAGAATTGTGAGAGCAGTTCAAGGGGGGCAGCCTGGAAGGGAAGGACAGAAGAAACTGGAAAGGGCACTGACGAAAAAGGAGCAGTACGATAGCAATCGCTAGCAACACAAAACAGTAGCGTTGAGACGCGCAGAGCCGCGGGGGCGTGCCTATTTTCTAGAGGGCAGCTCGTCCGGTGTAAACACTAGAGAGCGGCGTTCCTGTGCTGGCGGCCATGTTGGAAGGATTACTGACCCAATGTTACGGTGCATTATGGACCATGAAGTCCATAGGGGGCGAAAGTGGTGATTCATGACACAGGAGGGCGATACAAAAGTAAGAAGATGAGAGAATAGGGTTTTGAAAAGGTAGTTAAGGAGTATTCAAAAGACGAAAAAGTAGAGATTAAAGGAGAGGGCGAAGTAACAAAAGATGAACAATAAAGAATGCCAGATCCACCCCCACATGCTGCAGGACGAGAAGTGTGAAGGAAAGCAGTGGTAGGAGTAGAAAGGGAGGCAGGAATAGAAGTATTAGAAAATGAAAGCCATGTTTAAGTAATACACAACAAATTAAAGTTTAAATGAAGAAAAATATCCATAACATTATGTGTCATTAAGACGCCATTACAAGGGCTGTAACGGGGGTAACAGCCTGGCAGCCCAAGTTGATGGCCTGAGCAAAGTGAGGGTCATTAACAAGGGCGCTGGCCCATTACCCCCCATTCCATCACTTGGAACGGGGGCTTAAGGCCATTAGCACCCGGGCAACCAAAGCGGTAACCTGGGGTGCTGAAAAAAGGATTTTTCTTCGTTCAGCAGGACTTGTGCGGCATCTCATTGTACAAATGCAATCCTTTACAAAGATGTCTACCATGGAAAGGGAAGGTGGGTCTCCGTAAAGATCCCCTCTTTCCTTTGGCGGCCTGCAGAAGTCAAGAGGAAGGAGCAGATGCACTGCAAAAATAAGGTGAGTAGTGGGGTGGGGGATGAAAAAAGAAAGGGACAAGGGTGGGGGAAGATGGCTGTGGGGGGAGCCGACTGTCAGGCGACATGGAACACAGGCTTTCACTGGCGGCTAAAACCTGTGCTCCTTGCCACCTGACTGGCTGGCACACCACACCAGGGGGCTAATGAGATTTTTTCCACAACAAATTAGCATTCCAAAGAGCTACATTGATAGAAGTGAGGTAGGAAGAACAAGAAGGATAAATAAGATTATTTAGGTTTCGTGAAGATGTACAGGGACTAGGGGAGTGGTAACTACAAAGAGTAGGAATAGGGAAAACAGTGTCAGGCATACTCAAGAAAGAAAAACCTAATTGAGGGAGTAAAAGTATAGTCAGCGCTAAGATGGAATGTCCTCTAAATCCAGCCACTGAGTGGTCTGGGCACGCGGCAATTAAAGAACCCAGGGAGTCTAAATATTCCAACAGATGGAGAGAGTGTAACTGCCACATTAAGCCAAGAGAACAAAAGGAGAAACAAGATAAGAAGAGAAGAGACAATAGTAGTTGAAGTGACCATCTGCGGACAGCTGCAGACACCAGCATAGAGACTCTACCCTGACTTCGCCATGGACTTAAGTCCATCTACAGCAATCGCCCATGGTTGATGATTCGTCGTTGGTCATTTCTTCCCATCCACTGCACTGACCACTATTAACCATCAATTTCCAACATTACTTTCTCACTCTCATTAAGTCCAGTTTTCTCCACCATGTTCAGTCCCACTTCTTCCACTTCCAGCTTTCCAATTGTCCCGCACCTGATTCAAATCTACTTAAATGCCCACTCAGTCCAGTCCAGTTTTCAGGCATTCCTGTTACTCTTCATTTGACACCCTGTTCACACGTACGTACTCTGTTCAATTTGGCCATAACCACGGCAGAGCTCTCAGAGCACACTTAATGACATCTGTCTCGCTCTAACTTGAGACAGAGCACAGGTTGGAGGAAACAAATATTGCCACTGCCCAGCCTGCCAGTACGGAATAGCTAGGATATCAACTGGGTCGCCCATTTATAAATGTGGGCAAACCAAACGTTAATTTTCACAAACATGGATTTTATAAATAAAAGTTAAAGGTTTCTTAACAATTGGTAGATGAATACTGGGCCCCTAACTTTTTGTTGAAAGTCGAAGGCCGAGAGCATTCCATCATGTTGTAAGATACACCTCTAAGTTGACCACCTTATTTTGCCCCCAGACAAATCATTTCTTCTCCAAACTGGCCCCATAGGCTTTCAGGAGCAGAAGTGGTAGCCTTTTAGGAAATCCCAGTGATGACCATACCCCAGCAAGCATCTACCCCTCGTAACAAACTGCAGTCGTTCAATCATGCACTGCAGAAATGTAGTGGAAACATCAGCTGTACACCTTCGAGACCAGCTGAATGCCACAAACCAGCTTTGGGCACCCACTACACCTAGCATTAACCACAACGCATGTGAGCATGCAAAGGAAGCCACAATAACTGACCGGCACAGCCAAATGATGTGTCAACACGCCCATTGCATAAAAGCACCAGGAAGTATGTAGCGCTGCACACGCTGCAACATATAAACAAATAAGGAAGGGAATACACAAATGAATATAAGAATGGTTGTCACATAAACAACTCACCACGCACCACCAGAGACACCAGGGTATAAACGCAAGTGGGTACCCGTGGACAATAAACCTATGCACAAAAAACAACGTCATGAGAGACGTGTTGTGTATTTAAAATGCACCAATTCTTCATGCATAATACTTCTATATTAGGATGAGTAGTCTTTTTCATATATTAAGGTATTCACTTGCTAAAGAGTAATTTGGGTTCTCCTACTTTTGAACGAGTTGTACACGACTTATAATATTGCATGCATAATAATAAAATGTGTTGACTAACTTAGTAGTAGCACTATTGCAAGTGGCAGTTGAATGTGCATATATAAAACAATACTGTAATAAAATAGGCGCCAATATCAATTAAACACCACACATTCAAACGCAGGTTTCGTTATTGTACTATAAGAAAGTAAGTTCTTACAGAATGAGTTGCAAGCTGAGATTGACACACATAGGGGAGTCCCCCAAATGAACCATTCAACAATTGATTTAATGTCCCAGTCTTAGCTCATACTGGGTCCCATTCCATAGGCTATTTGAATCACCACACAGAATGTTACACACAGTGCTACGTATTTGTCATTTTATATAAAATGTTTATAATTTATTTCATAGGCCATTGGTCCTACGTTGACAAAATAAAACAAACCACATACAAATATATGTCAATATGAAAGATGCATATATACACCTAATAGCATTTATGTGATTTGATCATAAAACCAAGGGTGACACTGAAAACAGTCTATGATCAGGAGGAGAATGGGCACAAACACTATCTTCCTGGCCCTATCTGGCTAATAAGTCACAGATATCAGATAAGCTGAGATTGGCCCTTTCATAGAGGGCATGAACGGTGAGGACCCAAAAGATGCATGACAAAAAGAAATTAATAATGCTGTGATAAAATGACTACTGCAATGACTACACCTACTCAGCACCACAATACTACTAAAGCAGCAGTGATCCCAATCATAAAACTAAAAAAAGACTGCCGGATATACCTCCTTTACCTTTTGTGGTAATGTGGGCCGAGGGCAAGCTGTACTCTCAGGAGAGCTGTGAAGTGATCAGAGCAGCAACCCAAACAGAAATAGTACAAAGATTCCAAAATGAAAGAATGTCCAATGAACATTATATATATATATATATATATATATATATATATATATATATATATATATATATATATATATTACATGGACGCGGTAGCGTCCATGTAGTTATGGTTAAGTTGGTGTTTCCATAGGAAGAGCACTTTTTGGGCGGCTTATAACTTTGCTCCCTCTGGACAAATCCTCACCAAACTTTGCAAAAAAAGTATATGTCCCACTCTGAATTTTGAGTGAGGTTTGGAGAGGTTTGGTCCAGGGGGGGCAAAGTTATAGGGGGGGTCCCAAAACTTTTGTTTTTTCCCATAGACATAAAACTTTGCGCACGCCTACAGCCCAAACCGCTGGACGGATTTACACTAAGTTTGCGGAAGGAGAGGGGGCTTGGTCCAGAAAGCGTGCTTTTGCAAATTTGGTGTGAATCCATCCAGTAGTTTTTTTTAAAATGACCAAAATGTAAGGCAAAAAAATTAGTGATATCTCGGTTCGCTTCGCGGACGGACTTCCCGGTTCGCTCTGCGGACAGTGCCCTGATTGGCCGAGCGGCTTGCGCGATGTCCGCGGACATCCGACGTGTTCGCTGATTGGACGGCGTGGTGCGTGAAGCGCGTCAGATTTTCTGTGGCGCCCGCCATCTTGCATTCGCGGACGACCGCAGACAAGTGAAACTTGGATTCAAAATTTTATTTAGTGGAGTGTGTTGGTGTGTAAGAGTAATTGGGGAGGGTGGGGGAGTATGAGATAGGTTCAATGTTCTGTTTTTTTTTATATGCTAGACACTTTTGTTGTGTTCGATTTGTCTGCGGACAACACGGCTTTTCTGAAATGTTCTATATAAACTAAATGGTGGGGTTTTCTGAGGACGGAGTATGTGTCAATTTTGTTCGCGAGCAAGCTAAAATTGAGCTAGGAACACTCGCAGTGTCCTTAAATGTTCGTACATAAACAAAATGGGGGTGTCCTGAGGACGCGGTCCGTATTGTACTCTGGCAAGTTGAATGTGTTCTAAGAACACTCGCAGTGCCCTGAAATGCTCTGATTACTTACCGGTAATCTTCATTAATCCTAATCCTACTCTTCCTCATCACAGTACAGACGACCCTCTTCACCCTCCCTGCAGGGAAGGTCCCATGCTCCGGCTTGGTAATATGAAACTAAGTGATGTGGATGTGGGGGAGGAGTTATAGGAATTTAAAGAAATAGAAGAAGGTCCCACGCTATTGTTATTATATTTCGGTATAAAATAATCTAAAGGGTTACTTACATTATATTGGCTTTTTCCATTGTCTAAGCGTAGTGCAGTCCCAAAATACGACTCTGTCTGTGCCAACGATCTTTCTCATAGTGATATAATATATAAAAGTGGTTTTGTTTCAGAAATGTCATCCTTATCGTGTCTTACGTTTTTGCAACACTCCTTCAAAAGAAGTCTTTTAGCACGATCCCTGTCTGTCAAGGTCCAAAAACAATATAACCTTATAGTGCGAGTCGTGGGCCTCTCCGGCACGCGAGCAAAAAATGGAAGCAGCTGACCTTCACTATAAACGGCCATAAATTCTTAGTTTGCAACATTCTGTGTACAGCAATCTCTGAGAAATTGCTTTTTACACTCCATCTTTTTATATTGTTTGCATGCTAATAAAAAAAACTTTGTTAAAGGGACGTTATGGTTCCAAGTAAAACCGAAAACCCCCTGAAATTCGCCAGTTATGGTAAGATAAGCAACCATAACTCGCGCCAGCACCGTGCACTGCTAAGACTAACACCCAGGACATCACAGATGACATCACAAATGTCATTGATGACATCACTGATGACATCACATGTGTATGTACTTTTCATGAAATATGTGTACAAGGGATTCTTATTATAATGTTGTGAAAAAAGTGTCAAGGATCATTGCAATAAATAGCATACCCTAATTAGTGTTTTGAATGATGCATTGATATAAATAGCATTCTATTATGGGGTTCTATCTAGTATACTAAGCTACTAATGCAGAAACATTGCATTGTGTGCAGCGTACAAGATGAAGGTATAATATTCGTAATGTAATATGTTGAATAATGAAATGATAATTGTTTTCTTAATAGATTTTTGTGTACTGTGAAATATGTAATAAGTAGCTAATAAAACCCATGTATTGCATCACTATAGAGGAATCAGAAAGAGACAAGAACACATACCAATATACATATACATAGGGTAAATAACAGCTTTGAAACAGAGAAATCATCATTTATTTGCTTGAAAATAATGCTGTCTTTAAAGCTTGTGTCTTCCCCTATGTATATGTTTCATATGATGTGACTGGACTCTAAGAGAATTACTATAAGAACCTACTTGTAGGATACGTCCACAAATAAAATACAATTTTTAGTTTCTGACTGTTACTGAAAAAAACCATGTGGCCTAGATAAGTCAGCAAATGAAAAAAGAGTGAGCCAGAAGAACACTTGCGGTGTCCTGAAATGTTCGTACATAAAGAAAATGGGGGTGTTCTGAGGACGTTGTCTGTATTGTTCGCTGGCAAGTTGCATGTGTTATAAGAACACTTGCGGTGTCCTGAAATGTTCGAAAATAAACAAAATGGGGGTGTTCTGAGGACGTTCTCCGTATTGTGTGACTGCTTAGCTGTATGCAATGAGGGAATGGCACAGAGAATGAAGTAGAAATGCTAGAAGGGCTGTCCAAGAATTACGCGGTCCGCAGACAACGGGGCTGTCCGTGAACAGGCCGTGCTACATCCGGGGTTTTCCAGCAAATCCAGCATGGAAAGAAGACTGTAGAGATCAGCTAATCAGATGTTGAGGTTGTGGATTTGTGTTGAAAGAGACTGTGTGTAGTGAAGATGGCAGAAGTGGAGAAAGTCAGGGTTTTGGTGCTTTGAGATATGTTTGTGCATGGTTTACAACAGTATGCTCAATGCAGGCATGTTGCAAAGAATTTTGATGTTAAAGGAGGGGAGGTCGTGTGGAGCACTGTGCCTGATTGCAATGTACAGGGAATTGTACAAGTTTGTGAAGATATGGGCAGGATCAACAGTCCCCATGTGGTAGTTTTGCACTACGGTGCTTTACGTTTGGGCTATGTCAGTGCCCCTACTTTGTTGGCAGATTTGAAACACTTGGTTCAAGCAGTAATGAACATCCTTCCAAATGCCAAAGTATTTTTTTCTGGATTACTACCTAGGGCAATATCGGACAATAGTTCAGTTTTTTGTCCTCAGCAAAACAATGCTAGGTGTGTAATCAACCGAGGCATGTGTGCCTTCATGCTTAGAGCTGGTATGTTCTTCTGTAATAATGAGACTATTGATTCCAGTAATGCTATTTATTTTAAAGAAGATGGCATTTCCTTATCTTTTATGGGAAATGCCATGCTGTTTTGGAATGTAAGGGTTGCTTTGGAGAAGGTTATGTTAAGATTTTAGGAGTAAAGGAAGAAAAAAAGAAGAAAAAAAAATAGAAAATAACAGGTGTCTGTCAAGCATCTGCAAAATAAAACGGCTCTTTCCACAGCCAACCTCAAAGGGCAAATGGGGCACACTATTTAAATTTACATTCACCACGCTCAGATTTTCGATATGTCCGCGGACATGGCGGTAGTCCGCGGACATCGAAATCACTAGCTAGGGGTTCGGTATGCTCTGTGTTACATGTATTTAAAGTCAGGGATATTATGGTTAAGTTGTGCTACTAAAAACCTATGAAATTCAGTAAAAAACTTTGTTAAAGGGACATTATGGTTAAGTTTCGCTACTAAAAACCTATGAAATTCGGTAAAAAAACTTTGTTAAAGGGACGTTATGGTTAAGTTGCGCTACTAAAAACCTATGAAATTCAGTAAAAAAACTTTGTTAAAGGGACGTTATGGTTCAAAGTAAAACCGAAAACCCCTGAAATTCGGCAGTTATGGTAAGATAAGCAACCATAACTCGCGCCACCGTGCACTTCTAACACTAACACCCAGGACATCAAAGATGACATCACAAATGTCATTGATGACATCAATGTCATTGATGTCCCCCCCCTTGGCCCTGCGCCTCCACCTACGAATGAGGCAAAAATTCTGGGACTCATCTTCGACTCCACTCTATCCTTCTCGTCCCACATCTTGGACATCTCTAAAAAGTGCCACTACCTATTGCACCTTCTCAGAGGTATTCTTCCTTTTCTCACCTTGCCCCAGAGGCTCACCGTCTCCAGAGGCCTGGTCCTCTCTAGGCTGGATGACTGCAACACCCTCTTTCTCAACCTGCGCTCTTCTACCCTCCATCCTCTTAAACTCATCCAGAAGAGAACCGCAAGACTTATCCTTGGCCTCAAGCCCAGGGACCGCATCTCTCTGGCGCTGAAATCCCTTCACTGGCTCCCTGTGGCTGCAAGGATTAAGTTCAAGACCCTTTGTATTGTCCACAAGGCCTTCTGGTGCCTGGGCCCGCTCCATCTGCAACGCTCTCTTCCTAAATACTGTGCCCTCTGCTCGTCTTCCTCCAACTCTCTGTGGGTGAGACGCATCTCCAAGCAGAGACTTGGGGGGATCTTTATCCACTGCAGATGCCTGTATCTGGAACAGCCTCCCTGCCTCGCTCCGTCTTGAGCCAGATCTCCATAAGTTCCGCCGACTCATCAAGACCTTCCTCTTCGCCTCTTCCTTCTCTCTCGCCCTCCCCTATTAACCACCTCTTTCTGCTCTCTTGCTCTCTCTACTCTACTTGCTCAGCTTCGCCAACTGGCTGCCTAGTGCACCTTTAGAGCCTCACAGGTCCCAAGCTTCCTTGCTAGTCCCCTGCATTTGCCATCAGGCCTTGCACTTGCCGCAGCACTACTGCACTTTGATTACGACCCATGAGAGTGGTATCCCTCTGCAAATAACTCATGTTCTGATGGCACTGGGCATGCTTCTTCCCTATTCCTCCTTCCCACGCACTTCCTGTTTCTGTACACCTGCATAATCTGAAAGTACCATGCCTAGTAAGATTGTTTGTCTTTGTGCTCCCTATGTCTTCCCCTACCATGAATGGTTACGCTTTGAAACAATTGTGTATAAGCACATAATAAATAAACAATCAATCAATCAAACATTAGCTCATTTGCAGAAGCACTTAAGCCAATAACTCTCAAACGACTGCTTTGAAAGTGCACGGGCAAGCGCTTAACAGAATACAGTTTGCTGTAACTGATTGCTAGAGGAGTTCAACGTGATCCCAGGAGGATGTGTTATGGGTTGGTGAGTGAGAATGGCCATATGAAGATTAACATGCTGAGGGCAGTCAGTTGGTTGGTAAAAAACGAAACACACATGCACTGTGTGACCTTCCTCTAAACTCAACTTTCTCCTGTCTTCACTTCTCAAGAGATTAGTTTCACCTTTTAGGCTGCCCTTTCAGCACCACTATTTAACCAAAACTAAATATAATATTACACATCCATAACGGAGTTCCAGTACATCATAGAAAGGAATGTGGCCTTTTACCTATTTTCTTTATTTGAACACTGAACGGTTCATTTGATTGCACTTTTAATATATATAGCATGGGGTGATGTATGATATTGGAACTGAAGGTTCAACATTGTCTTTCAATGGCGGGCATTTAACTAAGTCTCAATATCCCCAGTAGTATGCTTCCTATTTCTGAAATCAAATTACTAATATGTAGAAAATCAAACGGGAATATTAAAATGTATTTAAATCTATGTAGGGTGCACTTTTCAAAATGTAAATCTATGCTTTTCAGTTACTGTATTTAGGATTAGACTTTTTCTGCAAATTACAAATGTTAAATCACAGTATTTTGTTTCCATTTTGTGAAGAAATAAATACAATAAAAAACTGCATTCTTGTGTTCTTGCCTCAGTTCATTTTTATGGCAATGCAGTCATCATCTGCAAACCTTGATTTGTTATTTGTATATGTTCTATATTTTATGTTTTTTTGATCCACATTTTATTTGTATGCATCCAAAAGCAGTTTTTATGTAAATCTCTATATTTCTTCAGAAAGGCTTGCCATTGTGTTCTTCTCTATTCATTTCTACCCATATTTCATGTATATATAATGCAAATACGTGCTATGTACATTTCAGCCCAGATGTGGATCGTGTTATTTCCCATTCATGCTTTCCCATACTTATTTTCATGTAAGGGTGAATATTTATTCGTGAATTAATTCCATGTAATAGGGTTGAGCTGGAGGCACCAGTAGGCTAAATATAGGGGCTGCTTGAAACAGAAGTGTTGGTGCACTGTGACCAGCACTCAGCCACATGCGTCCAACAGGCTAACAGTCTGAAAAAGAAAAGAAAGACAACAATCATTAAAGCACATATGTAGTAGAGCATACAGAAAAACACCAAACCACTAATAAGGCTGTCAAATGTACAATTGTAGAAGTTTCATGTGCTGCCTGGTGGGACCCAGACAGGCATCTGCTGGAGAGACACTGAAGAGCCATTATTGTGTATAGGTGTTTTTTCAATGTCAAGCAGCATAGACAACTCAAACTAGGTTTTCATGACTTCTACAATAAGGAACATGCTATGAACATCAGGGGTGATTCATGGCACGTTTATTTGATCATTCCTGAAACCCTTATGAATGTACTGTTTAGAAGGTCAAACAAGTTCATTGTTAGCAGTCAATGTGCTAGTCAGATGGGATAATGCACCTTTCCAAGGATCACGTTAATCTTCAAAGACCACGAGGTGGAAGCCAGATCGCTTCCCTGACAATTTGGAAAAGTTAAAACAAGATGAACAAGGTACAACGTGAGCAGAGCACAAAAGCGTCACACCAAAATAAACAGAATCAAGCATTCTCTAAGCTATTAATACCCGACCGCATGAACGAAAACTGTCAGCAATTATATGATAGGTTATTTATAACGCGCTTAATACCAAGAGGTATCTAAGTGCGGACACGGGATCAAACGTGTGTTGCTCTATGTCGCCTAGGTGAGCATGGTACCAGATACCTCTATATTCACAGGGTTGGAAAAAAGATGCCTATTGGAAAAATTATACTGTTCGCCTCGACTAAATCCAGTGGCTGCCCAGACGTGAAACTCTGCAGCCGAAATAGTCCCTACGTGTGTAGGTAGAAGGGGTTATAGGTGAAAGTTTCGAATGCATAGGATTGAATGCCAAAAGGGTCGAATCAAAAGGACCTAAAACCAAAGGGTCAAATTCTTTTTTTTTTTTTTGAGCCCCCCACCCCCTAAAACCCTTTTTTTGTGGTAAAACCACCTTTTTTTCAAAAACGGAAACCCCAAAAATATATATATTTAAAAAAAAAAAATCGCCCCTTTCATTTTAGGTCAAATTGAGTCGACCCTTTGGCATTCGATCCTTTGTATTAGGTACTTTAACTGGACACCGGTAGAAGGGGCTTGTGGTCAATCGAAAAGTGCTTTGCACCTAATGGTGCTGTCAGTTTTGAAATGCTGTCTCAGCTGGTTATTCACTGCTGTGCTGCAGTGACAAAAATTCTCCCAGTCCTTTCCTCTGACGTTCTTAACATGTACTCCCAGCGGTACTAGTGATGAGCTCTGCTCCATGGCTTTAGTTTTGCTCTTGGCAGCAAGGGAGAAGGCTGATTCTCTACTCACGTTGCCACGTGACTTCTACCGAGTCTGCTGTATCCCAGTGACCACCTTGTATGGCATAAATGCACATGGCCTTTCTTATAACTTGAAAGGAGCTGGACACCTTACAATTATTTGGAGGCATTCCAGAGATTAAATTGGATTCAATGGCTGTAAGCGATTGTGCCATATTTTAATGTCCAGACCAAATAGTATTTATTAGTGGTTTTAGATAAAAGGTCTTATCATTTGTTCAAGGTGAGAGTGCCTTTAACCGAGTGAGTTTCCTATTATTTCCCATACCAAAAAATAGTTGCAGAGAAAAGGTTTTCTATTTCTGGGTTTGCTGGAAGGAAGTGACTGTGCAACATGTAGGGGTCAGAGCAAATACACGTTTTTAAAAGTTGCAGCAAAACATTCTTGGCATTTGTGGAAGTTAAGAGGAGCTTATGAGTGGTTGTAAGTGGAGTGTTTCCTTCTAGTTGGCATACCAAATAGTAAGTGGAGAGAAAAAGTTAGAAGTAAATAAAAAAATAAGTACAGCAAAAAATAGTATCATATGCAAAGATTAATTTCCTTTGGCAGGTCATCGGTTAGATTGGAATAAAAATTCATAATTAATTTACAAAAGAAGTAACTGAAAGTAATAGAAATCTAATTGTTCAGAGTAAAATCTTCAATTTCTAAGCATCATTTCTTTTACATATATGTAAATATGTAGTATTAATACGTGTTTTAAAATACTCATACTTAGAATTGTAATATTACATCATAATACATAAGAGCATATACTTTGTTTTACATGTGTTTTTTAATACTTGTAATTGAGAAAACAATAGGTTTATATATTTTGTTTTATAATAAGCACAATGGAAAACTTAAATCTGTACATTTACCATGTTCCTAACAATCAGGATTCAGCATGTTTCTATTTCTGTCTATTCCTTTTATCATTTTTTTACTACTGTATACACATATATTATCTTACAGATATCTAAAGTAGAACCAGGAACATGTTATGCAATAGAATATTTGTATTCCTTGCTATTAAACGAAATAAAGTTATTTCTAAAATATTACATATTTATATTTTAAATGTCATCCTTTAATAAATACTACAAATGAATGCCGCACAAGTGCTCATATTATATATGTGTACTGGGCTATTGTTCTGTCATGTTTTTATTGACATAAAGTAAACTGAAATAACACATGCACCAAAAATATTTTGACATACATCATCTCATGTCTGATATCATCATTGATGCCATCAGTGATGTAATCAGTGTTTTCAAATATGATGTAATTAGTGATGTCATCATTGATGTCATCAGTGGTGTAATCTCTGATTTCATCATTGTGGTCATACGGTGCACAACAGGGCGTGAATCGTTAAGGTGGCTTAGCCTGAATTGTCTACCAAATTTCGAGGGGTTTTGTTGCATTACATTATCACCTTAACGTAAGTAAGGTTTTTTTCAGTGAATTGTAAAGGTTTTGTTTAATTGTATTGTTCACTTTAATTGTTTTCAAACTAAAGATTTTTTAGTGAATTTCAAAGTTTTCACATTAAATCTGATTACCTTAACCCTCTCTTAATTAAAGAGTTTTCACTGAATTTAAAATTTAAATAGGGCCCACTAGCCATGACCTTTGGCCATGGCCATTCCACTAGCCATGGTCTTCAGCTTTCTATGGGGTCCACTAGCCATGGCCTTTTGACCCTGATCACTGGCCACAACCTTCATCCCTTGACAGTGGCCACTGTACATGTTGCACCAAAACATTTATTTGGGGCCCATTAGCCATGACCACTAATTAGATTGCACATGGCATCAATGATGACACCACTGATGACTTCACTGATGGTATCACTAATAATATCATACATGATATCGCTAATATCACTGGTTTGATTAATTACATTTTGGAATATGATAACTCTGTTTTGTTACATAACATGTACCTAGATATTTCATACTTACACAGCACATTGTATTCTGCACTTGTTTCTTTTTATGTAGTATTGTCATAAATCACCAATGTATCAATTGAAAAGGATACGGTAACCAAAAAGGATACAATTGGTAGGGCTCTTCCGGATCCTTGTTCACACGACTTGATTGTAAGTAAGTCAAATTAGACCTTCCAAATGATACAACTCTCTGACTGATGAAACAGGCAGAGAGATGTATCACTGGAAAGGGCGTGGGTATTGTATCGGAAGTCAGCCTAGGATAGATAAGTTATCATAAGAATGTCCCAAACTCAACTCACTATGATAGCACAGTATTAGCATTAATTCAAAACACTGACCTTATGGCAAAAACTGAAGTATCCAACAAAAGTCTCTTGAAGAAAACCAGGAGTTGAACCAATGACAAAGGAGGGGAAGATTAGTAAGGGAGACTTATCCCGAACGGCACGAGGCTCACACTAGATACCAGGTTGGTGCACCACAGGATATCGTCCAAAGTACTGTGCACAATCACCTTCCAATAGTTCATGAAATAATTCCTTTCCCACGAAGAATAGAAGTTCACCTGATAACTATCACAGCTACCAAAGGTTCAAGGTAGTTCAGAAAACCACGTACAGGATTGCACGCAACAGCGTACACGCAGACAGGACAGCCGCGCTTGGAGACAGCGTTTGCGTGTGGAGAGTTGGCATGCAAACAGGATACACGCAGCCCAGGACAGCCGCGCTTGAAGACAGCATCCGCGTGGAGATTTGGCATGCAAACAGGATACACGCAGCCCAGGACAGCCGCACTTGAAGACAGCGTCCACGTGGAGATTTGGCATGCAAACAGGATACACGCAGCCCAGGACAGCCGCGCTTGGAGACAGCGTTCACGTGTGGATAAGAACGCGAACCGGATAAACAGCTCCAGGAGTTAGAGTGTGGAGGAAAACACGCTACAAAAGGCCAAAGCAGTTGCTGAAGGGAATGCGAGGACGCAGGTCCAGAGTTCAGCTACAAAAATGCCAAAAATGATTTATTCAGAAGCAGCAAGCGACGTTTCCACGCTGCTTATGTACGTACTGCCGTAACACACGTGACGGAACTAAGTCACGTGAATTTAACGACGTGAAAAATACAGACGTCGTTTTCCTGGCAATGCATCAGACAACCTCCATTTCGAATAGAACTGTCTAGCGGTTCTATGGGCGTAACTCATTCTGTATGGAGAGGTTGTTGCCGGTCCAGAGATATGTCCAGCAGGCACAACAAGTATACAGTGCACAATTATACATGCAAACAGACATGATTACAATGAAGAGTAGTATATAAGCATTACATACGTTGGAAGGTGATCTGTTATATTGAAATACAAATTCATAATTCATTTTAAAAATAAGTAATTACAAGTATTAGTAATACAATTGTTATATCTAAATCAATATGTACTTTCGAATCTTCATTTCATTTCTACAAATGTAAATATGTAGTATAATTAACTGATTTTTTGTTGTTGTATATTAACCAAACTTTGAATTCTTAGATGCTATACTATCACAATGCATGCAGGCATTACATGTGATTATTTGTTTTATTTAAATAAAACCTGACATTAGAAAACTGTGTGTTCATGTAATGTTATTACAGCAAGGAGCATTGTAAATTAAAATGTATACACATACTATTTTCATAACACTTTCTATTAACCATGATTCTACTTATATTTATTCTGATTTTGTCTACTACTACATATACTTATTATATTATGTATGAAATACCTGAAATAGATTTACATGAATAGGGTCCCTACCCTGCAATGAAGTATTGCAATTGCTTACTAATACATGAAATTCAAACTATTTGTAAAAGTTACATATTTTTATTTTACATTTTGATAAATACTACAAATGAATGCTCTATACGTAATCATATGATACTTCTGTATCAGTGTACTGTTCCATGTTATAGTGGTATTATTGTTCAGTGTAATGAAATGAAATATGTGTCCACAGAGGTGAACAAAAATATTCTTACGTAGATACTCAGTAATGTCATATATGATGTAATTATTGATCTCATCAGAGATGTTATGAATAATGCCATTAGTGGCTCCATCAGTGATGTCATGTGTGATGTAATTAGTGATGTCCTCTGTGACATCATCATTGTGGCGATACACTATGCAACAGGGGGCACATAGTTAAGGTGGACTTGCGTGAAATGCGAGTGCTGAATTTCATGGGTTTTGTTGCATTAAATCTGACCACCTTAATTCTCTCTTACCTAATGTTTTTTCACTGAATTTTAAGGGCTTTGTTATACTATATTTTCCTCAGGGCCAACTAGCCACGGCCTTTTGCCATGACCAATGCACATGTTGCACCAATAGTTTTTCTTTTGGCCCACTAACCATGCCCTTCAGCCATGGCCAGTGCCCAGAGTCAAACATGTTCCATAGTTTCTTGATATCTCACTAGCCATGGCCTTTGTCTGTGGTCACTGTACGAGTTGCACCAATAGCTTTCTGTTCGGCCCACTTGCCATGTCACCCCATTAATTTGTTACCAAATACCCATTGCACCCTGTCCAGTAGATGAAAGGTGCTGCTGATAATAAACCTTTTTTTAACTTCTTATTCCACAATAAGGTCACAATAATAATTTTCTATAACAGAAATTCCTGCAGTAGAGTAGAAGATTCCTGGGATAACAGGAAAAAATGCTCAGAATTAAAAAGTCTTCCACGTCCTCACAGATACTCAACTTGTGTCCCTCTTCTTTTTTCCAGTGACCCTCACTCCATTTAATTGCGTTTTCACTCCCTAGCCCTCCCCATTACCCCATATCATTCATCACTTTGTGTGGCACACGTTTGTTTCTGAGCATGTCTTGTGGGTATGAAGCGGTAATCTTGTGAGATTCCCAAGTCTTCACCAGATAAACCAAACATTATCTAACTGTAACTGGCTCCCAAACCCTCCAACTTCACATGGTACATTCTTTCCCACTCCTGACCTCTAGCCTGATGTGATTGCTATTGCTATTGGGATTTGAATTTATACAGTGCCTACGGCCAGACCATCTAAGCGTAGTAGTTCAAAACAATCAGTGTTCACCTAGGTGTGACTACATCAACACACTCATTTTTGAGTATCTTTCTAAGGTAATGGGGGAGTTCATTCGAAAAAATGATGGCATCATGTTTCCTCCTCAAAATAGCATTTTGAGTGCTATAATTTTCGCCTCCTACTGGTATTATCGCGGGAACCACTTGTATCGAGCAAAATAAAAAAAAGAAAGTGGGACTTTTCATTTCGGAAAAGCCTTTCAGCCCCTCAACTGCAAAGCACCAATGCCTATATATGCATATGCACATTAAGGAGCAGGGGGCAGCCCATTGTCTCTGTTGAATATTTTAAAAACTACTGGATGGATTTACCCCAAACCAATTTAGGAAATTAGGTTAAAGCTTTGTTCCAAAATTGTTTCTTATTTGGTCCAAATTTTCCCACGACTTTCTCATTACAGCTGTTCAAAAACTGATTTTTTTCTGTACAGGAAAATTAATGGGAGTAGGATGAAACTGCATTTTTATGATTTCTTAACTATTTCAGTTTTTAATGAATTGTTCCCAAACTTTCCAGTTCGTGGGGGTGCTTGACAAACGTTCTTGGAGGGAAATCCAATCCAAATCCATGCTTCAAGTAAACAGTTAATTGTTTCTCTCACCCTCTCTGCTGCAAAGCACCAAGCCCGATTTAAAGGTTTTAAGGAGCAGGGGGCACCCCCTTCTCTGTCAAATATTTTTAAACAACACTGGATGGATTTAACCCAGACAAATCAAGGTAATTGAGCCCGCGTTTTGTGCCCAAATTGTTTCTTATTTGGTCCAAATTGTTTTTATGTTCTTTCATTGGCAGGTTTTTTTTTCAATTAGTTTTTTGCTGACATTCGGGGCTGTCCACCTTGGTGCTGAAATTATGAAATGATGCGAAATCGCAAACTTCTAACGTGCCGACCTGTAGTCGCTCTCTCCAAATGTGTCCTCGACCTCTGGTCGCTGCTACCTGCAATTTGCTTATTATACATCTATCTAGCCATGTGTATTCTTGATACAGTAGTTAATATAAGCGTACCTATATACGTATCCTATATGTTAACCTTATATCTGCATAACAACTAATCAAACATGTACAAAACACAGAGAGGTGTCAAAATGGTACTTATCTGATGAAGAGCATTAAAAGAAGAGGAGGAGTCCAGGAACAGGAAGAGTATCATAGCTGGATTGATCAGAATAGGACTACAGAGATATTGGAACTTGTAGCTCTCAAGAAAAAAAATATGAGGATACTTTTCAGTGTTTCTAGTGTTTTTTTGTTGAAATTGCTGAGGAATAAATAAATAGAAGTTGAAGCATAATGCTCACCTCCAGTCTTGACATAGAATTTATTTTTTGCAATGCGTGGACCAAGAGTGACAATTTGCCTCCTTTCAAAGGATGAGAACTACAAGGGTTCCTTGATAACTTAAACATGACCTATCATCAAATTATCCTGTACTGGATGCAGGCCAACGGAGATGCAGAGTCAGGCCCACAAAACCACCTAAACAGCGAGCAAAGACCACCTGACATGACAGTGACTGTGCCAAGATGGTTAGCCTCTGTACTCACTCCGGAGCAAGCTGCAGACTTCCACCAGGCTCTGGGGGTTTGTCCTACAGGGAAACTACTGACTCTCTGGGAACAGTGAGTGACTATCAAACTCTGGCAGCAGGGATGGTCATACTTCTGGGGTTTTCATTTTTGTTGTTTTCTTTCATTCAATTTGGTGAGGGATGTGATGTTGCCATGTGACCATAAGTGAGCGTCATGTTGAGAAGTGCCATGAGGTGGCAACACTAAAGGGAGTAAATAAGGGCAAAAGCCTGGGAGGTCTGACTGCTGCATGACAGACCGATTATATGCCAATTGAGCATGTCCTGGATGTTAGATTAGCTCTCTCACTCTGTGTGCAGTCTAGTGTTTTTGCTGGGTAGATGACACGATGGTCACTTGACCATGGGAACTTAATGACGAAGATTTATACCTAGCGTGATGCATTGGTTCAAACGCTACGATAGCAAATGAGGCGCCATGGTGTGAGGAAGCTTTGTGAAGTTTTGAAGATATTTCTGGTAGTACGAAGATACAATTATTGGAGGTTTTTTTTATGTCATTGTGATAAAAGCGTTCATAATATGAAGGAAGGTTGGGTCAGGTCATTATCCCTTGGCCATAGCAAAAGGAAATCGTATGTCATCTCATACAGTTATGCCAGTGGCCCTTTTACATCTAAATTAGGCTTTTACTTTTCCAGCCCTTCCGGGAAGGAAGATGTTTTGACATTTTCAGTAAACCTCCTACTGGAACCGTTGAAGTGAGTGCTTTTTTATAAAAAAAATGTATTCTCTGTTAATTGTATGGATGCAGAATTGGGAATAGGTAGGTAGTTTCACTGCACCCATTTCCTTTTTTTTTCAGACACATCATACAGAGTAACTGGGCGGTCTTGTTGATTCACTTCCCTTACTTAGTTGAGTACGTTTTGTTTTTCTTATTTTCACAATTGCATGTGGTCACTCAGGGTCATTTATCCAACTTGTGTATTGTCATTTCTTTTTGATTTAGTAACAACAATGGAGTCCTGGTGAAAACATTGACAACATGGGGTCGCAATACATGTTGAAATTAGCTACGAGAAGATGTTTCGGCAATACCTCTTGTTCAGCTCACAGTTCGAAGACAACAATTATTGTTATGTTGACTCGGTTGGTAGAATGTGTTACGCTGACTTATTTATTTTTCAACTATTCTGCGATTCATTTATTGATCTCGATTAATTCTGAACTGGAGTATGTGTGCAATATGTATGATTGTGGATTGGAGCATTTTTCATGCACGTTAACACTTTGCAGCACTCATCACTTCATTAAGTTTGTTTAGGTTTGTTTATCATTGAATTGACATTTATGTTTTAGCTTTGTTTGTATTGATATCTATGTTCCTGCGTTTTGGTGATGTCTTAATTGTTTTTCACCCATGCCAATTTATTGTAATTTCCCTGCAGTGACACTCTCGTAATTGGGACATTCAGCGATAGATATTCCCATAGCATCCAATATAACAAATTGATTCTTCATCCGAATCCATCCAACAAGTGAAAAGATGTTAGCAATAGAGTTTTGGGGAATAAAATGCCCTTTCCGTTTATGAAAAGACTCTCAGCCACTGCTGCAATGCATCATGGCAGGTATGACTGTTTGGGTCCCGGGGCACCCCACTCTATGGCAAAGGGGAACATGTGCAGTGGACACGGCCGAAGGCCATGGCTAGTGGCCCGTCGATAAACTATGTTATAACAAAACCCTTGAAATTCACTGAAAGTTGACCAGATTTAACGCAACGAGACCCCTGAAATTTTGTTGAATAAAATGTGGTCAACAGAACTGCACTTTAACCATAGCTTTTTCACTGAATTTCATAGGGTTTTATTAGTGCAACTTAACAATAATGTCCCATTAACAATGGTTTTTCACTGAATTTCATAGGTTTTTACCAGTGCACCCTAATTTGATACAACCTCCTAATATCATACTCAACCCAATATAGCAGCATTTTCAGTCAATGTAAGAAGTTTCAACTGAAAACTGAGCCATTCCCCACCTCCTAGTAACATTCTTAACACTTCAACCAACTTTCTGCAACTTTTACACTGTTTTTTTGTTCGCCGATGTTTGCGAACGTCTAATATTATCACAGACTTTAAGGACTGTGTCACGTGACCATGCGCGTGCGCCGTGATGACGTGTTCACGAATGCGTCTGTGCTTCGTGGACATTTCAAAACAGCATTTTCAGCTGATCGAGGAAGTTTCAAGCTGAACGTTTACCCTTGCTCAGCTCCTAGACCTATTCGTACTCATTTTCTATCTGTAATCCAGGAGAGAGCACCTGCTTGGAAGAGTATTTCCACACCTGCTTTTTAACTTCAATAATGACATCAGCCATGGCCATCCCTCTTCCCCAGGATCCACCAACACCACCATCACCACGGGCTGGAGGGTCTGGAAAAGGGAAAAGACTTACTGATGCAGATGATCAAGAGGACCAGGAAAATGAGATACAGGAAATGCCTACCTCCTCCACCCAGAGAGAACCATGGATGTTGCAGTTCTTTAAGACCATAGAAGGGGTCCAGAAGCTCGGGCTACCCATGTTAAATGCATTGAGTGGAAACATACTCACTCACGGACAACATGGGCAGTACATTTTTGGTACCACATCCATGCACCATCACACCCGCTCATACCACCCAGGTGCTCTGAGAAAGGCTGCTTCTTTCTGAGGAAGTAGTAGGCTGTCTTGCTCTACCTCATCTTATTGAACTGCTACTGCCACTGCACAGGCTACTCCTGTCGGGACAGAAGATCACACCAGTTACCTTGCAAGCCATTAAAGAGGATGATGATCGATATCTTTCCAAGATAACAGTACTCTGTTTATACTGAAACACACCACTCGGCAGGGGGCAGCAGTTTAAAAGTGCTTTTCAATGCTGCAATCAAACAGCAAGAGAAACACTGCCCCTTGCCGTAGGTTCAAGGCACGCCCAACAACTTCCCCTGTCCAACTGCCCCTGCGTATCTGTGGTTGTTGTCCCTTCCCTCATTTCCCTCCCACCCCTAATTCATGGCCCCACCTGAAAAAAATACAATATCAAAAAACACCAAAAAAACAAGTTCCTTTTGGAGCCACCTTTCACAGTTCCATCTACTTTACATTTTTCAATAAAGTAGTTAGAATCAATAAGATTCTTCAACATTCCCATTAGCATTCTGTACTATGCTAATGGAAGTAATGGACAATTGTATACTAGAGAAAAAGAAAAAAGAACAAAAAACATTTCTGTGACAAAAACCTTTCTCTAGAAAACAATAAGGACCATAACCCATGGACCTTTATGACTATCCATAGTCTATGCAGTCTCCTTTCCATGCCAGGCAGCATTAAAAGATCTGGATGGAACGTGCACACCATTGCACAGGACAGCACTTCTACCCTTTTTATATTTATGTTTGCAACACTCATTGTCTCCTTTCGAACAGTCACACATCCATCCACCAATCACTTCCAAAAACTCTATATGTAACGCAATTAATATATTAAACATCCACACACCAACTGCCACTTAATGTTCTAGAAATCTTTTTTGCATCTGCATTTCCCTTAATGAATATTGCACACAGTGCTGCTATAAATGCACATATGCATTGTGCAGTGACAGAAGTGCATTAATGGAAGGGGGAGTATGCATGGGCAAGCGCTGATGGGAGACCGGGAAGGAAGTGCCAAGAGGTGCCAAGGTTGGAGACCACTGGCTAAGTGCTAGCGGGGAGGTGTCCCAAGGGTGTGGTGCACTGCTGCGAGGCGGTGGGCCCGCATGGGAGTGCTTAAGTAGGGGGAATACTGGTGTTGACTAGGTATAGGGATAGGAATTTGTGAAGTTCATGAGGTACCAGGCCAGCAGTCTCAGTGGCAATGGGATGACATAGCAGGGAAGGCAGAGAGGGAAAGAGGAAGAGAAAAGCAGAGTTTTGAGAAGTTTCCAGAACTTAAAGATGTCTGGCTCAAATCTAAAAGGGGCAGGGAGGTTGTTCCAATGAGAAGAACTAGCCAAACAGAGAGACCTGCCTCCTGCTCTTTTTTTAATAGCGTTTGACAAGCAGCCAATTGGAGTTGGAGGAGCGGAGGGCTCTAGCATTAGAGTATTTATGGAGAGAATGTTGGAGATAGTGTGGTCCAGGCCACAGAAAGCTTTGTGGATGATGCAAAAAGTATTGAATTTCACCCTTGCGGCCACTAAGAGCCAGTGTATGATATGATATTATATTATATGGCATTTATAAGGCACCTATACACAAGTGTTTCAAGGTGCAACAAGGCAATGGATGGGGAACAGAGGGAAGACAGACAATGATCTTACTATTCCAGGTGACATTGAGATTGCGCAAGTGCAGGGGAGGGGAAAGTACTGAGGCGGGAGGGGGCAGTGCAGTACATGGGATCAACCATAAAAATAAATAGAATAAATAAAAGCAATAAAAGGTGCAGACAGCTGGTGGCAAGTAGTGCAGACATCAGGTTTCAAGTCCTGGTAGGGGACTGTTAGGATACAGGAAACAATCTTCAAGCGTGGGGGTTGCCAGGGATGCAGTGCATGTGTGCAACTGGCGGGGAGGGGACCTGTGCCCGAGATCAGTGGGTAGCCACGTGACCAGTGCAGTTTCAGTTTCAGCCAGGAGTTCAGCAGGGTAGAGGAGAAAGCAGAAGCAAAGAGGAAGGTAGTGAGGTCCTTACAGAACCAGAGATGGTTCTCCTCAAGTTTCAGGTAGGCAGGGAGGCTGTTCCAGCGGGAGGCCCCAGCCGACGAATGAGATCTACCACCAACTCGTTGCTTGCAGAAGCGACTGACCCTGAGGGAGTTGGAGACGGATGAGCGAAGATCTTGAGAAGGAAGATATTTAGGAAGAGAGAGTTGAAGGTATTGAGGCCCCAGGCCCCAGAAGGCCTTATGGACAATGCAGAGGGGTTTGAAATTACTCCCCACAGCCACTGGGAGCCGGTGCAGAGATCTCAATCCTGGACAGATACTATCCCTGGGCTTGAGGTCGAGGACATGTCTCACAGTCCTGTTCTGGATGAGTTGCAGAGAGTAGAGGCATGCAGATTTAGAAAGAGGCTGTTGCAGTAGTCCAGCCTAGAGAGAGCCTGATCTCTGGAGACAGTGAGCTTCTGGAGAAAGGCGAGGAAAGGAAGAATACCTCTGAGGAGGTGCAGCTGGTAGTGTGACTTCTTAGAGATGTCAGAGATGTAAGGAGAGAAGGAGAATTTGGAGTCGAAGATGACCCCAATATTTTTAGCCTCACAGGTGGGAGCAGGAAGATGGCCAAAAATGGCCAGCCAGAGAGTGACAGGAAAGGAGGGAGTGGGTGTGCCGATGAGGAGAATCCTGGTCTTAATGTCATTAAGGCAGAGATCATTGGCGGCACACCACTCCTGGATAGCAGACAGACAGTCAGAGTACCGTGTTTCCCTCCTACCCACTGGCCGCCCTCTTTGGACCCTCTACTCTAACCATCCTTTGAGGCAAAAAACCATGGGGTCATTTTGGGCTTCTCTCCCTCCTTCAATGCTCACATCTTGGACCATTTCAAGAAGGCGAACTTTCAGCTTCATCTCCTTACAGGCATGCTTCCTTTCCTCACCTTTTCCCAGAGGCTCAACGTTGCCAGAGCACTGGTCCTCTCTAGGATGGACTACTGCAACAGCCTCTTCCTCAACCACCCCCTGTGTACCCTACACCCCCTTCAGCTAATCCAGAATAGGGCTGAAAGTATTATACTTGGCATCAAGCCCAGAGTTTGTATACCTTCACCCCTAAAATCTGGAGATACTAGAAGCTTTGAAACTTCTCTCCTGAACATCCGTGAAAAATTGCTCTCCATCCTTACTTAAAATAGCCAGTACTCTTTCTATATGTTAAGCAACTTAACCAATTATATTATTAGCATTCATTTTATAAACATTCCTCATAAGCAACTATCACCATTTTTTATTTTGACAGAAATGGCAAACATACTTAAGTCACTAAAATAAAATGTTCCCCAAGAAGAAATGAGCAATGATGAAATCTTTCAATATAAATATATAATATAATTTATACAGAGCTCATTGACATAATAATTTCTTCTTTTCTTATAGTACATACTTCACATGAAGAAACTACACCACAGATTAATTATGAAGAATCCCAACAATGAAAAGACAATCCCAAACCCCACCTGTACACAATGAAATCATGATCTTGTCTTCAAAATTGTATTAACTTACAAATAACTTTCAAGAACTTCTAAATTATCTTCATTTTCATTGTCATAATTGTACCTCTCCCCCTTCCTCCAGCAATCACCCCAATCAAATTCGCAAAATATAAATCAAAAACGGATTCATTGAACTTCTCTTCCTCCCTTATCCGATAATGACTTCCAAATTCTTCCATTTATTTTCTCATTCTAATACCCAATTACTTGCGAGAATACATTTATTTTTTATACTATAAATATCTTGTATATTATTCTGTGATCCATTTCTATTTTAGTTTTTCAAAACCCCAATTGATGATCCATGGACTGTAAGACTGTTTGGGCTGTCCATTTTATGCAATGCATTGTCCACGGACATTGCGCCATGTCTGGACGCACTTTTAATTGGTCCAGCCAGGACATTGCGGTCGATTGCAGATATCCATCCATATGCGCCTGGCACCTCCCACTCAATGGTTGTCCGCGGACACTCACAGCTACTGCAGACCTCCCTGGATGTCATCATGTGACTGCACCCATGAGGCATGCCAACCTGTATGCGGTTGTTGCCCGTCACTGTGGACTGTTTGAAACAACCTTTTCAGCCAGTTTAGGATGTTTCAAGTTGAAGGCTTATCCTCCCAGGGATCCTAGACCCATTCTTAGTTGATCTGCCAACTTTTTACAAGTTTCCAAGGCATATTTTGGACTTGGTAGTCCGTTGACAGTTGCGAGATCCACAGATGGTTCCTCTGAAAGGAACCACCCATTACTTTTAGTCATTCTCAATCTAGCTATCCAGGAGAGAGCACTAGGAGAGTACTTCCTTTGCAAATTCTTTACAACCTGATTCCATGGCATCTGTCATGGCCATCCTTCCTTCCCACGGGCTGCCACCACCACAACCACCAGCTGGAGGGCCTGAACAAGGGAACAGGCATGGTGATGCAGAGGAGGATGATGAGGAACAGGAAGAAGAGGTAAAGGAAGTGCCTACCTCCAGCACCCAAGAGAGTCATGGGATTGGTGGTTTTTAACTACCATTGGTGGTGTACTGAAGGCTCAGACTGCCCCAGTGAAATGCATTGAGTGCAGGCTTAGACTCTGTCATGGACACCCTGGGCAGTACTCCTTCAGGACCACCTCCATGTACCGCCACACCAGATGCAACCCCCCAGCTTCTCTGAGAAAGTCTGTTGCTTTCTCAGGGAGAAGCAGGTTAACGTCCTCTACCTCATCTTCCTCAGCCACTCATGCCACCATACAGGGTACTTGTGTGGCACAGAGAATCCAGCCGGCTGCCTCACAGGCCATACAGGAGGCTGTTGATCCTTACCTTTCAAGGGTCACAGTACTCTGTAATGCATCACGCCACTCTACAGGGGGGTGAAGTTTCACAGTACTTTAGAGGCTTTGGTCAAGGAGAATCAGTAACACTGCCACCTACCATAGATTTAAGACCTGCCCAACATCTTCTCCTGTCCACCTGCCCCACTGTATCTGTGGTTGGTGCCCCTTCCATCCTTTCCCCACCTTACATCCTCGCTTCTCCTACAAAAAAAATCACCAAACAATATAAAAGCCAGAAAGAAAAAAAAGGTTCCTTTGGGAGCCACCTTTCACAGTTAAAAAATAGAACTAAAAATAAACATTACAGGACCTTTTGCAGTCTGCATAGTCTGCAGACAGTACGAAAGTCTGCGGACAAAATAAAAGTTCCAGGTGTGTGGTGGGGGAATAAAAATCAATTCACTTGTTTTTTTGTTCAGAAATGGTGGCTCTTAAAAAAACATTTTAGAAAAATGTTGGGGGTTTTATGTACTGAACTAACACATGTTCTACTGAACTTAATTATTTTCTTTTACTGTCACAAAAACTGCTTCAAATCTTTTTCAGTTTTTAGTTTTTACTTACTACACTACTAAAAAATACTTCACAACATAATTCACAAGTTCACAAAAATTGTTTCAGTGCAGTTTGGATATTCAAAAGAAAATCTCATTTCCGACATCAGTCAAATGCACTCCATCTCCTCGAAACATAGTTACGCTATCCAACTTGATATTTTCGGTGTAAAAATATGCCATTCCTAAAGCATATAAAAAGCACATATACCTTTATTGACATGCTGTCTAGTGTCTTACATTTGAGGACAAAACAAGTTTGGACATCTGCATATTTGTCTTTGATTGATTTCAGAAAAAATTATCCTCCCAGCTGGAAACAGTTCCATTAGGTTTCTCAACATATCCTTCATGGCAAACTGCAAAGCACCTACAGTCACATAGCCCAAACTGTTGCCTCCACAATGCACAGTGATAAGATCTGGATGTTTAAAGTTAGCCATACTTTCACAGAATGGTCATAAATCAACCCACTTTAACCCACAATATGCATACCACAAAGCTTCTACTTAGTCCAATTCAATAGTAGCAGAGATTCCATGAGATTCAGTATAAACCTTTAATGATTGGATCCAAGAATCTCCCACTATCCACACACTATGCTTCTTCATAGCCATAGCCAAAGCCATCTTCACTACACACAACAAAGACAACTCTTGCTACATTCAACTCCTGTACACTTCACCTCCTCCTCCAGACCCACAAAACCTGATTGGCGGTGTCCCCTGATCTCCTCTTTTCCATGCCAGGCATCCTTAAAAGACCTAGATGGCACGTGTGGGTCATCGAACTACCACAGTGTCTGTGGACACCGTCACACAGGGCAGCCTTTCTACCTATACTGCCCACAACCACCACAATAGAATTAAACCATATTACAATTACATAAAATACACCTTCAAATAACAAGACTTTCCACGGATCCGCCCCACTCCCATGGACAGTAAAGATGCCGCGGACTCACCTGCAATGCTTTTATTCACCGATAAAAACACCTCCCTCAAAACTTATTTCCACTCCCCCGCCCTTTCCATGACCTCTTTCAGCCACAAATTAATCCCAAATACATTTTCAACACTTTTTTCTCACTGTGTTGTCCATGGACTAAAGCCGTGTCCATGGAACCAATATGGCAAACGTTTAAAAAATGATGACACACCTCACATTTTTCAACATCCCATCAGCGTGTGTCTTTGATGTCCTCAGACACCAAGCCACCCTCAGACCGACCCAGAGCTGTCCACGGAACCCGAATCAGGATGTGAGTCAGCGGACTGGATCCAGATAGCACAATTTGTATTACCTATATTTTGGCAATTTTTTACAAAACTACTGGACGGATTTACACAAAATTTGCAAAGCATGCTTTCGGGACTAAGCTGCCGCTCCTTGGGCAAGTTTGGTGAAAATCCGTCCAGCAGTTTGGGCTGTAGGAGTGAGCAACATTTCTTTTCTATTGCTTCTATGGGAAAAACACACATTTTGGGACCTCCCCTATAACCTCGCCCTCTGGACGAAACCTTACTAACCTTCACAGAATCAATCTGACAGGCCATATACTTTATTTTGCAAAGGATTCATCCTTTGTGTGGCAAAGTTATAAGCCGCATACAAGGTGTATTGACTTCTTGCTTTTGGAGATGAATTAAAGCCAACATGAGGTTACAAACCATGCTTATTTCATCTATCAGGATCACTTCCATTTGTTTCAGAATTCTGCATACTTTAGTAGCAACTTCTGCTGATAATTTATAGTATTTTTATTTGTTTTGTTGCTCTACAGGGATGAGCAAAGTTCACCTGTCCACGTCGAACATGGCTAACTATATATGAGGAAATGTAACCTGACTGTTTACAACCAACCTGTAACACACTATGCAATGACTTTTTAGCACTGTGATACCTCTGGGCGCTACCAACAAATACAATAAATAAATAAATAGATAGATAAATATGTTGTAGGCAGCTAAACATGTGAGGGCTGTTACTGCAGCCAAAAGGTTGTTGTTTGTTAAGTTTTGTAGAAATGTTCTGATTATTTTAATTGAGAAGGTCTTACCAGAACTAGCGTCCCCACTTTCATACAAGAGCAGAGGTTTATAATTATTTCAGCTACAGGTTTTAGTTTGATGTTTAAAACCATGTTGAATTTCTTGAGTGACTTCTAGATGAATGGTGAGTTCATCATTTAGCTGTGATTCGAAAACGGACAAGTCTTCCTCAGATTGTTTATATTGATACATGGTATTTTCTACCTCAGCTATGGCTATTTCTGCTTCATTTAGAATGAACGGTTCTCCATGTGGTTCTTGGCTTTCTGTAAGGGAAGGTTAACTGCCCTCGGGAGTGTCTTTATCGAGTTGAGCTTCAATTTCTTCCTCTTGTTGGTGTTCATTGCCCAACATTTTCTTGTATTGTTTGAAATTGTCATTTGTTATACTCCTTTCATTTGCTTTGAATGCAGCTTCAAATGAGTCATAGTCACCTAATAATTCTTCTTTTCTCCAAGATTTAAAATGTTTGAGCATTGAAATTTGTATTGATTTTTTATTTCTATCATGCTCGTACACAAGTGTTTCAGAGTGCGACAAGGCAAGGGAGGGGAGCAGGGGAGAACAAAAACAACAATCTTACTAGGCCCAGTGACATTGAGAATGCGCAAGTGCATAGGAGAGGGAAAGGGGAAAGTGCATGGAAAGGGGAGTGGAAAGTGCGAAGCAGAGGAGAGACAGATAAATAATAATAAAAAATGTATATTAATAAATAAATAAATAATAAAGGCAACAAACAGTGGTAGTGCAGCCAGCAAATGGCAAGTGCTGGGTTTAAGGCAGCAGACAGGGTATGTCTGATAAATGCAGGAAGAAAAAAGAGGGAACTGTATGGCTACAGTTACAGAACCTAGTAGGGGTGGCCCGGAGGCAGTACGGGTGTGTGGCGGGGTGATCAGGTACCTGGGCCCGGAAGACAGCGGGTAGGCCAGGTGCACGGTGCCGAGAGAGAACAGATCCGCAGGAGAGAGGGTGGTCAAAGGCAGAAGCAAAGAGGAAGGTCTTGAGGTGCTTCCAGAAAAGGAGATGGTTCTCCTCAAGTTTCAGAGTGGCAGGGAGGCTGTTCCAGATGGAGGCCCGAGCTGAAGACAGAGATCATCCCCAGCTTGTTTCTTTGAAAAACAGCTGACCCTGATGGAGTTAGAGATAGAGGAGCGAAGAGCTTGAGAGGGGAGGTATTTGCCAAGGTATTTTGGACCCAGACCCCAGAAAGCCTTGTGGACAATGCAGAGAGTCTTGAATTTAATCCTTGCATCCACTGGGAGCCGATGGAGAGATTTCAGGGCTGGAGGGATACAATCCCAGATACAATCCCAGGGCTTGACGCCAAGGACAAGTCTTGCAGTCCTGTTCTGAAATAATTCCAGAAGGCAGAGAGTGGAGACATGTAGATTTAGAAAGATGGGAAACAAATGTGATAGTAGGTTAGATACCAGTAATTGTGCGCTAACTCAGTTAGCTCTACAAGAGGACCAGCAGCGAAAATCTCGATAACTGTCAACCATCACAGAGGTTCAAAAATAAATTAATATGTTCATGTGAATGTTACGAGACAATATTCATGCTTGGTATGGACTAATTTCCTTGTACAAATAGCAGTTTATACAAACCAAGGGTTGTTGAGCACATCATAGTTGAAATAACTGGGCAATGTCTTGAAATTAACCGTATCTTGAGTTGAAAAAGATTTGTAATATATTGTATTTAATTTCTTATTGTTCAGCAGAACAGCCGACACGTGTTTCGACCAGCTTGGTCGTTATCAAGGCTGTACATTGTCATTGTTATAAAAGTGAATTAGACAAATGAATCAGAGCAAGTTAGCGAAACAAACAAGACAAAAAGACAAAGCAAAAAATAAAAATATGAAAATAAGGTAACTCAGAATGATGGCATTGGGGAAAGCAAGAAGGCATGGACATAATTCAACAAAAAGAAAGAAAACAACTTCAAGTCAACATTGTTTTTTGTACATAACAACTTAGGTAATTGTACTTGCCTGAATACACTTGAAAATAAAGTAATATTTAGGTAAGTAACACCAATATAATTATGAAGGCCAGTGCGGAATCCAGTGTCCAGAAACATTGATAAATCACCATTTAATGATAGGTGAGTGATTGCATATGGAACTAATAAACCAGATGTGTATTGATATTACTCCAATATGTGAGTTCACCACCCCGTAAAATAATGCAAGGCATTTTCATGCATGACCAAAGCTTGGTTTACCACAAAAGGAATTAGGTGAGCCCAAATCTGAAAACCAATCACAAATTAAATGGGTTTAAATCCCTGATTTCATTGGTAATTTAAACAGCCAATATTGGAATTGATGTGATTAAAAGGATAGTACATCAGGGACCAGACTGTCCTGCTTCTAGATCATTATGATGTCACTCAGGTGAGTAGTCTCAATAGATGTATGCACAAGTGGGTTTTTGGAGAGTTACTAGCTCTGTTAGATAAATCTTTTGAATTCTTAAGAGAAAAAGATAAGGGAAATAGAAGATAAATGCCAAATTATCAAATCCTCTCATTTCATACATTCTAAGTTGTTTAGAAGGGAAGTGCTCCCTTCAGGCTTAAAAGTGCTGTCCATACAATTATTCTTACCAGATAATTATTGTTCTTCTCAATGCAATAGATATATACAGGGTTCAATCCCAAGATAAACACTCCATGCCTGTTTGGCGTCCACAAGGGTGATGTTCCCCGTGTGACCAAATTAAAGAGAGAATTTTTGCAATGGAGGCTGCGGTAGCTTGATGACGTCACGCGTAGACGTGCGCGTGATGTCATTCCATAAACAATGAACGTCACGAACCTGCAAACAGTGGCGAGGTAAAAAATATATATATAAAATATATATACAACCTGATCAAAAGTTACAAAATGTTTAGTGCTTAAGTGTGGGCTAATGCAGATGGCAAAGTGTTGTAAAATACTGAACCAAGTCTGGTAAACATTTTGTGCCCATTCACAATTAGATACCTAATGTATTTTGTTGACAGTACTGATGTCAATTTAAATGTCATCTAAAAAACAAAGCATTAAACAGTTATGAGAATCAAAGAATATACGGCATTAGAAATACCTCTTTTTGCAAAAGACCCGCAGTGACATAATGACATCTCGCGTATCAGTACTCTTGACATAGTTATGTAAACAGAATCGTCATGACCCAATAACAAAATCAGGGGTTTGAGTTAAAGAATAGCCTAATTAGATTTTCCATTTGGCTTGATACTTGCTTAATGACTATTATGGTTGGCCACATATTGTGATATGCATTACTATGCCGAGTACGCTATAGGTATTATGTCAATTGCCAAATAAATAGCAAATGTATTTCACTAATAGTGATAATGTCAAAATGGACGTCATCTAAAAATACAATGAACATAATTAGGTAGTCAAGAATACATATAGGAAACCAATGAGACATGGACAATGGATCACTAATTCCTGGTCAAAATTAGATTTGAGATGACATGTGATGAAATCAATGAAGTGATTAAAATGACAGGTTACAGAAATGCATACATTTCATGATCTGAATTTAAACCGCATTCTGTAGATCTCAGAAGACTTATACGTTTTAATTCCATTTTACATAGTTTTAACAATAAGTTACCTCCCCTTTTTCGGCTTTCATCAGACCAATAAACCGCAAATCATCTAGATAAGCCATTTGATGCTCCTGTTGCCAGTGTATGGCCAGAGGCAATTTAGGATCTGAATTCCTTAAACTTAGAAGATGCTCGTGTATGCGTACCCACAGCTGTCTAATAGTGCTACCAATATAGTACTTGCTGCATACATATATGATTGCATATACCACATAACAGGTTTTACAATTTATGAAATCTGAAATCACAATTTCATTTCCAAAGTGATCATTGAATGTTTGACACTTATCAAATGCATATTTACATTGATTCCAATTGCCACATTTGTGAAAGCCACGTCATGTCTGTAACCAGTTAGCCCTTTGAGTCGATGATGTTGGATCTCAGAAGGATGGGCATAGTTTTTGCTTAAAGGTTGGTGCTCTAGTGAAAGTAAGTTTGGGGTAATCAGTCAGGAAAGGTGACAAATCCTTATCCAATATAAGAATATGCCAATGATTTGCTACTAATTTATACAGTAAGCCACTGTCCCTGGAAAACTGTGCAATGATGGCAATAGGCTGCAACTGAGTTTTGTCCTTTTTGCTATTCTTGAGCAATTCTGTTTGTTTAATGTGAGCATATTTGCCTGCTGCCTTATTGATGATCCTGGGGCAGTAGCCCCTATCTAAAAACTGATGTGTGAGTATATCGAACTCTTGTTTGTAATCAGTATGCAGACTGCAGTTTCTTCTAGCTCTGTACAATTTTCCTCCAGGAATATTGTTAATGGTGACACGTTGGTGATTACTGTTAGCATGTAGCACAGAATTGACCTCAGTGGGTTTACGGTACGTTCTAGTATGTATGGAGTTATTATGAACAAAAATGTGCAAATCCAAAAAGTCTATCTGTGAGGCACTGACATGTCCAGTGAGTGTAATCCCAAAATTATTAGAATTGGCATGGTCTACCCATTTTTTGAAAGATGCCAGTGTTCCTTTCCACACAATAATAATGTCATCTATGAATCTTTTCCATTTAATGATATTATCTGAAAAAATGTTATGTTGATAAATGTGTTCTTCCTCATATTGAGGCATACATAAGTTAGCTAAGGAAGGTGCAAACTTGGCTCCCATGGCCACTCCCCTTTCTTGTAAGAAATATTGATCATTGAATAGACAAACATTATTTTGCAGAGTGAAAACCAAAAATTCTTTTAACATCTCAACATGGTTCCAATATGATGCGGAACAGTTTCGAAAAGTACATTTCAAAGCACCAACTGCAAGATCATGTTGAATGCTAGTGTATAATGCTGATACATCTAACGTGGGCAGTAAATAATCAGACTTCCATTCCACAGATTTCAGAAACTGAAGTACATTGATACTGTCCCTGATGTATGATTGGATTTTCACAACCAATGGTTTCAAAGCTTCATCCAGGTATTGTGAAAGGCCCTCCGTGGCCCACCCAATACCACTCATTATTGGTCTCACCTCAGGAAGCTGTTGGTATGCTTTGTGTATTTTAGGAATAAAATATACTTTGGGCATCATAGGATTAGTAATAAGAAGAAACTTTTTTCCTTCATCAGTTAAAAGACCCATATTATGCCATTTAGTAATTAGATTCTGTAACTGTGTGACTATCCTCTTTGTGGGATTAGATTTGAGAGGTTTGTAGCAATATGGAGTAGTTAAGTGGGTCATACCCATTTTAATGTAATTGGTTGTGTTAAGTATAACTACATTCCCTCCTTTATCAGGTTCCTTTATTGTAATCGAATGATCTTCCGCCAAAGAGTTCAAAGCTTTGAATTTGTCACTAGTCAGATTATATCTTGTTTTGGTCTTTTTGTTAATAGGTCTATCTATTATAGCATGCATATCCTTGATCATTGATTTCTGAAAAATATCAATAACATTTTCAGTTGTGGTCTGAGGCATGAATTTGGAAGAAGGTTTGAGTTCCTTAATTTCCAAGTGCCTGGGATTGACCCCTAAATCAGAATAAATAGTATCTAAATCTGAATTACCTTCTTGGTTAAGTGAAGTCAGGATCTCAATATTCTTCAGGTCTGATAAAGTCAAAGTACACAAGGGTTCTAATACAGGTTTCGCTATAAAAGAACATACTTCAGTTGGCAAAAACATTTTTTCATTTCAATTTATGTGCAAATTTAAACAAATCAATTTGAAAGTCAACATAGTTGGTACCACTATCTGGAACAAACAAAAGGCCCTTATTGGGCACTGAAATCTCAGATCTGGTTAGATTACGGTTAGACAAATTCACAACTAAATTTGATTGTGTTGTTGAGCTAATCTCTTCCTAGTGTTCGATCTAGTTTAAATTCCTGGGCGGCCTGTGTCCTCATCGGAACTGCCACTTCCACTTGCATTTCCCCCCCGCTGGCCCCTTTTGTGGTATCGGTTGCTGATGTAGCGGCAGTTGATGGAGTCTGGAACCTTACTTGTTTGTAGTTGAGCAGTCATTGATCTCCCTTTTTGTGTCTGCGGATTTCTTCTAAAAAGCGAAGTCCACGACAATTTTGTGGTTGAATCCTATACTCACTTGTGGAATCCCCTTCATGGATTTCTTCCTCTGAATCCGGATCAGAACTCACAAGAGTGGTGTGTGATGAACTAGGTTTGGCTCTAGGGCCCATGTTGTCATATTTGGAATGTGTATATTCTATCTGATCTATAGTCTTTATCATCTCGGAAGAATTTTCTAAATTTCCTCATCTTTATGTCATCCTGATATTTTCTAAGGATCTCATTCATTTTTTCAAAATTCTTTTATTTAGTGGTTTCCGCGTTTGTCATATTTTCAATTTCTTCTTTAACAATGTTGATTTGTTCAATCACTCTCTTATGTTGACTTGAAGTTCTTTTCTTTCTTTTTGTTGAATTTTATCCACACCTTCTTGCTTTCCCCAATGCCATCATCCTGTGTGGTATGTGTTACCTTATTTTCATATTTTTATGTTTTGCTTTGTGCTTTTTGTCTTGTTTCTTTCGGCTAACTTGCTCTGATTCATTTGTCTAATTCACTTTTATAACAATGACAATGTATAGCCTTGATAACGACCAAGCTGGTCGAAACACGTGTCGGCTGTTCTGCAGAACAATAAGAAATTAAATACAATATATTACCAATCTTTTTCACCTCAAGATACTGCTCATTTCAAGACTTTGCCCAGTTATTTCAACTATGATGTGTTCAACTACCCTTGATTTGTATAGACTACTATTTGAACAAGGAAAATAGTTCATACCAAGCGCGAATATTGTCTCGTAACATTCACGTGAACATAGATTTAGAAAGAAGCTGTTAAAATAGTCCAACCTAGAGAGAACCAGAGCGTGGGAAAAAGTGAGCTTCTGGGGGGAAGGAGAGGAAAGGCAGAGTACCTCTGAGGAGGTGCACTAGGATGTTTGACTTTTTAGAGACATCAGAGATGTGGGCAGAGAAGGAAAGTGTCAAGACAAAGATGGCCCTGATGTTCTTAGCCTCGCAGGTGGGGGTAAGAGGAGGGCCAAGGGAGGATGGCCAGAGAGTGAGGGGAAAAGGAGGGTGAAGGTGTACCGTCTTGCTGGCATTTAGGCTAAGATCATTGACGGCACACCAAGCTTGAATGGCATTTAGGTAATCAGAGATGAGGGAAGAAGAGGAGGGTGCCAAGGAAAGCCTAAAAATGAGTTGAGTGTCATCAGCATAACACTGGAAATTGGAGCAGAAAATGGCAATGCAGTGGGCGAGAGTTGCCAAGTATCGGTTGAAAAGCCAGGGCGAGATGTTAGACCCCTGGGAAACACCACAGGTGGAGAGGGAGATAGATGATAGGAAGGACCGAATTTGGACCTCAGAGGGTCGATCAGAGAGGAAAGAGTTCAACTAGGCCAGAACCTGATCAGTGATACCCAGGTTATCACGGAGATGGTTGAGCAGGATGGTATGGTTGACTGTATCAAAGGCAGAAGAGAGATTGAGAAGGATGAGGACAGAGGGAATGTTAGAGTGAAGGTTAGAGAGCAGGCCTTCATGAATGTTCAGGAGGGCTGTTCCATGCTTCTGGTAGCTCTGAAGCCAGACTGGTATTCTTGGAGACAGCCAACAGTATCTGAATGAAGGTTAAGCTGAGAGATGGCCAGCTTTTGAAGGAGTTTGCCCAGAAAAAATGTAATGGAAATTGGGCGATAGAAGGATCAGCTGTGGGTTTCGTGAGAAGAGGATGCACAAGGGAGTGCTTCAGAGGGGAGGGGAAAGATCCTAAGGAAAAGGAGAGGTTGCAGAAATCGGCAAGGGCAACAGTGATGGTATCAATGTGGTCCTTGATGGTTTTAGAGGAACAGGGATGAACCTATTTTGATGAGACTTTCATAGATTGGACTTGTCTAGCAACCTCGTCAGGGAGAAAAGAGGAAAGGATGAGAAAGAGGGTGGGGGTGTCCGACTGAACAGAATGAGAGGGGAGTGAGGGAGGGTAGGAGATGGAGGATAGGATGTCCTAGGGTTTTGAGATAAAGTGCTCTACAGGGATGAGCAAAGTTCACCTGTCCACGTCGAACATGGCTTACTATATATGAGGAAATGTAACCTGACTGTTTACAACCAACCTGTAACACACTATGCAATGACTTTTTAGCACTGTGATACAGTGGGTGTTACAAAGAGCCTGGGAGGCAACCAGAGAGGTATAGACTGCAGCATGGCTGGCCAGCCTCTTACAGATTTTAAAGAGTTCAGCCGAGTTATTAGACGCTGCAGAGACATAGGCTGCTTGAATGTTGGCTCTCTTCTTGGTGAGGACAGAGAGTCATTATTACCTTTGGAGCAGGTGACAGGCCAGTTTGTCAGAGGATGAACAAGAAGCCCTCCATTTCCTCTCAGCCGCCCTACACTTACGTTTAAGTGTAGCTAGGTAAGAGTCATACCAAGCATTGCACTTGGCTTTGGGCTTCAAATGGAGCATCAAGAGTAATAGAAATAGAAGAGTAGAGCAGAAACAGGGCTGTGTCAAGATGTGAGACAGCCAGAGGTGGAGGGGGGAGAGAAGGTGGCAGCGAAAGTCTTTACTGTCACACACTTCATGTGCCGGATATCCAAGACGGTATGTGGCAGTGTTGGGGTAGGCTTGACCTGGGAAGAAGAGAGGAATAGATGAGAGGAGAAGATGGAGTGATCACTCCAGGAGAAGAGTGCTCAGAGGGATAGAGAGGGGGAGGTCAGAGTAGATCAAGACATCGAGTGTGTGCCCTGCAGAGTGAGTCAGGCCGGAGGGGAGGATAGAAAGGGAGAGGGTGTCGCAGAGGTCACAGAAGAGTAGAGAGTAGGAACAAGGAGTCTAGATGGATATTGCGGTCACAGAGGAATAGGAGTTGAGTGGTAAAGGCCAAGAAAGAGGAGGAGAGGTCAGCCCACTCAGAGAGAAATTAGGTGATTTGACCAGAAGGCTGGTAGATAGTAGCCACAGTAAGAGAATGGCTTGGAGAGAGAGAGCCTACAGACAAGGCATTCAAAAGAGGAGTAGGTCTGAGTGGGAATGATAGAGGCAGGAATTCACTCGGGAAAGATCAGGGCTACACCCCAACCCGACGGGGAGAATCTGGGTGCAGAGAGGATCTTGTAGCCATCAGGGAGGAGAGTGTTGAAGCTCATGAGAGAACTGGCCATGAACCAAGTCTCAGTAAGACCAAGGACATCAAGAAGGTTGCAGATGTCAGAGGAGTGTTTGACAGCAGAGTAGAAATTGTGAGTAGCAAGATGAAGAAGTTTGCCAGCCTTAAAGACCTTCCGTAGAGGGATACAGATCAGAGGTACTCCCTGCAGAGGAGAAGGTGCCCTAAGAGGACCAGAGGAGGGGGAGAGAGAGGGCAAGGTATCCAAGGGGTGGGAAGTAGGGGACAGCAGGAGATTAAAGGAAATTGATGAGGCAAAAAAAGCACTTATCAAAGAGGAGGAGATTGCCCTGGGGACCTTGGACCATGACAGTGCCATTAAGGTAGACATTAATGATGCCTTTAGAGGAGTCCCAGCGAGTGCCACCATTAATGGGGGAGGAGGAGATAGGACAGAGCAATGTAAGGCCATGTAATACAGTTCTCTATGTTGGGAAGATTTAAATTATAACTTTATATGATTAATTAGATTGGGTTTCGTGAGTTCCACTAGGTTTCCTTCACAAGTTGACACTGAATATTTGCCTGTTGTCTCATTTGGTGTGACATTGTTTTTGTAAGTGTAGTTTTGGACAAAGTCATACAGACACATGTTTTCGAAATCAGTACTTCTGTTTGGGTAGTATGTGTCAAATACATTGTTTTTTAAAATGTCCTTGCTGTTGGGATCATTTGTGGCTATGTTTTCTATCTCTTGGTAGGATTTGAGCAGTGAAGCTGGACCACGGTTCAGCCAGACAATGTGTTCAGATTTGCCATATAATGCTGTAACTGTCAAACTGTCTGCTGCTTTTTAGCATCCACATTCTCTATGGGAGAGCATTTTTCATCATTTCGTATCATATGATTAATTAGGCTGGGTTTGGTAAGTTTTACTACGCTTCCTTCACAAGTTGAGAATGAATATTTGACAGTTTTCTCATCTGGTGTGACATTATTTTTGTAGGAGTAATTTTTGGCTATGCTGTACAGGCCCATGTTTTCATGGCTCTAGGGATCATTTGTGGCTTTTTTTTTTTTTATCTCTTGGTAGGATTTTAGAACCCTTTTTCATGATGAAGCTGGACCAAGGTTTAGCCAGACAATATTTTCAGATTTCCCATATAATTGTGTACCTGTTAAATGGCCTGCAGCTTCGTATCAGCTGCATTCTCTATGGGAGAGCATTTTATACCGAAGCTGTACAATTTTTGTAACAGTGTTTTGTAAGATGATATGTCACCCCAGAGGTCTTTTATCTCTGTTTTCTCAGCTTTGGAAAGATAGGCTGTGATATATCTTGCAGCTGCAGTGGAATTGGCTGGAATTGTACAGTATGTCTATAGTTGCATTCCACAAGAGGGACATTATTGCATTGTGATCATTGATGTACTTGGATGCTTTGTTCTTTTTAATGTTGTATGTGCTTTGGGGGATTTGCCTTTTACGCTGTGTCTAACAGAAGACATCAAATTATTTACTTGTCCTTTTGTTCAAACTGGTCTAGGGAAACCAAAGAGACATTTGGTATAGTATGTGACTTTGTTTTTATAATTACGTTGGCAGTATTGGAAGCATACGGTTTTTGTATGTAGGTCACTATCTGTGGTTTCTGAGGGGATGTCGCATGTACTGTATTTTTTTAATAAACTGTAAAACAGTGGCGTCACTATCTGGGCCAAATTTAGAAGCATATTTTATTCACAAAAGCATGTGGATGTGTGGTGCTCCTCTGGATTGATATTCTTTTCTCCAAAAGAAGAATTGGACTTCTCTGAGTGTAGGAGTAGTTTTATTGCAGATAAAGTGCAGCATGGGAATGAAGTGATGGTGAAACTATCTTGATACATTGACAGGGTTAAGAGTTCTCCTGGTGGTTTTATAACTATTCCGTCTTCATTTTGGTTTGCAGTGATTAAGAAGTCGTGCAAGTCATCCCATGCATAATCTGCACAACATAAAGTAACAAACCACGTGGGTGGGCCTAGGTTCCTTAGAATACAACATACATCAGCTTCACATCAGAACTAGTATTCTTTTGTACCATGCATGTTTGCCAAGAAATGTGTGATACTCGACTGCAAAAGTTCATCTTTGTCTTTTTTTTTAAGTAGCTGAGTAGCGGACATGCTTAAAAAGTTACAGCCTGTTTTTAATGTGTGTGCAACTCCATAACATAGAGGTGGGAAATGTATTCAACATTTTGTCTCAATCTGGGGTCTTCAGAATACATTCTTAAAGTGCGATATTCTGATGCACTCATTTGTGTGGACCTTTCATCACATTTTACTCCTTTGCCTGTAGGAAAGAGTAGAGAAAAAGAACACGCCTCTACACTTTTTCCCCATATGCTCATTGGGGATCCTTTGGCTTTATGTATTTGATATTTTTCTAACGCATTGTCAATGGTGTCTTTGGAGTGTAGTGGGTGAATTGTATACTGCTCTAAAGTTATTGCTGAAGTTTCAGGATCTACACGTTGAAATTGGCCAGTTGCTGTTGAGTCTTGAATTATTTGGTTGGTTTCTCTTAAGTTTTCCTCTGTGTTTATATCTTTGTACTGTTGATTGTTTTCTTTTAGATATTGTAGGTATCGTCTAACTTTGTTTAAGTCGACTAGTTTTTGCTACATTCTGTTGTCTTTTGTTGGTACACCATTAACTAGTACAATCAAAAATGGAGCTATTGGTCACAGTACTCCTAGAGTTTCTACATTTTCTTTGAGATATAATGGCAAATATACTAGTTTGCCATGGATGCCCTTTGGTAACTCAGATGGAAGTAGTTTGGTTGATTTCAGTTGAAGGCATATTATAGTTTGAAATGGGTGCACTGTTTGTATTATAATGTTCTCATACAAGTTACGTTGTTGGAGAGCTTTTGGAAGTGGGAACATTTCAAAGTTATTAGTGATAGCACGCAATGGCATTTGGTTTTTGTCAAGCTTTGTGTTGCAGTACATGCAAACTATTGAGAGGTCAGTTATGTTGTATTTAATTTCTGCTGTTAGATATAACGCTAATTGTTACCAATGCGATTCCTTATTGCCTTCTATTTTGTAGGCAAAAGCTATAGGCTATTTCTTTTTTGATTGTCTTTGCTATGAATGATGTGATCAATGACATTTGTGATGTCATCTTTCATGTCCTGGGTTTCAGTCTTAGCAGTGCACAGAGGTGCTGCAAGTTATGATTGCTTAACGTACCATAACTGGAAAATTTATGGGATTTTTCAGTTTTACTTTTAGCCATACTGTCCCTTTAACAACGTTTTGTCACTGTATTCATAGGTTTTGTTAGTGCAAATTAACCAAATCGTCCCTTTAACAATGTTTTTCAGTGAATTTCATAGGTTTTTATTAGTGCAACTTAACTATAATGTCCCTTTAACAAAGTTTTTGCAGTAAATATATATATATATATAGACAGGGACAGGAGCAGAGAGGAAACCCACTGGATCCCACCACCCAGGCTACATGGTTTCAACTGCCCTGGGTGGAACACTCACACAGGACAGCATTCCTACTCATCCAACATTCCACACATGACATCATTCAATCTCTGCACACACTCAAGACCAGTCATAACACACAAACTTCTCTTCACAACCAAGACATGCCAACATAACACACCTCCTCTCCATCAGACAAAGAAAGGACAACCTGCACATCACCATGAACACATCACAAAACATGCCACGCATACTCCACCTGAATCAACAAAGCCAACCAGCCATACACAAAGAAGAAATCGACCAAAAGGACGTAACTAACTATGTGGTGATTTCACTGGGCCAACCAAAACAACATTCACCATCCACCAAAGCAAAATACCTAGCACCTTATATTCATTGCTGCCACCAATGAATCTTGAGGCTGCCACCTCTAGCACTATCCTGCCCACCAAGGGCAACCAAACCAACACTCCATACCTCGTGAAACACAGACCACCTTTCACTCTTTGCTGACACTGAGCGGTCTTATGGCTCACTGACACACAGGTAAGCCACCCAGCTAGGACATACCTAACACTCCACTGGAATCCAACAATAAGCATGGCCATCACTCGTCAGACAACATCCCAGAACAACAAACAGAATGGATGCACACACAATGAATAACACCAAACACACCAAGCAGAGATGAAAACACAAGCCACTACACAGAATGGCAAAAGTCACAACACCATCACCACAACTGTGCACACAGGACAGCAGATCTATACCACATGCAAATGCTGGTTTGTTGACCAGACAAACACGCAACCAGCAATCAACACAACAACCTCCCAGACAGCGGTAGAAGATGCTGAGTGCAACAGCTCGACACCTGGATGTACTCCGGACCACATCATAAGCATGGGGATACCACACAGTGCTTGCAACCGAAAATATTGAAGAAACATTTCCAAAATATTGTCAACACCAAAATCCTCTACAAAATGCAAATAGGATCCAACAATAGTGTCAGTTACCAGACAAAACCTGGAAAATCCTCTAAAAATGTTCCTGTAAATACTCGAGCACTTTATGTCACAGCACTAAACAGCACCCAGCAAGCATTAAACAGCCTTTTACCACTGAGGCCAGTAAAACATCTGTGCTTTTGACCACTAGCACTAATCAACCAAATGTGGAAGAAAAAAAATCCAAAACACACTAGAATGAATATGCACTTTCACAAACAGATGCATGTCATCACACTCACTTGAGTGCACCGTCATCAGGCAATGCACATTGTTCTAACACACTAGCATGGCTATGCACATTCACACATAAATGCATGTCATCACACTAGATTAGTGCACGCACATCAGGCAGGGCACATAATACAACATCTCTGCCCAAAACTAAAACAGAATAGAGCAATGAAAATGGAACGCAATAAGGGCGCTCTTGAGTTCACCAATGGAGGAAAGGAAAAATCCCATTGGCTAGGAATACCATTTAAACGTTCTTATAATGACCTGCAAATCGTCAAAAACTGTTAAGATAATGAAACATCAGCATACCAACTACATATAATTCAGGTGTTACATATCACTCATCTAGTCCTCACAACATCAACATGAAAACAATGTAATAACTTTGTAAGTCCAGTCTAAATGTTCATGCTTCTAAGAGTCCATGCTGCAGTATGAGTAATAAAAGTCCAGTCCTGAAAATCCTGAAAATATGATACTATTAAACACGTTGTCATGCTTGCTAACCAACAGTACTCACAGGAAATCAGTCCCAAAGCACACACGTGTGATACTTAATAGAATCAACACACCACAAACGTTCGCCAAACAGATGTCATAAAAGTTACTTCAGATCAATTTCTTAACTTGCATAAAACTTTTTGACTTTGCTCTAAAAATGGAAACCATAGATGGAAGTATATGTGAAATTAACTCACTTCCAAATTCAGAATAGCATCTATAGAAAAATTATACCAGCATCTCTGAATAAATGTAGCCCAGACTGCATTTAACAACGGAGGGCATTTAATGCCAGCCATGCCCGGCTCCAGCAGAGGAGCAAGGGGGCCAGGTACCTCCAAGGCCAGCCCCTGGCCCACCTAGAAAGCAGGGCCAGACTGGGAACCAAAAGAGGACCTGGAAAATGTGGTCAAAGTGGCCTCATATTTCGCTGCACGAGCAAGCAATATTAGTGCACAGGAAAATATTACCGCACAAAGGGCCACTATTGCAAAATAGGGCTCGTCGATTCCATCATGTTGAAAACAAGCATTGGCAATGCCAACAGTTTGTGTTGGCATGGGAAGAGCACTTTCCAAGCACTGCCGTATTGGTATTAACTGGCCATTAATGGTAACAGGTGCAAAACGGTGCCTCGGTACCTATTAGCAGTTCCTGGCAAATGCCTAATACTTAAACAAAAGCCAAAACTGTTAGCTTTACCAATGTTTATTTTTAACAGGACTTAAGTGAAGGGCATGCATAGTGCTTATTAGTTGAGTGGCTAAAAGCAGACCTGGTGAAGACATTTTTAATTCACCAGTAGTGGGTTAACAACTCCAATTAAGTTATTAACTCTCCGAAAGCTGCTTCGACAAAACACTGGCAGGCACTTTGAGTGCAAAGTTTGATTGTAAGGCTTGGTTAAAGCAAAGTCAAAGAGTTCTCTGGAGGAGGTATTTTTGGCAGGGAGGGACGGGAACTGGGTGGGAATAGCCGTAGGGATTATCATGGGCAGTCAATGGGTGGGCAAATAACCAAACACCTACACACTGGGTGTCCCTCCTCATAGCCGATTTCTCCCCATCTATACTTTAATGCAATAGTTTTGGTTTATAGCTGGTGCAAGCACCATCTAGAAGCCCAAACTAATTTAAAAAAGCACAGAGATGAGGATAAGCGAGCTTGTAGTGAATATTACAGCAAAGGCATCCCACAGCATGGGGGCGTGATGGCAAATGTGATGGTTAAAGCAGATGGTAAACATTACAGCACAGGGCTGGACGATTTTGGCGCAAATACATATTATGTCATGGGTGGTTAAAAATCAATAACCACACTTATACCAACACTGGCAGCAGTCCCCTTTGTGTGTTCCTTACATTACTTTTGCCCGCTCTGCTGCCAGTCCATCAGGGCACCCATTTTTGTTTGTTTAATAATGTGTAGGTCATGCTACAGCACAGGGCTGGCTTTATGCAGGGCTAAGGGATTACATAATATGGAAGGGGATTTTTCTTATGTAGAAGAAATATTACAGCATGGGGCTGGTGTTTTAAACATCAGGGGAACCATTGAGCAGTGGTGGGCTGGAGGATTATACAGCATGCACAAGCTGTGGGATGAGGTGGGGCGCTCAACGCAGAGAGAAGACAATGGCACATGCAGGCAAGCACCCAGGAATCAGCTGGGCAGATATGAAATTACCATCGGAGTCCGGAGGATTGGGGAGGTGGAGGGAGGACAGAGAGTGTGTGGAGCAAGGGGGTTGGCAGGGCATAATGTACTAGCCGACGATTGCTGAACAAGGAGAGATCTAGTGCAAGTGTTTCTGGGAAATCACACCACACTGATATATTACAGCACACAGGGTGTGGTTGTTAAAGTTCAGGAAGAGAGGTACACACCACAGGGAGTGACTGTATCAGCAGAAGAGGCAAATGTTACAGCGGGAAATGGATGGTGCAGAAGTCAGTGAGAATATTACAGCACATGGCTGGAAGAGTACAGCACTGGGAGAACACACTACCCCCACTGAGAATGTTACAGCACAAGGGGGTAAGCACGTTGCTAAGTACCACCTGTGGGCCCGAGCCGTCATCTGCCCACCGCGTAGCCAGAGAAAGACTGGAATCACTGGAATCTGTTATTGTTCTCGCAGAGACAGAGGGGCCCAGAAGCAGAAATGCCATGTTAAGGCACCCAAAATACAACCGGATAAGATAAGGGGTTGGTGGAGAGGGTGCTGGAACACCCCCCGCTCCTCACCCATATACAGAACTCCTCCTGTCCAGAAACAGCATAATCTTAGACCTAGTTATCAGGGTCAACTCCGGCGGCATGAAGACCTTGCCACCTACCACAAGCATGAAAGATCAGACAGCGGCTGGCCAGGATTGGCAGAGCTTTGTGGGAGTGAGTGTGATGTTAGGATGGGGGTTGTTTCTAGCCAGGGTTGAGTTACACTGGTAGAGCTGCATGTGAAGGAGACACTGACTGTAATGGAACAACAGGAGGTGTTGCAGGCCAGGATGGATGGTCCATTGGCAGATCTGTGTGTGATCCACTGTAATGGAACAACAGAGGTTGCAGCTAGCCAGGATTGAGGTTCATTGGTAGATCTTTATGTGAGCCACTGTTATGGAACAACAGAGGTTGCTGCTGGCTAGGATTGAGGTCCATTAGCACAGTATTGTGAATAGCTGTAATAGAAGCAAAGGGGTTACTGCTGGTTAGGGTGGAGTTGTAGTGACAGTCAGATAAACGTTGTGTTAGTTGCTGTAATGGAACAGCAGGCGTCAATGGAGGTCAGTGCTGAGGCACACTGGCAGAGCGGTGTATGGCTCTAACATACTGGAATTGCGGGGGGGTGGGAGGCCAGGATTGGGAAGAGGTGCATTAGCAGAGCAGTGTGCCAGCCTCTATAATGACATAGGTAGGGGCTTCTTTAGGTCTTGGTAAGGGACATTTGTAGAGGCGGGTGTCAGTGGCAGTACCAGATTAGCAGTTTAGTTTGGTCTTGCATAACAGAGTTGAAGTGCATTTTAATAGGTCTACAGGGTTGCCATTATTCCCACTACACCCAGATAACCATCCCCATTCAGTTCGGGGCCAGGGTATCACTTCACGAGGATTGGAAATTAGGTAAACAGGGTGCTGTTTTACAGTATAGCTCAGACACTGAACATTAAAGCACAGGAAGGGGAATGTAAGAGCTTATGGAGAACATATTACATGACCCCAGCCGGTAAATGAGTATAGCATAGGGGGAACACATTGCAGCAGAGGAGAATACGACAGTTCATGGCATCACAGTAAGAAAAATGTTCTGCACTTGCATGCAGGATAGCAACACAAGGAAAACATTGTAGCATGATGGCTAGAAAATATTACAGCACATTGACATTTTTTTACCGCATAGGGTGAGAGTGAGGGTCAGAAGCGCTTGCCAGAATGGGAGAGGGGCACGCAATCAGCTGCTCTCAGCCCAGGCCACAGCGTCACTTGGGTCACCTGCTGCTGTCTGCTGATGGAGGCAATATAGCCCGCCTGACCTGGTTGGTTGGCTGTCTTTTTTGAATCTGTCAGAGCACACCTTGAACACGGGTACAGCACACAGCATGGGCCCGGTACCAGAACAGCACTCAAACAGTCTGTTGGCAGTGTCTCTCAGATGGCAATGACACGTTCAATCATGGGCCCAGCAACACCTGCGCATACGACTCGACAGCACAGAGCATACTAGGGCACATGCGGTTTCAATGCGCATGCACCCTCGTGCGATGAAAGCGCAAGCCCCAAAATCCATGGGTTGGGGCAGGCCTGGCAGGCAAACCAATCATGCAGCAAACAGCCACACCCAGGCTGGCCTGTATGGATACATATCCCTGAATGGCAAATGATAGTTTAATTTTGAGTCCCCATGTATCCTTCTGTAAAAGCAAGGAAATATCGAGGCTGAGTACCACAAAAGGAAATACACCAAACACAGGCTTATAAAGATTCATAGATCTTTATTCTATTACTGCGCAGTTACAAAGAAACAAAACAGATAACTATCTGGCCCTCAGTACATCATGCATTTTATACATTTTCAGTAATAATGTCCAACCCCTCTGCAAGTTAATAATCCATGGTCTAGAGTTTGTGCCAAGTTCACTTATGGCTTATACAATAATATGCACACGGATCATCTTTGGTTTACATACAAACAAGTTACAATGGCAACAGAAAGCCTTAGCACATGTCCCTCACAATGCAGTTCAGCCAGTGTCCACATTTGATATTTGCTTAACATTGTGTTCGATGTGTGTCCGTGGATCAGACTTATGGGTGCAGACATCCCTAAGACCACAAGTCAGGCGTGGGACAAGGTCTCTTCACAAGGTCTCGGTTACAAGTTGAAAACACTGTCCACCATTTTAGAACACAGAGTTACATTTGAACAGAAATCAAAGAACCTAAAATGGCGGCGAAGTCAATCTAATTCAGAACTTTGCAACACAGTTTTCTTCACAGAGCCATTGGGCTTAGGCCAATATATACAAGAAAGGAGGCACAATATGATTTCCGGTTTAACACTTCCCCCAAGAAAAGCGGCCCTATGGCCCGAGGCCTACTGGGGAAACTCCCGGTGTCCCGGTGGGTCAGTCCAGCCCTGCTAGAAAGGAGGCCTTGCGAGTGGTGTGAGGTTTTCTTCCTTTTATTCTTTTTTTCATCAAAAAGTTGAATGTATTTTATCTATATGCAATTTTTTAAAAACTAAAAATAAATGTTAACTGTGACCCGGGGGGTCAGTGGGGGAGACTAAGTGGGTAAAAACAGGCTGAGATGATTTTGCAATTAGCATTCTGAGGGGCGGCACTGCAGGAGGCTCAGTCAGGATTTGTTTGTTTGCTCTGGACAATGATTTATGTCCACAGCCATGAAAGCAGAAATGACCAGGGATATGGAAGGCCATTCACACCTCTAAGTAAGGTAGCACACTTGCTCCCGAAGGCAGGCTACAACTATCTACCAAGATCCTGTGTTGCTTTTTGAACTGCACTTGCACTTTTAATCTTAATTACATTTTAAACCTCTCATTTATAAGGTAGCTATTGGCTCAAATCTATCAAGTATATTTCTTAAATTGAATGTAGGTTTTTATGTGTAGGAATATAACTGTCATTCCAATCATGCCTAATAAGATGGTTAGCTGTAGAAAACAATAGATGGCAGGTGATGATGCTTGGACACAGATTTCTACACCAGGTGCATAAACAGCTGAGGACCCTGACAAGTCACATTCACTGGAACACAAGATACCACAAGATACTGCAAGCATTTTTAGGCCTTGTGGTCCAGCAGTTTGAGCAGGGCTGCTCATATTAGTGGCAGGGAAGCCAAGGCTGATTCGTAAATAATGGTATGGAAGCAATGGCAGTGGGTAATATTGATTCAGAGACTTACATCCATCAGACTAAGAGCCCTTACAAATTCCATTCAACGTATATATTCTGCTGCATGAACTACTTGAGTACAAGTGAAACAATAAGGTTAGTAGTAAGAACAATGTAATTCTGGAGGGGAGAGGCTAGTGAAATCAAAGTGATTAGAATTAAGGCGTTGAAGTAGGCTATTAGGTGTAAGCCAGAAATGTTGCATTGGATCACAGATAGGACGGAGAAAGGATGTTAGGAGGGATACACATTCAATGGACGTGTTTGGTTGTTTACCCATCCATTGCCATGTTAATCTCTATGGTATTCCACCAGCTACCTGCCCCCTCCCTGATGAAACATAACCTCTTGGGTACTCTTTGAGCTAGCTCTGTCACAAAGTAACATCAAACTTTGTGCTACATTGGCCTGCTTGTGTTATATCTAAAAATTATTTTGAGTGTCCAATGAGTTAATTGCCTCAGTAAATGAGCTCCTGTTGTAATAGAAAATCTCTTAACATGGTGCGTTTTCATCCAGTAGATTTAAAAGCAACATGGTGTCCTCACAAATGTTCCTTGCACTGGAATCCTAAAACAAGCAATCGCGAAGTCAACCGTTTTGACATGTAGATAGTATTACACAGGCATTTTCCAGACAATGACATTATATGCCTAGGTACTCGCAACATTTACTAGATAGTCCCACCTTATTGCCAGCTAATACCGTTATGGCAGTGCCTGGCAAATGCCTTTGCCATGTGTATTCAAAACCCCAAAATGTTGGCTTTGCCAATGTGTGTTGGTTTCAGTTTATCTCCCTAAGTGAAAGCATATATCGCCTGATGTGGGAGCCTTGTTTGCAATGCCGAGGGACTCAATCTGCACCTCACTGAGTTGGTCCAACAAGAACCTACCTGAACGTATCAAGGCTAGGGTGGCAAGTATGGACCAACTAAGATCATCTTCTCATGCATAATTACCAGTGGGGTTCTGATCGAAATAGTATGTATATTTGTCTTTGTCGAAGCCTAGGCTGCCTGGCCAGAACTTTTCATAAAATGGGCAGAAGATTACTGCCTTAATAACATCATAATATTAGAGTAACACTGAACAATGTCTGTATGCAAACTGAATACATCATGTGTATTGTGGGTCTTGTTTGAAAAGTAGGATATAACTCCTAGGTGTTTAGGCAGTGCTAGAAATTGAAGTTATTTACTGTGGGATCCCACCAGTGACAGAGGGGCGGGGGGTGTGGGACTGGAGGATTGTTCCCACTTCCCCCAATAAACATTTGGCTCTCAGAAGATTGATCATGAAACCTTGAAAATAACACAAGAGCATTTCCTAATATGTTTCTGGCAACGTATAAACGGTGCACATCTGTTAAACGTAAAAAAGGGTATTGAAATATTTCCTGCAGAGTGCAATCACAGGTGGATTTAACAGTCGGACAATGGACAAATGTCCATGGGGCACCCTTGCTCTGCCTTTCTCCACTCAAAGTCAGTCAGGGCTGCACAGGTCCTCCCAGTGACACCTTACCTTTTTAACATGTCTCAGATGCAGATTATTTAAAATAGGAAATAATTATTGATAGGAAAAGGTACTTTTTTCTTTAAATTATATACGCTTTTAATAAGCTATTTAAGTGTGACTGTTGGGTGATTAGAAATAATGGGGTTACAGGAAAAGCTGTGTGAAACAATGGCTTTGTTATGCATTTCATTTCATTTTGTATCTGTATGTGATTTTTTGTAAGTTCTGATTAAATAGTATTCTGGAGCTTGTAGGCTTTCAATCAGAACGGGGAAAATAAAGCTACAATAAAGAATCATTTTACCGCCACTTTTTCCACTGCACAGGACTTGGAAAATTACCATCTATGATTGTAAGTTTATTGGTAAAAGCAAGTAGATTCCAAATCGTTATATGGTAGGAGAGATTTATACTTTTCCAGACACATAGTGCAAAAGTGAAGTGATTAAGAGATTTTGCTTATGTTTTGCTATTTACTTTTCCAGTACTTTGTGGAAACAATTAAAATTGCCTGTAGGGGCCATTTTACAAAGAAATGCAAACAGTAGCAGTCCCCTCTATGCAATTTAGGGTTCAAAAGAAAATTTCCCCAATACTCTTTTTCATCAACCCGATTCTACAATGATGAACACATTTTCGGGTTAGTTTATGATGTGACTTGTGCATTTTTAAAGTAATCTGCATTAAAGTGAGTATTATTATTTGTTATTGTTTATGGATGATTACAAACCTTAACAAAACAAGTTAGCAAAGTAAGAAAAAGAAACTAAATAGATGGAAAAAGAAAAGTAAAGAGACAAATCGAATACAGGAATTTACAAATTAAACAACATTTTTATTTTCATGGCTTACAATCATTGGTATAAAAGTATGCAATTCATAACAATGAACAATGTTTTCCTATAAATCATCCCTATCACTTAAAGTTTCTTTTATATACAGACTAACGGCTATGGTAAGTAGGGTATAAGTACCATTTCAAAATCTGTACAAAATGTGACTTGTGTGCAAAGACCCAGAATTATAATATTTTAGGTATTTAAAACCAAACTTCAATACATATTTGTACCAGCTTTAGCTGGGAAGATGTGTGGTCAAGTACCTACATTTCAGGCTATGATGACATTCTTGCTTTACTACTTAACCAAAGTGTGTAATACTGGGAAAATCATTTAATCTCAATATCTGTTTCATGGCAAAATTTTGAGCCCCTGGAAGTGATACAGTTTGCAACATGGTTTAATAGATGGGCAGTGCAGGGGTGAGGGCCATCTAAGGAGAAATATACACATCTTTATTTGGAAAATATAAGACCACATTTATTGATCAAAATTGTGACATTCAAATAGCAAAGTAAACATGTCAAATAAGAAGTCATCATGGACAATTGCATATATAGGGGGTGACAGGGGAGCAGCAGCCCCTCCTCCCTGCCACATCCATCCGGGAGTGATGCCAGGAGGCCGGAAACCCTTCAACCTCCACTGTCTTCCTCCTGATACCACTCTCACCTGCATGCTAGCACTCCCCTCAATTAAAATTAGCTGAAAAATTGCAACAAAAATACAATGTTGTGCTTCAAAATGTCATTTGTAAGAAACTAAATATACTATTCCTTGCTTCAATATTTATCGAGGAGGAGGGGGCTGTCTTTCACAACAAAATGGCTCGACCACAAGCACCTCCCACGTGGCCTCCTGGGAGTAGCCACAGTATTCAGGGAGGTATTATTGAGCGCACACTTTGTTAGATGGAATAAAGACTGGCGTCCTTGTTGCTCAGCCCGTGCAGAGGATGAGATGGTATCATCCTCGATTCTCCCCAGCCAGGCCACAAAGACATGGTGGGGTAGTTGAGAGTGATTGTAAATGGGAATGGTAGTCAGGGGGAACTGATGGAAGGTGACAGCGGGTGATATTGCCACACAATTTTTTCTGCTTCTCTTTTGCTCTGTACTGTTTTTTTTATATCTCAATTACAGAAGTATATTGAAAAAAGGTACAAAACATGCCTCTTAGGGCATGCATAATTGGGATTAATCTCTCAGGCTCTTGTCTTGTTAAGGGCAGTATATTTCATTTTTGGCAAACGTTTTCCATATGGAGATGGGGGAGCATATGGAAGATGAAGTGAGTAGCCAATGGAAGTTCAAAGTAGTGAGGGAGCTTATGGAAGGAATCAAAGGAGCAAATGGAAGAAGAGAGCAGAAGACTCTGGCAGGGGTACTGGAGAGCCTGTGGTTTTGGAAGGGATGAGTAGGCGGAAGGCAAATCCCCTCATGTCAGCAAAACCTGGTGAGGTGAACAGGCTGTTTCCAGCTAGAGTCATACCCCTAAACATACAGCTCCAATAGTAGAAAAACATTGATTAACGACTTGCACCATAAGCTCCACACCCATGCCCCACATACCCAGGACCATCTGTCAGCCTTGTGCAAGAATTCATTTGGCTTGAATCTGCCAGGGGGTGCAATTATCAGACATTCAAGTAGTCTTGCAGGTAAATATGTCAACCCTGCTCCTAACAACCTGGGTTTCAATCCAGGCTTCTGCCTCATAAAGAGGTTAAGGGCAAATGGATTTTTCAGATCCAGGAAGACATTTTTTGCCGGATAACAAATCTGAGAAAAGTTTGGCCCCCCTGATCACAAACTTGGCCCACCCAGATAAAAATTCCTAGAGCCGGGCCTGATGCCAGCACCTTCACTTGAACACACAGAACCGTAAAACAGTAACAAAGATTTTAAATGTATCCGCCCTGTGTCGGTCCGGATTGTGACTCAGAATAAGGTTGCATTAAACTTTAGGTTAATAACAGCAAATTCTTGAAAAAAAACGAATGAGAATCTTTATGGCGTTTCCCCTCTCTTGCAGTAAATCGATTCCTCCGTCCTTCTAAAGTGGTCTTCATCCTTTGCCCACCCATTTGTCTTTTGGTGCCTTGAAACACCCCTTGTTGTATAGGTGCCTTACAAATTCCAATAAATAGAATAAATAAATAAAATAAATAGTGGCACGGACCATTGTACGCCTTCTCAGCCTGATGTATATACTTTGTCACAAATCGTTATCATATGTGGTCTTAATAATTGCCATAGTATTGTGTAATGTACGGGTACTGTGGTTCTTTAAAATCAGTATTAGGTAGGCAGTGCAAAGATTTCTACAATTTGGGCAAACACAATGTTGCAGTCTCTTCTGCTTCATTACAGGCTGGACATGTACTTTCTTCCAGCTGTTTCCAAGCTGTTGTGAATCTTGCAACTTCAGAGTTCCCATCCGGAATTTGATGTATAAGGGCGATGGCAATACATAAGTCATATAATTTGTCTGAGGAATGCAAATTAGAATTATTAACAGCTATACTATCGAGAACTATGTTTGTAAAGGATAATTGGATATCTGTATTAAAGATCCTTTTAAGGAATTTCCAAACCTTTTACCAAAACATATAAACATAATAACAATGGAAAAACATGTGTTTATAGGAGGCATGAGCATTACCACAAGACCAACATTTGTCTTCATTATTTCTCTTGGATTTGGAAAATTTGGCAGGAGTAATAAAAGCACAATGTAAAAATAACAACTGATGTTGTGTGATGTTGGCTGATGTTGATATGCACCTGATCTTAGAGTATAATAGTGCCCTTGTTTGATCGTTGAAGGAACAACCTAGATCATCTTCCCATTTCGAACGCAAGGGCCAATGCATATTTTTGGAGTATAAAACCTTATAAAACTTAGAAGCTTTAATGTCGGATACTATTTTTAGTAATATGAGTTGAGGCATCTGGTGTGAGGACAATATTTGAGAAACGATGAAGAGCATCTAAACAGGCATTAATCAAATTGTTATAAAAATTAAAGTCTGATCTTGGAATAGAAAAGAGGTTGTTTAATAGTTGCAATGGGGGAATGGAGGGACCATTGACAATTTGTTGAATGAATTTGATGCCTGACTTTAACCAGGATTTGCGATTTATAATTCTATTATTGATAGTGATGTTTTTGTTCTGCCATAATAAAGGAGAAAGATTTTTGACCGGAGATGCTGTGTGTGGAAAAGGCTAATATAGTGGATTTCATAGGGTCAGATTGGGCAGAGGAAAGATGACCAAAAGCATAAATGAGGTCTGTAATATCATAAGGATGCGCAAGGTTTTTTTCTAAGACGCACCAAGGAGTTATATCAAAAGGACTATTAGGAGTGAACCAGCTATGGGATTTTTTAATTAAGAATGCTGAGTGATATGCTTTGAATTCCGGGAATCCTACTCCTCCCATTTCATATGAGTTTTTTTAGTTTGGCTATGGAGATTCGTTTACTTTTACCTGGGCCCCATAAGAAATCTAGAAGAATAGTGCAAATGGATTTAAAGAATGATTGAGATAAAGGGATTGGTGGGAGTTGTAGATAGTATAAGACTATGGGGGAAAGATCATTTTAATGGTTTCAAGTCGACCCCACCATGACAAGTAGAAAGGAGACCATGATGAGGTTAGCTCTTTGAGTCTGTCTAACAATATTTGTTTATTTAGCTTGATAGTGTCTTTTGCAGACCTTGCAAAGTGAATGCCTAAATATTTAATTGATTTGTTGCACCATTTGAAGCCCAGAGAATCTAGTTCATGTTTGATACAAAAGGAATTTAATGGTAGAAGTTCAGATTTTTGCTTGTTGAGTTTATAACCTGATACTTGGGAAAATTGAAGCAGTCTATCAAGTAGTTGAGGTAGGAGGATTCTAGGGTTTTTGATTAGGATAAGGATGCCATCTGCATATGCAACAATTTTAAAGTTGGTATCCCCACTGGGAATGCCTGGTATGAGTTTGTCTGATCTAATAAGTTCAAGTAAAGGTTCAAGCGAGAGAATATAGATAATAGGGTATAAGAGGCAACCTTGTCTGGTACCTCTTTTTTAAGGGAAAGAAGGGAGATGATTGACGGTTGATTAAGATGGATGATTTGGAACATGAATATAAAAGCTTGACAAGGGAAATAAAGTGTTCACCACAGCCATGCCACCTAAGAGATTGGAACATGAAGTCCCAATTGACCCTGTCAAATGCTTTTTCCGCATCTAGTGCAATTGCAGCAAATCCTGATTTATCTTTTTTTCATTTAGATATTATATGAAAGGCATTACAAAATAATCTGGCATTGGTTGATATTTCGTCCTTTCACATATCCTTCTTGATCTGGTTTGATCCAGTTTGTGAGGGAAGATTCAATACTGTTAGCCAGGATTTTTGTAAAAATGTTACTTTCGACATTAATTAGAGATATAGGTCTATAGTTGCGTGGTAATGTGGGGTCTTTATCTGGTTTTGGGAACAAGATGAGTATGGTTTCGGAAAAAGTTCCTGAAGAGGAGTTTTGTGAGATAAAATAGGAGAATAATTGTTTAAGTATAGGGGTGATGGATTGGGCCATTGAATGGAAGAATTCTATGCACAGACCGTCTGGACCAGGAGCTTTTTCACTACCCAGACCTTTGATGGCTCGAGTGATTTCTGGAAGTGAAATGTCGCATTCTAAGTGAGATAAGTCAATTTGAGGATAAGAATGTCTATTGATATTATGGAGAAAGGAGTTGATATTTTCCTGGGGAACTGTAGTTTCGGGAGTATAAAGGTTGGTATAAAACAGTTTGAAGCAATGTAATATATCGTTGGGTTGGGTTATTGTTGTGCCTGACTTGTCTTTGATATGTGAAATATAGGTTCTTTCCCTCTTGATTTTAAGATAGGATGCCAAAGATTTCCCTGCTTTGTTTGAAGTTCGGTAAATGTTTGTTTTGTATTTGAGTAGAGTACCTGCTGCTAAATCTGTAAGCTCCTTGTTTATTTGGAATCGTAATGCCATAACCAAGTGTAAATTTGAGACATTGATCATAGAATAATATTTATTTTCCGCTCTGGAGAGTTGGGTATAAAGATCATCCAGATGTAGTCTGCGCAATTTCTTTTTTTTCCTAGAGTATGCCATGATATGTCCTAGAAGTGTGGCTTTGAATGCATCCCAATTATTTACTATAGACATGTCACTATCTAGATTCTCTGAGAAAAATTGCCATAGGAAAGATTGTGTAGAACTTATACATTTCAGGTCTTGTAAGAGGAAGTTGTTAAATTTCAATCTGGTTGATGATTTCTTTAAGTCTTCAAAATTGAAGGATGTAAAAACTGGGGTATGATCAGAAATGATGATGTTGGAAATTTTAGAATCTATTATTGTGCCTGTAAGGGATTTGGACGCAACAATGTAATCTAGACAGGAGAGTGTATCATGTGGAGGTGAGTGAAAGGTAAACTCCAGCTGCGTATGGTGTGAGAGTCTCCATGTATCCATTAGACCTGTTTCTACAGGACATTTCTTGAAGGCTTTATGTGATTTAGAGGTTTTAAATAAACATTTAGATTTTCGATCAAGAAATGGGTCAAGCACTTGGTTTACATCAACACAGACAATAAGATAATTGAGGAAGAAAGAAAAGGCTTTTGGGAAAGCCTATGGGGTCAGTTAAACCGAATGAGTCGTGCAGCAGAAGCGAAAGAAGAAGAGAAAAAAGAAAATAAAGAGAAAAACTGCTGCTACTCAATGCAGAAGAGGAGCGCCAATGAAGCGCCCGTCTCACCAGAAATTTAGTCATATAGTTAATGACGACATTTGATAGGGCTTAAGGAGGACAAGAAAAAAAATAAAATGATAGAAGCCTGGCCTCAAGATCCAAATGATGTAGAGGGATTCATGTGAGATGATGTGTCCATTCCTTCAGATTTGATAGAGCAAATATACGTTTTTAAGTCGACTGGGTCATCAAATATAGCTGTGCGACCATCATGGGTTATTTTAAAGGAGCATGGATGACATAAACCATATCTTATATTGAGTCTTAGTGCATGGCAGAAGGATAAGAATTATTTTCTTCGAATGGCTGTGCTTTTCGCAACGTCTTGAGTAATATATATTTTGTTGCCGTGCCAGATGAGAGATTTTATTTCTTTAGATGCTGTAATGATCATCTGTAGTTGTGCATATTCTAGTGGATAGAATATGAGAGTTCTTGAAGAGGAACGAGGAGAAGTTGCATTTCTTATTGGGCCTATCCGATCTGCTCTTTGTATGTTGAAAGGAGTTTCTTTAGGTAAGTGCAGAATGGTTGGAAGCAGTTTTTGAATAAATGCTATGGGGTCCGAGCCTTCACTTCCTTCTGGTAGTCCGGAAATGCATAGGTTGTTGCGACGGCTTCGATTTTCCAAATCTTCATTATGTTTCTTTAGATCCTTGACAACCTTTTCGAGGTGTGCTACTTTCGGAGATATATCCTCTGTAAGGCCCACCCTTCTTTCTACTTCCACTATTCTGTTCTAAAAGCCCTTCCATCTGTCATCTAGTTGTTGAAGTTTTTGATTTGTTGTTTCTATGAAGGGCTTTAGTGCTCTTATTTCGGAGAGAATGGTTTCAATGGCCGGATCTGTTGGGGGAAGCGGAGGAGGCAAATTACTTTTGGGCCTCTTAAGGTTATCAGAGGCAGGCGTAGGATCTTTATTCGTAAGACAAGATTTTTGGTTACCTTTGTTTGTAACCATTATGTCCAGAAGAGCCAAATAGAGAAAATGTGTGCTCGGTATTCTGTTAGTCAGAATGGGAGACAAAGTTTGTTTATCCCAGACATAACATTAATTGATGATAGAATTGTTTTGTATGACCACTGCGGAAGTTTTATCTTTTTTCCACTACTGGTGAAAGCAGTCTCTTTTCATTCACTTCTCCCCCCCCTTTTTGTTTTCCTTTTCTTATTTTTCTCCTCTCCTCTTTCCTCACTTCCCCACTTCTCTCCTCCTATTCCTTTCCCTGTCTTCCTCCTGCACCTTCCTTTCTATGTTCTATGTTGTTTTGTTGCTTTTTAAACGATTCAGTCTTTTTGTAGCAATAAATGTACTAATAAAATGAAGCTCCAGGTATAATACAGTATAACCATGAGATGACTTTGTAAATAATTACTGTGTAGACAGAGCTGCAGGTCTTAATTTTTGGTTATGTTATATTGCTGCAGTACCATTTACTTTCAATTGTCAAGAAGAAAGCCTTTTAACGGAAGAGAGGCGCTTATCTTTTGCAGCATGAGAAAACTGCTTCGTTGTTCTATCAGCCAGAGGTGGCGCCTTACATGAGACAGAGGTTTCACAGGGCGACACCAGTGCTCTATAGTGGGCGGGGCGCCGACCTTCTCCTCTGCGCTTGATCCGTTCGAGCAGGCTGAATGCCACTGTGGAGGCTCTTGATGTCGCAGAGGCTTCGGGTTACACAGAAAATGAAACAATTAGCAGCACGGGGACCCTGGAGCAAAGGAAAGTTTATAAAAAAGTTAATATATTTTTAAAAATGTCGATATTATTTTAAGGTGAGACGGAGCGCTCAAATCAGGCGGCCATCTTCTGTGGCGCCGAAACCACGCCCCACCAGGTAGGCATTCTAACCAAAATCATTTTTGTTTTACGATTAAGAGAAAGTTACCGATAATAGAGAGCATAACTCATCTGCTTTTTCTAAACACATTATGGGGTAAGATCTCTTTACCACGTTCTTTGCTTCTCGGTTCATGGCTCCTGATTTATGGCAGAAGTGTACCAAATGAAGTGCTATTAACAGGACTTTTATATGTTGTAGCCAAGGGTGCACCTGCACACCCACTTGTATCATGTTGTGACGTAACGCTTCTTTATAGCTAGAGAGTTCAGGCGAAACCCATAAATGGATCCAATATAGCAAAGGTTTTAATGTTACTTCGTCTGACATTGGTGTTATATCTGTTTCCAGGAGCACCAAGACATCAGGTTGCTATTGGGGAGGTGTAGAAGTCTTTTTATAAATGTATTTTCACTGGATGCAAGACCAGGTGCTTTCACATACCCCCAGATTCATCCCACACCGTCTTTGATTCATCTTTGGACTTCAAGTCTACAAGAATAATTTGTTTGTACCCTGCTGTCAGAGCAGTCTTTTCCAGAGTCCTCGATTTGAGAGAAGAAGGCAGGTGATCTAAGGAGAGGCAAACTCTGCTCCCTAATCATCCCCAGGACACATTAAGGGTGATCTGCTGCTGGAGCAAGACTTGCCTCTCTGCCATCTACACCAGTACCCAGAACATTACTGGAGAGGAACGACCTCTGCAGGTGTTTGCCAGAATCTATTATGTTTTGAAGAATGGTAACAAAATCCCATCTTGTCCCTGAGCCTCTGTATTGTGACTCACAGCATCTTGAGAGCCAGATCAACAAATATCCCTTTTTTATCATTGAACAGGTTTGAGGCACCTATTGAGTCTGTTTGTCACATTCTATTCTATTCTAAAGAATTTCTATTAGGCACCAACATGCCTGCAGGCCTCAGAGCGCACACAGACAATACAAACAAAGAACACAGAAAGGAAGATAATGGCAGTGAGGTTGCAGTCAAAAACCAGGAGGAGGAGAACAAGAAGGGGACCTAAGTTCCTCCACCATCGACCCCCGAATCAAAGCTTTCCTGAATTGGGCAGTCGACGGAAGCTGCCTGATAGAAAGGGGTAGATCATTGCAGACTCTTGAGCCCCAGGCATTAAAACTCAAGTCTCCAAATCTCTTGAGCTTAAAACATGGTTGCAGTAACATGTCCCTGTTATTGGACGCCAGCGTCCACCTGTGAGGCAATCTCTTAATTCCCGATTCAAAATAGCTAGGAACAATACCTGCAAGGACTTTATACACCAGGCAAGATGTTTTAAAATGAATCCTTTGATGGACAGGGAGCCAGTGTAATTTCTTGCGGGCATCGGACACATGATCTCTACATCTGATGCTGTATATGGCTCTCATAGCCCCATTCTGAATAGTCTGCAATCATTTTTGCTTGTGAGGTGCCGACTAGTAGCCCATTGCATTAATCATGCATAGAGTTAATGGTAGCCGTGTCTATCAAGGCCCTATTTCCCTCTGACAAATATGGCTGTATCTACCATAACAACTGTGTCATGTAGGTGCAGTTGGAACTTAGAAAGGAGACATGTTTGTTGAAGTTTAAGTTGCAATCGAAGACAACCCCCAAGGTTTTAACATGGTTACAAACCTGAATACTAACCCCGCCTATTGAAAAGGCCTCACACTGAGGACCTAATGTCTTAAGCTTAGCCGTACTACCGAGAATTAAAATCTCAGTCTTCTTGTCGTTTAATGCCAGTGAGTTGTTTTCCATCCAGACATTAATGGCATCAAAGACCACACCGACCAACAATGAATGTGCCTCATAGGAGCCTGACAATTCCAGGATAATCTGGGTGTCGTCAGCATAATTTGCATATTTGACACCCAGACTGTCCAACAGATCAAACAGGGGTTTTTAATAAATGTTGTACAGCAGCAGGGATACATTGGTTCCTTGTGGAACACCACAACAGAGAAGGACCTCTTGTGACTTAAAGTCCTTCTGGCTACCTTGGCCCTGCTTGGTTCAAGAAAGGATCTGAACCTGTTTTCCGCCGGCTTGGAGCAATTGCCAACCTCAATTAGCCTGTTTGCCAGCCTATCGTGATTAACCAGATCAAAGGTGGCAGACAGGTCCAACAAAAGCAGCATGGCCAGGATACCTTCATCAACAATTCCTGCTAGGGCAGATTTAACTTCCACCAGAGCTGTTTCCCTTCCGTAGTTCTTCCTAAAACCAGACTGGCCCTTGGACAAAAGGCCCTTCTCTTCAACAAAAGCATTGTACTGCGACCAGGCAACTTTTTTGATAATCTTTAGTAAGAAAGGGACATTTGTTATAGGCCAATAGTTTAGGGGTTCCTGTGGATCTAGGCCTACCTTTCTTTAATAAAGGGGTTATGAAGGCTGCCTTGATACAGTCCAGGACTTTCCCTTCCTGGAAGGAACGATTTATAAAGGATGTAACTGGTGTCGCAATACTGGGGAAATCTTCCTTAAACAACGATGCAGGGAAAATATCGCCCTTTCATGGTGTAGGTTTCAAATTAGCAACTATTGTTGATAACTCATGAACTGACACCTGCTTGAACAAGAAAACATCAGCATCTCTATCCTCTATGAGGCTAAACGTCCTAGTGTCCGTGTCAACAGCATGAGGCGTATGAGGGTTTATTGGTTTACTCCTTTGGTGCTGTCTAACCTTTTGAACAAAGCTTTCGTGGATCTTTTGGCACCATGCGTCGTCCACAGCTAACTGTGGCTCTTGTGTCTTCCCCTTTAGCTCGTTCAAAATATTGAACAACTCTATAATGCTAGATTTTGCCCCTAAGATAAGCTCTTCCCTCTTACTTTTTTTTGCTCTCAAAATAACATCTTTATATTTGGCCGCTTCTTCATACAGAGCCAGGGTGTTTTTTGTGGGATTTATCGCCAGCCTCTTTCAGCCACCAGTTTGAGCTGCCTGGCTGATTCCAGTGAATTACCTTGAATGGCCACTAATTGGGAGGAAACAATGGAAATGAAGGCCTCTGGTGAAATGTTGCGAGTTCCTCTTCGCAAGATGGATTTTGGGCATGAGTCTGCTCCATCCATAACTTCACCAGAAGTAAGGATATCAAAATGAATAAGATAGTGGTCTGACCAGCAGCAGGTTTTTACTTTTAGTAGTGAGATGATCTGATTTCGGATAGAATCCAGTCCAGTGTATTACCTCCTTTGTGAGTGGGGACGGTAACATGTTGTTTTACTCTCCAAGTGGTTCAATAGAATGCCTGCCTCCGAGTCCGATGGGTCATCAGCCCAGAGATTAAAAAGTCACCCACCACTATTAATGGGGCCTGTGGTTTTGGATCGGATACCAGAAAAGACAGGAGTTGTTCCTGAAAATCGGGCAGAATGGCAGGAGGGCGGTAAAGAATAAGGAGGCTAAGGGTGGTTGTAGGACTCAGATTCAATTTTTCCAGCAAGCCCTCGCAAGCATCAAATACCAGTATGCTAGATACAAGTAAACTGAGAATAACTTTAAAAATTGTTGCCACCTCCCACCCCTTTGCTCTACCCGATCAGTGTGCAGGATATTATAGCCAACTGGTGTGGTTAATTGAGAGGAGTGTAATTTAGCCTCACAAAGCCAGGTTTCTGTCAAAACACAATGTCCAAATCGCCAGACAAAATGTATTCTGCTACCTCTGTAGCATGACCAACCAACAAGTGGGTGTTTAATAACACCATTTTAAGAGGCGTGTTTATGCTGAGGTAGAAACTGACTCAGGGATTGTTTGGTGGTTGCAAGCAGCCCCCTCGGTCTCCACCGTTGTAACGGGCGTACCCATAGCTAGCTGTGAAGATGCTGCTATGTGTATACTAGTGTGGAACCCGCCTGAAGTAGGGGAGCAGTAATCTGGCGCAGTCATGCATTTGAGCTTGCAGCCTCATTTTGCGATTTTAATGAATACACCAAATTAAGTTGTTTCTTGACATACTGCACGAGTGTGTATAGCAAGCATAAGTACTTACAGGTTTTGCAACCCCACAGGCGAGAAGATGCAGTATGGGAAGCCTCCTGCCCTCTCTGTGCACGAACCGGATTGTTAGCGCAAGGTGCGTTCGCGCCTGAGTCCTGAAGATAATGGGCCTTAAAGACTACAATTTCTGCTGGGATTTGCATCTGATGAGGCTAGTTGTGTGCAGAGCCTGGCACCAGCCTCTGTTTTAACTCACACCCGACTAAAATGTTAACAAATAAGAATAGGTGATGCAAGTTATCAAATGGCAGTGTTTAAAAGCACAGAAAAATCCAATTAAATCACACAATATCTAAAATGATAAAAGCAATAAGAACATCTAAAATAACGTGGATCAGCGAGACCGCGTAAGTACATAAAACACTGAACCAACATGACTACAGTGTAAGTAAATAAAACACTGAACCAACACGACTCGCCAATATTGTGAATGCTGCATGTGCCACACATATATGGACTTATGAAGGCTAACAAGCGACACTCTTAAATAGAACTGTGAACCTCAGGCTGCGTCGCACCTAGACAGGATTGTGAATGTTAGCATGTGCAATACTTAGATGGAATTGGGAATGTTGACATGTGCCACACTTAGAATTGTGAACGTTAGCCTGAGTCACATCTAGATATGATTATGAAGGCTATCAAGTGCCACACTTAAATGGAACTGTGAAGGTTAGCATGTGCCACACTTGGATAGAATTATATGACAAGACAGGAGGCTCATATTAAGCATTTCAAGCTTTACTCTGAAACCACAGCATCAAAGAAAAAACTTTTACAAACAAAAAACGTTGTAAAGAACAGAACTAAATTGAGTTCAATGTCAATGTAAGGGAGCTCCCCAATCCATCATGGATGATAGTCATGCCCTGCAGGAGACCAATGAGCAGGGACCCTTCCTTATATAAGTCCATTACTCTAAACCCAACTCCTCTTTCTTTGCTGCTGACACCACAGCTAAGTCACTCCTTTTCGTTGTGTCTTGCATGTTAGTCAGTAGTGGGCCTTGTTAGTACGTTAGTCCTTAAAAATGTGTAAATATAATGTATTTCTTAATTTTTATTGGGTTCCTCTATCATGTGGGGAATATTTATGGTTTTGTCATTGTATCTGGAAAGGCTGTGTGCGGCCGTTACATTTGCTAATGTGTTTTCTTTTCACAATGTAGTGCTTGCGCTGGTATGCCTCTGGCTATTAAGCCTGTTTTGATAATGTTTCCTTTCTAGTGTTTATTTAGCCCGCATGAGCTGGGCTAACGGAAGCTCCTACTACTCTCCAGGCACGTGCAGGCCCCTTTGATTAATTACTGTCCTGGGAATTCCAGGTGCTGAAGGCTGGGCCTGCTGTGTGCACTGGTCTCATAGGAAGCTACTGATTCAGACACGGTGCTCAAAGGCCTTTCTTGTTTCAGGAAGCCTCCTTGTGTTAGGAGACACTGGGGAATACTAGGTCTGGTCCATGAGAAGCTTATGCTTCAGTCCCAGTGCGTGGCCCCATTCCATTTCATTGGTTTTCATTTCTTGGAGCGTATTGTGTCTGTGTCACAGCCAGTAAGCTTTGTGACTTGTACCTGAAAAGTTGGGGGTTTGAGCCAATCCTCCTACATCAAAATTCTGAAAGTGTTATGACGTTAAATTATAATTTTAAAAGAGGCGGAAGGCCCTCTTTTTGTTGGTAAAGCTCTTTCAGTGAGCATATCTACAGCGTGCAGCTGTAACCTCCTTTTAGGTTGAAAAGCCTCTATGTTTTTTCTTTATTTATATATATATATATGCATTAGCATCCCACTAGTGTGGCATTAACAATTAAAAGATGTCCGCCGCGGGTCAGCTCCGAATGGGCTGCGATTTCAAATGGTGTCCCTCTTCAATGTCGGCACAATTAGTTGCCGCTCGCTTTGCACAATGTTTTAAAACTCTGTGGTTTACTAGGAACCTATTGTTGTGATCAAGCGGCGAGGCAAGCCGTGAAACGCGTTAACGTTCCTAACGCGCACGGATATTTTTGCACTTTGGGAGAGCCTCACTGTATTGGCTTTTTAACCTTTTTTGACACTTTGCAAGGCATAAATAAAGAGTATATTTTATTCTCAACTTTGATGTCCGGACCCTGCTAATTTTGGAAGAGTGAAGAGTGCTACTCACCCTGCCTGATGTTTTCAGTGCTTTGAAGGTATCTATAGATATATATATTCAGTGAAAAAACTTTGTTAAAGGGACGTTATGGTTAAGTTGCGCTACTAAAAACCTATGAAATTCAGTGAAAAAAACTTTGTTAAAGGGACGTTATTGTTAAGTTGCGCTACTAAAAACCTATGAAATTCAGTGAAAAAACTTTGTTAAAGGGACGTTATGGTTCCAAGTAAAACCGAAAAACCCTTGAAATTCGCCAGTTATGGTAAGCTAAGCAACCATAACTCGCGCCACCACCGTGCACTGCTAAGACTAACACCCAGGACATCAAAGATGACATCACAAATGTCATTGATGACATCACTGATGACATCACATGTCTGGCTCACTATTTTTCTTTTGCTGACATATCTAGGCCACATGGTTTTCTTCAGTAACAGTCAGAAACTAAGAATTTTATTTTATTTGTAGACGTATCCTTCTAGTAGGTTCTTACAGTAATTCCCTTAGAGTACAGTCACATCATATGAAACATATACATATGGGAAAACACAAGCTTGAAAGACAGCAATCCTTTTTGTGCATAAAGATAATCACTAGACTTATGAGCACTTTCTGATAGTTCTGTTTTTTTTTCTGGCTGTACTTTCCCTGTATATGGTCATATTTGTATACATTGTACTCACACTACTTTCGTTAGGGTCCAATCACATCAAGTGATACATATACATAGGGTAAATAGCAGCTTTGAAACAGAGCAATCATTTATTTGCATGAAACTAATCAGTTAAGTTATGAATTGTTTCTGCTACTACTTGTGCTTTTTTGCTAACTTCACTTTCCCTGTATATACCCATATTTTTATGTGTTCTTGTGTCTTTGTGTTTTGTCTATAGTAATGCAATTATGTAATACATGGGTTTTATTAGCTACTTATTACATATTTCACAGTACACAAAAATCTATTAAGAAAACAATTATCATTTCATTATTCAACATATTAACATTACGAATATCATACCTTCATCTTGTACGCTGCACACAATGTTATGTTTCTGTATGAGTAGCTTAGTATACTAGATAGAACCCCATAATAGGATGCTATTTATATCAATGCATCGTTCAATGCACTTATTAGGGTATATTTCTTGCAATGATTCTTGACACTTTTTTCGCAACATAATAAGAATCCCTTCTACACATATTTCATGAGAAGTACATACACATGTGATGTCATCAGTGATGTCATCAATGACATTTGTGATGTCATCTTTGATGTCCTGGGTGTTAATCTTAGCAGTGCACGGTGGTGGGGCGAGTTATGGTTGCTTAGCTTACCATAACTGGCGAATTTCAAGGGTTTTTCGGTTTTACTTGGAACCATAACGTCCCTTTAACAAAGTTTTTTCACTGAATTTCATAGGTTTTAGTAGCGCAACTTAACCATAACGTCCGTTTAACAAAGTTTTTTTCACTGAATTTCAGATGTTTTTAGTAGCGCAACTTAACCATAACGTCCCTTTAACAAAGTTTTTTCACTGAATTTCATAGTTTTTTAGTAGCACAACTTAACAATAATGACTTTGACTTTATATACATGTCACATGAAACTGACTAGATCTCTTCTTATGAACTTGATGTCCGCGAACTTATTTAATGTTCGTGGACATGTTCGGAGAACAGTACCACTACCTAAAAACTGTGGGGGGGGGGTGGTGGGGTATGTTTGATTGTTATATCATAATATAGGAACATTTAACAAATTCAAAAAGCAGCACACAAACACATTATATATAGTAATACATAAGAAATGTAACCCATATATGTAACGCACTAACCATTCATTTAAATACAATATGTTCTGAAATGGAATATACCACAAGAAGATAAATTGGCTTCCAACATAATTACCTCACAGACACAAAAGAACTGAGAACAAGACCAGACCCACTGAATACATAGAACTTATCTTACCAGAAATAGTAAGTGTACTTCATTTTACTCATATATTTATATACTTTCTGTATTAGATTAAAAAATATATTATCTTTTTTTTTTTTTGTCACGGAAATGTCTAGTACTCTGGAATGGCTAGAGGACAATTTCCCGCATGAAGAAATGTCACAAGATAGCGAAACTAATGGTAAACACTTTATAATATAAACCATTTATTTATTATTTTTTTTTATATACATTTAACATATATATTATTTTTTTGTACAGAGCATACCAAAATAGAAAAAACTTCAGAAAACCCTGTTATGGATAACCGTCTTCACAATATAGAAGAAAAAATGGATGTATTGTTGGCTAATTTTAATAATTTAAAAACTTTTGTAGAAAATCATTTCAAACCAAAAACCTTGTACCATTGCCCCACATGTACTTGTCCCTCCTCACCATAGCCCAGTCAATTATCCCCAAACCCTCTCCATAATCCAAAACGTTTTGATGAGACTTCCATCCCTTCTTCACCTAATACCAATCATGTTGAAACCCCAAATTCTCCTGTTTTTGTTTCTGTTTCTGCCTCACCTTCTCTGTCATAAATTATTAATATATGTTAAATGAAGTTTAATTTTTATATTGTATTGTGAATAGTTTCCGTTTTTTTTTTTAAAACAATAAAAGTGTCCGCGGACAGTGCGAGTGTTCTGAAATGTTCGTACATAAACGAAAATGGAGGTGTCCTGAAGAACACCACACCTGTTTGTACTGTTCGCTAGCAAGTTGAAACTGTTCTAAGAACACACGTGGTGTCCTGAAATGTTCGTAAAGAAACAAAAATTAAAGTGTTCTAAAGAACACTATATCTGTCCGTAATGTTCGCTATCAACTTAAAACTGTCCTAAGAACACAATTGGTGTCCTGAAATGTTCGCAAATAAACGAAAATGATGTGTCCTGAACAACAGTACAACTGTTCGTAGTGTTCGCTAGCAACATGAAACTGTACTAAGAACACACGCGGTGTCCTGAATTGTTCGTAAACAAACAAAAATTAAAGTGTCCTAAAGAACACTATACCTGTCCGGTACTGTTCGCTAGCAAGTTCAAAATGTTCTAAGAACGCTATTGGTGTCCTGAAATGTTCGTACATAAACGAAAATGGAGGTGTCCTGAAGAACACTATACCTGTTCGTAGTGTTCGCTACCCAATTGAAACTGTTCTAAGAACACAATTGGTGTCCTGAAATGTTCGTACATAAACGAAATTACACGTGTCCTGAAGAACACTATATCTGTCCTTACTGTTCGCTACCAAGTTTAAACTGTTCTAAGAACACACGCCGTGTCCTGAAATGTTCGCTTCACGTGTGACGCACTTTTAATTACTTCAGAACCCGAACAGTGTCCGTAGGACATCAATGCGCATACGCTAACCAATCGCCGTGCACTTGGTGTCCTGCGGACAGGCGCTTCCTTCGCGGACTAGTTCGCGAACGGATAATATGACCGCGCCCACGCTCATCGTGTGTCCTGCAATGCGGACACTGTTCGTGTCCCCGAACAATTTAAAAGTACATTTTCAGTTAATCCATAATATTTTTCAATAAAATCTTACCATGGCACAATTCCCACATAGCAATCTTGAGTTTCTATATACCTTTTGAAACTTTCCGATGCTTTTTTTGTGTTCGATCTGTCCGCGGACAGTGCGCATGTCCGCGAACCGCGCACAAACACCCCTATAAAAGACCACGCCCAAGAGCTTATTCCCATTGTGTTTCTGGCTATTCTTCAGAACACAGTGATTTTTGCTGCCACCTGCAGACTACACCATCATCGAGATGGCATCCTTGGCTGCTGAACTGCCACTTGGTGCTGCACCTGCTTCAGCACCACCCCCACCTTCTCCACCACCACCACCTCCCCAAGGGCCTGAAGAGGGGAACAGGAGTGAGGATGCGGAGGAGGAAGAAGAGGATGATGAGAATGAGGTAGAGGAAAACCCTACTACCCGCACTAGGCGTGAGTCTTGGGTGTGGCGGTTATTTACCATTCATGGTAATGTTCCTAAGGCTCGTTCGAACCGTGTTACCTGCAATGAGTGCAAAATGATACTCAGTCGCGGGAAACACGGTAAGTACAGCTTTGGGACCACTACTATGAAGCGACACCTGAGGTCATTTCACTCTGGGGCTATTCGCAGGGTTGTACCTTGCGAAGAACGAAGCAGGTTGATTTCCTCTACTTCATCCTCTGTTTCTGATCCTGTCACCACAAGGACCACCTCTGTGGGACAGCGTCTTCCTCAAGCTGCCTCACAGGCCATACAGAATGCTGATGACCCTTACCTTTCGAGGGTCACAGTTGTATGTATGTACTGTGACACAGTACTCTGCAGGGGGGAGCGACTTCGGAGTGCTTTTGAGACTATCGTCTCAGAGCACGAGAAGACCTGCTCACTACCCAAATAAAACCCACTCTACATCTTCCTCTCTCAGCTCACCCTTTCTTATCCCCTTGGTTGGTGTCCCCCCCTTTACCCTCCTTTACCCTCCTCTTCTAGTGTGTCGTGTCTGAAAAACCAAAAAAAATACAAAATTACAAAAATCAAAAAAAAATAAGGCTCTTTTCAGAGCCGCCTTTCCCAGTTAAAAAATAAAAGTGAAAATAAATGAAGCAGGGCTCTTTGTATTTTTTAGAAGTCCGCGGACAGTTTGCGAACATTAAAAAAATTGGGTTGCTACTCCATCACAAACATTGTAATTTTCTCTGGCTGGTGGTGGCTCTGAAAAGAGCCTTTGGGTGTTGTTTGTAAGTCAAAAATTGTAAATGCTTAACAACTACTTCAAAATCGTTGTTGTAATTCCAAAAAAGGTCGCAATGCATTTTGTACATTTCTCAGGAAAATCTGATTGCCAGCATAAGTAAGATGGACTCCATCTCCGCGAAAAATGTATGTACTACAAAACATAATATTTTCATTGTGAAAAGAAGACATGCCAAAATCTCTTAGAAAGGCACAAACAGCCTTATTAACATTGCGCCTTGCTTTTTCCATTTGTGGGCCAAATGAAGAAGAACGAAGCCACATTTGTCTCTGCGCAATCCATGAAAATATCACTTGAGAATTAGCAAACATGTCCATAACCTTCCTAAGTCCTTCTTTCATAGCAAATTGCAAAATAATTCCAGTCACATGTCCTAAACTGTTCCCTCCACAGTGAATTACAATTATGTCTGGATGTTGCTCTGTCTCCAAAGTAGCACAGAGAGGTAGCAAGTCCAACCACTTCATTCCACGTACTCCATGCCAGTTAACTTCCACATGTGGGAATCCAAGATCTACAGCTACTCCACAGCTTTCTGCATGCACCTTCAACCAATGTATCCACAAATCTCCTAAAATCCAAACAATCTGTTTTCTGAAACACACAGCCATAGCTATCTTTTTTTCTCTCAGCAAAAAGAGTATCTGAGAAAATCTCTCCTGGCACAACACACTGCTCACCTGATTCCCACGGAGGCGCTGACCCGAACTGGACTGCTACAGTTGCTTCTATGACTATGATGAGGCGTAGAACTTGGAAGACGCTCTGGGCAGGACCTCCGAATATTGACTGTCTGGCTTGTAAGGTGAGTTTTCTGCAGGTGGAAGAAAAAGGGGTAATTACAAGCTGGTTGGATAAGTTCTCCCACCAATCTTCTGCTTTTCCCACTTCTTGGTTCTCGACTGGTCTCCACGAACTCTCACCTTTGGTTTAGTAAAGCCGAGCTCTCCATCCTGCTTCTGGTGAAGGGCGCGTGGAATCCAGTTACGTCACTGGATGATTTCAGTGTTTAGGCTCAGTGTCCTTTTGTGGCTTGTAATAGTCCTTCAGGTGCCGAGGAGCTGTTGGCGACACCACCACTGCTGTGCAAGAAGAGGCTCGTGAGTATAGAAGATCTGAGGCCGCTTCTGAAGGAGCACCCTTTTATAATGTCCTTTTCTGTCTTTCAGGTGCCGAGATGCTGTGGGCGATGCCGCCGCTGTTGCACGTGCGGTGGTACGTAAGTATAACTGAATTGTGGCCGTTTCCAAATGGGCGCCTCTGATAATGTCTTTTCCTTCCTTTCAGGTGCCGAAATGCTGAGGGCGATGCTGCCGCTGCTGCGCGTGAAGAAGCGCGTAAGCATTACTGAATTGTGGCCACTTCGGCTCGGTCACCACTAACAATGTCTTTTGTCTTCCAGGTACTGGGATGCTGCCGAAGTGAAGGCCGCGGTGAACTCCGGTATGATCACGGATGGATAAGATAAGCGAGCGCAGCTGCGAGCGAGTTGCCCGTTTTGTAAACTTATGTCTTTACTTGCAGGTTGTCGGAGACTGGACTCTTGTGGCTGAATTCTGGCGAGTAGATGTTCCTGTGCCTTTTCTTCATCCACAGGTTGCTGCTCAAGAAGCTGAGGGTGTGTCTGGACCTGGAATGCAGGAGCCGACTCGGTGAGCGTCCTGCTGCTGTTGCAGAATAACGCGAAGCATGTGAATTCTATAGGGCGTGGTTTAAATAGTGGAGAAGTGCTTTGGTGCGTATTCTTCCTCCAGCCTCACCCAGGTAAGAAAAGAGTTCCAGTGTCAGAGGATTAGCATCAGCCCCACCCAGGTAAGAAAAGAGTTCCTGTAACAGAGGATTGGTCCCTCCCAGCCAGTGGCTGGGACTTCACCCAGCTTGGATTGTTCTAGGTGAGTATGCAGCATGGTCTGCCACAGGTAAGTCCACCCAATCACTACTGCACACTTTAAGAATATGAGCCCGGCGCCCATGGCGCCTGGACTGTGGTTCCTTATGAGCATGGCGCCAGAGGCGCCAGGACATGGTCCAAAGGGCCCCTGTAGGGGTCTGCTGGAACCGGGGGTGTGGATGATGAGCCTGCTTCCGGGGACGCTGGGCCAGTCTTGGCTCCTCGGGAGTAGCGCTCATGACACACACCCACCAAACTTTCCTGACCAATCCCTTTCAGTGCTTATTCTCATTTGCATGACTTCTGAACCGAAAAATCCCCGGATGTAACTCCCGATGTCCGCGAACTACCGCCATGTCCGCGGACATATCGTAACATGAACAGCCCTTCTACCATTTCCACTACACTCTCTCTGCCATTCCCTCATTGGATGTACCTCAAAAATCACATGACCATGCACCAATCACATTCAAGACGGACCATGCACCAATCACATTCAAGACCTCTACATCTAACTGCATCATCATAGATCAGCACTGCAAATGTACTCTGAATCTCTCTGAGTACAAGTGTCATACCATTGGCAAGCAGCATCTACCAGAAATACTGTACAAGTCTTCAAGATTTCTACTTGCAGCTCCATGCATATCCATATGCATGAACACAAACTTCAGGTATGCATATTTTCTGTGTAGTAGATGAACACATTTTCAAACAGACTTTTACCTTGTAAAATCTGTAAAATGAATTTACTGTACTTTTTTCAATTTCCTAAAATCAACTATCACTTATAAACCTTTATACTATTTACTTTCTTTATACACACACACTCAAATCATGTTAAACTAACATTTTTTAAATGAAATATATAGACTACATATATTCAAACAAAAGTGCATGCAAACACAATCTATGTTTAAACCTTTATAAAAATACTTATACAATTTCATATTTTTTGTTTTTATTTATTTATTTACTTGATTACTTTAAATTAGACATGACATTGAGGCGCTATTACCTAGAACAGTTTACTTACAGAAATAGTGGTATTCACTAATATATTATAAATTTCACAAGACATAGTAAAGATATTTTTTTTTTGCTACAGTTAGTCATTCAATACAATTTGTTCATTAAGAACATATCATATGTACTGAACTGATGCAATGTATCTTATGTAAATAAATTAGTTTAATGGTTTTACAGAAGGCACTGATGATTTCAATTAAAAAAATCAATATCTAAATTAAAAACAGTGCTATATACAAACAAAGTTACTAATTTGAAGCTCTTACAATTGCAGTGAAGACCAGTTTCCTGAAAAGAAGCAGCCGAATTCGAAGAAGAAAGAAAAACTAAGAAGTTACCTGTTAATTTAAAAAAAAGTAAGTAAAATATCACCATAATATTTGTATTATTAATCAAATATACTATAACGTTAATACAAGCTATTTCGGTTTCTAAAAATAGAGATTTCGTACCATTTTGTCCAAAAATGTCCATGTCTTAAACAGCGATTTACAGCCAGAATGGCCCACAAATTTCTATTTTTGGACACACAAATTACCCAACTGAACCACTACAAACAACTGTTTTAATTGTATACATTAGATTTACTATTTGTACTTTTCCACACCACTAGCTTACTTTTTTTTGTCATCTGAACCCCAGTTTAGTAACACATAAATTCAAGAATACCTATCCCTACTAGTTTTAGTTCCCAATGCACAATCACACACCATTACATACATCTTTATCACCTTACTCAAACACTCATGCACACAGCACACATACATTCCAAAACACCCCAACCCATATCTTCTTTATTTTTTTCAACAGACCCTAAAGAATGCCTACCAAAAGTCAAGTCCGTAGAAAGCAAAGCAAAAGTAGAGCAAATGAAAATAAAGGTGTCCAACATAAGCATCCATCTCTAGCAGAATTTGCAAAATAAAGTTGAAACAAAACAGCTAATACAATCATTTAGTGAAACACAAGAAGTTTCAAGTACAACAACTTCGCTTCCTCAATCAAAATGTAAAACAAACCAAAAAACAATTAACAGAAAATCAGCTATCAGTACAGATAAAACTACTTCTTCAAATTTTAATATAGTGCAAAGTAAGCATACCAAGAAAAGTATTTTAGACAAAATATACCGTCACAAAGTCCTTCAAAATCTTATAAAAACAGGAGAGAAATCAGGTTCAAAGCTTAAAACCTATCGTAGGAAATTAATCTTAGAAGCATTGATGGACAGTGCAATTCTTCTCAAAAGAAATTTATTTATTTTACTGTTAAACAAAATGAAACCACTAACAAAACTAATAACTAAATTACAAAAAAGACTTCTGAATAAGCGAAATATCAACAGAAAGAACTTCTTAAGTATCAGCGGAGGTGAATGGAATCACACTACAAGCACAGAACCATATTTTAATGAAGAAGCGTACAAACAAAAGCAAATGAATACAATTGCCATACATAGCAGTGGTCGAGGTTATGAAAAAGTGAATAATACCACAATGGAACAAGAAGTACTTCTTACAAAAATATGCCCTGAAAACTTAGAATTACCCCTCCATTCAACTGAATCAGAACGTCTAGTGTACAAATGGCCATGCACGTCAATGTGTAACATTCCCAAACAATGTTTCAAATCTTTATGCCAATTCCTCAATAAATATGTAAAAAGCAAAGACAAAATCAAAATTAAATAACTGCAAAATATAGATACCTGTCCAGTGCGCAAGTACACAGGACTACAAGGACATTCATTTGCCTGCATTACAGGACCTACTTGTAAAACCACTTTCCATGATATCAAAAGGATATCAACACATCATTCAACTATAAGAAATCTAGTCTATAAACTGTATGTTAATATGTAAATGACCACGCTTCACGCTGATGCTTGTCTTTATAGAGAGGCTTTATTTCTTTAGTTCATCCAGGAGAAAGGCCCCCAGCTGTGGCTGTCCTCCTGCTCTCAATCCTCTCTCTCTCTGCTGCTAGAATGTGGAACCTTTGCTTAATCATAACAACAAAGGTTCCTTGGTAACTAGGTTACATGGCAGCAGCTGAATTGATGTGATTGTAAACTCAATGAAGTAAATGTAACCACCTCCTAACACCTCCCTTCCTTTTACCAAAATATAAGTATTTGCCTAAACTAGATAATAGATTTCATTGAACATAAGTAGTTCATTATTTACATAGTATCTGATACACCGCTATATGAAGAAATAATTAAATTGCTTTAAATACCTTGCTGTGACGTTACAAGTTGTTGTTTACCTTTTTGCAAATTGCTATCCTCTCCTTGTTCCAGACCCCACCCCCTTTAACAAGCACCGAAGATCCCAAATCTTTAACAACTTGTTTGGGCTGTGAAAATATGGATGCACCTTTGCGCACCTTGGTGGGAAGTTTGATCTTGATCCAATCACCTTCCTCAAGACTGAATTCTCTACAAGCATTCTTCCTGTCATATTGCTCCTTGGATCTGACCCCAGATTCAAATATCTTCTCTCTCACTCCCTCCAGATCTATTCCTACGAATTTTGACCTTCCCATCCAGCCTGGGCGCATGTGTGAGTTAGGTTTCCTCCCTCTTAATAGTTTAAATGGGGATACACCCGTAACACTGTGTGGTGCTAGTCTATATTGGAATGTTCTCTCCATTATGGTCCTGATCCAGTCACCTCCTGTTGCTACCGCAATTCTAATTGCATCCATGAGAGTGCGGTTGAAGCGTTCTACACACCCATTGGTCTGGGGATGATATAATGAAGTGGTTACTTGTTCTATTCCATGGTTACTCAAGAACTCTCTAAATTCCTTGGAAACCAATTGGGTCCCATTATCTGATAAACACTTTCTGGGGAATCCCTCTCTCCAAAATAATTGCTCCAAACATTTAATGATGCTACTGCTGGATATGTCTCTTAGTGTAAATATTTCGGGCCACTTGGATAATAAATCTATGACAACCAGTACATAGGTGTCTCTCCCACCCTTGATATTGAAAGGCCCTAGTAAGTCTAAAGCAACCTCATCCCATGGAACTGTGGATGGCTTTCTAACAGTCATGGGTACTTTTTGAATCCTGAGACCCTTATTACCTTCAATGCAATCACAACAATTGTTGACCACTTCTTCAGTGTCTTTGTCAAGATTAGGCCACCAAAATTCTGCTCTAACCAAGCCTTTGGTTCTAGGCAGTCCCAAATGCCCAACATGAGCTAGCTCAATTATTAATTTTCTCATTTTAATAGATACAACCATCTGATGTCCTCTATGTAAGTATCCTTTATCAATCCAGAGTTCTTCCTTAACTTTGGCAAACCCGCCTAAATCACCAATATAGTTTCTTATTCTGTTCTGCGTCACCAATGTTAAAACTCTCTGGTACAATTCATCCTCTGAACATGCATTGTCCCACTCCTCTTTCTTTACTGACTCATGAACCTGAAAAATTTCAACACCTTTCTCACGAGTCAGAGGAGACTCCTCAGACACTGTTTCTCTCACTACTGATCTGGATAAGGCATCAGCAACTACGTTGGTTTCACCACTAATGTGAAGCATATCATATTGCAGGCCTTGTAGGGATGTCACCCACTTCATGATGCGTCTGGAGACTCCCTCCAGACCACCTTTGGTAAATATTCCTATTAGGGGTTTATGGTCTGTACATACTGTGAATTCTCTGCCCAACAAATATCTTTTGAACTTTTCCACTCCCCAGACACAAGCCAATGCTTCCTTTTCTACCACTGAATATCTGTTCTCAGGTCCTTTGAGAGATCTAGAGGCAAATGCTATGGTGTGTAAGCCCTCCTGATCTTCCTGCATTAGGACTGCCCCAATACCATAGTCACTTGCATCCACAAATAGTAATGAATGTCTACTTTCTTCAAACGTTTTCAAGATGGGTGCATTGACTATAGCATCTTTAATCTTACCAAACTCTTCCTCACAAGATTCATTCCACTTGAACGTAACACCTTTACGAGTCAACATCCTCATGTTCCTTGACAAATTTGCCAACCCTCTAACAAACTTGCCATAAAATTAAACCAGACCTAGAAAAGATAGTATATCTGCTTTGGATTTTGGTGCTTCCATCTTGCGAATAGCTTCTATGGCCTTTTCTTTGGGTTTGATCCCTTCACCTGTAATTTCATGACCTAGATATTCAACTTTGTCAGTTTTGAATATGCATTTCTCTAACGATACTGTAAGGCCAGCATCTTTGAATATGTTCAACACTCTCTCTAACCTTTTATCATGTTCTGCTTCATTTTTCCCACATACTAGCACATCATCCTGGTAACACATGACACCTCTCTCTCCTCCCAGTAATCTGTACATGACGTTCTGAAATACACTAGCTGCTGAAATCAATCCAAATGGCATTCTTATACATCTGAAAAGGCCAATAGGGGTAATGAAAGCTGTGAGATCTCTCGAATCAGGGTGTAATTCTACTTGGTGATATGCAGATTTGAGGTCAATAAGAGAAAATACTTTGGAATCAGACACCCCTGCCAATAAATCATCTATTCTGGGTAAAGGAAATTTGTCAGCCACTACATTTTTATTCAGGTGTCTAAGGTCCATGCATATCCGCAGAGATCCACTGCTCTTTCTCACTATTACAATAGGACTAACCCACTCTGAGGAATCAATTCTCTCTATCACCCCTTCACTTTCCATTTTATTCAATTCACTCTCTACATCTTTTCTCAGGGCCAAGGGAATGGTCCGTAATTTGGCAACTTTGGGAATGGCATCCCTTTTCAAACGAATTTTGTGCACAAATCCCTTCAAGCACCCTAACTTAGTGCCACTCATATGCCCTCTGGCCCCTTCCATAACAATGCTCGAGACCGATTTTCCACCGGATTTTCCACCTTCAACAGTCAAAACCTGTTCTGGGTGGCTTGCTTCAAGTCTTATCTTGAGCTCTGCCTGATCGCTCCAGGACAACAGCTCTCCACCTCTGTTGGCTACATGGATAGTCCCTAACGCCTTCCTGTCTTTGAATTGGAGCTCAGCTTCAAAGCACCCTAAAATTTCTATGGGCACATCTCCATAAGCATTTGCTCTGACTACATTCTCCCACAATGTACAACATCCAAATTTCTCCTTCCACACTTGCACACTTATCAAAGTATAATCTGCTCCACTGTCCATGAGCATTGATACTGGCACCCCTCCAACTAACACAGTTGCATATGGTTTCTTTTTCTTGACCTTCCCATCAATGGCATTGACTGAAAATATAACTTCTCTACCAGCGTCATCAATTGATATAAATTCTTGATCTGCATTGACTTCATGTATTTGACTTGGGGCGGTATAAAAATTCCTACAGCATCTAGCCATGTGTCCTCTGACCCCACATTCATTACATATAATGTTTGATGCATAACATTCTTTGTCAGATGCTTTGTGATATAGACTCCCACATCTGAAACACCTCCTAATTGATGCACTTCTAGGATAACCAGAGTCCCTGCCACCGGTGAATGTAACATTCTCACTGGGCCACCCTCTGGTAGATGATCCTTGTCCCCATGCTCTGGTAGAGGGACCTTGGCGACCCTCAGGTCTCCTACCCATTTGCCAAGTGCGACGCGCAGTTGCCGAACCTCTGCATCACTCTCGAAACCTTATGTATGGCAGCTTCATTGTCATCAGTTTTGGGCTTATCTTGAGATGTATTATCCACTTGAAGCATTTGTATACATTTGTCTGTGTGTTCTATCATTTTCGCTATCTCAATTGCTCTGTCAAGAGAAGGATTTCTTTCCTTCCATAACTCCTTCCTGATGTTATCATTAGAACACTTAATCATGAGTTGGTCCCTGACATGCTCATCTCGACAATGGTCAAATCTACATTTGATGGCTAAACCTCTAAGAGCAGTTACAAATTCCTCAATACTCTCTCCAGTTTTTTGAGTTCTCGTGGCAAATTTGTACCTTTCAAGAATTATATTTTCTTCAACACAGTAGTGTTTGTCTAATTTTGCTAATGTTTTCTCATATGGACCCCCATCAGGAATGTCTGGAGGTTCTGGTAGTTTTTTGACCACTTCCTGTCCTGCGGCACCTAAACAGTGAAATAGGAGCGCCTCTTTGCGCTCATTGGAGAAATTGGGTCCAAATGCTGCCAGTGCATATTTTTGAAAACCCTCTTTCCAGTCTATCCAACGCACTCTGGGCTCACCTGGTGTAGGCAGGAAGAAAATTGGGGCTGGGACGTTTGCCATGTTGTGAATTAATTAATGTCACCCCCAGGTAGGAAACCTTACACAGCCACACTGTCACTTACTTGTACTTAAATTTTATAAGGTGTGATTTCAGGTGGAACCTGTGCTGATATTGTCAGCGCTGTCTGTGGTAGTTGCAATTTGTGATCCACAGGTCAGCCTCCTCCGTAATCCACAGGTGATCCAATTTGTGATCCACAGGTCATCCAACCTCCTCAATATTCGTGCTCAGCTCCAGTATGCTTTTATGGTTCTCTCCACTGCCAGGCACTGACTTCTTTCTTGGTGCTCCGCTCCAAAATGCGCTTTGCTGGTTTACTCCGCTCCAGGAGGATGGCCGTGTTTCTCGCCTGCTATTACACAACACATCTAGTGTAACACTCCGTCCATTTGCATCCAAACTGTAATCAATATTGCTGCAGTGTTGCTGCTGCTGGGGGCCTTTTCTCCTTGGCCCAATCCTCGTTGCCAATGTTAATATGTAAATGACCACGCTTCACGCTGATGCTTGTCTTTATAGAGAGGCTTTATTTCTTTAGTTCATCCAGGAGAAAGGCCCCCAGCTGTGGCTGTCCTCCTGCTCTCAATCCTCTCTCTCTCTGCTGCTAGAATGTGGAACCTTTGCTTAATCATAACAACAAAGGTTCCTTGGTAACTAGGTTACATGGCAGCAGCTGAATTGATGTGATTGTAAACTCAATGAAGTAAATGTAACCACCTCCTAACACTGTACTATGCTAAAAGTCCTGCTATAGCACTAGCAAAGTTAAATAACATCCTTCTACATGGTACAGCAAAAGACCTACTTGAAGAAATTCACTATATCCAGAAAAAATATTTTGGAAGTGAAAGCCATTTACAGAATGAAATAGCTTTAAACCAATTAAGCAACAATTCTACACATGGCAACCTTTTGCTAAACACATACAAAAAAGAAATACTAAAATTTAAAAGTACATCAGCTGAAGTACCAAACCATGTATGTGTATGTTGCCGTAGAATTTTTTATAAAAGTAACACAAAAACTGTGGACCTATCATACAAAATAGAAGACAACAAATATTCTAAATGGTTTGAATTAGCTCTCTACCTTGTAGCAGAAAACAAATATGAAATAACTGAGCCCTTAATACTTTGCAGTTATTGCACTACAAAACTTGACAACAACCAAACTCCTTCATGTTCTATCACAAATAATTTGGAATTATACCCAGTACTAAAACCTCTACAACAACTTAATTTATATGAGAGCATCATAATTCAAACAGTACACCCATTTCAAGCAATAATATGCCTTCAACCAAAAACAGCAAAATTACCTCCCTCTGAATTGGTGAAAGGCATTCGTGGAAAAGTAGTTTATTTACCATTAAATCTAAAAGAAAATGTGCATACTCTAGGAGTGCAACGTCCAATGCAGCAATCTTTAATTATATTAGTAAATGGAGTACCTACAAAAGACAAAAAAATATGGCAACAGCTGGTAGATTTATATAAAGTTAGACAAGCCTTCCAATATCTTAAAGAGAATAATGAATATTACAAAGAAATTAATATTGAAGAAAACTTGAAAGATACAAATGAAATAATTCAAGAAACACAAAAAGCTGGTCAATTTGAGCTACTAGATCCTGCTACAATATCAAATACTTTAGACCATTATACAATTCATCCTTTGCACTGTAATCACACCGTACAAGATGTACTGGAAACTTACCAAATGCGTCAAACAAAAGGACCGCATATATCAATATATGGGAAAAAAGTATAGAAGCACGTGCTTTTCCTCTACTCTTTCCTACTGGCAAAGGAGGAAGGTATGATGATAGACCTATTCAAATATCAGCTTCAGAATACCGCTCATTACGGATGTATTCTGAAGATCCCAGATTTAGACAAAATGTGGAATACATATTCCACCTACTCTTTGAAATTGAACTAGCAACTTTATGTTACGGAGGTGCACACATATTAAAATCAGTATCACACTTTCAAAATATTACAGCTACACAATTATTAGAGAAAGTGCAACAAAAGGATGAGGTTTCACAATCAAATATTACAAATCTATTAGCAAATATGCGTGGTACTAAAGAGTACTGGTTTCGACGTCATGGAGATGTACGTTGTATGATCAGAAACCTTGGCCCACCCACTTGGTTTGTTACATTAAGTTTTGCAGAATATGGATGGGAAGATTTACATGATTTCCTACGCATATCAAATAAAAACAAAACAAACATAGATATTCTAAAACCTGGAGAACTTTGTTCTTTGGATCCGGTTAATGTTTCAAGATATTTTCACCATCGCTTCATTGCTATGCTACATTTTATTTGTAATAAAACTGTTCCTTCCCTTGGAGAAGCGCAACACTTCTTTTGGAGAAAAGAATACCAAGCCAGAGGAGCACCACATATCCACATGCTTTTACGGATTAAAGATGCTCCTAAATTTGGTCAAGACAGTGATGCCACTGTTTTACAGTTTATTGAAAAATATGTCAATTGTGAAATTCCATCAGAAGCCACAAATAGTGATCTTCATGGACAAATTTTACAATTTCAAAGACACAAATGTGGAAAATATTGTCGTCGCAAATACAAAAACAAAGGCAAATACTACACCAAATGCCGATTTGGTTTCCCTAGACCAGTTACAAATACAGGTCAAGTGGACAACCTCATGTCTTCAGTTAGACATAGTGTTAAAGGTAAGTCACCTAAAAATACATATTACATAAAAAGAAAAGAAGAAGAAAAATATATCAATGATTATAATGCAATCATTGCCCACTTATGGAATGTAAACATAGATGTGCAGTACATTGCAGACAATTCTACTGCAGTTGCATGATATGTCACAGCATACTTAACTAAAGCAGAAAAGACAGAGCTCCAAGACCTCTGGAATGACCTGTCATCAGATAAAACAGTATCTCAGAAATTATACAGCTTGGGCATAAAAATGCTCACCCATAGAGAATGTGGATCTTATGAAGCAGCTGATCGTTTAACTGGTACTTCATTGTATGGTAAATCTGAAAATATAGTATGGCTAAGTCTTGGTCGAGCTAAATCTAGAAAAAGAGTTCTAAAATCATATGAAGATATAGAAACAATAGCCAAACATGATCCCAACAGCCAAGACATTTTAAAAAACAATTTATTGGACACATACTACCCAAACAGAAGTAATACTTTGGAAAACATGTGTCTATACCAAATAGCCCAAAACTACACATACAAAAATAATATGAAACCTGATGAAAAAAAAAGGTACATATAGAGTGACAGACTGTGAAGGCAGCTTAGTTAAACTCACTAAACCAAATTTAATTAAACATATCAAATTGTCATTGAAGACTCCTCAACATAAAGAAGTATATTACATGTCCCTGCTACAACTCTTCAAACCATAGAGAAAAGAAGAACAATTACTAGATAACTATGACTCATATGAGGATGCTTTCAAAGCAAATGAAAGCACTATAACTGATGTAAACTTTACATAGTACAAAACAATGTTGCACAATGAACAGCAACATGAAGAAGAACTCCAAGCCCAACTAGATAAGGACACTCCTGACAGTAGTCAACCTTCTGTAACAGGAAGCCAAGAACCACTGGGAGAACCACTAATAACAAATGAGGCAGAATTAGCTATGATAGAAGTAGAAAACACCATGTGTCAGTATGAAGATAAGGAATATTTAACTATACTACAATCAAAACTAAACAATGAGCAAAGTAGCATCTTTCAAGAAGTAACAAAACAAATTGCACATGGTGTAAAACATGAAAATAAAGAATGTTCCTGCCATAATTATAAACCTATACTACTGTACGTCAGTGGTGAAGCTGGTTCTGGCAAAACATTCCTAATCAAAATCATTAGTAAGTTCCTTCAACAATTGGCAAACAACAAACTGTCAGCTGTTGTCACTGCCCCCACAGGTTTAGCTGCCTACAACATAGGTGGTGTTACATTACACCGATTACTACTATTACCAGTAGAACACCAGAACAAATTAGACTATTACAAACTTTCTGCAGAAGCTGCAATGGAATTACGCAGAGTATTGAAACAAATGAAAATGCTACTAATAGATGAAGTGAGCATGGTCTCCAACCTGGTGCTAGCTTTGATTCACCCCAGATTACAAGAAGTACTCAAACCAGACTATGAAGAGCTCTTTGCAGGAAAACACATTATTGTTTTTGGAGATCTGCTTCAATTAACACCAGTAAAAGGTGAACCTATTTTTAAAACATTAGGGCACAAACTCTGCGGTAAAACTGTTAGCAGCATTGGAAATGTCAACCTTTGGCAACATTTCCAATACAGAGAATTAACAGAAAACATGCGCCAATCTGCAGATCTAACTTATGCCAACATTTTAAAAAGTTTGAGAGTTGGTATACTTTCTAAAGAAGCAGAAGCAACATTGAAAACCCAGCACATTAATGCACTTATTGGCGATAATGCATGTGCTACAGATGTTATGGAACAATTAGCCCACAAAAATGTCAATTGTATGGCCTTAATGCCAACTCTTGCAAGCTGTCTCAAATTCAATGAAATAATGTTAAGTAAAGAAATGCAACCAATAATGGAAATTAGCGCCACAGACAAACTAGATGTACATGGTATGACACTACCCATGTGTGACCAAGCCCCTACAAGACTAAATAATTTAGAAAAATCAATCTCAAACACAGCAGGCTTAGAAAAGATGTTAAAATTATCCTTAAATTGCAGAGTAATGCTTAAACGTAACCTTGACGTGGACCAAGGACTAGTTAATGGAGCACTGGGTACAGTTGTTGGCTTTCAAACATACCCACGTGACAACAAAATTCAGTTTGTCAATATACTCTTTGACAAACTTTCAGAAGTAAAACGGATAGGACGCACAACAGCTAGATTCCTTCTCTTCAAAGATATGTATGTACGCAGAGAACAATTTTCTCTAACTCTTGCATACGCAGTCACGATTCATAAATCACAAGGTCTTACCCTAGACAAAGCAATGATAGATATTGGTAACACAGTCTTTAAAGAAGGCATGAGCTACGTAGCACTATCACGCTTACGTACACTTGACGGTCTATTTCTAATCAACTTTGATGCAAGTAAAGTAAACGCTGATATTCCTTGTATTTTAGAATATAATAGACTTCGCTCACTATACACTCCCCATCTAAACACATATTCTGTTCCACAAAAACTAAAACATTGTAAAAGAAAACTAAATCAAACAGAAATGCAACAGGACGTCACTGCAAATCCTCCAAAGAGAGTAAAAGAAACTAATACTTCATCAAGTACCACAAACAAAAAAGAATCAATTAGAGAAAGTAAACCAGGTGCTTCTTTAAAGAAGGAAGACAAAGTCCAAAAAAAGCAGTTAGATACAGAACTACCTGGACCATTTAAATTCTCAAATATAGTTGGTGTAAGTTGCTATGCAAATGTAGCAATGAATATTCTATTTCAATTACCACCAATTGTTGACAACATTTACTTACACAGTACAGACCCTTTGTGTTTGCAAATGTTAGTACTTCACAGAAATGCAGCAAACAATCCTGACAACACATATAGTGTTTTTGGAATAAGACGACAATTGGACTACTGTTGTGGAATGGTGAAATTCACTATAAACTCACAGGAAGATCCACAAGAATTTCTAATGTACTTACTATTAGTACTGGAAAACAAAAACATACCTATAAATGAAATCTTCCGGATTTCATACATGTGGAAACATACATGCACTCTGTGCAACAATGTGACACAAGAAGAAATTCCCAATGAACGATTCATATATATATCAATACCAAATTGTGAATCCATTCCATTTCAGCAACTTGTACAAAATGCAAACCATGGTAGATTATGCTCTACCTGCAATTCAGATAATCGCTCCACGTTAGTAATACAAACACATAGTAAATATGTAATACTAATGCTTCTACGTTACAATGCAGATGGTACCAAAAACAACTGCAAGCTGACTGGATTCACACATAGTCAAATATCACTTGGTAAGAAAACCTTCACAATAGGTATAATCTACCACGCAGGAGCCACAACCAATTCAGGGCACTACACGGCATATATAAAAAAGAAATGTGGATGGTTTGAATGTAATGATAGTACCATTACTCTTAAGCAGAGATTACCAGCAAATCTTACAAATGCTTATTTGATGTTCTTAAAACCAAAATTTGATAAATAAACTGTATTTAAACCTTTAAGTAAATTTGTGTTTAAAAAATATAAACTGTTAGAATACTCCAAAAGCTATCTAACTGCTCAAAGATTCTACAACAACTATTCAGATAAATGAATACCACTAAATTAGGCCAAAAAATACACAGTTAGAATACGGCAATTGGTATCTAACTGTCCCAAAATTTAACAATATCCAAATAGATAAATCAAAAACACTAAAATATATTTAAAAAATCGACAGTTAGAATACGTCAATTGGTATCTAACTGCTCCAAAATTTTATAATATCAAAACAAATGAAGAATCTGTTACTGCTCCAAAAAAAATACAACAAAGCAAAGTATAAAGCATTAGCCAGAAACAACAAGTGAACACTGAAAACAAACAAACAAATAAACTGTAGCATAACAGAAAAAGTTTTTTTTTTTAATCCAACATGGATTTTTTTTTCTCCCACAGACCCAATGATTTTAGCAACAAATACAGAAACTGAGCAAATTGCACAGTACTCTGATTTGTACTCTACTAAATATGAGGGTTGAAAAAAAATAAAAGTATATTGCTTATACAATGTAATAAGTCATTACAAAATACTAATACTAACATGCTATTTTCTTTTATCACAGAAATGAAGAAGAAAAACATGGACTCTCATTACTAGACCAAACAGTAAGTATACAATAATAAGGACAACCATAGCAGCATATCACATCCATAGTATCTAATACCTTTGTTCCGTATACATTTGTTTTTCACCCAAAGTTATAAGCAAATATGAATGTGATATGCTGCGGTGGTTGTTGCCAGGGCATAGAGTCTTGGGTGCATGGCCAAATGGCCATGCACCCAAGACTCTATGCCCTGGCAACAACCACCGCAGCATATCACATCCATAGAGTCAAACATTTCAACTATGATCTATGGGAAACTTTTAATGTCCGCGAACAATGTGAGTGTTCTTAGAAGCGTCTTCAGAACACCACCATCTTGTTTATTTGCGAACATTTCAGGTCCCCGCGAGTGTTCTTAGGACACATTCAACTTGACAGAGAACAATACGGACAGCGTCCTCAGGACACCCCCTACGAACACTCCCCGGACACCGCGAGTGTTCTTAGAAGCGTCTTCAGAACACCCCCATTTTGTTTATTTGCAAACATTTCAGGACACCGCGGGTGTTCTTAGAACACATTCAACTTGCCAGCGAACAATACGGACACCGTTTTCAGGACACCCCCTACGAACATTTCAGAACAACGCGATAGTTCTTAGAACACTTTCAACTTAACAACGAACAATACGGACAGCGTCCTAAGGACACCCCCTACGAACATTCCAGGACACCGGGAGTGTTCTCAAAAACGTCTTCAGAACACCCCCATTTTGTTTATTTGCGAACATTTCAGGACACCGTGGGTGTTCTTAGAACACATTCAACTTGACAGAGAACAATACGGACAGCGTCCTCAGGACACCCCCTACGAACACTCCCCGGACACCGCGAGTCTTCTTAGAAGCGTCTTCAGAACACCACCATCTTGTTTATTTGCGAACATTTCAGGACACCGCGAGTGTTCTTAGGACACATTCAACTTGACAGAGAACAATACGGACAGCGTCCTCAGGACACCCCCTACGAACATTCCAGGACACCGGGAGTGTTCTTAGAAGCTTCTTCAGAACACCACCATCTTGTTTATTTGTGAACATTTCAGGACACCGCGAGTGTTCATAGGACACATTCAACTTGACAGAGAACAATAAGGACAGCGTCCTCAGGACACCCCCTACGAACATTTCAGGACACCGGGAGTGTTCTCAAAAACGTCTTCAGAACACCCCCATTTTGTTTATTTGCGAACATTTCAGGACACCGCGGGTGTTCTTAGAACAGTTTCACTTTGCTTGCGAACAAAACAGACACATATTGAGTCCTTAGAACACCCCCCAGTCAGTTTATTTAGAACATTTCAGAACACCCGTGATGTCCGCAAACAAATCGAACTCAAAAAGAACGGCTAACACATAAAAAAACAACTTTCATCCTATCTCATACACTCCCACCCTCCCCAAACACTCCTACACACCAACACACTCTACAAAATACACATTTTGAACAAAGTTTCACCGCGCTGTCCGCGGACGTCCGCGAATCCAAGATGGCGGGCGCTACCGAAAAATCGGACGCGCTTCACGCTCCACGCCGTCCAATCAGCGAACACGTTGCATGTCCGCGAACATCACGCAAGACGATTGGCCAATCAGGACACAGTCCGTGGAGCGAACAGGGAAGTGTGTCCGCGAACCGAACATAGATATCACTAATTTTTTTTTACCTACTTTTTGGTCATTTTAAAAAAAACTACTGGACGGATTTTCACCAAATTTGCAAAAGCACGCTTTCGGGACCAAGCCGCTGCTCCTGGTCCAAATTTGGTGGAAATCCGTCCAGCGGTTTGGGCTGTAGGCGCGAGCAAACATTTTTTCCCATTCAGTCTATGGGAAAAAAAAAGTTTTGGGAACCCCCCTATAACTTTGCCCCCCCTGGACGAATCCTCACCAAACTTTGCAAACAAATTCAGAGTGACCCAAATACTTTTTTTTGCAAAGTTTGGTGAGGATCTGTCCAGGGAGAGCGAAGTTATAAGCCACCCAAAAAGTGCTCTTCCTATGGAAACAACAACTTAACCATAACTACATGGCCACTACCGTGGCCATGTAATTTATAGGTATGTATATATATATATATATATATATATATATATATATATATATATATATATATATATATATGGGTATATTGTTATATTGTTTCTGCTTTAACTTGGCCCTTAATTGTGGGGAAGTATAAGGAAGGCTTTTGTTTCTGCACATAATCGAGATGGCTCCATAAGGAGGCTGCAGGTTTACCATGCAGAGGGACCTGGGTTCGCTTAAAAACTTGACTTTTTATTTTGTTTTTAAATTGATATTTTCAGCTATATTGATACTAGTTCGCCTACTGAAGAGCCTCATACACTGCCAATCTGCTGGTTTATTTATTTATTTAAACGCTGCACGGGGCATAGGTGATTTGCCTTCACTGTAGGTGCAATAACCTGTTTGGTTTCAGGTTCTGCTTGAGTTCTAATGCGAGGTTAACCCCTCGTGTACTGCTGGTTACCACACCCTACTGGGGTGAGCAGTTTGAGGTACTCTTGCTCAGTGTATTCCTCCCTTAAACTTGGCAGTTTTGTTTAGGTGCTGCTTGTGGCAGATGTCATTATCTTCCCTGTAAGGGTGCCGTCACCTGCTCGGTGGCAGGCTTTGCCTCTGTTCTTCTATAGGGTGACCCCTTGTATGCTGCTGGTTCCACACCCTGCTAGGGTGAGCAGTTTGAGGTACACTTGCTCAGTGTATTCCGCGCTTAAAGTCGGCAAATTTGTTTGTGCGCTGCATATGGCATTAGTGATTACCTTAACTGTTTGTGTGCCATAACCTGCTCGGTTTCAGGTTCTGCCTGAGTTCTAATGCGAGGTTACCCCCGCGTGTAATACTGGTTGTCACACCCTGCTCGGGCGAACAGTTGGAGGTACACTTGCTCAGTGTATTCCTCCCTTAAAGTCAGCAGCTTTGTTTTGTTTAGGTGCTGCATGTGGCAGTTGTCATTATCTTCCCTGTAGGTGTGCTGTCACCTGCTCAGTGGCAGGCTTTGTCTGTGTTCTTCTGCGAGGTGAACCCCTCGAATGCTGCTGGTTCCACACCCTGCTAGGGAGAGCAGTTAAGGTGCACTTGCTCAGTGTACTCTTTTGCTAAACAAAATGTTTAGGTGATACCTGGAACACAGTTGCGTTTTGAGAATTGTCAGTAGCCCGGATAGCTCAGGAGGTATCAGCTTCTATAAGGGCCGGGGTTTGGACCCCTGTGAGGGCGTAACACCTCTTCCTTGGATATTTTATATTATTTTATATTATTTTATTTATTTATTAAGTACTTTAAAGAAAAGAGTGTGTGGAGGTAGTTGTAAAGAGACCCATGCGGGGGGTTGTACCTTCCTCTCTAGCCATCACTCTGGTGTTAACCTTCGTCTTTTTGTTAAAATTCTGTCGCCTTTTACCTTAGTTAGTTTCAGGACAACTCAATCCTTTCCTTAAGTTTTGCTTTCCTGAATAACAATTGCTCCACCCAATACCCGTGCTGATTAAGCTGCAGAGTTTTCTCTCGACATGAGGAAGACAAAATGAGGCGTTATGCCCCTATTGAGGTCTGCAGGGCTTGATGCTTTCTTTAGTGGGTGGCGTGTTTCCCTTACTATTTGTCCAATTATGACATTCATTATACTATTTGGACTATTGGTAGAGACAAGGTCAGCTCGGGGGTATCTTTTTAGTTTTGTTGCAAGGCAAGTTGGGCAACCATGTTCTAATTGGATGGAGTGTTTGGAAACACTTGTTGATATCAGAGGGACGAGTTGCCAAATAATAACTTTCTGGCGCCTGCCAGATGGTTTTTCTCCCAAGGCTTGGTCTGTTTTCAGCTATCCGGCTAGCAGTATGTTACAATTTCTCCTCTGCTCGAGGAGTACAAGCAGGCGTCTGTACCTTCAAGAGAGTTGTTTAGCCTCTTTCTTTATATACATTTTTTTTCTACAGTGCAGCAAATAGAGTGCTGGCTTTCAGATCTGTGCTGAGCTTACTGATGCAGGTTCCTAATTGGGGAGGGTCTAAATCAGTCTTTCATCCTGCTGACATCGATAAGTGAACACCTCACACCACACACCGTTGGTAGTAGTGATCAGCAACACTAGTATACCTGAGAGTTCGTAGCACTATATAAGTGCTATTTTTCTATGGGAAATGTGCTTAATTTTTTCCTTCCCCTGATCACCCTAGTGGCCAGTCAGCCTCACATGCATACAGACACTCAGACCTCAGTGTTTGAAGGGACAGTGGTCCCAGTATTCTTTCACAACCTTTCATTTACGGGGCATGATAATTATCCCAAAGTCCTTTTCCCCCTCATTCCCCTTCCCGCCATCCTTGAGGGAGATGGCATCATAATATTACACCTCTTGGAGTAACACCTCATGACCAGTGCAGACTCGCACTGAGAATTTCCCTCCCGTCAGTTTACTTTCCATTGCGCTACTTCCTGGTATTTCACTAAGTTAAGCGGAGCCCCCTTCCACTGTCAGGGGGTTGGTTAGAAGTGTAAGAGTGTATTCATTTTAAGGGTGTAAAGCGGGGCTTTAATGTGGTCCTCAGGGTAGCCTTCTTCTGGGTTGCAAGTTTTTTCCTTAGATAAGTGGGGGAGGTTTTCTCCTCCTTTGGGAAGGCACAATATCCCTTGGTGGGGTAGAGGGGTCTGGGAGTGCTACTCATCTTCCATCCAAGTTATTACGGCCCTCTATCACAAGGCATTCCAACATCTCTATGTTATCTATCTCAGAAAGTGTCTGTCAGTGCGATCTCCAGAGGGCTGGGATATATATATATTTAGTTATTGACTTGTTTCTCGTAGTCACCTGCATGGCAGGTAGACCTTTTGGGTTTTCACGGGAGATTGTTTTGCAATAAGGTGCCAGCACAGGATGCTGGGGGCTTCAAGGTTCTTCAGATTGGCTAAGGTAGAGGTTGGTCTTGTCCTGGTAAGCAACTTTTTTTTAACTGTTTAGTGATCAGTTCTTTGCAGTTTAGAGTCTTTGCTAAGACTATGGAATTTAGTGGTCCTCCTTCGGTTAGTTTATGATACTCTAGGGGATTTATCAACCATGGAGGAGGGAACAAGGTCCAAGTACCTGGCACATCTACAAAGGGGTTCAGATATCACTATAATGGTAGCGATTGGATGTTAGATACATTTTTTCTCCTTAACAAGTTTGGTCTCTTAAGGGTCAGGGCTTTGTAAATATCTTCCTTTTCTCAGGGTAGCAGAGTCCTTCTTCAAGAGCTCGGGAGATCTGTTGGTCTCCGTCTTGGCGGCTTGGCAGGTTTAACTTTTCAGGTGGGGCCCCTCTCTTCCATTCTGCTTCTGCCTCCAGAAGACATACCTTTCTTAGTATACACATATGTCTGGGGACAATTGTGTGTTAAGTCTATTGCTTCAGCTCCGCTCAGGATAGGTCGTCCTATTACAGATTAATAAAATGACCTTTTACTCCCATTTTACCATTTATGAAGATTTGTCTTTCCCACTCGGTTCCCCAGTGTAGTTATGTGACATGTCCTGTTTCTCATACGATATCTTCCTTTAACGCATGGGATGGAACCTACAAAGCTTTCACCCCCTAAGGGGTATTTTTCTTTATCTCCGGGAGAGCTAAGTGTTTATCTTCTTTTGTTTGCTATCTAGGTTCCCAAAGATGGTATGAATTTAAGTGTTTTAAATGTTTGATTGGACAACAGGTGAGATTATTACTCCGATGGGTTTTTTCCTAACCTATTAGTATAGGAAAACTTTGTTCAGTGTTTTTCCCCTCTCTTTTTAACCAGTTGGTTTTAGTGGCCTGTAAGGAACGCTGGAATTGGCACATCTTCCCGTTGTTTTTCTTGCAGTGTATTTGGCTATGCCTTATAAGACAGTTATTCGGCCAGCCTAGCTTTGGGCAATACTCTTGCAGCCAGCTGATTGATCAAATGAAAACATTTTAAAACATTTCTTCTCCTATTATTTTTATTATATTGTCACTATTGTATTGATCATGTTATACTAATGGGATGCAAGGGCCTCAAACTTGCATAATATGAGCCTCCTGTCTTGTCATAGAATGGCTAATCCCCCACACTAACGTGAGATGGGGGTTTAAATTCAATTAAAGACAAGGAGGCGAGTATTATCCCACCCCCACACCCTTGATATGATATGATATGGCAGTTGTGACACGCATATACACAGGTGCTTCAAGAGAGAACATTCTTTGGTTTGTTGTTCTTCCCATCCACCCACCCTTCTTGCTTGTTGTTCTTACAGCTACGAGTTGAGGTTCTGATCAGGAGTGTGGATCACAGTTACAAGATGTGGAGTACATGGTACAAGAGCTTCGCTGGATTTGTCGTCATTGTTTATCATCTGATCTGTGCAGTGGACGTCTGGTTCAAGACAGCTACAGAAAGAGGAGTTGGGTTTAGAGTAATGGACTTATATAAGGAAGGGTCTCTGCTCATTGGTCTCCTGCAGGGCATGACCTGTCCTCCATGATGGATTGGGGAGCTCCCTTACATTGACATTGAACTCTATTTAGTTCTGTTCTTTACAACTTTTTTTGTTTGTAAAAGTTTTTTCTTTGCTGCTGTGGTTTCAGAGTAAAGATTGAAATGCATAATTCTCGCCTCCTTGTCTTTAATAGAATCTAAACGCCCATCTCACATTAGTGTGGGGGATTAGCCATTGTGAACATTAGCCTGTGCTGCATCTAGATAGGATTTGAAGGCTAGCGGGTCCCACACTTGGACTTATGAAGGTTAGCAAGTGCTACACTTTGACAGATTTGTGAATCTTGGCATATTAAATGTAAAATAACCCACTAACCAAAAAGCTCAAACTTTCTGTATACTTATCTCACTCAAAAAACTCACACAACCATCTCTCGCACAAGAAGCCGCACACACTTCACCACACTGCAGCAACACATAAGCCAGACCAACAGCACACAAGGACTGACATCGATCCGATACTCGCACCAAAGCACAGCACCCAGTGTATACCGAGTTGAAGCTGCCAACAGAACACCACCCCTCTCACTATCCTAGCCCTCTTCACCTTACTAACCCATCCCACCTTCTCGTTTACAGATCCGCAGAGCACCTGGGGACCAACTCTGTTGGTGACAGTGCACAGTAAAAATACCTTTAACATTTAACAATGCTGATTTTGGCAATCTTCCGATCTGAGAACTGCTGTGTCGCACATTCAGACTAGTTTGCCACTTCACTTCACCAGCTGAGCACATCAGGTCATGGCTCAAACAAGAAGCTAATCACTGCAACTTGCTCATTTGAACCGCTGTAAAAACCACCAGCCTTTTTGTAGTCAATTAAATTGAACGTCAAACCGACCCTGGTGTTGTCATTGAACAGCATCCCTCAAAGCCAAACCGAACTGCTGCATTCTCGAACAGCAGATCCAGTAACAAGCATATTCAAAGTTGAACCATTCATCGACTGATGGACCGACCCAGGTGGCCCTCATGATCCTCCTTCTCTCAATGCCACATCATACCACCTCGACCTGTACATCCAGTCAACTGCATCTTTGCTGTTGAACCATACATCGACTGCCAATCTGACCCTGCTGACTTGTGGCCCTCACAAACTGAATTTCACAAGCACTGCTTCGAATTGCAGCGAGCATCAGATTGACCCTGAATTGACATAGGCTTCCCAGCAGGAACTCTGACTGTCGCATTCAGCCTGGCTCAAACCACTTACACTGCACCCTAAGGACTGGTTTGATGCTGTTGTACAACCAAGAACAGTGAAACAGTATTATTAACTCCTAACTACAAGTTTTGTAGAGGTGTGGGGGCTGAGTATGCGATTTATCCACTGCTCATCAACGTAATCCTGAGGGTAGAAGTGATTTCGTTTCAACCACATGTGTGGATACAATTATTAATGGATATGAGTGCAATAAATCCCCCTCACTTCAACTCAAAATAGGAGAAAGGATGAGCACCATAAATATACTATAGTATTCAGATATGCAAGGGCCAAGAAATTCCTAAATTACTGTTCAGTAAAATAATATTGCTGTGAATTTCAGGCAATCATCTCCCACTAAGAAGTGTTGGAGCCAAGCTGGGATATTTACTATATCACTCTGTGCCCTACATTTCAGACTTCAAGAATCGGAGTAACCATGGGAACCATCTGGTAGGAGTAGGGAAAAGCTGCCCACACCTGAGAGCTTTAATAAACGAACAGGCAATACAGTTACTGTGCTTGAACTGTTAAAGCACCTCATTTATTCAAATGTAAAATGCATGAACATCGAATTGCCTCTGTGAGCTGTTCTAATCCACAAGTAACACATTATGAGGCCACTACTGTAATTTGCCCAAATGTTGCCAGAAATTACCTAAAAATGTGAGTTTTTTGTTCCCATTTTTGCAAATTGAACACTATAACATTTTTGTGTTCGAAAATATTTTAAAATTAAAGTGTTGATGGAGTTACCTTTTTCTACCATATGCAGAAGGACGAAATAAGAAGGCAAAAAGAGAGAAACAATGGTGTGATATATTCTCTTCTGTTTCACGCATCTTTACAAGAAAGAAAATCATTATGAGGCACACTGAGGGGCCGATTCATGGGAAAGTGCGCATTTCTCCTGCATTTGCCATGTGCTGAGAACGACACAGCGGAAGCCTGCGTGCAGGATAAAAAATGCATGCTCTGCGTATTCATGGATCTAAATGCTCATTTCTAGCAGACACGCAAAGAGAATCGAGCGATGCGAGGAATGCCCTCAACACACCCCAACGCAAACCAAAAAGATAGCCGAATACCAACCTTTCTGCAAAGCTCTGTCTCCACCTCTGACACAACATCTAGCACCCCAGCTACCCTGCATGAGGTTCCACGTAAGTAACAACTGCAACCCAGCTACTCTGCCTGAGGTCCCACCTAAGTAATGGCTGCACTCCAGCTACTCTGCGCAAGGTTCCGCATAAGTAACGGCTGCACCCCAGTTACTCTGAGTGAGGTTCCACGTAAGTAACGGCTGCACCCCAGCTACTCTGCATGAGTTTCCACGTAAACAAAGGCTGCACCACAGCTACTCTGCATGAGGTCCAACATAAGTAACGGCTGCACCCCAGCTACCCTGTGTGAGGTTCCACGTAAATAACGAATGCACCCCAGCTACTGTGCTTGAAATCCCACGTAACTAATGGCTGCACCCCTGTGAACTGCTCCCTTGGCTCCACTGGCGCATACCTTGGCTGCACATCAGCCCCCTCAGATGCAGATACCACCCACCAGCCCTGCTCACCTCCAAAACTACCACAGGCAGCCCTCACACCCCACAGCCCCCCTCACATCTGACATTACCCAAGGCAGCCCTCACACCACTCACCTGCTCCCCTCACCTCTGCCACTACCCCAGGCAGCCCTCACACCACCCACCAGCCCAGTCACATCAACATTACCCCAGGTAGCCCTCACACCGGACATCAGACCTCCACTCCTCCGACACCACCCCAAGCAGCCCCCTCAAGTCCAGGCACCACCCACCAGCCCCTCTCAACTCGAACACCACCCCAGGCAGTCCCCTCAAATCCAGACAGCACTCGCCGGCCCCCCACACCACCACCACTTCCCCAGGCAGCCCTCACACCACCCACCAGCCCCCCTCACCTCTCACACTACCCAAAGCAGCCCTCACACCACCCACCATCCCCCCTCGCCACTAACACTGCCCAGGCAGCCCTCACACCACCCACCAACCCCCCTCACTTCCAACACCAACCCAGGCAGCCCCCTCAAGTCCAGACACCACCCACCAGACCCCTCACCTCTAATGCCACCCGAGGTAGCCCCCTCATGTCCAGACACCAACTACCAGCCACTACCCCAGGCAGCCCTCACACCACCCACCAGCCCCCTGCACCTCTGACACTATGCCAGTAAGCCCTCACACCACCCACCAGCCATCCACGCCGCTGCCACTACCCCAGGCAGCCTTCACACCACCCACCAGACCCCCTCCCCTCCAACACTACCCTAGGCAGCCCTCACACCACCCACCAGCCCTCTTCACCTGAAACACCATCCCAGGCAGCCACCTCAAGTCCAGACACCACCCACCAACCCCCCTCACCTTCAACACCACCAAAGGCAGACCGCTCAAATCCAGACACCACCCACCAGCCCCCCTCACCTCTGACAGCTCCCTAGGCAGCCCACTCAAGTCCAGGCACCACCCACCAGCCCCCTCACCTGTGCCACTACCCCGGGCAGCCCTCACACTACCCACCAGCTCCCTTCATCTATGGCACTATCCCAGTCAGCCCTCACACCACCCACCAGCCTTCCTCACTTCCCCCACTACCGCAGGCGGCCCTCACACCACCCACCAGCCCCCTCACCTCCTATACCACCCAGGGAGCCCCCTCAAGTCCAGACACTACCCAACAGGCCGCTTCACCTCCACCACTACCCCAGGCATCCCTCATACCACCTACCAGCCCCCCTCCCCTCTTAAACTACCCCAGGCAGCCCTCACATCACCCACCAGCCCCCCACACCTATGCCACTACCCCAGGCAGACCTCACACCACCCACCAGCCCCCCTCACCTCCAACACCACCCCAGGCACCCCCCTCAAGTCCAGACACCACTCACCAACCCCCCACACCCCAGAAGCCAACCCAGCTGGACCCTGCCACATCACCTCCTTAACAGTGCATTATTGCACAACAACTTAACTGAATTCTACTGGCCTGTCACCAACATAAATCACACAGGCCACATACCCACCTACATACCCAAAGTCTTGGTGCACTGATGCAGAATGCAGGTTTTTTTCTCATCACAGGACTCCCTGGTAGATCACAACCAGTGACACAGCAACAGCACAGCTGCATTTAGCAGCAGATACACAGTGAAACCACCATGTACATGTCACACAGTAAAGCAATGTGATGCAATGTGACTTATCATTGTGCACATGTGTCATTGCAATTGCCTCAAACTGCTGTAGGTAAAAATGAACTAGAACGATACTAGTCCAAGACATCAGTGACAGGACAGAGTCACATGTTTTGTCAGTGCATAGTAGCAGACAACATGCAATGAATCAATGGACTGAGGCCGGAAAGCACAGCATTCTAAGCCCCTGCAGCCAACATAATTTCAACAGGCATGCTTTGGGGTGATGCAAAGGAATTCTGAGAGTGTGTGAGCCAAGCAGACATATGATGTGTACATCCACATATAACCAAACTCACATGTGGTGAAGAAGCAATAGAGTGGCAGAGGTGCTGCATGACATGAGAACACACGCAGTTTGTTAGTTGATGTGTGTTGGTGGGTGTCCATGCATTATGAGCCCCCACCACCTCCATACATAACTGTAGAGCGTGTGCCACCCCTCCACAGTTTGTCCCCAACCCATGTGAGAGTCACACAACAAATGCATAGCAAAATAAAACTAAAACACATGAACAAAGAGACAACACCAACTGTGTGATAATCAACGAGAAACTATTAACAATATATACACTAGCACAAATCTCTATGTGGAAAGGAGGAAATGACCAAGAGAAAAAATGAACTAAAACAATAAATCACAAAATCAACTATTTACATGGGTAGCGGGCTCAATACTGTGTCATTATGTCTTCCTGGGCGGAAGTCACGTTCTTCGTCTTCCACTAGGAGGTGGCCCACTGTCCAGTCCTGGATGGTTTACAGGCAGTCCCTCATCCTCCTCTCCTCCTCCCCCATCCCTGCAAGCCTCCTCTGGAATCTCAACCCACCGCAGTGTCCTTCTTTCCACCAGATCTGCCCTCGCAACCCGTGCCACCCTAGCCCGCTGCCTCTCTACCATCAGCTGCATTCGCAAATCCATCTGGACGCACAGCATATATCTGAACCGGCAACGCTCCTCCTGCCAGTTGTCCAAACCTTGCTGATTCACTTGCCTCCCCAATGTTATTAGGCCCTGTGTTGCTTGCCCCTGGACAGTCTTATAGTGCTGCTGCCTGGACAAGAGTACCCTGCACATGCACCCCCAGCATCTGGATGTTGCACGATGGGGGGGTACAGTACCAGCACTGTCATGATGTTCCAGCTGCCACAGTGATGCCTGTTCTTGTGCATGCTCCTGGGTAGGCACAGCGACCACCTCTGCTGTACTTTTTTTGACTTCCACCTTAGGCAGGGACGTGCTGACCACCAGGCTGGGCGGTGTGGGTAGGACAGGCGGAGATGGACCGTGATGGAAAGTGGCAAGGAAGGCCCCCTGGAGGATGACTGGGGCACAGAGTATGCAGCAGAGGAGGGGGTCAGCTGAATGTGCCAGCACACAGAGACCACTCGAGAGCACCGCACGTGACAGCTGGGACATTAAAACCCACATGATTTTGTGATAATAAGATAGGAGGTCACAAATCTCTCTCAAGCCATCACGAATCCTGCCTGCATGCCTTGCAATCCCAGCCAGCAAGGCATGCAACACCTCAGGCGTGATCTCCTTGGCCCCAAAGGCAGACCCGGACCGAACGGGGTAGAGGCATCCACGACGATGGTCACAGCTGCATAAAATGGAGCAGGGACAGGAGGTTGGTCAGCTCCCTCCATGGTGCACTGCACATCCTACTGTCCCTGTCACAGGGGTGCAGCCTGAACACTCTCCTAGATGTCCCCACCTGACTCTGTGCACTTGCCTTCATCTTCCTCCTCCTCCAGCACCACCTCCATCTCCCTGGATGACTCCACAGAGCCTTCCTCCCTGAATGGCACCTCTGTCCCTTCACCCTGGCCCATAGCCACTGAGGAATCCACCATCATAACAACCTCCAGGGACATACCCCCAGCTGCCCCCCCCAATGGAACTGACGCTCCCCCAGCCAAACCCTCGGAAGATGTAGACTCCAGTCGGGCTGGCCGGGGTCTGTGCTAATGCCTGGTGTGTTTGCCAATGCCGTTCCACTCCACAATGATGCCGCTGCCCCCTTCATGAGCTACAATAACTGTAGACATTTTTTATTTTAAAAAAGACACCAGTAAACGCCATCAATGAATGGCTTGCATACACAAAATTAACAAGAGGAATCATGCATCATGTTACAACCATGAACTGACACACATGCAATGCACACATGCATGTATGTGCCCTGGCAAAGAGCATTGGAAATATGGCATGATTGTAGTGTGAAGGCTCAAACACAGACATGACTCGTGCATATGTGAAAAACATACATTTTACAGTGCCCAACAACACGTCCCCTACAACAGGCAACGCCGCCGTACCTATCATCAACACAAGAACGACCTTCAGCCATGGTCAAGGAGACAGCACCAGGTCACCTGCCCACACAAACACAGTCACCAAAGTCCACATGCCACAGCATGACCTGGAAGCAAGCAACATGTACCACCAGCCATGTTGGACATCAAATTGCACATGTCAGTTGGCCAACCATACTAATATTGCATGTACACACATCTCAAAAATGCAGTGGAATGATAGGTCACATCCCTGTCTGGGAGGCATCAATGCATGCACCCCACACATGCAGGGATCAAATCACATTTGTGGCACTATCCTCAGGTGTGCCTGCATGGATGCACTGTCAGTTGAGCCACACATCAATTCAGACATCTTTCAAGTCACTCACTTCCCCACAACATAGCATGTCCACATTGGTCATGTTATGTTCAAGCACTTGCTCCATGCTCACACACTGCACATGCACAACAACAACAAGCCATGAATGCACACTCTGAAAATCTTCATGCAAATGGCAGCATACAATGTGTGACCTCACAAATGGCCTACATTGGCATGAGTCACTAATCAGCTGCATCTCACAACACACTCAAGCCACAAAAAGGATGCAGCATCTGCAAACATGCATGCCACTCATACACCCTAGAGCATTGTCACACATAGGTACTCACTAGCGGCATTCAGATGACCATTCCAGGCAAAGAGCCAGTAGTTGAGGTCGGATAGAACCTCTCAAGTACCCACAGCTGTATCTGGGTGAACCAGTGGCAGCCAGCATGGTACACTTCCATGGTGGTTTCTGTGGAGAGGGCTGCCAATGCCTTGGTGTGGCTGTGGGTCTTGAGGTCATCTCTGCGTTTCCAGACAATCTTCCTGGGCCGGACAGCAACACCCCTACGCTTTTATGGCAACTGTGACATCATCCAAGATTCTTTGCCTGGCATTGATGGGCAGCTGTGTAGCTGGGTTGAAGAGGTCATCATAGGCGCCTAGGACCCGATCCAACAGGATCCCAACTTCAGTGCTGCATAAGTTGGCAGCCCTTTGCCTCGATGTGAGGATGCTGCCCTCCTCAGATGACATGGATGGGACAGACATGGCGCACCCGAGGCAGGTATGAGCTTCCTGGGTCCTCAGTAGGTGCAGTAGACCAACAGTGGTGTTGGTAGAGGTGGAAGTCCCGGAAAGTACAGTGGAGGTGGTTGCAGGACCCACACAGGAGTCCAGGCAAAAGTTGGGCAGCTGACACACCATGACAGTACAGGTTGCAGGCAGGCACTGACTCTCGAGCAGGCAGCAGCACTATAGGACTGAATGAGGCCAAGCAGGGCCCGAGGAGGCAAAATCAGCAGCAGTTTAGGCAGGAGGAACAGTGGTGTGTGTCTTGCATCCTCAGCCACCGATAGCAGTGTAACAGTCCAAAACGCATATGTTACATCCTGCGTGTGATGACGCTGTGCACCTAAGCGACACGCCTACATGACTCACAGCAATGATGGCGTAATATAAGTCAAGTGACGCGCATCATTATTTGTGCACAAATATTACGATCCAGAGGAGTTACAGAGTTGAATGTGTATTTTGCTACCTTATCTTCAGATCTAATTTACCCATTTTTATTTGGGGTGTGTGTTAGGCGGAAACCTGTGCAGTTCCCTTTGGGACCACTGCAAAAGATTTAGGACTACAGGTGTTTGGCAGTAAACCCACTTGGTAGCAGTCTTTACAACACAGATTCACTTGGTAGCTGTGGCTGAGCAGTCAGACTTCCCTCAATAAGAGTTAAGCAGTATGTGGAGTATACAAGATAGGGTAATTCTTCACAGTAAGACAAGCAACCACGCAACGAGGCTTAGTGTAAAGATATTAAGGTATTTATTTATAACGAAACATCTATCGAAAACACTATGGCACTATCACGGCAAACAAGTCAAATACAATTACTCTACGAAGAAGAAAACGATCAATCCCCCTAACAATACTTCGACAAGTCTAGGTTCTACCGGCACCACTTATTTGCAGACAGAGGTGTATGCCTCAACCTTGATGGCACTCTAATATTAGTTAGGACGGGAGAGAAAAATAAGCAGGTTACGAAATCAACACAGTTCAATACTTCACGGGAAAAATGCAAGGCAAGAAGGCAAGAACCACAATAGATCATAAAGTTCAGAGGCCAGGCCCACTCGGAGAGAGGCAAGGCGATATGTCCGAAAAAGTCTCTAGTGGAAATGCGTTCGAGTCTATGTAGCAAATTGTTATCGGCAGATTGAACCAATTCAGAACAGTACGTGAGAAAGCTTGGAGGTGACCCAACGGAAAGGAGAGGATTAAGACACCTTGCTCGATCCGATCGAAAGGGAAGCCAGGCTGACATGGTACCTTGTTTGTGGAGAGACAGCTCCGGCGGGGGCAGTTGTTCCTGGTGGTGGATGGACGTCGGGTCTTTGCCAGGAGTAGAGATGATCTCGTCGTCGAAGAAAAGTGAAGTCAGGTGCACCACCAGAGAAGAGACCAGCCGCGGAGTGCTCCACCAAGGCACCACCTTTTGGTCGCGGTACGGGGGTAGTGGCTATCCGGTTGCCGAGGTGCTCTGCACGGGCAATTCGACCACTGCGTCCTGAGGCGAAGAAAAAGAAAAGGGGACTGTTTGTTCCCACCAGTCAGGGGAAGAGACTCTCCGGCAGGGAGATCTCCTCTGTCGTCGGGAAGTGGTGAGTCGGTTCAGCAGGGCTCCACCGGAGGTGTCGTCATTGCAGGTCGGGTCAACTTTACCCTCGTCGGATTCTTAGGTCCTGTGGCGACTTCTGAAGATCCAGTCCCAAAAGCCCTGCTTTTATGCAGAAAACCCCCATTCATTCAGCCTAGCTGTCAATCAACACATGCTAAGGTGTGAGTGGGGAGGCTCACCACTTGGGCCAATCACAACAGAGTGCGACTGGAGTTGGCAAGGCAACTCGGTCCAGGGTGCCTAAACCCACTCCCACACTCCTGTGGTAACCCAGACAGAATGGCACCACTTTGGAGGTTCTCTGTATAGAGGCCTGCCAAAAGTGGAACAAAGGGCTCAACCTTTGGTTTAGGAGTCACAGAGACGAACACAGACGCCATTTTACAAACTGAGTTCTGGCAGAAAATACCATCCGATAAACTTATTTAAGATAAGTAGACCGGTGGTACGTTAGAGATTAACGAGAAACAGTATCAATCTCTAACAATGGGACGAATCCCATAGGGTTATGTTCGGGGTCGAACATAACAAGTAGTTTCCACTGCCATCAGCCAAAACTCGACGAGGGGGGACGGGACAGTGCCCCCTCGAATAACAGATCCAAGAGTAATCGAATTACCCCTACGAGTACGTCCACAATAAGATGGTTTGTACTAGTTCTGTTAGTAAATTTAGGTCTAATAAAGCCAATGGTGACTTTACATGCCCGGGGCGACAGTAGTCAGTCCCCGGGTATGGAGTCTATGATGGAGGTCCGCTAGGACGCCCCAGTGTTATGGCACGTAGGGTGCGGTGTAACACACATAGAAAAACATATGAGACCCTATGGAGTAAAAGACCCCATAGCCCATAGAACACATTGACATTCAAAGGAATTACACACTTTCATGTCCAAGAGTGGGAGAAAAAGAGTCTCACTCTTGGCAGGATGGAAAAAACAAACTGCAGAAATCCAGCAAAGCTGCTGGGGAACTCACTAGGTTAGGAAATTCAGCCTAAACAGAGAATTCTCCCTAACAGGGTGTTTGTTTTTGTCTACTTCCTGAAGCATAAGATGTTTTGTGTAGGCACATTTTTTATATCTGGGTGCCACTGTGTATCACATACCACATTTTCAGTTAGCGGAATATTTCTGGGTACCGTGTATGCAATTTTTGTGTTTGGAGGTGCCACTGCATATAGCGTGCCGTTTTTTCTGTTATTGGAAGCTTTCCAGGTACCGCATACACAGTTTTTGTGTTTTTGGGTGCCACTGCATATCCTATATCATTTGTTTCTCTGTTGGGGTACATTTGAGCCTTGCTGAACCACACATCTGCGTTGTCCATCACGTAGACCTTTCCATGACTCACATTACCCAGGACAATAACTTGGTGTGCCTCCCATTCATCCCTTACACCTGTGAAATGAGTAGAAAGGTCCCAAGTGGGCAGACGGAGTCGGTGGGGGATGTGGTGGTGAAACACTTGCTCCAGCCCAAGGGGGTCGGGATGTGGTGTGGAGATACCTTCCCAACCCCAGGGGTGCAGGGACATGATGTGGAGACATCTGCCCCAGCCCCAGGAGGACATGGCAGGCCCCAGACCACAGGTGGCCCGGCACCTGGATGCCAAAGTCGTTCCAGCCAGACAGGGGCAGCTCCAACATCCTGCGCCACTTGTGGCAGGAAGGGAGGCCCTACACATCATGAACAGGCTCAACCCCAAGACACAGCACAAGACACTGGCCTGCAAGGGAAGACAAACTTCACTGGTGAGGAGCAACAGGTCCTCATTGACTAAGTAACCGATCACCATCATGACATGTGCCTGTATGCGGGGAGCGCACATATGTATGCACAACGTATGGTGCATTGGACTTCTGTCACGGACCAGAAAAACACCTATGGGGTGGAGATGCGTACAACGGAACAAGTTGTGAAGTGCTGGAATGTTCTCACCCGTCGCACCAAGCACACGCTGAGTGTCAACCTGGCCTCTGCGATGGCAACTGGAGGGGGTCAGGCAGAGGAGGAGTAGCTGACACTGCATGAAGAAGCTACAGGCCAATTCTTCCTCCTTGAGCAGGTACAAGGTGTGCGAGGCCTGGAGAATTATGAGGACACATCAGGTGAGTGTCCTTCATTGCGCCTCCTGTTTTTTTTTCCAGTCATGCATCACCCACAACATTTGTGTATTGTCACACCTGTCTGCATTTGTAGTATAGCCCTGAGTAGATCATGTCTTGTGACTTACAGACTCATGTCAAATGGGCATTCTAGGCGTAGCCCTGTGACTGGCATTTGTGACACGTGTCTGTGTGGCAGGACACATCCCATACAGGGTACTCCCCTGGCAGATGTGCACTATGTGACAGCTATGTGTACTGTTGATTGCTACATTCTTGTTGCATTTCACTCTGCATTGCTAGGCACGTGCATGCAGACAAAGTTTAGCATTCACGAAAGAAAAAAGACCTTGGCTGTGAGGCCAGCGGTGTGGGCTGCACTCCTGTGTACCACTCAGTAGTGGTTTAGTTAAAGTACTAAACATTCTTCTGAAACGTGTAATAGTAAAACAAATATGTGTTTATTTATTCTTATGTTGCTTATTATTATCATAAGCTTAAATTCCTCAAAGGGAATTGAAATTATGAGGCAAAATTGTCACTTAAAGGCCTATGCATTTCGGGTTCAAAACGCTTCCTCAGGGCCTGTTAACATATGTGATTATGAATGCCTACTGATTAAATCTCTTAATATAGATAATCGTAACAGTCAAAATAGAACAACCATAATTATGGCAATTAAACAATAAGAAACATACGCCAAATGTCAGTTTGAAATAGTCATCAAGTGGAAACATCATTCAACAATCAAGTGTAGAGGACATGTATACATTACCAACATCAGCATATGGTTAGTGTTTGAATAGTTCGTAATCAAAAAATGTCATCAATCAAAGCGGGTCATGGAGAAGTTGCAAGAGAAAATAATGAAAAGAAAATATGAGCACACTATTAGAAAATGAAAACCTAGCTTCCAATTGCTTTTGTACTTGGTATGAAGAAATAGTCACTGACCTGCTATTCACATGTTAAAAAACTCCATTAGAAAATATCACAGAAAAAAAACTATCATCTGTGTTAGGTCTGAAAGTTAAAAAAAGAAAGAAAGAAAGTGTCATGTGTAACTGAGATGGTGATAATTAAAGAAATAAAGAATTGACTAAAAAAGAAGAAAAAAGGAAGAAACTAACGAGGTTCATTACCTGGATTAGTTCAAACGTAATAGCCGCTGGCTGCATTAGCGGGTGGCGAGCTGGAAAAGACATGTGTGATTTCTCGAAATGGCAGCGTAGTATAGAGTTGCCTAGGTGCCAGAGTCGCCTTCTGTAAGATCACTAATACGAGGAAGTGGGAACGAAGCTAATGTTAGCTTGAATGTGCGGGAATGGTATGCACAAGGTACCGCGGTAAAATCGTGTCAATTACCTTGAATGCTGTGAATAGTACGAGCGGCGGGCTGCCGTAGAAGTGGATGCAGCAGGACGTGAATCTGTTGTCTGTCTTGCTAAGCTTCGGGAGGCTGCCTTGGAAACAGTGATGACTAGGATACCTACGTGTTTGAGCATGCTGTAGAGATATCGCGAGAGTCACCAACTCTCGCGAGATCTCGCTTTGGTGGCGAGGACCGCCCTCGCGTGCTTCGCGCGCATTACGGGAGCACCAGAGGACGCGGCAAGACGCGTCCTGCCGGCTCCTCCGAGATTAGGGCCTGGCGGCTCGCACCACGAGACATTTTAGTCCCACAGCCCTGCAACAGTTATTAGGCACGTTTGCCTAGCCTTCAGGTTCTGTATTACTTACATGTTCCTGGCAGATGTCCACTGTGCAATAAAAGACATCAAGCCAGTCATCACGCCTCCTGTCATCTGTGCAAGCGTTTACTACATAAATTGGCGACGAGGATCACCACTGCAACTCACGTGGGAACATGCAAGGAGCGACGCCGCCACCTCCCTTCCTGCAAACTCCAGGTAAACCCGCCATCCCGCGGCCGCAATGGCAACCCCTTTTCACAACGTATGTAGAGGCGCTAGGAGGGGCAGGATTTTCAGCGGCACGGCGTAGGGCTATGTTACTTAATGCCCTAGGAGTGGAAGGACAGCGGGTGTTTGAGAGTCTCACCCTGATCACGGTGGCAGGGGACAACGATGACGTCTTTAAGGAGGCAGTTAGGAGAATAGTGAAGAGATTTGCCAGTAAAGAGAACACGGTGTTGCACAGAATACGCTTTTACACCCGCAGACAAGAAATATCTGAACCTGTCGACGATTACGTCACCAAGCTGCGAGAACTGGCGGTGCTGTGCAGTTTCGGCAACAATGCTGAGAGCCTCATCTGCGACATGTTGACAGTCCACACTAACAGCAGAAAAGTTCAAGATAAATTCATTATGGAGAAAGAATTACAACTGGAGAAGGCGATCGAAATTGCCAGAGTGGTTGAAGAAACGGTGGGAAGACGAAAAGAACTCACGGGAACCCACAGTTCTGCTGAAATCCAAGCAGTCACATTTCACTCAAAGAAAGAAAGACAGACACCCGACACAAGAGAGGGGAGAGGAGGTAAGAAAGAACCTCTGAAATGCCACAGGTGCACCAGCACGAAAAACCTGGCGTTCGATAGGGAGTGCCCAGCTAGAGACAAGGAGTGCTCCATCTGCAAACGCATTGGCCATTTCTCGTTGGTATGTCGGTGGAGGAACAAGAAAGTTACCAGTGTAAACACAGATCACAACAGGGAGCGAGAATCGTCCTCAGAAGATGAGGGGAGACCCACAGTCATTATGGTAAACAGCACAAGGGCAAGAAGAGAAAAGCCCCATTGCACAATCAAAATTGACGGTCGCGAAACAAGAGTTATGGCGGACTCTGGTTCGGACCTCACCATAATACCCCTACGGACATATAAGGAAATGGTGGAAAAAGAAAAGGTCCAAGTTCTCACCACACGACACAAACCCACAGTATTTGGAGGGTCGTCAGTTGAACTACTGGGATATATCAAAGGGAAGGTGGAGTTTAAAGGAAGAGAAACCACCACCAGAGTGTATTTCAGCCACGAAGGCCCAGCGGTACTGGGATGGAACGACCAAGACAAGCTCAAAATCAAACTGGACCCCAGCACAGAAGACCAGGTACTGTCTGTCTGCGCGAGGAATGGGCCCATTGTCAAGAGTGACTACCCAAAACTTTTCTCGGAGGAGCCGGGTCACATCAAGGGCTTTGTCCATAAAATAATGCTCAAAAAGAATGCCGTCCCAGTCAAACATCGAGTGAGGCCTGTGCCAGCAACCGCAAGAGACACTCTCAGGGATCAATTGGACAAAATGAGAGCGGAGGGTGTCATTGAAGAAGTTGAAGCGTCAGAATGGCTGAGCCCAGTAGTGCTGATAAAGAAACCGAACTCGCAAGAGCTAAGGGTGTGTATAGACCTTCGCAGTTTAAACTTAGAGGTCATCACCGACAACTACCCGCTACCGAGCATAAATGAACTCATTTTGTTGATGAAGGAAGCCAAAATTTTCTCAAAACTGGATATGAGAAACACATACCACCAAATACAATTGCATAAAGAGTCAAAACCCCTCACAGCATTCATCACACCATTTGGCACCTATCAGTTCACCAAGATGCCATTCGGGTTATCATCAGCAGCGTCAGTGTTTCAACGCATGATGGATGTCTTGTTACGAAAGGTCAAAAACGTCGCATATTTTCAGGACGACATCCTTGTGTACGCAGGGGATGAAGAAACGCATGACGCCACATTGAAAACTGTCCTGACCAAGTTGCAAGAAGCAGGGGTGAGGCTACGCCATGAAAAATGCGCATTCAAAGTGAAAGAGGTCGAATACTTGGGGTACAAAATCTCAGAAAAAGGGATCAGTCCCAAACAAAATCTGATGCATGCAATCATAAAAGCACCGGAACCTACCAGCAAAGACGAAGTAAGATCATTTCTTGGAAGGCAGAGTATTACGCAAAATTTATCCCCATGTTCTCTGAAACCTCAGCACCCCTCCGTGACCTACTCAAAAAAGGTTTGGTATTCTCGTGGCAAGAACCCCAGAAGAAGGCGGTTGAAAGTATAAAACGGCACATCATGGAAGCGCCGTGTTTACAGCCATTTAACCCAGAGTGGGATACAGTCATCACCATGGATGCCAGTGCATATGGACTAGGAGCAGTTCTTACGCAGAAGAAGGGGGACACGGAGCATGTGGTAGCCTTTGCCTCGAAGGCCTTGTCCTCGGCGGAACAGAACTACTCTACCATAGAAAAGGAAATGTTGGCGTGCGCATGGGCGGTAGAACATTTTAGAACATATGTGTGGGGCACGAAATTCAAATTGGTGACAGACCACAAACCCCTCATCCACATGCTCAGCCCGGGAGGTACCAAAGTGTCCACACCCAGATTGGCACGCATTGCAGCAAAACTGCAAGAATACACGTTTGAAGTGCAGCACATATCAGGGTGGAAGAATTCGCAGGCTGACTGCATGTCTAGATTGCCAGAAGGTAAAGACAAGGCCACCACGTTTCTACAAGGAGAATGCATAGTGGCATCTATCACCGATATAAAAGCACCTGATTATATGGAACTCAGCGAGAAACATTGGCTGGAAGAGGACAGAAAAGACCCGGCCATGGCGAAAATCCGTGAGTGGATCAAGGAAGGGTGGCCAGGTGAAAAAATGGTGCCAGAAGGTATGAGACCCTATTGGAAGGTGGCCGAGGAGATATCTGAAACGGACGGAATAATAATGAAGACGGACCAGATAATCCCACCTGTAGGCATGAGGAGCACCATTCTATGCAGAGCCCACGCTGGTCACCTGGGAAACACGATGACCCGGCGCAGAGTCCGGGAGGCCTACTGGTGGCCGTCCATGGACCAAGAGATTCGCACCATGATAGAGCGCTGTCATGAGTGCCTCAATAGCGACAAAAGACTGAAACTCAGACATGCACCCCTAATTCCCACAGAAGTACCAGAAGCGGTGTGGCCAAAAGTGGGCATAGACTTTACAGGACATCTGGAAGCGATGGCACCAGAACATCGGTACGGCATAGTGCTGGTTGATTACCTATCCAAGTGTGTCGAGGCTGAGTTCGTCCCAAACATTACCACAGCGACGGTAATTGAAGTCCTCACGGAAATTTTTCAAAGAGAAGGCCTCCCCAAGGAAGTAGTAACAGACAATGGGGTACAACTGATCTCACGGGACATGGAACAATTCCTAAGAAAGCACAATGTAGGCCAAAAGAAGGCGGCCTTGTATCATCCCCAAGCCAATGGGCTTGTTGAAAGGGCCAACAGGTTCATTAAGGGAGCAATCCAACTAGCCACGGCTTCTGGGATGGACCCCCTAAAAACTACCAAGGAGGCCATACCGGCCCACAGACTCACTCCAAACGGAATAACGCAAATATCCCCGTTTCGAATGTTGAGAGGGAGGAGTGCAGCCTCCACGCTCATACCACCATGGTTATCCAAAGTGAGAGAAGATGAAGCAGTGGACATGTCAGAAGTGGTGTGGAGAAATGAAAACAGCAAGGCATGCATGAAAACATGGAGTGACCAAAGAAGAAGAACCAAGCAAGCGTCAGACATTGGAGGGGGAGATTGGGTCAAAATAAGACTACCAAAAAAGGACCAAATCACAGGCTCTCGGTTCAGCAGACCCACCAAAGTGGTCCACAGGGGAACGAACCATGTCCACACTGAGGACGGGCGCACATGGAATCTGGAAAGAGTAGCCCTATATCAGAAGAGACAAGAAAGAGCAAGAACCCCGGAGAGACCACATGCCGAAGAAGGAATAGACAACGAGCGAAGGGAACAACGGGAGCCCGAGAGAAACGACAAAGAAAGGGAAGAAACAGAGATGGAACCGAGATCGCCCATGCCAGAATCCGAACAGGAGCAACAGGAAGATCGCACTGGAAAGGGTGACCGGCCGAGAAGAGAGCACAGAAGACCGGTAAGATACAGTGACTATGTTATGCAATGAACTTCCTCTTTCCGTACCAAAGGGAGGTGTGTAGAGATATCGCGAGAGTCACCATCTTCGCGCGCATTACGGGAGCACCAGAGGACGTGGCAAGACGCGTCCTGCCGGCTCCTCCGAGATTAGGGCCTGGGGGCTCGCACCACGAGACATTTTAGTCCCACAGCCCTGCAACAGTTATTAGGCACGTTTGCCTAGCCTTCAGGTTCTGTATTAGTTACATGTTCCTGGCAGATGTCCACTGTGCAATAAAAGACATCCAGCCAGTCATCACGCCTCCTGTCATCTGTGCAAGCGTTTACTACACATGCGTGGTAGTGTATGCATGTAAAGCAAAATGGACATGTTTGAATGTAGTTAATAAACTGGGTGTTGAATGAAAGAGCGGGTTATGAATGTAAATATATTGTATCCGACTTGATGTGATATTGTAAAAAGAAGAAATGTAAAAAAAGATGCTTTTAAAAAATAAAATATACGTAATAAGCAAAAAATAAAACGGGTGAAGGGTGGCTATGTAAGTAAGTGGAAAGGTAACAAATAGATAATGGTGACAAATAATCAATCTAAAATAGACTGTGCTAATGGTAGATTCTAGAAAAAGTAAACTAAATGCATAAAAATTACATGCAATGAAAAAAATGAAAAATCAGGTTTATAAGAAGCAACTTAGATCTAATTCTTTGTTCATCCCTTCTGGTGTCAGGGACCCAATTTTTTCAATCCATGTTGCTTCCCTTTGGGCTCTCAACTTCTTCATGTCCATACTCTGGTCTTTGGTGGAATTGACCTCCAGTACAGTGAATCTTAATTGTGCCACCGTGTGGCCATTTTGATTGAAATGTCTTGCCACAGCCGAAGTTTGGTTATTCACTCTAATACAAGATTTATGTTCCTTGATGCGTACACGTATTTTACGTGCAGTCTCCCCAACATAATACATAGCACATGGACATTTGATTGCGTAAATCACATTTTCTGACAAACATGTGGCGTGCTGTTTTAATTTAATTTTTTCTCCTGTTCTTGGATGTGATATGTATGGACCTTTGATGATATTATTGCAGCTGTCGCAACTCATACATGGGTATGTACCTGGAAATTTGTCCACGTTTTATGTTTGGAGTTTCTGTTTCGTGTATCAACCAGTAGATCTCGTAGATTTTTGCTCTTTTGGTATGCGAACACAGGTGGTTGCGCAAACAGTTCTCTAGATCTTTGGTCATTGTGCAGGATAGTCCATCTTTTTAGAACACTGTCTCTGATTTTGCAACTTTGGATGGAATATTTGGTAACGAAAACTAATCCAGGTTGTGGCTGTTCTTGTTTTTGCGTAAGTAGTTGAGTGCGGTCTTGTGCATCTGTTTTGATCCTAGCTGTAGTGAGGTCATCATCCGGATATCCTCTTTCTTTCAGTTTCATCTGAAATGTATCCAATTCAAGGTTGCATTCTGTTTGGTCGCTCACTATTCTTTTGACCCGCAGCATCTGCCCAAATGCTAAGTTGCGTAGAATGTTCGGTGGATGGAAACTCAACCTATGGAGAAGATTGTTTCTGTCAGTAGGTTTTGAGTAAAGTTTTGTCAATATTCTCTAGCCTTCGATTGCTGTTTGCACATCCAAATAATGAATGTTGGGATTCCCTATCTCCATTGTAAATTGCAACCTGTTATTGATGCTGTTCAAATATGAAAGAAAATCATTCAATTCATCTTGACTACCTGACCAAATTCCGAATATATCATCAACATAACTGTACCATTTTTTCAAATGTGGACTCCATTGTGGATTGTTGATAATGTGTCTGGTTTCGAAGTCAAACATGAATGTATTCGCATAGGAAGGTGCCATTGTAGCTCTCATTGCGGTGCCAGTTAATTGTTTATAATAAGTTTCTTTGTACTTGAAGCAATTTTCAGAGATGAATTTCAAAAGGATCATCAAGAATTCTGGGTTGGCTCCTATAGGTCCTGCATCAAGTAGTAGCTTCTCAACTGCTCTTTGTCCCAAATCATGTGTGATACTTGTATAAAGACTCGCCACATCAATGGTGAATAGGATATCATCTGTCGTGGGTTCAATGCTCTCTATGATTAGTAAAAAATGTGTGGTATCCTTGATGTATGTTGGAGTTTGTTGAACAAGAGGCTGTAAAAAATAATTGATGTAAGTACCCAAGGGTTGTAAGATACTTTTAGTTGCGGCTACTATCGGTCTCCCAGGAGGATTATTGAGTTACTTATGAATTTTTGGTAAAATATACAGGTGTGGCATCTTGGGATATGGGGTCTATAAATACATTTTGGTTTTGTTACTAATCCATTGGTTTTCTAGTGCCATTTCAAGAACATTGTGTAGTTCAGCTTTGATATCTTTAGTTGGATCGTGTGTTAATTCCTGATAAGTTACTGTGCCTGATAGTTGCCTCATACACTCTCTGTCATATTGTTCAGAATCTTGAATAACAATCACACCCCCCTTGTCTGCTGATCTGATAGTGATAGAATCATCTGAAAATAAAGTCTTTATGATAGATAGTTCGCCTCTTTTCAAGTTCTTCCATTTGGGTTGGCTGAATTGTATTTTTTTGATATCATTCAACACCATATTGTGAAAGATGTCAATCGCAGGAATATGCACTGGTGGGTTAAATGTGCTCTTAGTTTTGAATTCAATGTATTCTGTTTCGGTTTGGCTGGGGACTTCAGTGGTGTTCAATTTGAGTTTGCGTACTAGTTTATAAGTTTATATAAGTTTAACATTCACGCCATGTCATGCAAAGTTGCATGTTCCATTTCTCAGCTGCTCCTATGGGTTTACTTGTCACGATGCATGACTGAGATGTCTGTCAACGTGGCTTGTCGTTTTCCCAGAGTGTAGTTGCATAAGTGTCCACATACACATTCACTCAATTCAAGAGACACAGAGAGCCCACTCATTATGACACATGCTCCACCTTACCCTCCTACACTCTGGCTCCATTCCATGGGGCCACTGCCCTCATCCTCGTGTGGATCGGTGGACCTTGTTTACATTGCCCAATCCACTCTCTGTCTAGCTTCACTTCACAGACCTTGACTAGCAGGCACACTTTCGGATGTACCTACTCATGGCTTCTTCCCTTTCCACGCCTTCCTGCAGCCCCATTGTTATCAGTTCCCTGATTAGTGTCTCATGTGTTGACTGTGGTCCTGTCTGTGGATATGGATGTCTGGCTGTTCCCAAGTGATGTTATTGAACATTCAAAGGTCACTTGTGCATAACCTTTCCCCTGGTATGTGCAGAGATGTCACAATTGAATGGGCCTTCAATGTGCGTTTACACCACTGTTGAATGTAAATGTGCCCACTGCTGCCACGCATCTGTTGCTTACTGGACCAAGTGTGTGACTGCACAATGTAGGATGGGTGCACGTCCTGCCATTTCTTGTTAGAGTGCACCATGAAGCATATGCACATTTGTGGCTCTTCTTACATGGATGAATATGTCTTTCTCTGTCCATGTGCATGTGAGGATGCACCAGATGCAGAGCAGGAGGAGGAAGAGTTAATGGTGAATCAGAGCACAAGTGGGTGACACAGTGATAGGCAGTGAGAAACCACTGGTGCTCCAGACTATCCTGTGTCATGTTGCAGATTTTTCAGACTCACTATTCTTAGAGAGGCACAGCTCCCCCCCTACTGGTGAGGTCCAACTAGACTGAAACACGTGTCTGTGATTGTTGTTGGTACTCTTGTCCAGAGGAGAATTGCCCAGCACTTCGGTGCTGGACTGCCCCAGGGCAGGACAAAGACTGATATGTTTTGGATATTACCCCTCTGTGAAAGATAGTGAGCTAAAGACTCTGGGTAAGGCTCTCGTAACCAGGACTAATGTCTGGCAGAGAGATTCCCAGGGCCCCCCCCCCTTGTTTTTTGACTCTTCTGACTCAGCTGGCTTTGCTGCTGTACCTGATGTTAATACCTAAAAGAGGACAAAGGTTAGTTACCCAATGGCTGGATCAGGTGGTGCCCGTGAGTCTACGGTGGTGCAGCTGGCTTCTCAAGGCCAGTCAGTGGTTGTCCCCCCATCTGTGGTGGTTAGAGCTGAAAGGCCACCCTCCCATGGTTTTGCTTCAGGTCCTTGGGCTGATGTTCAAGGAAGGGTTTCAGACCTGCAGCCAGTGACAGGGGCACCACAGCAACAGGCATCTAACCTTGAATCTGGCCGACATGGGCCCCGCACATGTGGGGGACGTGTGTAGGCTGGGGAGACAGAGTAGGAACAGCAGATGTTGCATGCCGCACTCCAACATGGGAATGTGTTGGACAAGATATCTGAAGGGATAGATAAGATGGCCAAGTCCATGACCCGACCAGCGGCCCAGGTAGAAAAACAGCTACAGGTCATACGGTCCTCATGCCACTCCCACAGACTGCGCATGGAAGTGAACATTAAGGACCAACAGGCTCATCTTCAGGCACACAGTGTGAAATGTTAGCCATGAAGACAGCTATCCTTCAATAGCTCTCAGCCGCTAGGACACTGATCCATGAGGAGATAGATGCCTTCAGTCAGACACTCTCTCAGCAACTCAATGCATCACGGGTGAGCGTGCATACAGGCTCTGCCACCATCCTCGAGGATATGCATGGAGACCTCACCAACAAACTGTGCTGGTGCATTCAACTGTATCACGGCTGGCCTTGGCACTGCATGGTCTGCCTCCAAAACCACAATCTCCTGCATATCAACCGCAGGATGTGGGTCCTAGAACATGCCAGCCTCCTTGTCCACCGTTCCACCGTTGCCATGTAGTCCATGAGCCCATGGAGTGTTTTTTTCTTTTTTTTTGTCAAACGGACATTGACATGCAAACCCACCCCTCACCTCTCCAGGGTGTACTCCCCCCATGCCTCCCATCCAGAAAGGACCTTTTATTTATCTTGCCATGGCCAGATTTTATTTAAATTGTTTGGGTCCCCCTTGATTCTGAATGGGCACTTTTTTGTGGTTTATCACATTCTCCTGGCCGGATGTGTCATTCTTTTTGTTAACTTTCCAAGGTGGATTTAATTTATTTTACATTTTTGGGTTTCTTGACATGTGCAGTTGCACTGTCAGGGTCAAGATGGACAAGCAGCCATGCACAGTGACGTCAACTGCCATGGTTGCATCATGGAAATCAGGAGGGCATGTGCAGGTAACATTGGGTTAAGTGAATCTTAACGCATGTGTGCTTTCTGCTTGATTGGGAAATACGGCTGTTGTAATGCATTGTCCCATGTGTTTACCATGCTACAGAATCATGCAGTGACGGTACTCCATGAAAGGTCCACCATGCTCAGTTTTGCATCCCTAGTCCCCATGCTCTCTGCCCGGCACGGGCCCTCCTCTCACACATTTAGAGGCACAGTTCCTGGTGGAGCTGATGAGGGAATGATATGATATGATATGTTAGGTTATTTATAACACACATAACACCATGAGGTTTCTAAGCGCAGACCCGGGGATCGAATCTGTGTTGCTCTGTGTCGTCTTGCTTCCAAGGTGAGCAAGTTGCTGCTGAGCTATCTTCCCAAGTCAACATCATGCCAGCTCAGTCAGTAGGTAAACATGTACTATGTCTTGCATATTGTGTTGGTGTTATTGGTCACCATGGAATTTGAAAGGAGTACACATCTTGACATATTGGTGGCATAACCTTTTTGTGTTGTGAAATGTCTGGGCAGATATTTGTCTGTACACATGCATGTGTGTGTGTATACAGTTACACTTCTATGCATTTGCATTGTTTTTGTGGATGCATCATTGACGCCATAATTGAAAGAGAATGATATGATATGATATGATATGATATGGAATTTATAACACGCCTATACACAAGTGTTTCAAAGCACGGCGAGGCAAGGGAGGGGGAACAGAAGGAAGATAAACAGTGATCCTACTAGGCCAGGTGTCATTCAGATCGTGCAAGTACATGGGAAGGGGAAGGGGGAAAATGCAAGGGAGAGGGGGCGATGAGGGGAGAGTGCAGTACATGGGATAATAGACTTATAACATAGTAGGTTCGGCCAGCTGGTGGCAAGTGCCAGGGTAAGTGCAGACATACAGTGTCAAGTGCTGGGAGAGGTACTGTAGGGATACAGCGACAGTCCAGAGTGCGGGGGTTGCAGGGAAGGCAGTGCAGGTGTGCGACTGGCTCTGGAGGGGACCTTGGCCCGAGATCAGAGGGTGGTCAGGTAACCAGTGCAGTTTCAGCCAGGGGTTCAGCAGAGGAGAGGAGGAGAAAAAGCAGAAGCAAAGAGAAATGTTTTGAGGTGCTTCCGGAACTGGAGATGGTTGTCCTCAAGTTTCAGTGAGACAGGGAGGTCCAGAGAACGGCCCCAGCCGAAGAGAGAGTTCTACCGATAACTTCTTGCTTGGAGAAGCGACTAACCTTGAAGGAGTTGGAGTTGGAGGCGGATGAGCGAAGAGCTCAAGAAGGAAGATATTTAGGAAGAGAGAGTTGAAGGTATTGAGGCCCCAGGCCACAGGAGGAGAAAAAGCAGAAGCAAAGAGAAAGGTTTTGAGGTGCTTCCGGAACTGGAGATGGTTGTCCTCAAGTTTCAGTGAGACAGGGAGGTCCAGAGAACGGCCCCAGCCGAAGAGAGAGTTCTACCGATAACTTCTTGCTTGGAAAAGCGACTAACCTTGAAGGAGTTGGAGTTGGAGGTGGATGAGCGAAGAGCTCAAGAAGGAAGATATTTAGGAAGAGAGAGTTGAAGGTATTGAGGCCCCAGGCCCCAGAACACCTTGTGAACAATGCTGAGGGTTTTTAACTTAATCCTCCCAGCCACTGGGAGCCAGTGCAGGGATTTTAGTCCTCGAGAGCTACGATCCCTAGGCTTGAAGCCAAGAACAAGTCTCGCAGTTATGTTCTGAATAGGTTGCAGAGGGCGGAGAGTAGAGGCAGGCAGATTTAGAAAGAGGATTTTGCAGTAGTCCAGCACCTAGAGAGAACCAAAGATCTGGAGACAGTGATCTGCTGGGGAAAGTAGCGGAAAGGAAAAATACCTCTGAGGAGGTGTAGCTGGTAGTGTGACTTCTTAGAGATGTCAGAAATGTGAGGAGAGAAGGAGAGTGTGGAGTCGAAGATAACCCCAAGGTTTTTGGCCTCACAGGTGGACGCAGGAAGAGGGTCAAGTATGGCCGACCAGAGAGTGACAGGAAAGGAGGGAGCGGGTGTGCCGATGAGGAGAATCCCGTTTTACTGGCATGAAGGCAGAGGTCATTGGCAGCACACCACTCCTGGATGGGGACAGACAGTCAGAGATGAGAGAACGAGAAGAGGTGGCTGAGGGTGGCTGGAAAATTAGCTGAGTGTCATCCGCACAGCAATGGAAGTTAGGGCAGAGCTCTGCAATGCGGTGGGCAAGAAGTGCCAGGTATTGGTTAAACAGCCAGGAAGAGAGGTTAGACCCCTGGGGAACACCACAGGTAGAGATAGAGATAGAGGAGATGAAGGACCCAAGTTGAACCTGGGAGGGTCATCAGAGAAGAAAGCTTTTCCAGGAGTTTGCCAAGGAAAGGAGTGATGGAGATTGGATGGTAGTTGGCCAGGCAAGACGGGTCGGCAGAGGGTTTCTTAAGAAGAGGGTGCACATGGGAGTGCTTCAGGGGGGAGTGGAAGATTCCTGTGGAGAAGAAGTGGTTGCAGAAGTCGGCCGGGGCAGGAGTGAGGGAGTCAATGGGATCCTTGATGGTTTTGGAGGAGGCAGGTTGAACCTGTTTTGATGAGACTTTCATAGATCGGACTTGTCTGGAAACCTTGTCAAGGGAGAACAGGGGAAAGGCAGAGAAGGAGGAAGGAGAGGTGGCAGAAGAAGGGCCAGAGGAAGAGCAGAGAGTAGAGGGAGGAAGGGGATAGGAGGAGGGAGAGGACAGGATGTCCTGAGTTTTAGAGATGAAATGAGAAGCCAGAGCCATGCAGAGGGCCTGGGAAGGGACATGGGAGGTAGAGACTGTAGCAGAATCGGCCAGTTCTTTGCAGATTTTAAAGAGTTCAGCCGGGTTGTTGGATGTCGCAGAGACGCGGGCTTGGATGTGGGCTCTCTTCTTGGTGAGGACAGAGAGCTGGTATTGCCATTGGAGCAGGCGGGAGGTCAGTTTGTCAGAGGATGTACCAGAAGCACGCCATTTCCTCTCAGCCAGCCTGCACTTGCGTTTAAGGGTGACAAGGCCTTAGTTGTACCAAGAGTTGCACTTGGCTTTGGGCTTCAGGTGGATCCTCATGACAGGTGCAAGAATGTCTAGAGTATCAGATATAGCAGAGTGGAGAATGGAAAGGGCTGTGTCAGGGTGTGAGTCAGCCAAAGGGTGAGAGGGGTGAGAAAGTGGCAGCGAAAGCCTCAACTGACATGCGCTTCATGGGTTGGATGACCGAGAACGTGGGTGGCAGTGCTGGAGTTGGCTTGGCCTGAGGGGTAGAGAGGGGAGATGGGAGGAAAGGAGAAAGTGATCACTCCAGGAGAGAGGAGTGGTGAGTGGGATAGCAAGGGGAAGGTCTGAGGAGATCAGAGCATCCGGAGTGTGCTATGCAGAGTGAGTCGGACCAGAGGGGAGAATTGAGAGTGAGAGAGAGTCGCAAAAGTCTGTGAAGAGCCCAGAGGAAGGACAGGGAGCATCCAGGTGGATGTTGAAGTATCCAAGAAGGAGGAGTTGAGTGGTTGAGACCAGAAGAGAAGAGGACCGGTCCGCCCACTCGGAGAGGAAGGAGAAGATCTGACCAGGTGGCCGATAGATAGTAGCCAAAGTAAGGGAATGGCTAGAGAGAGAGAGAGCCTGCAGACGAGGCATGCCAAAGAGGAGTAGGCCTGCGTAGGAATGACAGAGGCAGGTATCCACTCAGGGAAGATCAGGGCTACACCCCCTTCGGAACGGTTGGACCTGGTCGCAAGAGGATCTTGTAACCATCAGGGAGGAGAGTGTCAAAGCTCGTGACAGAGCTGTCTGTGAACCATGTCTCGGTGAGACAGAGGACCTCGAGGTCAAGTTCCTCCAGAAGGAGGCAGATGTCAGAGGAGTGTTTGACAGCTGAGCGAGAGTTTAGAGTGGCAATATGGAGAAGGTTGCCGTCCTTGAAAGACTTCCGGGGAGGGGCACAAATGAGAGGTACGCCCTGCAGAGGTTTAGGAGAAGCCTAAGTAGGGTCAGAAAAGGAAGGAGGAGCAGGCAAGGTAGCCAAGGCGGAGGGAGCAGACGAGGAAGCTGTGGAGGGGGGAGAGGGGACAGCAGGAGAAGAAAGGAAATTGATGAGACGCGGGAAGGTTGGCTTGAGGGCCTTGGACCAAGACGGTGCCATTCACATAAACATTAATGATGACCTTAGAGGAGTGGAAGGAGGCCAGGAGGGCCACCCATAGGTTTCCACCATTAATGGGAGAGGAAGATAAAGGAGAGAGCACAGAGACAATATGAAGAGTCCAAAGGTCTGGTGAGGGAACAACAAATAGGATGTTGGTGAAAGTTTGCATGGAGGAGGCACTGGTATAGGTGTCAGCGATAGGGAGGCCTGGGTTGGAGACCAGGATGTCATTTTTAAACTTCTTCCTACAAGATTTAGTGAGTAGAGCGGGATAGTCGATAGAGAAGCAGTTAGAAACGATAGGAGAGACAGAGTAGGTAGGGAGAGGAGAGAAGAGAAAGGGAGTGAGAAGAGGAGAACACTAGGAAAGGACACAGCGCAGAGAGCAATCAGACGAGACAGCCAGAGCAGAAGAGAAAGTTGACAATGAGCAAGATAACTGGCACTAAGATTTGAGTACTTATTCAATGCAATTTTAAAACAGGAGAAAAACACACCTAAGTTTGAGAGTCCTGAATAGTGGGCAAAAGGCTTAGGTTTCACAATGCAATTTTAAATACTTACTCAATGCCATTTTTAAATAGAATGGACGGCACAATCTGGTAAACGCTGACCCATGTGCACTACAGTGGTTTACATTTTTCCTCACTGGTCGTCAACAGCGTGTCCAGGTTGTAGGTTTTCTTTCAGAAATCCTTCTTCAGTGCTGCGGTGTGCCGCAGGGTTCAGCACTATCTCCACTTCTTTTTAATATCTCTCTTTGTGCCCGAATGAATATTTTGGAGAAATATCAACTCAGATTTCATTCTCACGCTGATGACACCCAGCTATATATTAGGCTCGATGAAGGGGAAGGAGCTCTTGCCCTGGTCAGTAGATGCTTAGATGAAATAGCAACGTGGATGGAAGAAAATTGGTTACAACTAAATCCAAAAAGACAGAGGTGATCCTGTTTGGTCCAAAGCACCTTCTTGAAGGAAATACATGTCCTCCACTACCCCAGTTTCTAGGAACTAGCCTTAAGTACTCTACTAAAGTAAAGAACCTAGGCTGTATTTGGCAGAGTGACCTAGGATGTAGTGCCCAGGTCTCAGAGAAAAAACATACATATGCCACTAGCTACCCACCTCTAGCACACCAAAGGAAGGCTACTTGTCAGAAATTAACCTCACAGTAGGAATTTCATAAGATTATATCTCTCATCAGAGACAGAATGATGTATTTAGCATATTTTAATCATTATATCAAAGACAACATAATAAAATGACATAAAAAACCTATTTCCAGCGTTCGTCATTTGTAGAAACAAAAATGAGTGAGAAAAGCAACCACCAAGACATTTGCAGTATACAATTTGCGTGATGTTAGTAATGGTGTGTTTTGATCGCATTTCAATTATACAACAACATGGTATAATAACGTCAACACTTAAATATGTTTCTGGGGAGAAGGACAACACTGTTGCAGTTTAAAGCTCATCAGTCAAGTCCCAAGCCCCGTCTTCAGGACGCGATAGATTCAAGAAACAAGTTACACTGGCAACATGGCACCTATGTGTCAGTGTAAAGACCTAAAAAGATAAATGAAACATGTTTTACTCAAATTGATAAAAACTGTGATGATGGTGTGTACATGCATAACAAACAAGTAGCCAAGTTGCTAACCTTAAAATGATTTCTTGTGGTGTGATGGGCAAAACAATTGCGTGAATCTATTTAGTTGAGGGGGCAAACCAGTCAGTCTTAAGAATTCAGGCTGTAAATCAATATGTGAATTATTTAGGTTTTTGTTGAAACAAGTAACATATTGAGCCAACAATAGTCACATCTGGGTGTATGAAAAAATCATATTTATCATTTAATGTATAAGGCAAGAATTTTAGTTTCAAGTCCTGCAAAAAATATCAATAGTGAGTTTCTATGATATTCAGGACACTACATGTCCCTTAATGCATCATGGAATCTACAAACAATGCAAAGAGCCTTTTTCAATTTTACATGGTTTCACATGCTTTTCATTTCTTTCAAGCATATACATGGCAATGAGTAACACTTACTTTGTCATGATGATCCCAAAGGCTGTCTTGTATTAATGTATATTGGATTAGTTATTTGGAACCGCTCGCGTGTGCCACGTGTCAGTGAATAGCTCTGTGTGGGGGGTAAAGACACCAGAGAGTGCAATTAGACTCTCGATTCGTTTTTAGACAGCGGCCGAATGTGGCATGCAATAAAAGGCAGGCTTACCTGTCGTATGCACGCTCGCCTTCACAGAATTGCTTTACACCGCGGTTCCAATAGTGAAATGCCGGTATTAGCGACTTGACTTTTGTTTCAAGTCCTGCAGAGGAATATCAGTAGTGAACCGAATTTCTATGGTATTCAGGGCACTGCATGTCCCATAATGCATCATGGAATCTACAAAAAATGCAAAAAAGCTTTTCAGTTTCACATGGTTTTACATGGTGTTAGGCGGAAACCTGTGCAGTTCCCTCTGGGACCACTGCAAAAGATTTAGGACTACAGGTGTTTGGCAGTAAACCCACTTGGTAGCAGTCTGTACCACACAGATTCACTTGGTAGCTGTAGCTGAGCAGTCAGACTTGCCTCAAGAAGAGTTAAGCAGTATGTGGAGTATACAAGATAGGGCAATTCTTCACAGTAAGACAAGCAAACACGCAACGAGGCTTAGTGTAAAGATATTAAGGTATTTATTTATCACGAAACATCTATCAAAAACACTATGGCACTATCACGGCAAACAAGTCAAATACAATTACTCTACGAAGAAGAAAACGATCAATCCCCCTAACAATACTTCGACAAGTCTAGGTTCTACCGGCACCACTTATTTGCAGACAGAGGTGTATGCCTCAACCTAGATGGCACTCTAATATTAGTTAGGACGGGAGAGAAAAGTAAGCAGGTTACGAAATCAACACAGTTCAATACTTCACGGGAAAAATGCAAGGCAAGAAGGCAAGAACCATAATAGATCATAAAGTTCAGAGGCCAGGCCCACTCGGAGAGAGGCAAGGCGATATGTCCCAAAAAGTCTCTTAGTGGAAATGCGTTCGAGTCTATGTAGCAAATTGTTATCGGCAGATTGAACCAGTTCAGAACAATACGTGAGAAAGCTTGGAGGCGACCCAACGGAAAGGAGAGGATTAAGACACCTCGCTCGATCCGATCGAAAGGGAAGCCAGGCGGACACGGTACCTTGTTGTGGAGGGCAGCTCCTGCGGGGGCAGTTGTTCCTGGTGGTGGATGCACGTCGGGTCTTTGCCAAGAGTAGAGATGATCTCGTCGTCGAAGAAAAGTGAAGTCCGGTGCACCACCAGGGAAGAGACCAGCCGCGGAGTGCTCCGTCACAAGGCACCACCTTTTGGTCGCGGTACAGGGGTAGTGGCTATCCGGTTGCCGTGGTGCTCTGCATGGGCAATTCGACCACTGCGTCCTGAGGCGAAGAAAAAGCAAAGGGGACTGGTTGTTCCCACCAGTCAGGGGAAGAGACTCTCCGGCAGGGAGATCTCCTCTGTCGTCGGGAAGTGGTGAGTCGGTTCAGCAGGGCTCCACCGGAGATGTCGTCGTTGCAGGTCGGCTCAGCTCTACCTTTGTCGGATTCTTAGGTCCTGTGGCGACTTCTGAAGCTCCAGTCCCAAAAGCCCTGCTTTTATGCAAAAAACCCCCATTCATTCAGCCTAGCTGTCAATCAACACATGCCAAGTGGTGAGCGGGGAGGCTCACCACTTGGGCCAATCACACCAGAGTGCGAACGGAGTTGGCAAGGCAACTCGGTCCAGTGTGCCTAAACCCCCTCCCACACCCCTGTGGTAACCCAGATAGAATGGCACCACTTTGGAGGGACTCTGTACAGAGGCCCGCCAAAAGTGGAAAAAAGGGCTCAACCTTTGGTTTAGGAGTCACAGAGACGAACACTGACACCATTTTACAAACTGAGTTCTGGCAGAAAATACCATCCGATAAACTTATTTAAGATAAGTAGACCGGTGGTACGTTAGAGATTAACGAGAAACAGTATCAATCTCTAACAATGGGACGAATCCCATAGGGTTATGTTCGGGGTCGAACATAACAAGTAGTTTCCACTGCCACCAGCCAAAACTCGACGAGGAGGGACGGGACAGTGCCCCCTCGAATAACAGATCCAGGAGTAATCGAATTACCCCTACTAGTACGTCCACAATAAGATGGTTTGTACTAGTTCTGTTAGTAAATTTAGGTCTAGTAAAGCCAATGGTGACTTTACATGCCCGGGGAGACAGTAGTCAGTCCCCGGGTATGGAGTCTATGATGGAGGTCCGCTAGGACGCCCCAGTGTTACGGCACGTAGGGTGCAGTGTAACACTCATAGAAAAACATATGAGACCCTATGGAGTAAAAGACCCCATAGCCCATAGAACACATTGACATTCAAAGGAATTACACACTTTCATGTCCAAGAGTGGGAGAAAAAGAGTCTCACTCTTGGCAGGATGGAAAAAACAAACTCCAGAAATCCTGCAAAGCTGCTGGGGGACTCACTAGGTTAGGAAATTCAGCCTAAACAGAGAATTCTCCCTAACACATGGTTTTCGTTTCTTTCAGGCATATAAATGGCAGAGAGTAACACTTACTTGGTCATCATGATCCCAAGATCTGTCTTGTGTTTATATATCTTGGGTTAGTTATTTTGAACTGCTCGCGTATGCCGCGTGTAAGCAAATAGCTCTGTGGGGGGGCAAAGACACCAGAGGGTACAATTAGACTCTCTGTTCGTTTTTAGGCAGCAGCCAAGTGTGGCATAAAGTATAAACCAGGCTTACCTATCGTGTGCACGCTCGCCTTCACAGGATCGCTTTACACCGTGGTTTCAGTGGTGTAATACCAGTATAAGCAAAATGTCATTCATTGACATCAACAGAGGACTACCAAGTCCAGTCCTTCAGTGTATGTAATAGAAGAAGGACTTTCCTCGATGTGGGATAACGATCGGCCATTCTTAAGTTTATAGAGGTCCTAACAAAATATATACTTAACACTAGGATAAAACATGATCTGATTGCTAGTTCTTAGTATGGAGGTATGTATTATATATCGAGTGCATTTTATCTCTAGAACGTATTTATGCACATGATAGTTGTTTATTATATGACAGTTTTTCAGCAAAACGCCACCCTCCAACAGACATGGTAGACAGATATGGCAAAGAAATCATATTTCATAAACCCCCCAATGGTTATCTGAGCCATTAGTGGATAAACAAATTCCACTCTATGGCAATATTAAGGCCGGACTGGACTGTATTAAGATTGTAAATCATTTTTGCTCCATTTTTTTAAGGAACAGATCCCTGTTCCCTCCCCGTGGGTGAGCTTTTGATGTTTCATTGACGAACCAAAACATGTCTTCACATGTATGTTTTACTTCTAGATAATGGGCCACCAATGGTTTATCAGGAGTACCATTACGAATGGCTGAGCGATGTTCTACGATTCGTAATTTGACTGACCTAATAGTTTTATCTATGTAGATTAACCCACAAGGGCATTTTATCCCATAGATCACCCATTTGGTCAAGCAATTCGAGAAAGATCGGTATTTCCACAGCCTGTCATACCGGTCAATCTGTTTTAAATTCTTGGTCAAATGGCAAACTGAACAATGTCCACATGCATAATGTCCACTGACTAGTGGTAGTCCCCATAGTGTGGATTGAGTGGGTGTCTCAGTGTTGTTAATGGGGTAGGTGTGTACTAGTTTGTCCCGTAGATTTGGCATCCGTTTGAAGGCAAATCTTGGACAATTGGGTTGAAAATCATCGGTGTGAATGATTTTCCAGTTTTTTAGTATCACCCTTCTTAGGTCATTACTCAGGGGCGAAAAAGATGAGACGCATGTAATTCTATCATCTTGTGGTTTTTTGTGTTTCTGAAGGATCACTTCGCGATTTGCGTTACGTGCTCTCTTCATAGAACTCCTGATTATTTTCCTGGGATATTGTCTCTGTTTTAGTTTTTCACTCAAAAACTGGCTATTGGTTTTAAAGTCAGCCATTTCACTACAATTCCGTCGGATTCTAAGGAATTGTCCATAGGGCAAATTATCCTGTAAACTGGACGGGTGGAAACTGCTGAAAAGCAAAAGCGTATTCTTGTCTGTGGGTTTTTTGAATAGTGTGGTACCCAGTTGGTTTTCCTTTTTGAAGATTTTCAGAGCAAGAAAGGCTATATTGTCAGTGCTTGATGACATAGTGAATTTGATGGTAGGAGTTTGGCTGTTAAGCCATGTTATAAAGAGATCTAGTTGGTCCTGGCTTCCGTGCCAGAGCATGAAGACATCGTCTATATAGCGATGCCATGAACTGATGTGTTCATGGAAAGGATTAGTCGCCGTGTAGATGAAATTAGATTCGTAGTGATCCATGTATAAATTTGCTAAGTCCGGTGCAAATGTAGCACCCATTGAAGTCCCTTGCTTTTGTTGGTAAAAGGTTTGGTTACACAAGAAAACACTTTTTTTAAGTGCCAGCCTCACACATTCGATTATAAAGTTGGATGGCACTGTCCGGTCAGCTCTTGTCTCTAGATATTGATGTAACACTTCAATGCAGTGGTCCTGGGGGATGTTAGTATATAACGATTCTAAATCAAGGGTAACCAAGATGTCATCGGCCCCTGGGAGTAGACTGGCAATGATGTGTATCATAGCTGTAGTGTCTTGCACATATGATTTCATCTTAGCCACAAATGGTCTCAGGAAAGAGTCTGCATAAATGGAAAGAGGCTCCAACAGTGAGCCTATAGCTGAGGCAATAGGGCGACTAGGTGGATGAATCGCATTCTTATGTAATTTGGGTAATAAGTAAAAAGCCGGGGTGGTCGGATTGGGTCTAGTCAAGTACATCAGCTCATCTTTACAGATCCACTTTTGATTGTGTGCATTTTTCATAAGGCTCAAGATTTCCACAGTCAATCCCGTAGTAGGGTTGCCCACAAGTTTCCGATAACATAATTGGTTACCCAGCTGTTTTTCAATTTCCAGATTATATGCATTCACGTCCCACAGTACGATACCTCCCCCTTTGTCAGCGGGTTTCACTAAAAAGGAGGTGTTATTTTCGAGATTTTTTAAAGCTCTTCGCTCTGCTTGTGTTAGATTATCTTTTTGTTGGTTTTTGTTTTTAAAGAGATAATTCAATTCCCTTATTATTTTGTTTTCAAAAGTGAGAATCTCTGGAGAGATCATAGTTGGTGTTGGTGTAAAGGACGAAGGACATTTAAGTCCTGATATATTATCATCTAGAATGAGCCCCTCTTTTGGATTGCGGAAAAAATACTTGAGCCTTATCAATCTGAAGACATTTCTCATCTGTGCCTCAGTAGTGAATTTATCTGCAACTTTAGTTGGAACAATTGATAATCCCTTACTTAAGACACTAGTTTCTGTCTCAGTGAGGCAGTGGGAGCTAAGGTTAAAGATCGGGATTACCAGTTGCTCTGTGGCGGTTGCCACTGTCTGGTTGGCATCGTGCGGTTGCCCCATTGTCTGTTCTTCCCACGTTTCCCTTGTCCCTGAAAAAACTGTGGTTGGGCACCTCTTTGCGCCAAGCCTCTGGGGGAGGGTTGTGCCCAGGTCTCAGCCAAAGTACAATCTGCCTTTTACAACATCTGCCTTCCTTCTGCATCAAGCATTACCCTATATCCCTTCTACTGATCGCACTATTGTGGTCGGGGCACTAGTCAATGCCAACTTAGATTATTGCAATGGACATTTGATTGGAGTGCCAAGCAAACAGATTCATCTCCTTCAAAAAGTGCAAAATGCGGGTGTAAGACTAGTGTTCGATGTAGCTAAGAACACCCATATCTCTGGTCTCCACCGATCGCTACATTGGTTATCGGTGGAAGACCAGATTAAATTTTAAATCGGGTGTCTGGTTTACAACTGTTTAACTGGATTAGCAGCAGTCTACTTGATGAATAAATTGAAGCGCTATCGACCTACTCCGACCCTTAGGTCTGATGACCAACTCCTTCTTGTTATTCCCAGGACGAACTGTAGATCAAGAGGAGACGGGTGCTTTTCAGTGGCCGGACCTAGACCATGGAATAGTCTTCCTGTGAGCCTAAGACAGGCACATTCTCTGCTGAGTTTCAGAGCAGGTTTAAAAACCTATCCTTTTAAGTAAACTGGGTTTCTGTGTTTCTGTTCAGCATCCTCTTTTCTGATGTCATTCTCTCCAGATCAATGTTCCTCTTTCAATATATGGTACCATCTGCGCCAGGATTTGATCAAGTTTGGTGTGAGCGTGTTACAAATGTTTCAAATTCAAATTCATACTATACACACTTTACTTATTGGCAATGTTTCATTAAGTTTGGATGTAGATAATGCCTGATGGCATGCATTCACTGTGCATCTGCATGACCAACCGTGATGACTTTTCCTTACTGATACCCTTCCACTACCTCTGTCCACATGTTTTCTACCATGCCCTGCAGGAGTTCTCCCTGTGAACACTTCTCTTTGACCTGTACCACTTCACAATCCTCTGCCTTCTACACTTTCATGACCTGCCCAGACATGACACTGTTGAACATGTGCCACACACATTGATTCTCATGTATCATCATCCTCTGCTGCGGAGCTTCATGATGTGGAGTATGGATTATCATTGTGGGTTCTTGTGTGCATTAACACCACAGGAGATGTTTGTCACACTTGAAGCATGTCGGGTTACACAAACATGCCCATGTGTTCCTGTGACTGACTGGTCTGTGTTACACAATAAGAACACTTTTCTTAGTGTTGGATTTAGTTGGTTATCTGCACCAGGTTGTTTTACATTTTCTTCGGTTTTGATTCCTTCTTAATGTCATCTGCCAGTGTTTTCTCTGATGTAAAGCTGATGATTGACCTTTCACATTTGCCCATTCTTTTCAGTCTGCCCTTCACCGTTACCCACTTTTGTCCTTCATGTACCACTAGATTTGGTTCCTGTCCATCTAAGTTCCTTCTGTGCTCTACGACCAGGATTCTACTTAAAGTGGTGTTCATTTCTCCATCGTCTTCCCTAGGGCCGATTGTCTATGCCCTCACACACTGTGATGTCAGTCAGGTCCATCATCATTTCCGTTCCAGACAGTATCCTCCTTGCAATGTTTTTTTCTTTCCTCTCTCTCACTCTCTCCTGCTCCATTCCACTGCTTGTCAATCTTCACTATGTGTCCTGTCTCCCTCTTTGACTGTGTGATCTTTGTACACTGGGTGGGGCATGCCTAGTTTTGTGTTCCCTCCATGAGCTGTCATGGATGGGCAGTAGTTTGAAGTTGTTGCAAAGCATGTTTTTGCTATTTGAAAACGTATTTGCAGGTGGGACGCAGTGGATGCTAGCCAGGTGGATGACATGATGCCAGGGGGAATTCTCCAGAATGGCTAATTTCCCTTACCTACTGGGTCCCTCAGCAGCTTTGCTGGATTTCTAGGATTGATTTTTTTTTCACCTGGTAACAGTGTGAGCCTTTTTTCCCACTCTTACATGTGTTTTGCTGTGTGTGTTTAACATGTTTGTGTTCATAAACTGTGGAGCCTCACCTACTCCATAGGCATCATCTTTTTACTGTGTGTTAAACAGCACCTTCAGTGCAGTGACACAGGTTTTTCTTTTTCAGACTTCCCAACTCTGTCTCCATTTTCTGAGACTGACTAGTCTCTCAGAACATGTAAAGTTGCCATTGACTTTATTAGTCTTTTTAAACTCACAGACCCTGTACAAACTATCTTACATAGAGTTCTGGAAAAGGTTAATACTTATCCCTTTTTGTCTTTTTCTCATGGAACATTGTTTTGTTCCCTTTTCATTAACACTTGGCTGGTGGCAGTGGTAACTACCCTAATTTTCCTACTGCGGTTATTTTAAATAGCCCTGGTATTGTTTTAGGCTACCTTGGTAGCCTCAAACATAAACCCGCTAGATCATAAACATTTTTATACAGTTCCGGCTGGGTTTATTCGCCATTTCTTTTTGTAAAAGTCTTTCTCATGTTTTCATCTGTGCACCAAACCAGGTTTGGTTCCTTTGTTCACCGGCCTTTCGTGGGCTTCTGCACAGAAGCCCACCTTAGGCGCCTGAATGTCTGAGGGGGACAGGATGTGAGGGAGGGGTTTGAGACTCCCTGCACAGGGTCTCCTTGGAGACCCATGTCGCACTCTGGTATGATTGGCTGTGTGACTGTCCTGGCAAGACAGCCACCCTGCTGTGTGATTGACAGCCAGGCTAGGTGAAAGGGGGAAAACTGCATAAAAGCAGGTCTCTGGTGTTGGAAAGGCAGAGTCGCCACTGGATCGAGAGAATGGAAGAAAATCTGACAGAAAAGGACCTCTACCATGACTGAACCTCCCGGTGAAGCCCTGCTGCGGGTCCGAATCTTCAAACTTCAACGACAGGGAAGATCTGCAAGGAATCTTTTCCCCTTGAGCTGGTGGGAACAACCAATTCGCCAAACTGATCACCAGGCCTCCATTCTCTGGTCAAATTTGCTGTACAGAGCTACAGTGAACCGGATAGCCAGGAGAAACGGACACTGCTTGTGTTTTAAGGAGCGCATCTTTTATTTGTCGCTTTGCTCTACTGCTGGTTTCTTCCCTGGGCAGTGCAGGACCCTCCAGGCTTCCTCCTTCTTGTCAGTTTGACAGTCGCTTCAGGAACCGTGAGCCTGCAGGACCTGCCAGGAACATCTGCCTCAGCTACAGCATTCTTCTTCTTCAAAGGTACTGTGCTAACCCGGTTGTTCGTTTCATCCAGCCGCGGTAAAAGTGTGTGAAATCTTTCACCAATCTGAGGGCTTGTCCTTCTCCATTCTTTAAAGTAACTTTTCATCTGACCAACTTCGTTCTGAACTCTTGTCAAAGACTTAACCGCAAACTACTCTGAATTGTGTGATCCTCTACAAACTTTTGGCCAGCCCCCTTTAATTTGATTTCCTCACTGTATTTCCTTTTTCTAGATTGCCCTGTCTACTTACCTGTTGGTGCAGCTCAATTTCTGTCTAACTTTGTCTTTCCCTCCCTCTTAAATTGCTGGAGTGCCATTGTGCTCACACTTCATTTTGAGCCTAACTTGTCCAGAATCTATTGGGTGCGGTATAGTGTATTAGCAATGTGATTTTTCTACTGCTTGAAAATAGTGAAATGTTTAATAACTGATGTATAAATAAATGTATATTCTTTTACTCAGAAACCTTGAGTCAGTGTTTGTTTGAATCATAGTAATTGTTGTCCTTTGTGTAACTATTGATACTGCTCAATTTACTGTTAAGATAAGCCTGGCTGCTCATCCATCGCTACCACTTTACTGTGTAGTACAGGCTTGTACCAAAGGTGAATTTGTATTGTCATTTATAGTCATTATTGTGTGTGGTGTTCCCAAAGGGTACTGCATATAATTCTGCCTAACACTGGTGGTAGAGGTGGGATTCAAACCCACGCCTCCAAAGAGACTGGAGGCCCTGTGCAAATGCTTCCCCAGTTACCAGCTCTCATCGAGTGTAATGAATGGTATGACTGTCAAAATACCTGTTAGTGTGCAGAGTGAAGTGCCTGGGAGAGTCATGTTGGGTAATGACCTTAAAACTCTTGGAGTTGTGTCTAGTACCCCCAAGCCTCCCACTAAAAGGAGACAGGAGCTCACTAGGCCTGCAAGGGAGAGGACCTTGAGAGGCTCTTGAGAGGAGTTGATAGAGGAAATTATCACTCCCACTGCACAGGAGTTGTTCACTGTTATTTCTGGAAAGAAAGAGGCAAAGGGGAAACCGAAGACCTCAGGGAAAAAGACAAACAACATCCCTGTGCTACCAACAAGGACATCCCCAAGATTGTCCAAGGTCACACCTGTGACTCCTCCACCTGCTGAGGCAGAGTGTGAGGTACAACCATGTGTGGTTGATCCAGTTTCTGAAGAGTCAGATCTGGAGGAAGACACTGTTTTGGTTGGTGATCTTGACCCTGTTGGCCATCCTGAGCTGCAGTCTTTACTGGCAGAGGGTGGTCTCCACAGGGCAGACTTCAGCAGAGGACAAAGATAGTGTCCTACTCTCGAAGGTCTTCGACAACAGGATGCTTCTCAACTTGATGGGCAAGAAGTTGGAAAGCACAGGTTGAGCTGGGAAGATGGCCTCTTCTACAGTGAACCGACTGAGAATATCCCTGGGGACTGCACAAGAATTGTAGTGCCCCTAGCAAACAAACTCCAGCTCCTACAGTTGGGCCATGAGATACCTTTGGCTGGTCATTTGAGTTTCAAAAAGACCAAGGAAAGGCTCTCCTTATACTTCTACTGGCCTAAGATGGGTTCAGAAGTTGACAAATTCTGTAGGAGCTGTCACACTTGCCAAACCTCTGGCAAGAGTGGAGCCAAGAATGTGGCACCCCTGGTGCCTCTCCCAGTGGTGGGAGTTCCTTTTGAGAGGGTGGGCATCGACATTGTTGGTCCCCTTGACCCTCCCACATCTTCAGGTAACAGATTTATCCTGGTTGTAGTAGACCATGCTACAGGATATCCAGAAGCCATACCTATGAGAACTGTTACAGCTCAGTTTGTGGCTAAGGCTCTACTTGGTATTTTTACCAGAGTAGGGTTTCCTAAGGAAGTGATATACGACAGGGGATCCGATTTTATGTCCCACTACATGCAAGCCATGTGGAAAAACTGTGGTGTCACTTACAGGTTCTCTATAGCCTACCATCTACAGACAAATGGACTGGTAGAGAGCATGATAGGTGCTTTAGAGGAACTCCTTAAAAGAAAGTGGGACCTTCTAATACCATGGCTTCTCTTTGCGTATAGAGAGGTGCCTCAGGAGGGAGTTGGTTACAGTCCTTTTGAACTTCTGTATGGCCATCCAGTCAGAGACCCCTTGGCCCTGATTAAGGAGGGGTTGGAGAGTGCTCCTTCCACCAAGCCAGTCAGAGTGACTGACTATGTGATAGGTCTCCGGAGGAGAATGTCACACATGATGGCAGAAGCTAGTGATAACTTAAAAGCAGGTCAGGCTCTGGTCAAACATTGGCATGACCAGGAGGCCAGCATGGTTGAGTTTACTCAAGACCAGCTTGTATTAGTTATGGTGCCAACAAGGTAGAGGGCCTTGCAGGACAAATGGATGGCACCCTTCAAGGTTGTGGGCAAACTTGAAGAGGTGAACAATTTGGTGGACTTAGGCAGACCTAGGGAGGCTCCCAGAGTCTTTCACACCAACCGTGTAAAGGCATATGTCTCGAGACCAGAAGTGGGAGCTTTGCTTCTTGCTTCAGCTTAAGGGGAGGAGGAGAGTGAACCTCTACCTGACCTTTCCCAGAGGCCAACCTTTGGATGAGAACATGGAATGATTCAATCTCTCTTCTCAACTGACTTCTAAACAACAGGAGGAGTGCAACGTTCTGTTGAATCAGTTTGCCACCCTGTTTTCACTTTTACCAGGCTTGACCCCTTGGGGCCAGCATGATATTCTCACTGGTGACTGTTTACCGTGAAAAGCAGAGGTTACAGAGTGTCAGAACATGTGGGATCCCACATTAAAGGAGAGGTCAGCAAGATGCTTGATCTCAGGGTTATAGAGCCATCTACAAGTCCGTGGTCTAGTCCAGTTGTTCTAGTACCAAAGGCAGGATCCAAGAAGTTGAGATTTGGTGTGGACTATAGAGCTCTAAATGCAGTCACTAAGACTGATGCCCATCCTTTGCCAAGGACAGATTAACTGGTGGATAGACTTGGTTCAGCCAAGTACCTCAGTACATTTGATCTGATGTCAGGCTATTGGCAAATAGCCCTGACAGACCATGCCAAGGAGAAAACTGCATTCTCAACCCCAGCAGGCCTCTACCACTTTAAGGTTATGCCTTTTGGACTAAAGAGTGCACCTGCTACATTCCAAAGGATGGTCACTCAAGTTCTGAATGGAATGGGGGACTTTTGCATGGCATACTTGGATGACATTGCAGTGTTCAGCCCTACATGGAAAGAACATGTTGATCACCTAAGATATGTTTTGCAGGCTCTTGAGCAGGCCCATCTGACCATAAAGGCAAGCAAATATCAAATTGGTCAGAGTAAAGTGGTCTACATTGGTCATGAGGTAGGAGGAGGCAGGAGGAGGTGCAATAAGGCCATTGCCTAGCAAAGTACAAGCTGTACAAAACTGGGTCACACCTACTACTCAAACCCAAGTAAGAGCCTTCCTAGTTCTCACTGGGTACTACAAGAATTTCATAGAGAACTATGGGACCATAGCTTCTCCTGTGATCTCCTCTCCAAAATTCCCTAAAAAAGGTTAGATGGAATGAGGAGGGCACTAAAGCCTTTGAAAGCCTGAAGAAAGCCCTTTGTCAAGATCCAGTCCTAAGAGCTCCTGATTATCACAAACCCTTCATTGTGCAGACAGATGCATCCAATACAGGTATAGGTGCAGTCCTTAGTCAACTGGAGGAGAAAGATAGGGAGCACCCCATTTACTTCATAAGTAGGAAACTGAAGGAACCAGAAACAAGGTGGGCAACCTTAGAGCGTGAATGTTTTGCCATTGTGTGGTCTTTGAATAAGTTTAGACCATACCGGTATTGATCTACTTTTGTGATTGAAACAGACCACCAGCCCTTGAGATGATTAATGCAAATGAAAAGGGAAAACCCAAAACTTCTAAAATGGTCCATCTGCCTGCAAGGGTTTGATTTCACCATTGAGCACAGAGCAGGATGTCACCACCAAAATGCTGATGGTCTCTCTAGGACGTTTTTAACTGACTAGAGGAAGAGATTCATCCAGGAATGGATTAAATCCCCCAGTCCCTTAGTCTGGGGGGGGGGGGCGAGTGTTAGGGAGAATTCTCCAGAATGGCTAATTTCCCTTACCTACTAAGTCCCTCAGCAGCTTTGCTGGATTTCTAAGATTTATTGTTTTCACCTGGTAAGAGTGTGAACTTTTTTTCCTACTGTTACATGTGTTTTGCTGTGTGTGTTTAACAATTTTGTGTCCATATACTCTGGAGCCTCATCTACTCCATAGGCATCATATTTTTACTGTGTGTTACACAGCACCTTCAGTGCAGTGACACAGGGTTGCCTTTTTCAGACTTCCCAACTCCAACTCCATTTTCTGAGACTGACTACTCTCTCTCACAACATGTAAAATTGCCATTGACTTTATGAGCCTTTTTAAACTCACAGAACCAGTACAAACTATATTAAATAGAGTTCTGGAAAGGGTTAATACTTATCCCTTTTTGTCTGTTTCTCATGGAACATTGTTTCACTCCGTTTTCATTAAGGCTTGGCTGGTGGCAGTGGTAACTACCCTATTATTCCTACCACAGTTATCTTAAATAGCCCTGGTATTGTTATAGGCTATCTTGGTAGCCTCGAACTTAAACCCAGTAGACCATATACGTTTTTATACGGTTCCGGCTGGGTTTATTTGCCATATCTTTTTGTAAAAGTCTTTCTCATGTTTTCCTCTGCGTGCCAAACCAGGCTTGGTTCCTTGGTTCACCGGCCTTTCGCAGGCTTCTGCACAGAAGCCCTCCTTAGGCTCCTGAATGTCTGAGGGGGACAGGATGTGAGGGAGGGGTTTGAGACTCCCTGCACAGGGTCTCCTTGGAGACCCATGTCGCACTCTGGTATGATTGCCTGTGGTGACTGTTCTGGTGGGACAGCCACCCTGCTGTGTGATTGACAGCCAGGCTGGGTGAATGGGGGAAAACTGCATAAAAAGCAGGTCTCTGGGGCTGGAAAGGCAGAGTCACCACTGGATCGAGAGAACCAAGGAGAAGCTGACAGAAAAGGACCTCTACCACGACTGAACCTCCCGGTGAAGCTCTGCTGCGGGTCCGAATCTTCAAACTTCAACGACAGGGAATATCTGCAAGGAATCTTCTCCCCTTGAGGTGGTGGGAACAACCAGTTCCCCAAACTGCTCGCCAGGCCTCCCTTCTCTGGTCGAATTTGCTGTACAGAGCTACAGTGAACCAGATAGCCAGGAGGAACGGACCCTGCTTGCGATTTAAGGAGTGCACCTTTTATTCGTTGCTTTGCTCTACTGCTGGTTTCTTGCTTCAGTTGCTTCAGGAACCGTGAGCCTGCAGGCCCTGCCAGAAATGTCTGCCTCAGCTACCACATTCTTCTGCTTTAAAGGTACTCTGCTAACCTGGTTGTTCATTTCGTCCAGCCGCGGTGAAAGTGTGTGAAATTTTTCACCAATTCGAGGGCTTGTCCTTCTCCATTCTTGAAAGTAACTTTTCGTCCGACCAACTTCGTTCTGAACTCTTGGCAAAGACTTACCTGCAAACTACTCTGAACTGTGTGATCCTCTGCAAAGACTTTGGTTCATTGACTTTGGGCCAGCCCCCTTTAATTTGATTTCCTCACTGTAGTTCCTTTTCCTAGATTGCCCTGCCTACTTACTTGTTTGTGCTGCACAATTTCTGTCTAACTTTGTCTTTCCCTCCCTTTTATATTGCTGGAGTGCCATTTTGATCACACTTCATTTTGAGCCTAACTTGTCCAGAATCTATTGGATGTGCTGTAGTGTATTAACAATGTGATTTTTCTACTGCTTGAAAATAGTGACATTTTCAATAACTGATGTGTAAATAAATGTATATTGTTTTACTCAGAAACCTTGAGTCAGTGTTTGTTTGAATCATAGTAATTGCTGTCCTTTGTGTAACTATTGATACTGCTCAATTTACTGTTAAGATAAGCCTGGCTGCTCATCCATCGCTACCACTTTACTGTGTAGTACAGGCTTGTACCAAAGGTGAATTTGTGCTGTCACTTGTAGTCCTAATTGTGTGTGGTGTTCCCAAAGGGCACTGCATATAATTCTTCCTAACTTATGTGCAGGTAAGTCAAGTGCATTCAGGGTGTGACTTGCGCTGTGTTTTGTGTCTTGGAGTCTGGCACTGTGTGGGGTTGATTTTATTTCACTTGTTTGGGGAGAACGGGTCCAGCTTTGTAGGTTCATGTTACACATGTTGTTAGGATGGATTGTGTCTGCATGCTTTTTTTCCTGATTATCATGGTGGCACTGGTTGCAGAATCCTATTTGGGGTGGGTATCACTGTGGGACCTTAGTTGGTGTGTTATCATGAGGGTAGCTTCCCTGGCTGTTTGTGTACTGTAACACGTCTTTAAGGTGTTGGTGGTGTTTCTTTACACTTTACACATGGGTCTTGGCTGTCACATGTCTTTCCGTTTGAAGATTTTTTCAATATTAATTCCAAACCACACATGCAGTCCAATCTTGGTGCTTCTTCCACTTCTGGGATTGCTGTCCCAAGAGTTCCATGTCTTAATAACGAAAATAAAATGTCGACAATTACAAATAACAAATATTTTTATAAAGAAACCCCAAATAACGAAAAACATTGAATGTATTGAAAGGTGTCAATATAACAAAACTCAAACAAGGACAGATGGATATGGCGACATTGGAGTAAGGTGCATAAGTAAAGGATGTACATGAGGAAGTTGTGGTCTAAAACGATGGTAGTGTTGTGGCAACAGAAGAAGAACACTTTTCCCAATAAAGTTATGGAATTGTTACCAAGCAACTAAAGATGAAACAGCCAAAACAAACAACAGCTTGTACGGATGGCACAATGGAATTTGACACACGTTCAAGACAAATAATCTAATATTGTGGAGTTTTTTTTATGCATTTAAAAAAGGAAAAATCATTCCAGGAAATGCAAATAGCTCAAATAATATCAAGAGAAAAAACAGGAGTACAAAGGAAGAAGTATAGAGACTCTCAATTGCATTTAAAAAAATATATTCTTAATTTCGAAAAAGTAGAGGACATAGATTATTTACAAAGTGTTGCATTTAATCTAAAAGACTGAACAAAGTTACAATAAATTTACCAAGCAGAGTCCCGAAATCCAATATATCCAGGAACCATAAAAACACTAATACAAATAAATCCATAAGAGAATTTGGTACCCATATAACCATATAAAATGAAGAGATCCATCCTAAATAAAGCCCAGAGAACAATACATTTTTTATCCAAATCCAAGAAATCCCAGGAAATGAAGAAAACAATTCAGTGTAAACAATCCGAGAACAGCGCAGAAATCCATCCAGAAAAAAAAATACAGTAGGCCGAAAAGGAGAATCCAGGTCAAATCCATAATCCAAAATCCAAAATGGCAAAAAAAACAGAACATAAAAAAATGAAGAAATCCATTGACGAACAGGAACTCGATAAAAGGAATCCAAATGCGTCTGAAGTAGAAGGCAAAAATGGCATTGGAGTGTTCTGGTCTATGTAAATAGGAGAAAGCCATAGGAAGAGTGACACCTACTGGAGTAAAAAGATGTTGCGATTAAAAAAGATACTGTACATGAAGTTTTAAACGCTAATATTTAATATAACCACAATTCTTTAATAATGTTGTTCAATAACCACAATTAATTATTAATGTTGTTCAATTAAAATTATTTTGTTATAAAAAATTCACTGAATTTTATTTCGATATTTTTGTGGCCGTTATTAACACTGTATACCATCTCAAGACCAATCCATAAATATACCTGCTTGCTGCACATTGTTGTGATACAATGTACTCCACAGACACCAAGCACACATGATTGTCCATTCATAGTTGGTTGCCATAGTGAGCATGTACCATGCAGAGTGCGCCGTCACTTGTTATGAGGCATGTTGACAGGTGATTGGTGCACTTCAATGCTAAATTCAGTTTAATGCACATTTCACCCAATGCAATATACTTTTACATGCTCATTTGTGTGTGTGTTTGTCCACAGCCTCTGTTTGTCATTTCTTTCTCATGTCTGGTTCTGTGTTTCATGCCAATTGCCTCAGTGACCTGCCTTCCAGTCTGACAGCTGCCTCAGTGCAATTATGCCTTATGCAAGATCATGTCTTCTATGCAATTGGTGAGACTTTTGGTTCACTTCTGCTTGGCCTTAGCATCGTCAGCTCCCTGGCCCGTGTTTACTGGGATGGCATATCATAGCATTGACAATACTACAAAGGTGCTCCTGGGTTCCTATCCTCTCAATGTTCTTTTTCGGGGGTCATCTCAGTGTCATGCTGACTGTGGACAAATGCATGTGTTGTGAAGGTACCATCAGCATGTAGATGGGTAAGTGTAACATGGTCATTCACTGCTTGTCACTCAGGGGGGCCGGATGTGTAGGTGTTGTGTGTGGCTAAGGTGTAACTGTGTGGGTTCTTCATGTTACATTGCCGCAAGGTGGGCAGAGGTGGATGCATGTGTTCCAGGACACATGGTGATGGGTGGCTGGTGGATTTGTGTATGAATTTGTAGTATGTCACTCAGGGGGTTACATGTTGGTGTATGTTTGGGTGCATGGATGTGTTGCCGGCACTCACATCAAATTGGTTTTCTCTACAGATGCTTTTGACATGGAATGATGGATGCAGGAATTATGATGAAAGTAGCAGCTCTACGCATGTACAGGTTACAACATGAGGGTTTGGTGATTTCCAGGCAGACACAGGGAGAGTTTGGTGGACTGCAGAGTCCTGATGGAAGCAGGCTCATATGGGATGAGGTAAGCTGTGCATTTCTCTTGCAGTGCACTTTATTTTCCGGTTTCAACATGACTGATTTGATGTGACTGTGTATTGTGTGCATAGTGGGTTTTAGGGAATGGTTTGGCCACTGAACCAGTTTGGTGTTGTGTGACATGCATCAGGGGTCCAGGGCTGTCCTCGCATGACTTTTTTGGCATTAAATTTGTACTACTTGTGGTCTCATGTGTGTGGTTTGGTGTCGACATGCAGTCCAGTTGTTGGTGTAAAGGTGACAGTGCTCTAGGATTAAGCTCCTTCTGCTGTGTGCTTTTGTGTTTACTACATGGACACTGTTGTGTCAAGGTTGATATGCCTCTGTGGTTCAGTTGTACACTCCCATGCTGATTAGGGGCATGAGTCACAGGCCGCTTTCATGTATGGTTGCACCATTATTTGACAGACCTGTGAATGTGGCCCCTGGGGTGCGTCAGACACTTTTGTTATATTGCAATTTGGCTCTTATTCAGATGTTTTGATATCAGCGGAATGTATATCTATTCCCAGTATGTATGTCACATGTTTAATCGTGCACCCCTGCTTCACACTTACAGCAACATGGATTTGTTTTAGCCTGTAGTTCACATGGTCCCAGAGGTCTTTCATGAGATTTTGGTTTACTTATCAGAATTGGTGGAATTGTTGCTTTTGGTGCTCATGAATGGCTAGGTGCTGAAATGTGATTGTTGCCTATTTCATGCATTTTTCTATAGCGTCATACTTGTGCAAAAATATTTTGTATTGGTGATATTCAAGAATGATTTCACTACATACTTGACAGAGTGGTAGTGTTATTCTGACACTTACAATTATTTCCAGGGGCCTATGCTTGGCCATGATGTTTTATGTCTAATGGACACACACAAATTTGCACTCCCAGTGGCACATTCTCAGGGCGTTGTTGTGGGAACAGAGGATGGGCCCCAATTCATCATTGAATGTCACCCGGGAGGTGTCTTCACTGTGTGTACCTCACACAGGCTGGCTTTTAGGTGAAGTACGATTGCACCAGCTGTGTGTGTTCAGCCTCTCCATGGCCATAGACAAGGGTTCTGCCTGTGGGTGCGGGCAGTTTCCCACCTGTATGTCCACTGATACACTGTGCTGTGTGGCAACATTGTGCAGGACACATGCAGCCACAATTATTCAACAGGTGGTGTATACAGCAACACCCCACCAGTGTGGTCAAAGGAGGGAACTGTGACTTTAGCTCTCCGAATATGCACTCCACTATGGCCCGAGTGGCTATATGTGCAGTATTGTACCTCACCTGTGCTGGTGTTGTGGGGTTCCTGATGGGTGTCATCATGAATGTCGTTTGTCCCATGTAAATGTTGTCATGGTTGTTATTGTCATTTTTTGCCTGGGTCTATTGTTCTGTGTGTGATATGCATGCATGTGCATGAGCGTTCACACTCACCAATAAGCCATGCGTTGCCATGTTTTCCAGCTACCAGGGCCGGTTGCGGTAGTGACATATGGAAGATGTAGCTGTCGTGTGTGCGGCCCGGGAAATTTTCATAGACCTCCATCATGATTCCCTTAGCATCACAAACGACCTGCATATTAATGGAGTGTCAATGCTTTCTGTTCCTCTACATGTGATCGGTCAATCGTAGCGCTACATGGGTGCAATCTATGGCACATAGTACACAGGGGAAGCTTGCCACTTCATAGAAGTCCTGCATGACTGTATGCCTTTCCACCGGTGTTCGGGGTATACATATGGTCCTGCGTATACATGCACGTGATGTTATACAGGACAGTACCTGGTGTATTCAGAATGACTGGGTAGCCTGTGATGTCCCACCAACTACCGCAGTGGTCCGCTGGAAGGACCCGGTGGTTAAGAAATGTAGTGCAGTAAGCATTTTTTCTAGTGGGGTACGGACATGGGAGCAGATGGTGGGTGATGTTAGGTCATCTTCCCTCTCCCTGACAAGGTTTGTATTATTTGGGGGGTAACTGTACCGGCCATACACCTGATTGTCGGGCATCTTGAAAAGTGTGCATGTAGCAAAGTTCTGGGCCCTGGGCATCCTCCTCATGCGGTGTCCATGCGCAATGGCTCTGAGTCCTGTGTGATTCATTGTGGCTGTAGACGTTTGTTTGGTGTGTATTGCATGCTTTATTTGCATTTGTTTCTATGCACATTGACGTTTACGCCTGCTTTCATGTGGCGTATGGGTTCCTGGATTTCCGTGTACTTTTTGCAACTCAACGTTCCCAGTTCTAATCCATGAATACGGTTATATTTGCACGGTGATAGGCATGTGATTGGTTTGCCGTGTACATACGCTGACATGCCTACATTTTCGCATGTTCTTCCTCATTCTGCATGTTCCGTGCCCTATTTTGGTCGATGCACAGGCCTAGCACACACTCTGCGTGGAGTGTCGTGCCAGGCCATTGTCGACTCACACAGATTTCCGGACCTGCACTAACTCCACGCAAGTCCAAAGAATGTCCTGTGCAGTTGGCTCCATGAATCGACGAATGCGTATTTGCACGCAGTTTGGCGTGCACGTTCCCTATTTCCCACACAAATTATTCCATGAATCGGCCCCTCAGTGAGTGAAATATACAGCACGTGAGGAAGGGCACAGAGAAGAGGCAGAGAAGGCAAGGCAGAAGGCAGCACTAATATTTAGAGGGATGCGCTTTCATGGTTCTGTCACACCGTGTGGTCATTTATGAGAGTTACGATGTAGGCAAGATTTACTGTATGAGTAAAAACTCAATGTGCAAATAACACTTCTGTGGCCAGATTCCAGAAACATTGCACTGGTGCAAGTGCAGTTTGCACAGTGTTAGCACTAGTGCAAACGTTGCCCTATTTATAAAAATTATGGGACATATTTGAAAACCTTTGCACTGTGGCAAGTGCAGTTGGACATGTTATTAGCACCAGGGCAGAAATTGCCATTTTGCAAAAAAGATACATTTTCAATGCGTTTTTTCACCAGGGCAAAGTTTGCCATCGTGCTTATACAGATTGTTATTAGCACTAGGGCAAACTTTGCCCTGGGCCAAAAATGCATCAAAAATGTACCTTTTTTGCACTATGAAAATATTCTCCCTGATGCTTATAACATGCCAAACTGGAATTGTCATTGCACAAGGGCTTTGAAATATGTCCCATTGATTTTAAAAATAGGGCAAACTTTTCCCTAGTTCTAGTAACCTGCAATTTTGCCCTTGCACCGATGCAAGGTTTCTGTAATATGGCCGCTGATGTCCATCCATCTTGTGTCAGTCTAGGTCAGTTCATTAGGTGAGTTTAGGCTGTGAGAAGATTACCAAAATGCATGTTTTCACTGAACAGGAAATACAATTAAAACAAATAAATACATTTTTTTTTTAAAGCAGCCTTACACAAGATGTATCTCTAAGCAAACCTTTTTACGGTATCAGGAGACATTTTGCAATCTTCCTCAGGTGACTAATTAGATTCAGCAGATGTGCCATCATCTTGACAGTGCCCGCGAGTGATGCCATAATTAAGGCCACAACGACACTTGCTACACAACTTTCTTTTTTCAGTTGCCGTAGTTCGGATGCATTTTTCAATCCATATGAAATTTGGGAAATTGTTTTATTTTGGCAGACGTTCTTAGTCAAATGTGAAAATAATTGGCTGAGCTATTTCTGATTTATGTCACTTAAATATATTTTCTCATTAGCAATTGTCTAAGTGAATGCCTGGGGCTGTACTTATGTAAAGGGAAATAAACAAGCACATGAGATTGTGCTAAAACAGCTTGAACAGTTGTGGAGCTCAAACGTGCGTTGCATCATATCAGTGCAAACATGTGCCTGAGAAAGAAGCACGAGTGAAGACATCTTTGCAGACAGGTTACATTGCGCACTGATATCACAATAAAGCGCAAACAAATGATAAATAGCATGTGTGAAAAATAAAAAGGATATAGAGATCAGACGTGTATGAGTTGTGTACTTGATAAAGCCCAGTCTTCCCGAAGCCGTGCCCTTATCCACTGTCCCTCAGCACTTGTGCCGTGTGAGGAAGATTTTCAAATAACACCGATGTGATGGTATATAGGAACCGGAAACAGAACCGACGGCCAGTGCATCGGTTGGTCCAGAGTCTCCTGCCGAAAGGGTTGTGCTGGCAGAGCTCTTCCCAGAGGAGGAAAGGTCTCTGAACCACAGTCCTCTTCATCCCCAAGATACCGGGTTAATCCTACCTGGATTCTTCATCTTCCACGTGGCTGGAGAGGTAACACCTACCAAGTTGGACACAAATATGTAGACCAGAGAACGAAACTAAGGTTAAGAATTGCATTATCTGTCTGAGACCTGTTTACTGTTTCATGCATGTGCACCATGAACTCAGGGAAAACCCAAAGGAAACTAACTTAATAACATTCTGCAAGGCAAAGCCCTACATATATAGGACCTTGAAAGTATGGCTGGCATCAGGCTTGGACTGGCCTATAGGGCAATAAGCCCATGGCCGAACCAAAAACGCAAAATGCGTGTTTGGCCCAGCTTTCTCCGTCAAAGTGGGCCCCTTTTTTGCCCAATATGGGCCAGTTTAATGAGTTACTTCATTATGTGGCTAATAGTTTTGACCACTGTTGCTGAATACATATTCTTTAAAATGCACAATTTGCATCACATTTCATCAATAAATCCCCCTTGGGTACTGTTCAAATAGCGTCACAAAAGGAATGAGTAGCCATTTGCAACTGTGGGACACTTTTTCATTGGTGCCCGAGACAATTTTATGGCCCAGTCCGAACCTGGTTGTTATGTCTTCAGTGCAGTCTCTCCAAGTCAAGTCTTTTGCTTAAACCTCTTACTGTCACTGAACAAAAAGAACTTCCCAGGATATGTGATGTCATCAGTAATATTGTCGAGGACATTTGTGATGTTATATTTGATGTTCTGCGTGTTAGTTTGAGCAGTGCATGGTGGGGGCGCAAGTCATTTTATGTATTTATTTATTTATCTGACATTTGTATAGCACTTATAGACAGGTGTTTCCAGGCTCCACATAGTAAGATGAGGGAATCAAAAAGTAAAACAAAAAAAATGGTTATAGTGCCCTTGCGACAATCCAACCATGCAACTGAACGAAAAGGTGGTAAGTGCAAGGGAAGGGAGTGCGGGAGAAGTCCAGGAGTGGGGGGCCTCCAATGGTGGGGTGCCGGGTAAGTGCTGGTCGGACCAAGGTGGCAAGTGCCAAGGGACAGGAGGGAAGAGGAGGAAGAGTGCGGTGGACAGGGAGGATCAGGAGGGCTTGTCCGGGGAAAAGGGGCCCGAAGACAAGTGCTGAGAAGGGATGCAGGAGGGACTGGGAGGAGCCACCCGAGGAAAGGGATCTACCTCCCACTCTCTGCTTGGAGAACTGTTTGATCTGCAGAGAGCTGGAGCCAGAAGACCGAAGGACTGTGGCTGGGTTGTATTTAGGGAGGGAAAGCTGGATGTAGAGAGGTCCCAGACCACAGACAGCCTTGTGTATGATGCAAGTTGGCTTGAATCCGATCCTTGCGGTCACAGGAAGCCAGAAGAGAGATTTTAGCACGTCCCTGGGGTTGAAGCCAAGGATAAAGTCTTGAAATCCTATTCTGGATAAGTTGAAGGGGATGAAGAAAGGAAAGAGGCAGGTTCAGGAAGAGGCTGTTGCAGTAGTCATGCCTAGAGAGAATCAGGACTCTGGAGACATTGAGCTTCTGTGGGCAAGTGAGAACGGTAGAATGCCCCTGAGGAGATGCAACTGGAAATTTGACTTCTTGACAAGGTCCATGATGTGATGAGAGAGACAAAGAGAGAGAGGAGTCAAAGATGATCCCAGTGTTTTTTACCTCACAAGTGGGTGAGGGGCGAGTACCCGGGGAGACTTGCCACAGAGACGAGGGGAAACAAGGATCAGGCATCCCAATGAGAAGCATCTCTGTGTAACTGGCGGCATTCAGGCAGAGATCATTGGCAGGGCACCATGCCTGAATAGCAGTCAGGCAGTCAAGTATGAGGGAGGAGGAGGAGGAGGTAGGGGAAGGCAGCTTAAAAGAGAGCTGGGTGTCGCCTGCATAACACTGGAAATGAGGAGAGAAAGTGGAGATCAGGTGGACCAGATGTGCCAGGTAGATGTTGAAGAGCCATAGCGATAGGATAGAGCCCTGTGGAATGCCACAGGTAGAGAGTGAGGTGGAGGAGATAAAATGACTCATTTGCACTTCGGAAGGTCTGTTTGAGAGGAACGAGGTCAGCCACACTAGTGCCCTGTCTGTGACGCCTAGGCTATCATGGAGATGGTTTATGATGATGGAGTGGTTGACATTGTCAAAAGCAGAAGAAAGATTGAGGAGGATCAGAACAAAGCGAGTATTAGAATCCAGGTTTGAGAATAGGTCTTCACAGGTGTTCAGGGGAGCAGTTTCCATGCCTCTGGCTGCCCTGAAACCAGACTGGTGGTCATGAAGGCCGCCATCCATTTCGGTGTGGTGGTTCAGTTGGGGGATGACCAGCTTCTCCATGAGATTGCCCGAAAAAGGGGTGATAGAGATAAGGCGATAGTTAGCCGGGAAATTAGGGTCAGCTGACTGCTTTTTTAGGAGAGGGTGCACAAGAGTGTGCTTACGGGTTTGAGGGCAGCAGCCAGTGGTGAATGACTGGTTACAGAAGTCAGCTTAGGCTGGAGTGAGAGAGGCAATGTTGTCCTTGATGGTTCTGGAGGAGCAGGGTAGCACCTGTTTAAAGGAGACTTTCATAGAACGGACACGTCTAGAAATCTCAACAGGTGCAATGGGAGAGAAAGTGGAGAGTATGGGGTATTCAGGGGGGCCAGGGGTGGCAAGGCAAGGGGTGGGGGCAAGAGTGGGAGCATAAAACAGAGAAGACAGGATGTCCAGAGTTTGGGAGGTAAAGTGGATGGCCAGTGAGGCGCAGAGGGCCTGGAAGGTAGGAGGTGTGGAGGAGACTGTGGTAGAATTGGCAAGTTCCTTGTAGATTTTAACAAGTTCAGCCGTGTTATTTGTGGCTCCAGATATGCAGGTTTGGACATGAGCCATTTTCTTGGAGCATATGGAGAGACGGTATTGTCTTTGGAGTAGGCGACAGGCCAGTTTGTCCAAGGATGAGCTAGATGCCTGCCACTTCCGCTCTGATGCTTTGCACTTGTATTTTAAGTCAGCCAAGTCAGAGTCATGCCAAGGAATGCATTTGGAGGCAAGCTTCATGCGGATCATCATGACGGGGGCAAGGATATCCAGGGTGTTAGAGATAGAGAGATGGAGGTTTTTAGGAAAGATTTACCTTAGGTGCAAATTGCACTGCATTTGTGAAACTCCCAAACTTTTTGATTTTGTTTGGAGTACCTTACCTGACTTTTTCCAGTGGAGCACAGCCTTTAGCTGCGCTCCTCTGGGTTTCGCTCATGTGTTAGGGGGAAACTGACACATCATTCAGGCTACTAGTACTGGGAAACTATGTTTCTCTTAGTCTTCGACTTTGTTGCCATTTCTTGGTAACTTTTTATCTATGTTCCAAGTACCTTACAGTACAGCGCATAGGGGTCCTTTTGTTTTATGGCTCTAGGCACCGTCTTAGGATTCTTTGGTGTTTGTAGAAGTGTGCCTAGGATGGTGGCGGCAGTTTACTTTCAAAGTATTTTTACTTCAAATTAATGGACCATACCGCATTGGTGTTTATACAAGTGTTGTTAGGAGGGTATAGCAGTTTATTTTTAAACATTTTTTACTTCATTTGAATGGACCATAGACCCAAGACTGTGCCCAGTGCTGAAAATGGCTGTGCCACAGTCTTTTTTTCTGTCCTTTTGCCATTTTGTCCCTTTCCCTTCCTGCAGGTTGAGAGATCCGGGTATTCCTTATTTGGGCATGCAGCCTCCCGCGAAAACCCAAAACTTTTGTGGGCTCCTGCCTGCCACGTCTGCTAGTGCCCAGGAAGAGGGTTGGGACTGTCAGGTCCCAATCCATACTACTGGTGCCAGTATCTCTGGTAGCCATGAATGACTGGAACCACCATGGGTCATGATTAGTCCAGGTCTGGTGTGCATACAAGAGAGCAGATCTTCCATTGGGTAGCACAAACTGAATCTTGGATAAGAGAGGGGGCTCAGCATCCATTCCAGGTCAATCTACGGAGGTTCACACCAAACCTTATAAGGAGCCAAGTATCCTTAAGAAGAAAGCAGATTCGAGGACTCGCCGGTGACATGCTTGGAAGGTTTGGCACCCTGGCCCCGCTGTTGTCCCATCGGACCTCTGTTTCTTCATCAAACCAATAAGGCCTACAAGGGCGCTTTTCCCCTTTGGAGTAGTGGGAACAACTACTCTTGGCTTTTATACTTACCCTCACAAAGAGCCTCTTTGGAAATGTTTCTGGGCCATCCAGTGAACTGACAAGCTTGAACCCAGGGTATCGAACATGAACGCTGCCATCTCGAGATGAGACTCAAGATTTGGGAAATCGCTAGCTTGTGCACCTGGGACCTCTCCGGACAAAACTCGTTGTCCTAGCTCCTCTGGGTCTCAATTCATGAGAGTGTGCCACTCCTTGAGCATTTGCAGTCCCTGCATCACCCCGCTATTGTGACTATCACTGAAAGTGCCTGCAGTTCTTGCCTACCATGTCCCAAGACGAGCCGCTCTGGGACAAACCTTCTTCTTCATTCAAGGGCTGAGAAAAAGCAAACGTCCTTCACGGACAATCGTCACGTATCGCAGCCACTGAGAGCCGCAGCATCCTGAATCTGCAGGGTTAACACGAGCAGGCAAAGTGGGCTAGACTGGCAAAGTTTGCTCCAGACTGTGTCAAGGGTCTGTGAGTACTTTCCTAACTTACCGGTTGCCCCGTGGCACATCGTTTTTACTCACAAGTGTCACTCAAAAGTTACTCACCTTGACTGGGATAGCTTGAGCTTTCCAACTATTCCCGAACTTCAAAAGTCACTCTATCTGCAAGGGTAGACACTCTTCTAGGAATAGGAACGTATTCTTCATTGCCTCAAGTCCCTTCCTGAGCAGCTGCAGTCCACTGAAGACAGCCCACTTTTTAATTTACGCATGACCGTGTGTTGTTAATGCACAACTGTACTTTGAGCACTAGGCTCTTCTCTTTGTAGGGCTGGACTGCATAAGTTAGGGATTGTTGATGAAGGACTGCCTAAAATTATATTTGTGTTGGTTTAACCACTTTGCTGTTACAGGTCGTGGTTATTTTCTCTCCCCATCATCAGCCTTAGGCTAATCACATTATTGCACATATGTTAGATAGTGAATGAACATGTGTGGTATTTGTTCTTCATAACTGTGGTTCAATTGTGTTTTGATTATGAGGCCTATAATAAATGTATTTTGATACATCTGTCTAACAACCTGACAACCTCAAGGACGCATGGGTCATTCCCTTGCTTAGAAAACCCCCGTTGGACCCGAGTATCACTACTAATTATAGGCCGATCACCACTGTCCCCTTCTTACTGAAAATTCTGGACAGGGCAGCGTATTTACAGATTCAAAAATACCTAGAAAACAACAATCTGCTTGGCACAAGACAATCTGGCTTCCGCCCTAAGCATGGGACGGAAACAACCTTATTAGATCGCAAAACTCAAATCGAGGACCTAAAAGATAACAGCAAATTGGCCCTACTATTACTCCTCGATCTATCGGCAGCTTTCGATCTTGTTAACCATCAAATTCTCTGTCAACACTTGAAATCAGCTGTCCACTTTTCTACAAAAGCTACCAAATGGATCAGCTCCTTCCTGGATAACAGGCAGATGAGGGTATTCTCACCTACTGCCTCAGCAGAGCCTACTATGGTGCCTTGTGGCGTACCTCATGGCTCATGCACCTCACCAACGCTTTATAACATCTTCACTAAACCACTGTTTGACGCACTTGATTATCTGGGTATCACATACACCAACTATAATGACGACACCCAGATACTCATCCCAATCACAGGTGACTACATAGAGGACACAAAAGCCTTGAATGACATCTATCAAGTCATCCAAGCTTGGATGGCCCAGCATGAGCTCTGTCTTAACGATGATAAGACGGAGCTCCTCATCTTGAGCTCCCAACAACGACTGAATAGACTAGACCCTGCCTTCAAAACCTTCAACATTGATGGTAATTCTATTAAAGTCTCCTCAGACAACAAAACACTAGGAATCTACCTCGATTCCACTTTATCACTTAATAGACAAACCAACGCAGTTGTCTCAGCATCCGCCTACACATGTAAGCTCATTGTAGCATGCCGCCCCTTCCTTACCACACAGAACTGTACTATCTTGGCCAGGACATTGGTTATGGCCAAACTGGACTACTGCAATGCCTTATATCTAGGGACCAGCCAACGGAACCTGAACAAACTACAGGTTACCCAAAATAACACCATTAGATCGGACCTCAACATCACCAGATCTTGACACATCTCCGAAACAAGGAGAAGCTTACACTGGCTTTCAGTAACACAAAGAATTTCTCTGAAATCTCTTACTCTCACACATAAATGTCTGAACAATCTGGCGCCAACCTATCTTGCCTCTTGCTTCTCTCACTATAGGCTCACAACGCTACTTAGATCGGCTCAAGCACATTGCCTGACCATCCCCAGATACAAATTGCAGAAAGCCGGGGGAAATAGCTTCCCTGCCCTTGCCTCCAAACTTTGGAACTCGATTCCTATAGCTATCAGATCAGAACACTCTCCAACCCTCTTCAAACAAAGATCTAAATTGTGTCTAGCTACCACTGATGCCTAAATGACTAAATCTCACCACAGGACATCTTTTTGGTCTTTAAATTGCCTTCACCTGTATTGATTCTTCTGCTAAACTGTAGATATTGTGCACAGCACATTGTAAATTATGTATAATTACATTGCAACTGTAGATATTGCTGCACATTGTATTGTATGCTATGTATAACTTTGCTGTATGTATATACAGCGCTAACTCCTTATCCAAATTGTAACCATTACTGTACTGTACTTACCTTGTCAAGATATGCGCCCGGTTGCCCTTGGGCCTGGCTGCGCTATATAAATAAATAAATACAAATACAATTGTAATCTGTAGAGTTTTACTGTGTGTGCTCATTGTCGGCTTCCGATCACTCTCACCCCTCCTGAGACTTAGGGCCTCAATTCAAGGATGCCGCTAAGGGATTACCGGCACCGGTAAGGGCACCAGTGCCGGTAATCCCTTAGCGCCATACTACGGGGTCCCTCAGCGGGTCCCGTCCTTAACGTGTGGCTAGACCACATGTTAAGGAAGGGACCCGCTGAGGGACTTCAGGGTAAATAACCGTTATTTGCTCATTCCCCATTCCCATTGAGCCCTATAGGGGCTCAAATGGGGAAGGGCCTTAGTGGATGGGGAATTACCACCCCGCCAACCTTTGAATGGGCGGTAATTCCCCTTTCACCAAGGCAGAATCGGTAAAATACCGGCGGCAACCATGGCGCTAGTAGCGCCATGGTTACCGCCATCCGTGTAATGAGGCCCCAAGTCTTGACCGTCTGCCAAGCTAACGTAGATTGGTCTGGATTGTTCAGAAGGTTCCCCTGTTCCACTAAACTAGTGTTCCCGCCTAAACGTCTGACCAACAGGTCAGAGTTTAGAAATCCATTTGAACAAATTGGTGTACAGTGGTGGGATTAGATAAGAGCTACCCTGTGTTAAACATTAGTGAAATACCCAGGTTGTCCTTACACAGAAAACACAGTGACCTTTGTTACTTTGACTGTAAGCCACCTGTCCTACTTATAACATGGAAGAAATTGCGAACATAACTTTGAGTGCTTCCAAATCCGTAACTCTGAGAAAGATCTGTTCTGAAAGGGACTTGTCAGACTCTGAAACAAAAGCCGAAATGATCCAAAAGATCATGGAGTGGCAGGAAAACCAGATCACAGATTATCCCTCCACTGGCAGTGAAGACTGTGCTGGGACTGCTCTCAGTAACAATTCTGAAAGGGCTGTTTCTGCCTTCATCAAAGGGACAGGTGATGATCAGGATGATTTAGAGTCCCATGCTTTCTATGCTGGCTCTGAGGTCGAAGCCCTGCTGGACTTCAAGAGACAAGAGCTGCTGTTTAAGCAGAAGGAGCTTGAATTCCACATGGCTAAGCTAGAACTGGAGAAAGCAGAATAGCAGAAGGACAGGGATCACCAGTTGGAACTTGCCAAGTTGCAAGCTGCCAATGGCTCCTCTAGAGGATCTGGTAATGGGTCTAGCTCCTCCTCTCATCCAATGTTCCCAAAAGATCTGCTTAGTGTGTATGATGACAAGAATGCCATAATGGATTGGTTGACTGCATTTGACTATGCATGTGAAGTGCAGGAAGTTGTGGATGCTGATAATATTGTGGTTGCTCAGTCGACTACCCCATTATGGCTGCAGTGCCATTATAGAAATGTCTACGGCTGATAGAAAATACTTTGCAAAATTAAAGCAAACTGTGGTCTTAAAGTATGGGAAGACTCCTGCCCAATACTTGAAAAGATTCAGGTATTACAAAAAGAAAGAAAGTAATACTTGGGTCTCATATGTTACTGATTCCTTGAAAAACTTGACTGGTTGGGTGGAAGGTTAAAAGGTCACCACCTTTGAGGGTATGATTTGCTTAGTCATGCTTGATCATATTTTTGCTTCTTGTTCCCCAGAGTTTAAGCAGCACTTAGCTGATTCTAAGGAGATAGATCCTAAGAAACTAGCTAGTGCAGCAGATCTATGGGTCTCACACAGAGTATCCCATAAGGACAAACCTGCTCCTGGTAAGCTGGATGAGGGGGAAAAGCACAAAGATAAGTAGGGTGGGGGGTTTGATAAAACTTCCTCCCATAAGGGCCACAGAAAGCATAATAAGGGTAAGCCAGATGAGAATGTTCATAATAGTGGGAATCATCCTCCCAACCATAATTCTGGTTACAGTAAGCCTCCCTATGTCCCAAAATGCAGTGGATCTTGTATAGCTTGTGGAGCAAGTGATCACATGAAGGGAGACCCCAGATGTAAGGTCAAAATCTTGGGGGTCCACTCTGTGAGTCTGGCCTTCTCCTCCTATGAGAAGGAAGAAATTATCACAGGGGCATCCTTCTCTTCAGACTCCTTCCCCAGTGGGAAAGAATCTGAAGTAGTCTTAGTACCCCTGGGAGCCTAGCATCTCAGAGGCTAATGCTAATATTCCTGATAATACCAAGCACTAATTTAAAGACAGTGGGCCTCATTATGGGTCCAGAAGTTACCCTGCCAGTGCTACTGGCGGGTTGCCGTCAGACCCATAAAGAATTACCAGCGCCTGACTTCCCGGTGCCACCGGGCTATTCCAAGTCCCGCGGCCGGGAAGTCAGGCACCAGCAATTTCGTTACTCCCGATTCCCATAGGGTACCATAGGACTCTATGGGAGTGGGGACCACGGAAGCACCGGCACCATTGCTAAAGGTGTTTGTTTCAGCCCCTTCAAATTTCTTTTTGCCCTCTTTTAGGGGACCCCGGCCATAGTCAAGGAGGGATGGGAGATCCCAACTCCTTATGGCACTACACATGTAATCGACTATGTGTTGGGTTTAAGGAAGAGAATGGACCTTCTGATGGCTTAACCCAGTGATAAGTTGAAGGCAGGTCAGGCGCTGGTGAAACAATGGTATGCCTAGAAGGCTTCCCTTATTCACTTAACCCCAGGCCAAGAAGCCCAGATCATGAATCCTATGAGTCCTATAGCTCTACAGGACAAATGGACAGGCCCTTACACATTTGTGGAGCAGCTGGGTGAGGTAAACTATTTAGTGGACCTTAAGAGACCTAGTCAGGCCCCTAAAGTGTTCCACATAAATAGGCTGAAGCTTCATCTGGGGTTGAAATAGCAGCGCTACTCTTGGTATCAGATGGAGGGGAAGAGGAATCCGAGCCTCTGCCTGACTTGTTCCAAGGTAGCCCTTCAGATGGCTCCATTGAGGGTGTGCATGTGTCCCTTCACCTGACTTCTAACCAGCAAGAGGAAGTAAAAACTTTGCTTAAGCAGTTCTCCCCCTTTTTCTCTCTGACTCTTGGTTTGACACCTTGGTGCAAACACGAAAATTGAGACAGGAGACAGTGTACCTAACAAAAGTAGGGGTACTGGATGTCAGATAAGGTGACATCTTACATTAAGACGGAGGTCAACAAGATGTTAGATCTTGTGGTGATTGAACCCTCTAGTAGTCCATGGTCCAGTCCTCTAGTTCTGGTGCCAAAGGCAGGTCATTCTGAAATGAGGTTCTCTGTGGATTACAGGGCTCTGAATGCTGTCACCAGGCCAGATACTCACCCTAGCCTAGAACCGATGAGCTGGTGGATACCTTGGGCGCCTCCAAGTACCTCAGCACATTCAACCTCACTGGAGGGTATTGGCAAATAACCCTAGCAGAACATGCCAAGGAGAAGACAGGATTCTCAACTCCAGAGGGTCTTTACCATTTCAGGGTGATACCCTTTGGGTTGAAGAATGCAATTGCTACCTTTCTAAGGCTTGTGAATCATATCCCAAATGGGTTGGATTAATTCTGCTTAGCATATTATCAGAGTCTGCAGAAGCCTCCCCCTGTGTCTCCTCACCTGTGACCTCCGGTGTAAGAATTATGGTAGAGTCTCTGTCTCTCCTTCTTTCTTTCCTGCGTACCTTAGGATCCTGTTCACTCCTCTCCGCCTTCTTTCCCTTCCTTCTTTCGTAGAGAAAAGGACGCTCTCCACCTGAGGCCACCTTGACAATGATTTGAGAATCGTCAGGCGGACCCAAGGGAGCTCGCCCCCTAATTCAGGGAAAAAGCCTGATAAAGCGCAAAAAACCCTGAGCGGAATCAGCATGCAGATGCAGGTCTTGCTTCAAAGGAAAGGTCCAAATCCTTAACTGGAAGATGCAGTGGGACCCAGGACAGCTACGGCGTAATGGAGTAATGACTGTGGCTCCAGGAAGAGGCACCATCCAGAGAGCACGGAGTCCAATAGGTTCTGAAGGTAGGTTCCAACCAGGATGAAAGGACAGCCACCTATGCAGGTAAGATATGGGTAACTCGAAAGGATTGAGGGCTGACAGAAAAGGTGGACGGTAGGATAGGAAAGTAGTGTAAGGGAGACAGTATCAGAAGGCAAACCAGCAAGATGCAAGAGTGGAGGAAGTAAAGAAAAGGAGAACAGAAGGGAAATAGACACATGAGAGCACGGAAAGAAGGAGGAAGGAAACGCTGGTGTGCGAAGCAGGCACCAGCGAGAGGAGAAGGAAAGAAAGAGAGGCTAACACGGTACGTGGAAGGGCGCGACCGTAAGAAGGAAAAAAAAGAATTCATATTCTTGACCGGAACGGGGGAAAACAAAAAAAAGCAAGAAAAGAAGTAGGGTTGGGCAAGAGGGCAGAAAGAGTAGGGTCGAAGAAAAAAACGCATGGAGGAAGCACCGGGCGGTCCGACGCGGGCTGTTCGAAAGAGTTGCAGGGCGTCTAGTAAGGGGGCGTGTCAGCCTATGTAAACAAAGGCACGATGAACACTAGTATGCAGCTGATGATTCCGCGGTGGCCTAATGAAGCCGCCATTTATTCCATATCTTCCACGGTTGAACCGTGACACATATCCGGATGATATAGCAGTCTTCACTGCCATCTGGGAAGAACATGTGAAACACCTGGGAATAGTTGTGCATGCTCTTCAGAAGGCCCACTTGAACATAAAGGCCAGCAAGTGCCAGATTGGACAATGATCTGTGGTCTACTTTGGACATGAAGTAGGTGGAGGGAGGATACAGCCTCTACCCAGTAAAGTACAAGGAGTACAAGACTGACGTATGCCCACTACACAAATTCAGGTTAGAACCATCTTAGGTCTCACTGGGTACTTTCGAAACTACATGGCAGACTACGGCACCATAGGTGTCCCTCAGACCGCTCTCACCACTCCAAAGAAACCCAACAAGGCCTCTGAGGAGTGTGAGAAGGCCTTCAGTGGCTTAACAGATTCCCTGTGCCAGGCCCCTGTCCTCAGGGCCCTTGATTTCAAACATGCTTTTATTGGCAGACAGATGTCTCTGACACTGGGATAGGTACTGTACTATCATAGAAAAATTAGAAAGGCAAGGAACACCCAATTGGGTTCATTAGACGCCAGTTTAAGGACAGAGAGTTCAGGTAGTCCACTGTGGATAAAGAATGTTTCTCTGTTGTGTGGGCCCTAAGGAAGCTGAGACCATACCTCTATGTGACGATCTTAACTGTGCAAACTGACCATAAACTGTACTAGATTTTGAATGCATGTTGGATGTTTCCCCACCAGGGAGTTTTGAAATACATTTTTGGTTTTCCTGTATGTTGTGCTTTGTATTTTTTGCTTGTTGGAGTATTTAATTGGCATCAGAAGGGACTTCCAATACATTTTTGGTGGCCGATAGCGGGACTTCAAGGGCCTTCCAGAACATCTGGTGGCTTATCTGCTGCACCTTAGGGATAAGTGAAGTCCAACTGGAGGGAACAGATGTCTGTGCAGCATCCACAAGGAAGGTAGCAGGAGTCAGGTGATTAAACCAGAAGGCCTGCCTCACCGCTCTAGGCATGTGGCTCGCCCCCTTCATTGCAGGCCTTTGAGGGGACAAGCGGTCTGGAAGACTTCAGATGACTCCAGCGAGCCGATGCACCTCATACAAAAACTATGGCGAGAGTGAGTATAAATGTGGAGTAGAGTGAATGCTAGTTTGAGTCAAGTGATTTGTTTTAGCAAAGTTTTATTTTACTTCTTATTTAGTTGAAAGAGAAGAGGGCTTATGTAGCAAGAAGCTGTGGTTCCACGATAAATAATTGGTAAGTGAACAGTAAACATCCTTTAGTAAAGAAAGGAGGGGCAGCACTGCTTTAGAAGTACGAGTGGGAGGTCCTGCTTTATCGAGTACTGACAATGCATTCCACCTGTAGTAAGGGGTGCGAGGCAGGTGGTAGTAGAACATTGTAAAACTGATATTTTATTTTCATCTGCATTGTACATATTATTCATAGTGTTGAATGCGTAGTGACAACTGGTGGTGAAACAATGTGTGGGATAATATTGAGGTGGAGACTGAATTGTGGGAGCAGGGTCTGTTTTGATAATTTTAGTGGTTTTGCACAAGAGTGCATTGTGGTTTTGAATCTTGGTATTGGTGTTGAATTACAGTTTGCATTTTGTGGTTTGCGCAACGGGTCAAGAGTGTGGCAAAAGCAGGTGGCACGTTTTGATAGTTTTGTAGGCATTATTGTGTCTGATGAATTCTTTTGATTCTTAGATTGTAAAGACTTTTGATTTCTGCACAGTAATCCAAAAAATAAAACTGGTTAGTGGGATTGTTTACTGTAGTAAGAGAAAACAAGTTGAGTACTCCCTTAGAGCACCTTTGTAGGGAACTACCCACTTATAGAGATACAATTCGGAAGTATTGTGTGGTAGGAACAGAAGGGAAATTGTTCACAGCCTAGTCAGCTGAGACCACCCATTATAAGAACATAATAGCACACATGTATACCCATTTAACTTTCATATAGAAAGGTCAAAATTGAAGAAGAGACAGAGCATATTGGATATTTGGAAGCTCTATGAAGAAGATGCAAGAAGCCAAGAAGAAAATGGGAATGCCAAAGGTGTAGCCACGCCGCCTCTATCAGGTAGCACAAAGTCAAAGCAGGCTTCAGCACCTGCACAGTTGATGCTCCAGGCAAGTATAGAACAAGGCACCCAGTCGGCACCGGCTTCAGCACCTGCACAGCTGACAGTCCCACACTTAGCAGGCAATTACCCTTTCAAAGCCAGCTGCAGGATATACAAACTCTAAATGTAAGCCACCTGCATATTCAGAAACAACCCCCATAAAAGGAGCACTCACACTCAGTGAATGGCAAGATTCAGTAATAGTGAAACTAGAAAACAAAGAATGCAAAGATTTAGAAGCAACAGTAAGCAATGCAGAGGAAGAGTTGCACAGGGTGACCCAGATAAGGGTGGGGCGTTGTCCAACAGGAGATGCTGACACACGGGCAGCAGGAGAGGTACTATTGAAAATGCATAAGACAGCAATTAAGGATGTGCCAGAAGAAACTGAGGAACCAGAACCACAGCGTATAGATTATGGGACAAATGAAACAGGAACTGAGACAGAGCCAGAGGGAGGTGAGGAGAATTGGGAAACAAAAGAGAACCAGGAAGAAAGAACTCCATGGGGGAGGTGACTGAGACCATGGGCCTCATCACGACCCGTGCAGTAACCGTGCTAGTAGCGCCATGGTTGCCGCCGGTATTTTACCGATTCCGCCATGGTGAATGGCAGAATTACCACCCCATTCCAAGGTTGGCGGGGCGGTCATTCCCCATTCACCATTGGCCCTTCCCCATTCCCATTTTTGCCCCCATATGGCTCAATGGAAATGGGGAAGGCGGTAGTTATGGTACCGCAAATTGCGGTACAGTAATTACCTCCATGGTCCCTTTGCATATCCAATCCTTAACTGGTAAAACCAGCCGTTAAGGTAGGGACCCGCAAAGGGACCTCATAATTAGGCAGTATGGGGTTAACGGCGCCGCCACCTTTTACGGCGCCGTTAACCCCTTACCGCCTGGGTCGTAATGAGGCCCCATGTCCTAGAACAGTGGCAGTGGTTAGAGGAAGCGTAGAGCACAGCATAGCTAAAAACAGAGAAGGCAGTTCCCATTAATACAGAAGGAAGTAAGCAGATCGCAATATGTACCGTGGCCACATATGGACAAGAATATTTTTATCAAGATGTTACCACCTCTTACTGGAGGTGCTGGTAATTGGATTAAAGCAGTAGAACAGCATACAGTAGGGGCTACCTTGGCAAATGGGGACATGAAAAGCTTGCTAGCTAGTATTATATGAGATCAGACAAACACAATTTGGGAACAAGCAGGTTACTCTGATTTTCGATAAGAGAGTGATGCACATGGCAATGCTCCATTTAACAATTGCAGAGCATGTGTATGGCATGCATTGAGGAGGGCATACCCTGATAGATCTGATGGAGGTGCTATAATGGCACAAACAATGAAACATGATGAAGACCCTGCATTGTATATGCAGTCCATTCAGGATGTGGCGAGAGAAGACAGGGGAAACATGGACCAGAACATACCATTCTTTTGCCATGTGTTAGGAAAGGGCCCACCCACTGAAGTACAAACAGATATAGATAGAATTATGGGCATGGAATTGAAGGCATGAGGATAAAGGCATGGGGATAAATACAGACACATATCGTGCATTATTGTAAGCGCAAACCCAAAAGCGAAAGGCCAGCTGAAGAAAAAGCGCAGCTAGCAGAAGCTAAATAGATGAAGATGCTAGCAAAATTCAGTATGGAAGGAGCAGTAGTGATAAACCCTGCAGACACACAATAGCAGTCAATACCATCACAATATTGGGGAAACTCACATGACAACAATGATAGACACGATAGGGCAGAGGTCCAGGGAACACAAGGCAACTCTCAAAGAAGGGGTGAGGGGGAGGATTTGGAGGATTAAGATCACAAACTGCCAGACATGTTGGACATGCAGAAAGATGGGACACACGTCTAAAGACTGTCATAGTAGACTCTCCATGCAATACCATCCTGGAGCACCCCCTGCTCCATATTACACACAAGGGACACCAAAGGGATTGTATGCCCCATGGAAGACTGCAGCCCCCACGCCAATGTATGCCCCTGAGTCTGCCCAACCCGAGAAAGTAAGACACATACAAATGATCGCTCCCAAACAGGGACAACCCATATAGTACCCCACACCAATGCAATTCAAAACATTGCACAAAAAGCTCCAGCACAGGCAACTTCAGTACCATGGGAACAGAATGCCCTACCACGGGGAACACTTACATATTTCTCCAGTGTTACAAGCATTCCCTCCTCCAGGAAACAACACCTATACCCAAAAGAACAGCCCAAAGCAAGCTTTGATGTGCCCAGTTCTCTCAATCACTCCAAATTCAGACAGGGATCACAACGTGGGGGTGAAGATATGGAACAGAATGTTTACTTTTATGGAAGACACAGGAGCCACCCGATCTTCTATAAAGGACGGACAGTTTCCACTAACAGACAACAGCATGAATACTCAAAGCTTTTCTGGGGAAATTGTAAGGGTTCCTTTCACAGAAGATGTACCCATCTTTAAAGGGAATCAAGAGATAGTTGCACCATTATTGTGCAGCACTGATATATCAATTTATTAGCGAGGGGTCTCCTTAAAAAGCTCAACAGGACCATTTCATTCACTGACAAAGGAATTGTGTTTATCACCAGGCATGCATTACAACAGAGTAGCCCCAGTACTCCAGACACTTTGCAGCACCAATACAATTTGAGTACTACCATTACATGAAGCTCTATTCACATATGCAGTTACCTTTTTGATTGGTTGGTTGCCAGAAATGCAGAATGTAATATTTCGCTTGCCAGCAAAATTCCTATTTAGACCAGTAGTACCCCACGAGGAAGCCCCAGGAACGATTTTCACCTTACACATTGATGCAGTAATCATGAGGAAAGACACAATTATTGTGACATGCACAGATGAGGAACGAATGGAGTTGAGAAGTGTACTATACATAGACCCCAAACTACCACAGAAAAGAATTACTGATGAACAGCAATGTGCACATTTGGGCAGAGATGGGGAAGTAGTCTTTGAAATTGGCATACCTTGTCATTTGGTAATACAACACAAGGAAGTCCCACAGACAGTAAAGACAGCAATCACTCCACCAACACAAGAACATGAGGACTTAGCACAAGTGCCTAGTCGACTGTGGACAAGCAACCAACACGATGTAGGGCGACTGACCAGCATAGGGGCAGTGAAAGTCAAACTCAAACCAGCAATACCCATTATCCAAAGAAGCAGATGATGGAATGTATGATACAATCAAAGCACTGCTTGACCAAGGCATTATCGTGCCTTCAGAATCACCTTGCAGCACAGCTATATATACCACTTAAAGAAAGCAAAGGGGGGGATCATGGTGATTCATTCAGGATCTGCACACTCTAAATGACATAGTGGAGGCAGAATATACACTAGTCCCAAATCATGCATCGATCTTTTGCAACATACCAGCCAATCCAGACTACTTCTCTGTAGTAGAGCTTAAAAATGCACTTGTCACCATACCATTACACCCAGAATCCCAGTACTTGATAGCATTTTCATATCACAGAAAGAGATTCCAACATGCTAGGTTGCCCCAGCGGTACTGTGAGTCCCCCAGTGTCTTCAACGGGGTCCTCCAGATCGACTTAGGAAACATCAACATGGACACTACACTGCTACAGTATGCAAATGACTTGCTAGTGTGCAGCACCACAGAAGAACAGTGCAGAGAGGCCACAATACAGCCCCTGATAATATTCAGTATTGCCAGAAATAAGTGGCATACTTTGGTATCTGCTACAGGAAAAAAGGTGGACCCAGACAGAGCCACAGGAGTAAGAAACACACCACAGCCAAACACAATAAGAGAGATGCAGCAATTCATAGGATTTTGCAAGTATTGCTGCACACGGGTGTTTGATTACTCAAAACATGTTAGACCTCTTTTGCAAGCACTTAAGAAAGCCCAGATGATTAAGGGCATAGGTGCATGGTCAGAGGACATGAAAGAAAGCTTTGAAGATATCATAATAGCAATCAGCAATGCTGACCTGATAGGAAATTAATTTGATGTGTATCTTAAGAGCATGTTAACCTGTGTAAAGTTAATTTCTTCACAGAGAGTATGACAGAAAAAACAGGCCCCAACAGATCAACATGGCACCACAGCAGAGGTACATCTTCATCTACAAAACAGCAAATATGTCTATACAAGAAAACACCTGTACAACTGGTGTGAACCAAGTTCACTGGGACTCCCAAAGTGGAATTCATGACCTCAGCAGCTGCCAAACATACAAATTGTCATGCTTGCTTGCACCTAACAGACGTATGAAAGGACATAAGCACAGCATGTCAACTCTGATGAACAACAATATCCAACATGGGAACAAGCCATGAAAATTGAGTACATTCACAGACTTTAAAAACAAACATAAGTTGAAAGTGAGACCCTTTAGGTATAGCAGGACAAGTGCAACAGTTAATATGCAAGGAACTAAAGAGAATAGTCTTCGAAATATGAAAAGTGTGTTTATAGGGATACGTTGACTATTTTTCTCCCTTATTATTTCTATCCTTTTAAAAGATTTGTTGAGCCTAGGGCATAGAGGTACTGCGCAAAATATAGTACATGTATTTGCACTTATGAATAATGTTATGATTACACATAGAAGACAAATAAGCACAGAAGCAAGTGAAGTGCTAGATGAACATCACCTAGATGGTGTAAATACATGGTACAAAATGATGAAAGTGTTTAGTAGCCCCCAAGTAAATTAATCATGCTATACATGTGGGCTAATCCCACATGCGGTTGGCAGCCTCAGACTGTTCTTATTTTAGGAAGAGCCAACTTTAGAGGCACAATGCTATGCAGATTTAGTAACTTGTGAACTTCTGGGCCAATTCCAGGGACACACAGTGTATATTGTTGAAGGGAGAAAAGATCAGCAGAAGAATGTGAAAACCTGGGAAAGCAAGAAGGCACACAGTGTCCAGAAAAAAGGCAGATAGTAATACAAGGAGCAAGATTCTGGAATAAGAAGTGGAAAAAGGGGCAGGCAGTATTCCATGCTGAGGGGCTAATGAGATTTACAGAAGCTGAAGTGAAGCAAACAGACAAACTTTGTAGAGATATATGGGTATCGCTTGTGTGCAAATTGACAAGTCTGCATCAATATGAGCTTGCTAAACTACAGAAAATCACTCGATCTTCATTCTGTTTCAGAGGCAAGGGCAGCATGCATTTTTCAATACATTTAAATTGCAACAAGACATACCAAATGCCCGCATTGAACAAAGGCACCTGCACAGTAATGGGCATCATCTGGTGGTGTGGGTCAAAAGCCTACTATTATCTGCCACCATCTTGGAGTGGCCTCTGTTCCCTCGTCACCCTACAGGCACAGGTCATGGTTTTCCCTGCAAGGAACATGCAACTGCTCAGGAAGGAATCCCAGTCCCCTGAACAGCCCCTAATGAATATAGGACACTTAGATTCACCTAGGCTACATAGAAAGAAAAGGAGCAGTTACTTTTCAAAGGAAGTTGATGAGGCACTGGAGAAGATGCCAACTCACTTTCGCATGTTCACTAAGTCGGAGGTGTTTTTTTACCACCTTGCTCAGCCTAGAATGCAGGTACCCACCAACTCCAAATGGCAACAATTGCTCTGGTGGAACTTGATGCAACTCTCAAATGCAACTGAGCATGGACTTAACACCACAAACAAAGAACTGTGTGCGCTCAGGCTCGTAGCACTCCAGAACTGCATGGTTCTTGCCCTCCTCACAGTTAGGCATGGTGGCATCTGCAAGATGATTGGCAGCTCTTGCTGCACCTATGTTCCTCCCACAAGTGCCAAAAGAAAAGACTTACCATAGCTATCAAGCAGATGGCCCAATTGACAATGGACATGGGAAAAGAAAGAGGAATTGGTAAAGACGATCTCTGGCCAGTGCTTTTTACTTTGTGGATGCCCCGCTGGCTGACTTATATCTGTCGTATTTTGTTTCCCATCCTCATCCTCATGATATTATTATGGTGTATATACCACGTAATTGCAACATGGTGTCTGTCCCAAAACAATAAAAATAATTTCTTTGCAATAATGACATGAAATGCAACTCCTCGGTGGAAAGACGAAAGTTGCCAAACAGATGAGACATCACAACATACGCAGCTACTCTGACAATGCCCTTTGGTCCCAACCCAATAACCCTACTGATTACCTCAAATGTTACATTGATACCATTCTAGAAGGACCCGCTGCTATCTGCAAGGTACCCCTTGGGATAATATCATGTATGGTGTTGATCTAAGAAATATAGGGAACATATGGATACCTAGAAGTGTTTATGAGCAGCCAAAGAACAAAATGAAAGCTACGAAAGAGAAGTTAGAGAAACATTCATCCCTTAAGCGATGAAAGGGGGGAATGCAGGGGAGTATCAGAACATGGACACATTTATGCAATGCCACAAACAAGCATGAAAATATTAGCTGAGAATGTCACTGTAAGAAAAGCGCACAGTGAAAGGGCAAGCAGCCCAATTTGGTAAAAAGGCTTAATGCTTAGGCAAGCAGCACACCAGTAGTCATGCTTTGATTAGGCCATAACACACACACACACATTTTATGAATAAACATATCCATGTGCCTCTTAGCCTGGCTCAGCATCATTTTACTGTATTGCTGAATACATGATCTCCATTATTTTACATTTGCTTCATGCACTACACAAAGGCTTTGAGATTTAGATAGCCATTCTTGAAGCATTAAACTCTCCCCCATGACCCCACAGCAGAACGCAGCATTCAGACTTTCGCTGAAAGGAACACATTCCAAAGTTGCCACAATGTACATGGCCACCAGCCAGAAGCTGTGCAAAAAGCTTTCCCAGAATGCAGTTTGCATAGTGAGATCATGAAAGTGCAATGGAAAATGATACTAGACTCCAAAGGTTTAAAGACAATACATTGCTCTCTGGTTGATCAGACTATGGGGGTCATTACGAGGTAGGGGTAACCATGCCGCTGTTAGCAGCATGGCTACCCCCTTACCGGATACCGGGTCCGGGTTCCTTGAATGAGGAATTACCAGGCCATTCTGACCTTCGAGGGCCCGGTAATTCCCCATTTAGGGAACCCAGACCCTGAACATCCCCATTCCCATTGAGCCCACATATGGCTCAATGGGAATGGGGAGGGTGCTAACAACGGGCCATTTAATAACGGGCCCGTTGTTAGCACTCTGGTCTGTTCGCGGGACCCGCTAAGGGTGCCTGGTAAAACCAGGCATCCTTAGTGGGTTTCTGCGAGCAGACTCGTAATGAGGCAGTAATGGGTTGACGGCTCCGGCACCTTTACCGGTGCCGTTAACCCGTTACCGCCAGGGTCAGAATGACCCCCTATGTAAGGTTTGCTGAAGTTCCCAGAGCCATGTTCCAGAGAAAATATAACAACTTTAACTTAATGAGGGTCGCATTTGGCAGTTGAGCAACTAGACACGGAAAGATTATAGATATGATAGGTGTGGCAAATGGCAATTGCAGAGCTCTCTTTGACGAACATACAGTTATGCAGAAACCATTATTAATGGTTCAGCTATAATTAAGAAATAGAAAACAACACAGACATTTACACATAGTCCACTACATGCATGCAGCAGTGATGCAGGCAACTCATCTTGCATAAGCACCATTGTCTATATAATAGAATTACATAGGAACTAATTAATTGGTATAGCTGCTCATACTCATGTTACATGTATGAGCAGAATAGAGACACTTTTATTTCAATATACACTGCACAATCACATTTACATTTATGCCATTATGAATGAGAAAAGTTTGTCAGCAGCAAGGTCCCAACACATAAGGTCAGAATGTGAACAAGATGAATGCATGAGAATCAAGAAGGACATACAAGTTATATGTAGCCTATCCACCGAGCAAAGTTACAAAAATGAACTGTAAAACACACAGTTCTTAATGGTGAGAACAGTATTCTGGTGCCAAACCGGTTAGTCACTTAGGACGGAACTTGGATGTTATTATTTTGTGTCACAATGTCACATCTTAAAATGGTGATTGGTCAAGAGATCAGTGCTTACTCACGCCCCATGTATTCCCCCTGGAACAGCCAATGGAAGACCTAATTGACTGTTACATGTATTACCACTCACCATCCAATCATGGATCATGAGAATCCACTCACCATCCAATCATGGAGCACGAGAATGAAGGGGACTTCATTAGAAATTAGCTAACCTGCACAGACGTCACTATTACCACTTGTTTTGAATAGGCCAGGTTCAGGGTCCCACCCTGTCTAGTCACTCTGATCTTCAGTTTTTCTTCTTCTTTTTGTAAAGTTCTCTTTTTGAACACACATAAATAAAACAAAAAAATAAAAAAATAAAAAAATAGGCCAATGAGAATTTGCAAAGTATGGACATTGTAACTCTTGCCAGACAATCACTGATGTACGAATTTTGAATCAAATTGTTGCTTTTTGCTTTCTCTAACCACAATTTAATCATGCCCTCACTCTACTAGATTTTGAATGCGTGTTGGTTGTTTCCCTGTCTAGGCAGATATTGCAATACATTTGTGTTATTCCTGTATATTGTGCATTGTATTTTTGGTTCTTTGGATAATCTTACTGGCATTAGAAGGGACTTGCCATACAAAAGATGTGTCATGATGTTCGAGCATTGTATGTATGTTATTCCTAAATTCACTTTTGTGGCTCTTTGAGCAACAGATGTTGGTGATACAAGTTATGACTGAAGTGCCTGGGGCATGAGATTCTGTCATGCCCAGGCCCCACAAAGCAGGCTACAATAGCCTCTGGACCTAGTCTGCTGCCTGATGCATTTCCCACTATACCATAATAGGGGCGTAGGGCAGTGTACATGGCATCTGGCCATGGCCTTTGGCCCCAACCCCATGAGCTTCAGAGATGTTGCTGGCCCAGAAAAGCAACCCACAGTAGAGAATGGGTCTGGCCTTCAACCTGGCCAAGAGGTCACTATACCCTCATTGGTGGGCCATGGGCCAAGGTGCATGACACGTGGCCATGGCCACCAGCCACTGGCCACATTCCCTGGGCCATGAGATTCTACCATTTTGTCTGCCCCATTAATCAAACCACAGAAAATGTTGTTCATGGCTTTTAGCCCAGCACAGTGGTCACTATACACCAATAATTGGACTAGGGGTCACTGTTCATGGTTTGCGGACATGGCCTGTCGTCACAATCCCTAAGGCATGAGCCTAAGCCTTATTGAAGGCCCTGCTAAGCATCTCCAAGTAGACATTGGGCCTTGCTGTAAGCCAAAGTGCCCATTTTAACCCTATTGTTGGTCCCTCGTGGCCATGGCCAGTGGCTTGATTGTCGAGGGGCCTGGACAATCTGGCCACTGCTCATGGCCACAGGCTATTCCTCAGGCACCCAAGGTATATCACTATTTGTTGTACCTTCATGTTGGCACTATTGAAACCAAATTGGAAAAAGCACACTTTTGGGACCTGACCAAGGCTTGTCATGAAGGAACACGATATTAGACTGAAGTAGGTGCAGGATTGCCTGAGGAAGCAAGGGCTAAAGGTCAGTATGGACAAGTGCCAGTTTTTCCAGCCAAACATCCATAATATCAGGCACATTGTCTCCATGGATGGCATTGCTGTGGACCCATAAAAAAATGATCCTTCCCCACTTGGCTTCCATATCAGGCAATAGAGGATGTGCAGAGTTTCATGAAATTCTTCAACTACTATGACACCTTCATTGCAGGATTTTACAACAGCACTGATCACTTGTTGACCTCACCAACGGACCTTAGTCTACCCGGAATGGCAAGAAAAGTATCATCAGTCCCAAGGAAACTTCAGATCATTCCTGGGACCAAAGGTGGTGAGAGATGGACAGACCAATGCCAACAGGCCTTCAAGGAGCTCAAGCAAACCCTCACCACAGCAGTAGTCCTAGCCTACATGGGTCACCAGCAGCCTTATACCCTTTAGAAAGAAGGACCATAGTCTGGACGAATTCAGAGCAACTTTGAGGTGAGACCAATATTGAATGCAAGCCATGGCCAGCATACAGCAGAACAAAACTACAATGTCCACCTGTTAAACATCTTGGCATTAGAGCGGACTGATGTTATTTATTTATTTATTCGCATTTGTATAGCGCACTTGCAGCCCATGGACATCGAGGCGCTGTTACAAGTAAGTGTTGGATTCTTAATTCAGCAGATATGCATGAGACCAGAGGTCTTATGGATACAAAATTACAGGCATAGTTGCAGGTGAGGCATGATATTCATAATACAGTAATAGAATGCATTCAGGTACGTTTCATACAAAGAGCTTGGTTTTAACAGCTTTGCGGAAGGCTTGGTGGGATTCAATCATTCTGATGTGAGGTGGCAGTGCGTTCCAGTGGGTGGCGGCCCGAGTGGGAAAGCTGGCGCCGCCAGCGCGCACCTTGCGTGATTTGGGCGTGACAATCGTGTTGGAATAGCACGTTCTTAATGGTCTGGTGGCAGAATGCTTGGAGATTCTTTGGGTCAAGTATGGTGGAGCAAGTTCATGGATGCATTTGTGGGTGAGGGCGAGTGTTTTGAAGACAATCCTCTCTTTCACCGGGAGCCAATGTGCCTGTCTTCTGACTTCTGAGATGTGGTCTTTTCTAGCGGTACCTGTGGCCGCCCTAAGTGCATTATTTTGAACTAGCTGAAGTTTGGCCAGGTTCTTGTTGGAGGTCCAAGGTTATGCTCACCTGGTCTATGTGGGGACATTGGGGCACGGTTGCAACCCTCTCGGGAACCTACTCCCTTTGGTCAGACCTTCTCCCCTGCTCCCGTGATGTGGAGTGTGCTGGTTGTTGGTACTGTTCCTGCGAGAATACAAGAGGCAGTGAGAAAGTGGTGAGCATGCACTTACCCATATAGTCTCACCTGTTTAACTATGATGGTGAGCTCTCCGTCCTGCTCTCACTGCAGGGCCGCTGTCAGATAGACCGAGTTTCTTCACTGGTCCATGTGCATCGCATCCCAGACCAGCTGGGGCTGAACCACTTCAAAGGTAAGTATCCTTTGTTAATGATTATTGTCCGTATTCTTTTGTAATGGCTTTTCCCATGATTATTGTCCGTATCTTGTAATGACTTTCCTCTTTCCTAATAGGTGATATGAGGTCCAGTGGAATTGTGGTGCAAGAAGCGAGCCCTGATGGTGAAGAAGAGAGTTCTCGATGTCCCAACAGGTGGTAAGTTTGGTCCTTAGGTCAAGCGCGAGGATTGGTTTGTACGCAACCTTAGCATAATGTCTTTAAAGTTTTTCTAACCTTTTGTCCTTTTCTCTTGCAAGGATGGCCCGGCTAATTCGGACTGGGATGCTGTTATCCGAAGATCTGCTGGCAGAGGAAGGATGCCTGGAACCGCAATGATGCTGGCCGGAGATGGCCTCCCATGTAAGTGTTTGAGGCTGGAGTCGGTATCAGGCAAGGATGCGCTCCGACTGCGGTTGCTGTTGGAATCAGGTAAGGATGTGCTCCGACTGCGGTTGCTGTTGGAATCAGCAAAGGATGTGCTTCAGGCAATGGTTATTGCTGGAACCAGGAAAGATGCGCTTCAGGCGATGGTTATTGCTGGAATCAGGTAAGGTGCGCTTCAGGCAGCAGTGAGTGTTACGCTGCTACAAGCAGACTAATGCGAAGCGCTTGCATGCGGGCGGGGCAGGCTTAAATAGCCTGTCCTGGCCACGCCCATTTGTTCTGACATTTGGCCCCACCCTGCCACTCCCAGAAGATACTGCACATGTAGCCCAATTCATTCCTATGGCCACGTCCGACGTGGAGGCCCTGCAGGGGAGAAAATAGCAGGTACACCAGAATAAAAGTGTGCAGCGCACACTTTCGCAAGAGCCTGGCACCAAAGGCGCCAGGACTGGGTCCAACTGGACCCTTTATGTAGTGGAACTTGTGGTCCTTGCCCTGTGGCCATGACAACTGGTACAGAGAAGTCCAAAATTACCTCTATGTTGCCACCTATATGATGAGGACAGGCAACAACCACCTGATGTATGTACAAAAGTCAGTGAAGCTGGATGCCACACAACATTGGTGGCTAGTTGTACTGTCTACGTACAACTGGAATCTACAGTATCAACCTGAGTGCAGGGTTGTCAACGCTGATTCCCTCTTTCAGATACTGCATATGCTGTCAGATGCTTTATCTGTATCCACACATGGATCAATCTGTCTAAAACAGGTATCAGAGCTATATGCTAAGCTTTATATCAGCAGGAACCAGACAGAGTCAGGTGCATGGACTGCTTAAGACCAGTGGCTGAGGGTATGCCAAACGTGCACTGTCGAATCACCAGTTGGGATGCACCTGATCTGCTGCATCTGACACAATTTGAGATCCAGTTATCCCAACCAGTGCATCCTGGCATCACCCCCACTCTTAAAAAGAAAAATGGGAGGAACAGAGGTGCATCCACAAAGATATGAGGATATTGTGTTGCTGAAAGAGTGTGGAAGACAAACTTACAGAAGGGTTGAGTCCTGTACAAGGAGAGTCATGTTGGACACCAGAAACTATATTGTTCTGTGTTGTCAAAGTGATTCTGCAAAGCTGTACTGTACACATTCAACAAATGGCATAAGACATATTAGCAGTGACAGAGCCTTCAAGTAAATTCTTCTTGCCATGACTTTCTGCCATCGTAGAACAATATTGATAACACAGCACCAAGTGTGTCACTTGGAAGACAGCTGTTTATCCTGCATTCTACCTCTAACAACTGCAGAGATCTGGTTCCATGGATCTAATGTGCATTAACTTTATCAATCTAGATCTGGATTAGCCAGGGTCCCAGAACATCCTGATGGCCCATTTCCATGAATGACATTAAGGGTGGTCAAAATGCTTGCATGGTCTGAACAATCGCTGCACACTGCCCAAACACATACTAATAAGGCAGGTAATTCTACCATGTCTGCTTAAATGGTATAATCTTGGTCCAGGGCCCTCGGGCCAATCTCTTCCTTGTTGAGAGATGTTTCCTGCATCTCATCAACTTCCTTTCTTCTTCTGCTACTCCTATCTACTCCTCACTGTCTTTTCTGCCACCTCCATCCTCCTCCACCTCTCTGGCTCCTCTTGCCTCCCTCTTCTGCCACCTCTCAGGCACTGTCTGCTGCTTCGTTGGCTGCTCTGCTACCTCCTTCCTCCTCTACCTCTCTTGTTCCTTCTGCTGCTTCTCTGGCTACTCTGCCTTCTCCTTCCTCTGCCACCTCTCTGGCATTCTCTTCCTCCTCTCTGACTATCCTGCCTTCTCCTCCTTCCTCATTTGCCCATTCTCGGGCACCCCTAACATTGCCGCATGGCATATCTCATGCTTGTACCACTCCACGGAAGTCTTGCAAAAGGTGGCAATCTGTTCCACGTCACTACAGTTAACCCTCACTATGCTTTGAAACACTACATGGACATGTGCCATATCATGGAAGAGCTTGATTTAGATGTACTCGGTCTCAATGAGACTTGGTTCATGGCCAGCTCTGTGACGAGTTTTGACACTCTCCTCCGTGATGGCTACAAGATCCTCACTGAACCCAGAGGCAACCATCCAGGCAGGTGAGTAACCTTGATCTTCCCGCAGTGGATCCCTGCTTCTATCATTCCTATGCAGGCCTACTCATCTTTTGAATGCCTGGTCTGCAGGCCCTCTATCTCTGCTTGCCTCTCTCTCTCTCTCTCTCTCTCTCTCTCTCTCTCTCTCTCTCTCTCTCTCTCTCTCTCACTGTGGCCATCACCTACAGGCCACCTGGCCAGGTTGCCCTCTTCCTCTCCGAATGGGCTGACATCTCATCTTCCCTCCTTGTCACTTCCTCTCAACTTCTCCTCCTTGGAGACCTGAACATCCACTTGGATGCCACTAGCCCATCCTCTGGCAGTTCCAGAACCTCTGCTACTCTCTAACTTTCTCTATTCTATCCTCTGGCCCGGCTAACTCTGCAGGCCACACCCTTGAGGTTCTGATCTCGTCAGACCTCCCTCTCTCCAACCCTCTCACCACTCCTCTCTCTCTTGGACTGACCACTTTCTTCTCTCCTCTCACTTTTCACTCTTTGTCCCTCTGGTTAAGCATACCCCAGCACTGCCATCCACCTTCTCGGTCATCCGGCCCATGAAGTATGTGTCAGTGTAGGTTTTTGTTGCTACTTTCTCTCCTCCTCCTACATCTTTGAATGACTCACACTCTGATACAGCCTTCTCAAACCTTTCTATCTCTAACACTCTGGATGTCCTTGCCCCTGTCATGAGGATCTGTTGGAAACCTGCATCCTAGTGTAACTCTTGGTACAATTCTGACCTTGTCACCATTAAGCGCAAGTGTAGGGTGGCTGAGAGGAAATGGAGGGCATCAAGCACACACTCTGACAAACTGGCCTGCAGTGTGATCCAAAGGCAATACATACTCTCTGTCTTCTCTAAGAAGAGAGTTCACATCTAACAACTCGGCCGAACTTTTCAAAATCTGAAAGGAGCTGGCCAATCCTGCTGCAGTCTCTACCTCTCCTGTTCTCTCCCAGGCCCTCTGCGTGGCTTTGGCATCTCATTTCAACACTAAAGCTAGCTCTGGACATCCTGCCCACTCTCTCTGCCTATGACTCCTCTTCTTCAACCTCTAACATTCAATGCCCCTCTCTGGCCATTTCCCCTTTCCCTTTCTCCTCTTTCCCCCTGTTCACTCCCGACAATGTTTCTAGAGTCATATCTATGAAAGTCTTGTTAAAGTAGGTGCTCCCCTGCTCCTCCAAAACTGTTAAGGACCACATCGTCACCCTTGCTCCATCCTTGGCCGATTTCTGAAATCACTCCTTTGCCACTGGAACCTTCCCCTCCCGCCTCAAGCATTGTCTTGTACAGTCCTTCTTAAGAAGCCCTCTGCCGAACCTTCCTCTCCATCAAACTATCGCCCAATCTCCATGACTCCTTTCCTGGGCAAACTCCTGGAAAAGCTGGCCATCGCCCAGCTTAATCAACATACTGAATCGGTTGGTTATCTCCATGACCATCAGTCTGGCATCAGAGCAGCCAGAAGCATGGGAACTGCTCTCCTGAACACCCATGAAGACTTGCTCTCCAATCTTGACTCTAACCTTCCTTCTTGTCATGCGCCACCCGTGGAAGTGCTGGCAGCAGTGGAAGCAGCAATAGCATGTGCCTCTGTTCTATCTGAGCGGTCTAGCCTTCTCCCAACATGGCCGACACATTTAGATTAGTGAGCGGTGACCTAGGCTCACTGCGTTGTATCCGTCTTTGGGGAATTCGCCTTGCTCGTACTCTGTGTCATGGAGTGCTAGTGTTTTTCTGGTCCACTTAGATTTTCCTACCTGCTCTGGTTCTCTGATGGAGTATTTCCTTAGTCTGTCTGTTTTCTCCACCTAGCTTGCCTTTTCCCTGTTTGTTCCCCGACCATGTCTCTGTGGCTTGTTCTGTTTACTTTATACGTGTGGGTTATCCTTCTATTGCTTTGTTAGTATTCTACCGTAACTTTTCCTTATAGTTTCTGACGATTCTGGTTTTGTATCTTTTCTCTCTCTTGGGTTCCCGTGTCTGTTTTCACCGCCGTGAGCTATTCGGCTTTTCACTCTTTCGTAATCATTAATGGCGTTCTTGCCGGTTCCCAGCTGTTTAACGACGTACCCGCCAGCATTTCTGTTTGTACTTACTTCTTGACTTCTTGACTTCCTGCTTCCTTATCTGTCTCTACGGTCATCTTTTCTTTACAGTGCTCGCTCTGCCTATCCTTTCCTCACTTCGGTTCTACCGCATTTACAAGGGCTTACCACATGTCTTGTGAGTCCAGTCCATAGTGCCGTTCCTGTAAGCTCTTTAACGGCAAAAAAGAAGTGAAGTTTGAGTGGAATTCAGAAGCATGAGCAAGATTCCAGAAACTCGAGTCCTTGTTTACCATGGCTCCAGTACTCATTCAACCTGACCAGACCAAATCATTTATAGTAGAAGCAAACGCTTCAGGAGGGGCACTGGGAGCAGTTCTCTTACAAAAAGACCAAAGACAACCTCGAACATCCGGTCGCCTACTTCTCCAGAACCCATACCACCAGCGAAAGAAATTATTCTGTACTGGAGAAGGAACTGTTGGTTATCAGACAGGCCTGCGAAGAATGAAGGCATTTACTCCAGGGAGCAGCAAACCAATTCATCGTCCGGACCGACCACCATACCTTAAACGTACTCCAGCAAATGGAATGTAGGAATTCTAGACATGCCAGATGGGCGTACTTTTTCTCTCATTTTAACTTTGCCATTACCTACATACCCGGATCAGAGAATGCGGTGGCAGATGCGTTATCCCGCAGTTTGGGTGAGGAAACGGGTGTCTACTTAGGGAACGAAAAACTGCTACCAGACAAGAGATTCTTGGCCGTGATTAACCCCTTCCTCAAAGAAGTACAAGCGGAAGTCAAAGCCAGCGATAAGGCGGAACTCCCGTGACCGAAACTAAGGCAGAAGGGAGATTTCCTTTTCCACGATCAGGCACTCTACTTGCCCTCCAAGACTCTTCCTTCCCATGCCTTAAGATGGTGTCACAATCTCCCCATGGTGGGACACAAAGCTCAAAAGGGAACCCTGGATCTTGCCTCACTGAACTTCTAGTGGCCGTCTCTCAGACGAGACATCAGGGCCTATGTGTCATCCTTTCCCACCTGTGCATCTAACAAGGTTTCTAGGAGGTCTCCTCCAGCAAGAAATCCTAACAAATAGACCTTGGGAGCATGTTTCTACTGACTTTATTGTTGAACTTCCCCCTTCCAGGAACAAGACTGCCATTATGCATACTGTGGACACCTACAGTAAACTGGCACACTTTTCTGTTCTTCCAGGGATTCCCTCTGCTCCATTGATGGTGGCAGTATTTCTAAGGGACATAGTGAGATTGCCTGGTCTTCCCCTGGCACTGGTATCAGATCGCTAGTTCCAGTTTACCTCCAAGTTCTGGGCATCCCTATGTGAACACATGGGTATTCATAGGGCATTGTCTTTGGGATACCACCTGCAATCCAATGGCCAAACATAGCATCTTAACGCTAACCTCGAACAATACCTAAGATGCTTTTGTAACCAGGAACAGAATGATTGGGCAGATTACATCCCTATGGCAGAATGTGCCTATAATAACACCCTACATACTGCGATCAACATGAGCCCCTTTTCGTGCACTTATGGAAATCATCCCCAGCTTCTACCGTGGAAGGGCTTCTCACCTTCAAAAGCTCCAGCAGTGGACAGCCTCCTGTCTGGTCTCAAACAGGTGCATAAGGAAGCTCTCTGTGCTCTGGAAGACAGTCGTAAGTGGTATAAGAAGATCGTAGACATCAAGAGAAGACCCAACCCAGAGTGAAACCCAGGAACTCTGGTTTGGTTATCAACCAAATTATTACCACGCTGGACCCATTTTGGAAAATTCTCTGCACGATACATAGGTCCACTCCGGATCTTATCCAGGATCAACCCGGTTGCATTTAAGTTGCAAATACCACACAGTTTAAAGAGGGTAGACCCTGTGTTCCATTCCTCTCTCATAAAAACATGTAGAAGACCCTTTCAGACAGAAGTACCATAGACAAAGGAACACATCACCTCCAGAACATGAAGAATACGAAGTTGCACGTTTGATTTACTCCAGGTACAGGAGAGGTGTCTTGCAATATCTAGTACACTGGAAGGGATATTTAAGTGCTGAGAGAACCTGCGAACCCAGAAGCCATATCATGCACACAGACTTGTTCAACGTTTCCACAAATTATACCCGGTAAAGCCGGGGGGAAGCAAGTTACGAAGGGGGCATACTGTCATGCACTGCTCGTGGAAGTGCCGGCAGCAGTGGAAGCTGCAATAGCACGTGTCTCTGTTCTATCTGAGTGGTCTAGCCTTTCCCCAAACATGGCCGATGCATTTATACTAGTGGGCAGTGTCCATGGCTCACTGCGTTGTATCCGTCTTTGGGGAATTCGCCTTGCTCATACTCTGTGTCGTGGAGTGCTAGCGTTTTTCGGGTCCACTTAGATTTTCCTCCCTGCTCCGGTTCTCTGCCAGAGTATTTCCTTAGTCTGTCTGTTTTCTCTGCCTAGCTTGCCTTTTCCCTGTTTGTTCCCTGACCATGTCTCCGCAGCTTATTCTGCTTACTTTCTACGTGAGGGTTATCCTTCTATTGCTTTGTTAGTATTCTACCGTAACCTTTCCTTACGGTTTCTGGCTATTCTGAGTTCTGCATATTTTCCCTCTCTTGGGTTCCCCTGTCTGTTTTCACTGCCACAAGCTGTTCAGCTTTTCACTCTTTCGTAATCTTTAACAGCGTTCTTGCCGGTTCCCAGCTGTTCAACGACGTACCCGCCGGTGTTGCTCTTTGTACTTACTTCTTGACTTCCTGCTTCCTTACCTGTGTCTATGGTCTTCTTTTCGTTACCACATTCGCTCTGCCTATCCCTTCCTCACTTCAGTTCTACCACATGTACAAGGGCTTACCAACTGCCTTGTGAGTGCAGTCCATAGTGCTGTTGCTGTAAGCTCTTTAACGGCACTCAGCTTCTTATCCAGGATCCTCAAGATTTACTTTTCCAAAAGACTTCATTTGAAAGGATATGCTTTCTCTACTCCATCCCGGTGCTACAGTCCACAGAAGGGTGAAGGAACTTCAGCTCACCCGGAATCATCCCTCCAGGAAGAGAGAGACTGTCATTGTTGGACTTTTCCTTTCTGCCAAGTACTTTCTACATAAATTTGGAGCTACAGGATAGCCAGGATTTTTTGTGCCACAGAGGGCTTTTGCCTGACATTGAGGGCTTGATCCTCAGAATTCCCCTAGACTTGGGTGGTGAATTAACAGGCCAAGTTGGACTCCGAACGAGCTCTCCCTAACCTTCACCAAAAGAAGGACAAGAAGCCCAAGGAACCCAGGAAACCCAGTCAGAAGAACGAATCAGAAGCCCATGCTCTATCCTATGATTTTGACATGGTATCCCACTCCATCCTGCTCAATCGTCTCCGCGACAACCTGGGTATCTCTGGTCAAGCCCTTGCCTGTTTGGCCTGCTTTCTGACTGATCGATCTTCCCAGGTCCAACGTGGGTCTTTCCTCTCTTCTATCTCTCTCTCTCTCTACTTGTGGCGTTCCCCAGGGGTCTAACCTCTCTCCCTTGCTCTTGTGTTCTTCCTTTTCCCTTTGGCCCTGGTCCTCTCTAGGCTGGACTACTGCAACAGCCTCTTTCTAAATGTGCCTGCCTCTACTCTTTGCCCTTTACAACTTATCCAGAACAGGACTGCAAGACTTGCCCTTGGCCTCCAGGGATTGTAGCTCTCCAGCCTTTAATCTCTCCACTGGCTCCCGGTGGCTGCAAGTATCAAGTTGAAGACCGTCTGCATTGTCCACAAGGCTTTCTGGGGCGGGGGACCACACTATATCCAACTTTCTCTTCCTAAACCTTGTCCTTCTTGAGCCCTCTGCTCATCCAACTCCAACTCTGTAAGGGTCAGACGCTTCTCCCGGTAGATAGTGGGGGTTTAGATCTCTCTCTTTGGCTGAGAAATCTCTGTGGAACAGCCTTCTGCCACTCTCATACTTGAGCAGGACCATGTAACGTTCCGGAAGCAAATCAAGACCTTCCTTTTTGCTTCCGCTTTCTCTCTCCAACTCCCTTGCTGATGTCCCTGTCTGCTGCGCACTCTGGTTACCTAGCCACCGACTGAAGTTACGGGTCCAGGCTCCTGCATGACCAGTTGCCTGTGCACTCCCTCAAGTACGCAACTACTTATGGGACTGTAACTGCAACCCTTCAGTACCCTGACTCTCTGGACGTATGAACCATCAACCTAAGCACATACAAACTCCCTCCTACCCCTCCTGGCACTTCTCCCCCTGCATCCCCCCGCACTATCTGACTGACACAAGGCTTAGTAAGATCATTGTTTTGTCCTCCTCTGTCCCCCCTTCCTTGTCTAATCGCGCCTAGAAGCACTTGTGTACAGGCACGTTATAAATAACATATCATATAATATCAGTATTAGTTCACATTTTCATACAATATAACAATTTATTTGGTAAATCAATTTGTTAACCAATTTATCACATATCAGGTGTACACATTTGAAGTCTCAATCAGTAGGAATATTTTCACAAATAAAAACAGAAAAAATAGAGAGCATAAATGATATCATTCAACAATGACCAGCACGATCAATGATGCTGTCTGTCTGACATGTTTCGAGTTATTAAACTCTCCACTTTAGTGACGGTCATCTATATAAAAGAGATAAATACATTGTTATCACAATATAATTTTCCCATACAATGGAAATGTATTGTAGTGTCCAGATAGACAAACTCTGAGATAAGTCCTTATTTTGTTGTTCGGGACAGATTAAAATATTTTTAAGGACATTCCAGAAACAGAGTATTCAAACTAACAAATAAATGTATTTCATTTCACCAAATGACCTGAATAAAACAACCCACCAAAATATTAACCAAGTGCTAAAGTGCAATTGAAATATCAATATATCAATAGTTGAAGCAAGTTCCTCTCCCCCTTTCACAGTGAGCTGTACTATACTGTCAAAAAGTACTTCAGATATAGTAACCATAACTATAAGGTTTGAAAGTCTAAGGGCCTCAATACGACCCTGGCAGAAGACCATGGTGCTGTTAGCACCATGGTCCATGCTGGTAAGTTACCGACTCCGCCATGGAGACAGGGGGAATTACCACCCCATTACAAGGTTGGCGGGGCGGTAATTCCCCCTTTCTCCATGGCCTTCCCCATTCCCATTTTTGCCCCATAGGGCTCAATGGGAATGGGGAAGGCGCTAAGTACGGTGCTGCAAATTAGCACCAAGGTCCCTTTGCGGGTCCCTATTTTAACGGCTGGTATACACCAGCCGTTATGGTCGGGTCCCGAAAAGGGACCTCGTAATTAGGCGCTAATAGATTAACGGCGCCGCAGCCTTCAAAAATCAAGGAACAAAGAAAGTTCTGTCACTCAATTCCTCTTATATAACACATTCGCATGAGAAGTAAAGCAAAAGTCAGACCCTTACCTAACAATCATTCACCCATGTCTACCGACGTCTGAGTAAAATTTAAAACTGCTCTGAGACTCGGCTCTTAAATACAGCATTCAATGTCAGATAACATACTTAAAATGGTAGTTTCCTATATACCTTTCTGAAATATCAACGTATGAAAAATTTAAATGAATGAGAGTCACAATAAACACCATCACTTCTTTTCTAACATTTCTTGATCTGTGTGCAGCAATTGTGCAGACCGCGGAAGCGTTTTGAACACCTTTAACATCTGTTGATTTTGATCTTCAGATCTGTACGTTTGTCTTCTTGCGAGCACCCCAGTTTTTTAATGACTATATTGAACTATCCTCTATTATTAATAAAAAAGTAAAAAGAACATGGACTTCACCACCCCCATTTCCATTACTCCCAGATTTCAATCCATCAAACACTATATAGCAGGCTCCTCAGAGTGGGTACCGTGGGACACTCCTGAGATCCAGAAAAGTTGGTGGCAATTGATGACTGTAGAAACAAGATCATGGTTGGATGCCTTCATCAGTGAGGCTAATGCTATTCCCTAGTCCCACAAAATGGACGTTTGATAATTGCCACATGTGAACAAATATAAATGATATGGCAATCAGGTATGAATGGTTTGTGTATTTATGAAAGCTCAATCTGCCCTGGGTTGTACCCTCATGGATTGTCTGGTTGAGGGACTTTTAAAAATATGGCAATGTAATGGTATATATTCTCCAGAACGTTGCCAGGGATGTGATTTGCGGGTGCCCAGGGGTCGCAACTATGACCCCTTGGGGGCCACAGTTGCAACCCCTGGGACTCCCTTGCGACCCCAAATTTAATAAAGTTCCCCAGCCCAGTCCTCATCCATCAGGCTGAAAGCTGGGCCGGGGAGGCACTCAGTAGGGGTTGGAGCTGACCGTGACATGTGGCACATGTTACATTCCATGTTCAACTCCAACCCCTTCTCCCTCGGCTTCCTTTCAGCTCACATACAGGAACCAGGAAGCTCTTGCAGCTTCCTGTTTTGTGAGCAGCATGGGTGAGCCAAGTGGGCCTGGAAGGACGGTCTGAAGCTGCAAGAAAAAGGTAAGAAGGCTTTTTTTGTAATATGATGTGTGTTTTGCATGTGTGAAGTGCGTTTCAGCTGTATGTATGTGAATGGTGGGGAATGAGATGTGATGTGTGTTTTTGAATGTTCTTTGGGTGGATATGTACCTGTGTAGAGAATGCAATGAGTGGATGTAAGAGAAAGTGCGAATGACTGGTGGGTGAATGAGAAGTGAGAGTTTTTTTAATGTTCTGGGTGGGTGGGTGTGTGCCTGTGTGCAGATAATGTAATGAGTAAATGTAAGAAAAAGTCTGAGTGACAGGTGGGTGACTAAGAAGTGATGTGATGTGTGTTTTGAATGTTCTGTGCGGGTGGATGGGTGGGTGTGTGCCGGTGTAGAGAATGGAATGAGTGGATGTAATCGAAGGTGTCAGTGACTGGTGGGTGAATGAGAAGTGATGTGAGGTGTCTTTTTGAATGTTCTGGGTGTGTGTGTGCCTGTGCAGAGAATGTAATGAGTGGATGCAAGAGAAAATGTGAGTGACTGGTGGGTGAATGGGAAGTGATATGAGGTGTGCGTTTGAATGTTTTGGGTGGGTGGGTGTGGCCATGTGTAGAGAATGTAATAGTGGATGTGATAGAAGTTGTGAGTGACTGGTGGGTGAATGGGAAGTGTTGTGATCTGTGTTCCTGAATGTTCTGTGTGGGTGAGCCTGTGCAGATAATCAATGAGTGGATGGGTGTGGGCCTGTGTAGAGAATGCAATGAGTACATGTAAGAGAATGTGTGTGTTAGTGACTGGTGGGTGAAAGAGTGATGGTGTGTTTTAATGTTCTGGGTCAATGGGTGGGTGCGTGCCGCTCATATGTAGAAAATGCAATGGGAGGAGGTAAGAAAAGATGTATGATTGAGTAGCTGGTGTGTGAATGCGTATGAAAGTGATGGCGTGTTTTTGAATGTTTTGGGTGGCGGGTGTGTGCCTGTGTAGAGAATGCAATGAGTGCATGTAAGAGAAGGTGTGAGTGAGTGACTGATGTGCGAATGACAATACATGTGGTAGTGTGTGTTTCAATGTTCTGGGTGTGGTTTGGCGTGTGCCTGTGTGGTGAATCAGTGTGACAGAGTGCGAGAAGAGATGTATGTGTGAGTGACTGGTGGTTGAAAGGGGATACCTGTGTGCGTAAGGCCCTGGGAGACTGGGAATCACTGGAGCAGTTTTGCCACATCCTTTATTGACTTTGCATGTTTTACTTATAGTTGTGGGAAAAGGCAAGTTCATGTCTGTCATCCCGGCATTTTGGTGCAGTCAGTCTAGCCATTGCTTACTGTGGCATGACAGTTATTACTCGGCGGTGTCTTTAAAAAAGCAAGCATGATAAGTACTGTTACCTCGCTAGACTGATGTTTTGGCATAGCGGCCTGTATATTCTTCACTGTAGCATGAGTTTTTATTAACTGAGCATCTATGATGAATCAAGCAAGATAAGTGTTCTTATGGGTCTAGTCTGGCTTACATTGGAACCAGTTTGGACAGGTATTCCTATTGTGTCATGTCACTTTTAATGGCCAAACCAACAGGAGTATGACTTACATAGGAGTACTGGAATATATTGGCAGAGACAGTTTTGTGCCCAGTGCCAGTTATGATACTATAGAAACACGTCTTAAAAGCAAACATTATTTATGTATTTATTTATTTATTGATTGATTTATAGAGCTCACCTAACCCCAAAGGTATCTAGGCGCATTGCTTAAAGAATACACAATAGTTTCATACATCGAGATTACATGACATTTGCATTGTGTTACAGATCGAGCCAGCTTTCCAGACAAGCTATGTGACATTGCAGCAAAAATAGGCAATCATTAACTCTCCTGTGCAAAGAGTCAAGTTTTTACTTTTTTCCTAAAAATCCAGAATGAAGGTTCCGCTCTTAGTGCTATTGGCAGGGAATCCCAGAGCTTGGCTGCGAGAACTGGAAAACTGATGCCCACTTCTTTTTGTAACTTGAATCTGGGAATATTTAAGCAGTGAGTGTATTTAGTCCGGGTGGGCCTGTTGGATTGGCTTCTGGTGAATTTGTCAACCAAGTATTTTGGAGCGGAATTCGAGAGACATTTGTGAGTAATCGCTAATGTTTTGAGTGTGATTCTGTCTTGCACTGGGAGCCAATGGGCATTGCGTCTTGCTGATGAGATGTGGTTAGATATCGGGATATTTAGAGTCATTCTGAGTGCGTTGTTTTGTAGCACTTGTACTTTATTCATATAAGTATGGACTTATATGGGAATACTAGCATATGTTGGTGGAGCCAGCATTGAAATGTATGGGCACAGCCAGCATACTAATGTTTTTTTATACTGGCATATATTGCAGGGACCGACATGATAATGCATTGGGAAATGCCTTGCGCCCTTTTGGTGACTTACATCTATTGTACTTTTTTCACGATTTATCAAACACCCTACACAACCGATTGCTTGTCTTTTACCCACATTGTTGGCATTTTACCCAAATTGTCCCAGAAAGTATGCTTTGTAATGCACAATGTTAATCCATTATTTAAATCGTTTACTCTGGGGAGGGAGAAGAATCCCCCCGCACTCCTCTCCCAAACCATTTTCGTTAGTTCGGGCTCCCTCGCCATGCTCAGTCGCAATCACATACTTGTGGCAAATATTTACACCCTTCAAATAAACAACTCACCAGCCACCACTGGTGGCTGGTATTTTTGTGGACAATGTTACATTAAAGATTTAAGCTTTGATTGAAAAACATATTTACTTCTTTCACTTGCAGTAGTGCATGCCCCTGCAGCAGCATAATCTTCATGGACATTCCGCAGACATGGTGGTGTGTGGCATGCCCTGTGCTTTGTTAAGAAGCCTTGGGTGGGGGGCACAGCATGCCTTGCAGGGGAGCTGCCAAATTTTGCCAGATTTTGTGCTACGCCATTGGGCACCACTGGGTCTGACAAAGGGGTAGTGTGCAGTGCGCGCCTTGAAGTCTGCCAGTGAGTCCCCGGGTGAGAAGAAACTCAGGAGTGTTTTCAATTCCTAAATAACTGAGTGGGGCTATGAATTTATGTGGTAAATGGTGTTTTTTTAAAGTCCTCTGGCACCCAGTTTTATGCTTAGATAATAAAAACTTTGGGGGGTCTTGGGTATATTGAAAGAAACTTTCCCAGGTATTACACTCCAGCAAAGATAACATTATCAGATGCACTCCCCTCTGTGCATGCAGACCAGTCGAATAGGTTTCTTTCATCATAGTGGTAGCTGAATCATATATACATTTATAACTGGGGTAATTAAATCCTGGTCTATGATTTAATTTTCAGGCCTTGCTCATGCAGCATTTTTCTCCTGGTTAAACAGCAGCGCACCCGTCCCCAGTTTAGTGCTTTTTTGGCTTGTTTAACACAGCAATGCCACAGATGGAACATACTTCTGTGTCCATTGATCTATAGATGTTTCATACACTGGCTATGGCCTGTGTTACAGATTTTGTTTACCCTGTTAGAAATACTGTATTATGTATGTTTCACATATCGACCTCCGTTTTTATATCTGGCTGAAATGAGAGCACCTGGAAACACGGGTGCTAGATGCATCTAAAAAATCTGATGGTCATTTGCCATCACCTCCTGTGATGTCACTTGTGGGTGGGGTTAAATTAAATCACTTTCTGTGGTGTCATCAAGGGTCGTGTGATAGTACTTCCACTATCCCTGGCCTTTTGGTGAAATGACGTGCCTGAATGTTGCCTTGTGGCAGTCGTTTATCCACACCCTCCTACCTGAGGGGTTGTTTAGCAAGTGCTCTGCCCAGAGAAGGAACACCTGCTCAGTGGAAATCTTCAGCCCATGGGGATTCAGCCAGGGTTCTTTGCCTTCTGCATGGTGCTTCACTTCTACAGCCAGGGGGTCTCATTCTAGCTGTGGAGCTTCATGTGATCTTGGGAGTAGCGCTGTGGTCACAGCCTCATGGATGCTCAAACTCTTGGCCTGCCATGCCCTCACTTCTTATTCACTCAGATCACCCCCCAAATACATCCCAGGACTTTACTGCTACTGGCCTGCCCTATCTTCACCTAGGCCAGTGCTAGGAGATGAACCCACACTTTGGCACTTCCCTGGCTTGACTGCTTTAATACGCAAGCAACTGTGATGATTATGACCCGGGACTCGTGAAGGAGTAAGCGGGATGCTGATGTCTTGTTGGGAGCACAGAAAGTAAGGACAGTCAAAAGGTGCAGCAAAGCTACTCTTCCTACCCACAGATAGCCCAATAGGCATGTTACTTAGGGCTGGGGTCCAAGTCTGAAGAGGATTGTGTGAAGGACTGGGAATATGGAGGTTTGTTTGTTTGTTTATTTTATTTATAACGCGCACCTGACCCGAAGGTAAATGGGCGCTAGTAAGACATTAGTGGTTACAAGGCATGGTATACACAATTATGCACATGAGAGATGGGGTATAAACAGTCCTGGTAAGATTACAACGGGAGATATATACAAATTATACATATTATACAGTCATAGCATTGGGTCATAACGATAGTACGAGGAGATGTATGAAACAATTATGCAGTCCTAATATAGCTTTGGCGTTTATGTTTTATTGAGTATCCATGAGATAACATGGCTTTTGAATTTGTCAAATTCTTGGATAGATTGAATGTTCTGAGGGAGGGTGTTCCAAAGCTGGGCGGCTAGTACCGGGAAGCCAGTGCCACTGGCTCTTTTTAAGTTGTATCTAGGCACAGCCAGAGACAACATAAAGTGAGTCTAATTACTCTCTAATTAGACTCACTTTATGTTGTCTCTGCTATTTGATATAGTCCCCTTTGAGTTCTAGTACCCCGAAAGAAAAAAGTTGGGAACTTACCTGATTTTGGTGAATACATTCTAGGCACAGCCAGACATGGTATGTTGGGTGATCTGGTGATTCTATTGGACAATCTCCAGGTGAACTTGTCTGTGAGATAGGGAGGGGCTTGATAGTTGAGCGCTTTGTGAGTGAGGCAGATGGTTTTTAGATCGATTGTATCATGTATAGAGAGACACTTAAGTTGCTTTCTGGTTTCTGATATGTGCTCTCTTTTGGCGATATTTAACGCTGCTCTAAGCGCATTGTTTTGCATGATCTGCAATTTGTTTAAAATTGCTTTATTGGCACCTAGATAGAGACTGTTACAGTAATCAAGTTTGGATTGTATGAGCGCTCTCGCCAATGTAAGGTAACTGGTGGGTGATAGAAAAGGTCTGCAGGCTCTAATCAGCTTGCCAGTGCAGGCAGTGGCAGATGAGGTCATGTTAACCTGTTTGGTTAAGTTAGACTGGGCATCAAGGTAAAAACCTAGTGTTTTTACATGTTTGGCTACGGGTATACTATTCCCATCCATGAGGATGCTTGTATAGTGAGGACTTCGTTTGAGAAGGTTGCTAGATGATCCGACTAGGAGTAGCTCTGTCTTATCATCATTCAGGCAGAGGCCATGTGTGGCCATCTATGCCTGAATGATGATGTATACTTCATTGATCCGAGCAACGTCAATGTCATATGTTCCTGATAGGGGAAGGAGTATCTGGGTGTCATCCGCATAGTTTGTCTAGGTGACACCCAGACGGTCCAGTTTGTCAAATAGTGGCTTTTTAGGTGATCGCCCCCGGGTGCAACAAGGATGCCATAATAAGGAAGAATGCAGGGAACTACTTGAATGCTACAGGGATGCAACTGGGAGTAGAAGGGATTTAAGGTCTAATACAATAAATAGTGGTCCAAAACACAAACAGTACCAGGTAGGTCAGAGTAATTATCTGCCCAAGCATTCCCACCATGTATGACGTGTTTGCAACGGATGTCATATATGGTTACATTATGCCCTATTCCCTTTTCTAAATGCGAATAAATTGAAGGTAAGATGTATTGGAAAAAATATGACTGATATATTTATGCTAAAAAAAAATACATGCTGTAACGCTCACCTGGTTCCCACGGAGGCGCAGATCCTGGCTGGACAGTTACCGTGTCTTCAATTGAGAAGCGCAGGACTCGGATGGTTCTCTGGACCGGACCTCCTCTTATGGAATGTCTGACTTGTAGAGTAAGGTCTCTGCAGGCGGAAGAAAAAGGGATTAATGGCTGGTTGTTGGTTGAGCTTCTCCTCCTTATTCGTTCTTTTCCGTGAGGCCCAAAGTCTGAATGAGCTCTCACCTTAGATATGTAAATGCTGGGCTCTCCATCCTGCGACTGATGCAGGGGCGCTGGGTTCCAGTTACTTCACTGGGACTGCTTTAAGTCTCTTGTAGCCTCAGAGGTTTAAAGCTGCTGAAGAAGCGATGCCGTCATTTCTGCACGAGCGGATGCTGGTCGGTTTGAAAGTTCGAGAGCACCTTTTAATGAAGTCTTTGCCTTTATTTCTTAGGTGCCGAAATGCTATATGCTGAGCATACGGAAGCACGTAAGTATGAAGGTCCGTGCACGTGGAGGAGCACGTAAGTAATGTGCTTGCTGACAAGTTTATTCGCACCTCTTAATGTCTTTTTCTTGATTTGCAGGTGCGGAGATGCAGCAGAAGAGGAGACGGCGAGGAGCGCACAGCTCCGGTAAGTGAAAATATAATTGCGTCCAATTCCCCCCTTTTCTGCATAACCGGAGTTCTTTGTCTTGCAGGTAGAGGCCGCGGGATTCGGAAGATGCCGTGGGTTCAGGTAAGTAAGCGCGGCTGCTAAAACGTTGACCGGAGTTCTTTGTCTTGCAGGTAAAGGCCGCGGGATTCGGAAAATGCCGTGGTTTCAGGTAAGTAAGCGCGGCTGCTAAAGCGTTGCCTTTTGCTAACCTGATGTTCCTTTGCTGACAGGTGCAGCCGGAGACTGGATCCCTGGATGGTAAGTGAAGATCTGACTTGTTTTCACAGGCTGGAGCAGAAGATATCACTAGAAGACTGGAGCTGACTCGGTGAGCGTCCTGCTGCAGATGCAGAATAACGCGAAGCACATTCTTCCAATCGGGTGTGGTTTAAATAGTGTTGAGGTGATTAGGTGTCTTCCTCCTCAGCCTCGCCCAAGAGAAAAAGAGTTCCTGTGTTCCAGAGTCAAGGAGTGATGCCAGCCCCACCCAGGTAAGAAAGTAGTTCCAGCTTCGGAAAAATAGTCCCACCCAGCAGAAGGCTGGGGCTTCATTTTGCCAGGACTTGTGAAGGTGAGTATGCAGCATGGTCTGCTACAGGTACGTCCACCCAAGCACCTTTATCCAAAGTATGAGCCCGGCACCTCTGGCGCCGGGACTGGTGATTCTTATGAGCCTGGCGCCAACGGCGCCAGGACATGGTCCAGAGGGCCCCGATAGGGGTCGGCTGGGACCAGGGGCGGGGGTTGTGAGCCTGCTTCCGGGGATGTTGGGCTTGTCCTGACTCCTTGGAAACAGTGCTCATGACACATGCCCTGTCCATTGAGCCTGTAATGAATTGTATCTAGGCCCCTTTCACCATGTGCAAGAGCATGTGCATCTCTGATTTTTGTTTTCTAAAATGTGGGATACTAGGTCACTGTTGTATCTTTTTTGTTGTTGTATTGGGTAACTTTGCTAGTGAAATGCCAGGCCTTGTATAATGCGGGGCACAATCAGTGTTCCCATCAGTTGTATTGGATCACCAAATGAACCAACAAATCAGGCTCATTATCGCAAATGCAAAAATATGCAAGGCCACACTAGAAATGGACTATCACATGTATCTTTTTAGCACCTAATTTATATGCTCATTTGAAAACACCAGCATACAATGAAACCATCACATGCAAAATAAAAGAACAAACATTAGCACTGCATGAACTTGGATGCACTTTTTGCAATCATGAGAAAATGAAGGAGCAAAATGACAATATGTAATTTCACATTTTACGTTGGAGAACAAAAAAAACACTCTATACTTTACAGGTCAAATCAGCCTTGTTTATCATTTTTGCATAGATGTTAAAGTTGGGATATATATTCACATTCAGCTCACTAATTCAAACACCCTTCAATGCCCCTTTAAATGCCCCACATACAATAGAGGCTGCTCTTTTCTCTTAGTGAGATAATTTTTACATCAACATTTGGCAGGAGACACAAATTGGTTTTATCTATAACATTCGCAGTCAAACTGGCAGCCCTTAACACTCCTGCAGAATCTATATGCTTGCATGGGAAAAAACACAGTTGCCCTTCAGTTTTTTGTGTCCCCTTTTTATATTTTATTCCAATGTAGCACGTTCCATGTCAGACCAGGGATTATCCTAATTAATTATTCCATTCTTTGTTATTGTTTTGGACTCATAGTCACCAAGAGCCCCATAAAAAGGAGTTTGGCCTGTATTAGAGATGTCTTCTATGAAGCATGCAGTCTCTCCCACTACCAGCTCCCTGCCAAGGCTCACCGAAGAACCCGCAGCTCCCTCCTCCCTGCAGAGCTCAGCTCAGCTACCGACCACCTCTCTTCTCTTTTTGATCTTTTCTTTCTCCCCTTCTGATCACTCATGCTCATCTCATGGCCAACCCCTGCCACCCCTCCTTCTCTGGCTTATAAGCCTTTTTCTGTTTACCTACCCTTTCTCTTATATCCCATATACTTCTTTCAGCACCTATTCTCGGATGCCACTCCCATGTCACCAGTCAATCATCACCTCCCCTTTCTAGCCAACACCCCAGTAACTTTCCCCAAAAAACCTTGTGATTCTTTCAAATGACCTTGTTACAACGCTCCTCTCAAACCCGGATGAATGTGTACCATATTGCAGCCTGACATCCTCTCTGCATTGCTGTTTAAACAAAGGAGCTGTTTTTACAAAAATACTTTCTGCTCTCTCATTGCACTCGGAGCTCCACTTCCCCAAGCACACTGCAGAGCAGCTTTCAATTTTTACATGTATTTCCTTAGCCACATCGCAGTGTAAATGTACCTGACCCCCAGCTAACAGATGGGCTATGGCCTAAGCAAACCCCAGTACAATTACTAATAGCCACAAGTATTAGTTTTGTTAAAGTGAGTCATCAGTAGGTTAGTGTTTAGTCATATTCATTGTTATCAGCCTGCCCACACTGTGCTGAGATAGATCCTAAATCATGCCTCACATCAGCAATAAGTCACACATCTAGCACAACATTAGAACCATTTGTGCATTGTGTACATTAGCGCTAATTAATGCAGAGGTGTGTTATAATTAGTGCAGAGCTGAAATGTGTGTACTCATTATCCCACATCATCCCTCCTAGTTTCTCTAGGGACCTGAATAAAGAAGGACATCTACAGAAACATGAATCCTGGCTGCAACACATTACCCATGTGATCCTCAGACACAATGGGCCTCATTACGACCCAGGCGGTAAGTTACCGCCTGGGTCGTACCTTTACCACCATGGCGTAAACTACGTTTACGCCATGGTGGTTGGCGGACTTACCGCCCCATTCCGAGGTTGGTGGGGCGGTAAGTCCCCAATCCCCATTTACCCTTCCCCATTCCCATTTTTGCCCCATAGGGCATAATGGGAGTGGGGAAGGCGTTAATTACGCCACCGTAAATTACGGTGGCGTAATTAACAACTAGGTCCCTTAGCGCCATGGATTTTAACACCTGCTAAAAGCAGGTGTTAAATCCTCCATGGCGCTAAGGGACCTCGGAATCAGGCGGTAAGGGTCGGCGCTGTTTACGCCGCCGTAAACCCCTTACCGCCTGGGTCCTAATGAGGCCCAATGTAAGAACAGAAGCTTTCCATCTTTTGTGACTTAATAATTAGTAGTAATTATCCATATAACCAATCATTCACATTTCCACATTTCATTGCATTAAACCTGTGAGTATGTGTTTTACACATGTGTTTTTCCAAATATGTTGTTTAGTTTTTATTTGTGTCTCTTTTTTTCTTTTTTTGTGCAGGTTTTTGTACACATTTTTCTCCTCTTTTTTAAGTTGAATCATTAATTCCTTCTTTTAAAATAATAATAATAATGAAAATGGGCAATGTTTGTCCAAACAGTCAATAGAGGCCAAGAGATAAATGGCAATAAATGTTCTTACCTAGGGATAAGTGGCAGTGAATGTCCATACCTTAGGAATACAATGTTCATATACCAACCATTGTTCATGAGCCAAGGATAAACAGAGGTTAGAGAAATGGGTAAAGAAGGGAGGGACATTGAAAACTCCTTTAGATTGGTGATGGCATAACCATCACAAGGCCTAATTCTGGCCCCAGCAGTTTTGCAAAATGCACCTAATTTCCGGATAGGCTTTTGTCCATGCCACAAATTGTCCTCACAATATGGATGCAGGGTTCCATCCTCAACATCTGGGGTCCCTCCTCATGCTTGCCAGTTTCTCCATCTTCTCCTTCTTTTTCTGGCCCAGCGGACTCTGGTCATGTGGACTCCTCCAGGCGCCTACTCCGTTGACACCCTGCTCCAGGGGTACTGGTGAGGTAAATGAGTAAGCAATCTAAATCAGAGCCGAGAGACAGACAGGTTAAGTATCAAGCAAAATACTACTTTTTTTTACTACCTGGAAACAAATGTGTGCATTAAACAACACACAAACATACTATGTACAACTACTTTGCCATTTGCAACCACCTCGAAACAAATGTGTATTATACAACATCTCAGTTCACTATTTATAAACGTCTACTTTTCATTTATTTATTTTTTGTCTTTTTTTACACAACTTACATTCATACTTTCATGTACACCTACTTACCAGATATAATGAATGCCTTCAAACCTTGCATGAACTACTTACCTTATTGCTCTACTCACCTTGATTTTGATGGAAAATCTACCCTTCTCACAACCTACCGGTTTCTCCAGCCGGTTCCAGCCGTTTAACCGCCTGCTTCGGGTGGAATGGCTTTATCTGGTTCACATGGGCAAATTGTTCCACAGCCACATCTCTTTCTTTCACTATGATCCTGTATACAACGGGTGAAACCTTATGCACAATTTTGTAGGGTCTGCACCAGGATGCTAGAAATGTGTCATTCTTATTTTTGCCCTTTGCAAAATTGACTTTGAACACCTGGTCAACTATTTCATATTCCCTGACAGATGTTTGCCTGTCATAGTATGACTTGCCACTCGCAACTGCCCTTCGCAGATTTTGCTGTGCAAAATCAAATGCGTGCTACAAATGTTTTCTCTATCAGCCAAATCTCGAAAATATATGATTCACCAATGTAAGACAGGTATGGTATCAAGAGATGGCATAGACAACCAAAAGATAGTTTGCAAATCATTATTTTACTGGTCAGGATGGTATAACGCCTATCTTGCCCTAGCTCCAAGGTGGGAAGATTCCCCATCATAAAGTAAACTAAGGGAAGTTTAAGTCTGTCAGTCCAAAACAAAATACTGTCTATGTCAAAACATATGCTTGCCCTCACTTCTATAGAATAACAATGTGTATGGGACTTGATAAACTCAATAGTGTTTAAAGTAAAATTAGTTTGGCAATGGAGTTCTTCTGTAACTCCCTTCCCCAAGTTCAAGACACTCAGGAATCACAACGTTTCACAGGTTTTTCAAGATTCACTTGTCAAGAGTTCACAGTACAGGATTCAGTTGTCAAAAAATTAACAGTACCTTATATAGTTTCTCTGAGTTCCCTCTCCAAGAACCCTAAAGCCCTTTGGTTTACACTCTTCAATGGGTCTCCCAGGCGTCCCTTGCCAAGGTTAGACATTTTCGATTCCACAGAGTTCACTTTAAAAATACCAATATTCAACTGGTTAAGTTCCACTTTCTTTAACACAAATGTTCCACTTGAAAAACCATGTCAGTTCAACTGGTTTCCTTCAGGGGTCCATTCCCCATTCGCTATGACTCATCTTTGCTCATTTCACTTTAATTTGTCAAGCAAATCATTTGATCAAAGAGGCTCCTTTGGTCATTGTGCAGTTGTCAGACTGTATTATCCACCCTTAGGTTGTGTAACCAGGTGCCTTAGGCTTTAGTTGTGTCCTCTTTTCCTTGTGGTGGGGTCTCTTCGGCCATCCTGGATCAATCTCCCACCCGGTGTCCACCCCAAGGCTTATCCATCATGCTTTCTTCAAGTTATATATTTTCCTTGCTTTCCTTAGGGGTTTTGCTCCAACTTCACCTTCTCACATGGCTCCCCCTTTTGTGGTTTCTATCTTGCTCTCACTTAATGTCTGCACACAGCTCCCCTTTGAAGAAGGCTTCCTTGATTTACACAGAGACTTTAGAAAACATGTCTTCATACACAAGACCACTCTGTAACTGTATATCAATGTTTCGTTCTCTTCGTCAATCGTCAGTTTCATTCCATGTGTCTGTCTTCCTATGTGATGGAGTTGTTACACTGTATCTCACACACAGCTTTCACATACCAGGTTTCTCACTGCATTGAACTTACTGGTTGTGTTTTCTCAACTTCTTTCTTAACATCCTTTTTGTCTGAGGTCAGGGTCTCACCGCCTGCCCCTCAAAGACTTCTGGGCTTCTGTCCTTGCCCAGGGGAACAAACACTTTCTGGAATACAGTTCAAAAAGTATTAGCTCGCCTCCCGGCTCCCTTCCACGGATCTCTCTGGCTGATTGGAGACAGAGCTCCCTAGCCACGCTTCTTCTACCTGCTTCAGATTGCAGACCCTCAGCGTCTCAGCATCCCTTTCTCCTCGAGCTGGTCTTGGGCAGTCCTGGCATCTCACCTCTCCATCCAACTAGGTTTCCTTGCTTTCTGACTGTGTCCATTTTATACTCTCCTTTGTTTGGAACAGGCTGCAGGGGGGCATACTTGACTTCAATTGCCTGACCATGCCTGGCCTCGATATTGGGGCATCTCCATTGAGTATACTGGTGCGCCTTGGACTTTTCATAAACATTAATTTCATAATTGTTGTCATCAGTGATGTCCTCAATGACATTTTTGATGTCATCTTTGATGTCTTGAGTGTTAGTTTTAGTATTACATGGACATTGCTGCAATCCAGAGGTGTGAAGTGTTCGAGTGCAATTAGACTTTCCATATACTGCTGTATCAGTTACTCAAATTACTGAATTGCAGGGGCAGGCACTCCAGGAAGAGAAAGACTTGTGGCAAGAAAGGGATGCATGCAGTCACCCACAGATCTTATTTGGAAACAGGTCATCACAGGTAAAGTAGTGATGCCATGAGAGTTGGTAATGTTTGCTTTTGAGCAGCTGCATCACCTGGTGCATGTGTCTAATCAGCATATTGTTGCAGAGATTTAGGGGGACCGGTTTGTCCCCAACCTGCAGGAGTTGCTGAATATCTAACTGCACTACATGACATTTGTATAATATGGGGCACACTTTGAGAACACTGCATGGCACATTGCCTCACCCCAGTTGACCGTTCTGTGAGCTCCATATAGATTTTGCAGATATGAGGGAAAGACGCAACAGTTACTGATATCTCATTGTCATTGCGTGCCTGCTCTCCCGCTGGGTTCGGGCATGGCCATGTGCACATCCAGACCCTAAGTCAGCTGCCACATTTTTAGTACAGGAGAGTGAGAAAAATACTCACATCTGATAATGGCACCCACTTCTTCAACAGGATATGATATGATACATAATTTATAATATGCCTGTACACAAGTGTTTCTAGGTGTGAGTGAAGACAGAAGGAAGACATGACAAACAATCTTACTAGGCCTTGTGTCATTCAGATTGTCCAAGTGCGAGAACGTGAAGTGCAAGGGGAAAGGGAGGGGGGAAGTGCAAGGGAGAGGGAAGGGGAAAACAGTGCAGACATGCTCTGAGTAAGTACAGCCAGGGCAGTGCAGCTCTGGGTAGTGCAAGGAGAACAATGGCCATTCAAAGAGATAGCTGCATTGTTAGACATTTGGCAAAAGATGTGGTCAGTTTACCATCCTCAAGCAAACAGTATTGTTGAATGGATGAACAGAATTCTTAAAGGGACATTTTAAAAATTGTGTGTGACGCTTAAAAAGAACTGGGTACATGTTTTGCCACTGGCTTTGTTCAGTTTGAGAGCACAACCCTCAAAGACCATCACCTTTTGCCTCAAGAAATAGTGCCAGGTAGGAGGATGTACACTCCTCTTTCATATACATGTGTTGCAGCTGATGCTCACGGGTCTGCAGGTATTTTGGGGGAGGAGTTTATGGGTTATTTGCGTCAGTTGAACAGATTCATAAAAGTTCTCTCTCGACATATAGCACCGAAAAGAGATGAATCCAATGTCATTGTGGCACCCAGCGATATAAGCTTACCAACATTTCAGCTCCTGCCATGACATACCATCTATACAAGGAACTTTGTTCATCATTGGAGCCAACCAAGATTTAATGGGCCTTACACCATTGTGTATGCAACACAATTTGCCATGAAGTTCAAGGTGTTGCGATATTGGGTTCACCTTTCTGATGTCTGGAAGGCACCTCATGCAGCTCCCCTTTTGCCGGAGTCACAGAAACTCCCAGAGTAGAAACATTAGTGTTTAAGTGCGACCAAAAGTAATTTATGTTCTAGACAAAATGTTCTGGAGTATTCTGTGTGCTTAGTTTTACGTAATTTGTTAATTCAGCTGTATTGTACATTAGTTCTAGTGATAAGGAGCATGAGGCATACTGCAGTCACTACATGGCTGTTTCCTTCTTTTCACCCTGTGCAGGGTTCACACCACAAGCATTGTATAATTCTGTTAATATTGTTGATATGTTTAGTTAGGTCTTGTTGTAGGTTATTGTGCCTATTTTTGGAGCCAGTGTATATGGTGGGGACATATAAGGTGGGGGTGTGGAGGGTATGGACCAAGTGATACTTTCCAAGATGATGTTGCCGATATAAAAATAACTAAAGTAATAGTCAACAACACTTGGTTTAGGGAACAACATATTAGGCGGGGCTGAAGAATATGTCCAATTTAAAGGGGTGGTGTTTGATACAGTGGCTGATATGCAACATCTGGAATTCAGTAATCTATGGTACAGTCACATGTGCTTAATGAGGGGGAGAGGTCAAATGGGAACTGTTGTGTCTCCTCCCTCATACCTCATGCATCAGGGGCACCCAAGCTGTTAATACCCCAAGAGATGCCACCTCTGGTAGCGCAGGGTTTAGTAATTGGCACTGTGGCAAGTACGAAGCATGTTCCAAGGGCATAAAGTACAAGTTGTAGTGATGAACAGAGAGGATGACAAATGTACAGAGAAACGAAAGGACTCACAGTGCAGGATACATCCATTGCTAATGATGTAAGCAGTACTGCTAGTTACCAATGAATAGGAGGCAACAGTAAGCTGTGTGGCAGTGGGTTTGGCGGGATTCGACAAAGAAGTGATATTGAATGTGAGCAAGAATCATGTTGCCATACGGGGTACATATGTGCCAAAGCTAATGTGGATCAAAGCAAAAGAGATTGCAGTGAAAATACAGGCAGTAGCAGAATATGCTTTTTGCTTATGAAGGAAATGGCACCAAACCTGAGCGAACTAACTGCAAATGCAACAAAAAGTCATTCATCCCTGATCGTAGCAACGCAACAGCGGCTCTTATGTACATTTTTTGGGTTTGTGGCTAGCAAGCCTACAAGCATCTTCGACTATCGTGGAGAGGCACATGCACACTAACTACCCTACATTAAGCTGTCTTAGTGGTTCCGGACTCACACCTGTCTCTAGTAAATATTTCAGGACAAGAACCATCCCAACTCCGGCAAGTGAGCTGCAAGACATTCTCAATTCAGAGAAGCCATCGGAACAATCAAATTACATGTCCAAAGACTCTTCTAAACTTTTGAAAGACTTTTCAGACAAATATTGCCTCTATATGAGACAGAGACATGTTTTGCTTCCCTCTTGTTGCCAGGTATCCAGGCTGCAGCCAACGCCAAATGGTTGCAGATATTGCGGTGGGAAATGATCCAATTGGCAAACGACACAATGATCCAATTGGCAAACAAAAGGTCTGAATTCAATAAAAAGTAAGGCGGACCAAGATTGGAATGCTAAAGGCAGAGTAGGGGTAGGGATGCAGCTTTCCTGAAGGGCAAATCTATGGCAGCCAGGCTAGAGGTCTCGAGCTGCCAACATGTTTAGTAGGTTTAGATTTAGGAAGCAAGCACCCCCAAAGAAAAAGACCATCTCATTTTAGCTCCCTGGAGGTTCAGGGATAGAGTGCATACATTAATGAGAATTAGGTTGATTAATGTGGTTCTAGGTATATCAGGGTGGTGTACCGTGTGTGGACAACAGAAAAGGAGGGAGTGAGAATCAGAACACCCCATGATTTGTGATATGAAGAGTAGGTATAAGGGATCACACCTGCAGGCCAATTCGGAATGGTTGATGTTACAAAACATATGGGGGGCACAGTACTAGCAACCTGAAGCTCTCCAGGTGTTTTGGACTACAACTCTTGTGATCCATTCCTTTTAATTACGATTACTAGGGCTGATATGGGTTGTAGTCAAAAACGTTTGGTGAGACAAAGTTTACACAAACCTCTCCCACAACATAACGTTCAGTATGGCGTGTTCAGAGTCCCGCCCCTGAACTTTACCCACCTTCACCTATGCAACCACAACTTAGTAAAAAGTAAGGACACACACCTTGCTCTGTCAACAACAAACACTGCCATGTCCCGGTTGCAGAATAAAGACATTGCTTATCAGAATGGGTGCAGCTTACAGGCAAAAAGATGTTTGCACTTCTCATTTCAGGAGGAGTAATGATTGTCCTGCAGGCAACTAAAAAATAAAGTCATACAGTGCTGTGTTGTCAAGACTCATGAGTCGCATAGATTAAGTATACCTCCGTCCCTAAGCACCAAACAGGGAAATAAGAAAGACTCACTGTTCAGTTATTAGGGCCACAGGTGGCAGGAATAGGAACACCGGATCCCCCAAGTGACTGCAAAGGAAAAAGGCAAGTTAGGCAAATACACAGCAGGGCCTACAATGCAAGGCAATACTTGGGCAAGGTAACAATAAGGCGCCTACCAGGGTGGAGGCTGGAGGGAGGTCAGAAGGGAGAAAGAGAAACAGAATTCCTACTTAAGGTTTCCCCCAGGGTGGTGTTACTTTGTTCCCTCAGTAAGTGGTGTTGCAGCAGCAGGAGGCACCCATGACAGCAAGTCAGGGTAATGGTAGACACTTACTGGATGCACCTGATTGGCGAGGACCAAGCAAGCCCCTACCAGGTTTGGTGTTCAATGTGGTATATGTCGATTAAACACCCGGAATTCCAAAGTGCGGAAATCAAGGCCGTGGATACTGGGTAAGCAGTCAGTAAGGCGCGGTACCAAAGGACAAATCCAGAGCAATCCGTGAAGCAATACCGGAGTCAAAGTAGTTCCATGCAAGTAGGACAGAAGATCGACGAGACAATGGGCGAGGCAAAAGGCAATCCAGAAATCCGTAATCCAAGGCCAAAAAGTCCAAAACAAACGACGAGGTCCAAAAGACAAAACACCAAACGCTGGAGAAAAACAGCAAAGAAGCGCAGTGTGGTGCGAACGGCAGCTGTTTATAGCATTACCATGGATCCTAAAGCACGTGATCGTTGCTACAGTATCATGTGACATGCACAGAGTTGCGGTACCACGGGAACACAACCACTCGTTGGGCATGTTCTCAGACGCCAAGGTAATTGCCAATGCAGAAGTGGCCGCAACTGCCCGGAACACTGTGTCCTATGTTGAGCACTTAACAGTGTCTGCAGTCCAGTTAGCCGAGAAGCTGACAGGACGTTCCTCCGTTGCTGCAGTGTGGGGGTGTGAGACCTGTGAGTGGTCGTGTCTTGGACTGTTGGGAGCAGGTTGGATGAATGCTCGGAAGCGAGTGCATGACCGAACCTCCCCCCCCACCAAAGGCCCACAACCCTGTGGGCTGGATGGATTGTCCAAATGAAAATGGGAGACAAGGAGCGGGGCACGGACCTCACTAGCTGGCTCCCAAGACCTTTCCAAACCCCAACCAGTCCACCAGTATACAAGTGCCCCCTACTAATATGGGAACCAAGGATGGCACTGACCTCATACTCATCGGGGGCACCCTGTGGAACAAGATTAGGAGGCAGGATCACACACGTGGTCATGGGGCAGGGTTTGAGCAGGGAAGAGTGGAAGATGAGGTGGATGCGCCAGGTAGATGGCGAGGAGAGGCAGAAGGCCACAGGGTTCACGACCTTGGTAATCTTATATGGACCAATGAACCGGGGAAGCAGTTTGCGGCAGCCAGGTAAGCAGGGGTGTTGGGTAGAAAGCCACACCATGTCCCTGAGGGCAAAAGGAGGGGACTGGGGAGCGTTTATTATCAGCAGCGCAATGCATCACTGCCTGCGCCTCACAGAGATGGTGCGAGAGTCTAGGCATGGATAAGCGACAGATCCCTGATACAGGCGGTAGCAGCAGGTGTCCTGGATGTGGACAGATAGGGGAAGGGAAGAGTATGCGAGTGCTGCCCATACAGGGAATAGAAAGGGGAAGAACCAGTGGAGGAATGCAGGGATTATTGTAGGCAAATTCTGCTAGGTGCGGCATCTGATACCAGGACCGTTGGTTCTGCAGGGATAGACATTGCATATACTGTTCCATTGCTTGGTTGACACGCTCGGTCTGCCGTTCCGTCTCAGGATGATAGGAGGACGAGAACCGGGCATCTATACCAAGCAACTTAGTGAGAGCCTGCCAGAATCTGGAAGTGAACTTAGAACCCCGGTCAGAGATGAGAATAGGGGGAAACCCAAAGAGACAGAAAACAGCCTGGAAGAACAAACCCGCTAAAGTGGGAGCAGAGGGTATTCTTGAGCAAGGTATGAAGTGGGCCATTTTGGTGAAGGAATCCATGACCACCCAAACCGTATCAAACCTTGCACCTTAGGCAGGTCAGTCACGAAGTCCATAGTAACTGTGTGCTAGGGCCTGGGTGGAATGGGTAAGGGTTGGAGCAGACCTAAAGGGCGACCTTTTCTTGTTGAACGAGACAAGGCATCGGCTTTCCCGTGCGTGACCCCCGGCCTATGCTTGATCACAAAATCATAAGCAGAGAAGAACAGGTGCCAGCGTACCTGATGACTATTGGCGCATTTCAAGGGGGCCAGGTCTTGCAGACTGCGGTGGTCAGGTTACACCGTGGTTTGGTGCTTGGCCCCCAGGAGATGGTGTCTCCACACTTGGAAAGCGTCTTTTATGGACAGTAATTCTTTCTCTGTGACTGTGTAGTGGATTGCAGTTGACTTGAACTTGTGTGAGTGGAAGGCTATTGTATGCAGATGGCCTGTGGCTGAACAAGTCTGTGAAAGTACAGCCCCCAATGCATAAGAGGAGGCATCAGCCTCAACCAGGAATGGAAGGTCTGTGTGAGGATGCTGTAGTACTAGTGCTGAGGTGAAAGCCGTTTTCAGTGTCTCAAAGGCTTTCTGTTGCACAGATGTCCATATAAATGGGTTTTGAGGGATAGTGAGCAAGGTGAGAGGGGCAGTAATAGATGAGAAACCAGAAATAAACCAGCTGTAAAAGTTAGCGAAGCTGAGAAATTACTGGAGAGCTTTGACAGAGGTCAGAACTGGCCAGTCCACGACTGCACGGCCCTTAGAAGCGTTCATGGACAAGCCCCCAGGGGTGATATGGAATCCCAAGAAGTCTACTTTATTAACGTGAAACTGGCATTCTTCGGGCTTTCCAGTGTGGCCATGTGTTTTGAGCTGAGAGAGCTACTCCTGAACATGTGTCGCATGTTCCTGTAGGGACGAGGAGAAAATCAGAATATCGTCCAAATAGACGATAAAAAAGGTGCCCAAGATATCACAGAAGATGTCATTCATAAACCGCTGGAATGTTGCGAGCGCGTTGCACAGACCGAACGGCATGACCATGTCTTCGTAAAGTCTGTGTTGTGTGCAAAACGCGGTCTTCCATTCATCGCCCTTGCGTACTCAGACCAAGTTGTAAGCACCCGTCAGATCCAGTTTCGTGAATATGGAGGCGTGAGTCAAACAGTCAAGCACAGGGCTGATGAGGGGAATAGGGTAGCGGTTCTTGACAGTTATGGAATTCAGGCGTCTGTAATCAATGCAAGGGCAGAGATCCCTCTCCCTCTTTGGAACAAAGAAGATTGGACTGGCAGCCCGTGACTTGGAAGGCCGAATGTGACCCAAACGGAGGGAGGTCTGTAAGTACTCCTTGATAGCCTGATCTTCTGAGGGAGACAACGAGTAGATGCGCCTGCTGGGTATGGTTGAGCCGGGAACGAGGTCAATGGGGCAGTCGTATGGTATGTGAGATGGAAGGTGTTCTGTGCAGCCTTTATTGAACACTTCCGAGAAGTCATGGTACTCTATGGGAATGCCCGATGCGATAGTACCCATAACGTGTTGTGGAGGATCCAGGTCCATGACTACGGGGTCATTCAGCGTGAGCTGGGCTTTAGCACCTAATGCCTGAGAAGGCGTTTCGGTGCTATTAGGGAGTGCGAGGCATTCACATTGACAAAAAGCGGAATCGAAATAGATGTGACCCAGAGCCCAATCTATGACAGAATTGTGAATCCGCAACCAGGATATTCCTAAAATGAGGCTGAACTGCGGCGTGCTGATTAGGTCAAAGGAGATGATCTACCTGTGCGTATCCTGGATAACTAATGTCAAGGGTCCTGAAACCAATGAGGTGCTGTCTACCACTTGTACTGGTTCTGGGCATCTCTTGTTCTGTAACGGCAGGTTGGGTGAGGCAGCCAGGGAGATGTTGATATAATTGCCTGTGGCACCAGAGTCGACGACTAGTTGTGCGTGACATCAGCGGTGGGCAACAACAGGGCCTGCACTGACATGGGTTTCATGCTTCCAAAAGGCGGGGCTGTAACCAAGGGGGTCAGGTATCGGCTCATCCGTGCCCCTGTGTCTAGGGACGAGCCTTCTGAAAACCCAGTAACTTGGGTTTGTGACGACGTGGACATTCCTTGACATATTGCCCATTTAAGCCACAGTAGAAACATGCGTTAGCCCATCTCCAGCGTTCTCTTTCTGTGGCTGTAATCGGGCAACGGACTCCTTCGATCTGCATAGGTTCCCCCTATGGTTTATGTGGATGGGGAAAAAGACCGGGAAGAGACATGGCCAGACTCGGACTTCTGCTCCACCCTCCATGCATCTACCTGTAATGCCAGGTCCACGAGCTCAAGGTACTGCATAGGTAATGCTGGGACCACGGCTAAGGTGTCTTTCATAGTGTCATTTAACCCCCTGTAGAAAACCACTGCTGTCTTGTTTTCAGGCCAGGAGGTTTCGACTGACAACTGGTTAAAGAGTGCGATATATTCAATGAGTGTGTTTTTACCCTGGGGTAGGTCAAGCAGTTCGAGATCCTGTGACTGTTCCTGATGGCATATATATCGAACACCCTGGTCATTTCGGCCACTAAGAGGTCAAAGTTGTACAACACTGGACTGTTGCCCTCTAGCAATGGACTGACCCAGGTAGCGGCTATGCTGCCCAGGTGTGATAGTGTAAATGCCGCCTTGGTGGTGGAATCTGGGAAGGCCTGGGGTGGACTTAGAAAGTGCAATTTGCACTGGTTAAAAAATGTGCAGAATTTCTGAGGGTCGCTGTGGAACTTCTCAGGAGCAGCCAGAGGAAATGGAGTAGGTATAAAAACAAGGGTCGGGGACGTACTGTTGCTGGATGGGTTTGGTTGCAGAGGTGGTTCCCCGAATTCAGGGTCTGCGGGTAAAGCATAGTGCTTGCTCTGTATAGTGTCAAGCCGCTGATGGATGGCAGAGGTAGCGGCCGCCATATCGGCCCGTAACACCGTAATTGCCTGTACCAGAGCGACCGCTGGGTCCCCGGCGGAGGTATCCATAATCTAGGTGATGGAAGGCTTCTCAGTCTGTCAAGACTCGGGAGTCATGTAGATTATGTATACCTCCGTCCCTACGCACCGAACAGGGAGATAAGAAAGGCTCACTGTTCAGATATTAGGGCCACAGGTGGCAGGAATAGGAACACCAGGTCCCCAAAGTGATTGCAAAGGAAAAAGGCAAGTTAGGCAAATACACAGCAGGGCCCAAAATGCAAGGCAATACTTGGGCAAGGTAACAATAGGGCACCTACTAGGGTGGAGGCTGGAGGGAGGTCAGAAGGGAGAAAGAGAAACAGGAATCCTGCTTAAGGTTTCCCCCAGGGCGGTGTTACTTTGTTCCCTCAGTAAGTGGTGAGGCAGCAGCAGGAGGCGCCCGTGACAGCAAGTCAGGGTAATGGTAGACACTTAGTGGATGCACCTGATTGGCGAGCAGAGGGTCAAACAAACCCCTACCAGGTTAGGTGTTCAACGTGGTATGTGGCAATTAAACACCAGGAAGTCCAAAATGCGTAAATCAAGGTCGTGGATTCCGGGAAAGCAGTCAGTAAGGCGTGGTACCAAAGGACAAATCCAGAGCAATCTGTCTATCAAAACCGGAGTCAAAGTAGTTCCAGGCGAGTAAAACAGAAGATCGACAGGACAATGGACGAGGCAAAAGGCAGTCCAGAAATCTGTAATCCAAGGTCAAAAAGTCCAAAACAAACAACGAGGTCCGAAAGATGAAACGCCAAATGCTGGAAAAAAAACAGCAGAGAAGCGCGGTGTGGCACGAACAGCAGCTGTTTATAGCGTTGTCGTGGATCCTAAAGTACGTGATCGTAGTTACCGTATCACGTGACGTGCACAGAGTTGCGGTACCACAGGAACGCAACCTCTCGTTGGCGTGTTCTCAGACGCCAAGGTAATTGCCAATGCAGAAGCGGCCGCAACTGCCCAGAACACTGTGTCCTATGTTGAGCACTTAACAGTGTCCGTGGGCCGGTTAGCCGAGAAGCTGACAGGACGTTCCCCCGCTGCTGTGGGGGCGCAAGGCCTGTGAGTGGGTGTGTCTTGGACTGTTGGAAGCAGGTTGGATGAATGCTGGGAAAGTGAGTGCATGACATGTGCACACATCAAAATGTTTTATAATTTCATAAGATACACATGGGATCAAAGCAAATATAAAATACTCATAGCAAAAATACAAAAACCTATATTAATGCTACGTACTGTACAATGGCACTTTGTACTGTACAATAAGCTACTTTAACTAAACTGACTTAGTGGTAGGCATGGCATCGTCAGAAAAACGGTGAAAATATTGCACCTTACCGTTGCATGCACATTACTGTGAAAAATACTGTATGTCATCCCAATTAATCGGGTTTCAACTGTTCATGATCTGTAATAGTAATTATCAAAAAAGCACTTATTTTAAATATGCACTTGTAACGGCCTGGCATTGCCTAGTTTGGAGCACACAACGCTGAGGAAAGAATATTCTAACACAACTTCTTTGGCACATTTTCCTATGCGCTGACAGGCCAAAACCATGTACACAGTAGTGCAGGCCATGTCTATCATCACAGCATAGAGGACATCAAGAGGACGATTGAAAATAGAGAACAATTAAAGATGTGTCACAGAGTCCACTGTCAGAGATATGGGGTCAGTCAAAGGGGGAATCATTTGTTAACCAATATCAAATATGTCATGACAAGTGATGCATAAAATGACCCATAGTAAGTCATTATGTAGAGGCAGTTAGTATTTTGACATGGCTCCTATTGTTCCCTTATGCCTTACTGTTAAACAGTGTCAATGTCACTTCATTGGTGGGCTCCAAGGCTAGCCTGCCCATGGTGACCTCAATCCTTCTGTCCACCTCGAAATGTTGCTTCATAGCCACCTGTGCCATTATTTCTCCAGCTGAATTTGCCCAGGCCACTTTGGGATTCCGGAAATGTAAGGCTATATCTTCTTACTCATCAGCTTTGTCCAACTTCAAGTGGATCTCATGATCTCTCTTTTCCAGGTCTGACAGCTTGACAATAAACTACATACGATGGACCAATACAGATGTTTGGTTGACTCCAGTTCCTGCATGTTCTCCTCAAATGAAATTGTGTCTTTTGCTCTCTGCTCCAATTTCAAAATATCTCAATTGTCCCCAACTGTGACGATTGTGCACTCCTTTTCTTCTCAATGCCATTAATGTCACTATCATTTTCAAACCCTGGGAGCTACTCATTCAGCCCGAATTGTATTGGTCGAGAAAAGCTCATTAAACAGAGAGGCTAAGGAGCTCCTGTTCCCAAATCAGGATCCCAAGAAGCCCAGCTTAAATGTGACCCTCAGAAAGGGAACCTCAAATCTGCACTCATTGTTTCAACATGTGTTCTCTTGGTTAATTTCTAACTCTGCTCTGAAATGCCAGGGGAGGTTTATTTCAGCTTTGTGCTTTCAAATAATTGCTGATCAGCCACGTGCCACTGCACTTCTGGCTAAGCAGCTATCATAAGGCAGTTTTCACTGTTGGTATGAAGATAGTTGCAAATATGAGCACCATACGTTCTCCCATGCTCTTTCATCCCTTTAGACTTAGCTCACAATTCTTCTTTTAGCCAAGCCTTATCCAGAACTTCATGCCTTGGGCCTCCTGCTCTTTCAAACTGAGGGCCTCTTTCTAGCCCAAGCCCCTTACTCTAGACTGACTTCCCCGATCACTGTTGCCAGCCAACTCCTCATACAGTTGGTAATTGTTTCAAATATTCTCTACTACTGGGCTGTTGAGGATGGTCCATGTGTCTCTCTGCTTTTCCCTGACACCAAAGCCTCCCATTTGCTGCCACGATGAGAGCATACATGCAAACAACATTATTGCTTTTGACCTCAAGAGATAGGTGACTTCAATAATTGCTCCCTCAATCCACAGCCTCACACCTGTCTGGGCCACGAAGAAGAAGCTGTATGAGACCATTCTTGAGGGTGTCTGGGAATGACTGAGGAGTGTGTTGAGCACCGAGCCCATCGATTGTTTAATGATGGAGGCCTGGATGATATTGTCAGAGTAGTAAGTGGGTTTGAGGAAGGGAATTGTTTTTAGGAGGTCTGATGCAAGAGAGTTCAGTTCAGCTCCTGTTAGAGGCTGCCGCGATGGTAGTAGAGTAGCAGGCAGGTTTGGTCTCGGCAATCATAATCGTATGGCTAGCCCAGATTGATTTGAGGTTGATGAGATCTCCAGGGTTACGAATTGTGTGCTGCGATTTTTGTAGGGCTTTGATTGAGCATGTGTTTGTGGAGAGCCTGAGGATTTGAAAAGGGGCAGATTGTTTGGTCTTTCTTTTTTAGGGGGTCATGAGTTTCCACCAGATTCATAGCTCAGTTTCTCAACAATTGTAGGAGCACCTTGGCATTCCCTGTTTTGGGGAAGTCTGTGAAGTTTCCTTCTAGCTCATTGACTTGGAAGGTTTTGAATGAGTGGCGCTGAGTGAGGGGTCATTTAGCCTGTCATTCGTGGTCAAGTGGGTGTTCAACAGCGGGATAGCAGGATAGCAGCATTGTCAGACCAGTCAAGTGGGAGAGGTCCAGCACAGATGATGAGGGCGGATGATGTAAAGACTAAGTCTAGGTTGTGGACTTTGTTGTGCATTGGGGAGAGCAAAATATGCTTAAGGTCCATGAATCCGGTCAGTGAAAAAAGTGTGTTTCGAGTCTGGTTGGTGGCATGAGACTCTGGGACTTCAAAATCTCAAAGAAAGATATTATCAGTGCGTGTCAAGTTGGAGATGTCTGCAATGAAAGAGTCACTCCTGTGAAGTAGTCTGTAGAGAGGTGGAAGGTGATAAATTGCTTGTGTGATAAAGAAAACCGAGAGGTGAGTGATTCGAACAAGCTTGTTCTAGGAGAGGGGATGATGGGCATGGCCAATCTCGCCTGTGGATGATTACATCTCCACATCCTCACCTTACTGGCCGGACGATTTGTTGGATGCAGTAGCCTAGGAGTAGGAGGACATCGAAAACATTGGGGAAAGATGGAGTAAACCATGATTTGGTGATGAAGAGGGCATCAAGGTTGTTGTAAAAAATGAGGCTGCCTATCTCTTCGGTGTGAGTGACTGCTGAGTGAGCATTGATCATCATTACGGGACATGTGCATGTGGTACGAGGGTGTTGGATGGGGCAAGGGCAATATTGATCAAGTTTGCTAGCGTAGCTTGCCAGGCTGCCCAGGACTCTTGTGCGGGCACAAATAGGTAAACACAGATGAGGTCCTTCTCTTTGTCCTTTGCTGATGACGCCGGTGATGATGGCACCTAAAGAGGACTGGTTGACTAGTTAAATAGGTTTTGGGCGAAGCACCTGAGTGGAGTCTGCGTTTAAGGGCCTGTCTCTGTGAAATGTGCACCCGGCAACCACGTGGTTGATGGGAGCCAGTCAAACATTAATGTCAAAGTGCTTTGCCGACACTAATGTATGCAAAGGGGCTGTCCAGCGCATCTTTGCTCTGGCGTCAAGCCCCCCTGCAAAGCAACAGGTCACCTTTGAGAGAAAGGTGACTTACACATTTCTGCAATTAACACAAATGAAATAAGCACATCCTCTGCATTTGCGCTCATTTGTGAGAATCTGACGCTCTGTATCTGTTACAAATGTAAGTGTGGGATGCGTACATGTGTTTTCTAAGGCATCCTTCCATCACATAAAAAACTGTTTTGGGGTATTAGCAGGCCCCTTGTGTGTAAAGATGTAGTACACATTTAAGTAGCTTCCAACACAGAAATTATATTTTCGTCCAAATACAAATTGCGGTTTTGTTTTTAAATGGTGACACTATATTTTTCCTGTGGAAGCAGTCATTATTTATTAAACTAATAGAAGAAGGACTACAAATTAAAACATAGACAAGTGTGGTTGCTGCCATATCAATTTAATTGTATTTCCTTCCATCCGTTCACTAACATTCTAAAACCCGCTCTGCATGTCCATTTGTCTGTCTGTGTGTCCATCGGTCCACCCTTCCATCGACCCATCCACTGGTCTCCGCTACATATATATCTTTCTATCATTCTATGTATTTACCTATCTGTCCACGTTTCTATTTATGTGTATTGGTCCATCCATCTGATCACTCTACCCTTTCTATCCACCCGAACGAGTAGGTCCTTTACTCGGTATGTATAACTGATAATCCGTGTCCCTGCCTTTATGTCTCTCTAAGCAACGTTCGAGGCTGCTTAATGAAAGGTTTCCTTGAAAGCGATTTTGCTTTTTGTTGAATATTGTCACAGAGACTGGCCCTTGGTCGGACGCCAGGTGTGTGACATTATTAGGAAAACCCAATCACCTGAGTAGGAAACATTCATTACTTCTCCTCTTCATGGTTTCTCAAGATCTATAATAACTGCTGCCAGCCAGAGGGAACAAAAAAAATAAAAACAGCCATCTGGCTGATCTTTCGGTGGGACTGTCTGCCTCTTCATTGCACCTGCGAGCAATAAATTGATTTTCTTCCAACCCCAGTTTCACGGCAGATGGCTGAAAGAAAAACAAAATCAACTAGCAACTCGTAAAGGGATGCTGACTTGCGGCAAGACACGGCACAATTTAGATTTGTCACTTTTTATTTGAGCTTTGGGTCCGGGCTCAGAAAATACTCTTTTGGGAGAAATGGACAATGGACATCTACAGCTGTGTGGCTCACAAAACGAGAAGAGAGACCTTAAAGCAAGGATTTCTAGAGGCGGGGATTACATAGCAACACTCCTTGCGTTCTGTTCAATGTTGTTGCTGCCTTCCTGTGATATTTTCACTCATAACATTATTATTCAGATGCAGTCTCATCTGCCAGTATGGACATACTTTTCTTAAAATGCAGCAATAGATTGGAATTGCTGATTGACTCTGGGCTTGCAGTGTCAGTGTGCAGGGCTAATCTGTTCTAGTTTGGGTTAATAGGACATGCGTGCGCCCCCTCCAGGCCAAAGCTATCTCTTTAGGGTACAAATGGGGAAACATTGCACATGAGAAGGGACACACAGTTTATACCTGGTGTTTGGTTGTTTGCCCAGCCATTAACTGCCGATGGCCATGCTAATCCGTATGGCCATTACCACTGTTTCTGCCCCTCCTCGCCCAGTACACCTACTCATGGGAACTCTTTGAGCTTGCTTTAATCAAGCCTTACCATTCTTATAAGTTTATTATGGAATAAAAGCATCCATAAAAACAATTCATTAATACAATACAAAATCCATCTTTAAATACAGTTCCGTAAAATCAGCTATTTAAAACTACAAATATCGATTTCATTCTGTTATCAGATCATATATAGTGCAACAAAATTAGGAAAAATACCCCCAGTCATTGATACACATCATGTGACAGCAACACTTTCCTCCACTTAATGGCTTTGTCTGAGGTTCAGGAGTAATGCCTAGCGAATTCTCAGTGTTTGTCCACTCAATTTAGAGAAATGCTGGCGGACATTGAGCAACGGCTGCTGCTCATAAAGTAGGCGTCAATATGCTAGCTCTGATATCTTTAAAAACTGGACAGAAAAGCATAAAATGCATTAAATCCTCCGCATGGCATAATAGACAACGTTTTTTGTTCATCTGGCTTTACCATACCGCAGAAACAGATCTCAAGCATAGCGAGTTGAGTCTTGCTCTGGCCACAAGATATCTCGCATATGCATAATTTGACAATTTCAGAACATTCTGAATGGTACCAGTGGATAAAATAACATGCTTTTAGTTGCACAGCTTTGCCAGTTCAGCTGATTCATGCAATGTCTTAACCAAAGAAGCGAGCTGTTCCTTCACAAACTACATTGGTTCCGGTCTAAGATGTTTAAGGAAGAAAAAATATCTATGTGCATGTATCTTCTCCAGCCAGATTGTTACATGCCGAATTCAGGGAAGAGAAAGTGCACTCATTTTTCATAACATCACCTTTGGGATAGATTGAGTTAGTTCAGCCCATTGTAGGGCTGGTTGTTGTGCCACACGTCGTTGGCCAGAAAACGTAGACCCCGCTCCAAAGTGGACAGCCAAAATAGAAGAAGGTGGCAAGCCCAATAGCCATTAAAAAAAATTATGTTCAACTGTTTGCAGTGGTTCTATGCCTGAGAATCCTCATTGTGAGGCCTCATGTTTAGTAATCGCATTGAATTTTCAATTATAAACCTTCAAAAACATATTTAGAGGCTGTGCTCTGCAACTCTTCACTGCAACAAGTGCTTGTTTCACCCTAATCGATTTATTGGCTATTTGGCACCGCCTGTTAATTTAGGGCAAGACGTACACCAAGGTAGTCACATTCCCAAACCCGTGGAATTACATTCTTGTCACTTCTCATTTTGGGAAACAGAATCGTCTCTTACCTTGGGGACATGCTTTAACTGCCAACTTTCTGTCTGAAAATATGTCTACGCCGTGATTACTGTTTGCAGTGCTCGAGGTGTACGAGATATCACAACCATATCATCGCCATATGCCATGGCAGGAAGCCAGGTATTCCCTATCTTTGGCACATCTGCACGCGTCAGAACCATCATGGAGTCCAGTGATGTGCAGAGAGAACTGCAGGGAAGCCATTATACACCCCTGCTGTACTCCGGGACTCACAGACCCGAACTGTGTGCCATGCCCTTTATCCACTCTTTACACGCGCTTTTGTTTCCTGATGAAGCGTGATAATTATGTTCAGGATTTCCGAGAAGACAATTTGGTGACCTGAGCATGCACCTCAATTTAGTTCTATTAACTTTTTCAAAGGAAACGCTGAGGTCCACAAAGGCAATACAAATCGGTTCACATTTTGTATACAATGAATGAGCCACATTCAGATAAAGATAAAGGACTTGTTCACACGTGCACAGGCTTGGGAGAATCCCCAAATGAACACATTACATAGAGTTGGCAATGACCCAAAGCTCCCCATTTGAAGGGCTCTTCCAAATATTTTCAGAACTGAGTTGAGCAAGGATATAGGTCTATACCCTGCTGTGTTGGCCTTGTTCCCTTTTTAAATATATATATATATATATATTCAGTGAAAAAACTTTGTTAAAGGGACGTTATGGTTAAGTTGCGCTACTAAAAACCTATGAAATTCAGTGAAAAAAACTTTGTTAAAGGGACGTTATGGTTAAGTTGCGCTACTAAAAACCTATGAAATTCAGTGAAAAAACTTTGTTAAAGGGACGTTATGGTTCCAAGCAAAACCAAAAAATCCTTGTAATTCGCCAGTAATGGTAAGCTAAGCAACCATAACTCGCGCCACCACCGTGCACTGCTAAGACTAACACCCAGGACACCAAAGATGACATCACAAATGTCATTGATGCCATCACTGATGACATCACATGTGTATGTACTTCTCATGAAATATGTGTAGAAGGGATTCTTATTATGTTGCGAAAAAAGTGTCAAGAATCATTGCAAGAAATATACCCTAATAAGTGCATTGAACGATGCATTGATATAAATAGCATCCTATTATGGGGTTCTATCTAGTATACTAAGCTACTCATACAGAAACATAACATTGTGTGCAGCGTACAAGATGAAGGTATGATATTCGTAATGTTAATATGTTGAATAATGAAATGATAATTGTTTTCTTAATAGATTTTTGTGTACTGTGAAATATGTAATAAGTAGCTAATAAAACCCATGTATTACATAATTGCATTACTATAGACAAAACACAAAGACACAAGAACACATACCAATATGGGCATATACAGGGAAAGTGAAGTTAGAAAAAAGCACAAGTAGTAGCAGAAACAATTCATAACTTAACTGATTAGTTTTATGCAAATAAATGATTGCTCTGTTTCAAAGCTGCTATTTACCCTATGTATATGTATCACTTGATGTGATTGGACCCTAAGGAAAGTAGTGTGAGTACAATGTATACAAATATGACCATATACAGGGAAAGTACAGCCATAAAAAAAACAGAACTATTAGAAAGTGCTCATAAGTCTAGTGATTATCTTTATGCACAAAAAGGATTGCTGTCTTTCAAGCTTGTGTTTTCCCATATGTATATGTTTCATATGATGTTACTGTACTGTTACTGTAAGAACCTACTAGAAGGATATGTCTACAAATAAAATAAAATTCTTAGTTTCTGACTGTTACTGAAGAAAACCATGTGGCCTAGATATGTCAGCAAAAGAAAAAATAGTGAGCCAGACATGTGATGTCATCAGTGATGTCATCAATGACATTTGTGATGTCATCTTTGATGTCCTGGGTGTTAGTCTTAGCAGTGCACGGTGGTGGCGCGAGTTATGGTTGCTTAGCTTACCATAACTGGCGAATTTCAAGGGTTTTTCGGTATTGCTTGGAACCATAACGTCCCTTTAACAAAGTTTTTCACTGAATTTCATAGGTTTTTAGTAGCGCAACTTAACCCTAACGTCCCTTTAACAAAGATTTTTTCACTGTATTTCATAGGATTTTAGTAGCGCAACTTAACCATAACGTCCCTTTAACAAAGTTTTTTCACTGAATTTCATAGTTTTTTAGTAGCACAACTTAACAATAATGACTTTGACTTTATATACATGTCATATGGAACTGACTAGATCTCTTCTTATGAACTTGATGTCCGCGAACTTATTTAATGTTCGTGGACATGTTCGGAGAACAGTACCACTACCTAAAAACTGTGGGGGGGGGTGGTGGGGTATGTTTGATTGTTATATCATAATATAGGAACATTTAACAAATTCAAAAAGCAGCACACAAACACATTATATATAGTAATACATAAGAAATGTAACCCATATATGTAACACACTAACCATTCATTTAAATACAATATGTTCTGAAATGGAATATACCATAAGAAGATAAATTGGCTTCCAACATAATTACCTCACAGACACAACAGAACTGAGAACAAGACCAGACCCACTGAATACATAGGACTTATCTTACCAGAAATAGTAAGTGTACTTCATTTTACTCATATATTTATAAACTTTCTGTATTAGATTAAAAAATATAATATCTTTTTTTTTTTTCCTCACAGAAATGTCTAGTACTCTGCAATGGCTAGAGGAGAATTTCCCACATGAAGAAATGTCACAAGATAGTGAAACTAATGGTAAACACTTTATAATATAAACCATTTATTTATTATTTTTTTATATACATTTATCATATATATTATTTTTTTGTACAGAGCATACCAAAATAGAAAAAACGTCAGAAAACCCTGTTATGGATAACAGTCTTCACAATATAGAAGAAAAAATGGATGTATTGTTGGCTAATTTTAATAATTTAAAAACTTTTGTAGAAAATCATTTCAAACCAAAAACCTTGTACCATTGCCCCACATGTACTTGTCCCTCCTCACCATATCCCAGTCAATTATCCCCAAACCCTCTCCATAATCCAAAACGTTTTGATGAGACTTCCATCCCTTCTTCACCTAATACCAATCATGTTGAAACCCCAAATTCTCCTGTTTTTGTTTCTGTTTCTGCCTCACCTTCTCTGTCATAAATTATTAATATATGTTAAATAAAGTTTAATTTTTATATTGTATTGTGAATAGTTTCCGTTTTTTTTTAAAAACAATAAAAGTGTCTGCGGACAGTGCGAGTGTTCTGAAATGTTCATACATAAACGAAAATGGAGGTGTCCTGAAGAACACCACACCTGTTCGTACTGTTCGCGAGCAATTTGAAACTGTTCTAAGAACACACGTGGTGTCCTGAAATGTTAGTAAAGAAACACAAATTTAAGTGTTCTAAAGAACACTATATCTGTCCGTAATGTTCGCTATCAACTTAAAAGTGTCCTAAGAACACAATTGGTGTCCTGAAATGTTCGTAAATAAACGAAAATGATGTGTCCTGAACAACAGTACAACTGTTCGTAGTGTTCGCTAGCAACATGAAACTGTACTAAGAACGCACGCGGTATCCTGAATTGTTCATAAACAAACAAAAATTAAAGTGTCCTAAAGAACACTATACCTGTCCGGTACTGTTCGCTAGCAAGTTCAAACTGTTCTAAGAACGCTATTGGTGTCCTGAAATGTTCGTACGTAAACGAAAATGGAGGTGTCCTGAAGAACACTATACCTGTTCGTAGTGTTCGCTACCCAATTGAAACTGTTCTAAGAACACAATTGGTGTCCTGAAATGTTCGTACATAAACAAAATTAAACGTGTCCTGAAGAACACTATATCTGTCCTTACTGTTCGCTACCAAGTTTAAACTGTTCTAAGAACACACGCGGTGTCCTGAAATGTTCGTTTCATGTGTGACGCACTTTTAATTACTTCAGAACCAGACAGTGTCAGTAGGACATCAATGCGCATGCGCTAACCAATCTCCGTGCACTTGGTGTCCTGCGTACAGGCGCTTTCTTCGCGGACTAGTTCGCGAACGGATCATATGAACGCGTCCACGCACATCGTGTGTCCTGAAATGCGGACACTGTTCGTGTCCCCGAACAATTTAAAAGTACATTTTCAGTTAATCCATAATAATCTCACCATGTCACAAGTCCCACATAGCAATCTTGAGTTTCTGTATACCTTTTGAAACTTTTCGATCCTTTTTTTGTGTTCGATCTGTCCGCGGACAGTGCGCATGTCCGCAAACCGCGCACAAGCACCCGTATAAAAGACCACGCCCAAGAGCTTATTCCCATTGTGTTTCTGGCTATTCTTCAGAACACAGTGATTTTTGCTGCCACCTGCAGACTACACCATCTTCGAGATGGCATCCTTGGCTGCTGCACCTGCTTCAGCACCACCCCCAGCCCCTCCACCACGACCACGTCCCCAAGGGCCTGAAGAGGGGAACAGGAGTGAGGATGCGGAGGAGGAAGAAGAGGATGATGAGAATGAGGTAGAGGAAAACCCTACTACTCGCACTAGGCGTAAGTCTTGGGTGTGGCAGTTATTTACCATTCATGGTAATGTTCCTAAGGCTCGTGCGAACCGTTTTACCTGCAATGAGTGCAAAATGATACTCAGTTGCGGGAAGCACGGTAAGTACAGCTTTGGGACCACTACTATGAAGCGACACCTGAGGTCATTTCACTCTGGGGCTATTCGCAGGGTTGTACCTTGCGAAGAACGTAGCAGGTTGATTTCCTCTACTTCATCCTCTGTTTCTGATCCTGTCACCACAAGGACCACCTCTGTGGGACAGCGCCTTCCTCAAGCTGCCTCACAGGCCATACAGAATGCTGATGACCCTTACCTTTCGAGGGTCACAGTTGTATGTATGTACTGTGACACAGTACTCTGCAGGGGGGAGCGACTTCGGAGTGCTTTTGAGACTATCGTCTCAGAGCACGAGAAGACCTGCTCACTACCCAAATAAAACCCACTCTACATCTTCCTCTCTCAGCTCGCCCTTTCTTATCCCTGTGGTTGGTGTCCCCCCCCTTTACCCTCCTTTACCCTCCTCTCCTAGTGTGTCGTGTCTGAAAAACCCAAAAAAATACAAAATTACAAAAATAAAAAAAAAATAAGGCTCTTTTCAGAGCCGCCTTTCCCAGTTAAAAAATAGAAGTGAAAATAAATGAAGCAGGGCTCTTTGTATTTTTTAGAAGTCCGCGGACAGTTCGCGAACATTAAAAAAATTGGGTTGCTACTCCATCACAAACATTGTAATTTTCTCTGGAAAGAAGTGGTGGCTCTGAAAAGAGCCTTTGGGTGGTGTTTGTAAGTCAAAAATTGTAAATGCTTAACATCTACTTCAAAATCGTTGTTGTAATTCCAAAAAAGGTTGCAATGCATTTTGTACATTTCTCAGAAAAATCTGATTGCCAGCATAAGTAAGATGGACTCCATCTCTGCGAAAAATGTATGTACTACAAAACATAATATTTTCATTGTGAAAAGAAGACATGCCAAAATCTCTTAGAAAGGCACAAACAGCCTTATTAACATTGCGCCTTGCTTTTTCCATTTGTGGACCAAATGAAGAAGAAGGAAGCCACATTTGTCTCTGCGCAATCCGTGAAAATATCACTTGAGAATTAGGAAACATGTCCATAACCTTCCTAAGTCCTTCTTTCATAGCAAATTGCAAACAAATTCCAGTCACATGTCCTAAACTGTTCCCTCCACAATGAATTACAATTATGTCTGGATGTTGCTCTGTCTCCAAAGTAGCACAGGGAGGTAGCAAGTGCAACCACTTCATTCCACGTACTCCATGCCAGTGTACTTCCACATGTGGGAATCCAAGATCTACAGCTACTCCACAGCTTTCTGCATGCACCTTCAACCAATGTATCCACGAATCTCCTAAAATCCAAACAATCTGTTTTCTGAAACACACAGCCATAGCTATCTTTTGTTCTCTCAGCAAAAAGAGTATCTGAGAAAATCTCTCCTGGCACAACACACCCACCAAACTTTCCTGACCAATCCCTTTCAGTGCTTATTCTCATTTGCATGACTTCTGAACCCAAAAATCCCTGGATGTAACTCCCGATGTCCGCGAACTACCGCCATGTCCACGGACATATCGTAACATGAACAGCCCTTCTACCATTTCCACTACACTCTCTCTGCCATTCCCTCATTGGATGTACCTCAAAAATCACATGACCATGCACCAATCACATTCAAGACCTCTACATTTAACTGCATCATCATAGATCAGCACTGCAAATATACTCTGAATCTCTCTGAGTACAAGTGTCATATCATTGGCAAGCAGCATCTACCAGAAATACTGTACAAGTCTTCAAGATTTCTACTTGCAGCTCCATGCATATCCATATGCATGAACACAAACTTCAGGTATGCATATTTTCTGTATAGTAGATGAACACATTTTCAAACAGACTTTTACCTTGTAAAATCTGTAAAATGAATTTACTGTACTTTTTTCAATTTCCTAAAATCAACTATCACTTATAAACCTTTACACTATTTACTTTCTTTATACACACACACTCAAATCATGTTAAACTAACATTTTTTAAATGAAATATATAGACTACATATATTCAAACAAAATTGCATGCAAACACAATCTATGTTTAAACCTTTATAAAAATACTTATACAATTTCATATTTTTTGTTTTTATTTATTTATTTACTTAATTACTTTAAATTAGACATGACATTGAGGCGCTATTACCTAGAACAGTTTACTTACAGAAATAGTGGTATTCACTAATATATTATAAATTTCACAAGACATAGTAAATATATATTTTTTTTTGCTACAGTTAGTCGTTCAATACAATTTGTTCATTAAGAACATATCATATGTACTGAACTGATGCAATGTATCTTATGTAAATAAATTAGTTTAATGGTTTTAAAGAAGGCACAGAGGATTTCAATTAAAAAAATCAATATCTAAATTAAAAACAGTGCTATATACAAACAAAGTTACTAATTTGAAGCTTTTAAAATTGTAGTGAAGACCAGTTTCCTGAAAAGAAGCAGCCGAATTCGAAGAAGAAAGAAAAACTAAAAAGTTACCTGTTAATTTAAAAAAAAAGTAAGTACAATATCACCATAATATTTGTATTATTAATCAAATATACTATAACGTTAATACAAGCTATTTCGGTTTCTAAAAATAGAGATTTTGTACCATTTTGTCCAAAAATTTCCATATCTTAAACAGCGATTTACAGCCAGAATGGCCCACAAATTTCTATTTTTGGACACACAAATTACCCAACTGAACCACTACAATTTTCATATTATAGAACAAACAACTGTTTTAATTGTATACATTAGATTTACTATTTGTACTTTTCCACACCACTAGCCAACTTTTTTTTGTCATCTGAACCCCAGTTTAGTAACACATACTTTCAAGAATACCTATCCCTACTAGTTTTAGTTCCCAATGCACAATCACACACCATTACATACATCTTTATCATCTTACTCAAACACTCATGCACACAGCACACATACATTCCAGAACACCCCAACCCATATCTTCTTTATTTTTTTCAACAGACCCTAAAGAATGCCTACCAAAAGTCAAGTCCGTAGAAAGCAACGCAAAAGTAGAGCAAATGAAAATAAATGTGTCCAACATAAGCATCCATCTCTATCAGAATTTGTAGAAAAAGTTGAAACAAAACAGCTAATACAATCATTTAGTGAAACACAAGAAGTTTCAAGTACAACAACTTCGCTTCCTCTATCAAAATGTAAAACAAACCGAAAAACAATTAACAGAAAATCAGCTATCAGTAGAGATAAAACTACTTCTTCAAATTTTAATATAGTGCAAAGTAAGCATACCAAGAAAAGTATTTTAGCCAAAATATACCGTCACAAAGTCCTTCAAAATCTTATAAAAACAGGAGAGAAATCAGGTTCAAAGCTTAAAACCTACCGTAGGAAATTATACTTAGAAGCATTGATGGACAGTGCAATTCTTCTCAAAAGAAATGTATTTATTTTACTGTTAAACAAAATGAAACCACTAACAAAACTAATAACTAAATTACAAAAAAGACTTCTCAATAAGCAAAATATCAACAGAAAGAACTTCTTAAGTATCAGCGGAGGTGAATGGAATCACACTACAAGCACAGAACCATATTTTAATGAAGAAGCGTACAAACAAAAGCAAAAAATACAATTGCCATACATAGCAGTGGTAGAGGTTATGAAAAAGTGAATAATACCATAATGGAACAAGAAGTACTTCTTACAAAAATATGCCCTGAAAACTTAGAATTACCCCTCCATTCAACTGAATCAGAACGTCTAGTGTACACATTGCCATGCACGTCAATGTGTAACATTCCCAAACAATGTTTCAAATCTTTACGCCAATTCCTCAATAAATATGTAAAAAGCAAAGACAAAATCAAAATTAAATTACTGCAAAATATAGATACCTGTCCAGTGCGCAAGTACACAGAACTACAAGGACATTCATTGGCCTGCATTACAGGACCTACTTGTGAAACCACTTTCTTTGATATCAAAAGGATATCAACACATCATTCAACTATAAGAAATCTAGTCTATAAACTGTACTATGCTAAAAGTCCTGCTTTAGCACTAGCAAAGTTAAATAACATCCTTCTACATGGTACAGCAAAAGACCTACTTGAAGAAATTCACTATATCCAGAAAAAATATTTTGGAAGAGAAAGCCATTTACAGAATGAAATAGCTTTAAACCAATTAAGCAACAATTCTACACATGGTAACCTTTTGCTAAACACATACAAAAAAGAAATACTAAAATTTAAAAGTACATCAGCTGAAGTACCAAACCATGTATGTGTATGTTGCCGTAGAATTTTTTATAAAAGTAACACAAAAACTGTGGACATATCATACAGAATAGAAGACAATGAAGATTCTAAATGGTTTGAATTAGCTCTCTATCTTGTAGCAGAAAACAAATATGAAATAACTGAGCCCTTAATACTACAAAACTTGACAACAACCAAACTCCTTCACGTTCTATCACAAATAATTTGGAATTATACCCAGTACCAAAACCTCTACAACAACTTAATTTATATGAGAGCATCATAATTCAAACAGTACACCCATTTCAAGCAATAATACGCCTTCAACCAAAAACAGCAAAATTACCTCCCTCTGAATTGGTAAAAGGCATTCGTGGAAAAGTAGTTTATTTACCAGTAAATCTAAAAGAAAATGTGCATACTCTAGGAGTGCAACGTCCAATGCAGCAATCTTTAATTATATTAGTAAATGGAGTACCTACAAAAGACAAAAAAATATGGCAACAGCTGGTATATTTATATAAAGTTAGACAAGCCTTCCAATATCTTAAAGAGAATAATGAATATTACAAAGAAATTAATATTGAAGAAAACTTGAAAGATACAACTGAAATAATTCAAGAAACACAAGAAGCTGGTCAATTTGAGCTACTAGATCCTGCTACAATATCAAATACTTTAGACCATTATACAATTCATCCCTTGCACTGTAATGACACCGTACAAGATGTACTGGAAACTTACCAAATGCGTCAAACAAAAGGATTGCCAATCAGTATATGGGAAAAAAGTATAGAAGCATGTGCTTTTCCTCTACTCTTTCCTACTGGCAAAGGAGGAAGGTATGATGATAGACCTATTCAAATATCAGCTTCAGAATACCGCTCATTACAGATGTATTCTGAAGATCCCAGATTTAAACAAAATGTGGAATACATATTCCACCTACTCTTTGAAAGTGAACTAGCAACTTTATGTTACGGAGTTGCACACATATTAAAATCAGGATCACACTTTCAAAATATGACAGCTACACAATTATTAGAGAAAGTGCAACAAAAGGATGAGGTTTTACAATCAAATATTACAAATCTATTAGCAAATATGCGTGGTACTAAAGAGTACTGGATTCGAGGTCATGGAGATGTAGGTTGTATGATCAGAAACCTTGGCCTACCCACTTGGTTTGTTACATTAAGTTGTGCAGAATATGCATGGGAAGATTTACATGATTTCCTACGCATATCAAATAAAAACAAAACAAACATAGATATTCTAACACCTGGAGAACTTTGTTCTTTGGATCCTGTTAATGTTTCAAGATATTTTCACCATCGCTTCATTGCTATGCTACATTTTATTTGTAATAAAACTGTTCCTTCCCTTGGAGAAGTGCAACACTTCTTTTGGAGAAAAGAATACCAAGCCAGAGGAGCACCACATATCCACATGCTTTTATGGATATAACGATGCTCCTAAATTTGGTCAAGACAATGATGCCACTGTTTTACAGTTTATTGAAAAATATGTCACTTGTGAAATTCCATCAGAAGCCACAAATAGTGATCTTCATGCACAAATTTTACAATTTCAAAGACACAAATGTGGAAAATATTGTCGTCGCAAATACAAAAACAAAGGCAAATACTACACCAAATGCCGATTTGGTTTCCCTAGACCAGTTACAAATACAGGTCAAGTAAACAACCTCATGTCTTCAGTTAGACATAGTGTTAAAGGTAAGTCACCTAAAAATACATATTAAATAAAAAGAAAAGAAGAAGAAAAATATATCAATGATTGTAATGCAATCATTGCCCACTTATGGAATGCAAACATAGATGTGCAGTACATTGCAGACAATTCTACTGCAGTTGCACGATATGTCACAGCATACTTAACTAAAGCAGAAAAGACAGAGCTCCAAGACCTCTGGAATGACCTGTCATCAGATAAAACAGTATCTCAGAAATTATACAGCATGGGCATAAAAATGCTCACCCATAGAGAATGTGGATCTTATGAAGCAGCTGATCGTTTAACTGGTACTTCATTGTATGGTAAATCTGAAAATATAATATGGCTAAGTCTTGGTCCAGCTAAATCTAGAAAAAGAGTTCTAAAATCATATGAAGATATAGAAACAATAGCCAAACATGATCCCAACAGCCAAGACATTTTAAAAAACAATTTATTGGACACATACTACCCAAACAGAAGTAATACTTTGGAAAACATGTGTCCATACCAAATAGCCCAAAACTACACATACAAAAATAATATGAAACCTGATGAAAAAAAAGGTAAATATAGAGTGACAGACTGTGAAGGCAGCTTAGTTAAACTCACTAAACCAAATTTAATTAATCATATCAAATTGTCATTGAAGACTCCTCAACATAAAGAAGTATATTACATGTCCCTGCTACAACTCTTCAAACCATGGAGAAAAGAAGAACATTTACTAGATAACTATGACTCATATGAGGATGCTTTCAAAGCAAATGAAAGCACTATAACTGATGTAAACTTTACACAGTACAAAACAATGTTGCACAATGAACAGCAACATGAAGAAGAACTCCAAGCCCAACTAGATAAGGATACTCCTGACAGTAGTCAACCTCCTATAACAGGAAGCCAAGAACCACTGGGAGAACCACTAATAACAAATGAGGCAGAATTAGCTATGATAGAAGTAGAAAACACCATGTGTCAGTATGAAGATAAGGAAGACTTAACTATACTACAATCAAAACTAAACAATGAGCAAAGTAGCATTTTTCAAGAAGTAACAAAACAAATTGCACATGGTGTAAAACATGAAAATAAAGAATGTTCCTGCCATAATTATAAACCTATACTACTGTACATCAGTGGTGAAGCTGGTTCTGGCAAAACATTCCTAATCAAAATCATTAGTAAGTTCCTTCAACAATTGACAAACAACAAACTGTCAGCTGTTGTCACTGCCCCCACAGGTTTAGCTGCCTACAACATAGGTGGTGTTACATTACACCGATTACTACTATTACCAGTAGAACACCAGAACAAATTAGACTATTACAAACTTTCTGCAGAAGCTGCAATGGAATTACGCAGAGTATTGAAGCAAATGAAAATGCTACTAATAGATGAAGTGAGCATGGTCTCCAGCCTGATGTTAGCTTTGATTCACCTCAGATTACAAGAAGTACTCAAAACAGACTATGAAGAGCTCTTTGCAGGAAAACACATTATTGTTTTTGGAGATCTGCTTCAATTAACACCAGTAAAAGATGAGTCTATTTTTAAAACTTTAGGACACACACTCTGCTGTAAAACTGTTGGCAGCATTGGAAATGTCAACCTTTGGCAACATTTCCAACACAGAGAATTAACAGAAAACACGTGCCAATCTGCAGATCTAACTTATGCCAACATTTTAAAAAGTTTGAGAGTTGGTATACTTTCTAAAGAAGCAGAAGCAACATTGAAAACCCGGCACATTAATAAACTTTATGGCGATAATGCATGTGCTACAGATCTTATGGAACAATTAGCCCACAAAAATGTCAATTGTATGGCCTTAATGCCAACTCTTGCAAGCTGTCTCAAATTCAATGAAATAATGTTAAGTAAAGAAATGCAACCAATAATGCAAATTAGCGCCACAGACAAACTAGATGTACATGGTATGACACTACCCATGTGTGACCAAGCCACAACAAGACTAAATAATTTAGAAAAATCAATCTCAAACACAGCAGGCTTAGAAAAGATGTTAACATTATCCTTAAATTGCAGAGTAATGCTTAAACGTAACCTTGACGTGGACCAAGGACTGGTTAATGGAGCACTGAGTACAGTTGTTGGCTTTCAAACATACCCACGTGACAACAAAATTCAGTTTGTCAATATACTCTTTGACAAACTTTCAGAAGTAAAACGGATAGGACCCTCAACAGCTAGATTCCTTCTCTTCAAAGATATGTATGTACGCAGAGACCAATTTTCCTAACTCTTGCATACGCAGTCACGATTCATAAATCACAAGATCTTACCCTAGACAAAGCAATGATAGATATTGGTAACACAGTCTTTAAAGAAGGCATGAGCTACGTAACACTATCACGCTTACGTACACTTGACGGTCTATTTCTAATCAACTTTGATGCAAGTAAAGTAAACGCTGATATTACTTGCATTTTAGAATATAATAGACTTCGCTCACTATACACTCCCCATCTAAACACATATTCTGTTCCACAAAAACTAAAACGTTGTAAAAGAAAACTAAATCAAACAGAAATGCAATAGGACGTCACTGCAAATCCTCCAAAGAGAGTAAAAGAAACTAATACTTCATCAAGTACCACAAACAAAAAAGAATCAATTAGAGAAAGTAAACCAGGTACTTCTTTAAAGAAGGAAGACAAACTCCAAAAAAAGCAGTTAGATATAGAACTACCTGGACCATTAAAATTCTCAAATATAGTTGGTGTAAGTAGCTATGCAAATGTAGCAATGAATATTCTATTTCAATTACCACCAATTGTTGACAACATTTACTTACACTTTAGAGACCCATTGTGTATGCAAATGTTAGTACTTCATAGAAACGCAAAAAACAATCCTGACAACACATATAGTGTTTATGGAATAAGACAAGAATTGGACTACTGTGCTGGAATGGTGAAATTCACTATAAACTCACAGGAAGATCCACAAGAATGTTTAATGTACTTACTACAAGTACTGGAAAACAAAAACATACCTATAAAGGAAATCTTCCAGATTTCATACATGTGGAAACATACATGCACTCTGTGCAACAATGTGACACAAGAAGAAATTCCCAATGAACGCTTCATATATATATCAATACCAAATTGTGAATCCATTCCATTTCAGCAACTTGTACAAAATGCAAACCATGGTAGATTATGCTCTACCTGCAATTCAGATAATCGCTCCACGTTAGTAAAACAAACACATAGTAAATACGTAATACTAATGCTTCTAGGTTACAATGCAGATGGTACCAAAAACAATTGCAAGCTGACTGGATTCACACATAGTCAAATATCACTTGGTAAGAAAACCTTCACAACAATAGGTATAATCTACCACGCAGGAGCCACAACCAATTCAGGGCACTACACGGCATATATAAAAAAGAAATGTGGATGGTTTGAATGTAATGATAGTACCATTACTCTAAAGCAGAGATTACCAGCAAATCTTACAAACGCTTATTTGATGTTCTTAAAACCAAAATTTGATAAATAAACTGTATTTAAACCTTTAAGTAAATTTGTGTTAAAAAAATATAAACTGTTAGAATACTCCAAAAGCTATCTAACTGCTCAAAGATTCTACAACAACTAATCAGATAAATGAATACCACTAAATTAAACCAAAAAATACACAGTTAGAATACGCCAATTGGTATCTAACTGTCCCAAAATTATAAATTTGTGTTAAAATAATATAAACTGTTAGAATACTCCAAAAGCTATCTAACAGCTCAAAGATTCTACAACAACTAATCAGATAAATGAATACCACTAAATTAGGCCAAAAAATACACAGTTAGAATACGCCAATTGGTATCTAACTGTCCCAAAATTTAACAATAATCAAATAGATAAATCAAAACCACTAAAATATATTAAAAAAATAGACAGTTAGAATACGCCAATTGGTATCTAACTGCTCCAAAATTTTATAATATCAAAACAAATGAAGAATCTGTTACTGCTCCAAAAAAAATACAACAAAGCAAAGTATAAAGCATTAGCCAGAAACAACAAGTGAACACTGAAAACAAACAAACAAATAAACTGTAGCATAACAGAAAAAGGTTTTTCTGCACAGTACTCTGATTTGTACTCTACTAAATATGAGGGTCGAAAAAAATAAAAGTATATTGCTTGTACAATGTAATAAGTCATTACAAAATACTAATACTAACATGCTATTTTCTTTTATCACAGAAATGAAGAAGAAAAACATGGACTCCCATTACTAGACCAAACAGTAAGTATACAATAATAAAGACAACCATAGCAGCATATCACATCCATAGTATCTAATACCTTTGTTCCTTATACATTTGTTTTTCACCCAAAGTTATAAGCAAATATGAATGTGATATGCTGCGGTGGTTGTTGCCAGGGCATACAGTCTTGGGTGCATGGCCAAATGGCCATGCACCCAAGACTGTATGCCCTGGCAACAACCACCGCAGCATATCACATCCATATAGTCAAACATTTCAACTATGATCTATGGGAAACTTTTAATGTCCGCGAACAATGTGAGTGTTCTTAGAACACTTTGAACTTGCCAGCGAACAATACGGACACTGTTTTCAGGACACCCCCTACGAACATTTCAGAACAACGCGATAGTTCTTAGAACACTTTCAACTTAACAACGAACAATACGGACAGCGTCCTAAGGACACCCCCTATGAACATTCCAGGACACCGGGAGTGTTCTCAAAAACGTCTTCAGAAGACCCCCATTTTGTTTATTTGCGAACATTTCAGGACAACGCGGGTGTTCTTAGAACACATTCAACTTGACAGAGAACAATACAGACAGCGTCCTCAGGACACCCCCTACGAACACTCCCCGGACACCGCGAGTGTTCTTAGAAGCGTCTTCAGAACACCACCATCTTGTTTATTTGCGAACATTTCAGGACACCGCGAGTGTTCTTAGGACACATTCAACTTGACAGAGAACAATACGGACAGCGTCCTCAGGACACCGCCTACGAACATTCCAGGACACCGGGAGTGTCCTTAGAAGCTTCTTCAGAACACCACCATCTTGTTTATTTGCGAACATTTCAGGACACCGCAAGTGTTCTTAGGACACATTCAACTTGACAGAGAACAACACGGACAGCGTCCTCAGGACACCCCCTACGAACACTCCCCGGACACCGCGAGTGTTCTTAGAAGCGTCTTCAGAACACCCCCATTTTGTTTATTTGCGAACATTTCAGGACACCGTGAGTGTTCTTAGAACACATTAAACTTGACAGAGAACAATACGGACAGCGTCCTCAGGACACCCCCTACGAACACTCCCCGGACACTGCGAGTGTTCTTAGAAGCGTCTTCAGAACACCACCATCTTGTTTATTTGCGAACATTTCAGGACACCGCAAGTGTTCTTAGGACACATTCAACTTGACAGAGAACAATACGGACAGCGTCCTCAGGACACCCCCTACGAACATTCCAGGACACCGGGAGTGTTCTTAGAAGCTTCTTCAGAACACCACCATCTTGTTTATTTGCGAACATTTCAGGACACCACGAGTGTTCTTAGGACACATTCAACTTGACAGAGAACAACACGGACAGCGTCCTCAGGACACCCCCTACGAACACTCCCCGGACACCGCGAGTGTTCTTAGAAGCGTCTTCAGAACACCACCATCTTGTTTATTTGCGAACATTTCAGGACACCGCGAGTATTCTTAGGACACATTCAACTTGACAGAGAACCATACATTTGTTTTTCACCCAAAGTTATAAGCAAATATGTATGTGATATGCTGTGGTGGTTGTTGCCAGGACATACAGTCTTGGGTGCATGGCCAAATGGCCATGCACCCAAGACTCTATGCCCTGGCAACAACCACCGCAGCATATCACATCCATAGAGTCAAACGTTTCAACTATGATCTATGGGAAACTTTTAATGTCCGCGAACAATGTGAGTGTTCTTAGAACACTTTGAACTTGCCAGCGAACAATACGGACACCGTTTTCAGGACACCCCCTACGAACATTTCAGAACAACGCAATAGTTCTTAGAACACTTTCAACTTAACAACGAACAATACGGACAGCGTCCTAAGGACACCCCCTACGAACATTCCAGGACAACGGGAGTGTTCTCAAAACCGTCTTCAGAACACCCACATTTTGTTTATTTGCGAACATTTCAGGACACCGCGGGTGTTCTTAGAACACATTCAACTTGACAGAGAACAATACGGACAGCGTCCTCAGACCACCCCCTACGAACACTCCCCAGACACCGCGAGTGTTCTTAGAAGCTTCTTCAGAACACCACCATCTTGTTTATTTGCGAACATTTCAGGACACCGCGAGTGTTCTTAGGACACATTCAACTTGACAGAGAACAATACAGACAGCGTCCTCAGGACACCCCCTATGAACACTCCCCGGACACCGCAAGTGTTCTTAGAAGCGTCTTCAGAACACCACCATCTTGTTTATTTGCGAACATTTCAGGACACCGCGAGTGTTCTTAGGACACATTCAACTTGACAGAGAACAATACGGACAGCGTCCTCAGGACACCCCCTACGAACATTCCAGGACACCGGGAGTGTTCTTAGAAGCGTCTTCAGAACACCACCATCTTGTTTATTTGCGAACATTTCAGGACACCGCGAGTGTTCTTAGGACACATTCAACTTGACAGAGAACAATAAGGACAGCGTCCTCAGGACACCCCCTACGAACACTCCCCGGACACCGCGAGTGTTCTTAGAAGCGTCTTCAGAACACCCCCATTTTGTTTATTTGCGGACATTTCAGGACACCGCGAGTGTTCTTAGGACACATTCAACTTGACAGAGAACAATACGGACAGCGTCCTCAGGACACCCCCTACGAACACTCCCCGGACACCGCGAGTGTTCTTAGAAGCGTCTTCAGAACACCCCCATTTTGTCTATTTGCGAACATTTCAGGACACCGCAGGTGTTCTTAGAACACATTCAACTTGACAGAGAACAATACGGACAGCATCCTCAGGACACCCCCTACGAACATTTCAGGACACCGGGAGTGTTCTCAAAAACGTCTTCAGAACACCCCCACTTTGTTTATTTGCGAACATTTCAGGACACCGCGGGTGTTCTTAGAACACATTCAACTTGACAGAGAACAATACGGACAGCGTCCTCAGGACACCCCCTACGAACACTCCCCGGACACCGCGAGTGTTCTTATGACAGTTTCACTTTGCTTGCGAACAAAACAGACACATATTGAGTCCTTAGAACACCCCCCAGTCAGTTTATTTAGAACATTTCAGAACACCCGTGATGTCCGCAAACAAATCGAACACAAAAAGAATGTCTAACACATAAAAAACACAACTTTCATCCTATCTCATACACTCCCACCCTCCCCAAACACTCCTACACACCAACACACTCTACTAAATACACATTTTGAACAAAGTTTCACCGCGCTGTCCGCGGACGTCCGCGAATCCAAGATGGCGGGCGCTACCGAAAAATCTGACGCGCTTCACGCTCCACGCCGTCCAATCAGCGAACACGTTGCATGTCCGCGAACATCACGCAAGACGATTGGCCAGTCAAGACACTGTCCGTGGAGCGAACAGGGCAGTGTGTCCGGGAACCGAACACAGATAGCACTAATTTGTTTTTACCTACTTTTTGGTCATTTTAAAAAAAACTACTGGACGGATTTTCACCAAATTTGCAAAAGCACGCTTTCGGGACCAAGCAGCTGCTCCTGGTCCAAATTTGGTGGAAATCCTTCCAGCGGTTTGGGCTGTAGGCGCGAGCACATTTTTTTTCCCATTCAGTCTATGGAAAAAAAAAAAGTTTTGGGACCCCCCCTATAACTTTGCCCCCCCTGGACGAATCCTCACCAAACTTGGTGAGGATCCGTCCAGGGAGAGCGAAGTTATAAGCCACCCAAAAAGTGCTCTTCCTATGGAAACAGCAACTTAACCATAACTACATGGCCACTATCGTGGCCATGTAATATATTCAGTGAAAAAACTTTGTTAAAGGGACGTTATGGTTAAGTTGCGCTACTAAAAACCTATGAAATTCATTGAAAAAACTTTGTCAAAGGGACGTTATGGTTCCAAGTAAAACCGAAAAACCCTTGAAATTCGCCAGTTATGGTAAGCTAAGCAACCATAACTCGCGCCACCACCGTGCACTGCTAAGACTAACACCCAGGACATCAAAGATGACATCACAAATGTCATTGATGACATCACTAATGACAGCACATGTGTATGTACTTTTCATGAAATATGTGTACAAGGGATTCTTATTATAATGTTGCGAAACAAGTGTCAAGGATCATTGCGATAAATATCATACCCTAATTAGTGCATTGAACAATGCATTGATATAAATAGCATTCTATTATGGGGTTCTATCTAGTATACTAAGCTACTCATACAGAAACATAACATTGTGTGCAGCGTACAAGATGAAGGTATAATATTCGTAATGTTAATATGTTGAATAATAAAATGATAATTGTTTTCTTAATAGATTTTTGTGTACTGTGAAATATGTAATAAGTAGCTAATAAAACACATGTATTACATAATTGCATTACTATAGACAAAACACAAAGACACAAGAACACATACCAATATGGGTATATACAGGGAAAGTGAAGTTAGCAAAAAAGCACAAGTAGTAGCAGAAACAATTCATAATTTAACAGATTATTTTCATGTAAATAAATGATTGCTCTGTTTCAAAGCTGCTATTTACCCAAGGTATATGTATCACTTGATGTGATTGGACCCTAAGGAAAGTAGTGTGAGTACAATGTATACAAATATGACCATATACAGGAAAGGTACAGCCATAAAAAAAAAAACAACAGAACTATCAGAAAGTGCTCATAAGTCTATTGATTATCTTTATGCACAAAAAGGATTGCTGTCTTTCAAGCTTGTTTCTTCCCGTATGTATATGTTTCATATGATGTGACTGGACTCTAAGTGAATTACTGTAAGAACCTACTTGAAGGATACGTCTACAAATAAAATAACATTTTTAGTTTCTGACTGTTACTAAAGAAAACCATGTGGCCTAGATATGTCAGCAAAAGAAAAAAGAGTGAGCCAGACATGTGATGTCATCAGTGATGTCATCAATGACATTTGTGATGTCATCTTTGATGTCCTGGGTGTTAGTCTTAGCAGTGCACGGTGGTGGCGCGAGTTATGGTTGCTTAGCTTACCATAACTGGCGAATTTCAAGGGTTTTTCGGTATTACTTGGAACCATAACGTCCCTTTGACAAAGTTTTTTAAAGAATTTCATAGGTTTTTAATAGCGCAACTTAACCATAACGTCCCTTTAACAACGTTTTTCACTGAATTTCATAGGTTTTTAGTAGCGCAAATTAACCATAACGTCCCTTTAACAAAGTTTTTTCATTGAATTTCGTAGGTTTTTAGTAGTGCAACTTAACAATAATGACTTTCACGTTATATACATATCATATGGAACTGACTGAATCTCTTCTACTGTACTTGATGTCCGCGAACTCATTTAATGTTCGTGGACATGTTCGAAGAACAGTACCACTACCTAAAAAACTCTAGGGGGGTATGTTTGATTGTTATATCATAACATAGGAACATTTAACAAATTCAAAAAAAGCACACAAACACATTATGAGGGTAATTCATAGAATTTAGCGCACAAGTGGCGCACGCGGCTGGCGCACAGTGTGCGCGTGCGAATCCCTGCGCCAGCCGCGTGCGCCAAAACCCATTTCCGCGCACAGCGTATTCATGGATTCCAACTACCAAAACCAGCCGTGGCGCACAGTGGCGCAGCGACCCTGCAGCAGCGCCAGTTACGCCCCCAAGAACGCCTCTCGCGCAGGGAAAAGCCATCAAAATCCCCAATCCAGCGCAAAGGGCTGCGCTAACCCTTTACCAGCACGGCAAGCGGGCTACGTGTATCACTGGGGTGCGCGGGACGTACCTCACGTCATTTCAGCTGGGTACGTGTATTTCAGGGGTGCGCTTGAAGTTCCACACGCGATTCCATCAGGGTACGTGTACATCAGGGGTGCGCGGGAAGTTTCACAGGTGAATTCAGCAGACTACGTGTATTTCGGGGTGCGCGGGAAGTTTCACACGCGATATCAGCAGGGTACGTGTATTGCAGGGGTGCCCTGGAAGTTCCATACGCAAATGTCCTGCCTACGTGTATCTTGGGGTGCGCGGGAAGTTTCACATGCGATATCAGCAGGGTACATGTATATCAGGGGTGCGTGGGAAGTTCCACACGCGAATGTCCTGGCTACGTGTATTTCGGGGTGCGTAGGAAGTTTCACACGCTATATCAGCAGGGTACATGTGTATCAGGGGTGCGCGGGAAGTTCCACACGCGAATGTCCTGGCTATGTGTATTTCAGGGTGCGCGGGAAGTTTCACACGCGATATCAGCAGGGTACGTGTATTCCAGGGGTGAGCAGGAAGTTCCACACGCGAATGTCCTGGCTACGTGTATTTCGGGGTGTGCGGGAAGTTTCACACGCGATATCAGCAGGGTACGTGTATTCCAGGGGTGCGCTGGAAGTTCCACACGCGAATGTCCTGGCTACGTGTATCTTGGGGTGCGCGGGAAGTTTCACACGCGATATCAGCAGGGTACATGTATATCAGGGGTGCGCGGGAAGTTCCACACGCGAATGTCCTGGCTACGTGTATTTCGGGGTGCGCAGGAAGTTTCACACACGATATCAGCAGGGTACATGTATATCAGGGGTGCGCGGGAAGTTCCATACGCGAATGTCCTGGCTATGTGTATTTCGGGGTGAGCGGGAAGTTTCACACGCGATATCAGCAGGGTACGTGTATTTCAGGGGTGCGCGGAAAGTATCACACGCAATTCCATCAGGGTACGTGTATTACAGGGGTGCGTGGGGAGCACCACACGTGAATTGCATGTGTGGGTCCTCCCAGGTGTTCCCTCTACACCCTCCACGGCCCCTGCAGGTGGCCCACACCACAGGGGCCTACCCTGCACATGTCCTGCAGGCACCCCATCCACCATGGCCATGCCCCCCAGCCAACCCACATGTCAACTTGCACTACTGCCCACCAACGCATGTCCCCCTGCACCCCCAGCCACCAGGGGCAGCCTCTACCAGGCCCCCACTCATGTCTCCCACCCCTCCACCCCCAGCCACCAGGGGCAGCCTCCACCAGGCCCCCACCCATGTCTCCCGCCACCCCAGCCCCCAAGCAGTGCAGTGGCAGCCTCCACCAGGCCCCCACTCATGTCTCCCACCACCCCCACCCCCCAGCAGTGCAGGGGCAGCCTCCACCAGGCCCCCACTCATGTCTCCCACCACCCCCACCCCCCAGCCACCAGGGGCAGCCTCCACCAGGCCCCCACCCATGTCTCCCACCACCCCACCCCCCAGCCACCAGGGGCAGCCTCCACCAGGCCCCCACCCATGTCTCCCACAACCCCCACCCCCCAGCAGTGCAGGGGCAGCCTCCGCCAGGCCCCCACTCATGTCCCCTATCACCCCCACCCCCCCAGCCACCAGGGGCAGCCTCCACCAGGCTCCCACCCATGTCTCCCACCACCCCCACCCCCCAGCCACCAGGGGCAGCCTCCACCAGGCCCCCACCCATGTCTCCCACCACCCCCACCACCCAGCAGTGCAGGGGCAACCTCCACCAGGCCCCCACTCATGTCCCCTATCACCCCCACACCCCAGCCACCAGGGGCAGCCTCCACCAGGCCCCCACCCATGTCTCCCACCACCCCCACCCCCCAGCCACCAGGGGCAGCCTCCACCAGGCCCCCACTCATGTCCCCTATCACCCCCACCCCCCGGCCACCAGGGGCAGCCTCCACCAGGCCCCCACCCATGTCTCCCACCACCCCCAGCCACCAGGGGCAGCCTCCACCAGGCCCCCACCCATGTCGCCCACCACCCCCACCCCCCAGCCACCAGGGGCAGCCTCCACCAGGCCCCCACCCATGTCTCCCACAACCCCCACCCCCCAGCAGTGCAGGGGCAGCCTCCGCCAGGCCCCCACTCATGTCCCCTATCACCCCCACCCCCCCAGCCACCAGGGGCAGCCTCCACCAGGCTCCCACCCATGTCTCCCACCACCCCCACCCCCCAGCCACCAGGGGCAGCCTCCACCAGGCCCCCACCCATGTCTCCCACCACCCCCACCACCCAGCAGTGCAGGGGCAACCTCCACCAGGCCCCCACTCATGTCCCCTATCACCCCCACACCCCAGCCACCAGGGGCAGCCTCCACCAGGCCCCCACCCATGTCTCCCACCACCCCCACCCCCCAGCCACCAGGGGCAGCCTCCACCAGGCCCCCACTCATGTCCCCTATCACCCCCACCCCCCGGCCACCAGGGGCAGCCTCCACCAGGCCCCCACCCATGTCTCCCACCACCCCCAGCCACCAGGGGCAGCCTCCACCAGGCCCCCACCCATGTCACCCACCACCCCCACCCCCCAGCCACCAGGGGCAGCCTCCACCAGGCCCCCACCCATGTCCAACTCATGTTCCCCTGCACCCCCACCCCCCAGCACTGTGGGGCACCTGCCAGCAGGCCCCCACTCATGTCCAACTCATGTTCCCCTGCACCCCCACCCCCAGCAGTGCAGGGGCAGCCTCCACCAGGCCCTCACTCATGTCCCCTATCACCCCCACCCCCCAGCCACCAGGGGCAGCCTCCACCAGGCCCCCACCCATGTCTCCCACCACCCCCACCCCCCAGCCACCAGGGGCAGCCTCCACCAGGCCCCTACTCATGTCCCCTATCACCCCCACCCCCCAGCACTGTGGGGCACCTGCCAGCAGGCCCCAACTCATGTTCCCCAGCCAACATGTCATCACAATCTAGATCCCTGGTCCCTATGGTCAGCCTCCAAATGCAAAACACCCACCCGAGTATTGCATCCACCCACTCAGAAATGGCAATAACATGACAGAACACCAATTGCAAGTTTGGAAACAAACACATGTCCCTCACATAAACCCAATGGGTGTCAGTGAATCTCAAAACCCATATCATGATATGCATGAAACCAATGAGATGATACTACACATTGAAGTTCGATCAAAAAATATGTATTAAAGGAAACATAAATTGAACCAAAAATAAAGAAACATAAATGGGAATGTACAAAAATGAAAAGAAGCATGTCCGTGAAAAAAAGAAAAACCAAAAATCATAATCCAAAGGAATGGTGTCCAAAGTCACAGTCCACAAAAGAAAATCCAATGGAAAATTATAATTGAAAGCCATTGCTCCATGGGTAAATTGTGAAAGAAAAAGAAAATCCAACAGTGAACTATGTACAGACGAACAAGCCAGGGTCCATTATCCCAACAAAAGAAATGAAACCTATCTAACAACACTAACTAATAAAAAAAAAACTATATACAAAAATGTGGCCCATTGTCCAAAAGGTCCAAAATAAATTCAAAAGCAAAGGAAACCTAACACTAACTACATAACTATGTACAAGGGCAGCGGGCTAGTCTGACGGCTCACTTTTGGATGTCCCGGGCCAGGGCATCATCAAACTCCTGCTCAATGTCCCTGAGGCGTTCCTCCTCCATGGCACCGAGGGTCCGCAGGGCCGTCGATGTGTCCACCGCCAACACCCTGCGGATAGCCTTGAGGCACTCGGCCCGCCTCAGGGCCCTCCGCATGGAGTTCTCCACCCTGACCATTGTGAGCCGTGCCTCTTCTGCCCGCTGCCGCTCCGCATCTATGGCGTGGCCCAACCGCTACCACACAGAAGACACTCTCTGTCCTGGGTCCTCCTGCCCTCCGGCCGATGCCTGCCCCTCCGATGTTGAAGGCCCCGAGCCCTCATGGCTCCCACCACGTTGCTGCTGCTGCTGTGCCTCTGCCCGTGCACTGCCTCCTGCTGCCTGCACATCCTCCGCCGGCTGGGGTGCAGTCGTTGATGTGGCCACCCCTGCTGGACGTCCGACTCCCGACTGTGGCAGGGATGCCTCCTCCACCAGCCTGGCCGCACCGTCAGAGGCAGCTCCACAGGGCACCCAGTTGACTGATGGGTGGGAAGATGGCACGGAGGACGACTGGCGCCTAGGGGGTTCAGTTGAAGAGGGGGTCGTAGCAAGCCCCATCAAACGGAGGAATCCGACCTGGGTGACCTGTCCCAGTAGGCCGACGCGGTCAACGAGCCATTCGAGATGACGTGCAGTCTCCTCATGAAAAGACTGCAGGTCACCTCGCATGGCCCGTTGACGCAACGCCACACCAGTCAGGACAGGCTCAACCCGGACCCGGATAGCCACGTCCGCAGGCAGAGGAAGGCCAGTTGTCGTTAGCTCATCCCCTGCCTGAAAACGGGTCTGGACGTAGGCATCCCTGCTGGTGCAAGATGATGCAGGGACAGGATCAGGAACAGGATTGCACACAGGCACCTCCGCGGCGGCCTGTGCTGCCTCCTGCCCCTGGTCCTGCACTGTACCACTAGCACCAGTGGGATCCCCACCTCCAGACCCCGTCTCTGCTGCTTGCACGGCCTCCTCCTCCACCAAACCCCCCACCAACCTGGATGACTCCGTGCCATCTTCCCCCGTTGGGCCCTGTGGGGTCCCAGCTGTCCCTTCTGCTGCCGAGGAGTCCAACTCCAACCTCCGCCTCTTGGACCTCCCCCCGGCAGCTGCGGCCTGGGACGCGGCACCGGACCCTCACTCCCCGAAGAGATCACAACATGGGAGGGGAGCCGGGCTTTGCGTCTCCGGCTGGCGGTGGGATCCCCACCGTTGTGCTCCACAGCACCTTCTCCGCCCTCTTCTTCAGTTGACGCTGCAGACAGGGAGAAATAAAACACAGGCATCAGGGCACTGTACAATGGACAAATACACACATGACAGTTGTACATGAGTGGCATTGGCAAACCTCAGACATGCCATCACAATCCCCAACACACATGTCATTTCAACTCGCACACATGAGCCATACCACAGCCATATCGCAACTGCCAGCACCATCCATACACATACAACAGCATGAGCAGGCAAAGCTGTGCCAGACATCACATGCAACACAGGAAGTGCACTACACATGTACACACACCACCACACTTGCATGCATGTGTACACCTCTGCCAAGTGTCGCAGTGTTCAGATGGGCATCCATGTCACATCTGCCAATCAGGCTTCCACATCCCGCTTTCACATGCATCCATGTTGCATCACTGTTGCACCCTTGTCAAATACACACAAATGCACATGTACACAGTGCTGATACATGCAGCTGAAAACAACATACATGCGTGACATCACGAACATGTCTACTTACATACACATTCATACAAACATGTGTGCCCACACAACTACATTTGGCATGCAAGCCTACACACACAAGCACCATCCATGGCCCACACATTACAGCCCTCGCATGTGTTAGCCTCACGGCCCTGTACACCCCCACCCATACTCGACCCCATACAAACAGATGTGCAACCTGCACACTACTGAAACATCACCACACGCACAGCTCACAATCGTGATGCATGTACACTTACCGCTCGACTCCAGACGGGTCTGCCTCTCAAGGACCTGGACATGGAGCACTGGGGATATGCGTTCCAGGACCCTCATCTGATCTTCCGACAAGTGGCCCCGGCGCCCCTTAGCATCCGCTGCCTTCAAGAGGTGCCGGGCCTTGTTCAGGGTCCTGGACCTGAAGTCCTCCCAGCGCTTCTTGACATGCTGTAAGTCGCGGACTGCCACCCCTCTGCGTTGATGGCAGTCACGATGTCAGTCCAGATCCGAGTCCGTCCTTCCTTGTCGGCGCGGGAACTTCCGAAGAGGGCATCATACTGCCCCAGGACTTGCTCCACCAGGACACCAACTTCCCTGGCACTGAAGCTGGTGCCCCTCTGCCTCTCTGGCTGGGGGTTGTCAGTGGTGCCAGATGTTGCAGTGCCCGACATGACAACCCCAGAGGCAGGAGTGGGTGGGCAACTGGGTCCTGGGGCTGGGCTGTGGAGCGATGGAATCCCAGTCGGGAGTCTTCGGTTCCAGCAGGGGTGGTCACAGCAACAGCACCCCTGGCTGATGTGCAGGCAGCAAATGGCAGGGCACATGGGCAGCAGGCAGTCAGGCAGCAGCAGATGGCAGGTGGGAGAGTGCTCGGGGCTCTGGGGGGCAGTAATTCGGCCTTCTGGGCAGGAGCGTGGTCTTCCGTGTGCTTACGCGTGGCCAGCTTGATACGGAGTGATTTGGCACGTGAAAATTCTGCACGTCAGCGTGTAATTCGAGGAAAGGCCCTTAGCGCGTAAGCGCGTCTACACGCATACGCAATTTCATTGGACAGAAGGCCCCTCAAGCGCAAGCGCCCCTGTGACGTGACGCGCACAGGCGTGCATGGGAATTTCACTGCGCGTGAAAAGCTGCATGTCCGCGTGTAATACGAGGAAAGGGCCCATGCGCGTAAGTGACGTGACGCGCGCGGGTGTTTTCCCCAGCACGGGTTCAATGTGAGCGGGCCCAGCAGTTCGCTGTACGTGCCTTTCGTGGAGACCGACGTGTGTTGCTGCTTCATGTTGTTTCGCGCGCCATCCCAACTTCACAGCTATCAAGGACGTATCTCTTCTTTTGGTGGGGGTATTGGCTACGCGTGTTTTTCTGCATCGCGCTAGTCAGACGGTGAGTCACACACGCTCTTTTTCGCACTGCGGGTGCCCCTGTGTATCGCACCCATTTTCGATGTCACAGTAGCCTGCGTGTCCCACGCGTATGCGTTATTCGTGTTACTGGGTGCCACCGCGTACTGTGGGAGGTTGAATCCACGCACGTAGGCTGCAGGGTTGCGTGCACGGTTTTACTGCAGTTTTGGGGTGCCTGAGCATTGCGTGATCCGTCACTACATCACCGGGGTCACATACAGCCTTGCAGATGCAGGGGGGATGTTAACATTTTGCTTCCCACCCCCTTCACCCCAATTGCCCAGGTCAATTGTGGTGTACACCTCCCATTGGCACCACTCCATCTTTGCCGGCACTACTACATCTGTGCCATGGTTGGGAGGCCACCAAAGGTGAGGGACACCTCAGCTGGGCATCCTCCTCGTGGCGGGCGTGGTCGGGGACGTGGCTGTGGTGACCAGGGAGTAGGGGGACTCCAAGGTGTCCAGGGCGGCCACAGAGGGGGAAGAGGCAGGGGTGCGCCACTTGAGCACAATGTTGTGCCATGTGTCGGTGCAGTCATGCCACCACCCGTGGGGTTCCGGGGGATGCAGCTTCTGCATCTGGCACTGGCGCCCGTGTGACCCGGCAGTCCGTTCCATCGACTGCCACGGGCCCAAGGGTAGTGGTAGCTGCAGTTGCAGCTGTGGACACCGCCACCCAGGCTCGGGGTCTGCCAGCGCAGGCTGCGTTGGCACTTGAGGAGCCCTTGGTAGATCTCCAACAGGCCAGGAGGGAAACCATAGGGGCAGGCCGGGCTGCTCAGACCAAGACACGTGCCCCTGGGGCAGTCATGTCATCTGCTGCCCCGAACAGCCGGGTGTTGGCAAGTGCAGGGGCAGATGCACCCAACAGCACCCCGGTTGTGAGTCTGTCAACCAGGACCGTTGCGGTCGATGACCCTGCCACAGCTGATGTTGCTGCGCAGGGTCCATTAGTGGGCACCCAGCTGCCACTGACACAAGTCAGGCCTTTGGTCATCCCTCCACCTGCCACTCCCTTGGCTCAATCCACCGAACCCACTGGCCATACTGGTCAGGGCGGCATTAGCCAGCCAGGGTCTGCGCCACAGTCCAAGAGGAGGAAGGTTGCACCTGCAGCACAGTCTGGGACCCCACACACAGCCACGACCTCCTGCACGTCGAGGAAGAAGCCTTTCTGTAAGCAGGAACTGGACTTCCTCGTGGACTACGTGCGGGGCCACAGCCGTGACATGCTAGTGGGTGCCAATAGTCAGACTACGGCTGCCCAATGTGACACCCACTGGAAGCATGTTGCGGAACGTGTCAGTTCATTCGACCATGAGGTGCGCATGGCGCAAGAGTGCAAAAAGCGTTGGAATGACATCAAACGCAGCACTAATGCTAAGCGTGGCTCTAATTACAACTTGACTCTGGTGACTGGCGGTGGGCCTGCACCAGAGGAGGAAGAGCTCACTCCGCATGAGGCACTCGTTGCGGAGTTCATACCACCTGAATTGGTCAAAGGCGTGGGAGAGATGCTGGACTTTGATGCCCAGTCCAGTGAGTGTTGATGCGTGTTTGTTGAGGACGTGTGTGTTTCACTTGTGGGATGTGTTGTGCATGATTGCCGCTACATGTGACGTGTACATGGTTCTGATGTGTAAGTAATGCAATGCTTCCGTCATGCATGTCTCCTCTGCCTGCATAAAGGGACTCCATGTAGGCATGCTCCCTTGCCCCTCCTCCGCCACTCTGCACCCCAGTTCCACCTTTGCACTGGTGTTCTTCAATCTTGCCAATGTGTACTTTCTTGTTCATGCGTCCTGTGTAGATGCTAACTTCCAGCGTAGAATCTGCCAAACATATGCCATGTGGTACAGCCTTAGTACTTGATGCAGGGTATCTCACTTGTACTGTGCATAGGTCAGATGTCCCGCAGGAACATGAGTGCCCATTCATGCTCCATGTGCATTGCACGCATGCCCCTATGTGTCCTTGACTGGATGATCACTGTAATACAAGTCCTTGGTTACATACATTGCCTGCCATCTCATCAGCCTTCCCATGTCAACTGTGGCTCAGTCCTGCGTTGCACACATGTTTAGGGTCTGACAATCTGTGTGGCTCACAGGCCTCAGCCTGTTCAATGGCCAATGACTCTGTCCAACTGTTGTTGTGTCTTCTTCACACATGGGCGGAATCCACAGTTTTCATCATGTGTCCTGCTTACTGTCCCAGCATCATTTGCAGTGTTGTCACTTGAATCACATTAAGCTGTTGATGCCAGTCAACACTGCCTGTCAATACACAGGTGTATGGTCAGCCTTTTGATACCATGCTAGGCATCCCTGCTTTGGTACTGGGGTGGAGGGGTGCTTGGCTTCTAGATATGGTACACATTGAATGCACAATGCACGTGATGTCTGAATTTGACATTGCACTGCCTTCACATTTCCTGGCACACACCATGGAGTCCTTGTACATGTAGGTAGTGAGTGGCGTACACATTTTCTGCACTGCATAGACCCACTTCCATGGAAACTGCCACTTTTCAACAGGTCTGATCACAGAAGCAATTCAAAGTTGACCCAGCATGCATGCCAGGTTATATGTTGTGTGTCACATGTCTGCCTGATGCGTTTGCTGTCAGTGTGTGTGTGTGTTGTGTGCTTCTGACATGTGTAGTGACCTTTTTTCTCTATATTTTTCAGGTGATGACGCAATGGAGGCGGAGGATGGTGTTGTCATGCCAGACACAGGGTTGTTACCACTACATCAACCCAGAACTAGTGGGGGTCGTGGGGTGGTAAGCCACGAAAACCCCCAAGTGCTACAGTCCATCTTGTCTCTGGCTGCCTATGAGTCCAGCCTTCATGACGACTCTGACGTCCATGTTGAGTTGGATGAGCATCAAGTCCATGTGTCAGGGGTGAGTGATTCTGATGTGGACACTCCTCTGTCTGCGACACCTGCACTGAGGGATCAGACAGTCTTGGTTCCTCTTCCCGTGGTGGATCGGGACGCAGGGTCAACCTCCACACCAGTCACTGATGTGCTTGGGACATCACGTCGACGGGGGCATGTAGTCGTGCAGCCGCGGGCGGTGCCAACACAGCGAGGACCCCCGGTCCTTGGGTCCCGCAGGGGTCAAGCCCAGCAACGCGATCGCCGCGCGCAACCACAGTATACTGAGTGGGAGCAAGACATGACTGCCAATTCAGAACGGCAGGGGGCAGCAATGGAGAACATCGCTGAGAGCATGGAGCGTGTGGCCCGATCTGTGCTCCCCCTTGCTAGGCAGGTGCTTCTCCAGCAGCAGGCGGCACGGTCCACGGCCCGCTCGCTCAGGCTGGGCATGGCGGCCTCAGACATGGCTGCCAGGCTGAAATGTCGTCTCTGCGTCAAGCAATTGCTGCTCACGCAGAGGCGCACATGGATGCCCTGAGGGAGGAGTATGCTTCCCTCAGATCCACTCTGGGTGTCCTTATGATGTCCCAGAGGCAGCAGGCAGAGGAGTGGTTTGCACAGCTTGAGCGTACCATCTCGGCTGAGCTACAGGCTTGCCAGGAGGTGCAGCGGTTGTCTAGCCAGGCCTTGCAGGAGGTACTCCGTGTTACACATGCTACCTTGCAAGAGGAAGCACGTGTATCACGTGAGGTTCTGCATGCAGACCTACGTCACATCGCCACACAGAACCAGGCTCACCCGTCCGGCAGACTTGCTGCCGACGAGGAGCAAGCTGCGGCTAGGCGTGGCTAGGCTACTGTGCCACGTCCTCCTTTACAGGATGAGCCAGACTCGGACGACCATCTATCTCCCACATAGGTCGGGCTGTGCAGGCGTTGAGCCCATGGAGGTTTTTTTTTGGCTCAGCATCATCGCATGTGGATGTTGAGCAGCACCCTGTACCTCTCCCCTCCTGGGTGCCTCCCCTCCCCCCCGGGTCGTATGTGGCCATTTTTGATTTTTCTTTCAGTTTAGTTAGTTAAGTTTCTGTTTGATAGTTAGTTTAATTAGGTAATGTAGGTTTTCCATAGTTAGTGTAATTAGTTAATATAGTTTAAAATTGCTTGTCTATTGTGCTTTCATGTGACAGTGCGGTGCTTTGTGGCTTTTGAAGGCATCCACTGTCTGTTCCAGCTGGGCCCTTCAGGCTTGTCTTGTGTATGTGTTTGCTGCTTGGGGTCCTTGACTCACATATGCCACTCCTGCCTCCCTTATCCATGGGCTCGCAAGGATGGTTTGGTGTCACAAACTTTTACACAAGGGCTTTGGACTGTCATATCTGTGGCATGTCTGGTGCTGTGTGACTTGTGTTTACACCCCTAGTGGGGATGATTTTGGTGTTATTGTCCACTGTTCAGCTTTTGCTAGATGGGGTGTTTCATGATTAATGTGTACATTTATTGCTATGCATTGTGTAGTATGTTGCTTATCTTTACTGTACACGTGCTTGTTGCAATTCATGCTGTAGATAGTGTTCCACAGTTTGGATGTGAAAGACGGACTGATGGTGTGATTTATGATGTGACTCTCTGACATGGTCAAGTAATGAGATGCCTGAAGAGACACACACAGATGACTTTGAAGCATTAATCATGTGTTTCATGCCCTTTCTGCAGGGGGATGAGCCTCCAGAGCACCTTTGCCAGCAGGCATGGCCCATTGGACGATGGAATTCTGGACACGTTTGTTGGTGCCCACATGCACATGTGTGCACAAGCAGAGGCACAGGGATTGCAGACCTACATCCTAGAACTGCTGACGTGCTCCAAGGAACTCCAGGCAAGGTGAGCAGCACAGGGGGGCCACAACACAGCAAAGCTTGCACCGGGCGAGTTGCACATGCAGGCTTAGTCACATCACTGAGGGTGAGCTTGGACGAATATTGGTGTTGAAGCACACAATGCAGCTCAGATGTGTTGGTGGACTGATGGCTGTTGATTGTAAGGTTGTCTGGGACATCTGAAGGGGCAGTGGCACATACCCTCTGGTACACCAAGGTCCATTGAGGCACTTGTATCAACCATGTAGCCTTCTGAGACATGGAAAGGGGCAGCTCACAGGGACATACAGCAAGGGACATACTCGGGTGCAGTGCATTTCATTTCCATGTACTTTATGATAAATGCACTGCCAACTTTGTTTCGGTCATGGTGGTACGCAACTTGCTCTGAAGTCATGGCTTGCTATATGGGTCTGTCTGCTTACCCAGGGAACATTGCATGTTGTGTGAATTGTGACACATTGGTGTTCCATTTGCCACGCACCCACCGGCGCCTGACTTACTGCATTGACTGTGTATGACCCGTCACAGGGTAATGTTATATATGGGTACGAAGCATCTACACCAGATTGTCTGTTTGTAGAGTAGTTTGTTGCTATGGGGCATGTTTGGTGGTGTGTTTTTGTGTAATTGGCACGTACAGGTTGTTGACTGTGGCTCTCTTTGCAGCATTGCAGTGCTCCTGTAACCGGACCTGAGAGTGCGCAGGCAGGAGGCCAGCACTCAAAACCAGAGCTAAGTGTCTTGTTGTTTTTCTTTCAAACTGCTCTGCATAGGCTTGCTGGGGGGTGCACTAATGCATGGATGTATGTGTGATTCAATTTGGTATGTTTTTTTCCCCCTAATCACCCGGAATCCTATGCAATTTTGAACCCTGTACCCTCTACCCGGTGTTCCTGCTTCCCGTACCTAACCAAGCAACGTTCCCTAACCCTCTTTCCCCGCTGGGGTTGCGGATGCCTGTGTAAGCCCCGAACTTGCAGGCGCCAAAACCCTAGAGGGGGTGGTTCGTTCGTACCACTCCTAAGCCTGGACTACAGAAGGCCATGACAATGATGTCCAAGTTTGTTTGAATTGTGTATGTGTTCATGCAGGTAGTACATTTTTGTGCATTCCCTACTTTCATGTGTCATTCCTCCTCCCCTCTCCTGCCACTCATTCCAGTTATCCAGTGTGCCAACACCTGTCCCGAGTGCATATCCCTGAACATCCTTCCGTACCAGGGTCTCAGGGGCCTGTGTGAGTTTGACCTTGCAGGCACCCGGGACACGGTGGGGGTGGTTGTTTCGTGACACTCCCGTGCCTGTACACGGGACCTGTGACAGTACACATCCGTTCATGGTGCATCATCCTATGTTATGTACCACGCATGGTTCACATCCTGTTGTGACATTGTTTTACTGTGCTACCTTGGTTGTTGCATCATTGTGGTAGTACTTGGCCTTTGTGAGGTACTGCTACGTCAAGTCATCTACTGGAGGGTGTTCTGGTTTGTTTTTATGCCTTGGATTTTGTGATTTTGGAAATGAGTGTGGATTCTGAGGGTGCAGGCACCTTTTTACACACAAGGTGGGAGATGGTGACGAAGGGTAAAGGTGAACCTGTGGCCAGGTGGAATTGAGGGTTGAAGGCTCCATGACCCAGGTGCAGTTGTTCAGTGGGTCATGATCATTTGTGAGGGAGGGGGGGGGTTGTTGTTGATAGTTGCCTTGCCCTGCAGTGTGATGGGAACCGTGACATTGTAATGGTGGTATCCTATGTACATGTTGTGTTCTGCTGATCAATGCCTGTTCATGTGTTGTGTTTACCTTTCAGATGCGAGGGGATAGTTATGGTTTGACATGCTGGGGTGTACACATGGTGAATGTTCACATGTGATCTTTAGAGAACACTGATGGTCACTTGATTGCACATGCATATGTTGAGTGCATGTCCTTGCTGACCCACACACTTGCACTCTGATGCACTACATGTACTCCCACCCGTGCATATCTACGTGTACACTGTTTGCCTTCTGGTGCCCACTGTGTCCCTACAGCACATGTTCTGTGACCAATTATGGATCCTGTGCATGCCTAATTTGCTTTTTGATGTGGTCTGTCGCTTAGATGTAATGCTCAGTGTGTGCATCACACACAATGGCTGTTCACTGTGCTGTGCGCTGAGCAGTGTGTTGCAGGAGTAGGACACAGCACACAGAAGCTGCAGTGTTGATTTTGCAATGCACAACGTGCATGTAGACAGGCATTCATTGTTATGTTACGTCTACAACTCTTGTAATGCATTTGGAAATTACTTATTTTGGGTGGGAGGTTGTTGGTCTGTCATTTCATCTGATTCCAGGTCAGGCATCATTGTCTGATGCCACTGTACATTTTGGACATGGCAATGTGTACCTTATTGTTACTGTGTTGGTGTATGGGTATTGCTTGCCATGTCATGTTGTGGTTTGGGAGGGTTTGAGTGACATAACAGTGATGGCCATGGCCTGTTTTGCAGGTGTGTGTGATGCACACCTTGCATGTCAGGGTCATCCGCTTCTCAAAGCAACTAGCTGGGGGTAGATCTCTCTCCGCGGCAGGGCCCTCCCTCTGGAACAGCCTTCCTGCCTCGCTGCAACTTGAGGGGAACCATCTCCGGTTCGGGAAGCACCTCAAGACGTTCCTCTTTGCTTCTGCTTTCTCTCTGCCACTCCCTTGCAAAATTCTTCACTGGAACTGCACTGGATCTGCAACTGGGCCACTCTCACCGACCTCGGTCCCTGGCCCAGCCACTCTTCACTTGCACTGCCTCCTTGGCAACCCCTGCACTGCGGTACTGTCTCTCTATCCCTACAGCCCCCCCTTCCCAGCACTTGTCTGCACTTACCTTTGCAGTTGTCACCAGCTGGCCTATGTATTTGTTTTTTGGTCTACTTCCCCTGAACTGCACTCCACCCCTCCCCTTCCACTTGCACTTTTCCCTTCCCCCTACCCCTGCACTTGCACAATCTAAAGGACACCTGGCCTAGTAGTACCGTTGTCTGTCTTCCCTTGTTCCCCCCTCCCTGCCTCATCGCTCCTTGAAATACTTGTGTATAGGCCATATCATGTCATGTCATATGTGTGCCTTTTGGTCACACAGGAGAGCTTGTGTTTAAGTAGCTAGGGATGCAGACAATGTGGCACTTCCATGGCAACTATCTCAGGGTGGTAGGGTTGTGACAGTTGACTGTCTCTTTGTCATCATCGATTGTCACCTGGTATGTGCCAGGCCTTTGTGCACTCCGCAGGGGTGGGAGTTTAGGTGAAAAATGTGGCCACAAGCTGGGTCCGGGCTTCCTCGCCACGTGCCCTGTCCCCTCCCATGGGCAGTGCCTGTGCCTGTGGTTGGGGATGTGGGAGCATCACCATGTCCACCGGGACGCCCTGCCGTGTTGCAACATTGTGCAGGACACATGCTGCCACAATGATCCTGCACACTACTGGTGGTGCATAGAGTAGCTGCCCGCCAGAGCGGTCAAGGGAGCGGAAACGTGACTTGAGCACTCCGAATGTGCGCTCCACTATGAACCTCGTTGCAATATGGGCAGCGTTGTATCTTACCTGGGGTGGTGTGGTGGGGTTCCGGATTGGCGTCATCATGTGGTTGCTCAGAGGGTAGGCACTGTCCCCTGGGGAGTTGTAAATGGTTGTGATTATTGTGGTTTGTTTATTTGTGTGTGTGTGTGTGTGACATGCATGCATGTGCAAGGGCATTCGTACTCACCTAGGAGCCATGCGTCGCCATGCTGCCCAGCTTCCAGGGCCTGGCTCAGGGCAGACATTATGTATATGAAACTGTCATGGGTGGAGCCAGGGTAGTTTGCATAGACAGAGGTGATGATTCCCTTTGCATCGCATACCACCTGTACATTGATGGAATGCCAGTGCTTGCGGTTTTGGTAGATGTGCTCAGTGGCCCTAGGTCAGTGGTCTTCAAACTTTTTTGGCCAGGGCCCCCCTGAGCAAAATTTGGGCAGGTCGGGACCCCCCAGAAATGCCAAATGGACAGTATATATTGCGCGCCGTCACCTGCTCCCATCAAAGTCGCTGGGCTCCCTCATCCCACTCCTACCCAGTCGCTGGTCTCTCCCCACCCCATCACACACCCAGGGCTCTCCCCACTCTGCTCCCATCACTATCCCATGGTTCCCGCCCATTGTGCTTCCACCATAGTCCCTCGGTTCCCCCATCCCGTTCCCAACACAGTCTGAGGGCCAGTGGCGGCTGGTGAATCTTTTTTAAGTGGAGGGGCATTAAGGGGAGGTTCGGGGGGGTTTCCCCCTGTGAATTTTTTTTTAAATAATAGGTTAAAATGTTGCATTGTAGAGCATACTTTTAACAAAAAATGGGTAAATAGCCAAACAGTTTGCAATTGTTGCTGGGAGTCCAGGGGGCAGGCATTGATATTTTATTTCTATCGCGCTCGTACACAAGTGTTTCAGAGCGTGACAAGGCAAGGGAGGGGAACAGAGGAGAATAAAACAGCGATCTTACTAGGCCCAGTGACATTGAGAATGCGCAAGTGTGAGGGGAAAAGTGCATGGAAGGGGGGAGAAGTGGAAAGTGCGAAGCAGAGGAGAAACAGATAAATAACAATAAATAAATAATAAAGGCAACACACAGTGGTAGTGCAGCCAGCAATTTGCAAGTGCTACGTTTAAGGCAGCAGACAGGGTAGGTCTGATAAGTGCAGGAAGAAAGATGGTTCTCCTCAAGTTTTAGAGTGGCAGGGCACTGTTCCAGAGGGAGGCCCCAGCCGAAGACGGAGATCTACCCCCAGCTCGTTTCTTTGATAAACGACTGACCCTGAGGGAGTTGGAGGTAGAGGAGTGAAGAGCTCGAGAGGGGAGGTATTTGCGGAGGAATAGCTGAAGGTATTTTGGACCGAGGCCCCAGAAAGCCTTGTGGACAAGGCAGAGGGTTTTGAATGATAGATGTCCGGTAAAGAGATACCATCCCTGTCCCCTGGGCCCCACTGGTCCTAACACAATGAACATGATTATGTGTATATGCAAGGCGCTGCACATTCATACAGCAATCACTCTATCATTCACATGAGCATCCATCACCATACACTCACTCATAACGCATCCATACACATGTTTAAATAAAAACAATGAACATAAACGTACCTTCTGCATTGGCCTGTGTGTGGGTGCTGCTCCAGCTGCTCTGTCCGTATGTGCGAGGAGGCGCAGGAGCTCCCCCTCGGACATACAGACATGCAGTGCCCCAGCCAGCATTTCCAATGAGCTATGCAATGCTGGCGAAGCAAAACGCCCCAGCACTTGCATGGCTCAGTGAGCATGTGCGGCTGGGGAACTAAACTGAACTGTCAAAGGGAAACAGTGTTTCCCTTTGACAGTTCAGCCAGCCCAGGAGCACTCCATTAGCTGGATAAAGCAGCTGAGGGAGTGCTCACTGTTTCACTGGGCTGGCTCCTTAGCTCCTCCATAATGGGTGAGGGGCCACTATGCAGTTAGTAATGTTGACCATTGTTGCTGAATATATCACAATTTACTTACATTTTAACACAAAGCACCCCTTTGGGTACTATTGAAACAGTGGGCTTCATAACTACTCTGGCGGTAGCTGTGCCGGTAAAACCGGCACGGCTGCCACTGGAGTTGCATCCGGGTCTGGCACCCGCGAATGGGCAATTACTAGGTCATGCCGAGTTAGGCGGACATGATAATTGCCCTTTCGAAGGTGCCGGTAGATCCCCATTCCCATTTGAGCCCCATATGGCTCAAATGGGAAGGGGGAGCTCGGATGCACCGGCACCGTTAATAACGGTGCCGGTGCATCCGACGAGCTGAGGTCAGACCTGGCGGGGGCTGTCAAGCACCCACGAGCACAACTCTTACTATGGCGGAACGGTAGCAACGGTGCCGGTAGCTTACCAGCACCGTTGTTACTGGTCCGCCATAGTAGTAATGAGGCCCAGTCTGTGACTAAAGGAATGAATATCCATTTACAACTGTGGGCCACTTTTTCATTGTTGCCTGAGACAGTTTCATGCTTCAGCCCGCCCATGTGGGCCACCCCTGCCCATTTCTTCCAATCTAAAAAAAAACAAAAAAAAAAAAAAAATATTCTTTTTTCATGCTGAGCTCTCAGGGCCCCCCTGGGATGCACCCGCGGACCCCTAGGGGGTCGCGACCCACAGTTTGAATACCACTGCCCTAGGTGGACGTAGGGCCACATGGGTGCAATCTATGGCACCAAGCACTTTGGGGAAGTGTGCCACCCTGAAAAAATCCAGGACAACGGCCTGCCTTTCTGCCGGTGTTCTGGGCATGTATATGTGCCTGCGGACTGAGGGGAGCGCTGTCATGATTGCCAGTACCTGGTGTAGGCAGCGTGACTGCGTGGCCTGTGAGACCCCCCCCACTATGGCAGTAGTCTGCTGAAATGACCCAGTGGCCAAAAAATGCAGGACATTGAGCAGCTTCTCCAAGGGGCTCAATGCTTGGGAGCAAAGGGTGGGGGATGTAAGGTCATCTTCCCACTCCCTGACCAGGTCTAGGATGATGTGGGGTGGAAACCTATACCTGCCATAGACCTGGTCGTCAGGCATCCCAAAAAGGCTTGTCCGTGGTGCGAAAATGCGTGCCCTGGCTATTCTCCTCCTCCTGCGGTGTCCCACGATCAGTGCTGCGACAAATGGGGCATTCATCGTAGCTGTATATACGTGTTTGTTGTTTGCGCGCACTTTTATACTGTGCGCGTGGACGCTTCCGCCTGCCTTCGTGTGGCGGACGCGTTGACGCCTGTGTGCGTCTTTTGCCGTGCGCGGGTTTCCCGTATTCGGATCCATGAATACGGGTTGTTCGCGTGCGTGTGGGCGTTCCGTGTAGTTCCCTGCAGTACTTCCCCAGTTACGCCTTCATTTTCACGCGTTATTCCCCATTCCGCGTGTTACGCCCACTGTTCCGCCCACTTTGGTTGTTTGCGCCGTGCTATGTGCGCTTTTGCTGTGCGCGTAGCGCACGCCATTTTTGCCTGCGTGCGCCATGGCTGGATTGGGCGCACGGACAGCGGAAAACACGCGCAGCGTCTTCCTTGAATCGCACACGTGCGCGTGCGCTGCGTTTCTCGCGCTTGCACTACCTTGCGCCTGCTTGCGCATGGATTTTCGGCGCACGTTTGTTCCATGAATCGGCCCCCAAATGTACTAATACATAAGAAATGTAACCCATATATACAACACACTAACCATTCATTTAAATGCACTATGTTCTAAAATGGAATATACCACAAGAAAATAAATTGGCTTCCAACATAATTACCTCACAAACACGACAGAACTGAGAACAAGAGCAGACCCACTGAGTACATAGGACATATCTTACCTGAAATAGTAAGTGTTCTTAATTTTATTCATATATTTATAAACTTTCTATATTAGATAAAAAAATATATTATCTTTTTTTTTTTCTCTCACAGAAATGTCTAGTACTCTGGAATGGCTAGAGGAACATTTCCCACATGAAGAAATGTCACAAGATAGTGAAACTAATGGTAAACAATTTATAATATAAACCATTTAATTATTATTATTTTGTATACATTTAACATATATATTTTTTTTTTGTACAGAGCATACCAAAATAGAAAATACTTCAGAAAACCTGTTATGGATAACACTTTTCACAGTATAGAATAAAATGGATTTATTGTTGACTAATTTTAATAATTTGAAAACTTTTGTGGAAGATCATTTTAAACCAAAAACCTCGTACCATTGCCCCACATGTACTTGTCCCTCCTCACCATATCCCAGTCAATTATCCCCAAACCCTCTCCATAACCCAAAACGTTTTGATGAGACTTCCATCCCTTCTTCACCTAATAACAGTCATGATGAAACCCCTAATTCTCCTGTTTTTGTTTCTGTTTCTGCCTCCCCTTCTCTGTCATAAATTATTAATATATGTTAAATAAAGTTTAATTTTTATATTGTGTTGTAAATAGTTTCATTTTTTTAAAAAAAAAAAAACAAATGAGGTGTCCGAAATGTTCGTAAATAAACGTAAATGGAGGTGTCCTGAAGAACACTATACCTGTTCATACTGTTCGCTAGCAAGATGAAACTATTCTAAGAACACACGCGGTGTCCTGAAATGTTCGTAAAAAAATAAATTCAAGTGTCCTAAAGAACACTATATCTGTCCGTAGTGTTCGCTAGCAAGTTCAAACTGTTCTAAGAACACACGCGGTGTCCAGAATTGTTCGTAATTAAACGAAAATGGAGGTGTCTTAAAGAACACTATACCTGTCCGTACTGTTCGCAAGCAAGTTGAAAATGTTCTAAGAACACAATTGGTGTCCTGAAATGTTCGTACATAAACAAAATTGAACGTGTCCTGAAGAACACTATATCTGTCCTTACTGTTTGCTAGCAAATTTAAACTGTTTAAATGTTCGTTTCACGTGTGACGCAATTTTAATTAGTTCAGGACCCGAACAGTGTCCGTAGAACATTAACGCACATGCGCTAGCCAATCTCCGTGCATTTGGTGTCCTGCGGACATGCGCTTCCTTCACGGACTTGTTCGCGAACGGATCATATGACCGTGCCCACGCTGATCGCGTGTTCTGAATGCGGACACTGTTCGGGTTCCCGAACAAATTAAAAGTACATTTTCAATTAATCCATAATATTTTTCAATAAAATCTCACCATGGCACAAGTCCCACATAGTAATCCTGAGTTTCTACATACCTTTTGAAACTTTTCAAACTTTTTTTTGTGTACTATCTGTCCGCGGACAGCGCGCATGTACGCGGACCGCGCACAAGATCCCCTATAAAAGACCACGCCCTAGAGCTTATTCTCATTGTGTTTCTGGCTATTCTTCAGAACACAGCTATTTCTCCAGCAGCTTGCTGATTACACCATCGAGATGGCATCCCTGGCCGCAGAACTGCCACCTGGTGCTGCACCTGCTTCAGCACCACCCCCACCCCCTCCACCACCACCACCTCCCCAAGGGCCTGAAGAGGGGAACAGGAGTGAGGATGCGGAGGAGGAAGAAGAGGATGATGAGAATGAGGTAGAGGAAAACCCTACTACCCGCACTAGTCGTGAGTCTTGGGTGTGGCAGTTATTTACCATTCATGGGAATGTTCCTAAGCCTCGGGCGAACCGTGTTACCTGCAATGAGTGCAAAATGATACTCAGTCGCGGGAAGCACGGTAAGTACAGCTTTGGGACCACTACTATGAAGCGACACCTGAGGTCATTTCACTCTGGGGCTATTCGCAGGGTTGTACCTTGCGAAGAACGTAGCAGGTTGATTTCCTCTACTTCATCCTCTGTTTCTGATCCTGTCACCACAAGGACCACCTCTGTGGGACAGCGTCTTCCTCAAGCTGCCTCACAGGCCATACAGAATGCTGATGACCCTTACCTTTCGAGGGTCACAGTTGTATGTATGTACTGTGACACAGTACTCTGCAGGGGGGAGCGACTTTGTAGTGCTTTTGAGACTATCGTCTCAGAGCACGAGAAGACCTGCTCACTACCCAAATAAAACCCACTCTACATCTTCCTCTCTCAGCTCGCCCTTTCTTATCCCTGTGGTTGGTGTCCCCCCCTTTACCTTCCTTTCCCCTCCCCTCCTAGTGTGTCATGTATAAAAAACCAAAAAAATACAAAATATCAAAAATCAAAAAAAAATAATGCTCTTTTCAGAGCCGCCTTTCACAGTTAAAAAATAGAAGTGAAAATAAATAAAGCAGGGCCCTTTGTATTTTTTAGAAGTCCGCGGACAGTTCGCGAACATTTAAAAAATTGGGTTGCTACCCCATCACAAACATTGCAATTATTTCAGGGAAGAAGTGGTGGCTCTGAAAAGAGCCTTTGTGTGGTGTTTGTAAGTCAAAAATTATAAATGCTTAACACCTACTTCAAAATGGTTGTTGTAATTCCAAAAAAGGTCACAATGCATTTTGTACATTTCTCAGAAAAATCTGATTGCCAGCATAAGTAAGATGGACTCCATCTCTGCGAAAAATGTATGTACTACGAAACATAATATTTTCATTGTGAAAAGAGGACATGCCAAAATCTCTTAGAAAGGCACAAACAGCCTTATGAACATTGCGCCTTGCTTTTTCCATTTGTGGACCAAATGAAGAAGAACGAAGCCACATTTGTCTCTGCGCAATCTGTGAAAATATCACTTGAGAATTAGGAAACATGTCCATAACCTTCCCAAGTCCTTATTTCATAGCAAATTGCAAATAAATTCCAGTCACATGTCCTAAACTGTTCCCTCCACAATGAATTACAATTATGTCTGGATGTTGCTCTGTCTCCAAAGTAGCACAGAGAGGTAGCAAGTCCAACCACTTCATTCCACGTACTCCATGCCAGTGTACTTCCACATGTGGGAATCCAAGATCTACAGCTACTCCAAAGCTTTCTGCATGCACCTTCAACCAATGTATCCACGAATCTCCCAAAATCCAAACAATCTGTTTTCTGAAACACACAGCCATAGCTATCTTTTGTTCTCTCAGCAAAAAGAGTATCTGAGAAACTCTCTCCTGGCACAACACACCCACTAAACTTTCCTGACCAATCCCTTTCAGTGCTTATTCTCATTTGCATGACTTCTGAACCCAAAAATCCCCAGATGTAACTCCCGATGTCCGCGAACTACCGCCATGTCCGCGGACATATCGTAACATGAACAGCCCTTCTACCATTTCCACTTCACTCTCTCTGCCATTCCCTCATTGGATGTAGCTAAGAAATCACATGACCATGCACCAATCACATTCAAGACCTCTACATCTAACTGCATCATCATAGATCAGCATTGCAAATGTACTGTGAATCTCTCTGAGTACAAGTGTCATATCATTGGCAAGCACCATCTACCAGAAATACTGTACAAGTCTCCAAGATTTTTACTTGCAGCTCCATGCATATCCATATGCATGAACACAAACTTCAGGTATGCATATTTTCTGTACAGTAGATGAACACAAACTTCAGGTATGCATATTTTCTGTACAGTAGATGAACACATTTTCAGACTTTTAGCTTGTGTAATCTGTAAAATGAATTTACTGTATTTTTTTCAATTTCCTAAACTCAACTATCACTTATCACTTATCAACCTTTATACTATTTACTTTCTTTATACACACACACTCAAATCATGTTAAACTAACATTTTTTAAATGAAATATATAGACTACATATATTCAAACAAAATTGCATGCAAGCACAATCTATGTTTAAATCTTTAAAAAAATACTTATACAATTTCATATTTTTTTGTTTTTATTTATTTATTTACTTAATTACTTTAATTTAGACATGACATTGAGGCGCTATTACCTAGAACAGCTTACTTACAGAAATAGTGGTATTCACTGGTATATTATAAATTTCACATGACATAGTAAAGATATTTTTTTCTACAGTTAGTCATTCAATACAATTTGTTCATTAAGAAGATATCATATGTACTGAACTGATGAAATGTATCTTATGTAAATAAATTAGTTTAATGGTTTTAAAGAAGGCACTGAGGATTTCAATTAAAAAACTCAATATCTAAATTAAAAACAGCGCTATATACAAACAAAGTTACTAATTTGAAGCTTTTACAATTGCAGTGAAGACCAGTCTCCTGAAAAGAAGCAGCCGAATTCGAAGAACAAAGAAGAACTAAGAAGTTACCTGTTAATTTAAGAAAAAAAGTAAGTAGAATATCACCATAATATTTGTATTATTAATCAAACATACTATAACGTTAATACAAGCTATTTCGGTGCCTAAAAATAGAGATTGTGTACCATTTTGTCCAAAAATCTCCATGTCTTAAACAGCGATTTACAGCCAGAATGGCCCACAAATTCCTATTTTTGGACACACAAATTACCCAACTGAACCGCTACAATTTTCATATTATAGAACAAACAACTGTTTTAATTGTATACATTAGATTTACTATTTGTAGTATTCCACACCACTAGCTTACTTTTTTTTGTCATTTGAACCCCAGTTTAGTAACACATAAATTCAAGAATACCTATCCCTACTAGTTGTAGTTCCCAATGCACAATCACACACCATTACATACATCTTTATCCTCTTACTCAAACACTCATGCACGCAGCACACATACATTCCAGAACACCCCAACCCATATCTTCTTTATTTTTTTCAACAGACCTTAAAGAATGCCTACCAAAAGTCAAGTCCGTTGAAAGCAACGCAAAAGTAGAGCAAATGAAAATAAAAGTGTCCAACATAAGCATCCATCTCTAGCAGAATTTGTGAAAAACAAGTTGAAACAAAACAGCTAATACAGTCATTTAGTGAAACACAAGAAGTTTCAAGTACAAAAACTTTGCCTCCTCTATCAAAATGTAAAACAAACCAAAAAACAATTAACAGAAAATCAGCTATCACTACAGATAAAACTACTTCTTCAAATTTTAATATAGTGCAAAGTATGCATACCAAGAAAAGTATTTTAGCCAAAATGTACCGTCACAAAGTCATTCAAAATCTTATAAAAACAGGAGAGAAATCAGGTTCAATGCTTAAAACCTATCGTAGGAAATTAATCTTAGAAGCGTTGATGGACAGTGCAATTCTTCTCAAAAGAAAGTTATTTATTTTACTGTTAAACAAAATGAAACCACTAACAAAACTAATAACTAAATTACAAAAAAGACTTCTCAATAAGCGAAATGTCAACAGAAGAAACTTCTTAAGTATCTGCGGAGGTGAATGGAATCACACTACGAGCACAGAACCATATTTTAATGAAGAAGCGTACAAACAAATGCAAACAAATACAATTGCCATACATAGCAGTGGTCGAGGTTATGAAAAAGTGAATAATACCATAATGGAACAAGAAGTACTCCTTACAAAAATATGCCCTGAAAACTTAGAATTACCCCTCCATTCAGCTGAATCAGAACGTCTAGTGTACAAATGGCCATGCACGTCAATGTGTAACCTCCCAAACAATGTTTCAAATCTTTACGCCAATTCCTCAATAAATATGTAAAAAGCAAAGACAAAATCAAAATTAAATTACTGCAAAATATGGATACCTGTCCAGTGCGCAAGTACATTGGACTACAAGGACATTCATTGGCCTGCATTACAGGACCTACTTGTAAAACCACTTTCCATGATATCAAAAGGATATCAACACATCATTCAAGTATAAGAAATCTAGTCTATAAACTGTACTATGCTAAAAGTCCTGCTTCAGCACTAGCAAAGTTAAATAACATCCTTCTACATGGTACAGCAAAAGACCTACTTGAAGAAATTCACTATATCCAGAAAAAATATTTTGGAAGTGAAAGCCATTTACAGAATGAAATAGCTTTAAACCAATTAAGCAACAATTCTACACATGGCAACCTTTTGCTAAACACATACAAAAAAGAAATACTAAAATTTAAAAGTACATCAGCTGAAGTACCAAACCATGTATGTGTATGTTGCCGTAGAACTTTTTATAAAAGTAACACAAAAACTGTAGACCTATCATACAAAATAGAAGACAATGAAGATTCTAAATGGTTTGAATTAGCTCTCTACCTTGTAGCAGAAAACAAATACGAAATAACTGAGCCCTTAATACTTTGCAGTTACTGCACTACAAAACTTGACAACAACCAAACTCCTTCCTGTGCTATCACAAATAATTTGGAATTATACCCAGTACCGAAACCCCTACAACAACTTAATTTATACGAGAGCATCATAATTCAAACAGTACACCCATTTCAAGCAATAATACGCCTTCAACCAAAAACAGCAAAATTACCTCCCTCTGAATTAGTAAAAAGGCATTCATGGAAAAGTAGTTTATTTACCATTATATCTAAAAGAAAATGTGCATACTCTAGGAGTGCAACGTCCAATGCAGCAATCTTTAATTATCTTAGTAAATGGAGTACCTACAAAAGACAAAAAAAAATGGCAACAGCTGGTAGATGTATATAAAGTTAGACAGGCCTTCCAATATCTTAAAGAGAATAATGAATATTACAAAGAAATTAATATTGAAGAAAACTTGAAAGATACAACTGAAATAATTCAAGAAACACAAAAAGCTGGGCAATTTGAGCTACTAGATCCTGCTACAATATCAAATACTTTAGACCATTATACAATTCATCCTTTGCACTGTAATGACACCGTAGAAGATGTACTGGAAACGTACCAAATGCGTCAAACAAAACGATCGCCAATCAGCATATGGGAAAAAAGTATAGAAGCACATGCTTTTCCTCTACTCTTTCCTGCTGGCAAAGGAGGAAGGTATGATGATAGACCTATTCAAATATCAGCTTCAGAATACCGCTAATTACGGATGTATTCTGAAGATCCCAGATTTAGACAAAATGTGGAATACATATTCCACCTACTCTTTGAAAGTGAACTAGCAACTTTATGTTATGGAGTTGCACACATATTAAAATCAGGATCACACTTTCAAAATATGACAGCTACACAATTATTAGAAAAAGTGCAACAAAAGGATGAGGTTTTACAATCAAATATTACAAATCTATTAGCAAATATGCGTGGTACTAAAGAGTACTAGTTTCGATGTCATGGAGATGTACGTTGTATGATCAGAAACCTTGGCCCACCCACTTGGTTTGTTACATTAAGTTGTGCAGAATATGCATGGGAAGATTTACATGATTTCCTACGCATATCAAATAAAAACAAAACAAACATAGATATACTAACACCTGGAGAACTTTGTTCTTTGGATCCTGTTAATGTTTCAAGATATTTTCACCATCTCTTCATTGCTATGCTACATTTTATTTGTAATAAAACTGTTCCTCCCCTTGGAGAAGTGCAACACTTCTTTTGGAGAAAAGAATACCAAGCCAGAGGAGCACCACATATCCACATGCTTTTATGGATTAAAGATGCTCCTACATTTGGTCAAGACAGTGATGCCACTGTTTTACAGTTTATTGAAAAATATGTCACTTGTGAAATTCCATCAGAAGCCACAAATAGTGATCTTCATGCACAAATTTTACAATTTCAAAGACACAAATGTGGAAAATATTGTCGTTGCAAATACAAAAACAAAGGGAAATGCTACACCAAATGCGGATTTGGTTTCCCTAGACCAGTTACAAATACAGGTCAAGTGAACAACCTCATGTCTTCAGTTAGACATAGGCCCTCATTACAACTCAGGCGTTAAGGGTTAACGCCACCGTTAACCCTTAACGCCTGATTCCCACCTTAACGCCTGCTTCTTGCAGGCGTTAAGTTCTATGGTGCTAAGGCACCTTGGTGCTAATTACGGCACCGTAATTTACGGTGCCGTAATTAGCGCCTTCCCCACTCCCATTATGCCCTATGGGGCAAAAATGGGAATGGGGAAGGGAAAATGGGAAATGGGGATTTACCGCCCCACTCACCTTGTAATGGGGCGGTAAATCCGCCATCCACCATGGTGTAAACTGAGTTTACACCATGGTGGTAAAGTTGGTGCACTTAGCACCTCAGTTGTAATGAGGGCCATAGTGTTAAAGGTAAGTCACCTAAAAATACATATTACATAAAAAGAAAAGAAGAAGAAAAATATATCAATGATTATAATGCAATCATTGCCCACTTATGGAATGCAAACATAGATGTGCAGTACATTGCAGACAATTCTACTGCAGTTGCACAATATGTCACAGCATACTTAACTATAGCAGAAAAAACAGAGCTCCAAGACCTCTGGAATGACCTGTCATCAGATAAAACAGTATCTCAGAAATTATACAGCTTGGGCATAAAAATGCTCACCCATAGAGAATGTGGATCATATGAAGCAGCTGATCGTTTAACTGGTACTGCATTGTATGGTAAATCTGAAAATATAGTATGGCTAAGTCTTGGTCCAGCTAAATCTAGAAAAATTGTTCTAAAATCATAAGAAGATATAGAAACAATAGCCAAACATGATCCCAACAGCCAAGACATTTTAAAAAACAATGTATTGGACACATACTACCCAAACAGAAGTAATACTTTGGAAAACATGTGTCTATACCACATAGCCCAAAACTACACATACAAAAATAATATGAAACCTGATGAAAAAAAAGGTAAATATAGAGTGACAAACTGTGAAGGCAGCTTAGTTAAACTCACTAAACCAAATTTAATTAATCATATCAAATTGTCATTAAAGACTCCTCAACATAAATTAGTATATTACATGTCCCTGCTACAACTCTTCAAACCATGGAGAAAAGAAGAACAATTACTAGATAACTATGACTCATATGAGGATGCTTTCAAAGCAAATGAAAGCACTATAACTGATGTAAACTTTACACAGTACAAAACAATGTTGCACAATGAACAGCAACACGAAGAAGAACTCCAAGCCCAACTAGATAAGGACACTCCTGATAGTAGTCAACCTTCTGTAACAGGAAGCCAAGAACCACTGGGAGAACCACTAATAATAAATGAGGCAGAATTAGCTATGATAGAAGTAGAAAACACCATGTGTCAGTATGAAGATAAGGAATACTTAACTATACTACAATCAAAACTAAACAATGAGCAAAGTAGCATTTTTCAAGAAGTAACAAATCAAATTGCACATGGTGTAAAACATGAAAATAAAGAATATTCCTGCCATAATTATAAACTTATACTACTGTACGTCAGTGGTGAAGCTGGTTCTGGCAAAACATTCCTAATCAAAATCATTAGTAAGTTCCTTCAACAATTGACAAACAACAAACTGTCAGCTGTTGTCATTGCCCCCACAGGTTTAGCTGCCTACAACATAGGTGGTGTTACATTACACCGATTACTACTATTACCAGTAGAACACCAGAACAAATTAGACTATTACAAACTTTCTGCAGAAGCTGCAATGGAATTACGCAGAGTATTGAAACAAATGAAAATGCTACTAATAGATGAAGTGAGCATGGTCTCCAACCTGATGTTAGCTTTGATTCACCTCAGATTACAAGAAGTACTCAAAACAGACTATGATGAGCTCTTTGCAGGAAAACACATTATTGTTTTTGGAGATCTGCTTCAATTAACACCAATAAAAGGTGAGCCTATTTTTAAAACATTAGGACACAAACTCTGCCGTAAAACTGTTGGCAGCATTGGAAATGTCAACCTTTGGCAACATTTCCAATACACAGAATTAACAGAAAACATGCGGCAATCTGCAGATCTCACTTATGCCAACATTTTAAAAAGTATCAGAGTTGGTATACTTTCTAAAGAAGCAGAAGCAATATTGAAAACCCAGCACAACAATGCACTTTATGGTGATAATGCATGTGCTACAGATGTTATGGAACAATTAGCCCACAAAAATGTCAATTGTATGGCCTTAATGCCCAATCTTGCAAGCTGTTTCAAATTCAATGAAATCATGCTAAGTAAAGAAATGCAACCAATCATGGAAATTAGCGCCACAGACAAACTAGATGTACATGGTAAGACACTACCCATGTGTGACCAAGAAACAACGAGACTAAATAGTTTAGAAAAATCAATCTCAAACACAGCAGGCTTACAAAAGATATTAAAATTATCCTTAAATTGCAGAGTAATGCTTAAACGTAACCTTGACGTGGACCAAGGACTAGTTAATGGAGCACTGGGTACAGTTGTTGGCTTTCAAACATACCCACGCGACAAGAAAATTCAGTTTGTCAATATACTCTTTGACAAACTTTCAGAAGTAAAAAGGATAGGACGCTCAACAGCTAGATTCCTTCTCTTCAAAGATATGTATGTACGCAGAGAACAATTTTCTCTAACTCTTGCATATGCAGTCACGATTCATAAATCACAAGGTCTTACCCTAGACAAAGCAATGATAGATATTGGTAACACAGTCTTTAAAGAAGGCATGAGCTATGTAGCACTATCACGCTTACGTACACTTGACGGTCTATTTCTAATCAACTTTGATGCAAGTAAAATAAACACTGATATTCCTTGCATTTTAGAATACAATAGACTTCGCTCACTATACACCTACCACCTAAACACATATTCTGTTCCACAAAAAGTAAAACGTTATAAAAGAAAAATAAATCAAACAGAAATGCAACAGGATGTCACTGCAAATCCTCCAAAGAGAGTAAAAGAAACTTCATACATAATACTTCATCAAGTACCACAAGCAAAAAAGAATCAATTAGGGAAAGTAAAAAAGGTACTTCTTTAAAGAAGGAAGACAAACTCCAAAAAAAGCAGTTAGATACAGAACTACCTGGACCATTTAAATTCTCAAATATAGTTGGTGTAAGTTGCTACGCAAATGTAGCAATGAATATTCTATTTCAATTACCACCAATTGTTGACAACATTTACTGACACAGTACAGACCCATTGTGTTTGCAAATGTTAGTACTTCACAGAAATGCAGCAAACAATCCTTACAACACGTATAGTGTTTATGGAATAAGACAACAATTGGACTACTGTGCTGGAATGGTGAAATTCACTATAAATTCACAGGAAGATCCACAAGAATTTCTAATGTACTTACTACAAGTACTGGAAAACAAAAACATACCTATAAATGAAATCTTTCAGATTTCATACATGTGGAAACATACATGCACTCTCTGCAACAATGTGACACAAGAAGAAATCCCCAATGAACGCTTCATATATATATCAATACCAAATTGTGAATCCATTCCATTTCAGCGACTTGTACAAAATGCAAACCATGGTAGATTATGCTCTACCTGCAATTCAGATAATCGCTCCACGTTAGTAATACCAACACATAGTAAATACATAATACTAATGCTTCTACCTTACAATGCAGATTGTACCAAAAACAACTGCAAGCTGACTGGATTCACACATGGTCAAATATCACTTGGTAAGAATACCTTCACAACAATAGGTATAATCTACCAGGCAGGAGCCACAACCAATTCAGGGCACTACACTGCATATATAAAAAAGAAATGTGGATGGTTTGAATGTAATGATAGTCCCATTACTCTAAAGCAGAGATTACCAGGAAATCTTTCAAACGCTTATTTGATGTTCTTAAAACCAAAATTGTATAACTAAACTGTATTTAAACCCTAAGTAAACTTGTGTTAAAAAGATATAAACTGTTAGAATACTCCAAAAGCTATCTAACTGCTCAAAGATTCTACAACAACTTATCAGATAAATGAATACCACTAAATTAGACCAGAAAAATACACAGTTAGAATACGCCAATTGGTATTTAACTGTCCCAAAATGTAACAATATCCAAATAGATAAATCAATACCACTAAAATATATCAAAAAAATAGACAGTTAGAATACGCCAATTGGTATCTAACTGCTCCAAAATTTTATAATATCAAAACAAATAAATAATATGTTACTGATCCAAAAAAATACAACAAGCCAAAGTAGAAAGCATTAGCCAGAAACAACAAGTGAAGACTGAAAACAAACAAACAAATAAACTGTAGCATAACAGAAAAGGTTTTTTTTTTAATCCAACATGGATTTTTTTTTTCTCCCACATACCAAATGATTTTAGCAACAAATACAGAAACTGAGCAAATTGCACATACTCTGATTTGTAATCTACTAAATATGAGGGTCCAAAAAAAGAAAAAAGTATATTGATTATACAATGTAATAAGTCATTACAAAATACTAATACTAACATGCTATTTTCTTTTATCACAGAAATTAACAAGAAATACATGTACTCCGGTTACTAGACCAAACAGTAAGTATACAATAATAAGGAGAACCATAGCAGCATATCACATCCTTAGTATCGAATACTTTTGTTCCTTATACATTTGTTTTTCACCCAAAGTTATAAGCAAATATGAATGTGATATGCTGCTGTGGTTGTTGCCAGGGCATTCAGTCTTGGGTGCATGGCCAAATGGCCAAATGGCCATGCACCCAAGACTCTATGCCCTGGCAACAACCACCGCAGCATATCACATCCATAGAGTCAAACATTTCAACTATGGCCTATGGAAACTTTTAATGTCCGCGGACATTATGAGTGTTTTTAGAACACTTTCAACTTGTCAGCGAACAATACGGACAGCGTTTTCAGGACACCCCCTACGAACATTTCAGAACAAAGCAATAGTTCTTGGAACACTTTCAACTTGACAACGAACAATACGGACAGTGTCCTCAGGACACCCCCATTTTGTTTATTTGCGAACATTTCAGGACACTGCAGTGTTCTTAGAACACATTCAACTTGCCAGCGAACAATACGGACTAGGCCTTCAGGACACCCCCTACGAACATTCCAGGACACTGCGAGTGTTCTTAGAAACGTCTTCAGAACACCTCCATTTTGTTTATTTGCGAACATTTCAGGACACCGCGAGTGTTCTTAGAACACATTCAACTTGACAGAGAACAATACGGACAGCGTCCTCAGGACACCCCCTACGAACATTCCCCAGACACCGCGAGTGTTCTTAGAAGCGTCTTCAGAACACCACCATCTTGTTTATTTGCGAACATTTCAGGACACCGCGAGTGTTCTTAGAACACATTCTACTTGACAGAGAACAATACAGACAGCGTCTTCAGGACACCCCCTACGAACATTCCCCGGACACCGCGAGTGTTCTTAGAAGCGTCTTCAGAACACCACCATCTTGTTTATTTGCGAACATTTCAGGACACCGCGAGTGTTCTTAGAACACATTCAACTTGACAGAGAACAATACGGACAGCGTCCTCAGGACACCCCCATTTTGTTTATTTGCGAACATTTCAGGACACCGCAAGTGTTCTTAGAACACATTCAACTTGTCAGCCACAACCCCCATTCATATTTGCGAACATTTCAGGACACAGCGAGTGTTCGACAACGTCTTCAGAATACCCCCATTTTGTGTATTTGCGAACATTTCAGGACACCGCAAGTGTTCTTAGAACATATTCAACTTGACAACGAACAATACGGACAGCGTCCTCAGGACACCCCCATTTTGTTTATTTGCGAACATTTCAGGACACTGCGAGTGTTCTTAGAACAGTTTCAGTTTGCTTGCGAACAAAACGGACACATATTGAGTCCTCAGAACACCCCCATTCAGTTTATTTAGAACATTTCAGAACACCCGTGATGTCCACAGACAAATCGAACACAAAAAGAACGTCTAACACATAAAAAACACAACTTTCATCCTATCTCATACACTCCCACCCTCCCCAAACACTCCTACACACCAACACACTCTACTAAATACAAATTTTGAACGACCGCGAATCCAAGATGGCGGGCGCTACCGAAAATCTGACGCGCTTCACGCTCCACGCCGTCCAATCAGCGAACACGTCGCATGTCCGCAGACATCACGCAAGCTGATTGGCCAATCAGGACACTGTCTGCGGAGCAAACAGGGAAGTGTGTCCACGGACCGAACACAGATATCACTAATATTTTTTTACCTACTTTTTGGTCATTTTCAAAAAAACTACTGGACGGATTTTCACCACATTTGCAAAAGCACGCTTTCGGGACCAAGCCGCTGCTCATGGTCCAAATTTGGTGAAAATCCGTCCAGCCGTTTGGGCTGTAGACGCGAGCAAAAATTTTTTCCCATTCAGTCTAAGGGAAAACAAAAAAATGTTGGGACCCCCTCCTATAACTTTGCCCCCCCTGGACGAATCCTCACCAGACTTTGCAAAAAGTGACCCAAATACTTTTTTTGCAAAGTTTGGTGAGGATCCGTCCAGGGAGAGCGAAGTTATAAGCCGCCCAATAAGTGCTCTTCCTATGGAAACAGCAACTTGGGGTGAATTAGAGCTAGTTGCCAAAGTTGTAGGATCTTGCCCATCCTGATAATTGCATTGAATTTCACAGTCAAAACAGGCGCCCATGGGTATATCTGATCACTACAAAACATCTGCTGGTATAGCATCCAGGCCAGGGCATTGGATATGACAATGACATACCCAATGCCTTAAATGGTCAATTGCAGGGCAGGGTAAGTAGTTTGATTAATGTGCTCTGTGACTAGTGTGCTGGTGCATTACATTCCTTACCATCAAACTTTGCAATTAAAGTGTCTGACAGTACTTTTTCAAAGCAATCTTTCGAGAGATAATGACTTCCCAATACAACTCCCACCACACCTACTCTTGACCTACTCTTGACCAACCTCTGACAATAATGGTAGGCATTAACCTTTTCCATTTTACCACACGCAACACTCCTGCACTTTGATCAAACGCTAGTGGCAGCCAATACTCGACTTCCCATGCTGGCTCTGATGGCTTCTTTGTCTTCTTTTCCATCCTTGACAATTCATAGACCCTCCTGAGTGGGAACCATTCTATAAAAAAGGTTATTTGGCTGTGCTCCTTCTCAGAAGATGGGCTCCCAAATTTTGTAAAACATGCGGTTTAACCCTTAGTCACTAAGGCTAACCCAAATATGGACTCCTTGCTCAGTGCACTAAGAGAGGTTTAGCTTCACCTCACTGATGATGCCCAACAAATCAAAAACATACGTATGGGAGTGTTGATGGTGCTCTTGTTTAAAGGTGAATTGCGTAACATTTTCTGCTGGGCTTCCTTTGTGGGGGCTACCAGACTGGAATGCAAATAGATATTACTCTATTGGTAAGGCATAGGGAGCGCAAATGTGGCTGTAGTCCCTCCTGAATGGGAACCACTCAGTAGAAAGTGTTATTCGGCTGTGTTCATTATCAGTACAATGACTCACACATGTGGTACAGATTGTTTACATTATGCCTTCAAAATAAATCAGGGGCCTTGGCCATTTTGGGAGGTGCTATCTAATACACACACTTTGTATTCTTCAGACTTGCTTGAAAAGTGTAATTTCCTCTTGAATGCCATCCTGTTAAAACGTTCCAGGACAGCTGTGGTCTTGCAAGTGAAAGTATATCTTTTAGGTCTTCCATCACCTTCAAGTCGGCCACCCAATATTCCTTGTTGAGATCACAGATCATAGGGCAGAGCCTATGTTGCAGGAGCAAGGCATGATTATAAATCAATAAGAATGGGTGCTAAGGTATGGTAGAGTTGGTGAGAGGGGTAAGGTAGTATGGTTGTGTGGGGTGAGGACGAGTGGGTGAGAGGGGTGAGGTAGGGTGGATGAATGGGGGTTGCAAAATTGGGGTAAAGTAGAGATGTGAGTGGGTGAAGAAGAGTAGGATGAGGTAGTATAGTTGAGTGGGCTGATGAAGAATGGAATGAGGTAGAGTAGAGGAGTGGGGTCAAGTAGAGTGCATGAGGAAGAGTTGGGTAAGTTAGAGTGGGTGAGCGGAGTGAGGACATGTGAGGTGTGGTAGAGTACGGTAAAGTAGAGTGGAGTGAGATAGAATGGGTGAGTATGGTAAAATGAGCAGAGTGGGGTAACATGAAAGAGTGGGGTGAAGTAGAGTGTGTTAATGGGGCGAGAAAGAGTGTGTGAATTGGTTGAGGAACCATGGGTAAGTATGATACAGTAACTCACCTTGTAGTCCTCCACTTTCAGCCAAGAGCCCAGCAAGCACAGTATATTAAGCTTTTCCTGACATCAATCATGTGATCCTGCCATAGGATGGCCTTTAGCTGGCAAACCATCCACTTGTCATTTTGCTGCAGCAGCTTGTCTATGGTCTTGCCCAGAAGACTATATTACAGGTTTCAGAAAAGGACCGTTGATGTAGAATCCTGAATCTCAAGATTGCTGTACACTTTCACTCATTGTTATTGATGTTGGCCATGGCTATGCAGCACTGTAGCATTCTATAATGGGTAGTTAAAACTTCAACAATAATAAATGTAATTCCAGACTTCGTTATAAATGTTAGTTTTTGTAAGAAAGTATTGAATAGTGCAAAACAAATGAACAGCCTGCAGCCTGACCTTCAACCAAAATAGAAAAAAGAGGAAGAGAGATTTCTAGTAGCAATATGAGCAGGGGGTTGAAGAGCACACCTGACATGAAGAAAGCAAAGTGATGACAAAAAGACTCACTAAGAAGCAGCACAGCTCTCGGATTCTATAAGTTCTTCCTCCTATATTTCCTCACCTGGGTCTTCTGTAGATTGTTCTGGCGATTCCTCCTTCTTCTTCCCTCTTCGGGAGTCAGTCTTTTTGCCCTTTTTTCTGGTAGAGATAAGGGTGAGCTCCCCCGGTGGCCACCTTTCCTTAAAGGCAGTTTGCCATGCAGTGGGGACTCTGTGGAGCCAGCCCAGGGAAAAGCCATAAGGCAGAAACACCATGGAGGTCTTGTAGTCGTGCAGGATGGGTCCAAGAGGTATTCCTGGGTTATTGAAGTAGGATCCACCGAATCAGGTAAGTAGAATATACTCAGAAGTAGAGAGGACTGATAGAGGATCCGAATGACAGGTAAGTCCAGCAGCGTGTTCCACAGAGGAACACACAGTAGGTGTGAGAAAGCTGACCAACAGCGAACTGACAAAATTAACACTGGACTGCAACTACCAGAATGCACTGGGAGATAGAAGCTACAGAATAAACTGTGGCTGTGGCTAGACAGAGAGAGTGATGCCTTTGAGTACAATGAAACCAAGGAAGGCAGGCAAGGAAAGAACTATCCAATGTAATGAGCCAAGCAGCACTTTCAGAGGAACAGCAAGGGGAGAGGAACACGAGGCAGGCTGCAGCCCATAGCTGTGAGGAGGGAAAGCACAGTAAGGAAATCAAACGGTGCCTTAGAGGAACAGAAGGCAGGAAAGAACTGAGATGTAGAAAGCAAGAATGGTGTAGCAGGGGCTGCAATACCCCGAGGAGCGCTGTGGATGCCAATAAGTAAGGGTGGCGGCCATGTTGGAAATCAACTAGACCGCTGACCTGAGCTGCGACGGTAGTGTAGCGGGCCTGTCAGCAGAGCCGCCATAGTCTCCAGAGACCCTATGGGCGGTTCATGACAACAGCCCTTGCACTTTGATGCCGCCAGTGTGCAGGGGTGAATGAGAGATGTTATAGAGGTTAATGCCACTGCCACTTAGTTGCTGCGCCCATCATCTTTTTTCACATCTTCCTAACTTCACGTCTTCTTAACTCTTAGATCATGGGTGTCTCTTGTGTGTAAAGTGAAGGGAAGATAAAGAAAAGGGCAATACATTTTTGGACCTGTTCGTTCTATAAGGACCCATGACCAAAACCCTTGCATGACTAACATCAGGACAGCTCCCTCATATTTGTGTTTCACCCTTGTCTCCCAAAAGCACATACCTACCATGACCACACATCGCCAACCATGCTTCTCACCAGCAACATCATTGAAAACGTATCACAGCAATGTCACTCACATCACCACAGACCCCATCAGCACTCCATCATTCCCAACTACAAAAAAAAACAGATGCACACCAATGTCCACTCAGCAACCAACCAGGCAGCAGACATTGCTGACCTCATCATCGCACATGACTTGGACGTCATCTTCATTAGTGAGATCTGCATGACACCCTCCTCCACCCACATCTTAGATGTCGTCTTCCCCAAAGGCCAGATCTATGAAACTGCAAAGTTGCCACCTAAACTTATACATTCCCTGGAAAACACCGTGGTCCTATTGATACTGCTATATGCAAAAGAGCAAGTGGCCCTGGCACAGAGATAAGAACAGGCCATCAATATGCAAATGTGTACTTTCATGATATCACCAATATCTCCTTTGCACCGATAGTCAAAAGAAAGTGTCCACCAACTTTTACCTGGTGATATGCCCACATTATTCATCCAGTTGGTCACATCCTGCACTTGCATCTTATGCCTCTTCCTAGTCCCTGTCTGGGGTGAGTTACCCATGTGTAGGCATGTTGCTTCATGTTAAAGTTAGGTAAAATGCAGCACAGTTTCATAATGTGCCAACCTTACGTGCCATATACAGGTGTGCTCCACCGGTTTTATTGCAAACATTGGAATCTGGACTTGAGGAGTCGCAAAAAGGCCTCTCAATGGTACAGCATGTTCTCATATGGGCATCTTTGCAGGGTATTTATCTGTCCTCAATGAGATTTAAAATGGAGTCAGGAGCCATGGCAGGGGGGCGGAGGGGATTCACTGCTTGACCTGTTGTTATGGCTTTTCTCCTTGCTGCAATGGTTTGATAGTCCAAAGAACAATGGTCTGGAGGTAAGACCAGAGCAAGACCGGTGGTTAAGATTAATTCTAAACCTTCCATTTATCATATTTTTTATTTTGTTAAGCAACCCAAGTAGGATGGGTATGCCCAGACATAGGTCCCAAACATGCTGGGCATAGATACCGAAGCTACACTTCACTGATGATGAGACATGTGGTTGCTTGTGATCTTGTGCAGAAGGGATGTAACCAAGCAGTTTATGCTGGTATGCAGCTTTTGTAGTGGGATCAAGGTCGATTTGCATATGGTCTTTCTGCTTTCTGTACTGGCTTGAAAGTCTAAATATTTTCTTACCAGCTCCAAATTCCGGACATCACCACACTTACTGACATGGTGGCCCTTTGGGTCCTGCAGACAATCTAATCAGGAAGCAGGAAGAGATTCCTGGTTACTGACATGTGTGATGAACTGGAGCACCACCATCCTGCAGTCCAGGACGAATACATTTATGGGATGGTGTGAGGAATTCAACCGTCCTCATGGGAAGTGTGAGCTCACCAGGGTTTTATTAGAATTTTTGGAAATGAAAGTGACTGATGGGAGATCAACCTCCGAAAATGTGTGAGGCCATTCCGCACACATTTTCCCTGCTCACAGCACAACAAACGCATAGTCACGTCTACTCCGGGAGGACACAGCCTCCAGGTGCCGTCGTGCCCTGTCATGTTCAGCTGGAATGTGACAGCCACAGGTGCTTCAAATCATCTCAAGAAGGGGGAAAGTGACACCTTCCTACAGCCATGGGCAGCCTAATTAAAATATTAATGGCTCCATGGATCTGCCTTCCTATTGTCTAAACTGCTGGTGGCAGCCCATACGTAAAAACTTAAAAACCTTCCTGTTCCGATAATGTTCTACTACCTGTATGTATAATTATGCTACTGCACTGTAACCATAACAAAGCATAATATTTGACCCATACTGTCCTCTGCTACTTGTCACTCTCAATGCTGCACTTTGAGTTTTTGTTTTCTGTATTACCATTGCAATCGACTAAGTTTAAGTTTTACCTGTATCAAGCTCAAGCTCGCTGTAACAGCACCACGATGCCCCAGGGAAGTTTATGTGTGCTTTATAAATGCAAATAAATAAATAAAAATACTAACAGGAGTTATTTGGAACAGGCCTGCCACAGGCTTGTTCGCAGAATGGACAAAAGGAAGGCAGGACTTACACCTCTTGCCTATGCAATGTGTCAACTTGAAGCTAGTTCACACCCTGTAAGAATGGAGGACAGTGAATGGCATGTCTGGGTCCACTATTTACCGTAGGCAAACCCTGGAGAGTGCACCCCTTTTAGAGGGACGAATTATGTGATTTGAAAGAGGGAGAAGTTTTTTTCCTTATTTGTTTTGATTTATAAAGAAAATTATAAACCTTTCACATCATGAACATTTGGTACAAAAATGGAGAAAAAGAAAAAGAAAAAGCAAGTTAATACAGTTTACATAAAATCAAATTGCATCAATTTACATAAAATTACATAAAATGTACATAAGAAAGAAAGGAGAATGATGCAACATACCATTTTAAGCTCTTGAAATGTTTTCCATAGTACCCTATACTTCTTCCCTTCTTCTTAGAACAGAACAGGTGTGGATCCTCCAGGTACCTCATTTTACATTGTGTGCAATGCCTATTCAGATTTGAGATAATATGTCCAGTGTAGCCTTGTACCCCGGCACAAAAACAGTCAACACTCCTAGTAATGCCCAGAGGGCATCCAGCCTTAGTCTTACAATTCTTAGAAAGGCACACAATGACAATACCAATATTTGGGAGTCACACCACATTAACCTTACCCAGGTAAACTCTGACAATTGAGTTGACCCCAAAACACGAGCCGTTGCCTCTATTAACTCGTGTCATTCCATAACCAGTAGTTTTAGGCTTTCCACAGCGTCACCATTTTTACAAAACCTACATTGCCAGTCAGTTCTAGGCCTGTCCCATTTCCCTGTCGGCTCCAACGTTAAGAATTGATAGAATATGTAGATATTGTGTTCGGGAATTGGGGCATGGAAAGAAGGTTATGTATTTCATGACAACTAAGATGTTTGTGGTCTTGACCAGGTTCTTAAGGTGCTTAGGTTAGAACTTTTCTCCAATCACGCTTATTAAATACAGCTGCAGAGCTCTGCACCATATAGGCTACCCTTGTCTATATTATTTTAAACTGTATTACATCTGTGCAAAGCTCAATGCGCTCATATCCAGTATTCAATAATGACTAAGATCATTCTATCTACATACATTTATTATATCATGAACACCACAGATGTCTCATCCAAAATTAAAATAACATATAAATACCTTCAATGGTCCTAAACACTTGTAACCATTGCCAAACAATCCCAACTCTGCCACCATGTGTTTCGACCAATTTGGTCTTTGTCAAGACAAACTTTCACAAAGCAAAGTTTTAACAGTATCCCAAATATTTGATAGTGTCCCAAACATTAGATATTTGAAGAGTAAGTCATCAACGCCTGACTGACTATAAATGTTGAACATCAACTAGCCTGTGTAGCGAAACCTATAATTTCAATTTGGGATTTTCAATCCATTGATGATGCTGAACAGATGCTCTCACATTAATAGATAATCACCTTCAATTTTGACCAGTTAAACCAATATGTATCTCAATGCCATATATACGGGTTCAGGCTCCCGGTCCTCTTCTGAAATATGATGACCTCAAACGTCAGCTAACAGGTACTTGCCTCAGCATGATTTGATCAATATTACTAATAGAACACTAAAATGGGCAACACTTTTCCCAGATGTAGTTATTTCACTTTGTGAGATAAGCACTGTGACTAATCCTGTTATGTGCGGACGACATGAGTAACCTCAAATAGTTTTACTGGGCCTTTTTGGATCTTATAATGGGACGTCATTTATGGGTCGCCAGAGGTCGCAATTGTGACCCCTGAGGTCTCCCTTGCTACCCCTGTGGTCTCCCTTGCTACCCCAAAAAAAAAACAAATTTAAAAAAATGAAAAATTGTTTTTTTTTTAAAATCTGCTGGGCTGTGGCCAATGCCATGTGCCTCATTTTTTCTAGCGTGGCATGCTTTCTTGTTCAAAATTCTTTAAAAAAAACAAAAAAACAGGGGGTTCCACAAGTGTAACACTTTGAGGAGTGACCCTAAATAAGAAAGAATAGGAATGACAATTTGTCTTTCTGGATTCTAAACAATAATTGCTATACGCATTAAAGGTTTATTTCAGGTACACTTCAGGATGTAAATCACTGATTTAGTTTGTTCTTTAACACCTCAAATTCACAATGCAGACAAAAACTTCCCAAAAACATTTAGAGTAGAATAAGCATCCATTTTACTATCTATCTTGCTTTTCGCAAGTTGCAGTTATAGAATGTTTTTTTTCTGCCAATACATATGATGATCCGTTCTTGTACGGAATGTATATCACGTTACATTGATATTGTAACCATATTTTCATAATGTACTTAAAAACAATTCTATGTGATGCTACTTCCTGTTTTGTCAAGGGGTAAACAGTCGTGTTCCATCTCTTCCCGTGATGTCACTCTGGGGTGGGGTTAAATGAATGACATCACTTCATGTGATGTCATCAGAGGTTAAGGGTCATGTGATGTCACTTCCGCTACCCCAGGCATTTTGGTGAAATGACGTCCCTGATTTTATAGCGATTAAAAGCCACAATCTTAAGCTACCCTCCTCAAGAGTTGGGAATAAAAGGTCCATTGGGGCCATTGGCTGGGTTTCACGCAACTGCAAGACTGAAAGAAATGTGGCCTCCTAAAAAAGCACTGAAAAGGCATGATATAAATAATACAGACATTGCAATGAAGAAGGCGCAGTATAAGAAAATGTGTCAAGTAGCTAAATGCAACTGAGCGTTAGCTAAATGGACAGAATTAGAAGAGGCTGAGAAGGGGACGTGTAAACAAGAATTTTGGAGGTGGGTTTACGGGACACAACCTGAACATTCATGTCGAGCAATACATTGTTCACTTGTCGACCTGGATTGATCACTTTTCAGCGATTAATCATAAGGTAAGAAACTAGGTGTCCCCTCTGCATAGTGAATAGGATTTCCCAAAGGCACCCTTGAGAAATGTCGAAAATGAATTCTCAATTGGTGAAGTAAAGGAAATCATCAAGATGCCAGCAATATCAAAAGGCGCTTGCCCCGGTGTAATTCCCTCTGATTTGTTCAAAGGCAATATAGATGTGTGGGCAGCTCTGCTTACAAGAGTAGTGAACATTGTTAGAGCCTACAGACAAATGCCACAAGGTTAGAGGAGGGTGCTTATCATCCCAATCTACAATCTACAAGAAAAACTATCAACAATACACAATGAGCCTCATTGTGAGTCTACCGGTCTGGAAACAACGGTGCCGGTAACCCTATCAGAACCATTGTTTCCGAACCGGCACACTACACCTCTGCGGGCGGGTGCCGTTCTGCCCGCCAGGGTCAGACCTGCTGTGCGAAACAGCACCCACTGGCAGAGTTTCACGGAAGCACTGGCACCATTGTTAACAGTGCTGGTGCTTCCGTGGTCCCCATTCCCATGAAGTTCTATTTGACTCCATGGTAATGGGGACTTAGAAAATTACTGGCATCTGACTCCCTGGCCTCCGGGGTCGGAATACCCGAGTGTTACCGGGAAGTCGGGCACCAGTAAATTCATTACGGGTCAAGCGAAAACTTGCCGGTTTTACCGGCACGGTTACGGCCAGACCCATACTGAGGCCCAATGACTTTTGCAAAAATGAACCAGACCGAACAGGTAAAGTAAAGGCTCAACTGTGTTGGCTAGGTGATGGATCACTCGACTTGAACTGGATCATGTGCACTGTTTATCAGGAAACATCTTTCTAGCTACTCTCGGTCAAATTCACATTATCAGCCAACCAAACGGCCACTATCCACCTACTCTACAGACCACCCTGTCCTCCCACATCCTCCGTGGATGACATCACCGCTCTAGTACTTGATAAAGCTAAAACAAACTCTCAAATTATTATCCTCGGTGATCTCAATCTAGGTTACCAAGACCCCAATGACCCGGCGGCACTCGATCTTGCTAACACCTTAACAGATCTAGGTTTCTCCCACCACATACAAGAACCCACCCACAACAAAGGGCGAGCCTTAGATTGGCTCAGTGACACCAACTGCAACATCTGCCTACTCTCCAGCGCTCCTTGCATTTGGTTGGACCATCACATTATCACCTTCAGCATTGAAGCAGCCACACCACCAGCGCCTCCTGTCGCCCCAGCCATCCTCACCAGAAACAAAAAGAACATAACTACTGAAAAGCTACTCCCTCTCATCCTCCCTACACTCAATAATGCCTCTGACTCCTGCTCTGACCCCACTATCCTAGCCAACATTTACAACCAGTCAATTCTCACAGCCATAAACCCCATTGCCCCACTCAAACTCAGGAGCCCAAACAACACGCGCACCTTAACTCGTGGTTCACACCGCAGCTCAGAGTGCTACGCAAAGAGAAACGTAATGCAGAGGCACGTTGGAAAAGTCACCCTCTGACACACACAAGGACAGCCTCCTATTAGCCACCCTTAATTACAAAGAAGCTCTTCTGCAGGCCAAAAAGGACTCTTACAAGAACCGTACCACATCTGCACAATCAAATACCAAGGCATTATTCAAAATCCTTAAGGAACTAGAGTCACCTGTAGCCTCCCCTGACTCCTGTCCCAAAGATAGCAACTGGTGCACTAACATCCAGTCAGCACTCCTGGGCAAAATTGCCACCCTTGAAACTAGAATTAGCAATAAACAAAAGTCATTACAGTCGGACCAACCACTGCTCACAGCCTCACTCAGCTCCCAACACCAAGCTAACCTATCCATTAAGCCATTCGCCCTCTCCCCTCTCACCATCCCTGAAGTAGAAGGAATCATAAACAACCTTAAACCGTCCAATTGCCAAGGAGACCCCTGCCCAGCTCCTATCATCAAAGAAGCCTCTCACCACCTTGCCCCGTTTATCACATCTTTCATAAACGCCTCCTTCAAAACGGGTATAGTCCCTGACAACCTTAAGGATGCGTGGGTAATCCCATTACTTAAAAAACCTTCCCTTGACCCCAACATCCCAACTAACTTCAGACCAATCACCACGGTCCCGTTCTTGCTTAAGATTCTTGATCACGCAGCCTACCTGCAGATCCAAGACTACCTCGAATCCAACAAACTCCTGGGGCTAAGACAATCAGGCTTCCGCCCTAAACACAGCACCGAATCAGCCCTGATTGATCTGAAAACCCAGATGGAGACACTAAAGGACAACGGGAAGCTTGCTCTACTCTTCCTCTTTGACCTCTCTGAGGCATTTGATCAGGTCAACCACCAAATACTCTGCCAACATCTCAAATCTGCTGCATACTTTTCTGACTCTGCTAATGCCTGGATCCATTCGTTCCTAAGTAACAGATTTATGCGGGTATACTCACCTTCAGCATCGGCCAACCCCTCTCCCATTCTCTGCGGCGTCCCCCAAGACTCTTTTGTGTTGCCCACACTGTAAAATGTATTCACTAAGCCCCTCATCGATTTGCTTGACTATCTGGGTGTATCCTACACTAACTACGCGGTTGACACCCAGACACTCATCCCCATCACTGGTGACTACAGAGCCGACACCAAAGCTTTGAATGATGTCTATTTGGTCATCCATGCCTGGATGGCTCAACATGAACTATGCCTCAATAAGGATAAGACGGAGCTCCTACTACTAGGATCCACTCATCGTCTCAACAAACTAAACCAAGCCTACAAGTCCTTCACTATTGACGGCAACGTCATCAAGGTCTCCAAAGACACCAAAACATTAGGCGTCTATTTAGACTCCACCTTATCCCTGAACAGACAAACAAATTATGTTAGGTCGGCCTCGGCCTACACATGCAAACTTATCACTGCCTGCAGACCATTTCTGAACACTCACAATTGCACTACACTGGCCAGAACTCTTATCATGTCCAAAATAGACTATTGTAGTGCCCTCTACTTAGGGACTAGCCAGTCTAACCTCAATAAACTACAAACTATTCAAAATAATGCAATAAGGGCAGCCCTCAATATTCCCAGACGGTCCCATATCTCCACTTTCAGATCTGACCTTCGTTGGCTCCCGGTAAAACATAGAATCGCCTTGAAAACGCTAGCCCTGACCCACAAATGTCTGAACAACGATGCCCCACCCTACCTCTCATCGCGTCTTGCACTTCATTCCTCCTCCCGTCCTATCAGATCAGCCCAAATTCACAGCCTAATTCTGCCCAGATTCAAACTCCCAAAAGCAGGTGGCGTGAGCTTCCCTGTCCTAGCTTCCAAACTGTGGAACACTCTTCCAACCCACTGAACCGTCCTTTCTAATGTTCAAAAACAAAGCCAAAGCTTGGCTGTTCACCCAGAAAGCATAAGGTCCCACGCCAGCCGGTTCCTTATCTGTATATATTTCATCTGTGTATATATGTATGTATGTATGTATGTATATATCCCACACTGTATTGCTCTTCATTTGTATCCTGCACTTATGCACTACCGGTAAATCTAACCCTGTGTATATTGCTGTAACCTGTACTCAAGATTATGCGCCCGGTAGCCCACAGGCCTGGTGCGCTTTACAAATAAATCAAACTTCAAACTTCAAACTAGCCTCATAAACGTTTCCACAAAGGGCCGGTGCTCTCACTAGGCAAGGATAGGCGCTTGCCTATATGTGCAAAATGTTAGAGCAGCAAAATGCTGCTATAACTCACACTACGTTTATGCTGCCTTGCCTGTGATAGCACTAACCCTGTACACTGTCTGCAGGCGGCGCTGTGAAGTTTGGGGTTGGGTCAGGCCTGGGTGACGAGTGGCATCATGGGTGTGACAGCACTGGCTAGCACCTGAGCATTACGAACGGAGCACCACACGTGTCTTCTGTGTCTCGTTAGAAGTAAGTACCAGGCATTCCACAATATTCAAAGGAACGTCGTGGAGAAAGCGGTGCAGGCAGCTGCTGAACGAGAAGTGTTTCCTGCTAGCGCCTTGGCAGAAGGAGCAGATCAATCAGGTGAGACAACCTGCTCCTTTCCCCCCAGTTCTGTGTTAAACCCTTGTCCCTGTTTCTGTTGATACCCCTCTCTGCGGTGCCTCCGCAGTTTTTGTGCATACCTGTTACGAATGCCTCTACCTGACCATCAAAACGAATCTCACTGCCCCATCAACCCCTCCCATCAGTGTGCAAATGTTTACCCCCCTCTGGATGGTGCCCCAGTCCCCGCATGGTGGTTGACTTGACACCTGTACTTGGGCTGGCTCCTCTGATATGATCGCATTTTAGGCCTTTTGTGTGCAGCGGACAAGCGCCCCATGGAATCTGGGACCCATGTGCTAATAAAGCGCCTTAAAACTGTGTTTAGAAACACCAGCGCTGATCCTTAACCAGATAAATTCCATATCCTCTGCAGAGCAGGGATCCCAGTCCATCATATCCGTGACCATAGGCGAAGCACCAAGGGCAGCGTTGCTAGTTCGGCCATCAAACATCACACATCACACATTTTGCATACATGAGTAGGTAAGAGTCTGGCTGAAAATGTAGATGAGTATGGCTTTTTGACTTTAAAGGATGAATGCCTATTCACCAGGTTTGTTGAGCGGCTGTTCAGGGATTCTTGTCCCCGGGCCATTAAGAAGTACCTGCCTTGCATTGCCCGCAGTGAGTGAGTATACACAGAAACTGACAAGACCACCCACGGGTGAAGAAATCACTGCAAGTCTGGCTAAAGTCATAGAGCTCACACATTTCTACTCCCCTCATTCTGTATTAGTGGACAGTCACAGCTGCCCAGCAGCACCTCTAAGGGCTGCCATTTGAGTTTGTTTGCATTTGTGGCCTTGAAGTGGTGTGCACTTCCCTATGGAGCATCACAATTCGAAATAAACTTAAAAAGACATAAATAACTTCCGGGCGCTGAGCCTTCCATAAATGCAGTGTCAGGAACTGCGAGGCTCAGTGATTTGGTGGTAATTTACAGAGTGGGCAGTGATCACAAGTCCTCGATCACCTGGTGATTTGTTTGGTAGCAATTCCTAAATGGGTTTGTGAGTAGTGCATTTGCTAAATGCAAAGTGTCTACTTTTCCCCAAAAAAACACTATAACCGCTGAAAAAGCATTGGCAATGCCAAAGGTTTTGACTTTTGTGTAGGATAAGGATACAATTTTGCCAGGTACTGCTGTAATGGTACTAACTGGCAATTATTGGCAGCTGCTGTAAAATGATGCGAGTACCTGGGCATATAACAGTAGTGCCTGGCAAATGATTATTTAATATCTATAAGCAGGCCAAACATGTTGGCAATTCTTGCTTTTAACAGAATGTCAGTGAAGGACATGCACACTGCATATAAATCAAGTGGCTGATTGTACACTTGGTTAAGATGTTTTTATTACACCAGTAGTGCATGTGAAAATCCAATAAAGCCATTCATTTGCATAAGACTGCATTGAAATAACTGACAGGCATTTTAACCAAAGGTCAATGCTACTTCTTGATAAAACTAGCTCAAAGAGATCCCAAGAGAAGTGCCTATAGCGGGTAGAGGCAGAAAGTGTGTGAAATGGCCATGGGGATTAGCATGGCCCTGGGCAGTTAAATGGTGGACAAATAACCAAACAACAACTACATGTTTTGTGTCCCTCAAGGCTGTACTCCAATGCAATAGTTTCAGCGTATAGGTGGTGCTTGGCAGGAGCAAGGATGACTCTTGATCACACATACCTTTAATCCTTTAATACATTTATGATACCTCAAGGAAAAATATGGTGGCCCATTAAAGACCAGCAGGCTAGTGCCTCAGAGTGGGCGCACCACGCCTGGGAAAAGACTGGCCAAGGGTCCTCCCTCTGTAATCAACGTGGTGCCAGCTCCCACTGTTCCACTGTTATGTTGAGGTGCTGGTTCCCAGAGTGTTTAAGTGTGTTATATTTTAATCTTTCCTGTATCTTTTATGAAATATTGTGCCTGCTTGTGCCTGACGCTTTTATCTTCCTGGGTGTATCCGAGGGATGCAATAGAGGGCATTGGCCCTTGCATGTGGTGGAAAGAGTGGTAATGTGGTACTCTGTGCTGGGAAAGACCTCAATGCTCACATGTCACTCTAGAGGGTCGTGATTTGTTGGTCGGATTTTGGCACCCATTGCCTTACCTGTTTACTAGGCCACTATGAACTAATTGGCTGTCTCATAGCCAGGCACAGGGCTCTGGACCTCACTGAAGCGCTTGGGAATCATGGGCATTATGACAGGGCTGTAAGTGCGGTCATGCCTCTCATGTGGGAATGTTTCCCACAGAATTGCTTTGGGTGATTTTGGCTTGTGGGTGGTTGACTCCTCCGATACTGTTGCAACAGCTTGAATTCACAGTGTGGGTAATATGCCAGTTTCTTGATAGTTCTGACTTATACCAGAGGCACTGCATGCTACACAAATGAGGTGGTGGGTCTCAATTTCACTGTATCTGACATCAGAGAGTTATGGAGCGGACTTGGTTCTACTGAACACAGACATCAACACATTATTCCTCCTTTACCTTGGAGGACAGACTCCATGACAACACAGCGATGTGTGATCTTGTGCTTCGTGCTGGCATCACCTTTACAGGCCACCTCTGTAAACTTTGCCTGTAAAGGAGTCTGACAGTTTCATTGTATTCCAGTGCCCTGCAAATATTGAGACATGTATTCTGACAGAAGGATCTTTGAAGCTGTAGGACACAGAATGAGGGTGAATGCACAGATTCCAGTGTGAGGGCAGAGTAGGTTAACACGATGACATCCTTCACAATGAGTGCTTGAGGGTGGTGGGCTCCAGGTTCATCCTGGTTAGCCCAACACCATCTTATTGTTAATTTTGGCTATTAGGTGGAACTGAAAGTCGTTTTTCTACTGCTTGTATTGCCTATATATAATTGACAGAAAGCATTCAATCCATATGCTCAGCATTACATTTGTTGCTGCTTTAGTATCATTGGCTTGTTTAATAAACATGTATTTATGAAACACAATTTAACTTCTGAAATCTTACACTCCGGGTAGATGTGAGGGCAAGGAAAGTACAATGGGATCCATCCACAGCGGAAGACGTGAGCAATGTGTTAGGTGGAGGTAATGGGTTTGCGGCAATCGGTAACAAAATGAGGACGAGGAAAGTTGGTTGAGAACGGTTAGGGTATAGAGTGGGGGGGGCGCCAATCTGACAGTTTGCCTAGGGTGGCAAAATTCCTTGCATCATAATCTAATAAGAGAGTTAGGCTAACATTATTGGTGGGGGCGGGGGTGAGATACACATTGAGGAGAAAGCAGAGAGTTAGAAGGGAAAGAGAGGAGAAAATATAGAATTACACAGAGTTATAAAGATAAACCTGTAAGAAAGCAAAAGAGATAAAGTGTTACAGAGAATGTATTCCCGCTACATGCCATCAAAATATACTTTGGTACTGGTATCCCCCAAGCATTGTATGCCTAAGCTGGTGATAGTTATACAATACTCAACATGTGTAGGGTAAAAACGCAGTCCCACATGTAAGTGGGACCCTGGTTTCAGAGACTAATGGTAACAGGCATTAGAATTGCCAGTGGGCTTGGGATCATGAGGGAAAGAGTTGAAGGGCAGGAAAGACACATAACTCTTTTGCAGAAAGAGGGAGTGAAGTGAGGGAAATTATTGGAAAACGTGCAGGTAGTCTTCTAACAGGTGCCGGGGGCCTTGTCGATGGACACAATGTTTTCCTGTGTTTACATGATTCCATACGGTGTGCATAAGCCGCGTGGCTCTACCATGCTGGCACCGATAATTGGGAAAGATTTTTCCACTTTAATGTAATTGCCTTGACGGCTACAGCTTTTTAATGTGACAAACAGCCCTCAATGGATTTCGTTGCCGTCAAACAGATGGTCCAGGCTTCCGACTATGATTGAGGAAAGGGAGCCAACACAAATCTGTAAATCACGGGGCATACGGCCTTCCAGAAGCCCCGTGTGTCCCTGCAGAAAAAAGCATATGCTTTAGTGAACCCTTCTCCTGCTTCCATGAACAGCAGGTTGAAAGTGGCAAGGTTTTCCCTGCCCTCGCGAGCGAGGATGGATGGAGTGACGAAGGCTCTATTGAGCGCAAATATAGTGTCTAGTTAATGGAATCTGCCATTGGTGCAACGCTTTTTTCTCTCCACATATACACGTCCATAGGGTGTCTAGGAGTGGAACTTCACAGCCCTCATTCCATTCACGTCCAATCTTCCCATTGGGGTTAGGCAAGATGGAGGAAGAATCCGGTAGGCCATATCCCGCCTGAAATTAGGTGAAGGGGAATATACCTCTCTCTCCAAGTAGGCCAATGCAGTGTTTACCAGCTATTGTGAATTTGACATTGAGCCATAGGGGGTATGATTAAGTGGGCTTGCATGAGCTCTCTGTGCTGTTTTCCCTTTTACGTACAGCTTCACAAGTCCTCACAACACGGCATATACCTTGGAGGGAGGTTTTGCTTAAGGTACACGATCTCCCTTTTTGTAAACGGGGATGCTAATTCTGCCTGCATCTCGTGCCAAACAGGGAGCAAAGGCAGGTTTGCCTCTGAATGCAACCCCATACCTTGATGTATCACAAATGCATTCAAATACTTTTTAAAGTTTTGAAGTTCTACCCCACCAGCCCCACACTCCCTCCTCCCACAAGGATACCTGTAGTTACAATCTGTTGGCAGAGATTCTGGGTCTCCTTCCTTTCCACAGGAACTTGCTCAGAATTCTATCTGTATTCTTAAAAGAGGAGGGAGACCATTCAAGGGGTAATATAGCTAGCACATATAATATAACTGGTGTAACACACATCTTAATTGTTTCTAAATGCCCCCACCAGGACAAAAGTAGAAGAGACCACTTGAGCAAAAGGCCTCTTTCTTGATTTTGGTCACTTCCACTTCAATGTTAAGTTTTAACATGTTGCTTATTTGACTAGCGAACCAGATCCCCAAGTACTTAATGCCCTTTTTCAGAAATATGAGACAGTAATCCACCCTATGTACTCTGATACAGCTAGCATTTAAGGGATGAGCTCTGTGTTATCCAAATTAACTTGTATCCGAGCACCCTTGAATAGTGACTAATATTATCCACGACAGACCAGATGGAAATCAAAGGATTTTCCAAATATGCAAAAATATAGTCTGCGTAGGTCGATGTTTTGACCCTGAATCCCTGTGTCCCCCCACCCCCAATGTTATCTTTTTATTTTTATGTATATGTTGTAGTAAGGGTTCTTGAGACAATACAAGAGGAGTGGGGAGATCCTTGCCTTATGATTCTATATAAGCTGAAATATTGAGAAAATGCACTGTTTACAAATACTGCAGGTCCGGGGTGTCTATGTGATATAATAATAAGGCCAGTGATTGTAGGACCGAAACCATGCCATTGTAATACCTTCTCTAAGAAGGGCCAGCTCACCATATCAAAAGCTTCTTCTGCATCTAGGGTGACTGCAGCCCAGGGCACAGGGCACAGGGCACAGCACATCACACAGTAGTCGGGTATTATCAGAGGATAATATGCCTTGAGTAAAACCAGGCTGGTCTTTATGGCTCGTGCTGGGTAGCAGAAGTGCGAACTTTTGTGCTATTATGTTGGCACAGGTGTTTGCCTCACCATTAATCAGAGAACTTGGCCTATGGTTTCTTTGGGTCCAAGAGGTCTTGGCCTCGTTTGAGGATTACTTTCATGGCCTCATAGAAAGATCCGTGTGAGGCTCCATCTGAGCTGTACATTGTGAAGAAGGCTTGTAATTTCAGAGCTGGAAGATCTATAAAAGTACAATAGAAATCTATGGAAAGCCCATCCGGGCCCGGGGCTTTGCCTTTCTTTAGCTTATTTATGATGAGCTCAACTTCTTCCAGAGAGATCTCCTGTTCCAATGCTACAATTTCTCTCTGAGGGATTAGATGGTGTGTAGTGTGCACCTGCTAAGTATGCATTGATTGCGGAGTCAGCAGGGATCCCTTCAGGTGTATGCATCGATGCATATTATTTTGCAAACTTTGTCTTCCAATATGGAAAAGGCCTCTACTTCTATTGAAGCCACTTTATTGTTCTTACCCTGGGCTGGCCTTCGGATAGGATGCCAATATGGATCCTGCTTTATTAGCCCCAGAAAAACATTTGGAGTGCCATTTCAATAAAGCCAAAGACACCTTTTTTTGTACTCAATTTGTTATATTCACCCAAATATGTTATTTTGACTTTTGGTCTGAAGGGGTCATCAAATATTTTGTCTCCAGGATATTAAAGGCTGATAAATCAGTGATTGCATTGAGTTTTTCTGCCTTATTGGTCAGCACAACATACCCAATAATGTGCTCCATGAGAGCATCTCTGTATGCATCCCATACCATCCTGACTGATATAGACCCCACTTTGTTAAAAAAGGAATTCCCATGTGAACTAATCAACCCTGTTTATAAACTCTGGTGGTTTAAGGGGATCGATATTTAAGCACCATTTAATATTCCTAGAAGAAGAGCAGCCCCAATGTAAGGCCACAATCACTGGAGCCTGGGCAAATATATCAAAAGGGAAAATGTCAGTGTTATATACGTATTTCACCATCCCCCATCTGAGGAAAATGTAGTCTATTCTAGAATAAGACAAGTGTTTTGGGGAATTAAATGTATACTCAAGTTCTGTAGGCTTACAGAAACGCCACACAAATTGTTACCTTGAATAGGCTGCTCAAAAGATGCTTGCATCATGTATGTATCATGAATGGCACATTCATGATGAGCAAAACACTTGATATCTCCTCTGCCTTTGACACGGTCAACCATGCCATCCTGCTCAACTGGCTCTGTGATAACTTGGGTATCACTGAGCAGACTCTGGGCTGGCTGACTTCTTTCTTCCCAGGTCCAACTTCGGTCCTTGCTGTCCTCTATCTCCCTCTCCACCTGTGGTGTTCTCCAGGGGTCTAACCTCTCTCCCTTGTTGTTCAACCAATACCTCTCGCCCACCGCATTGCTGCTCTCTGCCCCAACTTCCAGTGTTATGCGAATGACACGCAGCTTGCTCTCAGGTTCCCCTCTGCCGCCTCCTGTCCTTCTCTCATCCCGGATTGTCTGTCTGCAATACAGGAGTGGTGCACCGCCAATGATCTCTGTCTGAATGCCAGCAAGACAGAGATCCTTCTCATCAGCACAGATGCACCCCTCTTTGCCGCCACCCTCTAGCCGGCCCCCTTTGCCCTCCCCCTGCTCCCACCTGTGAGGCCAAGAACCTCAGGGTTATCTTCGACTACTCACTCTCCTTCTCACCTCATATTTCCAATGTCTCTAAGACATCAAACTAACAACTGCACTTCCTCAGAGGTATTCTTCCTTTCCTCTCCTTTCCCCAGAAGCCTACTTTATCTAGAACTCTCGTTCTCTCTAGGCTTGACTACTGCAATAGCCTCCTTTTAAATCTGCCTGTGTCCACTCTCCTTCCTATGCAACTCATCCAGAACAGGTCTGCGTGACTTGTCCTTGGCCTCAAGCCCAGGGATCATATCTCTCCAGCACTGAAATCTCTCCATTGGCTCTCAGTGACTGCAAGGAACAAGTTCAGGAAACTTTGCATTGTCCACAATGCCTTCTAGGGCCTCGGACCAAAATATCTCCAGCTTTCTCTTCTGAAGTATCTTCCTACTCGAGCTCTTTGCTCCTCCACCTCCAACTCCTTGAGGGTCAGGTGCTTTTCCAAGTAACGAGTCGGGGGCAGATCTCTCTCTTGGGGCAGCGCATCCCCCTGGCACTTCTCCATTTCCTTCTCCCCTGCACTTGCACAATCTCATTGTCACTGGGCCTTGTAAGATTGTTGTCTTGTCCTCCCTTATTCCCATCCCTTGCCTCGTTGCACCTTGAAACACTTGTGTATAGGCGCAATATAAATAAAATATCAAATCATATTTAAAACCCTCTGCATTATCCACAAGGCTTTCTGGGGCCTGGGTCCAAAATACCTTCAGCTATCCCTCTGCAAACACCTCCCCTCTCGAGCTCTTCGCTCCTCTACCTCTAACTACCTCAGGGTTAGTCGTTTTTTAAAGAAACAAGATGGGGTAGATCTCTTTCTTTGGCTGGGGAACTCCCTGCCACTCTGAAACTTGAGGAGAACCATCTCCGGTTCCTGAAGCATGTCAAGACCTTCCTCTTTGCTTCTGCCTTTGCCCGCCCTCTTCCCTGCTAATCTGTTCTCTCTTGGCACTGTACACCTGGCCTACCCTCTGTCTTCTGGGCCCACGTGCCTGCTCACCCTGCCACACCACTGCACTGCCCTGCCTCCGGGCCACCCCATGCACTGGGGTCTGTAGCTCTATCCATACATCCCCCACACCTGTCCTGCACTTATCGGACATACCTTGTCTGCTGCCCTAATCCCAGCACTTGCCACTTGCTGGCTGCACTACCATTGTTTGTTGTCTTCATTATTTATTTATTTATTATTTATCTGCTTTCTCCGTTGCTCCACACTTTCCACTTCTCCCCCTCTGCCATGCACCTTTTCCCTCACCCTCTCCCATGCACTTGCACATTCTCAATGTTACTAGGCCTAGTAAGATTGTTGTTTTGTTCTCCCTTGTTTCCCCTCCCATGTCTGGTCGTGCTCTGAAACACTTGTGTACGAGCGCAATATAAATACAATATCAATATCAATATAAATGGTAAACTACATTCCTTAAAGAGAACATTTAGAGATTGTCGCATTGTTTTACTTTAATTGAAATCTCTTTTATAGGCCAGTCTTGGCCAAGAGGCATCAGGGTGCTGTACACCATCCAACAGTTCCAAAGTTATAACACAGCCACACAACAGTTTAAAACAAAGGTATGTTAAAAGACTAAGATATACTGAAAACATCATCTAAAAAGTGAAGAAATCAAGAAAATTAAAATGTACAGAAAATTCATGGGTGAGCCAGTGGAAACACATATATGTGTCTTGAGGACATGCCTTAATCCGAGTAGAATAGGAAGGATCAGAGACAGAATGCTTCATTACGAGTTTAGCGGTAGCCGTGCCCTTACTAATGGCACAGCTACCGGCAAACTCGCTACCGGCACCCGCGAATGGGCCATTACCGGCCCATTACGAGATGAATGGGCCGGTAATTGCCCATTCGCGGGTGCCGGTGTTGGTGGGCTCCCGATCCCTATGGGGCAGAATGGGGGTGGGGAGCATGGTTGCACCGGCACCGTTTATAACGGTGCCGGTGCAATCATGAGTTCTGCTTGCTGGTGCCGCTCTGCACGCCTTGTCTGACCAGGCGTGCTGAGCGGCACCCGCGAGCAGAACCTGCAATGTGGAGGTATGGTAGCAGCGGCGCTGGTAGCATTACCGGCTTCATTGTTGCCTTACCGCCACATTCGTAATGAGACCCTGAGGATTCCAGGTGCTGGGGTGGAAGGGCGTAGCCATGAAATACTGTAAAGAACAGGCCAGATTACATAAATTGCAAATTTGCATGGTATTAGCACTAGGGCAAAGTTTTCCCTATTTCTAAAAACCCTGGCACACAATCGAAAACCATTGCATCATGACAAGTGCAGTTTGGTATAGTATAAGCACCAGGGCAAACTTTGCCGAAGTGCAAAAATGCATTACAAATGTATGTTTTTAGCAAAAAGGGAATTTTGCCGGTAGTTCTTATACCATGCAAAACTGCACTTGTCATGGTGGAATGGGTTTCTAACATGTCTCAGTGTTTTTAGACATACGGAAAACTTTACCCTAGTGCTAACACCCTGCAAACATGCACTTGAAGCGGTGCAGAGTTCCTGTCATCTGGCTCCTGGGTATCCCTTAAATGCGAAGCATGGCTGAAACTGGGATACTTTGGGAAAATATTCCTCTTGACTAGTGTTAAACCCGGAATATGCACGTTAAAAGATCACACAAAAGTCACCATTATACACTGGTTTGTTAAGGTCTATAAAAACGTTCAGCTTGGAATAAATGAAACAATGTGTGGTTGTTTGAAACAAATACCAGAAATAAAAAAAAAAGAAAAACTGATGTAAATATGTTTTAATGATGGTGGCCTGACTACAAACCCAACCTCTGATACACAGGCACACAATGTATGGGACAGCGACTATTGTAACGATTGGCGGGCAGTCTGAGATATTTGCGGCCACACAGCGGACGTAAATTGAGCAAAGCACGTAGAGTGTATCATCAATCACACTACGAGCGGAACCCGGGCCGCGGCGTATAGAAATAATTGGAGATGCTGTTGAGGAGAAATATTTCGCTCTGTAGGCTGCTCGCTTCCACTTCCATCAATTCATTGGTGAATAGAGGCCTTGCACTGCATAAGAGCTCTTCTGCAGTATATCACAGGCAGCGATATGTTCCGGAAATTGCAGAATTGAAGGAAAGGCAACTTCTGAAAGAATCTATTGTACAAGGCTCATTGGAGGCAATGTAATACCTAAACGGGCAACAATGTTGAAGAATGTGAACATACAAAAATGAGTCAAACTCGCAGACGGTTGGTAAATAAGAACAAACATTATCCATGGTATCACAAGTCCATAAAATGAATACAGCAGTTATATTAAGTTATATTAAGAACAATTCTGAAATAGAAAATAAGTACAAAAGGACGTCAGAATATTCGTACTTGACTCTGATCCCTGAAAGATTTCTTGAATAGCTGCTTATCCAGTGTTGTGCCCTTTTAGCCTCATCCATCACCAGTGCCATAATCAACCATCCTCCCCCACTTTCCTTGACCTTGGCCCACACCTTATAACATTTCCCAAAAGACCCATAGTGCTAGGCAAATTCTGCCTCTGGGCAGGTTACTCTACTGACTCAAATATACTATGCATGATAGGAGATGTGATTTCACTGCGCTTGACCTAATGCCCTTCTAGTACACGTTGTATAAGTTACCCTATACCTCCTTTACCGGGCCCTGTACCTCCTGTTACCATCAATCCGCAAACTCGCCAATCTTGCGCCTATACCTCATTCATAGCCCGACAAATTCCTCATACCTCTCAGTACCCCAGATGAGTTTCGCATGTGGCTACACCCTAAATAGCTCATGGATAGCTCTCACAGGGCCCAAAGCCTTAACAACACAGACTCTCCTCCACCACAGACTCTCCTCCACCACAGACTCTCCTCCACTGCTTACAGGACCTCAAATATTTTGCTAGATGATATCTCTCATGGTTCGCTATACCAGTTCAAACCTGTCATGTCCGCTGCTCTCTACTCGGTTGCCTTGATAACTAAACATGAAATTAAACTCTTGAACTATGAACAACAAATATTACACTCAGGAGCTCAACATTGCGGAGAACTAGAAACAAAATATGGAAACTCACAGATCCCTGCTGAGGCGATCAACTTCAAAATCCATAGCAGAGGATACAAAGAAGGTCCCAGAGGAGCAGCCATGTCTACTTTCAATCTCAAGGAGCTGAGGCTGCATACAGATCAAAGGTCTTTAGAAAGATATACCAATAGGTGGGTAGCACATTACACAGCAATTGCACTCCTGCCGATAGACAAGGCCTATGTGACAAACGGAGTGAGTTAGGACAATTTACATTTCACTCTAGCAAAAACATGTTTAAAACCAAACATGTCCACGCAATGAGCCCGTCCATTTAGAGTTTTCTGAGATTTGCATGTGCCAGTCACACTATTTCTTTGTAGTCCATGTTCATTTTATATCAAATTTCAAAGCAGAAGCCTTTTCAAGTTTTTTGATTCAACATGTTTCACACAGCCACATCACCTGCGATCATCAGGGCTCCTGTGCAAAGAATAATTAAATACATATTTACATCCGGATATAACTCCTGGTGTTTTGAGATAGAAATGGGGTTCCCCCAACAATAAAACCCTACTAACCACAGAATCAGTGAGCTGGTGTAGGCAGTCGTGTCCAAATGTCTCATTTATCATGTGTTTGTATAGAGGGCTGGCATCTGCCTTAGAGTTTGTTCATGTGTGTTGAGATGGTCCCGTTGACTGTGATTTGGACTCACACACTTGTGACAAAACGGATTCCATTCTTCCAGGCAACAATTACTAATGTCCGGTCCAATGAACTCTCTCATGCGCAACATGCTTCTGAAATTAATAATGCATACCGCTATCCAGACATTGCCTTCAGTTGCCTTTCCCTCACCTGGAAGAACTACAACATATGAACATTTCACCACAAATCCACATAGGCCACGTTCCACTAGAATGAAAGTGCACTACCAGCACACTTTCCCAAAAATACTTAGACCCTTCAATGCCTGTCAATTGCTGGCCCATATCAGGCCTCCATTACATTGTTAATCTTATGAAAGCATTGTCCGCACTCAAGTCGCTGTCCACCAGGATTTGCTTGACCGATCATCCGCCCAGCTGCTACCTGCAGAATGGAACAGAAGCGGAATGTATACAAATAAAGGAGGCGTCCGCAGCTGGAAGGGAAAAAGCATCCCCTATGCTCGGTCCTTCCTGACCTCCCTAGTGCGGTCAAAACTGATGACCATGCCACTCATCTCAATCAGCTTGAGGGATGGCGGGCTCACTATGATGCTAGTCAGGGTAAACAAGGGACTTTGTGCTGCAAGCTGTCATTGATCCGACAAGGATCATCCCTGTGCCAATAGGTTTCAATGTGTGGATGGCTCCACTGCTGAACCTCCATGAAAAATGCAAAACCACCTACATCATGTATGCAGTGACATGCAGCTGTTCATGAAAATGTCAGTCCACCCAAAGAACTCAATCAAATCAGTGGCTATCTGTGACATGTGTCTAAAAAGGGATGAATGTGAACAGTTTCATTTGTGCAAAAACTGAAATTCAACATGCTCAATAACAATACCATCCCAATCCATCAGTCCCGAAATGTGGTGATCCCTTTCATAAAAATCTCTTATTCTCCCCTAAAAGTAACAATGTTGTCAACACCAACTTCCATTGCTTCCTATGTCTAAAAGGGCTTTTCTGCCTAACACTTGGACAATGATTTGCACTAAATATAGCAGAGGTCATCTCTTGCATTGGCTGCTGCAGAACAATCTTTCAGACAAATATATCTACAAACTTTAGAGAATCCAAATCTTCACTGCCTGTATAACACTAGCATGGAAGCACTTAGTCCACGTCAGACCCACACTGAAAAACCTACACTGGCCATCTTTAAAAAAAGAAGAGTGCTCTCAAACAGGCTGATTATTCCATGAAGCCAACAGTGGCCAGGCCCCTCCCTAAAGACAGACACTGATTGTGCCCTCCGAATCAACCAGAACTCTAAGATCAGCGTTCCAAGATGCCCAGCTGAACATGTAGATGGAAACGTTTTAGGGGACGGCTCATTCCAGATGTCTCAAAACTGATAGTATCAGGCTCCACATTGACAGGCAACTAAGTTCATCCACAGAATATTTTATGTACAACTCTCCTTATGTTGCCACTGATGCCTTAACCATGCCATGGAACCTCCTGTTTCAATCCATCGCTCCAATAGCTCTCAAAAACTGTCAATGGCAACGTCAGACCTTTACAAAATCGACAAATAATATCATTAAAACTGTCTCGCACAAAGGAAAATACATTTTGATATTTGTTTTATGTTACTTTAAAAATAATATTCGAGATGTAACCATCCACAATAAAGAAAATACACATACATGGGCATTTGTGGCATTCCTTTTATTGAAGGATTGAGCATATAATCTAAGAGCTCAAAAACGTGTTCAGATTGCGTCATTGGTGTAGTTCTTCGTACTGTGCATGTATCCCACCATGGGCAAGAACATTCAAATCGCTTTTGGGAACACTTTGGCATTCCTGTACTACAGCCCAGTATGAGTAAAGCCCATTCTCGTACTCCCAACAGCAGTTAGGTTCCAACTTTTGTCTTTGAAGACAGTGGGCCTCATTCCGAGGCTGGCGCTATCCATGGAGTAAATAGCACCATGGTAAGCAACCATGGAGCTATTTACTCCATGGAAATCCGGCATAGTGAATGGAGTAATTACCGGTCCATTCCAAGGTTGGAGGGACCGGTAATTCCCCATTCACCATACCGGTTCCCCATCCCCATTCCTGCCCCCATAGGGCTCAATGGGAATGGGGAAGGAGTAAATTACGGCACCGTAAATTACGGTGCCGTAATTTACTCCAAGGTCCCTTTGCGGGTTGGATTTTTAACTCCTGCTAAAAGCAGGCGTTAAATGCCAACCCGCAAAAGGGAACTCGGAATATGGTGGTAAGTGTTAACGGTCACCGTTGCCATTAACGGTGACCGTTAACCCTTACCTCCAGCCTCGGAATGAGGCCCAGTGTTTCAAATTGTTTCCATCCCTAGGTTGGACACATGATTTACTTGCATTAGGTTGTGCGTGGCTGTAAGAAGAACAGTGACCCTTTCAAAAGGATAGGATAATGGAGGCCTTCTACTATTCTACTACTTGTGTTCCTGCATAGCGAGGCATCACCTGGATTGTTAGTCCAACCATTTATGCAGTGCATGCCATAGCACATCCCAGGGATCTATTGTTCAGTGCCCAAGCATAGTTACCATCACTCATTAATACATAGAGTTGGGTTATCTGCTCCCACCCTCTTCTTCGTGCCATGAGCCCAAATCAATCTCTTTGTCAATTCATTGGATCTTGGTTAGCCCCCACTCTCTGCAACATGGATACTAAGCCCCTGTTTGACCACCTTGACAACCTTGGAATCCCCTATTCATACTTTGCTGATGGCACACACATTCTGCTGAAACTCACTCGGAACCACACCCTTGACTCTGCCAACAACAACCAGACGTACAGCATCATTCAGGCCTGAATGGCGGAACATAATTTCTGCCTGAACGATGACAAAACAGAGCTTCTCATCGTGGGCTCCTCCAGCTAAAACAATTGTAACTACCTTTCACCTCCTTCTCCATCAATGGCAACATTACCATGGTGCCCAGCCACATGAAAACCCTGGGCATTTACCTGGATGCAGAACTTTCTCTAAATAAACATGTTAAGGCCCTTGCCTCATCAGCAGCTTATTCCACCAAGCTCATTAACCACAGCAGAGAGTTCTGATCAGCAGACGACTGCCTCACTCTATCCAAAGCTATTATTGGCAGCAAACTGGATTACTGTAATGCTATACTCTCTGGCACTTCTGTGAAAACCTTAACTAAACGTTAATTGATCAAAAATAATGCCCTTTGGGAGGCCTACAGCATGAAGAGAACCAATCACATTTCCCAAGCAAGGTGAGAGGGCCACTGGCTTCCCGTCAAAGCCTGCATTGAGTTCAAAATCCTATTGATAACCCATTGGTGCATCCATAATGCCGCACCCGTCTTCCTCAGGAAGCGCATCTCCAAGAAAACACACCAGCACTGCTTACGGTCTTCTGCTGCCCTGAACCTAGCCATACCCAGATTCACAAGGAAGAGAGCCGGAGGAGCCAGCTTTTCGGTCACAGAACCACCCCCAACGGAACACCCTACCACCTCTCCTCCAAGATGAACCCTCATACCTAACTATTAGAAAACGACTCAAAATCTATTGTTTAACAAATATGCCTAAAGCATCCCACTCTTGTATGATCTTTCTATGATTGTATCTTTTCCAATATGTACCAGCACTGTGATAGCTATGGGTCTGGGCCCTGTCAACAAATGAAATAAATACATACATAAGTTACTGTTGGGCTCATCAACACAGGGCAAGATTTTGCATTCCAGTCACAGTGAGCATGTGCTATGCCATGAAATTGACTCTGTGCCACTATTAGAGAAAGGGATGAAGAATAAACATATGTCTGTGTTGATCTACCCAGAGAAGGACTGTGCCAGACAAACTTGAGTTGTGGCTGATATACTATACTAGATGGCAGAAAGTTGTAGAGGATGTCAACTTTCTCAGGAGCTGTATCTATTCTCACCCATGGCTCATCCCTCACACTTCCACTGTCTCCAAGTTGTAGGGAACCCATAGATTTCATATATCTACCCATTGTCAAATTAGAGGTACATGTAAGGTCCATGTCAACCACTGTTACACTAGATGAGAATTGGCCTTAGGAATCACAGCTGGCAAGTGGTGTTGAATGCAGCATATTTGCAACATGCTCTTCTGTAATATTAGTGTTTTTCCTATTGTTGAAACTACAGCACATTACCAAATGTATGCTAATAGACCACCACCGTCCATTTGAGTCTACATTCATTCTGGGGTGAGCAACACATGGGGTTAAACCCCACAAGGGTAATTGTTCCATATTTGTCCAATGTGAGTGCCCCTCTGCTATCTCCCCCCCACCCCAAAGTAAAATCTGATTGTGAAAGACTGATGCTTCTGTAACATGACCTCTGCATTTATACATGCGACAGGTGAATGTGTACATGGAACGGGGAGGTGGGGGGGCAGTTGCTATGCATATAATGCTATTCTTTTTGTGGTCCTGAATGACATGTAATTGATCCAAATCTGGACATCATTGAATAATGCTTGAAATGTCTTAATGTGAAAGCTGGCACAACACTGCTGTATGAACGTATGGAGGGAGCTGCTATACATTTATAAAATAACATGACATAACTGTATTCCTCTCTATGGACTGTGGCCTTGAACTGTCTTTAATGCACATGTCCCAGAAAACATCACAACTCATGCACAAGGGAGGAGGATTTTGGATATGTTTGCCGCAAAATGTGAATCACCCTTATTTCGTTCAAGTAACTTGCCTCAATACATTTTGATGAATCATTGATCTCTGATACAGAAATATATTTTTTAAAAGCTTAGTAGAAACTACTGATAAAAACACTTTTAACATAAAAGTATGAAATAAAGTTGTAACCAAATTCAATCATTTTGTTTAATCCTAGACATTGTTTACAGTCACAAGGGCAACATTCTAAGCAAATTGACATTATTTCCTTTGTCGTGCAATGTGGCAAGCACATTCCTAATTTATTAATCAAGTGACATCATTCTTCTATAATCCCAGACAGAGTGCCTTCACGCCCAGAAAGGGGCTGCAGACACAGTGAGGTGTTTGGCACCCCAATGCTTAGATGCAGGAGAATCTTTGACTTTTTGGCATGGTAAGGTGCACAATGGGCTGTCAGGCCAAACTGAGCACACGGGCAGCATGTTGTGTTCCAAATTTGAATTCTCTCAGTGGGCCTACCTGAGGCTGGGTTTTTATCGTATGGTTGGGTGCACGGAAGCACAAGTTCGTCTTCTTTTCAGGCAGACTTTCAGATGCAAGGATCACTTACCAAGTAATGAAGCCACTTCAGGCAACCAATGCACGTGTTCCACTGTCTTGTCCACCCAGAATACTAAACTTGGTTGAGATGGACAAGCCAACGTTTCCAACATGGATGCTGTATAAAATCCGAGGCATATCAAGCACAACATTCCTTTTGGACAATTTCTACGCCTAAGGCGGAATAGCCCCTCCAAACACGTGTATGACGATGAGGCGAACAGATTGAAAGCAAGAGGCAAAGAAAGAGGCAAGAAAGAGGCTATGGTAGAAAACAACCGAGAGGAGCTGCAAAAAGAGCGTGGGATATTAACAGGGAATCTTTGTTAGAATTGAATAGAACTAGAACATCCACTACAGACCAAAGGATAGTTTGTGTGTCCACATACACCAATCTTTCGTACAAAATCTAAAACTGTATCAAACGGAACAGGAGGATTCTGAACAGTGGTAGTTCATGTTTTAATTAACCTATCTATGCCTTTAAGAAGAGCTCATGCATTGGTGACCATATAATACGCCATGAAGTAAAAAACAACAGTAGATGGCTACTTTAAATGAAGTCTTTGGGGTCTAGGAGCAGTTAGTGGTCATTATCTGTGTGGAAATTGCACTATGTGCCACAGACAGCTCTTACCAAAGAGATTGATATTGGTTTAGATTGCAATTGGAACTTGAAAAAGTAAACCAAGTGTAACCCAAAAATGGTGATCTACATGATGATGTGTCCGTGTGGGCAGACATACATTGGCAATACTGAAAGATGTGTCAAAAACGAGAATGATTGAATATCTTACCGCCTCAGAAAACGTGTGTTAACAGCTCCGTTAGTGAAACATTTTGAAGAAAAACAACATCATCTGGTGGAATTTAAATGGGTTGTTCTATGGCACATCACTGGCCATACAGAAGAGAAAGGAAAGAAAATATTGACCGAACTAGAGCAGAAATGTATATTCAGATTACATAGTGATATTAATGGTCTAAATGAGAAAGTCGAATGGGACTCACTTATTGCACGTTCAGTCTTTTGTATTGGACTGTGTGTTAAGAACAGTTCAAATATTTTCTCTTGGAGCCCTAATATAATGGGCAGCGGTGGAAATGGAAAAAAAATGTAAAGCAGGATCACACAAGGGGCCGGTTGGCGTTGAAGTATGGAGGAGGGGGTAGAGATCTGAGGGGGTGGAGTTCCAACGAGACAGACCTGGCAGTTGAACTCTGCTGAACGGAAATGTTCAAAATAATATTTTTAAAATATTGCAATTTCTTTCATGCTGCCTCTTTCCAAACTCGACACTGTACATCAATTCCACTTTTAAATCACGTACATGGCAGTGTTGCAGCCAAAATAATGTTGGTAATGCAGAGATGTTTAGTATATTAAGGAACTGTGGGATGTATCAACCCACTCATACAAGACCTGCAACATCACTGTGCATTGCTGGCAGCAGAAACATCATAATGGCCGCCGGAAAGCATGCTGCTCGCCAGAAATCACCAGAAAATGCACAGTGAAAACCTGAAAAATAGGCCTCCATCTACTTTGTGCCTATGTCAGTAGTGAGCACAGGAGATCAGTGGCCAGAACCCAGCATTGGGCTACCCACCAAGCAGCCTGAAACCACTTGGAAAAAGCAATGCTGATTGCCAAAAGAAATACAGAGCTGTTTGGGAATCTGTTTTCTTGATTGTCAAAAATGTGCTAAAATCATGGCTCATAAAACCACCAAAAATATCCAACCTTCTTGATGGGTTTCACATTACTCTACAGCAAGGATCCACATCAATACAATATCAGCAAGAATCATATGCTATCAGAGCAAAATCCCCTTTTAAAGATACTGATGGAAAGACAGCTGTCAGAAATGGGTGCAGTACCATTACTCGCCTCTACCAAGAAGCCAGCGTTTTAAAACCATTTGTGTAAACTTATACATTGAACCTCAAACCATGCTAAAAAACAGAATTCCATCAAAATGCCGTAGAGAGTGCCAAACATTGATTCATGTTGAAAAAGACTTGATTTAAAGATATGTTGCTTATTCAAAATGTATCCATGTATTTTTTTTACAAGGAACTATGTTGCCATTGACCAGAAGGTAATCTGATTTAGTTAAAACTTTCAAGAGGCTGTTTTTCCCTGAGAACCCTTCACACCTTGGGCCTTGCCACCAAAAGGGAGGATGTCGCATGGACATGTTAATCAGTTGGGGAGGAGATTCCTCTGCCGGCAGGAGAAAGAGACAATGGAGTTTCAGCTGAATAGAAAATGCTGATTTGGGTGTGACTGGTCAACATCTGCTCTGGCAGGAAACAAGACATGTGACCCTCTGAGTCAGCCCAGCTCTAAGGGGCGGACCAGACTGAGATGTGAATTGAATTGAAAGCAAAGGAATGTTTTTAAAAAATGCTTATAACAAAGTGTACCAAGCTGACAAAAATATGAAACTTTGGGATTGTTGAAATGAAAAATTCACTCACAATTTAAGACTAAGCTGAAATCTGTGCGATGTTCTAAGACTAAACCCCGGAATGTATTCATCTTGTAGCTTCTATGTTTATGCTAGCGACAAGAAAAATTACAGAGATGTGACCAGATGGAGTATGTATGCCTGTGTAAAATGTGGTGCAGAACCAATATTGGGAAACCCACCAAAATCACGAATAAGTAGTCATTTGTGAACCCAAGCTCGTAGGAACATGGGATGTGAACAGAGACATGCCTTAATTAATCTGTGATGTGTATATGTATTATGAACAACTTGTACATCATGGAAATGTGTTTTTGGTGAAAATAGATTTTCTATGTAAAAGCAAAGGGGAGAGATTTCAGTTAAGCCATAAAACACAGCATCACTCTGACACATATGACACACTGCTCCTGTCTCAAATCAGGGGACAGGAAATGCTCTGACCTTTCAGGATCCTTAGAGGGTTAGGCATAGAGAGTCAGCCTCCCCACCCACTTTGGAAACACATAAATAGGGACTGCTGAGACCAAGAGACAAACACACTTTTCAACTACTCAACTATTCTTGGCGAAGCACGCTGCAGGACTCCAGACTCCAGAACTCAGACTCCAGACTCCAGAACCAAACTCTAGAACCCAAACTCTAGAACCTTGAAGCAGCGAGGCCTAACACACAAGCTGAACCCTTTTCAGCAGGCTTCAGAATCTTTTGCAAACCTGATTCTAACCCCTAAAGTTCCACGGGGCCTAACCAAACCATTCAACATCCTGGCTGAGCTGTGTTGCTTCTAGCTAAGAACCCTGCGCTAGAACCAAAATCCAGACCCAGAGAAAGCAGTGCTGTATCCAGAACCCATCAGATCCAGTTCAAGAGGCCACCCAGACTGCCGTGCAGTGCTGAGAGCAGAACCCAGTGTCTGAGACCGTCCGGTGGCGAGTAAAGCCAAACCCTTGACCAGATCTTTGATGAGGCCCACTCCATTCTAAAGCCTAGGAGTGAGTATCTAGTCTAGAACTGTACATAGCCAAACTCGGAGTTTAAAGTAATTCTATTCCACCCATTTCAACCTGTCCAGAACTGCATTATAGAACCTTTTGTACCTCCTGAATTCTTCTCCACATAAGTCTGTGATAATTGTAGCAATAATCATCTTTGCGCTGATATTGTCTGAAGAGGGACAAGTGTTTTGACGGACAGAGGTCAGAGCGGTGGCGCCGCGGTTCTGGTGGCTGCCTGTTGAGTGTCTTGCTTCTTCATAGCTCCTTAGTATAAGTCCATATTGATTCCTACTCTTTAAAGAGCGATCTGTCATTTTTGAAATCTTGACTTTATTTCTGAAAAATCTACCTTCACAAAAACCTCAGTAACTTTTGAACCGCACGTCCTAGAACCAAAATTTAACTGCCATTTTGAAGCTAAAATCATAAACTTTCTACAAAATCCAAAATGACACACCAATTCCTTATAGTTCTTTCTGTAATCGTGATTCACGCAGGTGGAAAAATTGGCAAGAATTGCAATTTGGCTCAATTTAATTTTCTGTCAAAATAGCTGTTTCTTGCTTTCCACTGCTGAATTCCGTTTTCAATCTGATAATCATCCATGAATCATTGCTAGTGTTGACCTGAACCAATCCAAAGTAATTCTCACTAGTGCTGAATATCCTTTAGTGAATTAAAATCATTTTAGCATATTTTCCCTTTCATACAATCACATTCAAAAGCATTTTTGGTCTGTGTTTAAAATCATACCTGTTTTCTCTAAGCTTGCTGGGGGAACTGGGATTGAACTGCATTATTGATTGTATTCTTGAAACCTGTGTGCCCTCATTTCTATCTCTTCACATTGCATACAGGGGGAGTGAGTAGTCACAGGGGAAAAAGTGATCATAGTATCTTTTGATTGAAATCATATCAAGTTATTTCTTTGTTGCATTCTTTCCCATCTTGCATTTACTTGAATCATATAAAGTATTCTCTGCTACAGTGTCCTTCCTATTCCTACTCCTAAGTGATTAAAGAGATTGTTGATTTTGTAATATTACCCATTGTTGATTACTGTCCATCTTCATAAGTGTGCTATTCAGATATTATTTTGTTCATAAAAGTGTGATATGTATATTGTTTAATTCTTCAAATAAACCTTTTAATTTGCAAAACAAACCTACTTCTTGTCTCAGTGAGGTCAGGGAGATCCTAAGAGAGGGGCGTTACATAAGGGTTCATCATCCAGATTTAAAGAACTTTGACATAAAAATATATAAATAAGGGCTGTCATTGGGCATCCTAGACTAGGCATTGACTTAGTTGGAGTGCTGGATTGAAGTCACTTACAGATTGGGGGCTCGTCTGGGATTTCTGGATTAGAGCTACCACTTCTGCAGCTTAATAAAGTGTGCTAACTGACAGGATACATACATCCTGTTGGGCTACTACGCTGTGTTACACTGTAAAAACACCCCTCAAAAAGGAACACTCTCAGGAAATGGTCTGTTTTGCAAAATAAAATAATAAACTTCTGTAAATCAGGAAGGAAATCAATTTCCAGAATGGCATCATTGGTAGACATCTCGATAACTATAGAGCACCTTTTACATAAGCTATTTGTGAGAGGTGAGTGGACTGAGCAGTACCAGAATGTGTGGTTGCAGGCAATCACTCAACAGGTCACTGCAACTGGGTTAGATATCTGGAGAGATCAGGGTCCCTTACATGTGGCCCTGAGTGAACTATATATGGCCCCTAAGGCCAAGGATGAGCACAACAAGATTGCCAGGGTAGCGGCATATTTATATTTATCTATGGGAGCCATACAGAACAAATGTGCTGAAGGGCAAGATCTGGCAAGTAGGCAACTGATGGCATTAGAGAAGGCCCAATCTGATCTGGACTTTTCTGAGCAGAGGCTGCAGAGGAGCCAGGAGTCAGAAAACAAAAGTAGGCAGTATATAATTAAAATAAAAGAGGATATGGGTACCCTGCAACAAGAAAGGGCAGACCAGGATACCAGAATGCTGGCCTTGCAGAAGGAGTATCAAGAAGGTTTGGACTCCCTACTGCAGAGCCAGAAAAAGCTGGAGCAACAACTGGACTTCAAAGGGGCATGCACAGTGCAGGTAGCCACCCTGCAAAGCCCACTAGATAGAGTGAAAGCAGAGAGCAATACATTGATTTTGAAAGACCTGGACACCCAGGCAGAATTTGAGGAAGATCGTCAGAAAGCTGGTGCCCTTCAAAGGCAGAGGGACGACCTGGTGGCACAGAGACAGGCTCTTGCTCATGAAAGGGACACCTTAGGTCAGGAAGTCTGCCACTTAAAAGGGAAGCTGGAGGAAAATCACCTGGCCCTCCAGGGACTGGGTGATCTCCAGAAAGAGCATCAAAACTTGTTGGAGCACACCAGGAGGGTGGAAGATGCTCTGGCAAGAAAGGAGCAGGCCAGTAGCGATGGGACTCAGGAGGTAACCCTCCTGCAGCAAAGACTAGCCCAGTACTCCAGGACAAACCAGGAAGCACAGAGAGAGAGTGAGGCTCTCTGCCAGCACAATGATAGGCTCCAGCAACAGGTAGCCATTCAGGAGAGACTAATAGAGTCTAGTAAGGCCTTGATTGAGGAACTGAAAGCACAGGCTCTTGCATGGCAACAGGGAGCAGGGGCTGACAGAGATGAGGTTCACTGGGAAAGGGAAACACCTGAGCATAGCCTCAGGAGCCCTAGTACCAGAGGCCTTCATCTCTCCCAGTCCCTGGACTCTGCCACCCCAATGTCCCCTGGCGCACATGAACCCAGGGCCACGGGGATGGCAGATTACTATCCAGTCAGAAATACGGGACTCATGGACCAGTACCTCCCAGGCATGGATGGGCAGGCATCTGGATATGGGCACTCAAGTACTGTGAAGTTTAGTGGGGAACCCCAGGAGAGTAGGCCCACTAAGGGCATCCTGAAAACCTCTGCCCAGTTAGGTCAGTGGGGGGTACCCATCAAATTCTGGGAGCAAAGAGGAATCAGCAGACTCCTCTGAGCATCCCAGGACACAGGAGACTAGGTCCCCACATTCTGCCAGCCATTACCAGGCTTGCAGAATCCGGGAACACTTGGAAGATCAGACAGGCACCTCTGGGAGCAGTGCTTCTGAGTCAGAGGATGAATGGACCAGGGTTACCTGAACCAAGAAGACCAATAAGGCAAAAAAGGGCCTTGCTTAAGGACCCCTTAAATCAGATTAAGGCAATAAGGAGTGTCATCACGCCTTATCACAAGAATGCCAAGTATTCTGTGTGGGAACACTTAGAGCTCTTTGAGCAAATGATGGAGACTTTCCATTTAAAAGACAGCAGTAGCTGCATTCAGTACGTAAAATGGACATTCTCCCCAGAATACTCCAGTTTCTTTCCAGGGCTGGAGGACCAAAATCATTCAAGATGGTCCACATATAGGGCTGCCATCTTAAAGCACTTTTCTGTTCATAGAAATCCCCAAGAGGCTCGTAAGGCAGCCTACAATTTACAATGTGGGGAGGATCAGGCCCCACAAGAATTTGTCCAGGAGTTGAAGCGTGTCTTTGCGCAGACTACCAAAAGGGTGCGCACGGATAGTAAAGAATTTGTAAATACGTTTTTCCATGCCTTACCCAAATACATCATGACCCAGCTAGTGAGAGATTTTCATGAGAAAAGGTCACTAGATTGGGTCATTAAACAGGCCACCCGAATCTATGAGGTGCAGAAGCCCATAGAAAATAAAAATAAAAATAATGCTCATAAAAGCCCCAAACCAACCAGCACCCCTGCTGCTGCTAAGGTAGCAGAGGTAAAGGTTGCCCCTTTTTAGATTTGGAGATAGGGGGGCCTAAAAACCTGCCTGCACAGAATAATTCTAAGCCCAGTAGGCCCTCGGGCCAGTCACAGACAGGGAGTCAAGGAGGTAGTCTATCAAATGGGGTCCCTCACTCCCCTGACTATGTAAGTCCCCGCTAAAAGGGAAACCGACACATCCTGGGTTATGTGTGGACTCCTCCAGCCCAAGGGGGGGGGTCTAACCAAGCACCTAACCCAGGGAACTTCCCTCCTAACTTCCCCCAGGAGGGCAGAAATTCACCAAATCCTGGACAGAACTTTTTCCCCAGGTATCCACAAAATTTCCAACCCCAAAATCATCCATCCTTCTTCCCCACTTCCCTGAGCCCAGTCCACCTAATCCAGGAGAGGGGAGGCCAAGGGTAGAGGGGTACCCAAATTTTTCCTACCCCGGGGTATTACCAGAGAAGGGATAGCTACCCTTCCCGGGAACAGCCCAGGGGAGAAAACAGACCCCCGTATCAGCCTGACCGGGTTTCACAGTTAGAGCGCCAGGTCCAAAATATGGCACAGGGTCTGGGTCGCATGCTGAGGGCTCAACAGGACCCTCAGATGAGCATGCCAGCGCAGAATGCCCCAAACTCTGGACCTGGGGCTCCAGAACAATGACAGGGGCGGCACCCTGACAACCCACCGGTTCCCAGGGAGGAGGCACAAGGGGAAGGGGGGTGTAAAGCCTTGGAGGAAGCTTCCTTCCCCACTTGTAAACAGCCCCTGGAAACCCAGGAACCGGAAACAAAATCTCCTGCCCCTGAAAGCCTGCCACCCAAGGAGCAGAGGGGGGGTAGGAGAAACAAAGGACCCAAACAGACCCATTTTGAGGAGGAGGTACAGATCCTCCAATTTGAAGGAGAGGGATCCTCAGAGGATCCTGGGAAAAGCATCTTCTCCTTCAGAGATGGGGGAACTCCTCCCAAAGAAAAATGGGTCCCAAGGGATTCACATCCAGACTGGGTAGATGTGGGGACTGAGCTAGCGCCACCCATCATCCCATCCCAGAACCAACAGCAAGAAAATCCCCAGGTTCAAACCCATCCTGGTGACTGCCTCCAAAAAGGGGGGGTGGTCCAGAACCGGAACCAGGGGAACTCAAAACTGCTCCTATCTCCAGTTGCCAACTTTTTCTTTCAGATTTCCAGAACTCCCCACAGAATTCCGCCCAAATCTCTTCTCTCTCAATGTCCAAAACTAAAAGAATAGCCCACCAGTTGTCCAAAAATGTGCATTATCTGTGCCCCCTTGTGGAGAAGGAGGGAAGGTACTATGCCCTGGTTCAAGTACAGAGGCAGGATACAATTTTGGCACTGATGGACACTGGATCCCAAGGTACCCTTCTGTCCAAAAAGGCCTTTGATGAAATAAATTCAGAAAGGGGGACAAATACCAAATTCCTCTCACCTCTCTTCCTGGACAACTTCAGAACTTTGACGGGAAGGAAATTCCCGTCGAGGGGACTGTGGATTTGGACATTAAAATTGGGCGACACAAGGTGAAACACCCGGTCATAGTAGTGACTCCAGAAGGCACCCCTTGTTTACTAGGGAATGACCTCCTGAGAAGGTTGTCACCCCTAATAGATTGCGTAAACAAGGTCCTCTGGACCCAGACTAGCCGACCAATAAAATTAAAACAGAGTGTCAACCATGTTATCTTAAACGGCACATGCCACATGGTTGAACAAAAATCTGACCAAGTAGAATTTCACTTCCAGAACAACCAAATTCCAGACGTGACAGTAGTAGCAGTAGGAAACAGACTCGTGATGGGGGGTCCTCTCTATTTCTGAAAATCAACCTTCCTTCCAGTTTAAGGTGGTATTCCACACCGGAAGGAAACACTCTGAAATTCTTTACCAATCCACAATCAGACATCCCCACTCCAATAGTCCAGAAAGATGTGAAATCAACTCAGAGCCTGGCTGATATTCAGCAAATTGGAGAGCAGTTGTTCATCCCTGTTCAGTTAAATGAAGGGAAGGACTCTGTTCTCGCCCGGTGTGTGTGAACAATGGTAAGAGCTTCATCATCGAAGCCATGTTCCGCCAACTCCCAAAAGATCCAGCCATTCCCACATTCAAACTGATAGACAAATGGGAAATGGATTTGGAAGCACCCAATTCCAAACATCTCCTGCCAAGCAGGTGTATGCTCAAAATCTCCATAGGCAACAAGAGCATAGTCCATAATTGTTGGGTCATGCGAGACGTCACTGCCGCCTTTTACTTAGGCAGTGACATTCTCAATCGCTTTGCCATTAGTTTGAACCTAATAAACTTTAAAGCTCGGTCCCGATTAGCGGATAATCCCATGGGCTTTGATGATCCAGAGAAAGCATTTAGGTCAGCTCAATTGCTACCTTATGCAGTTGAAATTCAGATTGAAGAGGAAGTCACCATCCCAGAAAGGACCCGATAATTCTCCCTGGAAGTGAAAGTTAAAAGAGGACAGAAATTGAAAAACCCTGATGCTTATATTCATCTAAATGCTGTCTACTGGAAAAAGATCAAGGGTCATTCCAAAGTAGAGGGACCAGACAAAACTGGAAATGACTTAGCTGATCAGCTGGCCAAAACCAGGGCCATCCAAGGGGATCTAATATAGATTGAGTCCCTGTTGGGGGAAATCCAGGTCACTGCTATCACTAGGTCCCAGACAAATGCTCACAATAATCTTTCAACTGCACAATGGAGTAAGGAGACCCCAGATGCTGATTTGATTACGGCTCAAAAAGGGGATCCAATAATTGGTAAGTTTTATCAACACATTGCGGACCATGAGAACTTTCCCCTGATGGATACCAATTACATTGGGAAAGAGGACCTCAGGTTGTTGATGAAATGTCCATAAATATTCCGAATCCAAGGCGGTTTGTTGGTAAGGAAATCCCTAGCTGGCCATGATCAGTGGGTGGTTCCTACCTCATCCGAAGCCTGATGTTAAGTCACGCCCTTGATGCGGCCACAGCCGGTCATAGGGGGTTTCATACAACACTTGAAATCTTAAGAGAGGTTGCATACTGACCACACATGGGGCAGGACCTCGACCAATACTTGAGATGTGTCTTGTGTGTGCACAATTTCAGCCAACATCGCTCACACACCGTGCGCCTCCCCAAAAGAGGGGGATGACACTGCCATAGTCAGATTTGCAAGTAGATTTTATCGGGCCCGTGATTCGCTCCTCTAGGGGAAATAAGTACATGTTGACCGTGACATGCTTATTTACTAAATGGGTGGAATGTGTCCCGGCCCCAAACTGCAAGGCAGAAACAGCAGCTGCCCTGATGATCAACTACATCTTTTCGCGTTTTGGTCTCGCCCAAAGGATTGAGTCAGACAGAGGTAGCCATTTCACCAGCGAAGTAATGACAAAGATGTGGGAGATACTTGGGGTTAAAAGGAAGCTACATATTGCTTACCGGCAGCCTCTAGTGGTGCAGTAGAATGATACAACAATACCATTGTGAGCATATTAAAAACAATAAGTGGCAGATTCTGGGACATGTTGGGATATTCGATTACCTCTTGTCCTAATGGCCATCAGATCTACCCCTTAATCTGCAACTAAAATGACACCGTTTGAGCTGATGACTGGATGTAGGATGGTGCTCCCACAGCATCTGCTTCACAGGACCCAAGAGCAGACATTGATCAATGCCTCCACAATTTATGAGTATGTTGAAATTTTAAGAAAACACCTTCAACATGCTTTTGCCTATGCTCAGCGAAATCTAGAAAGATCAGCCGACAGCATGAAGACCCACTATGACTTGAAGACTACCAGAAAAGGATACAATGTAGGAGACCGTAAATCGCTGTTTAAGACATGGAGATTTTTTAACAAAATGGTACACAATCTCTATTTTTAGGCACAGAAATAGCTTGTATTAACTTTACAGTATGTTTGAGTAATAATACAAATATTATGGTGATATTCTACTTACTTTTTTTCTTAAATTAACAGGTAACTTCTTAGTTCTTCTTTGTTCTTCGAATTCGGCTGCTTCTTTTCAGGAGACTGGTCTTCACTGCAATTGTAAAAGATTCAAATTAGTAAATTTGTTTGTATATAGCGCTGTTTTTAATTTAGATATTGATTTTTTTAATTGAAATCCTCAGTGCCTTCTTCAAAACCATTAAACTAATTTATTTACATAAAATACATTGCATCAGTTCAGTACATATGATATGTTCTTAATGAACAAATTGTATTGAATGACTAATTGTAGCAAAAAAAATATCTTTACTATGTCTTGTGAAATTTATAATATACCAGTGAATACCACTATTTCTGTAACTAAGCTGTTCTAGTTAATAGTGCCTCAATGTCATGTCTAAATTAAAGTAATTAAGTAAATAAATAAATAAAAACAAAAAAATATGAAATTGTATAAGTATTTTTTTTAAAGATTTAAACATAGATTGTGCTTGCATACAATTTTGTTTGAATATATGTAGTGTATATATTTCATTTAAAAAATGTTAGTTTAACATGATTTGAGTGTGTGTGTATAAAGAAAGTAAATAGTATAAAGGTTTATAAGTGATAGTTGATTTTAGGAAATTGAAAAAAATACAGTAAATTCATTTTACAGATTACACAAGCTAAAAGTCTGTTTGAAAATGTGTTCATCTACTGTACAGAAAATATGCATACCTGAAGTTTGTGTTCATGCATATGGATATGCATGGAGCTGCAAGTAGAAATCTTGGAGACTTGTACAGTATTTCTGGCAGATAGTGCTTGCCAATGATATGACACTTGTACTCAAAGAGATTCACAGTACGTTTGCAGTGCTGATCTATGATCAGGCAGTTAGATGTAGAGGCCTTGAATGTGATTGGTGCATGGTCATGTGACTTCTTAGCTACATCCAATGAGGAAATGGCAGAGAGAGTGAAGTGGAAATGGTAGAAGGGCTGTTCATGTTACGATATGTCCGCAGACATGGCGGTAGTTCGCGGACATCGGGAGTTACATCCAGGGACTTTTGGGTTCAGAAGTCATGCAAATGAGAATGAGTACTGAAAGGGATTGGTCAGGAAAGTTTAGTGAGTGTGTTGTGCCAGAAGAGAGTTTCTCATATACTGTTTTTGCTAAGAGAACAACAGATAGCTATGTCTGTGTGTTTTAGGAAAAAGATTGTATGGATTTTGGGAGATTCATGGATATATTGGTTGAAGGTGCATGCAGAAAGCTGTGGAGTAGCTGTAGATCTTGGATTCCCACATGTGGAAGTACACTGACATGGAGTACGTGGAATGAAGTGGTTGGACTTGCTACCTCTCTGTGCTACTTTGGAGACAAAGCAACATCCAGACATAATTGTAATTCATTGTGGAGGGAACAGTTTAGGACATGTGACTGGATTTTTTTTGCAATTTGCTATGAAAGAAGGACTTGGGAAGGTTATGGACATGTTTCCTAATTCTCAAGTGATATTTTCACGGATTGCGCAGGGACAAATGTGGCTTCGTTCTTCTTCATTTGGTCCACAAATGGAAAAAACAAGGCGCAATGTTAATAAAGCTGTTTGTGCCTTTCTAAAAGATTTTGGCATGTCTTCTTTTCACAATGAAAATATTCTGTTTCGTAGTACAAACATTTTTCGCAGAGATGGAGTCCATCTTACTTATGGTGGCAATCAGATTTTTTCTGAAAGGCCAGGCGAGGCCTCTGATTTGAAATCCATTTTTCTAATGGGAAAAGACACTGACATATCCATGCCAGCCCAAACCTTAACACAGCGATGGGGCCTAGTGAAGTCAAAATAGGTGTCTTGCTGATAATGACACAATGAACAGTGTATTAAGGAACATGTGGGACTTTCTGAAGTTGAAACACAGAGTATGATGAAGAGTAAAATCAGATTACACATTGAAAAGAAACTTTGCTGACTGAGAGACAAAAGCAGCATTTTTCATTGAAACTTGCATACATCAAAAGGCTGTGCACTATGACAAATCAGAACACAAAGTGGGCCTCATTTGCAAAATACCAACCTTTGTTAATATCGTTCCTTTCAGGTGAATAAGGCCCAATATTTAGCACGAAAATGGGAATCATGTTAAATAAAAATGCATTTTCAAAACAATCTTCCCCTACTCCTGGCTTTGCTCAGACTTCCCCTGCTGATAAACAATTAACTTGAACCTTCCAGGCCCATGCACAAGGATGTAGCCAGAGTGTGACCCGTATTTATTGGTGGGCTGTAAAAACACAGGCAGCAATTAAGTAAAGCAGAACTTTGAAAAATACCCCAAATTGAAAACATTTTGTGGACTAGGTTTTGGCTTCACTGGGGGATGCCATGCCATAAAGAGAAGATATAATCATTGCAGTATCCTTTAAACTCAACTTTTGAGCTCCGCAAGAGTGATTGATCATTGTATTGCAGGCTGCACCAACAATGAGGCCACAGGGTTTTGGGAAGCAGTTCAATAGAAATTAAACCTACATGGAGAATGGCAAGTTAAGATTTGCATACATGTTCATATTTTGAAGATTCTCAAATAGTATGGACTGTCATAACTGGTGATTTTCTCAGCATCGATAAGTCGCACCAAGTTCAATCCGGTGTCATTTTAGAGCTAATTTCAAGCCGATTGTGTTGCCATACATTTCATTCATGTGTTTTTGTAGGACTCAAGTTATAATGGAAAAAGTGTTTCTAGCTTTCCTACAAATGTCTTGAATCTGAGAGTTGGGGAGCTAATGACTTACAAAATCAAATATCTGGTTAGGAAGTTTCATATTCCCAACTAGTTTTCAAATAAAGGGTGATAAGATAAAATAAAAATAACCTCAACCGATGCATCACCAGGAAGGGAATATTAATAGCTATATATTATGGCATCTATCACTTACTCAAATTTGCCATGTAGTGACTTTTTGAGGAGGAAAACTGTCATGTTAAAAAAAATGCATATGATGGAAAGTGGGTACCTCTTCAATTCACTTAAATCACAGGCCTCCCCTAGCCTATCCAATGGGAGGGGTTGGCCATTGGGAGGAGGAAGAGAGAATTATCCTCCAATGGTAAATTAGCACCAATAAACTGGCACCTGCTAATTGTAATTATTGGAGGTGGGGCTTATACATTAAAACACACTTGCTCTGTGCACGAGGGGATCAGACAAGGTGAAAAGCTCCCGAAAATCTCACCCTTGAGGGAGACCTGCCAAATATCTTCCAGAATTTGCCCTTAATCCACTGAGAGGTATATGAGACAACTGCCTGACATCTTGGGTGGAGAGGCCTTAACAGTGAGAGGCCTTAAATGTTGCATGGGAGAGAGAAACTGGGGGAAGCCAACAGCTGACTAGGCCCTGATCCTTAAGGAGAGCCCGATCAGGGAGGAACACTGATGATGATCTCTGACTGAAGTGACCAGACCCCGTGCTGGCTACAGAGGAGTCTGACTGTCTTCCCTGAGTGTCCCAAAACAGATGTCCCATGTAAGTATAACTGATCCATTTGAAACCAAGCGTGTGGGGAATCTGCCTGTCTTAATATCTTCCCTTCATATTGCGGGGACTTATATAGTCCCTTTGCGTATTTGACTGTATATTAATGTAATTAACTCCCAAAAAGAATAGTGCGGGGGGAGCATGGAACAGTTGAAAACTGTCATCCTCTCTCCTAATGCTAATAATGTTATAGTCACATAAAGTAGTTGGGGTATCCTGGCCACAAAAACGAAATTTGGAATTGCCGCCATTCCCAAATCTTGCCTTTAAACAAAAAGCTGTTTGTCCCATTCCCAAACCTTACTTTTAAATCAAAAAGGTCCTTGACCCTAAAATGAAATTCTCAACTGATACCCCTTCCCAAAACTTGCTTTTAAGTAAAAGGTATACTTATTCTAAAACGAAAATCCCAATTGTCATCACTCCTTAAACAACATATTTAAACAGAGGGGTGCCCTTGGTCCCAATTGAAATTCCTAAACTGTCCCCACTCCCTAGATCTGCCTTTAAGTAGAGGGGGTGCTGCATATCACTGGTGCTGTGGGAGAGGCACTTTGCAAAGTGAAACTATTGTAATTTCTATTGAACAACATACACTTTCACCTGGGAGTGAGACAGTGACCCTGCTTGCAGAACGATTTCAGATTGTTTTGCGATGAAAAGGAAACAGGTCTCTATTTGCCACATGCATTTGTCCCAATCTGTGTTTCCAAAACGTCAAACATTTTCCAGCGGGCAGGGAAATTAACCTAACCAATGCTGCTGTAAGACTGCTTTGAAAAACGAACTGTGTATGTGATTAAAAGTTAATTAACCCTTCTCAAGAAGTGTTTATGTTGATGCTCTTGTCATGTTACGAAGTATCATGTCATTTAGCAAAAGAGGTTTATGGGACCAGGGGGTTCAACCAGTTATTTAGCCTGTGTTCCACGTTTGTGAGAAAAACGTCAAATGCAGAAAAAGTGTGTTTGAAAGTAGAATCCTAAGCAAGTGTGTTTTGTAATTGAAGCTTTGTTTTCTGCCACAGGAAGGTGGCATTTGTAATCAGTGAAAGTCATTATTCATTGAGCTTATAATCTAAGTAAATATATATTCTTTCTACTACCCCGGCCTAGTTTTTGTCTCACTGTTGGCACAGGGGGGAGATTTACGTGGCTCTATATGAGTCATCATTAGGGGTAGCACTAACATTCTTAAACAAATTATTGTAGGGCATCGTGATTCGAGTGGGGGAACTCCCCTGGTTAAGGGTGGTCCCCCAATATATCTTTACAATACTCAGTACAGTGCAGGTGCATAAACTAATGCTTTACACAAAGAAAATAGCCTAAGCAATATATTGTGTTGCTGATGCTGCAGAATCCCTTTTTTGATGGATGGCATAAATATGTTGTGCGGAAGCAAATATGAATTATTGCTTCTCCTTTAATGTAGGAGCTAAATGCTGTATTGTACATGGCAATACAGCTTTGACTGATGCTAACAGTGTCCTTTGGACATCCAAGGAGTGTTCGTGGAATACAATTATATTTAAAGTGAAATGACCAACAAAATGGTGGCACTGGCCAGTAACAGACCACACAGGCAAAGGACATACCAACACCTTTACAGCGAGTACAGCAACAGCAACAGACATTGGGCCTCATTCCGACTTTGGCGGTAGCTGTTACGGTAAAACTGGCATGGCTGCCGCCGGAGTTGTTTTTTTTACTGGCGCCCAGGAATGGGCAATTACCTGGTCATTACGGCCACGCCAGACCTGCTAATTGCCCGTTTCCGGATGCCGGTAAAAAATGCTCCCCATTCCCATATAGCCCCATAGGGCTCAATGGGAATAGGGAGGCCGGATGCACCAGCAACATTCACAATGGTGCCGGTGCACCTGGCATGGTCTGTTCCCGGGGTGCCAGTCCGGCCGCCAGGTCAGACCTGGCGGGTGGTAAGGCACCCGCGAGCCGAACTCATAGTTTGCCGGTACGGTAACAGCAATACAGGCAAGCTTACCAGTACCATTGTTACTGTACCGGCAGACTTGTAATGAGGCCCATTATCTCTGCTAGCACCCAACAGTGGCAAGAAGCTCAGCCATCTTTGAACAGCAAATGCAAATTAAGCCTTCCTTACTAGCGCCCATATCAAGGCGTGGGGGGATGACAGGGTTGTCAGCGCGCCATCATCTCCAGATACAGCATTAATCTACCCATGCAGCCAGGAATTCGAGGAGGCGCTGAGGGGGTTGAACCGCCTTGTGTTACATTTTTGCAGGGAGGGAAAGCAGTCTACCAAAGGTGGTATGGTGATTCCTACCTACATATGAGACGATTAAGAACATCTTTGGAAAAAAATGGCATCCAGGAGGACCAAGACGTATCTGCAAAGGCAAGGGCGATGAAAGGCAACATGCTGACAGTGGCAGTGCATGGGGGAGGGAAGGGCGATGAAAGGCAACGTGCTGACTGTGGCAGGGCATGGGGGAGCGGAGCACACATTCCCTCCATTGTGAAGGGACAAGGGCACAGAGTTTGGTTATAATGGGTGCGTGGGGTTAAGACCGGCAATTGGTGGATTCATTGTTCATGTTGAGTCATCCCTAGAAGTATTCGAGTGTGTGCGGATTTGTAGCCTGTATCTGTTTGTATTCAGGACCTCTCCCATGGAAGTGATTCCGGTCTGCATGGGTCAGAACCTAGCTCACGGGTGCCTCAATTCCTATCCCGCAGTGTCTGTGACATCTATCATAGCACTCAGTTCACAAAATAACGGAGCTTTCATACAGGGTCAGATTGGCCCCTCGGCCTTTCGGTCCGTGACTGGGCCGAAATCATCCCTGGCGAGTGGGGGTCCGTTTCTGGCCATGCCTGGGCCGGTTTGGGGAAAAGAAATTTGAAAACATTTTTTTTTAAAAGCCTTTCAAACTTCTTAGGTCGATAAATGAGTACCAACACAGGTTGGGTGATATTGTATGCATATTTGCTCTATAAAAGCGTATGTGCTATACAATAACATATTATCATTTGTCATTGGACGTCTGGTTGGATTCACAGTTATTTAGTGGACTTGGGAACAATGCTATTTGATGCCACTTCGTGTTTTGTCAAGGGGTGAAAGGTCGTGTTTCATCGCTTCCCAGGTTGTCACTTTGGGGTGGGTCAAATGACATCACTTCCGGTTATGTCATCAGCGGTCAAGGGTCATGAGGCGAGGGGTGTGCCACTTTTTTGAGGCGAGGGATGGGCCACTTTTTTTTGGTTGACCGGGCCTATTTCTTGTCCCAGTCCGACCCTGCCTGCATAATTCCGTGATTACTGTTCCCATATCTTTTATTCTCTTGGTTTCTGTTGAATGTGTATTATTTCTGGAATTTCTGCCATGTAAAAATCTTCATTTCTACTAAGTGACCATTTAAATTCCATAGGTACATATCCTTTGTTGTGTCAATTGTAGATGGTTCTCTGATCGCAGTAAACAAGGGTGAGGTCAGCCCACTGATTTTGTTGGACCTGTGGGATGCGTTCCACATATCTATCACACACTTCTATCAAGTATTGATGGAACAGCATTGAACTGGATAACATGCTCCCTCACAGGACAAATATGGCATCATCCGCCATATATGCCAATGTCTACATTCGCCCGCTAACTGCCCTCACCTATAGTTCAGACATTAAAATCTACACCCACACTGATGACATATTCGTGTGGCAGCAAATTATGAGCCACGCAAATTCCCGTGCTCTTTCTGCATGGAGCTGCGCGGGTGGTGTGTAAATTCTGTATCTACCTGTTAAGGTGAGTATCAAGAGAATGTTGCATACCTGTTTGCTTGGTTGCTGATCTTGACATGGCAGCCAGACTGACAACTGTAGTTTTGATGAGCGAGTGACACGAGGAACCAGCCTCTCTACCACCCAAGATTGGTACTGGGTGGAAGATGGACTGACTCCCAGCGTCACAGGATGCTCTCTCCTGACTGCGTGACGTAGGGACCGTGCAAGCACGGACAGGAGAGGCGGAAGTTCAAAGTCCTTTAGTCTGAAGAATCTTGCCAAAGTGTGGTATCCAGGAGAACCAGTCCCTGAAGAGACGAAGCAGATGCAGAGGTCGACCCAATATCCAGTGTAGACCGGAGGTGATCAACGAGGAGAAGGCGGAGGCTGACTCAAATCTGTCCACAGGAATGCGAGGATCTTGCAGGCAATTGGAAACAGATGATAATAGGACAAGCCAAACAGAGGCAACAACAGATTGTCCAAAAGACAGGAAGGAGCCTGCAGACTGGGAAGGGAACCCAAAGGGAGCCCAGGAACAGGAAAAGGGAACCCACAGCCAAGCAAGGTCTGGGCAAGCAAGAGGCCCCAAGGACCTACGGGAGAGGGAGAACTGGACTGGAAAGGAGAACCAGGGGCCAGGGCAGCTGACAGGAGCAAAACAGGAAGAACTCGGGAGCCGAGCGAGCGGGCAACACGATCCGGAACAAACCGCGTTGAGACGCAACTTGTTCCTGATCACTGCTCCTTTTTATGGGTCGCCGGCACCCGAGAGGCTTGAGACGCAAGCCGTCTCGTTGCCGGGTGCCAGCGGATCCAAAGCGAGGCTTGGAATGCAAGCCCTTGCAATAGTGAGGGCCCGATCCACGGGGCATGCGCGGAAACGTGACCGCGGTCTCCCGCGCATGCGCAGAGGAGTACCAGCGCGGACCCCCGACGCTCTCCCCGTGGCGGATCCCCATGCGCGAAAGCGCGGGTAGATACGCCAAGAGGAGGAGGGGAAAGCTGGTGCAGAGAATCCCGGTCTCCAGGTAAGTGGCGTGACACTACCTCCCCCAGCCGCTCCGTGTTGAAAATCCACATGTACCTCAACTGCATGCATTTTGATGCAGGCAGGGAGTCTAGAAGTCACATGGAATTCAAGCAGGCAGAATCCATTGGGATTTATGTAAATGCAATCCACAGTGTATGGACATTGCAGGCAGCAATGGTTTTTGTGTCCGAGTGTATTTTGTGCACACAAACCCAGCACTGCCTGGGCATCCCTGCACAATCTACACCTCATCCATAAAACAATACAAATTGCACAGATAGCACTGAATATAAGCAAGTGTAAATAAAAGTGGCACTTCCAGTGTAATGTCCCAACCATTCCACATGGATCCCCATAGTTACATCATGTCACGAGCTACCAGTGTCTCAAGGGTCAATAACTGGATGAGCATACGAGGAACCCAACTAAACTAGTAAATGTCCCAACCACCAACTGAATGGAAGGCTGCTCGCCTCCACTCCCTCCTTGTGTGCCTGATGGCAGTGTTCCAGACCCATGTGCTGCCAGACTGATAATGCAGCGACTGCTGCAGTATAAGAAAACACCTTACTGGTCCTATTTCGGTTTGCCAGTGTGTCATTGGAATTGCCCATCTACCTTTTTCTCTGTCTGCAGAAAGTACAACATGCTGCACCTGACTTCTTCTATATTTTAGTTGCCCTAATCAGGGGCATGCCAGGCACCCCTGAAGCCCCATACAGTGTAGGGGAGCCCACACCATTTAGGGGCTCCCAGATTGGCTTTAAGACTACCTATGCCTCAAGGTATCCAGGATATCTGGGGCATCTCAGATCATTGTGCATCCACCCCACATATTTTGTTACTCACTGCTGGGCCCACTTGTATTATGCCAGCTCTCAGACAGCCATGATCACTGCTTATGGCACACAGGGTGAGGATTAAAACCCTCTGCATTATCCACCAGGCCTGCTACAGAGATGGTCATTCCATCGTAATAGTCCAGTGCATTCCAAGAAGAGTACTTATGTCAACAATCCCGATTTCATTATTGGTTCCACAAATGTATAGGAAAAGCTTTAAAGGTTGTATTTCTCTTGTATTCTGTATAATATTAGCACTTTGTAATTTTGGGTGAGTCCCAGTCTTGAGTCGAGACTCGTCCAATTGCAACAGCCACGCCGGGACTGTAACGACAGACCTAGGTGAATCAAAAAGACTCAAGACTGGGACTCAACCAAAATTCCAAACCACTCATGGACTCGACCTGGGGCAACACCCCCCCATCCTAACACCAACACCTTGCCTTGATAAATACCCCTCGAGGTCGAAACACTTCTCGGCTGACAAGACAATTTCGAGTTTGCAGTTAGCCAGGGCACTATTAGCACCATGGCTGCCTCCAAAATCGGTCCAACTCCGGTCTGGTGAAGGGAGTAATTACCGGTCCAGTCCAAGGTCGCCGGGACCGGTAATTCCCCATTCACCAGAGCCATTCCCCATTCCCATTTGAGCCCCCATAGGGCTCAATGGGAAGGCACCAATAACGGTACCGCAAATTGCGGTACTGTTATTGACCCCGGTATCCCTTTGCGGGTCCCGTCCATAACGCCTGGTAAAACCAGGCGTTGAGGGAGGACCCACAAAGGGACCTCGGTATAGGGTGCAAAGGGATTACTGGCACTGGTGTCATTATCGGTGCCCGGTATCCCTTTGTGCCCAGGTTGTAATGACCCCCTATGAGTCTGCACTGTAATAATGAAAATCTCACTGTAACAGCCGCATTTAGCGTGGGAATCAATTCATATACAGGATTTCCAAATTAATGCATTGTGAGGTAACCAGGACTGTCTCTCTATACCTATCTAGAGGTGTGTTTTCACCTCTACCAACCTGTGAACTTGCACATAAGAATCAGGACTACACAATTAATAAATAGAGCTTAGCGCCGGAGCGTTAAAAAACTAGAGCCCAATCACTCTCCATGACATAAATCCTGCTGATATTTTTATCACTCTCCCCTGATTTCTCCCAGTGGCGGTTGCCTGGGCACTTGAATTCCATTTCCTTCACAGCTTCAGGTTTTACATCCGAATTTGCAAACAAGTTCATCTTTCCGTGGCCCATTTGCTTGGTGCAGATTTCTCAACCAGTTCACCTGCACATCTGTTCAGCCACTACGCCCCCAGAAACACTCATTCCACCTTTCTGGTTAGGTGGCTTAAGAGAGATCACAAACCATATGAAAACGGACGTTAAGTCACAACCTGTGGTGTCAGTATACAGCGTCGTGTTCAAGTCCGTGCCTGTCGCACTGCAGTGACATGTTTACATAATGATATATGTTCACGCATCTATAATTGATCAGGCAGACATAGCCATAAACAGACTTACACTAACATTATGCATCCTTAATATGTATATTATCATATCATGGCCTCCCTGTGGACGGTTGAAAATCACATCACCACTAAGGACAAATAGTATTGTCTGGGTCTAATGCAATATGTCCTGGCAGACATTCTAACAGAAGTGTTTATCAAGGGCTTGCTGGTGGCGAGCTTGACTTTTTATGGCCTCTCCTCTTTATAGTCTCAGTGAAGAGATACGACTTGAAACAGGGCCTTTATAAATCAAATCACTGCAGAACTCATTGGGGAACCAAGCACGCAGTGCTGTGTATTTATAGAATTCTGTGTTGAGGCGGCTCGATCTGTTTTATTGTAAAAAGGCAAGCAAATCATAATTCACAAACTATTCACGTGGACCAAAACAAATAATAGCCTTGCTTATTCAAAAAGCATTTCCATTGGACATTCCCAACTTTAGAGCAGGTGACGTGGTGGGAACAAAAATATTCTCATGGGTGGAAAAACGTACATGGCTAACATAGACATCTATAAAACTATTTTTTTAAAAATATATATTTCTACATGTTAGAATGTCATATTCCGTGTTCAGATATAGTTTCTTGAAATTGTCGTGCATGCTGTCAATATACTACATTAAAGGTATGATTCAGAATTAAGCTGTATATTGGCTTTACTCTGACATTTCTTCAGTTTCATAGGAGGTTTGATCAAACCTAACATAGTGTTAATCAACTTTCTGTTCATTATTTTACGTGAATACAATTGAAAATCTCTTCTATTTTTAAACACAATCTATTTTTCTACTCATAGTTTCTCCAATTATCGTTCCCTCCTTGATGGCAATACATATTGAGATGTATGAAGCAGTACGCAGAATGCTTACACTGGCATGTATATGCTAAAGAGAAATTATGGTTAAGTTGCACTGATAAAAACCAAACAAATTCAGTGGAAATAACTTTTTTAAAGGGATGTTATGTTTACAAGTAAAATCGAAACCCCCAGCAAATTGGCCACTTATGGTAAGGTAAACAACCAGAACTCACGCCACCACCGTGCAATCCTAAGACAAACACCCAGGACATGAAAGGTGCTCTCGTACTATTAATAGTTCTTTTAACTCCTTAAACATCTTTGTTAATAAAACAGTAAGCCCAATACGGGCCGGAATTAAGTATTACCAACCCATAGGCTGAGTGATCCAACTGTACCTGAGGTCTGCGGAAGGTCTGTCCAAGATTTTAAACTGTGTGCCAGCACACCACCTCCCAGCGACCCACTAGCACTCTGGCTGACAGTTACCTTTGCACTGGAACAGTCACGCGGGGGTAGTCACCACCACCCAGTGACTCAAAACTACTACTCCAGAATTACAATAGCTCCAAAATTGACTCACGGCGTAAGGGCCAAATGCCACCACACTCACAAACAGTTTGAGTAAGATGACATGAAAGGAAAACTTGTCCACAATGTCACAATGTTACCAGTATTTTGCCAAGTGTCTCGCCTCTATGTTGTTCCAAGCACTAAAAGTATGGAAGAGAGAGGAGGACTCACTTCACTAAACTCAAAAACCTGATACCAAACCAGTGCACAGGGTGCCGAATGCATTCACCACACTGGCACTGACTGATGTATGTAAAAGGAGTAGTGTCTGTGGGGGACTGTAATTCCACAGTATACAGTGAAGCTTACCAGTGCTTACTGGAGCTTTAGGCTGGTACCCCCTTTACCCTTCCTGCCCAACTTAAGGTGGTATGTCAGCGAGAGTAGATCAGAGGACCGGCGGACAAACCTGAATCGCTACATCCAAGCAGCATCTAGCGCCTGTTGTTTCTAGGCCAACCTAGCTGCACACCTGTTAGTGATGGGCCGTTACGGCCAGAAGACCGCCTGTTTACCGCCAACAGACCTCTGTCTGGTCCCACTCCCAATCCTGCTGTGTGAGTCCAGCAACAGTCCTGATGGTGCTCCCAACAAACGTTATTCTCCTTCTGCTTGTGGGACAGAGGAAAGAACCTAGGAACGTTCCTAGTACCACGTCAAGCCACACTGCAAAACACTGAGCCGCTTCTGTCGTGGACAGAGCTCTGTCTCATCTATTAAAGGTAAGGAGACATCGACTCTGAATTGATATAGGGGTGCAAGGGTTTCTCATCCCTGGGGACCTTGCATCTTTGTTCGTCTTTTTATTACGTAATATATTGGTGTACAAAGTGAGTACAGTGCTTTTTAGAAGATTGTAACTGGTTAGGCACACAAAGATGATGTGGGTTACCAGATGACTGCTTGGAAACAAGGTCACTGGAGGTTGCTGGATAATATTTGGGTTGAACATCTAAGTGTTGTTGGTGATACAATTTGTTAAATGCACATGCTGTCACAGCGTTCGTGTCTCCTTAAGAGACTGACGCCGTGTCACATGAGTAGCGTCACGTGACGGGGAACACAAGGGGGAGTGAAAGTTCTAGGTTAGTTTATGTTGTGCGGAGAATAAAGAAAGACGTGCGCACAACCTCGGCGTGCCTGTCCTTCTTTCAGTGGCCCATCCAGGCCTAACAACTGGCGACAAAGTGCTCTCCAGGACCGCCTCCTCCTTCTCCTCCTTCATCCTCCAGCAGCGATCCCGCTCGGAAGCACGCCGAAGGCACCTTCAGCCTGCTGGCACCCGCGCCTGATCCCAGGCCCGCCTCCCCTTCCCACAGTCAACGGACCGATCCCGGCCCGCTTTACATTGCCGGTGCTTGTGATCCCATACTCGCCCTCCTCCTCCTCCCCCACACTGCGACCTGATCCCAGGCCCACCCTCCCTCCTCTGTGCACAAACGTCCACGCGAACAATAACACGTGCGCCACCGGCGGCCAGTCAGCCTGAGACCGCTCTCCTCCTCCTCCTCCTCCTCCTCCTCCAGAGGAGCGCATGATCCCAGCGACAACTCCACGCCGGCGAAGACAACTCATCCAGGGTGCACGTGAAGTGCCCCCACAAATTGACTGCACGGCAATCCGCCAGCTGTTGCAACCAAGGCCCAGCAGACTCCAGCAGACTCTTGAGAAAGGTGGGTGATACCCCGCATCTACAGCCACCACATAAGACAGCAGGCCCAAGTTGTTGGGTGCCTTGACCCACGTTCAAGTTATTAGGCTACAACATTTGTGCTGTGGGCTTAGGAAATCCAAGAGGGCGGAAAAGCCCACATTTGCAACAGAATCTTGGAGAACCGTGCAGTTTTGCGCACAGCAAAATGGTCCCCTGACCTGCCACCCATCAGTACTAAGGAATATGGTGCTGTTGAAAATCTGTTGTTATTAATATCAAAAATGGATGCAATACTGGTGCTCACCACTACCAGAAAGCCAGAGTTTTAAAACCACCAGACACTTGTGTAAAACTGAACAAATGAACCAAACCAGGCCAAAGAAAGACTTACTAAGAGGTGGATACAATGTAAAACTATATTCTGAAATGACTTGAAGAAAGTAATTGTCTAATGTATGTATTGAAAATAGCTGGGGATGTCAGCAGCTTAAGTGAATTTGGGTTTAAAGCCACTAAAATCGAAATGTTTAGAATAAATGAGTGACCTACTTTTGAGTGTCACATATGTTGAAATTGTTTCAATGTCATAGTTTTGAACTTAGAATCAGTGTTCCAGCTGCATGTGTAAAAATTGCAAGTTTGGTTTGAATGTAGAAAACTGGGAACCAAAGTGACATTTGGCTGAAGCCTGGCTTGAAGAGAGTGAATTCTGCCCTGCAACTACCCCCGACAGGAGTTGAAACTTGATCAGCAGCTGTGTTCCCAGGCCTGGCTGCATTCTGCTGCCCCTGACAAAAGGTGATGACACCCCTCTGATTGAATTAGCGGAGTGGCACCTGGGAACTGCAGGAAACTAAACAATGAGCCTTCCTTGGCCCAGGCAAATGTTAAATTAGGGGGGTCGTAAATGGCTTCCTCTTCGAAGGAAACGGGGAGGGGCACTGCATCTGTGAGCAAGCTGAGCTTGGGGGAAGTGGACAAACCAGAAATTCCACCATGTGCTTTGGAAAACCACACCCCTTTGGGGCCAGAGCATAATTTTAAAAAGATGGATAATTCATAGTGCAGACTTGTAAAAATTATATAATATCATCATTCTTGTGAATTTTCTGTGCACATTTTAAGAGGTGTCAGGACTCTGTGGTATGTTCTGGGGAGTAGTAGCGGAAAATAAGGTTGTTACTCCAAATGTATGCATGTTAAAAATCTGACACCTTATCATCTGATACCCATATTCCTTGTGCATGTTTGTGTAAAATCTGGAAAAGTTTAGAGGTCGTTATCTGGATAAAAAGGGCGGAATTCTGTCAAAGGTTGACACAACATCTTACAAAGACAGGGATCGGATGGTTTGGTGCTACAGAAAATATGTTAACTGGACAGAAAATATTAGAAAAATGGTACATAGATAAATGGGTATTTGGATCAGAAATAGATTTGTGTGCAATTTGACAAGGGGCAGATCCTCTGACCATAAACCTACCTCATCACTCTGACTCATTGTTCCCCTCTCAAATCAGGTCAAAAAGATATCCTTGACCTATCAAATCAAGAGTGGGTTGGGCAAAGAAAGTTAGCATCCACACCCATTTTCAAAAGACATAAAAAGAGCCACTGGAACCCAGGCAGGAACATTCACTTTCCACTTTCTTGCGGGACGCTTTGCCGGGAGACTCCAGACTTCAAATCAATCAATCTCCAGAGACCAGAGATCCAGAGAGACCAGAGATCCAGAGAGACCAGAACTGTGCAGTGCTGAGAGATGACCCAGATCGCTGTGCGCAGAACCAGTACCAAGTGGCGAGAGAACCGCAGCCAATCCTGACCCGATCCGTGACGAAGTCGCATTCCTGTCCAAAATATAATGTGAGTACTCAGCCAGAACCGTGCAAAACCAATCTCTTTAAAATAATCTGATTCAATCTATTTTAACCTATCTAGAACTACATCATAGAATTGTGTGTCCTTCTGTGATTTTAGAGCTGCAAAACTGTCATCTGTCATTCTGAAACTTTAAAACTTTTATTTTGAGAATCTACCTTCACAAAATCGTCCGTATCTCCGGAACCGTTTGTCCTAGGAACGTAATGTAGCTTTTACTTTAAAGCTGAGATTCTAAGCTTTCCACCAAGCTCTAAAACGACTCTTTATAGTTCCTTCGTTATTGTGCTTTACACACGCGACTAAATTGCAGCGATTTGACATTTTGTTTAATTTCAGCCATGTGTAAAAATATTTGTCGGTTAATTCCATCACAGAATTCTGTTTTCAACTTGATAACCATCCCTGAATTATTGATAGGGCTGGCCTGAACTGATTTAAAGTATCTCTCACTCACCCTGAACCTCCTATAGGGAATTAAAAGCTATTTGAGTATATTTTTCACTTCATTGCCACCATATTTAAAAGGATTTTGCCTGTGTTTAAAATCATACCTGTTTTCCTCTAAGCTCGCTGGGGGGAACTGGAACTTTGTATTGCATTTGTGTGTATTCCTGAGAATTGTGTGTGTTACTTCCATCTCCTTACATTGCATAGGGGGGGAGTGAATTGTCAAAAAAAAAGTGATCACATTATCTTTTGCTGAAATCATATCAAGTTTATTTCTGTACTGCCTTTTATTCGTCTTTGCATCTCCTTGAAACCATAAAGCATTCTCTGATACCTTATTCCCCTGTTCCTAGTCATAAGTCACCAGAACTGTGCTATTGTAGGATTACATATTGCTGATTACTGCTCATATTCACAAGTGTTATATCAATTATTAATTTATTATAAAAGTGTGATATATATCTATTGTTTAATGTTTCAAATAAACCTTTTCAATTTGCAAAACAAACCTACTTCTTGGCTCAGTGGGGTCATGGGGATTCTCAGAGAGGGGCGTGATACAAGGGTTCATCATCCAGATTATAACTTGTCATAAAAATATATAAATAAGGGCTTCCCTTGAGCAATCCCAGACAAGGCACTGACTTAGTGGGAATGCTTGATTGGAGTCTTTAACAGAGTGGGGGCTCGTCCGGGATTCTGGATTAGATCTATCACTTGTGCAGATTAATACAGTGTGCTAACCGACAGACTATATAAATTCTGTTGGCTCACAACGCCATGTTACACTGTAAAAACACCCCTCAAAGGAACGCTCTAAGGAAACGGTCTGTTTTGCAAAATAAAATACAAACTTCTGTAAGTCAGGAAGGAAATCAAGTTCCAGAATGACGACCTTGGTAGATATCAAAATAGCCAGAGAACACCTCTTACATAAGCTATTTGTGAGAGGTGAGTGGGCTCATCAGGACCAGGCGGTCTGGTTGAAGGCAATCGCACCCCAGATCACTGAAACAGGGTCAGATAAATGGAGAGATCAGGGTCCCTTACATGTGGCCCTGAGTGAACTATATATGGCCCCTAAGGCCAAGGATGAGCACAACAAGATTGCCAGGGTAGCAGCATATTTATATTTCCACATGGGAGCCATACAGGACAAATGTGCTGAAGGCCAAGATCTGGCAAAAGGGCAACTAATGGCAGTAGAGAAGGCCCAATCTGACCTGGCCTCTTCTTAGCAGAGGCTGCAGAGGAGCCAGGAGTCAAAAAATGACAGTAGGCTTTATATTATTCAAATAAAGGAGGAAATGGATATCCTGCAACAGGAAAAGTCTGACCAGAATAACAGATTTCTGGCCTTGCAGAAGGAGTACCAAGAAGGTTTGGACGCCCTACTGCAGAGCCAGAAAAAGCTGGAGCAACAACTGGACTTCAATAGGGCATGCGCAGAGCAGGTAGTCACCCTGCAAAGCCACCTAGATAGAGTGAAAGAGGAAAGCAATAAATCGATTTTGAAAGACCTGAATACCCAGGCAGAGTTTGATCAAGAACGCCAGAAAGCCGGTGCCTTTCAAAGGCAGAAGGACGACATGGCGGCACAGATGCAGGCTCTTAGTCAGGAAAGTCTGCCAATTAAAAGAAAACATTGAAGGAAATCACCTGGCCCTCCAGGGGCTGGGTAACCTCCAAAAAGAGCACCAGAACTTGTTAGAGCTCACCAGGAGGGTGGAAGATGCTCTGGCAAGAAAGGAGCAGGCCAGTAGGGATGGGACCCAGGAGGTAACCCTCCTGCAGAATCGGCTGGCCCAGTATCCTAGGACCAATCAGGAGGCACAGAGAGAGAATGAGGCTCTCTGTCAGCACAATGATAGGCTCCAGCAACAGGTAGCCACGCAGGAGAGACTGATAGAGTCTAGTAAGGCCTTAACTGAGGAACTGAAAGCGCAGGCTTTTGCATTGCAACAGGAAGCAGGGGCTGATAGAGATGAAGTTCGCTGGGAAAGGGAAACACCTCAGCATAACCTCAGGAGCCCTAGTACCAGAGGCCTTCATCTCTCCCAGTCCTTGGACTCTGCCACCCCCATGTCCCCTGGCACACATGAGCACAGGGCCACAGGGAGGGCAGATTACTATCCGGCCAAAAGTATGGGGCTCATAGGCCAGTACCTCCCAGGAATGAATGGGCGGGCATCCGGGTATGGGCACCTAAGCACAGTGCAATTTAGTGGGGAACCTCAGGAGAGTAGGCCCACTAAGGGCATCCTAAAAACCTCTGCCCAGTTCGGTCAGTGGGGGGTACCCATCAACTCCTGGCAGCAAGGAGGGATCTGAAGACTCCTCTGAGCGGCCCAGGACACAGGAGAGCAGGTCCCCACATTCTGCCAGCCATTCCCGGGCTTGCAGAATACGGGAAAACCTGGAAGATCAGACGGGCACCTCTGGGAGCAGTGCCTCTGAGTCAGAGGATGAGTGGACCAGGGTTACCCGAAACAAAAAGGCCAATAAGGCAAAAAGGGCCTTGCTTAAGGACCCCTTAAAGCAGATCAAGGCAATAAGGAGCGTCATCACGCCTTATCACAAGAACGCCAAGTATTCTGTTTGGGAACACTTGGAGCTCTATGATCAAATGATGGAGACTTTCCATTTGAAGGACATCAGTAGCTGCATTCAGTATGTCAAATGGACATTCTCCCTAGAATACTCCAGTTTCTTTGCGGGGCTGGAGGACCAAAACCATTCAAGATGGTCCACATATAGGGTGGCCATCTTGAAAAAAATGTCTGTTCACCGGAATCCCCAAGAGGCTCGCAAGGCAGCCTACAATTTGCAATGTGGGGAGGATCAGGCCCCACAAGAATTTGTGCAAGAATTGAAGCGTGCCTTTGCGCAGACCACCAGAAGGGTGCACACGGGCAGCAGAGAATTCATCAACACATTTTTCCATGCTCTCCCCAAATACATAATGACCGGGCTCGTGAGAGATTTTCACGAGAAAAGATCTTTAGACTGGGTCATTGAGCAAGCCACCCGCATCTATGAGGTGCAGAAACCGGTGAAAATAAGAATCAGCCCAAAAAACCCAAAACCAACAGCACCCCTGCTGCTGCCAAGGTAGCAGAGGTACAGATTGCCCTTGTTTTAGATTTGGAGATGGGGGGACCTAAAAACCTGCCTGCACCAAATAATTCACAGCCCAGAAGGCCTTCGGACCAGTCACAGACAGGGAGTCAAGGAGGTAGTCCCACAAATGGGGTCCCCCGCTCCCCTGACTATGTAAGTCCCCACTAGAAGGGAAACAGACCAATCCTGGGTTATGTGTGGACACCTCCAGCCCAAGGGGGGGGATCCAGCCAAGCACCTGACCCAGGGAAATTCCCTCCTAACTTCCCACAGGAGGGCAGAAATTCCCCAAACACTGGGCAGAACATTTTTTGCAGGGTATCCACCCAAATTCCAGCCCCAAAACCATCAATCCTTCTTTCCCCACTGCCCTGAGCCCAGACAACCTAATCCGGTAGAGTGGAGGCCAAGGGTGGAGGGGTACCCAAATCTACCCAACCCGGGGCACTACCGGAGAAGGGATAGCTACCCTTCCCGGGATCAGCCCAGGGGAGAAAACAGAACCCCGTATCAGCCTGAGCAGGTTTCCCAACTTGAGCGCCAGGTCCAAAATATGGCACGGGAACTGGGTCACATACTGAGGGCTCAACAGAACCCTCAGATGAGCATGCCAACCCAGAATGCCCCAAACTCTTGGCCTGGTACTCCAGAACAATGACGGGGGCAGCACCCCGATAACCCACCGGTTCCCAGGGAGGAGGCACAAGGGGAAGGGGGGTGTAAAGCCTTGGAGGAAGCTTCCTTCCCAACTTGTAAACAGCCCCTGGAAAACCAGGAACCGGAAACAAAATCTCCTACCCCTGAAAGTCTGCCTTCCAAGGAGCAGAGGGGGGGTAGGAGAAACAAAGGACCCAAACAGACCCATTTTGTGGAGACGGTACAGGTCTTCCAATTTGAGGGAGAGGGATCCTCAGAGGATCCTGGGAAAATGATATTCTCCTTCAGAGATGGGGGAACTCCTCCCAAGGAAAAATGGGTCCCAAGGGATTAAAACCCAGACTGGGTAGATGTGGGGATTGAGCTGTCGCCGCCCATCATTCTATCCCAGAACCGACAAGACCGAAAACCCCTGGTTCAAACCCATCCAGGTGGCTGCCTCCAAAAAGGGAGGGGGGCCAGAACCGGAACCAGGGGAACCAAAACCCGCATCAATATCCAGTTGCAAACTTTTTATTTCAGATTTCCATGACTCTCCAAAGAATTCTGCCCAAATCTCTTCTCTCCCAATGTCCAAAACCAGAAAATTAGCCCACCAGTTGTCCAAAAATGTGCATTATCTGTGCCCCCTTGAGGAGAAGGAGGGAAGTTACTATGCCACGGTACAAGTACAGGGGTAGGGTACAATTTTGGCACTGGTGGACACTGGATCTCAAGCTACCCTTCTGTCCAGAAGGGCCTTTGATTAACTAAATGCAGGAAGGGGGGAGAATTACCGTATTCCTCTCACCTCTCTTCCTGGATGACTCCAGAACTTTGACGGGAAGGAAATTCCCGTCAAGGGGACTGCAGATTTGGACATCAAAATTGGGCGACACAAGGTGAAACACCCGGTCATAGTAGTGACTCCAGAGGGCACCCCTTGTTTACTAGGGAATGACCTCCTGAGAAGGTTGTCACCCCTAATAGATTGCGTAAACAAGGTCCTCTGGACCCAGACTAGCCGACCAATAAAATTAAAACAGAGTGTCAACCATGTTAGTTTAAAGGGCACCTGCCACATGGTTGAACAAAAATCTGACCAAGTAGAATTTCACTTCCAGAACAACCAAATTCCAGACGTGACAGTAATAGCAGTAGGACAACAGACTGGTGATGGGGGGTCATCTCTATTTCTGAAAATCAACCTTCCTTCCAGTTTAAGGTGGTATTCCACACTGGAAGGAAACACGCTGAAATTCTTTACTAATCCACAATCAGAAATTCCAACTCCAATAGTCCAGAAAGATGTGAAATCAGCTCAGAGCCTGGCTGATATTCAGCAAATTGGAGAGCAGTTGTTCAACCCTGTTCAGTTAAATGATGGGAAGGACTCTGTTCTCGCCCGAGTGTGTGTGAACAAAGGTAAGAGCTTCATCAGCGAAGCCATGTTCCGCCAACTCCCAAAAGATCCACCCATTCCCGCATTCAAACTGGTCGACAAATGGAAGATGGACCTGGAAGCCCCTAATTCCAAACATCTCCTGCCAAGCAGGTGTATGCTCAAAATCTCCATTGGCAACAAGAGCATAGTCCATAATTGTTGGGTTGTGCGAGACGTCACTGCCGCCTTTTACTTAGGCAGTGACATTCTCAATCGCTTTGCCATTAGTTTGGACCTAATAAACTTCAAAGCTTGGTCCCGATTAGCGGATAATCCCATGGGCTTTGATGATCCAGAAAAAGCATGTAGGTCAGCTCAATTGCTACCTTATGCAGTTGAAATTCAGATTAAAGAGGAAGTCACCATCCCAGAAAGGACCCGACAATTCTCCCTGGAAGTGAAAGTTAAAAGAGGACAACAATTGAAAAACCCTGATGCTTATATTCATCGAAATGCTTCTCTCCAATAGCAAGGGTTAGGGGTAAACCCAAAACCATTAGTCAACATAGAACATGACACCATTCCAATAGAGGTGGATAACAGCGAGTTAAAGAGTATTACTCTAGCTGCAGGAACCATTATTGGAATGGCGGTTGATGACTGACATTTCTCCATTGATTTAGGAAATTAACTGTTAGGACCAATCCCCAAGGACTGTTTTGACAGTGACAGTGATGACAATACAACACCAGACAGGATATTTACCCGGCATGGGGGGAACTTCCTGGTGTACACTTCCTGCCCTTATGGTAAGGAAGACGTGACTTGTGACTTCATTAGGGATGAGGTGATTTTCCAGGTCCATGAGGGCTGCCTTTCCCACCTGAAGCCTCCAGTCCAAATCAGCACTCTGAGCAGGGACTTCTCCACCCAGCTGGAGGAGGCCGCTGAGATAGCAAAACCAGAAGTCTTTCCAGGCTTCAGGCAGATGGTGGAAGAGAGAGTCAACCTAGCTGATGCCTGCGTGACTCTGGAACAGAAGCAAAATTTGAAACAAGTTTTCTTGGATTTCCAAGATCTCTTTGCAGTAGACACATATGACTGTGGTCGCACCGACATCCACACAACAACAATTCCCACGGACCCTGGCATGACTCCAGTGTTTGTGAAGCAATATCGCTTGCCTCTCGCATCCATGGAGTCCCTTACTGAAATAATTAAGAACCTTGAGTCCCGGGGGATAATCCGTCCAGTACACAGCACCTTCAATAATCAGGTGCTGGGAATATTGAAGCCAAACGGCCAGTGGAGACTCTGCGCCGACCTTAGGGAGCTCAACAAACGGGTCCATACTTCCCGATGGCCTCTGCCCTACATTGACCAAGGGCTGGCCCAGATTCAGGGGTCACAGGTATTCACTGCAATAGACCTGAGCAATGGATACTGGACCGTGCATGTCAGTAGGGAGGACCATTACAAACTGGCTTTTACCTTTGGGGGCCAGCAGTACACATGGACCCGAACTCCCTTCGGATACCTCAACTCCGGCAATTAATTCAACATTTTCCTACATAAGGCCATGCCTGACCTGGGTGCGAGGGATAACCTGGCTTATGTAGATGATGTCCTCATCAAAAGTTCATCTGTGGAAGAACACATAGTGGAGATCCGTTATGTTCTGACACAGTTGAGGGCCGTCGGAGCAAAACTTTCCTTTCAGAAAACACAGTGGTGTAGAACCCTTGTTAATTTCTTGGGGCATGAGATTACTCCTCAGGGTCTCTGCGCCCAGGAAAAGAAAGTGGAAGCACTTCAGAAACTGAAAGACCCCACAACTCTGCGGGAACTAAGGAGCCTCCTTGGACTGACTAATTACAGCAGAAAGTTCATTGAGGGCTACCCAGAGATCCCTAGACCCCTGATTCATCTTTTGAAGGGGGGGTCAAGTGGGAATGGGGTCCAGAACAATCCGAGGCAGTAAGACAACTCACAAGAAGCCTCTCACAAGCGCCATGCCTAGCTTACCCTGTCAGAAACAAGGAGTTCTTCCTGGAGACGGGTTCTCTAATACGTGCTTGATGGCAGTATTATACCAAAAGCATGGCAAGGTCAATAAGTAATCTCCTATGCGAGCAAACCTTTATCCTTTGTGGAGGAAAAATTCACCGTTTGTGAGAAGGCACTCCTGGCAATGGTGTGGGCATTGAAGAATTATCGCCCGTTCATCCAGGGGGAACACATCATAGTGGAGACTCCACACCCGCCTCTGCAATATCTCCAAAGTGACAGAATCTGGGCCGGAAATGTGAGTAATTCCCGAATTACTTCCTGGATTCTGTCAATGCAAGGCTTTCCTGTGGAGGTCAGATATGGCCAAAACAAGAAGAGTCCCCTCGCGCAAGGTCTGGCTGACTTGCATGATTGTGCCAGAGAAAACTGTCTCGAGGATGAAAGTCTAAAAATCAAGGACAACATGGAGGCATACCTTAATTCCCCACACAAAGTCTTTGAAGAAGACAAGTGTTAGGGAATGCCCACTGTCTATGTGGATGGATGCTCTTACCATGTTGAAAACAACGGGGAAAAAGAACTGGTGACCGGTGTAGGGAATGCGTGGGTGAATGAGTCTCCAGAACCCTCCGCTGGGTACAAAATCGGACCCTGAAGTAGTCAAGTAGCAGAATTGATGGCTGTGTATCAAGCCATCCTCACTGCTGTCTAACAACAACTCCACAAACTGGTCATAATCACAGATTCAGATTATGTACGGAATGGGTTCGTGGAGCACCTGGTTAATTGGAAAACCAGAGGCATGCTATGTGCTAACAACAAACCCTTGAAACATGGGAAGTTGATCCAAAACATTGACGATCTGGTGTCCTTGAATGGGATGACCATTTATTGGAAGAAGATCAAGGGTCATTCCAAAGTAGAGGGACCAGACAAAACTGGAAATGACTTAGCTGATCAGCTGGCCAAAACCGGGGCCATCCAAGGGGATCTAATAGAAATAGAGTCCCTGTTGGGGGAAATCCACGTCACTGCTATCACTAGGTCCCAGACAAATGCTCACAATGATCTTTCAATTGCACAATGGAGTAAGGAGACCCCAGATGCCGATTTGATTATGGCTCAGATGGGGGATCCAATAATTGGTAAGTTTTACCAACACATTGAGGATCCCCTGACGGATACCGATTACATTGGGAAAGAGGACCTTAGAGTGTTGATGAAATGTCCAAAGATGTTCTGAATCCAAGACGGTTTGTTGGTAAGGAAATCCCAAGCTGGCCATGATCAGTGAGTGGTTCCTACCTCGTTCCGAAGCCTGATGTTAAGTCACGCCCATGATGCGGCCACCGCCGGTCATAGGGGGTTTCACACAACACTGGAAATCTTACGAGAGGTTGCATATTGGCCACACATGGGGCAGGACCTCGACCAATACTTGAAGGGGTGTCGTGTGTGTGCACAATTTCAGCCAACATCCCCCACACACCGGGCGCCTCTCCAAAAGAGGGGGATGACACTGCCATGGTCAGATTTGCAAATCGACTTTGTAGGCCCTGTGATTCGCTCATCTAGAGGAAACAAGTACATGTTGACGGTCACATGCTTGTTTACCAAGTGGGTGAAATGTCTCCCGGCCCCAAACTGCAAGGCAGAAACAGCAGCTGCCCTTATGATTGACCACATGTTGAGTCAGACAGAGGTAGCCATTTCACCAGCGAGGTAATGACAAAGATGTGGGAGATACTGGGGGTCAAAAGGAAGCTACATATTGCTTACCAGCCAGCCTCTTCTGGTGCAGTAGAGAGATACAACAGAACCATTGTGAGCATATTAAAAAAGTTTGTGGCAGATTCTGGGCCAAGTTGGGATATCCGATTACCTCTGGTCCTAATGGTCATCAGATCTACCCCTTCATCTGCAACCAAAATGTCACCGTTTGAGCTGATGACTGGACGCAAGATGGTGCTTCTCCAGCATTTGCTCTACAGGACCCAAGAGCAGACGTTGATGAATGCCTCCACAACTCATGAGTATGTGGAGAATTTAAGGAAACACCTTCAACATGCTTTTGCCTATGCTCAGCGGAATCTAGAAAGATCAGCTGATAGCATGAAGACCCATTACGACCTGAAGACAACCAGGAAGGAATATAATGTGGGAGACCAGGTCTATCTATACAATTTCCAAAGAAACCAGGCCAAACAGCGAACATTTTTGCCTACATGGAAGGGACCGTTTGAAATTATAGACAAGATCTCTCCAGTAGCCTATAAGATCCGAATCCCCAAAGGTAGTCTGGCGGAAGGGGAAGACAAGTGGGTACATATAAATCAGCTAAAGTGTTGCCAACCCAGGCACACTCTGCAGCAACTGGAGGAATCCTCTGGAATCCCAGAGGGGGCCGCTCCAGAGTAATTCAGTTCCAACCCTAAAATATCCCGCATATAGTCTCTAAAATATCATGATTCTGGTATGAAAATGTTTCCTGTTATATCTTGTTTTTTAAAAATATCACTGCAAAATGTATCTGGATGTATAAAATGTATATGTTCGCTACACCATTAATAGTGGTGAAAAAAATGTCTAGGAATGTGTATTGCCGCTTTGCTTTATCATCCTAGGAGAGATGAAACCCGGAGACTGACCACAGAAGACGACCTGGATGCCGGGAGCAAAGATCCAAGGGGCCCGGGGTACCGCCCACTATTTCCATCAGGACAGGCGAGGAGAACCGATCGATCCAACCGGAGGGAGGAAAAGATGCTGAACTGTGCCATCTGTGTAATTGGAAGAAGATGATGCGGACATCCCAGCGCGTGGATCAAAACATCCTTTGCACCCGACTCCCCCTCGACTCGAAATCAAAGTGCAGTAGGGCGGGGGGGCTTGTTGGGTGTCTTGACCCACGTTCAAGTTATTAGGCTACAACATTTGTGCTGTGGGCTTAGGAAATCCAAGAGGGTGGAAAAGCCCACATTTGTGCTAGAATCCTGGAGAACCGTGCAGTTTTGCACACAGTAAAATGGTCCCCTGACCTGCCAACCATCAGTGCTAAGGAATATGGTGCTGTTCAAAATCTGTTGTTATTAATGTCAAAAATGGATGCAATACTGGTGCTCACCACTGCCAGAAAGCCAGCGTTTTAAAACCACCAGACACTTGTGTAAAACTGAACAAATGAACCAAACCAGACCAAAGAAAGAATTACTAAGAGGTGGATACAATGTAAAACTATATTCTGAAATGACTTGAAGGAAGTAATTGTCTAATGTTTGTATTGAAAATAGCTGGGGATGTCAGCAACTTAAGTGACTTTGGGTTTAAAGCCACTAAAATCGAAATGTTTAGAATAAATGAGTGACCTACTTTTGAGTGTCACATAGGTTGAAATTATTTAAATGTCATAGTTTTGAACTTAGAATAAGTGTTCTAGCTGCATGTGTAAAAATTGCAAGTTTGGTTTGAATGTAGAAAACTGGGAACCAAAGTGACATTTGGCTGAAGCCTGGCTTGAAGAGAGTGAATTCTGCCCGGCAACTACCCCCGACAGGAGTTGAAATTTGATCAGCAGCTGTGTTCCCAGGCCTGGCTGCATTCTGCTGCCCCTGCCAAAAGGAGATGACACCTCTCTGATTGAATTAGGGGAGTGGCACCTGGGGACTGCAGGAAACTAAACAATGAGCTTTCCTTTGCCCAGGCAAATGTTAAATTAGGGGGGTCGTAAATGGCTTCCTCTTGGAAAGAAACAGGGAGGAGCACTGCATCTGTGAGCAAGCTGAGCTTGGGGGAAGTGGACAAACCAGAAATTCCACCATGTGCTTTGGAAAACCACACCCCTTTAGGGCCAGAGCATAATTTTAAAAAGATGGATAATTCATAGTGCGGACTTGTAAAAATTATATAAATATTATCATCATTCTTGTATATTTTTCTGTGCACATTTTAAGAGGTGTCAGGACTCTGTGGTATGTTCTGGGGTGTAGTAGCGGAAAATAAGGTTGTTACTCCAAATGTATGCATGTTAAAAATCTGATACCCATATTCCTTGTGCATGTTTGTGTAAAATCTGGAAATGTTTAGAGGTCGTTATCTGGATGAAAAAGGCAGAATTCTGTGAAAAGTTGACACAACATCTTACAAAGACAGGGATCGGATGGTTTGGTGCTACAGAAAATATGTTAAATGGACAGAAAATATTTGAAAAATGGTACATAGATAAATGGGTATTTGGATCAGAAATAGATTTGTGTGCAATTTGACAAGGAGAGGATCCTCTCACCATAAACCTACCTCATCACTCTGACTCATTGTTCCCTTCTCAAATCAGGTCAAAGAGAAATCCTTGACCTATCAAATGGTGAGTGGGTTGGGCAAAGAAAGTTAGCATCCACACCCATTTTCAAAAGACATAAAAAGAGCCACTGGAACCCAGGCAGGAACATTCACTTTCCACTTTCTTGCGGGACGCTTTGCCGGGAGACTCCAGACTTTAAATCCATCAATCTCCAGAGTCCAGAGATCCAGAGAGACCAGAGATCCAGAGAGACCAGAACTGTGCAGTGCTGAGAGCTGACCCAGATCACTGTATGCAGATCCATTACCAAGTGGCGAGAGAACCGCAGCCAATCCTGACCCGATCCGTGACGAAGTCGCATTCTTGTCCAAAATATAGTGCGAGTACTCAGCCAGAACTGTGCAAAACCAATCTCTTAGTTTAAAATAATCTAATTCAAACTATTTTAACCTATCTAGAACTACATCATAGAATTGTGTGCCCTTCTGTGACTTTAAAGCTGCAAAACTGTCATCTGTCATTCTGAAACTTTAAAACTTTTATTTTGAGAATCTACCTTCACAAAATCGTCCGTATCTACGGAACCGTTTGTCCTAGGAATGAAATTTACGTTAAAGCTGAGATTCTAAGCTTTCCAACAAGCTCTAAACCGACTTGCTACTCCTTATAGTTCCTTCGTAATTGCGCTCGACGCACGTGACTAAATTGCAGCGATTTGACATTTTGTTTCATTTCAGCCACGTGTAAAAATATTTGTCGGTTGCTTCCATTACAGAATTCTGTTTTCAACTTGATAACCATCCCTGAATCATTGATAGGGCTGGCCTGAACTGATTTAAAGTATCTCTCACTCACCCTGAACCTCGTATAGGGAATTAAAAGCAATTTGAGTATATTTTTCACTTCATTGCCACCACATTTAAAAGGATTTTGCCTGTGTTTAAAATCATACCTGTTTTCCTCTAAGCTTGCTGGGGGGAACTGGAACTTTGTATTGCATTTGTGTGTATTCCTGAGAATTGTGTGTGTTACTTCCATCTGTTTACATTGCATAGGGGGGGGAGTGAATTGTCAAAGAAAAAGTGATCACATTATCTTTTGCTGAATTCATATCAAGTTTATTTCTGTACTGCCTTTTATTCATCTTTGCATCTCCTTGAAACCATAAAGCATTCTCTGATACCTTATTCCCCTGTTCCTAGTCATAAGTCACCAGAACTGTGCTATTGTAGGATTACATATTGCTGATTGCTGCTCATATTCACAAGTGTGATATCAATTATTAATTTATTATAAAAGTGTGATATATATCTATTGTTTAATTTTTCAAATGAACCTTTTCAATTTGCAAAACAAACCTACTTCTTGGCTCAGTGGGGTCATGGGGATTCTCAGAGAGGGGCGTGATACAAGGGTGCATCATCCAGATTATAACTTGTCATTAAAATATATAAATAAGGGCTTCCCTTGAGCAATCCCAGACAAGGCACTGGCTTAGTGGGAATGCTTGATTGGAGTCTTTAACAAAGTCCATCCACCTGCTGCAACCACAAGGGGCCCGACTTGAGATGACCAACAGCACCACACACCCTGCTCACCACAACTACTTCACCATGAGCTCGCCCCAAGATCAGCAAGCTCCAACCCCTCCAACTCCTACAGGGAGCACAGCAACCACGGCATGGCACATGCCCCCCCCCCCTTTCTCCATGATGCCACAAGCGGACAAGGGCCCAGGGTGGGTTGAGTGGTTAGAAGACTTTAATACCTTCATAGATGCCGCGGGGGAAGAAAAGTCACCAAGACTACGCAGCATGTTTCAAAACCTAGCAGGGAATGACATCAAAGTCCTGTTGAAAGCCATCCCATGGGCTGAACAAGCTGACTTCCCAGCACTAATCGCAGCACTGAACAAAAGACTGGTATAGAGCCCAACAGGGTCTATGAAAGGTACATATTTAATAAGTGCAAGCAAATGATCGACGAGACCGTTGACTAATTTATCACTCGCCTACGAATAAAAGGAGCGAACTGCCAATTCCATGCCTTCTCGCTTGTTGAGGCCATATGTCTGAGAGTAATCGAAGGATGTGTATCCCAGACCCTAAAGAAGCAACTCCTCAAAAAACCGATCACCATAAAAGAAGTAAGTCAGATGGCAAGGATTTTGGAAAGGGTGGAAAAACAAGTGACACAGATAACAGGCACCACTTCGACAAAACAGGACAAGAATGAAACAATAGCAGCAATACAATCCAACACCACCAGAACGACGGAGAGAGCCCCCAATCCCAACTATTCAATAACGCCGAGAACCCAACGCCAATGCTACGCAGTGTCCCAGAGATGTGGCAACTGCGGCAGAGAGGGACACTTTCAGTCAGTCTGCAGGGAAGGCAGACTATTTCCGACGCAAAGACCACCTGTTGCCCCTCAATTCAAAATACCCAACAGAAACCCACAAGCTCAAGTCTACCAAACACAGCCATATCACCAAAACCCAAGAAGGTACGTCAGAGTGGTCGAAGATGTCTACCTGACTGATGAGATCCAAGGAAGTGAAGGATACGAGCAAGTATCCCACATAAGAGATGAATATGATGGACCCCCAACACATCACACCCACTATGCAGCGGACCTACAAGGTCTCGAATATGAAGTCGATCAGTATGACCAATATCCGCATGATGAATACGTCAATCTTATCATGAATGACGGAGAAGCACGGGAAGCACCCAAGATACCGGTGGATATTGGAGGGAGACAATTCTGTTTGCTAGTCGACTCAGGAGCCACCGTCAACATAATGGGTGTGAAGGAGTTTCACCAGATTCCCAACAAACCAGCCCTGACGCCATCCGATTCCAAGATATACCAATGGGGCGCTGCAACCCCACTGCAAACAATTGGCTCTTTCGGTCGTCGTCTCATCCACGACAACCATCCACCACGACAAGCATTCACGTCATTCACAGTCCGACCAAAGGAAGATGCCTTCTCAGCTATAGAACCGCCTCCTGCCTAGGACTCATAGACATACACGTGCAAGAAGGTGACAAAATCCACTCGACAGAACCAACACTTGAGACAAGAGGTAGCGTGTTCAACGTCCGGTCAGGGCCCACGTGTACAGACATGATGTCAAAAGACACAATCGTGAATGAATTCCCTCTCATCTGCAAGGGCCTAGGGAAACTAAAATGACCCCCAGTGAAACTCCACATTGATCCCACGCTCCGACCAATTCCACAACATCCAAGGAGGGTTGGTTTCCACCTCTAATCCCCAGTGTCAACTGAACTCAGACAACTCCTGGAAGACGGAATAATCGAACCAGCTACGGGCCTGACCCGGTGGGTCTCTCCACTGGTCATAGTGCCAAAGGACGGAGGACGACTCAGACTCTGTGTGGACATGCGAATAGCCAACAACGCAATTCAGCGTGAACGACACCCAGGCCCCAGAATCGAGGACATGATTGTTCAACTGAATAAGTCCACTCTCTTCTCCAAACTAGACCTGAATCAAGGGTACCACCAGATGGTACTCCATCCAGAATCGATAGGAATCACTACCTTTGCCACGCAGAACAGATTATTCCGCTATAAGCGTATACATTTCGGCATATCTTCAGCCGCAGAAATTTTCCACGAGGCCATCAGACAAATCATTCGGCCAATCAAAGGGGCACTGAACTACAGTGACAACATTATTTATTTATTTTTTATTTATTTATTTTTACATTTGTAAGCGCACATACAGCCCAAGGCATTAAGGTGCTGTTACCTGTGGCATACTTAGTTACGCAAAGGTTACATACATGTGGTTACATACATAGGTTACATGTAAGATGACGGTATACGCTAGAATTGTTGTAAATTGAGAATTTGTTTCACAGTATTTGTTACACAATCATTCAAAATGGTTTTATGTTTAGGGCACCTTGAGGCGTTCCAGTGAAGGTGGGGTGCAGGCTACGTTTATAAACGTCAGTTGAAGAGCATGGTTTTCATAGATTTTCGGAATGCTAGGTGAGAGACTTCTGCTCGCAGGGGTGGTGGTAGGGCATTCCAGCTTAGTGCAGCTAGGTACGGGAAGCTGGCCCCACCTGCTCTGGCTCTCTTGACTCTGGGGGTCATGAGCATGTTTGTGTATGGGGTTCTGGTAGGCCTGGATGATCTGGTGAGGTGCATCCTGTCGGAGAGATAGGGAGGAGCAGTGAGATGGATGCATTTGTGGGTGATGGCAAGTGCTTTGAAGACAACTCTTTCTCTTACTGGTAGACAATGTGCCTGTTTTCTCGCCTCTGTAATGTGCTCTTTTTTGGGTATTCCAGTGGCTGCTGAGAGGGCTTTGTTTTGTATAGTTTGAAGTTTAGCTAAGTTTTTGGAAGAAGTGCCCAGGAAGAGGGCATTGCAATAGTCAAGTCTTGACCCTGTTATAGCTCTGGCAATTGTGTTGCAATTTTCCTTTGATAGAAAGGGTATGGCTGCTTTGAGTAGTTTAGCATGGTAGGCTGCTGTTGAGGCGATGGCATTCACCTGTTTGGTCATTGTTGAATTTGAGTCCAGATAGACACCTAGTGTCTTTACTGCGTTGGCTACTGGGATTTTTATACTGTTGATTGTAAAGTGGGTGAACTGTGAGTCATTGTGTACAGACGGTCCAAAGAAGAACATGATGTCGCCCCTCGTGCCACATGCAAGGCCATCCAAGATGCAGGCCTCACCTTGAATGTTGACAAGTTCCGGTTCAGCAAAACCAAATTAAAATGTTTTGATCACATATTCTCTGCATATGGAATGACCCCAGACCCTGACAAAGTTGCAACGATCTTCAACCTACAAGAACCGAGACAAATAGCGGACGTATGATCACTCCAGAAGGATATGCTGTTCGCCTGGACAGCAGAATGCCGGGAGGCATTCAACACCATCAAGCAATCCTTAGCAGAAGCCAGGAAACTGGCCTATTTCAACCTGGACTGACACACCGAAATAGTGGTTGACGCAAGCCCAGTGGGCCTGGGAGCCATACTTGCCCAGACCAACGGAGTTGACTCCCACCTGAGACACGTAGTGGCATACGCCAGCAGGGCACTGGCACCCCCCGAGTCTGCATACTCCCAAGCAGAAAAAGAGAGGCTAGCGGCAGTATGGACGTGTGAACACTTTCCAATTTCATAATAGGAAAGAGATTCACCCTTATCATGGACCATCAAGCTTTACTTTCACTGTTTGGAAACCCATGAAAGAAGATTCCCCCCAGAACTGAACGGTGGGGCATTCGCCTACAAGAATACGATTATCCGATCATACATCGTCCGGGGGGTGAACACAACCCAGCCGACTATTTATAAAGACACCCCACAGGAAAGCCAAAACCAAGACAGGGTGACATGTAATACATAAGCTACATCACCACACATGCGTTGCCTCCAGAGATATTGTTAGAAGCCGTCGCACTGACGTCAGCAGCTGATCCGTCCATGGCCCTGGAGATTGAACTCACTGAACATAACTAGTGGCGAGTGGAACATAACAAGTGGAAGGACTACAGGAGGCCACTGACAACACATCCAGGAACGAACTAGAGAGGCTAGCAAAAGTCCATACAGAGCTAGCCATCAAAGACAAAGCCATACTCATCAGAGGGTGCAGAATAGTAATCCCAGCGGCTTTACGGTCAGACATAATCAAGACAGCCCATGAGGGACACCGAGGAGCAGACAATACCAAACGACAACTGCGCTGCCACGTGTGGTTCCCTTTCCTTGAGACTTTAGTAGACCGATGGGTAAAGAACTGCATGGCATGCCAATGTACGGCCAGAGCCGAAGTGCCGATACCCCTACAGCCAACGCAGATACCAGAACACCCATGGGAAAAAGTGGCAGTCGACTTTTATGGACCCCTAGAATCAGGGGAATACCTGCTCCTATCTATTGAAGAACATTCATGGTTCCCAATCGTAAAGAGATCCTCATCCACAGCCTTTGCCCAAATCGCAGCTGTCTTTGACGAAGTCGTGAGCGAATGGGGCATACCTGATATCATCAAGTCAGACAATGACCCGCCATTCTGCGGCCACGAGTTTGCAACATTCGCCAAACAATTGGGATTCAAGCACCAGAAAATAACACCTCGATGTCTGCAAGCCAACGGGATGGGAGAGAGATTCATGTCTTCGATCAAAAAGACATTACAAAGAGCCAGACTGGAAAACGTCGACCCACACCATGTCCTATGCAGGATGCTTCAAGATTATCATAACACGCCACATGAGGCCACAAATAGGACCCTGGCCGAGCTCATGGTAAAGTACCAAGTTCGCACACGAATGATACGACACCCAACAAACAAACCAGAAACAGATCCGGAAATCCTAGAGAGAGACGCGGAGTAAAAAGAACAAGCCCACATCCAGGCAGATGAAAGAAGAGGAGCACACCCAAAAGACCTTCAAGTGGGAGACGAAGTGTTGGTACAACAGGCAACAGTCAAGAAAACTGATTCAAGATTCGCCCCACAGCCGCTACAAGTCACAGCAATAAAAGGGACCATGGTGACTGCTGAAAATGAAGAACGAGAAATAACTCGGAACAGTTCACAGTTCAAGCTCATGGCAACAAAGGGAAATGAGAGACTTCAGCCCCCAGATCCCGAACTGATGTCACTAGATCCTCGAGATACATTATGGACGCCTCCAAGAGTCTCACCTCGTCCAGGAATAAAGAGAACAGAGAGGCCAGAAGAAGATCCAGGAGAAGCTGCCAGTAGCCGGCCCAAACGAGCCGTGAAGAAACCAGCATGCCTGGTTGAAGAATGTTGAGAACGTTGTAAGGACATTTTGTCCGGGGATGATGTCACAGCGTTCGTGTCTCCTTAAGAGACCAACGCCGTGTCACGTGAGTAGCGTCACGTGACGGGGAATGCAAGGGGGAGGGAACGTTCTATGTTAGTTTATGTTGTGCGGAGAATAAAGAAAGATGTGCGCACATCCTCGGCATGTCTGTCCTTCTTTCGGTGCATCATTTGGTTGGCTTGCAGATGGGGATGGTTACTGCATCTTTCTGTTGTTGATAACGTGACACACTACATGGCGCTTAACACTAGGCTGCCCTTCTTGTATATATGAATACACCACATAGGAAGAGAATCTGGTAGCCATTATGTCTTGGTAGACAATGGCATTCACCAACAGGCTCAACTCTGCCAATTACGGTACTTGTTCCCTGAAGCATCCTCAGGGTCATTTTGGGTGATGCTTTCTCATTGAAGGCACAAGAGAGTCAGGAAAGAGATGGAGACCATGTTGTGCTAAGGAATCTTTTTCAGAGCTCACATAAGGCAAGACAGATCCTCTATACAGTGGAGATCCACTTCCATTTCAATCTTGGACACTGAGGCTCGAATGCTGTCAGATTCTGTGGGGATGGAGAGGAGACCTATTGCAGAGGCAGATAGAATGTCTAAGAAGGTTAAATGGTGCAAAGTCAAAACATCAGAAAATCATCAAATTCTCTTTTCAGATGCCCAAGAATAAATATGATTGAACTTATCTTGGGAGTTTTTGGACAGGGTTGGAAAGTGAGGGGACTAGGTCATATCCTACTTAGTCTATTTAACACTGCAAAGTCTCACTCGGGAGAATTCCTGCTCAAGGAGGGGAGGGAGAAGAGGTTCGGCTGAAGTCATGAAGTCCTAGCCAGAGTGTATTCTGAGTGCCTGATAGACAGATGGAAGGCAGGGTCTTTCTTGAAGTGATACATGCTCATCCCAGCGTCTGAGATATCAGGTGGACGTTACTTCATAGTTATATTACACTCTGCCACTTGCGGGAAGACACATAGCAGCCATGTAATGCTGAAGTGAAAGTTGTTTCCGTCCACAGTCTTCGGACATCAAAGGCAGCGTGATACAAATGCTGGAGTTCTGACAACAAACACAGATGTATACCAGTGTCTAGACTGAATATGACAACTGTGATAGAGAAGTCAAGAGGGACTCTGAATACTTTATCTCTAAGGCTCGGCAGTATGAGGTAATCACATGCTGATAGCATCCTCAAAGTGCTTGAGGAATAGAACATATCTAGAGTCTACAGGCAGGAAATGGCACAAATACCTGAACTAACAAACTTTACTTGAAAAAACCTGATTCTTTAGAGCAGATTCGTGACACTGTAACTACCCTTTCTCTATGGGCTAATGGCCTAATGTTCATCTCTATGTATCATTAATCTAATATGGTGGCTCTGGATATTTTCCAACCAAACTCATACTTAAGCCCTAATTCATGGAATGATTAGCGAGGAAAATAGGGGGTATGCGCGTGAAAACATGTGCAAGCGCCAGTTTGTGTATTCATGGAACACAATGCGCTGAGCTTACCAGGGACTTGCGAGGAATCCCTGCTGGTCCAACATTTCACTGCGACACTATGAATGCCTTGCATGAGACTCATAGCGTTGGGTTCTGCGCAGTCACCTAAAAAGGGGGTGGAACACGTGGAATGGGTAACAACAAGCGAAAATATGGGCGTAACAAGGGATGTAGAAAAGTAAAATCCTCCCAATGCCCATACGCGTGCTAAAAATCTGAATTCATTGAATTAAACAGGGCTCCCCATCGCACAGAAAAAGACGGGCAAATCTGGAAAGACTTAACCCACGCGAAAGCTGGTGTGTCAACCCGCATTAAAACAAATGCATAAAAGGGCGCACAAACAACAAACGCTCATATACAGCTACAAAGAATGTACCATTTGTCGCAGCAGTGATCGTGGGACACCACAGGAGGAGGAGGATGGCCAGGGCACAGATTTTTCTACCTAGGATCAGCCTTTTTGGGATGTCTGATGACCAGGTCTATGGCAGGTATAGGATTCCACTTCATATTATATTAGACCGGGTCACAGAGTGGGAGGATGACCTTCCATCACCCAGCCTGTGCTCCCAAGCACCTAGCACCTTGGGAAAGGTGCTCAATGTTCTGCATTTGTTGGTCACTGGGTCATTTCAGTGGACAACTGCCATAGTTGGGGGCATTTTACAGCCTATGCAGTCACTCTGCCTACACCAGGTTTGGCAAACTTGACTGCATGCCCCTCAGTCCGCAGCCACATCTACATGCCCAGAAAGGCAGGCCGTGGTCCAGGATTTTTATGAGATGGCACACTTCCCTAAAGTGCTTGGTGCGATTGATTGCACCTATGTGGCTCTACGTCCACCTAGGGCCACATGGCACATTGATCGCAATCGCAAGCACTGGCATTCTATCATTGTGCAGGTTGTGTGCGATGCCAAGAGTCTCATTACTTCTGTATATGCAAACTATCCAGGGTCCACCCACGATAACTTAATATTCAGAATGTCACTCCTACACCGGGCCCTGGAACCTGGGAGACATGGCAACACGTGGCTCATTGGTGAGTATAAATGCCCGTGCACATGCATGCATGTCACATACAGACAAATACACAGCAATGACAAACATTTTAACCTCTACAGGGGACAGTGTCTACCCTCTGAACACCTACATGATGACGCCAACACACACGTGCCATGGAAAAACAAAGCTATGATTACCTGCACATGCTAGATTAGTTCACCAGGCATGCCTGCACATACACCACTGCACATGTATAGCCCCTGAGGAGTAAATGGCACACCTCAAGGTCAATGAATGCAACCAATAACAAAGACCACAACCAGGAAAGGGCAAAACAAAATATGACATGCCAACATCTGGCTGGGGGGGGGTGAAATGTCCATCTTGGAATGGGGGGGGCACTAAGGAAGGGGGAGGGGAAGGGCTAAGAAAGGGGGAGGGTAAGGGAGCACATCAACACCCACATATGTAGAAGTTGAAAAAACAATTCCCTCCATGGGTACATGGACCGCACGGCTATCTGGATTGGAAGGGCTGTCGCTGCTGTCGCCACCTTCCTATGTAGAATGTGAAGGTGGTTGTGATAAGGGAGGTTGACCACGTAAGGCCCTGGCCTGGTTCTCCATGGCAGCAGGCCAGGCAGGACCCAGATGAATGCATCTGGAACATGAAGCTTCAGAGGTCCGCATGTAACACCCCACGTGATGCACAGAGTTCTTCCGCGATGGTATGACTCAGCAGTTCAATCTGCTGTTGGCACTGTGTACTGCGGATTGACTCTCGCACTTCCATTGAAGCTCTGAGGGCCAGTAACTCTCGCCGCAGGGCTGCCCTCTGGGTCAGACCCTCTGCAACCAGGCATGCCTGCAGAGACCTCAGGCCTGCCCGTCGGCTCCTGTTGCTGGCCACCATGTGGAGTCTGTGTAAGTGGCATGTGGATCACAATGCCTGCAGCTGGCGCACTTCCTGTATTTCTCTAAGAACGTCGAATTGGCCACCCTATCCATGCCTTGAACCAACACCTCATAGGAAACGGCCTGTTGCTGTGCAACGCGCAGCATTGACTGCTCCCACACATTTCCCCCAGCCAGGACACATCCGCCACGTGTGCGTGCCCTACAGATGCTGGACCCAAGGGAGTATGGCCCTTGATGTGAAGCCGCTGTCTGTGGCTGCAAGACTGCATCCCTTCCTTGGTCCTCCATCCCAGGACTGGAAGCCAATACAGTGGAATGTGGCCTTGTAGCCGTAACCACCACAGACACATGTGGCAACACTGACTGGCCATTTGAGGGGACGTTACCCTCTGCAGACGCATGAGCTAAATCAGCGCCATCACTTGATGCACTCTCCTCCAACAGCATACAGGAGTAGATGCCCAACTCACCACCAGAGCCACTGGTATCATTGGAGGTGGACTGATACTGAGTCATGCCCAGGATGGACTGTAGCACCAGTGGATTCTCATGGGCTGCCACAACACATCCTCCACTGGTGCTCTGTTGGGCCTCAGCCTCCCGTTCCTCCTCTTATCACCAGCACATGGGCACATAAATACATGAAGAATCATGTTAATTGTCATCACAATGCTGTCCTGCAACACATTTACATGCATGTCAACATGCCATAATTTGCATTCATACACTATGTACAAAAGTCCCTGAAATCATGGCGTCTGCACACTTGCCACCATATACCATGTCCTTGACCATGTAGGCACTGGAGACATTCCCAACAGAAATGTGTGGTGTCCCATGTGTGTGATGTGGAGAGGGTGAGGACATGTGCTTGGAGATAGGAAAAGGGGACGGTGACACACAAGAGGGACAGGTCCATGCACATATTGGGGGGCAGGTGTCCTGTGTGGCAGGTCAACATGGATGACTCCAGACTGATTTCTCACAAGGGGCTTGGTGCCATAGCTGCAGCAGGGATTTGCACAGTGTAGCAAAATGCTCGGACATTCATGGCACAATATCCCGCATGCTGACAGTGTACATGGAAAGTATGTGTAGCATGAAGCCACCTATGGACATGTGTGGATGGTACCACTACTACATTCAGTGCATGATGAATATCACGTTCCTCAGACACAAGCACTTGAATGGCATAGCGTGTCACTAACATCACTGATGTACAGAGCCAGATGCCACGTTGTGTTTGCATGCTGTACCTGACGGTTGTGGATGACTACTGTCACAAAGCCATGGTCAACCGATGTGCAGCACATGTGTAGTATTCACTCTGTAGTACACTAAGCTTGAGTCAGTAGACCATAGCAGTCATACAAATGCAGGCAGTAGCGCCACACAATCATACCAATTCATTCAATCTACATACACACAATCTGGATGGACACGCTTCTTCACTCACCAGACGTTTCCTCCTATTCTGGCAGGCCTCTCACGCCTTGAATCTGATCCACATGAATCAACTTGCTCATGGTCTCTTCATGTGGAGTGAGCTCCTCCTCCTGCAGAGCCCCACCTCTAATCACCATAACAGAACCAAGGTTGGCACCCAGCTTCCCTTTGGTTTGGCGGCTGAGGTCATTCCACCACTTCATGACCTCACGAGCGGTGCACCTCTCATTACCCAAGGCATTGATGCCATCTGTGAATCGCTGCCAGTGGACCATATGCTCAGCAGGCGTGTGTGTGCTGCCTGGCCCGTGCACATATCACGGTGGTGGTCACGCACGTAGTCCACAAGGATCTTGATTCCATCATCATTGAAGCTCTTTTTCCTCGCTGTGGCGGTCTCCTTTGCTGTGCTTTGGGATTGAGCCTTTCCCTGTTCTGCACGCTTCTGCCTCTTGGAAGGTGGTGCAGACCCTGTGTGGCTGGGACCACTCATGGCATTAGGGTCTGGACCACTAGTGGCCTGGGCCATGGTATCACCCACTAATGTTGGGTCATTCACTTGCCGTGCAGGCCCCTGACCCAGGATGCTGAGGTCAGGTGTTCTGCATTGCCGTCCCTTCCCCTTGAACACATGGGCATCAGCTGACCCTATGAGTCCGTGTCCCTGGGGGGTGGGGTGACAACAGATACTGTAGTTGCTCCCTGACCCTGGATTTTGGGGACTGGAGCTGCCCCTGCAGGTGCCTCAACCTGGGAGCAGGGTAGAGCAGATGACCTGCAGGTGCCTCAACCTGGGAGCTAGGTCCAGGTGCTTTGCGTTGCGGTCTCTTCCGCTTGGACACACTGGCATCAGCTGCCCCTGTGTGTCTGTGTCCCTGGGGGGGGGGCGGCAACAGGTACTGCAGTTGCTCTGCTCCCTGACCCTAGTTGTTGGGGTCTGGAGCTGCCCATGCAGGTGCCTCAACCTGTGAGCCGGGGAGAGCAGATGACCCTGCAGGTGCCTCAACCTGGGAGCTGGGTCCAGATGCTTTGTGTTGCCATCCCTTCCCCTTGGACAAACAGGCATCAGCTGCCCTTGTGTGTCCGTGTCCCTGGGGGATGGCAACAACAGGTACTGCAGTTGCTTTCTGACCCTGGTTGTTGGGGAATGGAGCTGCCCCTGCAGGTGCCTCACCCTGGAAGCAGGGGAGAGCAGCTGACCATGCATGTACCTGAACTTGGGAACTGGGTCCTGATGCTTTGATTTGCCGTCCCTTCCCCTTGGACACACGGGCATCAGCTGCCTCTGTGTGTCTGTGCTCCTGGGGGGGGTGACAACAGATACTGCAGTTGCTCCTTGATCCTGGTTGTTGGGGCCTGGAGCTGCTCCTGCAGGTGCCTCAACCTAGGAGCAGGAGAGAGCAGGTGACCTTGAAGCTCCCTGACCCAGGGTGCTGGATCAGCAGCATCACCTGCAGCTCCCTAACCCTGTTGGGGGTGGTGCACAGCTCTCCCTGCACCTCCCCGAACCTGGCCACTTCGGCCACCTCTGCCAACTTTCCCTCTTTTGACCTTCGCAGCCATGGAACTGATGGATTAGTACTATGGGATGCACAACAAGCCATTGTGCTGGGAAATTGCAGTAAAGGGGCGGGGTACGTGATGTAAAACGTACTAGTATGGTCCAGCAAGGCTCAATATTACCCCTGGTGAAAATATTAACGTGTAACGCACAGGCACCCCAAATATCAAAAAGCATATACATGACCCCTCGGTAGTTCACGTGAAAAGAAAAAGCATTACGCGGTATGCTGTGACAGCATGCAACGCAAAAAATGCATACCTGAATCCCACAAAAGCCAATGTGATGCTAACAATGGGGGTATGCGATACACATGGCCAGCCAGAGTATGAATAATGTGTACACGACTCAGCGTTAGTCTCGGAAAAAGAAAAATACACGTGCATGTGCACAGAGGGAAATGCCCCACCAAAATAAGAAGTTTGCACTGTCACGGTAGTGAACAAAATGCGTGGCACACCAAAAGTCCACAAGTCCGTCCGCTACAACTCGCACAAGCTGTGTGATGTTCTCATACGCACTCCTTTATCCAGAATCTGAACGCCAACGCACAATGGCCAGCGCGTGTCAACATCCAACGGCCATCACGTGTCACTTTACTTACACGATTAGGCCCTTTCCTCTGATTTCACGCTAATACTCTGTTTACGCATGTGCGGAGTACGCATCACTTTATTTCCGGCTGCCCATGTGAACAACACAGAAGACCCAGCCACCTGCCTACCAGCCAATTTACCTGCCTTCTACTGCCCTGAGCTGCCGCCTACGAGCCATCTGCTGCTGCCTGCCCACTTTGTCTGCCTGGTTCCCACGTGCCCTGCAATTTGAGTGCCTGCTGTACATCCATTGCCAGTGCTCCTGTCGTTGGACCTGTGACCACCTCTGCTGATCCAGCACACTCCCAACGTGCCAGAACACCACTCCACAGCCCAGCCGCAGGACCACCTTCTCCACCAACACCTACCTCTGGGGTTGCCATGTCTGAACCAACATCTTCGGAGGCAAATGGCAGCCCCACGGCAGCGAGACAGTGGGCTGTCAACTTCACTGCCAGACAAGGTGACATACTGGTGGAGCATGTCTGGGGCATTATGATGCCCTCTTGCACCTACCAACGCAAGTCGGGAAGGAAGGACGGAAGATGATTTAGGACCAGATCGTGAGTGCCATCAACAAGGAGGGGGTGGCACTCCAGGATTTCTACCACGTGCACAAGCGCTGGGAGGACCTGAAAACCAGGACCCGCAACAAGTCCATGTGCTTCCTCAAGGGTGGTCTCAACCAAGCGGGGCGCCGGGGCCAGTTGAACACCACAGACATGCGGGTCCTGAAGAAGTTTTACCCGGTGCTGCACACACAGGTCATCGATTTGCAGCACCATCTGGAGTCGACTGGTAAGTGTCCATGTTTTGCTGGCATCCAGAGTGCATGTGCATTTTGATGTGTGGTGGGAGTGTGCACCTTGGCCTTATGGTGAGTATGCCTCTTGTATGGATGTCTGTGTGCATGTCCCAGACAGTGCTGCGTATGTGTTCTATGAAGAATGCTTGATTCCAGCGGTGTACCTTTTGCAAGGTGTGTTGTGATGCAGCATATTACGATATGAACATGGTTGTGTGGGAGGTGTGACATATGGGTGTTGTTGTCAACATCATGAACAGGCATGGTGTACATGTGTATATGTCTGAGATGTGACTGTGTGACTGGCCAACATTCCAGGATGGATGTAACTGGTGCATTTGAATGTGTGCACTACTCTTGCCACCTGATTGACGTTGAGCAGACTCTGATGTGATAGCTCAGTGCACTGCTTCAGGACTGTCAGGTGATGTGTGTGAATGACATGTGTATAGCCCATGACACATGTGGGTGTGGCATGCACAATTTGTAGGTGGTGACAGTGCCATGTACAAGGATGTGATTGTTGTGAAGGACAGACATGTATGGCCCAGATACAACCAGGGCCCCCTGTGTACCTGTCCCACCCACAGTGGCCCATCTTGTGGAGATCACATCCCTGCCTGAGTCGGGAGTCGACGTTGGATCAGGCAAGGTGGTCACCACGCCAATCCAGGCTATGACAGAAGCTGTGGCAATGGAGGGAGAGCAGGCATCCAGGAGCAGGGCATGGGCCCGATGGCCTGGGTGATGTTATCAGCCTGGAGTCCGGGCAATTAGGCAGCAGCAGGCTCGAAGTAGCAGGCAACAATAATCAGGGCATACCACCTCAGGGAGGCAGGTATCGGGCCTCAAGCAGGATGCTAATGTGGACCTTGGACAAATTATGTCTTCCGTGTTGGAGTGGTACGGGCAGCAAATCCGGGCAGAGAGGTAGTGGGCCCTGGAGGCGAGACTCACCATGGCCAGGGCGGAGAGAGCACTGCGTCGGGCAGAGCGGCTGGCTGAGGTCCTTGAGGATACTTGCAGGGAGTGGGAGGAGATGGAGAGGACCATGTTGGAGTCCCTGCAAGCCCTCGAGGAGAGAGCAGAGGCCCGCCTAGTGGAAGTGGACGCAGTGTACGATGATGCCCTGGCTGATACATTGAGGGAGCATGGTGAGAGAAGGACTAGCCCGCTGCCTTTGTAAATAGCTCTTTAGATATAGGTTTCTGTTGTTTTTAGTTATTGTTTGGAGCTTTTGGCCTTTACTCATTTTTTTTGTACACAGTTGTTAATGTGTGATTTTGCTTTTGTTCATATTATAATTTGGAGTACAGTTGGGACATTACTCCTTGTGTTTTTTGTACATAGTTTACTTGGATTTTCTACTTTTTTGGACACCATGCGCTAATAGTTTTTTTCTTTTTCATTTTGCTGCTATTGTAAATATTTACTATGGACATGGACATTTTTACAGAATTTGTATTTATTCATGTACATATTTTCAAATTTCATTTCCAGTGTGTATGTTCACAATATAGCTGTACATTGTGATTTTTTTTTTCATTACTCACAGACATTGTTTCTCCCCATTTCTTTTAGCAGTGTGCCGCTTTGTTAGTCTGTTTATTGTCCCTGGTACTGACCATCGTTAGTCATGTGTGTGCTTACTTGCATGCATGTGTCTTGTTTGCTATCCATTTGCGTGCTGAATATACACATGTGGCTGACCAGTGGATGAGTGTGAAGGGGAAGTTTGGGTGTGCACGCTCAAGTGTCATTTGCTTTCACATGTGCAGCATCACTGTGTATTGACCCTCAATGTGTTTGTGAGTGGACGGTGGAGTGACTGTGGGAGTGGTAAATGTTCACAATATTTGCACAATATTTCCTTGATGCTGTGTAACACACATATCGTGCTTTGCCCTTCACCAACATGTCTTTGTGCAGTGATCATTGGCTCTGGTGTTGATCTGCATCTCGCATTTGCATGCAGTATTGCCATTACTTTGTTTTTACACATCGGCTACCAATGCAGCAGTGCTGGTGCATGGTGTACTGTCTGATTGCCATGCACTCAATCTGAAGTCATTCCTCTTTTCTTGTGCTTTATGTCCTATTCTACCCTGCATACCTCCTGTCTGAATCGGCACTGGTCACCTGGCTGCCCTATGACCTTGGACCAAGGGCCCTTCCCCGCCACTTGCACACTCGCGCTGCATCCCTGGCATTCCCCGCACTTGGACTGTTTTCATGTGTACCAACTGCCCCCTAGCTGCACTTCACAGCTGATGTGAGCACTTAGCCTTGCCTGCAGCTGGCCGCAGTTTGATTATTTTCTTAGTTGTTGTAATTGTTATGATGTCCTTCCCATGTACTGCACTGCCCACCACCCCTTCTCCCTGCACTTTTCTCCTTCCCCACTTCCTATGCACTGGCCCCATCTCAATGTCACCTGGCCTACCAAGATCATTGTCTCTGTCTTCAGTCTGTTCCCCCTCCCCGGAATAGTTGCACCTTCAGACACTTGTCTGTAGGTGGATTTTGAATGCCATGGAATTTGATGTGATTTCATGTCATGTCCTGCACACATGGGAGGAACATTGATGTGTATAGTGGGATATCTGTTCTGGTGATGGCAGCTCATTGAGGCTCAGGCTGTGGCACGCCTGAGCAGTGTCTGTTAATGTGGTACACATTGAGGCTGCTTTTTTACTGACACTGGGTGACTATTTGTTAATGGGAAACGTTGACATTACTGTTACGCTCACCTGGCTCCCACAGGGGCGTCGGTCGGACCCGGACAGCTGCGGTCCCCACCCACGTGATGCGTAGTGCAGTGATGACTGACTGGACCTGCCCTCCTAATCTTGTCTGCTTAACCCGTAGAAATATTCTCCTGCAAGTGGAGAGATGGATTTAGCCACTTGTGGATTCAAGTGATGGCACCCCCACAGTCCTCCCCAACTAATCACCTCAGAAATGCCCTCACAGCAATCTCACCTTATATTCTTGAAAGATGAGCTCTCCATCCTGCGTGGATTTGCGGGGGCGCGTCGATTCCAGTTACTTCACTGGTTTGAAGGCTCGGGAGAGTTCCGGAGAGTATTGACTCTGAGGTTCCTGGTGAGGACCAGTAAGTATTAAGTTCATAGAGTTCAATAAGTCTGATGTTCATTCTTGTTCCCCCCTTCCTTTCTTGTCTTGCAGCTGGCTCGTGAAAAGATGCTCTTGTGGTAGCTGGTGGCGCTCAGGTAAGAGTCTGTATTACCCAGCGCTGTCCGGTAAATGTTGCACGTGGAAAACGTGGTGTTTTGTCTCTCTTTACAGATGCGGCACGTGAAAATATGGAGAGTCACAAAAGGATTCCTCCGGTGGTAAATCAAGTAAGTCTATGGTGGTAAGAATTATATTTGTTGGTTCCCTCGGCTGACCTTGTGGTTTTCTTTTGTCTCCTAGGTGCCGAAGTTCGGCAAAGAAATGATGGAGGCAGCGCCGACCCGAAGGGGTTTGGAACTGGGGTGTCCCGTGTGCCAGGGTATGCGCAGAGCTTTCACCCGATTTGGCTAGGGTGCGGCTGGGTTACATGCAGAGTTTTCACGTAATATGCCTGGGGTGCGGCCGGGGTACGCACAGAGGTTTCACAGGAATTTGATAGGGTGCGGCTGGGGTACGCGCAGAGTTTTCAAGAAATTTGGATGGGGTGCGGCCAGGGAACGTGCTGAGTTTTCATGTGATTTGGCTGGGGTGCGGCCGGGGTACGTGCTGAGTTTTCACTTGATTTGGATCGGGTGCAGCTGGGTTACATGCTGAGTTTTCACACGATTTGGATGGGGTGCGGCCGGGTTACGCCCTGATTTTTCACAAAATTTGGATGGGGTGCGGCTGGGATACACGCTGAGTTTTCATGCGATTTTGCTGTAGTGTGGCCGGGGTATGCAGTTAGTTTTAACCCGATTTGGATGGGGTGCGGCCGGGGTACGTGCTGAGTTTTCGTGCAATTTGGATGAGGTGTGGCAGGTTATGACCAGAGTTTTCACACAATTACGTTGGAGTGCGACCGGGGTACGTGCTGAGTTTTCACACGATTGGGCTTGGGTGCAGCTGGGGATTGCAAGGTGTTTTCCTGCAATTACTCTGGAGTGCAGGCGGGGATCGCATGGGGTTTTCACACAATTTCACTAGGGGGGCTGTATGCTGAGCCAGGGATGGCACGGGGGCTTGCGCCGTGTTAGCCATTTTGCTTGCTTTTTACTGCACGTGGGGGCGTTACTGGCACAGCTTGAAGTTCCTTGCGCCACGACTACTGATGCCTCGGGAAATCCATGAATACAAGTGCCACGCAATTGTTTCTCTGCGCCATGGCTGGCACACCCTCCTTGTCGGTGCGCGGCGCTTGCGCCTTCTCTGCACCACATTCTATGAATCGGTCCTCTTATTTTACGAGACATTGGACTTTCTTGATGATACACATTGGAACAAGTACTCCAAAAATGACTTGGTGAGATAAAAGGTCTTACAACTGGTTTCAAAGAGAGGGAGACAGGTCAGAGTGTTGCAGTGATCAAAGTGATATCCACAATATGCACAATCAAAGTGATATACATGTCTTTTGATTGAAATAACACATTTATTTTCTTAACAGGACAGAACACTATAGTGCCTTGCTTGAGTGAGGAACGGCAAGGCTCACTAAATACAACAGAGTGATGCCACATACATTTTAATATGAATCAATACAACATCACAGTAACTGAATGAGAGGATAAGAGCAGGCTTAGTTAATATTGCTGATGTATTGCATCAATTACATTTTTTGAGGTAACTGAGAACACATTAACTGGTTCAGAGTAACACATACTTTTTACTGTGAGAGGGAAATATCAGTCACTGAGTTCAGAGTAGCACAAGTTGTTTCCCGATGAAGTTGATTGTCAGAATAAATGGCTGGCAGTGACAAGTGAAGCCACCAGATACTCACCAACCTCTGTACAACGTGTTTCAAACAAGTCTACACACCTGGAAGTACTATTGTAAATTGCCAGCCTGATGCAGCATCACCACCACCATAATCTTTAGAAAAAGTATGCAACCAACCTAGAAACCCTTTCTCTTACAAACCATGTACGGTGAAACCATGTGCATATTTTGGGAGATGTAAGGAACTCATGGTGGCAACAGTAAAGACAGACACAAGTGATCACAGTTCAAGAGTGTTTATTAAATTGTGTGCAGGTCGGAAAAAGCCTAATCTAAACCTAAATCTAAGATAGGACCAAGCTACGTCTATCATATAATAATAAGGGAGTCCTAGTGGTGTCTTGTCAAATAAAAGAGCCTATATTAAAAACAAACTTACAACTAAATACAAAATAGAGTGTGAGATAGGATTCACAAGAAAGAAAGAAGTGTTCACAATTGATAAATCAGGATGTGGTAGCCAGGGTTCTCCATTCCCCCGTTTTGAGCACAGGACAAGGCAGGACTCTTGAGTACAGCATACTCTCGAGCTTTCCCAGCACTGGACAACAGTTCTGTTTTCAGCTATCAGGGCCTTAGGTGGTTGTCTCTTTTGTACATAAAATGTCTCCTGCCTCAGAGGACCTGATGTGATCAAAATAACAAACAAATAGTACTTTCCAAATGTACGTTGGGTTATGAATTTTCACCCCTGGGTCCCCTGTTGCGGGCTTCGACCCCTCTCAAATATTAGCCTCCCTCTGTCGGGTTCACCATGGCTTTTCTCAAAACAGTTTCACCTGTGACATTCACAAACCTTAATGTCTTTTTAAACAGTTCACTGTGGACATCCCTCTGTCAGGTTCACTCCTGTCAACACACTGTCCATTGGGACTCAGACTTCGCCCCTTTCCATGGGCATCCCTCCGTCAGGTTCACTCTTGCCAACTCTTGCCAATCACACAGTTCTTTCTTTTTTCGCACTATGCCTGATTCATCTCCTTGAAACACGTATGTACCAGCACAATACAAATAAAATAACAATATCCCTTAGCTTTCCAATTACATTACATGTAGGTCAAAGACTTGCGACTGTACAGGGGGGTTTTGCTAGACCCCTTTATGGCCACTTTAACATTTTCTTTGTGGCTCTCCCAGTGCCTTCTGGGATTGGTAGTTTCAATAACCACAGGATCAACCAGAGTCTTCCAAGTGAGCACCCACGTGGTGCCGGACCCATCTTCAGCTGGTTTTCCCTTAATGTTAACAGTTCTTTGAACTTTCCTTAATTTGCCATTTTGCAACTTTCGTTCAACACTGTTCAGTTTCTTATCTTTGCTCCCCTCGACTCACTGGCTGGGATGAACCACTTAGCTTTTCTTGTATCTGGAGTTAAGGATGGTACCACAGTAGAAGGCATCTCTCTCTGTCCTGCTTATCAGCATAGACATGGTCCATGTACCATTAGCATCTGCTGCAACACAGGCTGGCAATTGTTTGCGCTCTTACGATTCCTTCCATGGAAACTTCGTGGGTCTGGGTCGGAAAGGGCAAGGTTGTTTCTCTCCTTGTCACCCTTTCGATTCTCGCCACCTTTCTCCTCCTCTTGAACTGCCGTGTCTGGTTAGCTGTTTGGTTGTGTGGTATGTCTTGCTCGTCACATGCTCTTGTGCTCCACCTTTTTTCCCTATGGGTAAGGGAAAGGGCTGTCAGGTGTGTGTGGTTCTGGTCATTTGTCTGACTCTGCCTGACCCTTGTATTGGGACATGTCAGGTAAATGGCTATAGTGTTAGTCCATTGTCTTTCATGGTGCAAGAAAGTGTTTGACTCGGAAAAGGGGGCTGAGGGGGTTGTCTGAATATCCAATGTGGTAGGCTGGTGAACAGGTGTTCTAAGAAGGGGGATATTGCATCTCACCCATAATTGTCCGCTTCCGCTCACCGAGAACCCCCATCCAGGTGATCCTCACTCACTGGTCCACCCCCATGAACTGGATCCAATAGTGATGGCCGTGTCCTGGCCACCTGGATGTCAGATCGACGGGGACTAGTCAGGGAGACACCTTCAGGTTTCTCACAGAACGAGGTATCTGGACATGAGAACAAAAGAAAAGTGCTCTGGACCATTGTCATTGTGCAGCATAACATCTGTAGCTTTTACCATCACCCCAGCATATATTGCTGCTATACAATCTCTGCTAAGCCATGTCACTCCCCTAGTCACAGCAAACAAGATTAATAGCAGCACCTCACATATGTGCCAGGCATGTATCACCAAAGCATTTGAGTTTGTCCGAAAGTACCATGTCTCATGCATTAATGTACCTGCTCACTGGCAATTCGGCAATAATGGCGTGTCATAAGCCATTGCGGAAAACCTGATGTCCAATGGCTGGTGGTATTGACTGATCATATGGTGCCAGATTCCCAATCATCATTATCTTTTCAATGCATTAGGACCATAGTTATATGGCTGGGATGTTTTTGCGTTTAGGATGGAAATATTACAGTCCAAGGGAAAAACACTCCACTTTGCCATGAACATGTCATCCATAGGATAAGGAACTGCCTTTGTAGCAATAACTGCAAAGTGTGTCAGTTTCATATCTTCTATCAGTCAACAGGAATCTAAGAGACATTGAGAGTTGCAGCAAGGATGTGCTGCTCACGAGCAGGTCACTTCGTGCATACAAGGTTTGATGGCAAATCCACCAGGAGAATAGTCCTCTGAGTGACGGCATATAGAGTCCAAATATCCTTATGAGGACAAGATTGGTAAAACCGTTCAGGTATCCTGCTTTGAACGTGTTCTCCACCTTGCAGTAGCACAATGCATCTGCCATTGCCATAATTTGCTTAACAAGATTGTGATACCCCAGAATATTTGCTCCCGTGTCGACAGATCATATATTGTCAGAAATGCATTGGGCAACTAACAGTTGCATGACTGTTGGCCATGTCACTAGTTGGAGACAGACAGCGTTGCTTACCTCTTGAATTTCGACATTGTATGGGCTGGACTGGGAATCTGAGCAATTTAGTGTATACTGCAACAGCTTTTCTGATGAGGCAATCACAGCACAACCTGTGAGGAATTATTGTCAATCTTGCATGGGGGTCCACAATTAGGCCCACGAAAGGGAAAGCCATTTTTCTTTGACCCAGGCTTAAAAGTGTAAGCAACCACTTTGCAGCTGCACTCAGGTGAAGCGTTTACGGGGATATGGACTGAGCAAGCCTGCTCACAATGTTCAGGAATTCTTTGTCATTGATTGGTGCTAGCAAATTACACGAGATAAAGGCAATACACATGTAATTGTTAATTGGTGAATTAAATCTTCACCATGCTAGGAATAGGAAATACCTTGGATCAATTTTGCTCTAAATTTTTTAATCAATTTTGCCTGTCAATATTTGCTAAAATGTACAATGTGAGATTGTACTATTTCGGTGAATTATCTGAAAAAGTTAATTATATGAAAACATCAATTGATCGTTATCTTGTCGTGCAGACACAATGAGCTTGTTTGTCACAGGAATTTTCAGGCCATGCAGACCGCTGGAAAGAATTGTCAGATTGATTGGAATTTCAACTTCTGAGAACATTTAGTATGCAAGGGTATTATGCAAATCTCAAAGCACACCTTTATTGAGCCACCATATTGAGCAGTGCTGCCGTGACAGAATCCCAGTAAATGTTTGCACACCACCTTTGCAGCTTGTATTACAATTCCTATAATGAAGGTAAACAATGAGCAGGCACAATGAAGATAGGCAAATGAATGTGTCCTTCACTACGTCGGTCCCTCCCCTCTCCCCATACTACAGAAACAAAGTTGCACATCACTGATGTATCTGACTCTTCCCCACCCCTATACCGCATGTTTGAAAACAGTGTTCACTGAGACAACCCTACCGACCCTACCCTGGGGAGTCGCAGAAGACCTGAATCTGAAGCTATGGGGTATATGAACATGTTGTGATCAAAATGATGAAAGCAAATGATGCCACTTCTGAACACGAACATGCGTAGGTGCATTAGACACATTAGACACAAACCATATAAGCATCCACCACAGAGATACACAAACAATAGATCAATGTGCACTCAGACATGAAGAATATGCGTGCATCCACTAGGTTAGAAGAAATATACTTTATTTATGATGAAACACAAGACGCACAAGAACACACATAAGGCTTGCTTAATGCAGGACACAACTAAAATGAGTGGCCATGCAAAACAAGATGGATGGCGCAGCCACTTCTGGGTGAATGGGTGACATTAGGAAGCCTCAGAGCTGCAGGGGGACCTGGTTCAGTGAGTTAGCATAAAAGCCAAAACTGACCAGATCAGACAATAGGTGTAGATGCCTTGCCAAGATTACCTTGGAAGGAAAGGTTTGGATGGGCACTCAAGAGAAGAGATGATAACAGTTCCCAGGCATGAGACCTATTTCGTTCAGATCGACTAAAGAAACAAATAATACTGAAAGGTCAGGTTCCCACTAACTAAGGTTTAACATTGAGTAGAAAGTAGCTCAAACAAGTATCTAGAGTACAAGAGAGGTAAAGACACCTGCATTAATGGGGGCTAAAATCTCCATAGATTCTGAGCAGGATGATCAGAAATGTGGTCTCCACAAATGTGACCTGCAGTTAGAGGATAAAGCCTATTCATTAGATTCAGAGACAGACAGACTGAGACCTTAATTCCCATCCAGTTCTCAGGACAACAGATACAAGGTAGTGCGATGCTGAAAGTTAAACGTCCTGTCTTGTGGCCTAGAGAATCAGAAATGATAACCTTAGTAGGAAAGGTAGCACCTTGGTGCCGTTCTCACCAACCCCTATTGTCTCTCATGTGCTGGTAACAATTCCAAGATGCCAATGCTGAGAAAGGCACCACTGACGAATCCCTACCCACCTTTGATGCTCATCCATCAATGTTACAATAGACAATTATATTGTATTATGATGACATGTTTTCACTTGTATTATTTAATAGGGGGTCTCAGGCCCGGCCTCAAGATAGAGTGCAGCCAATGAATGCACTAACCCATATGGAATGTATATCTAGCTGATTCCCCTAACCAATCCCTTCCCACCTTAGGTTTTCTAAACTGAAATGTAAATTGTGATGTCATATTCAGTTTTAAGCCACGGTCAAGCATGGAATGAGACGAGAGTTACAGAGATTTTCTTAATGTTTGTTCTGTCCGTCCCTGTTTTGTATGGATTTTGTCAACGAAAAAAAGGTGTTTGTCAAATTTTGCACTCTTCCGTTTTTTGGGGGGTGGGATTTCCACTGGCCTGTCCTCTTTGCTTATCCACAGAGGTTTCCACCCTACTTTTACAACCATTATGTACATAATCACAACTTACCTATAGAGGAGTTTGACGTATGGAGCATATTTGGAATGTACAGTACGGCCATTTCACAAAAGAATGTTCAAGCGTGTCAGTGCAAAGTACATATGCAAATTGGAAAAATGTGCAATTTGTATCTTCTGTGATTCGAAAATGGAATCCATTCCTAAACACATTATGTTGCACGTGCCCAATGTATGCTGTTTCTGCTCTATGCTTCAGGTGCCAATTGCATCCCGGGTGGATGTGGCAGTACATTTCTCAGCGCCTGTCGGTGTGCGGGGGCTGCATTCAGCAATGCAATCCTACTTTCTATAGTTCCCAAGTGCAGGGGAACACACAGATGACATGGCTACTTTGAGATCCCTGCCTGCCTTGTAGAGCTCTGAATGATGCTGTGTTTTTTGTGAATGCTAATGCCTGCACCAAATACCTCGCTTAGTGGCAATACCCACCGCCAACAGCATGGATCAGATTCAATCCCCTAGCGTAGTAAGGGAATTTTGCATGCTGCAAAGAAGGGGTTTAGGCAATTTTAGGTGAGATTTCCATAGCAAAGTTATATCTTCCTGAACTGTGTCAACCCCTGAACTTTGTGTTTCACTGGTGGATTATTTGTCCTTATGCCTCCGTGAGTGGGAACCTTTTTCTACACTCTTTTTATGGGTGTCATTTTTAAGACTATCCATATTGTCTTTTAAAAAGTTATCCTCTTTGACAACTTTTTGGTAATGAGTGCCCATTGTTGTTGAGTTGCCCTAGGGGCTCCCATTTAACTTTCTCTGGCTGCTAATCTTGTGAAAACTACAGTTCCCAATGGTGGAAAGGATCTTTGGATCCCTTTTACATTGTATTAGGTGAGACCAGCAGCCCCCCCACACACCTTAGCACTGAATATCCACTTTCTCATTTTAAATGTAACATTTATGTTACAAGGACAACATAACCTTTAATGGCTGGTGGCAGTGAACCTGTTTATTAATTTGGTGCATCTGTACTTCGGGCTGTTTCCACAGCCCTGGTAAAGGGACCCAAGGGTGCCCATTTATCCAAAATGGCCCCTGTATCATTTTTTCACAATTATAGCATTTCCTGTCATTTCCTGTTCCTTCCACTGACATCCAAGGTGCTAAATTCCTTTGTGTGATTTTCATCTTTGGCGGGAGTCCTGTGGACTCCCCGCCCAGGTTCCAGAGTGTCTGTGAGGGCAGATAGTGGGGCAGGAGTCCAAAACTCTGCAGTCCTTTGTCTTCCAGTCTGAGTATGAGAATCCAGTTCAAACTGGGAGGATGGCCATCTTGAAAGGGTTATCAAACCCCCAGAATTGAATGCTGCAAGGCTGTTTGATTGGCTGGGTTCCTGCATAAAAGTCTGATACTGTATGCTGAGAGGTGGTTGATTACTGAAACCGAATCTGAAGAGAAAGATGAAGAATTTGTGGCTGAAACGATTTCTAGTGACCAGAGAGCCTGATGTGTAACCGGAGTCTGCTGTTACACTTCCTTCCAATCAACCTCAGAACTCGATCCCGACCCAGAATCTAGTGAGAGCCACTAGTCTCAAGAAGACCTGCATTTTGAGCCATCCATCATCATGGTGAAACCTTGCGGGAATGCAATACCCCAATACCCTGGGACCTCAAGCCATTGTGCGGTGCACAGTCTTCTGACTTCTGAATCTTGCTGAAACCTTGTGGGCATCCTGCTAAACATCAAGAGACATGAATCAAGTCCATAAAGTCCCTTCACCAGGGTGTTGGACCTTGCAAACAATGAGAATTCGACCAGCGATATTCTGTCTCTTTCCGTGCTCCTGAAAATGCACCAAATCCACAGAGCTGTGTCTAGTCAAGAAGAAACCCTTGCCTGAAGACTTCGGTGTTGATCCCTGCTGAATTAGCCAATCCAGGGTCTTGTCTTCTTTCTTCCTGACATGGAATGCAGTGTCTTTTTTTTGCCTTCAGATCCTGAAGTCTTCCTGCTGTAAAATATTCTTCTGTGCTGAGGTACTGTGATGGCTTTGGTATTTACTTACCTTAAGTCTGTTCTGATTCCTGTGTAGATTTCAGGTGTGTTCTGTGATTGGGGGGTCTCTTGTCCAGTTCACCCAGGCCCACTGCTGGAATCATCCTAGGATGTCTTCTCTGATGTCCCTGGATCCTCAACTAACTCTAAAGTAGAATATTTTCTTGTTTGAACAGTCTTCCTCTGGAACTCAGAACTTTGCTCACAATTGAGCCCTATCTCACCCTGTCTACAGCTATCTCCTGGACCACTAGGGTCCCTCTTCTGCCTCTGGGAGAAGTCATGTATTAGAATTGGGAAGGGCTGGATATGTTAAGATGTCTGCCTTGAAAAGTAAAGGAAGTGTGGAAGTGTTGACTTACTTGTAATGAAGTTAGTTGGTAACTTTAAACTCTTAGTGTGAGTAGTTACACAAAGTTATAACTTAGCTTAGATATGTTCTGCCGTTCTGAAAAGTATATATAGGATTTACTTACCTTGAATAAGCATTCTGAAAGTCTTACCTTCCTTAGAAACTGTCTTGCTATTCTAAAAGAAAGTAGATAGAATGTTAACTTGCTAACCTGTGAATTGGGTTCCTCTCTTCCCAAAAGTAATGCTGTTATGTTATGTTATAGAAACTTTAAAAAGCGCACATACACCCAGAGGCATCTTGGCGCTGACGAATGGAAGGAGAACATGTAACATAACCACGTCAGAAAACCCAGCTAAAAGAGAGTAGTTTTCAAAAGTCTGCGCAAGGTGTGGTGATCCTCAGTAGCACGAAGAGCAATAGGAAGATCATTCCAAGCTCTTGCAGCAACCACAGAAAAGGCACAACCTCCCTTACGCGACAGGCGGTAGCGGGGGACTGTGACAAAAAGCGCAGATTGAGATCTCAGCAGGCGGGTCGGGACGTAGTGAACAAACTTTGCTTGAAGGTACTCAGCGCCCATGCCATAAAAGGCATGGTGCACCAAACACAAAGTTTTAAACAAGATCCGGCTGGCAACAGGAAGCTAGTGCAGATTCTTTAGCAGAGGGGAAAGTTTGGGATCCAAAAGGAGGGTGAAGTATGGCGCGAGCGGCCACATTCTGCAGTAGTTGAAACCTATTACTCAAGTAGAGTGGTTGAGAAAATAAAGGGAATTACAATAATCAAGGGTGCTGAGAACCAGAGCTGCCACCACTGGTGCCTGGCATTCGGCGGGAATGAAGGGCAGGACTTTCTGCAGAATGCAGAGTTTGAAATTCCCGGCCCTGCATACACTGGCCACCTTGTCATCAAAGGCAAGAGAGGCAGAGATTTTTATGCCCAGATTCAGGACCGATTGTACCGGGAGGCGGAGAGGGCCCAAACTTGATGGCCAGAATTGTGAGGTCCAGAATAGTTGGGGAGATGTAGTACCCAAAATCAGGAGCTCAGTCTTATTGCCATTTAGCTTTAGCCAGTTGCTCATAATCCATTGCCCCAGCTCCTCCAGGCAGCTCCTGAGCCGAGCTGCAGTGTCGGCTTGAGTGAGGTCGAGACGAACACGAATCTGTGCATCGTCCACATAGGAATAGTAACTGAACCCATGAGCCTGCATAAGAATCAGAAGGGGTCTGATATAGACATTAAATAAAATAGGGGAAAGTGCAGAACCCTGTGGGACACCACAAAGAAGTGTGACGAAGCCTGAACGAAAAGGAGGAAGAGAAATAGGCTTGGAGCAGTTGGACAGGAAAGAAGTGAACAAGTCGAGAACCGGGCCTGAGAGACCTGTGTCAGAGAGACAAGAGAGCAAGATGGAGTGATCAACCGTGTCGAAAGCAGCCGACAGATCTAAAAGAAGGACTGCTCTGACAACACCCTTGTCTACCAGACATGCCAAGTCGTCGAGTACCGAATTCAGGATGGATTCAGTGCCCCTACCAGGCTGAAAACCAGACTGAAATGAGTCAAAGAAGTTGGAGGACTCGAGAAAGTTAGAGAGAAGGGGGGACACCAGTGCTTCCATCAGCTTCATGAGAAAGGGGAGAAGGGAGATAGGACGATAGTTGGACAGTACATCGAGGTCAAGAGAAGGCTTCTTAAGAAGAGGAACTTCAAGAGCATGATTAAGAGAAGGGGGAATGACTCCACTAGAGAAAGAGATATTAACAGCAGTGGTAATGTGCTAAATCAGATCGACAGATGCCTCCTTTAAAAGGGCAAGGGGTATAGCATCATCAGGAGATGCATATTTCAATTTTGAAATAGCCAGCAATATATCAGAATTAGAGAACCGCAGGAAAGTGGACCAGGAGGCGTTCGACGGAGGGCAGACAGTAGCAATTGTAGCAGCTGTGAGCTGTGGCAAGCCATCCTTTATGTGATCGCGAATAAGAGAGATCATTTCTATAAAGAATACCAAAAGAGAGTCACACAGACCCTGCGAAGGAGGGACCAGGGCCCTACTGTTCTCAGGAGAGGAGAGAGATTGAACAAGATTGAATAGGCCTTTCGGTTTGTTGAGGGCTAGTTGTACTTTATGGCTATAGTAAGACTTCTTAGCACTGGTAAGAGCCTTATGATAGGCTGAGAGAGAGCAGCAAAAGGAGTCTTTAGCTGTGGGGGAGTAATCTAGACGTCACTTTCACTCCGCCTGACGGCAATGCAGTTTAAGTGCTCTAAGGTCTTCCGAGAACCAAGACTCAGGAGTACAATTTTTTGGTTTACACAGTTTGACCGGTGCCAACAAGTCGGCTCTAGACAGGAAGGCAGCTTCAAGTTTAGGTAAAAAACAGTCTGCGGAATGGGTAGAGATGGCTAACAGGGCAGCAGTCAAGTCGGAACTGGATACTCTGAGCCAACTGCGTTAAGAGATAGAGGGTTTAGCAGGGCAGGGGAGAGGGCCTGGAGGGGAAAAATTAATGATACCAAAAAGTGGTCAGACCACAACATGGGACTGAGAGAGATTGAGGAGAGGGCATCTAGCTGTTGGTTTCACTTTTTTATTCCTGTTATGATAATTGTATGAGTGTCCCCAATAGCGTCTTGTGTACCCTGACTTGCTGTTAGCCTGACCAGAATAAGTCTGTCTAGGTCATACTTACCTATTAAGTTGCTGGTATCTCCTAACAGATGTATATATAGGTTTTACTTACCTTGAGTATAACTGTGTGATCCTAAAATAAGTTAGAGTTATTGCTTCCCTTAGTCTGTGAACTGAAAAGCAGCTGCAATTGAATATTAAACCCCAAGGTCCAACTCCCCTAGAATAACTGTGTTATCCTGAATCAGAGTTATAGGTGTTTACTAGTCCCGGAATAAGTGTTTCACTATTCTGAAAAGTATAACGTCCAGTTGACTTACTATGTGATTTGTTTCTGAGCATCACAGTACAACTGACAGGGTCTACTACCCTTGTATTACTGTAAAGTAATCTGAAAGTACCTTATGGTTGTACTCCTCACGTATAGGCGTGCCCTATACTGAAGGTGTATACAAAGGTCTGACTTCCCTAGAACAACTGTAAAGGTGTTCCACATTAGCTTATATGCTTTGGTCTGTGTGCCTTGAAGCATAGTTTGTGTTTTTTTATTTGTGTTTTATATACAAAGTGATAGTACTTTTTTGCCCTAAGATTTATCTGGGCCTACTTGTATTTAAAAAAAAAAAAAAACATTTATTATTACAATACATAGGTTTTCAGTGTTTCTGTGGACCGTTTGTGTTACAATGTATTTGTCCTGATTCCACCGCCCCCTCTCCCTCCTAACATAAGCCTGGCTGCTCTGTCTCTGCTACCCTATGCTCAGGTGATACAGCTTTATATTAAGAGTGGAGTCTTGTACTGCTTCAGTTGAATGGATTTGCTAAGCCCTTAGTTGGACTTCATAAAAACTGTCCTAACAGGCAATAATAAAGGGTGGGGGCATTCTGAAAGGCCCAGGGTGGGGTAGCTGCCAAAGGGCTGGCATTGGCTAGTGTAGGTTATGTGGTGCATGGGTCATGTGTAAACACCAGTGGGTTGGACAGTGAAGGGGAGTGGTATCTTCAGGCCTTTATTTTTGTCGGAGCACCGCAAACCCTGCACCGTTAGGCATGCTTCCGGATTCTAAGACCACCCAACCCACCCTGTCATGTAATTATGTTTTGTGGTTCAATTCAATCGACCACAATGGTACTGCCCAGCCAAGCATGAGATTGTGACACTCTGTGGTACAAGACTTTTTTGAGACGACTGGGACATGTATGTGAGAAGACAGTTGGGGTAAAAAGACACAACGGCTGAAGGAAAGGGGAGAAGAATGGCACAAGACTGGCAAAGGGGCCAGCATAGAATCCAAGATACAAGCAGGACATGTGGTAAATGAAAAGAAATGAAGGGGTGACAGTTGGAGTAGATCTTTAACAGAGAGAGATATTAGTAAGGGATGGGACAGTCAGTGACTTAATGAGGAAGCTTTCTCCCCAAGAACGAAGGGGTCATGAGGTTGTCCTTTGGGACGTATCCCAGGTGACCTCAGGCGGATTGAATGATGTTTTTCCCCAGGCACAGCCAGGACGCTAGCACGGAGTAGATCCTGAGCCTGTGACTTAATTTCAACTGTAAAACAACTTCAGCCTAATTAAGCACACCAGAATTGTTTCCTGCCACTCAACATCTTGTTGTTGTTTCCTTATTTCAAGGCAAAGTGTGATAGAAAGGGTGGTTGTGTGGTGGTCCACAAGTGTGGGCTCACGATTAAGGATTCGCTGCGGACATGGGCAGTGGGCATTTCTTCTTTACTGGACTGCCATGTGAAAGGCCAGTGTGGGCCGTTTCTGCTAAACTTCATTGTGCTCCTGACCGGGGCAAGATTACTTAAACTGTGGCCCACATCCAAATAGCATATAGTCCTGTGTTCCTTGCAAGGGCATCATTTTGTATGACAAAAGTGACATACGGTCCCTGTTAGAATGGATTTCTAAACTCTGGCCTGGTGGACAGATGTTTAGGAGGCCACCCTTGTTAAAGTGAACAGAAGGCAAATTCTGGGAGTTTAACCAAACCAATGAAGGTAGCATGGAGAAAGGCCAAGGCTAAATCTCAGGAGAAGTGAGGGTGGTCAGTGATCCACAATGAGTCCACAAAGGGAAATGCCAAGGAATACACTTAGATAGCTAGTTATTAAAATAACACATTTATTGTAGGCCCAGAAAACACGTGAAAAACTACTACTGGCAAGTAATATCACACAATAATAAACACTAGAAAACATACATACAGTCACTGTAGCTGGTGCAAAATAAAACAATCCCACCTTCCAATACCTGTAAAGGAAGGCAATTGATTAGGTTAGCACCAACTTGCCACAGGATTTACAATCGTAACGTTAAATGTCCAACCCTAAGTTGTATGGGTTTTTCCAGTAGTTTAGGAGTTGGGGAAAGATTAGGAGAGGGGTCCTTTGGACATGAAGATGCCCCTAAAAGTTAGATGATGTAGTATTCTAGTGAATAAAACAGTTCATAGCTTTCGGAAGGATTTCAGTAACAAGTTGTGCCAAAGTCAAACAAGTGTTAACGTTTTAAAAGTTAGCCAGACATTTCAATGGTGGAGATGGGGGGCAGGTAAGTATCACTACAACTTACCACCAGTACTCTGATTTCTCTTTAGACTTGGCGGGTTGTCAGAGGGTTGCCTGAGGTAAGTTTTCCCACCTTTGGTTCTGGTTGATTTTGCCCTGGAGCTGTGGGTGCCAAAAGAGTTCCGGTTGTGGATGGAAGCTTGGTACAACATCTTCTTTCCTCTTAACGAATAATGATATGATATGATAGGTTATTTATAACAAGCTTAATACCCAGAGGTTTCTAAGCATGGAGCGGGGATTGAACCTGTGGTGCTCTGTGTTGTCTTGCTTCCAAGGTGAGCACGGTGCCCCTGAGCTATCCTCCCAAGACCATGCAAGAACCATCACTCCATCACTGCTCAGGGCACAGCTATCCTCCCGAGACCATGCAAGAACCATCACTCCATAACTCCTCAGGGCACTCGACCAGGTGCGGAAAAGCATGTTACAGGGACAGTCAGAGTTGCATGGTGGCACCAGACTTCACAGGTGTCATAGCAAAGGAAGTCTTCTATCTCCAGACACGTCAATGGCAGTGTCCTGAAATCTCACAGTAAGACCTCTTATTACACAGGGGGAAGACCCTGGGAGTTCTGGCCGAAACTCGGAATGATGGAGCTTCTGTTGCGTTGCTCCATTCTGGATCTGGCCTGTCCACTGTGTGTTGCATGGACACTACAGAGTGCTCCAACTTGCTTGGGTACCAGAAGACTCCGGAACCAGTTGTTCCTACTGGTCCAGAAGGTTGAATCCCTGATGAGGGTCTTCAAAGATCAATAGCCAGACAAGGCTCCACAGGGACTCTGGACAGATTTGGCCACCAGTCCTCTTCAGGGATCGTCCACAGGTTTTCCATGGTTTTCACAGCAACCACAGGATACTTGGCTCCTCTACAGATCTGCTAGAATGGCTGCAGGACACCTGTTCTTATACCAAAGTCAGGTGAGTGATCAGACCAAGCCCTTAAATGGCAAGATCTGCACCACACATGCACACCAGCAGTGGTCCAATCAGAAACCACTGTGGGTTTCAGGCAAGCATACATACCAGACTCTCAGGCTCCAGCATGTGGATTGAGACGGAACAGTCCCAACCCACTTCCGTGGACACCACTCACATGGTATGTACTACGCAGCAAAAAGAAAGCCTTTTCCGGGCCAGTTCATGATCTTAACATGACATTCCTGATCTGGCAAGGCAGGAAGAAGGCTGGTTCTAAGTGATTTTGCTGAGTTTTTTCATCACAAATCTTTTTTGGTAACGGGTAATTTTGCCGCACATTTTGCTGCGGAGGACCCCACGCAGCTCCCTCCCTTAGTCTCCCTACATTAATTATTAGCACAAACCCGCCACCCAGATATATATTTGTCAAAATCTGTTAAAAAATACTCAATGAAATGTTCTGCAATATAATCTGCTGTGGCAAAACCTCTCATTCCCAACAGACCAAGGAACAAGCAAAAAACTTTGTGGCACGGCCATGTTGGGACACTAGCCACTGTTAGAAGCCAAATGCAGAAAACGTGGTAAGGCTAGCAAAAAAGAAGAGTAAAAAGTAAGAAAAATTAACTGTTGCCACCAGTTTGTCCTTAGGCACACCTTAGTTAACCAAACTAAATCCCATTGAGTGTAGTCTAGGGTCATACAAAAGAAACTCCATTGAACTGCATTGTTTGTTGTTTAATTTATCTATCTCCTTGTAAGCATCACTTTGTGTGGGTGAGGGTGCCTGGCCTCACACTTGGCTGACAGACCTTGCAGGGCTTGTTCCCGGCTGCAGGTGTGGCATAGTCTGTTTTTTATCTCTTACCTCCACTCATCACAGCTTCACTAGTCCCCTTTCTATTTCCGTTGGCCTCAGCCTCGGTGTGGGCTATTGCGATAACATGTGTAGATTTATTGTGAGACCTCTGTGTATGCGTAACGGTTTTGTGCAGCGGTAGCGCATCCAAAGTCTCACCTAAGTCAATCCCGTCTGTGCTTGTCTGGGCCCTGGCTAGGTTTTGGGCCTGTTCATATGCAAGTGTCCGCCTGACTGCAATAATGTGTTCTATGGAGGCTCTCTTTAGACTTGCATTGGGACTCTCTCATCAAATATACTTATCCACCGCTAGAGTCTGATCTCTCTGCACTGTATGGACTTGTAATGTAATGCTTGTTCACTTGTTCGGCAGACATTTTAAATGCGCGACCGGCTAGAGACGCACAATCCTGATCTCCTTTGTGTCACAGCCTCAGCCCCGGCCCAGGATCTTAATCAATGCAATCCCCGACTCCTATACCATTTTACGTGAAGATCACAATTTGGAACGTCCTGTGGTCACAGTGCACTCATATTTAAACAACAGCTTGAAAGCACTATTGTTATTATTTCGCAGGTGAAAATGGAACATATTTTAGTTTGACTGTCTTCTTCGACCAGGATTACTACTTATGTTTTTATCATGCACTGCCCATCTTCCTAATATTCATTTTTCCTGCTGACTTTGCTTACTTTGTTTCAGCCATACAGCTAAAGTATGCCCAGTTGGTTATCTTGGGAGATTTTAATTTCTGACCTGATGACCCATTTGACTTACTGCAAGTTTGCTTGCTTTTATACCTGATTTGCAGCTTTGTCAGCTGGTATCTGGCCCTACTCATTTTTGCCATAACACCATAGATTACATTTTTTGATGAGACTAATAGTCTAGTTACCCACACTGCTCACTCAGTTGTTTGGTCTGATCATTTTATTATGCCGTTCACTTTGTTTATTCCTTGGCCTGCTACTACTGTCAAGCCTCTGCACTCCTTCTATCAATTGTGGACTCAGTTATTTTAGCTTCCTGTGTCATAGGTCATTTACTATTGTTAATTCAGTTTCTGATCCTTTGTCAGCATTGCATCTGGCTTTTAGCTCAGCAGCAGCTGATGAAGTAGCTCAGGGGAAACAATGCAAGAAACCACAGAAGCTGTCTGCTCCATGGTTTACTGGCCATTTGCACTCTCTTAAGCTTCTATATAAGCGTGCTGAACGTCAGTGGCCCCCTGCATATTTAGATACTGACAAACAACTACTGAAAGCGCAGTGCTTGTTTATCACCAGGCCATTAAGGAAGTTAACATTTTCTATTCCTCTAACCATGTTCTTGCAGCACAAAGTCAACCTTAAGAAATGTTTGCAGTTGTCCGAGAGCTGTCCCAACCTGCTTCTGCTAACGTCCCTGCCTCCCAGGTACTTTGTGACTCACTTGCTGATTTTTTCATCCAGAAGATATTAAATATTTGCAAGAACATACTGGATTCCTACGTAGTGCAGACGGTTCCCACCTTATATGTTTAGCTCCCATACTCCCATACTCAACTCTGGGAATGCTTTTCTTACCTTTTCACTTGTGGCAGAGGACCAAGTTCTCTGAATAGCTAACATGCTCAAATCTGCTTCCCCACTTGACACTGTTCCTCTTCGGGTTCTGAAAACTATTGGATCTGAGCTGGTGCCATTTCTTACTAATGCAGTAAATCACTCTCGAGAGACTGGCCTTATTCTTGTGTTTGTAAAACATGCTGTGGTTTCTCCCTGGTTGAAAAAGGCCTCTCTTGACCCCGCCATCCCAGGCAACTTTTGACACATTTCCCTTTTGATTTTTCTGATGAATACCATCAAAGCCATAGTCACATCTCAGTTGAGGGACTTTAATGAGTCTCATTCTATTCTTGATTCATTTGAATTGGGCTTTCACCCTTCAATGGGAACACACTCGGTTTTGGTCTCTGTCATGGTTGACCTCACCCTAATATTACACCAAGCCGGAGTGGGCATTCTCATTCTGTCAGACCTCTCCACGGCTTTTGACACAATTGACCATGCTATTTTGTGTCAATGCCTGGTGGGGATCGGAATTGGCGTTTCTTTTCTCTTTTGGCTAATGTCCTTTCTCTCTTATTGGAGGAAATCTCTCTCTCTTCTTTCTTTCTCTTCTGTTTCTTTCCATCTCACTTGTGAAGTGCCTCAGAGCTCGGCTCTCTCACTCCTGTTGTTTAAAGTTTATCGTCTCCCTCTTGCCAGGCTTATCCACTCTCATGGTTGCCGCTTTTAATCCTAGGCAGATGAAACATAACTTATTTTGTGTATTGTTAAGGCGTCCACAAAATTAACCAAAAGGCCCAGATGTATTGAAGGTAGTCCAAACAAGACTCAATGATATTGAGTCTATGGGGAATGGGTATTGGTTAATGGGTTTGGCTACATATAGATTCTATAGTGGTTAAACATTTCATTGGCTTACAAGTAACTGATGGTTCCACTTGGAACCACCCCTGATTTGATAAAGGTTAAAATACATATCTCAATGACAATTGATTGGTTGGCATGCTACTTGATGGGCAGCATGACTAAGGGTTCTAAAAGGTTAGCACTCTGTTAACTTTCCTTGGACACTTGACAGGTCATCAAGATATAACCCAGACGTAGAGTAGGGGGAGAGATGCCCATGGACTGTTCTCCCTCCAATTAAAAAGTTACCATCCGATCGGCCACCAGGGTGCGCACGGATGGGATTACTTTCTGTGTAGGCTCCGCGCAAGGGTCCCAAAAAGTGGATTGAGTCCCCACCACAAGACCCCCCTGGCCACAACTTCGACGGAAATAAGCGTTGGAAGTGCTCAGGACATACTGGGAGAAAACCCGGACTGAAACAGAGCTTTTTTCGTGGAGAAACCCCCTTTGCAAGATTGGGCACGCGAAGGAAGGGCAGGCCTGCGAGATATCTCTCTTCCTTGGGTACTGCCCCGGAGCCTCGTGCTGTCCTATACCACGGGTAGCTCCCCAGTTGGATAAAGCAGGAAGATCTGAGGGGCAATTAATTACATAAGAGGGGCTATCTGTTATGGGAGCTTTTAATAACATCCCCCCATCACGCTTCACCACTGGAGGACAAAGCCCGTAGACACAAGCGTATACTTCTCAATAGACCATTCTCGAGGGGCTATCTGTGTATAGCTGTGACCCACACACCTCACCACTGGGGTCCCGCCACCCACGGACCTTAAGGGCAAATTGGCGAAATATAGGTTTACTAAAACAAGATGGTCCGCACTGCTGTGGGTTTAATTAATAATTAGTTCAAGTAACACGTTATTTGTCAGGGTGTACTACAAAGGTATCACTCAAATGTTTAGGCTGTAACAGACTCTGAAAGAAAACAGGGTAGTCTGATGATTGAGAAACCATAAAAAATATTTATTTAACAAAGAAATAGTTGTGTAAATAATACATAAAAACTTAACATAAAGCAATATAACAAACATATTACTGCATTTGTTCGATGGTTACAAGGTTAATAGTCAAGAGACACGAAACACAAAAATTTAAATGTAGGTTTTTCTTCAAACTTTTGAACAAAGTAGACAAAAGAGAATTCTAAAAGAAACTGGACAACAAACTGCCAACTGTATGGTGGCCTAGATCCCAGCCAATATTCTTATTTATGGCTTGTATTGGGCCACTGCACAAGTTGTTCTCAAAAGAGTTGGCAGGAGTAAAATTGTTCTATGTCCTACGATTTGTTGACAGGTCTGCCTACGTGTGCGTGTCAAAAGTTAGTGACATAAACAGTAAATTTAAATTGACATCATTAGACCATGTTTCGGCAGAAGTGCCACCTGTCTGGCCAATAGTTCCATGACATAGTTAAAGTTGCCTTCCCCAGGGCGAAATACCATACAACAACTGGACCCTGTGGGGAAGCAGACATAAACAAAGTAAATAATATGAAAGAGATGAACCCTTTCTATTCAACTACCCATATTGCTTAAAGAGAAAGTAAAACGCCCAAAGGCATAAAAATTACCAATTCAATTTGCTGTGGTGAGTGGAGATAGCCAGGCGCGAAGTGAGCCAGGAATCCCAGCGCAGAGCGTCTGGATGAGTGGAAGCGGGGTGACACACGGCAGGGCTGCATCGACAGACAAGGGGCCACATCGGAGAAAACACGCTCTCGGGCAATTAAATAAATAAAATGTCAGAAACAGGGGTGCATAAATGATGCTACACAGGTAATATATTGTTGAAAAGTGGGTGACTACCTTTCACAAAAGTGCTTATTAGGGAACGCTGGAGTAAATGAATTCCTAATGTTGCCTTCCGCGGAGTACCTGGGATGACTCCTGAGGTCCGTCAGTTGACATCAAATTAATTGACCTAAAAATTGAAAGTGCATGTGAATAAACATGGTTTTAGAGAACCCCTTTTAAGTGCTACGTGGCCCAGTGAAAAAATGGCATGAGCCTACCTTAAAAGGAAAAGGGATGCATCCAGCTAGCGGTTAGCTGTGTTGCTTCCTACGAAGTGCAGATAGCTTCTTGCCTGCAGAGGGGAAAGCGAAATGTGCTGCCTCTGAACAGATGGCGAGAATTGAAGGTATATGGAGGAAGAAATAGTACTTCCTGGGACCGTATCGAAACAAATAGATGCAGAGATAAACAGGATTACGTGCGGGACTAGTCGCAGTTCCCAATTAAATCCATTGAATTAGGAGGCACGTCAGCCTCCAACCAATCAGCCTCTCCTAGATGCTGGGCTGCCCATTAACTAATGAGATTCATTGAATTAGGAGGCACGTCAGCCTCCAACCAATCCAGTTCCTCCTAGATGCAACCCAACAGTAAGAGACCTTTCAAATCAACGCCCCTTCCTTAGTTTCGCTCGCTCGTTCGCTCTCTCCGCCACTTGCAAGCAGACGCTTTCTGTGCGTCTTGCATTGTTAGACGAAGTAAAGTCACCAGCTAGCCGGCAGCCCGAAGTAAACTCAAGGTAAGGAGTACCTTTTCTCCGCGTAACTGCGACTAGTCCCGCACATAATCCTGTTTATCTCTGAATCTATTTGTTTCGATACGGTCCCAGGAAGTACTATTTATGCATCCATTTGCCTTCTTTTCTCCCTCTCTGTTCAGAGGCAGCACATTTTGCTTGCCCCTCTGCAGGCAAGAGGCTATCTGCCCTTCGTAGGAAGCAACACAGCTAACCGCTAGCTGGATGCATCCCTTTTCCCTTTAAGGTAGGCACATGCCATTTTTTCATTGGAACACGTAGCACTTAAAAGGGGTTATCTAAAACCATGCTTATTCACATGCACTTTAAATTTTTAGGTCAATTAATTTGATGTCAACTGACGGACCTCAGGAGTCATCCCAGGTACTCCGCGGAAGGCAACATTAGGAATTCATTTACTCCAGCGGTCCCTATTAAGTACTTTTGTAAAAGGTAGTCACCCACTTTTCAACAATATATTACCTGTGTAGCATCATTTATGCACCCATGTTTCTGAAACTTCTTTTATTTAATTGCCAGATAGCGTGTTTTCTCCGATGTGGCCCCTTGTCTGTTGATGCAGCCCTGCCGTGTGTCACCCCGCTTCCACCCATCCAGACGCTCTGCGCTGGGATTCCTGGCTCACTTCGCGCCTGGCTATCTCCACTCACCCACAGCAAATTGACTTGGTAATTTTTATGCCTTTGGGCGTTTTACTTTCTCTTTAAGCAATATGGGTAGTTGAATAGAAAGGGTTCATCTCTTTCATATTATTTACTTTGTTTATGTCTGCTTCCCCACAGGGTCCAGTTGTTGTATGGTATTTCGCCCTGAGGAAGGCAACTTTAACTATGTCATGGAACTATTGGCCAGACAGGTGGCACTTTTGCCGAAACGTGGTCTAATGATGTCAATTTAAATGTACTGTTTATGTCACTAACATTTGACACGCACACGTAGGCAGACCTGTAAACAAATCGTAGGACATAGAACAATTTTACTCCTGCCAACTCTTTTGAGAACAACTTGTGCAGTGGCCCATTACAAGCCATAAGTAAGAATATTGGCTGGGATCTAGGCCACCATACAGTTGGCAGTTTGTTGTCCAGTTTCATTTAGAATTCTCTTTTGTCTACTTTGTTCAAAATTTGGAAGAAAAACCTACATTTAAGTTTTTGTGTTTGGTGTCTCTTGACTATTAACCTTCTAACCATCGAACAAATGCATTTATATGTTTGTTATATTGCTTTATGTTTAGTTGTTTATGTGTTATTTAAACAACTATTTCTTTGTTAAATAAATATTTTTCATGGTTTCTCAATCATCAGACTACCCTGTTTGCTTTCAGAGTCTGTTACAGCCTAAAAATTTGAGTGATACCTTTGTAGTACACCCTGACAAATAACTTGTTACTCAAACTAATTATTTATTAAACCCGCAGCAGTGCGGACCCTCTTGTTTTAGTCCAGTTCTTAATCCCTTTCCTCACTGCTTATGGGATAATTCCACCCTTTTTCTTTGTGTTAGTATATGTCAGCAACCGGTTTGCTTGGGGTATTTCAGTTATAGCTCCTTTAAAATTAGGATTTTTGAGGATACACCCTCATTGTGTTCCTTTTAGCTTTTGGCCCTTTCCTTCAGCCTTAGACTGTGGAGGGTGATTTCCGGGTGTCCCTCTCACGGCTGCTGCATCCCTAGCGGGGGTCTACTGGATAAAACACAGAATGGCAAAAGCACAAACCTTCAGCTACTCATTCGAACAGACCGCAGAAATCATTAGAGGCCCATCAATATTTGATCAATCAGGATCCAATGCTGGTGTGGCCCACTCTAAGTGTTGTGATGATCTGTTGAAACTCAAAAAGAAAAACTTCAGGACAGAATTGCATGGACATTTTCTCTGTGAATACCTCAGAGCAGACACCATTCCCCAGGCTTAAGTGTTTGTAATGAACCCTGTCTTTTTCTAACGGACAAAGAATATACTACTACTTTCAGTCATATTGCCATTAAATGCAGTAGGGACCTGATGGTCCTTAATATTACAACTGCTCAGAGACTCAGTGCCGAAATACAGAAGGAACTAGAAAAGGAAGGAAAACTTTTCTTAGAAAACACAGCCATTCCCAATGCTCGTGATCAGCTTTTGAAGACTTTAAGTCAACCACCATAAGCAAAAAGACTAAGAAGCTACAGTTTAACAGTCAGGAATTTAAATTGAAAAATGTTCCCTTACACCACTGATAAATATATTGACGCTGCCAAAAAACAGGCTACATCCCAACCTAGGAATAAAGTAAGACGCCGTTGGGTATCTTTCTCAAATTCAAGCAGCAGTAGCTCAGACGATCAAGACAGGCAAAATCGGCAACGACAACTAGCTTTTGGAAACTTTTTACCGCCCCAACCTTTTTTAGGCAGACGAGGGCCAGGAGGCCCATATTGGGGACATCAATGGTTTCCTCATATCAGACATCACGCCTCCAATTCCGGGGGCGCCGCCGCACAAACAAATAATTGACCATCAGAAAGACATGCCGATTTTCAATCTAGCCAAAATCGAATTAACGTCTCCTCAGATTAAAGTTATTTCAAAAGGGCTTTCATTTGTACCCTCGCAACCAACAGATTGATTTGAAACTGACTAGAGATCCGCCGGTTCTTGAGAACAGTGCGGTTAAACGTTTTTTTCAATGAGCTCTCTGAGAATGAGCCAGAGTCGGATACCGGGTTACGTGTCCCTTCAACCTTTAAACCATCAGATAATGAAATTCTGAAAGAAATCCTGACATTTGAAAAATGTATCCTTCGAGACCTTGATAAACTCAAAGCCAAGCACAAGCCCATCAGACATAACCTTTCCTTGTCAGAAAATCAAGCTCTAATTGAATTATCTAAGAATTCTTCCATCATTATTAAACCAGCCGATAAGGATGGTGGGATTGTTGTGATGTCCAAAAAACAGTATTTTGTCATGATAAATGATCTATTACTAGATCAAGCATGTTATAAAAAACTTAAAAAAGATCCCACAGGCGACATCAGAAATGAAATTGAGAGTGCAGTACAATTTGCTCATGACCGCAAATGGATCACAGATAAGAAATCCACATTTTTAATAACAAGTCAAAATCGCATACCGACCATGTATGCCCTCCCTAAAATACACCAAAATTTGGAAAAACCTCTGGGGAGACCTATCGTGTCCGGTTGCGGGTCAATATTGGAACCATTGTACAAATTCATCGATATGTTTTTGAAACCGATTAGTGTAAAAACAGAAACTTACCTGAGGGACACCACTCACACTATCACAATCTTTGAGAATCTTGACTTTGACCGATCCACTCAGATACTGGTTACAATGGACATTCAATTGCTATATACCAGTATACCACAAGACCAAGCCATTGACTGTATGGGAGAACTCCTCCTGGAGTATGACACTCAGGATCGGGTTCCGCATAATTTTATTCTGGAACTGATGACTATAGCACTCAACAGAAACTATTTTGAATTCAATGGTCAATTCTATTTACAGATGAAAGGCACGGCTATGGGGGCTGCATTTGCACCCAGCCTAGCGATACTTTTCATGTTAAAATTTGAATCACTACACATTCCATCTCATACCAATCCTTTATGTTACTATATAACAAAATGGAAAAGGTACATTGATGACATCATCTTTATCTGGACTGGATCTAAACCTGACCTTGTACTTTTTCTGAACTAGTTGAACAATGTGGATACAAATATCAAATTCAACTGGAATTTAGCACCACACAAATAGCATTTTTAGACTTGGTCATCAAAGAGGAATTAGGCAAATTGATGTGCTCTCTATATCGAAAAACCACTGCCCGTATTACTTTGTTACATTACTCTAGTAATCACCCTCGCCATCTTCGTGATAACCTACCATATGGACAGTTTCTCCGTATACGGAGGAACTGCTCTAATTTGAATGATTTCTATGAACAATCTGAGAATTTGATCACTCGCTTGATTGATAGAGGCTATCCCAAGAGACTGATCAACAGGGCCTTAAAAAGGGCACGCTTTACAGACAGGGGCATACTGCTTGCCCCGAAACCCGACCTTCATTCCCAACCTAGTACTGACATCACTAAAATGACGTGCGTCATAAGCCATGGGCCACAAACCTTTGCGATCAAAAAAATGATTTCCAAATATTGGCCAATTGTTAAACTTAGTCTGCCCACTGCACCCTTACCACGGTTTGCGTTGAAAAGGGCCAAAAATATCTGTGACAAACTTGTTCACTCTAATTTCAAAAAGGACCCCCTGAGATTATGCCTTTGGTACCTCAGAACTACCACTGGCCATTTCCCGTGTGGATCCTGTTCGGTCTGCCAATTCACTAAAAAACTCAAGAAATTCAAAATTGGGCCAAAAACCTGTACCCTTTCCTCCATGATGAACTGCAAAACCAAACAAGTAGTGTACTGCATCCAATGTCCTTGTGGGCTTCGCTATGTCGGCCAAACGTCTCGACCAGTTCACATTAGGATTTCGGAGCATCGCTCAAGAATCCGGTGCCGGACAGATTCCGCTCCCCTTGTTAGTCACTACATTGAACTACAATAATAAACGCAAAGTGTGTCAGCGGAAAAAAAACAAAGTAGGGAGGAACCCTCTATAGAACTAGGAGAGGGGCACCCAAATTTCGGAACCACAGATCAAACCATACCAAAAACGAAAAAATTAGAAACCCTGAATGTTTTATTTGTATTTCATTATATGTTTAAAATATACATATTAAATCATGTTTCGAGCTCATTATCTGAATAATACCATTTAATTAGAAAATTGAAAAACACAGTACTTTTCTAAAAACACGACTGATAATTCAGTCAACGCTAACTTAATGTAGCCAAGCAGTCTGAACGTCATGTCGGTTGAAGGGGATCATCCAGCTGGCGGTCAGAGGCTACGGCCACATTTAAGAATATAAGAACCGCCGTAGCTTACTAGACAAGGTAATGTTGGTTACTTCTAAATTTAAGACCAACAGAAAAAAGAAGGGGTGCCGTACGTCTAGATTCCACACCCCTTGTTAGTCACTACATTGAACTACAGCACCCTGCCAATGATATTTTCTGGTGGCTTCTAGATGAAGTGAAAAATACTCCAAATGTGACCCGTTGTCTTCTTCAAAAGGAGGCACGTTGGATATTTCGCTTATCTACTCATATCAACGGTTTGAATGAGGATTTTCTTCCAATATCCTGAGAACCTTTTCCTTTTTCCTTCTTCCTGCTTTGGTTTTCTGAGTCTCTCTGCGGTTTCCATCACTCATATTATCTATTATCTATCATCATTAGACTGAGATTGCAGTTTCTATATTGTTCCTGCAATAAAAAACCACCGTCAGCTCACTGCCTTTTTAAATTGTGGTATTCTCTTTCATGTGCACGTGCCCGTTGCTGCATATTGCTCGCCTACCTTTAGCATCCCTTTTTTCATCTTTTTTCGTCCGTGATTCACATCACTTCACATTTTTTCGGGATTGTTTCCCGCTTTGTGGTTGGCCTAACTATCGCCAGTGTCATTCAGTGCAGCTGGGCTAGTCGCCGACCTTCCCTGTGGTTTGGCGTCCTCACCTCCTTTTCATTTTGTTGCTTCTGTGAACGAGGAGCCAAGCTTGAAATGCCTTCCAGGGGACAGCCCATTTACCAATTAAATCCAATGAATTAGGAGGCACGTCAGCCTCCAACCAATCAGCCTCTTCTAGATGCTGGGCTGCCCATTAACCAATGAGATTCATTGAATTAGGAGGCACGTCAGCCTCCAACCAATCCAGTTCCTCCTAGATGCAACCCAACAGGAAGAGACCTTTCAAATCAACGCCCCTTCCTTAGTTTCGCTCGCTCGTTCGCTCTCTCTGCCACTTGCAAGCAGACGCTTTCTGTGCATCTTGCATTGTTGGACGAAGTAAAGTCACCAGCTAGCCGGCAGCCAGAAGTAAACTCAAGGTAAGGAGTACCTTTTCTCCGCGTAACTGCGACTAGTCCTGCACGTAATCCTGTTTATCTCCGCATCTATTTGTTTCGATACGGTACCAGGAAGTACTATTTATGCCTCCATTTGCCTTCTTTTCTCCCTCTCTGTTCAGAAGGAGCACATTTTGATTTCCCCTCTGCAGGCAAGAGGCTATCTGCCCTTCGTAGGAAGCAACACAGCTAACCGCTAGCTGGATGCATCCCTTTTGCCTTTAAGGTAGGCACATGCCATTTTTTCACTGGGACACGTAGCACTTAAAAGGGGTTCTCTAAAACCATGCTTATTCACATGCACTTTTAATTTTTAGGTCAATTAATTTGATGTCAACTGACGGACCTCAGGAGTCATCCCAGGTACTCCGCGGAAGGCAACATTAGGAATTCATTTACTCCAGCGTTCCCTATTAAGCACTTTTGTGAAAGGTAGTCACCCACTTTTCAACAGTATATTACCTGTGTAGCATCATTTATGCACCCTTGTTTCTGAAACTTCTTTTATTTAATTGCCAGAGAGCGTGTTTTCTCCGACGTGGCCCCTTGTCTGTTGATGCAGCCCTGCCGTGTGTCACCCCGCTTCCACCCATCCAGACGCTCTGCACTGGGATTCCTGGCTCACTTCGAGCCTGGCTATCTCCACTCACCCACAGCGAATTGACTTGGTAATTTTTATGCCTTTGGGCGTTTTACTTTCTCTTTAAGCAATATGGGTAGTTGAATAGAAAGGGTTCATCTCTTTCATGTTATTTACTTTGTTTATATCTGCTTCCCCACAGGGTCCAGTTGTTGTATGGTATTTCGCCCTGAGGAAGGCAACTTTAACTATATCATGGAACTATTGGCCAGAAAGGTGGCACTTTTGCCGAAACGTGGTCTAATGATGTCAATTTAAATGTACTGATTATGTCACTAACATTTGCACGCACACGTAGGCAGACCTGTTAACAAATCGTAGGACATAGAACAATTTTACTCCTGCCAACTCTTTTGAGAACAACTTGTGCAGTGGCCCAATACAAGCCATAAGTAACAATATTGGCTGGGATCTAGGCCACCATACAGTTGGCAGTTTGTTGTCCAGTTTCTTTTAGAATTCTCTTTTGTCTACTTTGTTCAAAATTTTGAAGAAAAACCTACATTTAAGTTTTTGTGTTTGGTGTCTCTTGACTATTAACCTTCTAACCATCGAACAAATGCATTTATGTTTGTTATATTGCTTTATGTTTAGTTGTTTATGTATTATTTAAACAACTATTTCTTTCTTAAATAAATATTTTTCATGGTTTCTCAATCATCAGACTACCCTGTTTGCTTTCAGAGTCTGTTACAGCCTAAAAATGTGAGTATACCTTTGTAGTACACCCTGGCAAATAACTTGTTACTCGAACTAATTATTTATTAAACCCACAGCAGTGCGGACCCTCTTGTTTTAGTCTAGTTCTTATTCCCTTTCCTCACTGCTTATGGGATAATTCCCCCCTTTTACTTTGTGCTGAAATATAGGTTTACACCAACCCACGAATCCCTGAGGCCACCCGCCGAGTCCAAGATGTCGACTGTAGGATCTGACGCTGCTGCCACCAAGGCAGATGTTGCTGACCTGCTTACCGAGATGAGAAGCATGAGAGCAGATATAGGCAGCAAAATCGATAAAATCACACAAAGAATGGACAAAATGGACGACAGGCTGGAACAAGTCGAGCACAACCAAACCTCTCTGAACACGTTGGAGGCACAAATGGATCACCGCATTGCAGAAATAGAACACATGGAAGAAGAAATATGCCTAAAGGTTGACGATCTCGAAAACATGGAGCGTCATAACAACATTCGTGTGTTCGGCGTGCACGAAAAGGAAGGCAAAACCGACCTTGAGCTAAAACAGACCCTACACACCATTCTTAAGCTCCTATTTAGGGATGAATTAGTGGATGAACCCAAAATTGACCGCATCCATAGGGCTGGAGGCAGACCAGGGGGCCTGAGATCAATACTGGCTCGTTTTCACAATTACGCAGACAGAGCTAGGATCCTAGAAAAGGCCAGACACGCACCACAACTTTCCCTGGGCGAAGCGAATATCTCAATCTACCAAGATTTATCATCGCTCACCTTGGCAATGAGGAACAAATGTTCCCCAATTACTCGGATACTGAAGGACAAAGGTATCAGGTACCGGTGGGGTTATCCGTTCTCACTCACCTTTGATTGGGAGGCCTCGACAACAAAACTAGTTTCGGAAAAGGACATTGCGGACTGTATAGCGGACTTGTTAGGTCCCCAGGGAGAAGGACCCTCCCTTGCTGAATCGAAAATAGGCGAGGGTGAGTGGCACACTAAGGGCCCGCGGCGCAGGAGGATTCAGGGATCCAGAAAATTCCGGAGAATGAACAATTCACAAGACATGGAATATTGACCCGAATTCCAGGCTGTCACGTTAAGCTTCATGTGGCAAAGGTACAATGGGGTGATTGGTATGGATGAAGCTGAGCGTTCGGGCGCCGCCCGTGAGAAAGTGGAGGATTTTCAGTATGATGGCGGGGGGAGCTCACGCGCAGCATGCGCCAACGGTGCACCCGACCCCAGGGTCAGACTTTAGATCTAATTGTTTAATTTCTGTTATGCATTCGACAAACTGCGGCCTGCATGTTTAGGGTGCCTGGGTGGAAATGTGGGGTAAAACGTACACTGGAACGACGCCCAAGAAGGGGGTCAGGATTAATATTTGTAAGTTGCTTTTGTGGTGTTAAGATTGCACAGTTGGGGGCTCACTGTTAAATATGTTTACATTGAGATAGGACCGCTTGTTTCGCGGTTTCCATTGGTGGTCCGAGGCTGACTGGGTGATGTCAACCTGGAAGGGTCAGACGCTGAATGTTGGGGGGGGTGGTAAGGGAGGAAAGGGTGGGCTCGGAAGAAGACATATGATTCATGAGAAGACGGACCTGGAGGGCGGAAGAACGCAAAGTGGGGCCATGAGGGTCAAAGCGCGAATTGGCAGAGTCTCTCCTTGGCCTCTTCATGACTCGCGGAGACCAGACGCACGAGAAATGAACCATGCATTGCATTATCGAGCAGGACACGGACCATGATGCAGACGGCATGGTCGCTTAAGCACTCACATGACGCTCAAGATGGCGCCTATACTCTCTAACGACACACTACAAATATGCACACTTAATGTGAAGGGATTAAACTCCCCCACGAAACGATCCATGGTGGCCAGAGAATTCAGGAGGTCAAACGTAGATGTTCCTTTTCTGCAGGAGACACGATATCAAAGGGGGGAGGAGAGGGTGATTCCATCACACGAGGTGGGCCCTTCCTACTGGAGCTCTGGTATCTCAAAAAAAGCGGGAGTGGGGATTTTAATTCCCAGGGGCCTTCGGATGTCGACTCTTGAGACTTGGTCAGACAAGGAAGGAAGGGCTCTCGTGATTGTGGGAAACATTTGAGGCACAATTGTCACCCTTGCCACGCTCTACGCACCTAACCAAGGGCAGAAAAGGTTCCTCCACAAAATCTCTGAGAAGGTTTTAAGCATGGCCAAGGGACACATAGTGCTAGGTGGAGATTTTAATACATGGATGGACAGCTCTGTGGATAGACAGACTAGGAATGATGCACACGATTCGCCCACCTACCGAGATGAAGCTGAAATCAAATTAACCCTGGACCTATATGGCCTCACTGACAGTTGGCGCCATTTGCATCCAACGGATAGTGGCTTCACCTTTCACTCCCTCCCTCATGACACACTCACACGCATTGACTACATTTTCCTCTCCGATGGACTCCTGCGAATACTTCGCGCCGCGAATATACACCCCACGGCATAGTCGGATCATGACATGGTTACGGTGGACGTATGCTGGAACGACCTGGCCCCTCGGAATACTAAATGGAGATGTAATGACTCCTTATGGGCAGACTCGGTTTTCAAAGAAACTCTTGAAACTGAGATCGACCAATTCTTTGCCACAAATGACATGGGAGAGGTTGGGAAGACGTCCGTATGGGAAGCAGCCAAGGCCACTTGGAGGGGGGTGTTCATTAGGGAGAGGGCCCGAAAATAAAGAGAACGTGCCCTGATAGAAAAGAATATTAGGGAGAAGCTCTCCACAGCCCAAAAGTTAGCACAGTCCTCCCCATGTGAGAGACCCAAGCATCTTGCCGAAGCTAAACAGCTTAGAGAGGAGCTGAAAATACTTATCGTGGGCAAAACAGCTCAAACCCTACAATACCTCAAACAAAAATATTATGAAAAAGGCGACAAGGCAGACGCCCTCCTGGCGGCTCGTCTTGGTACACAGAAGACAGAGAGGTGGGTCAATCTCATCGAGAGGACTGACGGCACCCTCACAGACACGATAGTAACATCCCCCGAAGGAACACAAGAAGCATTTGCCTTCTTTTATGAAGACCTATATACATGTGACCCTCCCCCTCCTCCCGAGAGTATTGACACTTACCTCGAAGAAGTGCAGATCCCCACGCTCACATCTGTGGAGGCCGAATCCTTTTACACACCAGTCGCAGAAGAGGAAGTCACGGAAGCCATAAAACGCCTGAAGACGGGAAAGGCCCCTGGGGATGATGGTTTCACACCTGGTTTTTATCAGACATTCTCCGCACTCATTGCCCCCTACCTTGCATCCTTGTTCAATCACATCTTTGACACAGGCAAAGCCCCCCGTCCTTCTCTCAGGCCCTGCTCGCTGTCATTCCAAAGGAGGGTAGAGACCCCACATATTGTAGCTCCTATCGCCCCATCTCTCTTCTCAACATTGATGGTAAGGTATATGCTAGAGTCATTGCGGCCCTGCTTGAATCACACTTACCTCGACTAATACACTCCGATCAAGTTGGCTTCGTTATTGGGAGACAGGGTGCGGATACCATGAGGAAAACACTTCACCTAATTCATGAAGCACAGGGAATGGGAGGGGATCCGTCTCTTCTGTCATTGGATGCCGAGAAGGACTTTGATAGGGTGTCATGGGACTTCTTAGAAAGGGTTTTGGTCTGGAACGGGCTCAGGCCGAAGCTCCGCCGCGCCATCAAAGCACTGTACACATCCCCCACAACGTCAGTGGCAGTGAACGGAAGCTATTCACGCTGGTTTCACTTGGAAATGGGAACAAGGCAAGGCTGCCCACTGTTGGCAATACTATTTGTACTGTCCCTTGAGCCGCTGATGCTGAGGTTAAGGAACAATGGTAAAGTTAAGGGAATCATAGTGGGTGATCGTGAGTATAAACTAGGCCTCTACGCTGATGACATATTACTACACCTAACTGATCCCCTGAATTCTGTCCCAGCTGCGATCGATACAATTAAAGAATATGACGAACTGGCCGGCCTGAAAATTAACACTGGAAAGTCTATCCTCCTACCAATTGATAAAAGTAGAGACTCTGAGTCGGAGTGCTTTGCCCCTCTGGGAGTAAAGGTCAGCCTCTTCACATTCCGATACCTAGGCATCAATGTTACACGCAGCTTGGATTCCCTATATGAGGCTAACTTCCCCCCTCTGTCGCTTGTCCTTCAAAACGACATCCAAAGGTGGTCCAGACTCACCATCTCCTGGCTGACCCGTCTAAACGCAATAAAAATGGTAATTCTTCCCAAAATACTTTACTTGTTCCAAATGCTCCCCATCAAAATGCCCCAAGAATACTTGATGGATACTAGAAAGTCCCTCTTAACCTTCCTGTGGCAAAATCTAAAAGGTGTGGAAAAAGGGGTCCATACCGTATGGACAATGAAACAGGTGAATGTAAGGTACTCATGCAGGATTATGGAGGGACCAAAGGTGAATGTTGATAACGGTTGTCATGGTAACAAGTCAGACGTGCTGTAGCAGCAAAAATCATTATAGAAAAGCGAGCATAATTAACTAGACATATATGGCTAGGCATATCTTGAATACATGGAAATACACAGTATTAAATTCCTGACCGAATGTTGATAACGTTTGTCATGGTAACAAGTCAGACGTGCTGTAGCAGCAAAAATAATTATAGAAAAGCGAGCATAATTAACTAGACATATATGGCTAGGCATAGCTTGAATACATGGAAACACACAGTATTAAATTCCTGACCGAAGTGCCTATAGGTAGAATCCTGCGTGTGTTCTCCATTTCTAGAATGCATCCTAACATGTTGGTGACGCAAAAGCTGGCGCTCCCTGAAGTATAACATATCACTGTATGGTGGTGTGTCTTACAGTCTAGTATAGTCTGTGTCCCAGGGCCCTCTGCATATAATCAGGATGGGGGCAGACATGTGATGGAAGAACAGACTACCACCTGGGCTAAGTAACGTGTTTGTGTTTATAAGTAAGACCTCCACTTAAGTGAAATGTTGAGTCCTGCTTGCACTGTGTCTAGTTGATGGACCCATCTTTGCTCAAGTTGGGTCAGGGTCTTGTTTAAGTCCCCTCCCTGTTTGGCTGCGGTCACCTTCTGCAGTATAAACCACCTAAGGTCTGTATCTTTGTGTTTCGCTTTCTTGAAGTGTTCCACCAGGGGTTTGTCTGCTATCATGTTCCTTATGCATGATCAGTGCTCAGAAATGCGCATCTTTATTGGGCGAATGGTCTTGCCTACATAGAGTAATCCACAGGGGCACTGTATGATGTATACCTCACCTTTGGTGTTACAATTCGTGTGTTCTTTCATCGTCCATTTGATTGTCTTATGTTCAAACGATTTCTTCTGCAGGGTGAGCGGGCATGCTACACAGTTCCCAAATTTGAAATGTCCCTTGGTAGGTGGTAGATCCCAGAGAGTGTTTTCGCTTCTTTCTGGTGTGCCAATGAATGTATGGACTATGGAATCCCTCAGGTTTTTGTTTTTCTTAAAGGCGAAACATGGTGTTTTACTCAAAGTACCTGGTTGTTTGACCAAGTGCCAATTTTTCTTCACGGTTTTCTGTATCAAATGGCTCAATGGTCCAAAAGTGGTCACACATACTAGTCTTCTTAGTTCCTTTTTGGGCTTATTTTCAAGACAGATCTCCCTCTGTGTGTTCCTTGCTCTCTTATTAGCTTGCTTTATGGATTTCCGTGGGTATCCTCTCCCAATCAGATGTCCTTGTAGGTCTTCTGCATGTTCCCTGTATCTTTCAACATCGGTGCAGTTTCTACGGATACGTAGGAACTGTCCATACGGTAGATTATACTTTAACCCCATGGGGTGGTAACTGCTGTAGTGGAGTAGGGTGTTACGATCTGTCGGTTTGCGAAAGAGTTCTGTTTTGACTTGGTTCCCCGTTCTGTATATGTGTAAATCCAGAAAATCGATCTGGTGATGGTCCAAGTGGATGGTGAACTTTATGTGCGGGCTACGTGCATTAAGCCAAAGGTAGAATGCCTGGAGTTCGTTGGGAGTACCATCCCAGATGAACAAGATGTCGTCGATGTAGCATTTCCAAAGGGCAATGTGCTCATGGAAGGGTTTCACTTCCGTTGCCACATTCTTTTTCTAGTATTCAGCCATGAAGAGGTTGGCGATGTCCGGGGCAAAAGTTGCCCCCATGCTCACTCCCTTGGTTTCTTTATAAATTTGGTCTTGAAAGAGGAAGAAGTTCTCAGACATGGCCAGTCTGATGCATTCCAAGATGAAAGCAGTGGGCGTAGTGTCTACATCTTCTCGGGTGTCAAGGTGGTCACGTAATGCCTGCAGGCCCTCGTCCTGGGGGATGGATGTATATAGTGCCTCGACATCCATTTTGGCAAAAAGGCTGTCGTTAGTAAGGGAAATGCCATTGAGCAATTTGATGGTGCTGGTGGAGTTCTTGAGGTATGAGGGCATCCTGGCAACAAACGGTTTTAGAAAAAAATCAATGTAGAGAGACAGGGGTTCTAACAATGATTCACACGCGGATACTATTGGTCTTCCTGGCGGTGTCTGTGTGTTCTTGTGCACTTTCGGCAGGAAGTAAAAACCTGGAGTTCTTGGATTTGCTTGATTCAGGAAGGATTGCTCCTCCTCACAGATCCATCCTTCTTCAAGAGCATGTTGGGTGAGGCTCTTGATCTCGGCTCGTAAAGTCTTGGTAGGATCAAACTTAAGTGGTCTGCATGACGTAGTATCGCTGAGGAGATGTAGGCATTCGGTATTGTATTTGGTGGTGCCCCAAACAACTATGCCGCCGCCTTTGTCTGCCAGCTTGATTGTGATAGATAGATCTGTCTTGAGTATTCTCATGCCTGCTCGTTCTTCCCGATCCAGGTTGTCTCTGTAGTAGTTTTGTTTAGAGAAGCCGGCCATCACGGTTTTGGTGACTATCCTCTCGAATGCTTCAATTTCGCCTGGAATCGAGTTAGGTGGTGGGTAGAAAGTAGATTTTTGTTTGATACCAGTAATATTGTCTGATCTAGATTTGGAATGTTGATCTTGTTGCTCCACCTCTCTTGTTGCAGCTAGGTAGACTTCAATAAAATGTTTGAGATGTATGTTCCTATAGAACCTCCGAAGTTCCAGCTCGATTTCGAACGGTTGAGCTTTCTGGGATGGGACAAAAGAGTGCCCCTTTTCTAAAAGCATTAATTCAGCAGGAGTCATCACACGGTCGGAAAGGAGGAAGACAGGTATCCCGAGGCTGGTGCTTGATTCTGATACCACTGGCGCGTCCTCATGCGCTTGCCCGATGGCGCAGGTCTCCTTCTGGGTCTGCCTCTTTGACCTCCCCAGGGAAAAAAAGGTTGTTGCTGGCCTCCTGAGCCTATCAAACTAGCGGAGCTTCCGCTACCACTGGATGAGGTCCCAGAAAAATTGGCTCCTCTATTTCTCCTGTTGTTTCCCTGACTGATTTGTAAGTCAGTATAGTAAGTGGGCCTCAAGTACGGATATGTCCTCTCCTCCGAGTAGTTGGTCAGGTCCTTCTTGAATTTATCAACCTTCCTGTCTAGAGTGAGATTTTTGAATTTCGTAATCTCAATCTCTAATTTCTCAAGTTTTTCTTTAGCTTCGTGTATGGTTTGATCTTCAAGGAATTTTTTTCCAAGTTCCTGTAGTTCCTTGCCTTGTTTTTCACATTCTTCTTTGGCCGTGTCGATAACTAAGATTAGTCAATCTCGGCTGCATTTGTTCCCAACTCCGCTGAAGTTCTTGGTAAATTTGGGATTGTCGGTAAATATTCGAGGGATATTGCGCACTTGTAAACCCTCTGGGATGATTCCGGCTTTTAAATACTCAAGCATATATGTGCCGTGGAGCTTGGTGCATATTATCTTCTTTTTTTGATTGAGTATTTCTATTTGGTCTTCTGTCAAACCCCTGGTGATGACACGTTCTTCATTACGAAGTGCGGATTCTGTCCCAAGGAGCTGCTTAAAATAGTTGTCAGTAAATGAGACTATATTGACTTTATCCATGAGGATTCTAGATTAGATTGGTAAAATCCGGCCCAGCAAGGGTCGGAGTGGCCCACAGCCACGGGCTGTACTAAATAGATTCTGAATTCGAGCTCCTGTAGGGGGACCTATTCTGCCCAGGGAGGCTACTTCTAAACACAAATACAATTGAACAGGTCAAAAGAAGGAACACCTTCACACTCTCCTGTGTACACTGTGGTCTGAAATAAATAAACACAGACACTCAAGTAATGGTATCTTACACAAAAGATTGGTTGGACTGTATTATATCAAACATCGTGAATGGGATTGATTGATGCGTCAACATTTCTTTTCACCAAACATTGCTTTTTGTAACACACATATAGACTATGGAAGCAGACACCAGTGATGCCGGTGAATGCTTATGTAACAGAACCGAGGACAATTCAGTAATCGTCACAACATAGTGAACAGCATATTGACAAGTACAAAACAAAACGAAAAAACATAGTGTTCTTGATGTTACACTGTAGGTAAAAGGTGCGTCTACACCGAGGTGTTTCTGCCGTCTCAGGGGGCTAGATGGGCCTCGTGTCTACTACGGCATTCATCAGGACGTGGTCTGTGTGGGGGTGCTGTAGACAGGTAAAGGGAATATTGTTTAGGAGATAGTTCCAGTGAAATGATTTAAAAGTCAATTTAATGGTTAGCTGTACCATGTATATAATATCATGGAGGGAAGACAGCTTACCTGAGAGGAAGAAATTCCACCCGGTATTCGTGTGTGGGGCCGTCGCTGGAAAAAGCCAGTCGGGGCTCCTAGAGCACGAAAACTGAGGTATTAGTCTCCTCAAACATGATCATGCGTGAAAAGTCAACACATGCAGCACTGAGTGGTTGTGCAGCGTGTTGCATTAGTGAAATAAAATCTTACCTCACGTGCAGGACTGGGATCCACGAGGATTTCATGTGATGCACAGTCCTGCAAGAGGTCACTAATTCAGTACCATGTTATAAATACAAGAACCATTATCGGGGAGGACAAAATCGCGGCCCCGGAGTGTACCTGGCGGCAAAGCGCGAGCGATGCTCCATGCAGGCTGTGTTCTGCAGGGGTCTGCAAGGACTGCTGAGTCACTCCAAGACAGAAGGAAGGCGAAAGACGCGGCGTAATGGACGCCGTCACTAGGCAGCCGATCATTATATACCGGTGGCCATGTTGGAATGGTTTAATGGCGCCCGGGATACCACGTTTAACCCGGGGGTAACCCAATAATCTAAAAGGTGTGGAAAAAGGGGTCCATACCATATGGGCAATGAAACAGGTGAATGTAAGGTACTCATACGGGATTATGGAGGGACCAAAGGTGAATGTTGATAATGGTTGTCATGGTAACAAGTCAGAAGTGCTGTAGCAGCAAAAATCATTATAGAAAAGCGAGCATAATTAACTAGACGTATATGGCTAGGCATAGCTTGAATACATGGAACCACACAGTATTAAATTCCTGACTGAATGTTGATAATGGTTGTCATGGTAACAAGTCAGACGTGCTGCAGCAGCAAAAATCATTATAGAAAAGCGAGCATAATTAACTAGACATATATGGCTAGGCATAGCTTGAATACATGGAACCACACAGTATTAAATTCCTGACCGCAGTGCCTATAGGTAGAATCCTGCGTGTGTTCTCCATTTCTAGAATGCATCCTAACATGTTGGTGACGCAAAAGCTGGCGCTCCCTGAAGTATAACAAATCACTGTATGGTGGTGCGTCTTACAGTCTAGTATAGTCTGTGTCCCAGGGCCCTCTGCATATAATCTGGACGGGGGCAGACATGTGATGGAAGAACAGACTACCACCTGGGCTAAGCAACGTGTTTGTGTTTATAAGAAAGACCTCCACTCAAGTGAAATGTTGAGTCCTGCTTGCACTGTGTCTAGTTTATGGACCCATCTTTGCCCAAGTTGGGTCAAGGTCTTGTTTAAGTCCCCTCCCTGTTTGGCTGTGGTCACCTTCTGCAGTATAAACCATCTAAGGTCTGTATCTTTGTGTTTCGCTTTCTTGTAGTGCTCCACCAGGGGTTTGTCTGCTATCATGTTCCTTATGCATGATCGGTGCTCAGAAATGCGCACCTTTATTGGGCGAATGGTTCCACCTGAGTGGAATTTCTTCCACTCTGGTAAACTGTCTTCCCTCCATGATATTATATACATGGTACAGCTAACCATTAAGTTGACTTTTAAATAATTTCACTGGAACTCTCTCCTAAACAATATTCCCTTTCCCTGTCTACAGCACCCCCACACAGACCACGTCCTGATGAATGCCGTACTAGACACGAGGCCCATCTAGCCCCCTGAGACGGCAGAAACACCTCGGTGTAGACGCACCTTTTACCTACAGTGTAACATCACTGTTTGCATCAAGAACACTATGTTTTTTCGTTTTGTTTTGTACATGTCAATATGCTGTTCACTATGTTGTGACGATTACTGAATTGTCCTCGGTTCTGTTACACAAGCATTCACCGGCATCACTGGTGTCTGCTTCCATAGTCTATATGTGTGTTACAAAAAGCAATGTTTGGTGAAAAGAAAAGTTGACGCATCAATCAATCCCATTCACGATGTTTGATATAATACAGTCAAAACAATCTTTTGAGTAAGATACCATTACTTGAGTGTCTGTATTAATTTATTTTAGACCACAGGGTACACAGGAGAGTGTGAAGGTGTTCCTTCTTTTGACCTGTTCAATTGTATTTGTGTACTGAACATATACAGAATGGACAATCTGACTGCAGCCCTGCAGGGGGATCGTACCACAGTTGAGAATGCATGGTCTGAATTTCGTGCTAAATATGTCACATAAACAGAATGTGTGCAGAGCGTTACTACACCCAGAGATAATCTATGCGATGGTTCATGTTGTCTGCTATGTCGATTTCACAGGTCCTTTTGTGCTCCTGTGTCTTATATTATGTATATGAAAACGGTTCTAATGTAACATCTGGTGTCTTCTAGCCCGTCAGACGGCTACATGGGAATTGGGGGAGGGGGCAGGGTGTAGGCAATTGGTTTCCACGTTGCTATTGGAAATGCATGTTTTCCGCAAAGACTTTATATGTTCTATACACGGTTGCTGTTTTTTGCAATAATCTTTATCTGTCTTGCTGGTGGAAAATGTTTGTATATGATTACCAAACTGCTACCTTTTGAAAACTAATAAAACTGAAATTTGAAAAAAAAAAAAAAGTTACCATCCCTCATTGTCAGTCCATGAGTCCGGACAATAACATTGTACTTGGCCTTGTGTGTGTATAGGGCGTGTTGCAGATGTCCTATCTATGTTTGCTTCTAGCGAATGGGCAGGGTTCTGTGAGTATGGGTCAAGTGCTAAGAGGCCACGTATGAAATTTAATTACCTGCTATTTATTAAGACTTTAGCTATTATTTATGTGTGTGTTCTGGTTTCTCCTGCCTCTGAGGTCATGCTTGAATTATTCTTCTTGGAGTCTTTTGGCTTACTGTTTTACGGCACCTGGCTAACAAAGACTGGTTGTGATCTTATAAAACAAGAATTAATCTTGGAGTATACTGCTTGCGTCTTGAGAATTGCTACCTTGTGCCTTCGTTTTGCCATCCCAATCCCCCCTTATTTCACTTTAACCTTGGAACTAGTTGCCAGCTACTGTCTGAGCTCCACATGGATGTTTATTTGTGTGGGTTCAGACGTTTGAGCTTTCCCAGGGTCTTCAGGCCTGTGCTGATTCAAAGACATGCTGTGGCTTCCAATTTTAAAATGATGGCTGTCCAGTTACACTCTTGCTCTGTATTAACAAGCTATATTGGTGTGTTGTTTAGGTTGCATTCACCTTATATTCATTGGTCATGTTAGTGTTCTTCAGGGCTGTGGATGCTATGTTAGTATTATTCATGTCTTAATGCATATATTACCTATTGCACATGTTCTTCATGTGGAGGGCATGTTTGCTTCATGTCTAATGCTTGTGAGTTTTCTGTTATGAAGTTGGTTTGAATGCTTGTGCCATCTTCAGCTCACATTGTCCCCAAACCCTGCTGTACTTGCAGGGGATAAGGGCGGAATGGTTGTCTCAGTGAGTAACATCTCTCACCTTTGTGGTATTGGTGCAGCGGAAGGGCAGATTCTATTAATCACGTATTCATCTGCCACCCAACAGTACTGATAAGGAGTTGGTGGCCGCCCGCCTTAGAAACTGCCTGGCTGACATCGGAGACTGGGTGCAAGACAATTGGCTCAAACCTAACACTGATAAAACTGAGGTTATGGTGCTTGGTGCTGACTCACTGGGCCTTTCTTCTTGGTCCATGGATTTCTGGCCTTTCTCCTTGAGTCTTCTATCTTCACCAGTCAGCGCTGTTAAGTACTTAGATGCAGTGCTGCACATTTCAAAATTAAACTACTCAGGAAGATTATCTATTTTGTCCCGGCTAATCTCCGGGGGATGGCGGTTTCCACCTCAGTTATGGGAATTCTGGACTACTGCAACACCACCTTGTTTGCACAACCTAAAACATATATCAAACATTTACAGGTGTACAGAACTCAGCAGCTTGTCTGACAATGGGGCTTTCCAGATTTGCTCATACCGCTGCTGTGCTTCAGAAGTTGCACTGGCTTTCAATAGACAGCCAAATTGAATTTAAAGTCATGTGTATGGTTCACTGTGCCTATCTTGGATGTGGAGCTACCTACCCCTGTCACAAAATGACCAAATATCTTCCCTCTTGGACCCTTCGTTCTGCTAATGTGCATTTGCTCCATGTTCCTCGTTTTTGGAAAACCACGATGGGCAACAGAACCTTTTTCAGCTGCTTCTTCAGTTCTATGGAATTCTCTCCCTATCTCTCTTATGGCTATTGTTGATCATCTTCCCTTCAGAAGAGCCATGAAAATGTTTCAGTTAAACCTATGACTTGGACTTTTCGCCTGTTTGTTTTCTCCTGTTGACAGGCATGTTGGTCTTTTTTGCTATTGAAGCTATGATATTTTCAATGCCAGGATACCTTCAGCTCGTAGTTGTGCGATAAAGAAATCATTAAAATAACATAAGAGGCATTGTGCAATGATAAAAAGTTACACACAAATGTAACAAATTAAAAAGACTAAGGGAATATAGTTTCCCAGTACTGACAGTCTGAAGGACTAGCCAGATTCCCCATAAAATGTGAGGAAAAAGCCCAGCGGAGTGAAGGTGAAGGCTTCACTTCACTATAAAAAGTCAGGTTAGTGTGAACATCAAAAGCAAAACGTTTGGGGGTCCATAGACTATGGTGAGAAACGTGCTAAAAGAGGAAACCCTCATAACAGGCTCCTTTTTCAATTCAAATGCTTGACCACTGTTGAAAGAGAGCTGCACACATGCAAAACAGGCAATCAATTTACTGCATCTGCTGTTTGACTCCCCAAACATGTGCAAGGAAGTCCAGGCTCTCGCGAGACGTGCAGAATATTGCTCACTACTTGCTTCCCCCCTTGATCAGGTCCCTGCTCCCCATGGCACTTTTGTCACACTGTACAGTGTCCTGTGATGAAATAACATCTGCTCTTTAGCAGGACAAAGATGAGTAGTGGCTAAGTCTCCTATGCAACCCCCAGACCTCTACAAGCCAACAGTGATCCCAATCATAAAGATAAAACAATCATTAGGGTTCAAGCAGGGAGGAAAAACAAGCAAGACATGGAATGCAGAATTTGAAAAGGATATGTCTTTAATGGAACAATATGCAAAAGGGACTTAGCCAGTCCCTAGGTCCCCAAAAGATGGGCCAGGGTTGGTTCAACATACCCTAATCCATTGTTCAGCACTCTGACAGCATCATTCGAGGCTTCTAGCTGTGGTGCTGGTGGGTTTGTCAGGTTTGGCAGTATCGAGTTACATTGATCCCAGGTGTCAGCATAGAGTATAAATTGAGCGAGTTCTCCATGCAGTTTGCAGCAATGTTGAGCAGTGCAGTTAGAATGGGTCACAAGGAGCACTTTTCAATCAAGCGTGGTTCATGATGATGAATACTGCTGGGTTGGGTCGATGAGTGAGAGAGTGAACCAGCTGTTCAATTTGAGCTGCGATTTGAGGTCTTGGCAGTGCAATGCTTGGTTCGGTACAGGGGTTGAAAGTTGAGTGGCAGGGAGCTTGTGCTCGAACTGGACAGACAGGGGCAGTCTTCTGGGACAATGTGGCATCTTGCCAGTTAGATGATGTGAGCACAGTGGTTCGAGGAGCGGAGGACTGCCAAAGGCAGCACAGACGGATCCTTCTTTTTTTAATGCAGTGAACATTGCTTGATCGATAAGATGCAGTTAAAAAAGGAATCCTGGATGTCTGGCCCTCAGAATGCTGTGAGGCTCAGGGCAGTGGCTCTAGGTCATGGTTAATGTTTTCAGGCTCTGCTCTTCTAGCATAGGGAGGTTTGGTGTATAGTGGCAGGTTTTAGACCTCAGCAAAGTAGGGAGCAGAGGTTGCGTCTGCGTTGGAACAATCCTTCTTCTCCTCAATGGCTGAAGGCTTTGGAAAGATTAACTCTCCCACAGGAGGTCCAATGTATTCTTCCTTATGTCTGGATGGTTCAAAAGTGAATTTCCATGGGTGATTGGACAAAATCAAGCCAGGTGTAAGGTGTCCAATCTCTGTCTGACAAGTGGTCTTTGCCTTTATGCATTATACCCAAAGTTATTTGTGCTAAACAGAGTAAAAGCGATAGGAATGTGGGGACAGTAAGAGACCATATGGTTGAATAATGCCTGAATTGTGTGGAGGTCTCCCTGGATACAATAACTGAGCCCCCCTTCCCAGACCAATAGCATTAAAGGTAATTTTGTATTCAAAAGCCTGGTGTGTGACTAGTCCATTTGTGCAGGGTTTACCTTTGATTCCTGTTTCCCAGGACAATTCCAGCTAAGGGGTTGTCTTTCTGGAGACATGGGTGGTGCCAGGCATGGGCTTGAGAGGGCTAAAGCCCTCCCAATTTGCAGCTGCAGACATTATTTTGACGCCCAGTCGGGGGCTGTGACAGCAAAAACCTGTCAAATTTCCCACCTTAGAGAACAATTTATTTACTCACATTTAAACTTTAAAAGTAAGCAAATACATCACACTCTGAGGTGAGAAAAGTGCCTTTAATGTGACTGTGGCAGTAGAGGACAAACTACTGCCCAGGTGACATCAATAGACTTGCTATGTTTAAATGTTGTAGTTAAATGTTTGACTACTGCTGGCCTGACCTTTTAGATTGCTCACACCTCCAATAATTAGCATTAACTAAATAGCCTGTGAGTTGCAGAGGCATAGATAGGACAGGGCCTTAGCGTCCGGAGGTAAACAGTTAAGAAAACAAGCATTGGCAATGCCAACAGTTTGGGCTTTTGCATGGGCATGGGAAAGGCGCATGCCAGGAACTGACGTAGTGGTATTAACTGGGCATTGATGGTAGCCAGTGCAAAATGGTGTGAGTACCTGGGCATTTAATAGCAGTGCCTGAAAAATACCTAATACTTGTACACAAGTCAAAACTGTTTGCTTTGCCAGTGCTTGTTTTTAACGGGTCTTCAGTGAAGGATATGCACAGTGCTAATATATCGAGTGACTGAAGGCGCACCCTGATAAGATATTTTTATTACTCCAGAATTGTGTTTACAGCTCCAATTAAGTCATCAACTATCGGAAGACTGCATTGAAAAAACACTGGCAGGCACTTAGGTGGTAATTCATGGAATAAATGTGTGCCGAAATTTGTGGCGCAAGCTGGGGCAAGCATGAAAAAGCCAGCGCACGTGTGCAAATCACATGTGTGCGATTCATGGAAGGCCCTGCCCGTGTTTTTCCCGGGATGTGTGCGAAATCCGCGGGAGGCGCACACGGGCGCACACGTCATTGCAACATCCAGAACGTTATGCGTGATGCACACAGCGAAAGCACGCAACGTTAATGCACACACTAAAAAGGGGGCAGAATACGGGCGGAACATGCGGAATGGGGAATAACGCATGAAAATAAGGGCGTAACTGGGGAAGTAGTGCTGTGAAATACATGGAACGCCCACACGCACGCGAACTACATGTATTCATGGAATCAAATAGGGGAAACACGCGCACGCCAAAAGACACACACAGGGCTAAACATGTCCGCCACCCAAAGGCAGGTGGAAGCATCCCCACGCAGTACAAAAGGGCGCACAAACAACAAAACACGTATATACAGCTATGATGAATGTTCCATTCGGTGGCCCCTTAGGAGAAATTACGTGTCACGCAACGCTCAGGCATCCCAAAAAAGTAAGAAGAAGAGATACGCGCCCCGTGTAGGCCACGTGCGTGTGAAAAAACACACGCAGTACGCTGTCTCAGCCAGGAACACACAAAATACGTACATGATCAACACGCAGGCTAGTATGTCCGGAAAAAAAAGTGTATGCAACTAAGAGGGACACACACATTAGGAAAAAGAGCTTGTGCGACTCACCGTCTGCCTTGCGTGTAGAAGAAGAATGCATAGCCAACACCCACGCCAAAAGAAGAAGTACGCACTGTAGCCGCTGCGAAGTAATCGCATGTGAACCCCAACGTCTGGAAAACACACGCACCGCTTCCCATGAAAAGCACGTACCGAGCGATGGAAACCCACGTGGGACCTACAATCCGTGCAGAGGGAAACACCCACGCGCACGTTACATCATCTACGCGCTTACACACTAAGGGCCTTTCATCGTAATTCATGCAAACGTGCTGTTTTTCACGTGCCAAATCACTCCGTATCAAGCTGGCCACGCAACAACACACGGAAGACCACACTCCTGCCCAGAACGCTGAATTACTGCCCCCAAGAGCCCAGAGCAGCCTCCCACCAGCCATATGCTGCTGCCTGCCTGCCTGCTGCCACTGTGCCATGCCATTTGGTGCCTGCACATCTGCCATCTGCAGGGGTCCAGTTGCTGTGACCACCCCTGCTGGAACAGAAGACTCCCGACTGGTGTTCCATAACTCCACAGCCCAGCCCAGGGACCCAGTTGCCCACCCACACCTGCCTCAGCGGTTGCCATGTCCGACACAACACCTTCTGGCACCAGTGGCAACCCCCCAGCAGAGAGGCAGAGGGCTACCAGCTTCAGTGAAAAGGAAGTTGGTATCCTGGTGGAGCAAGTTCTGGGGCATTATGATGCCCTCTTCACACCATTGCGCGCCGACAAGGAAGGATGGAAGTGGACAGGGGCAGGGGCAGGAGGCAGCACAGGTTGCCACATAGATGCGTGTACATGTCTCTGTCCCTGACACTGTGACTGCATCACCATGCACCAGCAGCGATGCCCCGTCCCAGGCCTGTCCGCAGGTAGGGGGGAGGTCCACGTCATCTGGCACGCCTCTACCTTCAGACGAGGGGACCCGTGACCGGATTGAGTCCGTCCTGATTGGTGTCGCGTTGCGCACACGTGACATTCGTGATGACGTGCGTGCTTCCTGGGGGGACCACGCAGGTCATCACGAAGAGCTGTGTGCCAATGTGACCCAGTTGGGAGGGACCATGGTCGGGGGTTTCCTCCATGTGTCAGCCAGTATTGCGGCCCTCTCCTCCTCTGTGCACACTATACACCAGTCGTTTTCCGTGCCTTCTTCCAGGCCCAGATGCCACTAGGGCCCCCTGTGGATCTGCCCCAACCAATGCAGCCAGCTTGCTGGAGATCCCATCCCTGCCACAGTCGGGAGTCGGAGGTCCAGCAGGGGTGGCCATCCCACCAACTGGACCCCAGAAGATGGAGGATGTGCAAGCATCATCGGACATGGCACGTGCATGAAGGCGCCGGTGGATTCCATCATCCCGGAGCCCGTCGTGGTGGCTGAGGCAGTTGCGTCGAAAGCAGCGGCAGGATCAGTGTGGGAGGCATCATGGCTGGGGGCCATCAACAACCC